>NC_070616.1:19928571-21185000 GCF_027172205.1 Podarcis raffonei
ATGATTGACTGATGCTTTTAAAAGTATTTTGGATGAAAGGTGTTGTGTAGGTACAATGAATTATTGTTTGGCATGAACAGCTCTCACGTGCATGGTGCTGGGAATCCAAGCTGTCTGTCCCTCAACACAACTGTCAGCTCTGGACTGATTGCAAAATCTTTATTATTAGTAACGAGGTAAGAAGCCAAGTGAATGCAGCTTGATTTCGGAGCCCTGGCTGCTGGTGAGAAAGATACAGGGTGGAGAAGATAACATCTTTTGAAACCAGTAATCAGAGCAAATTTTCTGTGGAAATCACTGAGCACAAATGAGTAAGAGAAGCCATGGGATCAGCCATTAGAATAAAAGCCTGGCTTTAAAGTCTGTTCCTCTCATACTAATACAGTGGTACCTCAGGTTAAGAACTTAATTCATTCCAGAGGTCCGTTCTTAACCTGAAACTGTTCTTAACCTGAGGTACCACTTTAGCTAATGGGACCTCCCGCTGCCGCCACACCGCTTCCACGTGATTTCTGTTCTCATCCTGAAGCAAAGTTCTTAACCCGAGGTACTACTTCTGCATTAGCAGAGTCTGTAACCTGAAGCATCTGTAACCTGAGGTATCACTGTACTGATTTGTATCACCTTCTTCCTATCTCGTCATAAGCACATCCTAGTTCTGCACACATTACCCCTCTCATACCATGCACATCCGTTAGAGATTTAGCTGCACACTTAATCAATTATTCACTTTAAAAAGTGTTTGACAGCAGATCCTTTTCCATGCTTGTAAGTGGAATAACTCTGGAATGATAGTAGCAAGAGCCAAGGTCTGATGACAGGTTAAGTTGGAGTCACTTTTTACTGAGTCCTAGAATCATGGAATTGTAGAGTTGTAAGGGACCGGATCATTTAGTCCAGCCCACCACAATGCAAGGATAGTCTCATGTGTATATGTGAATTACACGTATGGTAGGGAGGGGGTCAAACAATCCACCGGTTATTTGGCTTGGCTCAATATGCCTTCCTTGGTTAACTCTAGTGAAGATGGTTGCATGTGCTGATTGATTATACTGCCTTTCTAGGAGCAACTGAATGGATTTTTTTCCCATTCTGAAGATGTGGCAGAGAGTAGCACTTCAAAGCATTGGGTGTTGGTCCATTTGGGAAAATGGGGACCTGTCCTACTAGCCTCAGCCTGCCCACTGCCAGTCCTCACCAAGAAAGTGTTTTTGCTTTCTTATACTTAACAATCAGGTGAGCAGGTGGCACTTGCTAACAGTTTTTTCCTCCTCCCTAGTCCACAGGGTTAACCCTGTAGAACTGTAGAAGGACAGGGACAAAACTAGAATTAGCTAACTCTGCCTGTGCCATTAGCTAACGGCTCTGTGCCACTTGCTGCTGTTCTCCCTGCCTTCTGCCCTATGAATCCCAATGGGCACCAGCTGCTTCAAATTTGAATACCACCTGGGGTACAATCCACCGAGAGTGTCTATGGTGCCTACCCTATTGAAATGAATTGAAATGCCACAAAAGCACAGCTGTGCTTACATAGCCCTTCCTCTCTTGAGTGGGGCATGCACAAGAGAGGTTTCCAAGCTCATAAGCTTCTAGTACAACATGTGTTCTGCAATAGCTACTGGTATTTATTGGCAGGTGACGACTTGGGGATGTGAAAACATGAAGTAGCTGTCCATAGTGCTGAAAACAATCATACTGATTCCAAACACAGGCTACCTTGCTTATACAACTCCATGTGGAGCCTTTGGTACACATCTATTCATCCCCAAATCATAGTAAGGGTGGCTCCAATTTGGTTTGCTTTATTTATTTATTTGCTGTATGTTGGGGTTGGGTTGGTGCTTGAGCTGGATGTGCTCCTGAAAAGAGAGTTTTGTTGCTATGTTGGAAGGAATAATAGGAGGGTGGGTGGGGTGAACACAGATGGGAGGGGAAAGAACAGGAGGATGCTGTTGGACTCCCATCAGCACCAGCTGGCCAGGAATGATGGGAGTGGTAGTTCAATAACATCTGGAGGGCCACAAATTCCATACCCCTGGGTTACAATAATAAAGGGTCTGGCATTGTGGACCCCAAATCAGAAGGATAATTAAGCCTATCACACAGTTTAGTCTTACAACCTAAACGATCAGGGCCATTTACTGCAGCCCTATGAAAAGTTCTGCAGAGGAAGGTGTAAGGTGTTTTTAAAATTAGTATACTTAAAAATAAATCGGATATGTTTGGCAAATTTATTACATTTATTGCTGGAAAACAACCCCCACCCTCCAGATGACTCCCCAACTACAGAGACAGCTTGGATGCTGATTACTTCTTAACTCCCATGGATCAGAAATCCAGATTATTGTGGACTAAAGAGTGTTCCACTAAAATGTCACTCATTAAGTTATGGAAATTCTAAGAGAGGCTGAGGAATATTAGCATAACACATTAATTACCAGTGACAAGCTACCCAAGAGACACCAGAAATATTTGTTCATAAGCATCCCTTGTGCAATCCATGGGATACTCATTTCATTTGCTGGGCAAAACATTTTCCCTTGATATGATGGGAGGGTCAATAACATGGAGACCTGTCAAGAGTTCTGGGCCATTCCCAAGTGGAACAAGATGGGGGAGTGGTTTTAGTCTTCCTTGAGCTCAAAGTTTCTTTCAGTCCTTTGTGGCTTGGTGCCATCAGGCTGCATTTAACTAGCTGGTTTGGGTTCTTAACACTCCGATTCAGTTTTGATCTGGACTTCCATGCTCCAGCCTACACCCCGTTTCCTCAAAGGAGCGATTTCTTGGTTGTCACAGGTTGGCTAGCTTACCTTAGGATATGCTTGTACAGTACCGCAATTCTGAACATTCAGGACACATCCACCTTGAAAAGTCATGCAGCAACTTCAGCCTTTACTATCCTGGTATCCTTCTTCATCTAATCAAACTGAACATTTAAGTCAGGGATGGGGAACATCAGGCCTAGGGGCTAAATGCAGCCTTCCAGACCTCTCCTATCTGGCCCTTAGGACTCTCCCCAAGCCACATCCCTTTTCAGGCAATACTCATCACCAATCCTTCAAAGTGTGTGTGTGTGTGTGTGTGTGTGTGTGTGTGTACAAGCATGTGCACACAAACAAACAAACAAACACATACAGCAAGGAGGGCATATGCTCTGCCCATTTAGAATCAGATATTTGCAATAGACTCAGCCATGACAGTGAACAAGCCTCCATGTACCAGGGGAGTATACCTCTAAAAGTCAGAGGGTGGGGAAAAACTGTATATAATGTTGGCCCACTTACATTAAGAGACGCATCAGAAATCTTGGTTTACTGTTTACATAAATTCAGTTGATTAAATAATTTACTTAATAAAACCCAGTTGATTAAGATTTTTTTAGCTGAGTGACAACCCTAATTCTCTTATCCATCTTTATTAAGCAGCCTGCTCAGAAGATAAGCAGCCACTTTATTAAAACACACACACACACACACACACAGCACAGCACATCTTGGTCTCTTGAGTGGCTTCTGCATCAAACAGTTGTCACTGTATTTTAAGACCTGACATTACGCAGCAGGCAGTGAAAACTGGATACTCATTAACTTTGCCAAAGAAACAGGAGCAGCCACTATAAAAAGGTAGTGAAACAAATCTAACATTGGGTATGTGTCATTTAGGGAGCTGCAAAGTTTTGATGATTTCCCCTCGCTGTTTGGTTTCCCCCCTTCCTCCTCCACCTCCTCCTCTCCCCCTACTTTTGCTTCAGTTTTATTTTTACATCATGGAGATGGGAAGAAGAAGCCACTCTTGAAAGGCCTGTTTCATAAAATTCAATTGATAATCCTCATTCTTTCTTGCGTCTCTGTCACTTAATAGAAAGCACACAGAAGTTGAATATTTGATCTCAATCCATCCTGAGTTTTCCCTTTGATCATCCTCTCAGACTCTCTGCTGTTCTTCCAATGGAGACACTTCTTAAATAAGCAAGTCAGATGAGAGAGAGAGAGAATGAGAGAGAGAGAGAGAGAGAGAGAGAGAGAGAGAATGAGAGAGAGAGAGAATGAGAGAGAGAGAGAGAGATGAGATAGAGTTAAGGGACTGGGTGTTTGGATCCAGGCCCAAATGAAGACAAGATTTTACAAACCAACAACTGGGGGAGAATTGTTCCCACTTCACAGAAATTCTGAGACCTACAAAGCAGACTTCGCATTAACTGCTTTGGAGGAGAGTGTTCTGTGACTGTTTCAAAGGAAGTCTAACAAATTGGCACCTCTCAACTTAGAATTGCGTGTGGGGGAGGGAGAATCCCAGAGTCTGGGGGCAACCAATGTCCTCACACATGTACATAGGAACAATAGAAGCTGCCCAATATCAAATCAGACCAATGGACCATCTTGCTCAGAACTGTTTACTCAATGACTGGCAGTAGCTCTCCAGGTTTCAGATATGAAATCTTTCCAACCTTGCTTGGAGATGCTTCAACCTGTGAGCTTCTGAATATAAACCAGGTGATCTATCACCAAGCCACATCCCTTCCCCAAGCTATGTCCCTTCTCACAAGGCCCCCAATGAGCACTCAAGAGACATACCCTGGATGCAATGATGCTTTCCCAACTTACTTCTCATTGCCAGAAAGCTTCAAGGCACAAAGGGAGGGGAGCATTACTTTGGCTCAGGAGGCTTCTTCCTTCTGAATACTAGCTCATAGGGAAGAGGGGCATAGCCAGGACACTCCTTGGCTTGCATTTAGAGTAAGGTTACCAGATTTTTTTCAATGAATGCAGGGACACTTTTCAACTTCCTACTAAACAGATGGATTTTGTCAGGGGACTGATTTGTAAATCTGGGTACTGTCCCCGGGAAATGGGGACGTCTGGTAACCTTAATTTAGAGTGGGCTGGCCACTGAAAGGCTTGGATCACTGAGATCCCACTCTCCCTTTCCAGCATGACCTGGTCTACTGTATTCAACTGTTTTCAGTGCTTCAGTTGCATCAATGACATTACAGTGGACCCTTGGGTTATGTTACCTTTGGGTAATGTAACTTTCGGGTTGCGAACACAGCAAACCCGGAAGTGTACATGCGCAGAAGCGCTCTACACACCGCATATGTGCGCAGAAGTGTTCTATTGTGCCACGCATGTGTGCAGAAGCAGCGCCTGATGTTGCAGACTTTTCAGGCTACGTAAGGACCCCGGGAACGAATTAAGTTTGTATCTGGAGGGTTCACTGTACTGGTTTAACTTTCCTTAATGTCTTCTTCTTCTTAGGTCACCACAGAACAGTTTGAGGTATAGTAGAATAAAAGAAGGACTAAATAAGGGCTGTGGAAGCTGCGAGTTTTCATCCCTCATAGTTGAGCCTCTCCTTTGCTACAAGTTTCAGCCAGACACTAATATCTGGTATTTACATGGAACAGTGCCACATACTATGGGTTGCGTTACTGTTGCCTAAACAACATTCACTGTAAATAGCCATTCCTAGAAAAAATAATTCCCCCATCCCTTTCCTGGTGTTATACAGTTTTTTTCTCTCTCCAACAAGCAATGGAGTTTATTATTACCTCCACTGCAGAACCATCAGCGGCAGCTGGCTGCAATGCTAATGTGCCGTGATTCCACAGCTTGGCGTAATGGACATTGCAGCTTGAAAATTAACACTGCATCTGCTTCTCGCCGCAGACGCCGGAGCGAGTGGGCTGTAATTTCATCTCCAATCCCCCAAATAATGTTTGTTGTCATGCTGTAATCTTGGCAATCAGGGTAACAGCTGAACAGATCGTTTCGTCTGAAATATTTGCTAAACACATGAAGACCTTGAAACCACACCTCAGCGTGTGTGCATTGTGAAACAGCGGCATTACAGGCTGTAGCAAATGAGAATGAGATTCCACAATAAACAAGGGGAGGGTTGCTCCCACCAAGTTATTAAAGACAGCAACCCACCCCACCCCCCACGCTTCTATGCTTCCTACCAGCAGGGGAAAGTTCGGGCCCCTTTGGAGGTTTGATTAGCACAAATGCTGCATCACCGTGAAAGCAATATCCTTTTTCCTGGAAATTAACTAAAATGCATATGTACAGGTATTATTATTTTTTAAACAGAACTTTAATAGCTGCAGGAGTCAATTGGCCAAATCGTCTCCAGATTGATTAACTGGTGAATCCCCTGCTAACCAGCCTATCACTTCCGCTCATCTAGCTGTAAATAGCCTGAACCACAACAAAAATAAATTGGAATTGCAGCTGCTACCCGAGGTGAAATCAAATTGAGGGTGGGGAGGAAAGCGTTTAGTTTATGAAAAAGTATAAGCCACAGAGCCGAAACTCGGTTTCCAATTCTGCCATAGATATACACTATACCCCTTAGCTAATAATTGTTGCCAAAGGTCTCAGGCAAATCACTGATCTGGGTGTCATACTTTTGCACACTTGACAACTTGTGAAGATTCCCAAAGGAGAAATTTAGGCTAACTTGTCTGACATTGATATCTTCACTGGAGGCTGTGCTTCGGGTGCCCCAGCTTTCTAAGGCTTATGTGGAGGCTTCAAGTGACACGGCCTTTTCTGTGGTGATGCCCCAACTATGAGACACCCTCCTGACATGTATTATTTTATTTTCGAAAATGAGAGTCCTTTATCCTCTTGCTTATTTGGTAAAATGATAAATTGATTTACTTCCATCTTCCCTATGTAACTCTTCTCTCTTTCTCAGGGATAGTTGGTCTGGCCTCTATAGCACTTAGATCTTCACTCAACACTCATCCACTCCAGTTTTAGAAGGACATTTGTGGTAGAGGGTAAATGAGACTGGTTTCCTCTTTAGTGCTTTCATGAACCTGACGTGATCACTGCTGTTTTGCAGAAGCAATACCCCACCCAAGAGAATTTCAATGGAAGTTTCACTCCTCTTTGAACATTCTCAAATGCAGGGCTTTTTTTCCCAACTGGAACTCAGTTCTGGCACCTCTCAGGGGGGTACCATTGCCATTATAAGAGAACAAGGGAGGCGTTCATGGTGAGTTCCAGCACCTTCATTTTCTAGAAAAACAGCACTTCTCAAATGCAATTTCTTTTCTCATTGATTGATGGAGAATTGTTTGAGTGGGGGATTCAGGATAAATTTTGGGAACAGAACTGTTCTGTATATGTAGATTGGCTCTAAAGATTGTCCAGATGGCAGCTTCCTTTAGTCTGAGCTAAGCAATGAAAAACTCTGTCCTACTGTCACAAAGAAAAATATCACCCACTGGGTACCATTGCACACACTTGAGATCTAAGTGTAACTAAGGCTGATGAAAAAATTCAATTCAGTTCATATTCAAATGCAAATTGACCTAACTTGTGCTTTTCAAAGCAATATGTGGACCAAATCACACCCATCCTTTAAAAATTGCACTTCTCTGAATTTTGCAATGCAGTTTCTCCAGCCAAGAGTTATACACCCCAAAAAAGCATATGGCAGAGTAAAGTGTGCATAGAAACACGTGCATCAATGAAAACAACATACAAAATGCATTATATCAGGGGGAATTTGTTTGCAAATATGTGTATATGAGTCAAAACTGCATACAGAAATATTTTTATTAGGATAAATTTATAGTAAAATGCTGATAAATTTTCCTGAGGATTTAACAAAAATTACAAACAACCCACAAATTAATAGATTTGTCCATTTCTTCAAGTAACAAAATGTTAGGGCAGGGGACCAGCAGAGCCTGACTTACATCACAGGTAACACAAGCAATATTATAAACAAAAACTTGACAGGAGCATGTGGTATTTCACAAAAAAACAAAGAGGGTTAATGCTTTCCTACTAAGTTTTTTATTATTATTATTTGATGGAACTCCTCTCTCACCAGCAACCCCTTTTTGTCCTCCCATGTAGTTTTGTGTTGGTAAACATACAATTCTGCATAGGGAGCTTGCTGTGTGGGGGACTAATATAAGGAGGAGAATTAAGTACACATACAGTGTCACTTCTCCATGTAAACATGCCTGTCAAGAGGGAGAAAGAAAATTCCAGCCCATTAGAGCACTGTGTAGATTTGTCTGCAATGTGTAAGCACTGTAGGCCGATAGAAGAAATGAATCATAGCCAGGAGGAGCCAATGTGTGTGTGTTTAATCCTCTCTTGAATATTAGAATAAGACTTCACAGTCACAGGACAGCTTCTCCATCACATATGGAATCCACTGTCACAAGGTACTATCATGGCCAGTAGCTCAAATTACTTTAAGAAGAAGGATTAAGTGGGCTAACAGAGTGCACATTTGTCTATCAGCTGCTGCTAGACACGGAAGCTAAGTGGAATCTTCCAGCTCAGAGACTGTGCACTGGGGAGCAGGAACGGGTGAGGGGGCTGTTGCATTAGGGATTTCCGAAAGGCATCTATCTGGTTGGCCACTGTGTGAAACGTGATGTTGGACTAGATGGACCTTTGATCTGATCTGCAGCATTTTTATGCTGAAGAAAGTTTACAGTTGTTGGTGGGGAAAACTCTAGCTACAACTCTAGTGGGTGCTATAGCAATAATGTTCATGTTTAAAATAAAACAAAAAGTCTGCTTCAATTAGGTATTTTTGCCCAACTTGCTAATTAGTCATCAGTTGCTGGGTACTGGGGAAACTGAGCAGACTTCAGCTCAAATCAAACAGTCCATAAGTGGTGCATTTACTAGTGGAAATCAGCTTCAAAGTTCCCTTCCACTTAGATTTTAAGCAGCTCTACAAAAGAGCATTGATTTTGGGGGTTAAATTGACTGATTTTATTCATAGCTTGCTCATGTGGCCTGCTCAAAATGACAAATTGTTGAAGATTGCAAGCTGTGGATTGGCTCAGATAAAGCAAAATCCCGTCCTTCTTCCTCTTTGGTTTTGTTCTTCCTTTCTCCTTCTCTCTCTCTCTCTCACTCTCTTTTTTGTTCTAAATATTTTTGCACTCATAATTTGCTATTATTTGGTCCCTGCCTGGCCAGGAAAGGTATTTTCACAGCATGGGATCTTCTCTTTTCAGGGCAAGCACTGTATTTTCATACCAATTACACCAGAAGCAGAAATCTAAAATTTTTGTGTCTCCTTTGGGCTCCTGCATAGTAAATAGTCGTTTTTTTTCTTTGCACATTGTATGTTTATGCAGATTGCCTATTGACTCCAATTTAGCTGACAGATATAATAATAAACATATGCATCAAGTGCTAAGTACTCGTGTTAAGGATCAGGTTAGAGTCCTCAGGTGCACTGTGGTGGCAGCTGTTACGAAAAGTACTGTATGAATGCACTTTAAATATATCTCATGCCAGGAATGTTTAAATCTATTATGCAATGTCTCCTTGTCTTGGCTTCCCATGCAATGAAGCACTTGGGCACCAGCTGTGCTGTTAAGTGCCTTTGCCTGTGAACAAAGAATGGCTCCTCTCCCCTTTGCTCTTTCCATCTTACCCCTTGTAGTAGGCAAAATTGCAACAACAGCAAAGGGGGATAGTTAGACTCTGTTCCCAGCCCCACTGCCTCTTCTGTGGGGCTTCAGGAAATCTATAAATGTCCACTTATTTAGATATGCTGCTGCTCGTAGGGTTAGGATATCTTCAGCATGTTACTCTGAAGTTGAAAGAATTTCATTGGCTTCCTTTGAAACTACTGGGTGAAGCTCAAAGTGTTGGTTTTTGTGTATGAAGCCCTATAATACAGCTTGGGACCACAGTATCTGAAAGATTGTCTCACCCTCTATATACCCATGTGATCCCTGTGTTCTCCCTATGAGGGCCTCCTGAAGACATCACTTTATCATAAAATCATAGAGCTGTAGAGTTGGAAGGGACCCCAAGGATCATCTCATCCAACCCCCTGCAATGCAGGAATCTCAGTTAAAGCATCCATGACAGACGGCCATCCAACCTCTGTTTAAAAACCTCCAAGGAAGGAGAGTCCATCACCTCTCGTGGGAATCTGTTCCACTGCTGAAAAGCTCTTACTGTCAGAAAGTTTTTTTCTGAATGTTTAGTCTTGTACCTGAAGCCATTGGTTTGAGTCCTACCCTCCAGAGCAGGAGAAAACAAGCTTGCTCCCTCCTCCATGTGACAGCTCTTATGCTATTTGAAGATGGCTATCATATCTACTCTTTTCCAGGCTAAACATACTCAGCTCCGCTTAGTTTCCAGACCCTTGATCATCTTGGCTGCCCCCCTCTGCACATGCTCCAGCTTGTCAACATCCTTCTTAAATTGTGGTGCGCAGAGGTCTTTTCTGCACAATAAAGGAATTGGGTCTTTAGTGTTGTGTCTACTTCTCTTTGGAATAATCTCCCCTCGAATATTAGACAGGCACGGTCTCTTGTCTTTTGAGCACCTACTGAAGACCCTCTGCTTTCAACATGTTTTGTTAAAAATAATGTATGGCTGCTTTAATGTGATTTTTATGCGATCTGTCAGCCACACTCCCTCAGAAAGCGGTGGACTCTCTTTCGTTGAAGGTTTTCAAGCAGAGGTTGGATGACCACCTGTCACAGTTACTTTAAGTCAGTTGAAGTGGTTGCTGTCGAAGGTGGTTCTGGGAGCGTAGGTGTAGCAATGAAGGAAAATTCCATTTCGTCTGCATTTTTTTAAAAAAGCAAACTGACCTAATTTACACCTTCTGGGCTGATATATGGATTAGAGCATAAATATCCTTCAGATTTCACACTTCCCTGAACTATGCCATTTGGTTCTCAGGCAAAATAAATTTAGAAATGCATACGTTGTGTTAAAAGTACAGATTTAAAGAAAGGGTTTTTTTAGAATGTAATTTGTATTTTGACATTTGCTGTGGCTCAGTGATTAGAGCACCCTGAGAAATGGGTGGAAGTGACTTATGAACAAACACATGAGAAATTGACACAACTTATGGGAAATTAGCAGAGAGAAGAAATGGACTAATTTCCCCATTCCTAGTCAGGAACCAAGTAGCTGTTGGGCCTTGTTGCACCAATGGAGATGCTGGGGGACTTGCTGTCTCATCTTTGACCCTGGAGGAAACACAGAATGAACATGAATAGGATTTACCTGCTCCCTTGGTAAATCATTTATATTATTTTGGCACAGAATGCGCTCGGTCACAGAACCACTCAATCACATGACTTCTTCCTATGAACCATTTACCTGCTTGGGATTTAAAACTGAATCCAATGTGAACAGCCACAGATCCATCATACCACTTTGCTGGGGACTGCATGGCCTCTATCATGCCCAAAGAAATCAGGCGTGTTGTCTCTAATTTCAGGGGCTCTAGTGATATTAATTGGTACACAGTCCCTATTTTCATTTACCCAGTGGCAGGCCTAAGCGTTGATAATTGATAGATTGGCAGAATGATGGCTTTGATGATTTGCAAATTAAAGCCTTATCCTGCCCAGGCCTGAGAACCTTCCCATAAGATGCAAGGAGTTCTGCTAGCCCATGTTTTACTGTGCAGACTAGAAGTGCTCAGTGCCTTTTAGGATTGGACCTTAGCACGCACAAACACATGCTCTCACTCTCTCATCCCCGTGGCTATGCCAATCTGTTTCTATTAATATGGGTTTAATTGTGTTGGTTTTTCTTTTTTGCATTTCATTTGCAAGTAACAAAAATATAATTACAACCAACAAATTGCTGCCCCTCGGGGAGTTTCGTTGATTTCATCCACCCCCACAGGGTTTGCAATGTGCACTTCAAAAACATGGAAGAACAAAAAAGAAAAAAGTAAACAGGCAGAATAAAAAGGGAGGGGGACTCCAGCCTCCACAAACGAGACATAAGAGACTGCTGGAAAATGGCCAGTGTCCATTCTACTATAACAAAGTCTTATCAAAGGCAATAGGTGATATGGGGTGGCCAGGTTCACACATAACCACAGACTTTGGTTTAATGTGACACAAGCAACATGCTGGTGTTTGGAGGAAGCCAACCATGAACCTGGGTTTGGATGACCTGAACTCCTGGTGGTTTTATCTGTGGTGCAGCAGCAGCAAGTATGAGGGAGGAATGTCATCAGTCCTTTTTCAGCTATTCACTGGTTCACATTAAACCATGGTTTGTTTTAAACCAAGGATGGGGAACCTATGGCCTTCCAGATACTGCTGGAGTACAACTCTCATCAATCCTGTCTTGTGGCCAGAGAGTTGGAGTCCAGCAACATCTGGAGGCTACAGGTCTAGTTAACCAAGGTTGTAAGAAATTAAAGAATGAAAGCCATGTATGTACTGTGAACTATCCTTAAGCAATAATGAGATCACTGCTTTAGCAATTCAAACTGGATAACAAGGTCAATAATCAGAACCCAGGTTCAAATCAAACATTTTTTTTTCAAATTGGCATGTTAAAAATGTAGGCTAAATTATTGCATGTAGAGCCAAGTGTATACAGTGGTACTTCGGGTTACATACACTTCAGGTTACAGACTCTGCTAACCCAGAAATAGTACCTCAGGTTAAGAACTTTGCTTGAGGATGAGAACAGAAATCGTGCTCCAGCGGCATGGCGGCAGCAGGAGGCCCCATTAGCGAAAGTGGTGCTTCAGGTTAAGAACAGTTTCAGGTTAAGAATGGACCTCCGGAATGAATTAAGTACTTAACCCAAGGTGGGCTAAGAACGGACCTCCAGAATTAATTAAGTACTTAACCCAAGGTGGGTTAAGAACAGACCTCGGGAATGAATTAAGTACTTAACCCAAGGTGGGTTAAGAACTTAATTCGTTCTGGAGGTCCATTCTTAACCTGAAACTGTTCTTAACCTGAGGTGCCACTTTAGCTAATGGGGCCTCCTGCTGCCGCCAGAGCACAATTTCTGTTCTCATCATGAAGCAAAGTTCTTAACCCAAGGTACTATTTCTGGGTTAGCAGAGTCTGTAACCTGAAGCGTCTGTAACCGAAGGGACCACTGTATAGAAGTCATCATGCAAGTGTCTACTTTACAATATTCAATCTATGTATCATTTTCAACCCACATGTTTAACACGCTGATCTGGTTAAATAAACTAGGACACCTTTAGGTTCCCATTTGGTGGAATCAAAACCTTTGGTTTTCACGCCAAAGGAAGTCACACTAGATGTTTCAGCCAAGAGTAATGTATTCTGTGAAATGTTTCCAAGAGATGATGGTTCCGTTTCTACTAAGTTGCTGCCACATGTATTTCTTCAAGCTGCAATAAAACTTTATCAGCCACTCTCTAAAGTTGTCAGTCCAGAATCAACTTATTATCTGGTGGGGCAGTGGGGAGAGTACTTAGAATTGGCAGCCTGTGCTAGGTATAAACAAGTGTAACCAGTGACCCATCTGTTCTCAAAATGGTCTGAGTGCAACGGTGTGCCCCCCACGTGCAATTCCTAGCAACTGGTATCAGAGACATAGTGCATCTGACAGTGGAAAGATAATGTGGCCACCATGGCTAGTAGCCATTGATAACCTTATCCTCTGTATTATGGCACCAGTGAGAATATTCAGCACAGAGACCCCTAGTCAACAGTGCTGGGCATCCCCAGTACACAAATATTTGAGACTGCATCATTTCCCACAGTTGCAGAGAGCAAAAAGAGAGGCATTAGCAAACACATTAGCTTAGGGACCGCACAACCCATTTAGCACATGGAACTGTAAGTACAGCTACACTCTATTTGCTCCTCTTGTCTTCCCTCTGTAGGAGCTCCCAAGTGAGTGTTTTTATTTTTATATTTTTCAGCCACAGAGTCATGCTGGAAGTAATTAAATACAAGGAGCCTCCCATTGTCATCTTACCAGCTCTGCTTTGCCAGCCTGGTTTCAGCAGACCATGAAAAGAAAGCGGTTCTCTCTCTCTCTCTCTCTCTCTCTCTCTCTCTCTCTCTCTCTCTCTATCATACAGATTTCTGTATTTATTTATTTTTCCTCATAAAAAGTTGAAATAAAAACCTGCTTGGTCCCTTCTTGGCTCTTTACTCCCACATTATCTTCCCAGTTTGCTCCCCACCCCCCACCCCCAGCAATCGGCCTCTGCTTGTTTCTCTAAGCCATGGTTTCGTTTCTCTAGAAAAAGTCCTGAATCTCTGAGGATCCAGATCCACCTCCTCTCCTTCATCTACTGAACTGAGACCAAAAGGCAGCTGTGTGCTGAAGAACCCCTTTGGCGTGCAATAGCTCTCCTGCCATGCCCACTCCTGCAATGTCGACTCAACACGCACACTGTAATTAAAACAGACTTTTGCAAAGATACCTTAAGCCTCCAGGGACAGGAAAATAGGATTCAGAAACTGACTGTAATCAACCCTTTAAGGAGTGATGCCTTCCCCCTTTCAATTGCCAATCTAGAAATGAAAGAAATGTGCAGCGAAGTGGTGAAGGCTGGCCCATTAGGGTGAAAGAAGCCCCCACCCATCTGGCTTCTTACTTAACAACCAGAGCAGTGGGTGGCATGGCCTGTCAGCTTCCGCCTCCTTAGTGTTGGCCCTTATAGAACTCAGAAAGGATGAAGAGGGTGGGGACAAAGCTAGAATTCATTGGTGCTGTCTCTTTGGCTCTGGCATCACCTGGACTCCCTGCCTTCCTCCCCACCAATCCCACTGGGCACCAGCAACCACTGGCGGTTGTACATATTAAATAATATTAACTATATTGTGAACGCTTTAGTTTATGGCAGGGAAATTTAATTCAGCAAGTGGCCCACGCATTCTGTGCCAAATTATTGTGGCCCACTTGTTCTGAGAGGCTGGACTGCCGTGCTCTAGATAAAAGGCTAATAAACAGCTTTATTAGTCAGTTTCACAACATACATCATATTTCAATAGGCATTCATCTAAATCTAAATTTCTACTGAATTAGGACATGTGATGAAATGGACTAAAATAACAAAAGAGGGCAAATGAGTAACGTTTTTCAGAAAATGGAGCATGTTCTGGAACAATAGGATAATGTGAGGTTTTAAGAACAATTTGAACAAATTTGGTGCTTAGTTATGTCTTAAGCAGAATAGGCCAGACCTATTGCTCTACAGAATATGCTGTTCATATATATCTGTTCATATATATGCTGTGCTTAATTTGTTGTAAATGATGTATTTGTGCTAGGAAATAACGATGGTGGTGATGATAATCATGAATATTTCAAAGAAATCTACACAAGTAAACAATTGCCAAAGGTAAGGGGGCCAAGCCCAGCCCCATCTGGTATCCTACAATTTGAGCACAGAACCCACTTCCCATTTCAGGGAAGCTGACCAGGGCTGTAAAGTCCTGTCCTGAACTTCCCACTGGAATGGAGCTGGGGGAAAGTAATGGCATATTGGCTGTCAAATCCATCCTAAAGCACTCCAAGCCACCACCCACCTCCTTCACTTGGCCCACCTGTTCCCTGCTTCTCTCAAGACTCCTGTTGTTTACTTGTAGATTGTTGTAGTTCTTTAGTTGTTTAGTCGTGTCCGACTCTTCGTGACCCCATGGACCAGAGCACGCCAGGCACTCCTGTCTTCCACTGCCTCCCGCAGTTTGGTCAAACTCATGCTGGTAGCTTCGAGAACACTATCCAACCATCTCGTCCTCTGTCGTCCCCTTCTCCTTGTGTCCTCCATCTTTCCCAGCATCAGGGTATTTTCCAAGGAGTCTTCTCTTCTCATGAGGTGGCCAAAGTATTGGAGCCTCAGCTTCACGATCTGTCCTTCCAGCGAGCACTCAGGGCTGATTTCCTTAAGAATGGATAGGTTTGATCTTCTTGCAGTCCATGGGACTCTCAAGAGTCTCCTCCAGCACCATAATTCAAAAGCATCAATTCTTCAGCGATCAGCCTTCTTTATGGTCCAGCTCTCACTTCCATACATCACTACTGGGAAAACCATGGCTTTAACTATGTGGACCTTTCATGGATCACTGCCTCATGGATCACCCCTTCATGGATCACTGCCTTGCCGTGGCGAAGGGGCTTGAATAACTCAGAGAAGCTATGAGCTATGCCGTGCAGGGCCACCCAAGATGGACAGTTTATAGTGGAGAGTTTTGACCAAACGTGATCCACCTGGAGCAGGAACCGGCAAGCCACTCCAGTATCCCTGCCAAGAAAACTCCATGGACAAAGACTTGTAGATTGCAAACCAGCAAATCGTCACTTATGTGTCTATGGCTCCAGCTTGCTTTGCATAAATATGATTTTTGGGTGGTTGTTTTTTTAAAAAAACACCTACTTAATGTTATATTCATAAAGAATAGGCATGCTGCCGCACTGCTTGTGGCGGTGGGGGGATTAAGCTTGCATGGTTTAGCAAATGATGAGCACCACGTGGCCAGGGAAAGCAGAGCTTTGCCTGACATTTTGTAGCCGATGGAAGTTGTTCTGAGCAGCCAAGATCAGGGCTGGGGTTGGGGAGGGCTATACAATGTCTTTTTTTTCCTTCCCCCAAACAGTCTGTTTGTGGGAGATTGCCACATTGATGCTCTGCTGCCAAAAAAGAAGAAGAAGCACAAACAACTGATCAGAAGGAACTAGAAGAAGAAACAAAGTGAAAGCATTCGCCAATAGTTCCTTGCCATCTGTGTGACTGAGCCAAGCAGAAAGTAGCAGGAGGCTGGTGCTCCAGTCAGTGCCAGCTCATGGGTCATTGAAGTGAATGTGTGTGGGGGGGTTATTGGGGGGGGGAGGCCTCTATAAATCACATAGCCTAGATTCCATCTCCATAAACTCATTCCCTCTAGATATCAGAGAGACTTTCCATAATTCTCCATTCTTTGGTAGGCATGTTCTCAGTCATCCCATAAGTGATTTTAAGGTGCACCCACACTGTCAGTGTTCTGTGGAAGTGATTGAATCACATACCATAAATTTAGGCGTGTGCAATTAAAGCACAACAAGGAGTCTTTTTTGTGGTTTGGAAAGAGATGGGGAAATGCAATAAAAAGTATGAGCTAATGATCCATGGATAGAAAGACATAAACTCCAAACAAACAGATCAGGATTAAGGCTTCCATGTAACCTTTGTGGAAGCATATTAGGATAGATGTGCAATAAACAGGTCATTTGGAGAAGTCTTTGTTTTGGATCTATCTCCCCTTTTTTCAGACCTTCTTTCAATGCATGTGGAGGGGAGATAGTACGGCAATGACAACAACTACAATTTCTTACCTACTCTTCGCCCTACAGTGCGTTACAACAATTAAAACACAACATTAACATGAAAGCACAATATTATACGATATTAAAAACAGTTTAAAACAACTTAAAAATATGCTTCTCAACAGCCAGATGCCACGAACTGGTTGGACACAGAGGAATGGTGGGAGGAATCAGGTGGGGAAGAAAGCTCAGAGCCAGGGGATTGGTGATGGGAGAAGAGGGAGAAGACTGGGAGGAGGTGTTGGAATCTGAAGAGGTAACATGGATTAGTGAGTGGAGGAGTCTGTGGCAGGGAGAAGTCCAGAATCAGCGGCAGAAACTAAAGCAAGAGAGGAGGGAGGCCAAGAGGCAGAGGTGAGTCTGGCTGGTGATAAGGCACAAGTGTCTTCTTGTCCTGCTGCAGCAAGTTCCCCTTCTCCCCTGGTCTCCCAGAACTAGGGGAGGTGTGAAGAGGGCATAGGAGATGTTAGTTTCACACAGGCACAGTCTCAACAAGACTGGATTAACCATTAAGCAAAATAAGCAGGTGCTTAGGGCGTCAAGGGAAGCGGGGAACCACAGAAATTTTCCATTGTGAGATTTTTTCCCCCATTAATGGTCAAAAATTGCTCAGCTGAGCATTCATTTTCTTAGCTGAAGTATATTAAAAAATCTCAACAGAACAACTATGCAAGAAGACAGGCTGGATGCCTTTACTAAGTTTAGAAGCAGCTATGTTACGTAAGATCAGTTTTGAGGATCTGATCAAAGACTCTGCAATTAGAAAATGTAGGAGAAAATTTGTCATATATAAAGTGGAAGTATACAAAAATAAACATTATTTTCCATCTTACTGTAGGATTTGTTTCATTTCAAAAAATAAATTTTTGTTTTATTTTATGGTTTTTTATTATTATCATTGTGTGAGTGTGTGTGGTGTTTAGGGCCTCTAAAGGTCTTAATCCAGTCCTGAGTCTCAGATTACTTGGGGGAAACCCTGGAGAGGAGGGGATTTAGGCAGTTGTGGGGATGCAGAGACCTTCAGTCTCAGCAACCGCTTCATGGGGGCAAGATCTGCTGGAGATGAGTTGCTGTGCTCATTAGGCCTGACACACATATGCAGATCCTGTTTTTTCTAATAAAGAGTTAATTCCAATTTGCTAAGTGTATTTTACTGTTGGCTTGCTCCAGGGTGATTTCCATAACAGTATCAACTATCTGTTATACACCTGGAATGGCAGGGGAGACATAAGCTATGTGTACATAGATCTTCTCAGGCTCCATGCACTTTTTCTGATCTCCATTGCTGGGCCTTTAACCACAAGGTTCCATTCCCCCCACCCCCCCAAAAAAAACCCTGATTTTCCTCTCTTCGCTGCCATTTTCATAAAACTCTTTATCAAAAAATTCCTCTACATCCACCACCTTTCCCCCTCCCTTCTTCCAACCCATCACGGGGTGTAAAATTAATCCTCTCAGGCACAATAGCATGTCAGGTTCATCCCCATTTCATACACACTCTCTTGCCCACCCTGCCAACTGTTTTCTTACTTAATGGAGAATTTTGCTTCATTAAAATTAAGCCTCATTTCATACTCATCTCCCCTCTCTCTCTCTCTCTCTCTCTCTCTCTCTCTCTCTCTCTCTCTCCCCTCTTAGAATTGAATGTGATCTCCATCATCCCTGGGCTTCTTTAAATTAAAAAAGGGAAGAAAAAAACTTCCTCTCCCTTGCTGCTTTTATAATCAAGTCTGTATCTCGCCATGAAAAAATAAGTTAGAAATCTGCTTTCTCTCTTACCTTTCTTTGCTACTTAGCTAGACTTAAGTCACTCTGCTCAAAGCAAAAGCACTCTGGTGACCCTGCCTCATTTATTGTCCTCTTCTTAATCGAAGGAGTATTTCATTCCAAATAAAGAAAGACCTTTTCCTGCCACTAATTTCCTTAGAACCTTTTTTTTTAACACATCCAGCTCAACAGGCCCTTTCTTCTTCCACTTATCAGAGTTGGGTTAGTGGGGAGGGGGAGGGGATCCATTTACAGGGGACTTTAGGGGAGCTGCTAAGGAACTTGAGGCTGTGAGCAAGACTTCATTATTCACAATGGAAGAAAAAGGCAGAGGGAATCATTAAGTGGGCTATTCCTTCAGTGATGCCAATAGTTCAATGGCAGCAGCAAATACTCAACGAAGCATCAAAGAAAATTCTCTAGCCCAGACTTTTTCAATCTCAAATCCCAGATGCTGCTGGACTCCAAGTCCCACCAGCCCCAGCCACCATGGCCATTGACCATTAATGAAGGAAACTGTCCATCAGTCATCCAACAACATCTGGGGAACCAAGTCTGGGAAAGGCTGCCAATTATATGCATTGGGCCCAGGATACCTTAAGGATTGCATCTGGCTACATGAACCTATCCAGGTGCTAAAATCTTTGGGTGGCCACCTTCTGTTGGTCCAATCAACATCATGCATATGGTTGATGGTGGCATGATAGAGATACTTTTTCTGTGGGTGCTCCCATACTGTGGAATTCCCTTCCAATAGAGATTAGTCTGGTTCCCTCCTTGTTATCCTTTCTACAGCAAGCTAAGACCTCCCTGTCCAGACAGGCCTTTGAAAACAAAGGTGCAGACAATGTTGATCTCTGGGCTGCTGTCATGGCAAACCACATTTTAATTGCAGGTTCTAAATGTGTTCTGATACATTTATAAACATTGTAAGCCATCTTGATTCCCAGCTTGGGAGAAAGGCCAGATATAAATATTAAATAATAACAATAGCAATCCAAAGGCCAGCTTCATTGGTAATGAGCTGGTGACCCAACATGATTACCTGAGGAGAATGAGATGACACTGCAGGGCTTCAAGAAGTTGGGCCTCTCTAAGTATGACTAGCACTGAATGCAACCTCCTGCTCTACAGCATTCTATCCTAGCTTCCAAACCAGTCACAAAGGCAGCCTCACACTGAGTGTGCTACAGTAATTACCACAATGGAGAATCTACCCTGCCCTACAAGTAGACACCTCTCTTGTATCAACCAAAGGTGTTGATGAGCATTCCTGCAGTAGAGGCCACCTGGGCTTCAAGTGACAACAGTGGATCTAGGAATGCTCCCAGACAGTGTACTTGCTCCATCAGAGGAAACATAAAAGGAATGATTTTTCTCCTTCCCTTGACTCCTGTTGTTTTTAATTGCTGTATTTTGAAATAATACACGATGTCTGCTTCTTCTTTGTAAGCTGCCTAGAGAATTTTATTGATGATGGGTGGCTCTTCTTATTATTTATTAAATTGATATTATCTAGCAATGCATATGCCTTCATGTTTCCTTGTCTGGCCCATTCAGTGAAATCAGTTTATTTTTAATCTTCTGTAAAGAGGCTTCTTCAAGGGATAACAAACTTTGGTTGTATTGGCTGAAGTCAGATTAAAAACAAAAGTTACAATTCCTACAGCTTCTGCATTTCCTTCACAGCTCAAAAAAAGAAGAAGAATCAAGCATTGAGCTTTTACTCTCTCCCCCCACACCACCCTCCCCCAAAACACCCCAAAGCACAGCTGGGAGCTGTGAATGACCCAGAACTGGGTTTGATCTGTATTCCATCCCACCCTAGCACTTAGCCTGCCTTGTGGATTCTGCAGGTGCAAAAGATAGCTATCTCACAGCAGGGTTCACCTAGTCTGAGGCTGCTGATTTCACTGGGCTTTTATCTCTCCCTCTCTCACCCCCTCGCACCTCTGTCATCACTCACTCCTCTTTCAGCTACCTGGGGATTCTCTCCACCTGAGGGGTACTTAACATTCTGCAGTACTCAAGGCCAGGCCGCTTGTTAGCTCAAATGCATCTGGATCTAGAGCGCAAGACAAATTGCTACTTCATTATGGGAGCTGAGTCTCTAATCCATTTCATTTATTCTCTCCCTTGCCCCCACCCTACTCTGCTTGCAAAAACAGAATATGCGCAGGCAGGAGACGGGCCTCAAAGGGGACACCTTAAAGATTCATTTATCCAATGAAAAACAACCCAAACCTACAATGCTAAGCAAGCCTTTGATACGACGGCAATTGTCCTTCATTTTCCTTTGCCACCTCCCACATGTGTGAATTCAGAGTACCTCGGCATTAAAACTCAGCACATAAGAATCATCTTTAGGGATGGAGGCACCTGTCAATTTCACTTTCTCTCACTTTTTCTCTTTTTTTTCTTCCATCCCGTTCCTATTATTTTCTTCCTATTCCGTCACTTCCTTATTGAGAATGCCTGCCAGAAGGAGAAAACGAGGTGCAAAGAGCCAGAAGACCATTATTGAGACTCACAATTCCTCTAAAACAGAGAATCGGCAGAGAGCCAACACCATCTGCCCTGACTCAGAAATAGAGCAGGTTGAGGAAACCGAGAAAACGGAGCAAATAGAACAAACAGTGAGTAACAACTTTGGGGGAACCTCACCCCCCCCTTAAGGAGGATGTCAATGACCCGACCCCCCTCCTCCCAGAAAAAGCTAATCCGTCCAAGAGGGCAAGAGCAGGAGCAGGAGGGATTCCTCCCACTCCTAACGCTGACCCACCCATGCCTCTAGAACAAGATATCAGAGGAGCCTCTTTTCAACCAATTCGGGATACGCACCCCTACCAAGAGATTTGCATGTTGTCTGCAGAAACTATGGTTCTGGTTCTCCAAAGACTGGATGAAATCCTCACTAGAATAGTTAACATTGAGAAACAATTGGATACTAGTTCCTCCCCTTTAAATGCCCAAGGGCTTAAAAGGATGATAAGAAATGACTCTGTTAATAACTCACCAACTCAAACTATGGATGAAGTGAGGTCCTGTCAAGTCTTGCAAACGAACCAGATAATGCTTGAGATTCACCGATACACTCATAGGTGGATGAACCACAGACAAATTACTATGTCCTTGTCTCAGCTCCTGAATTACCATTACCGAAATGTAGATCTATAAAATTTCCACCTCCTGCCTACCTTGAGAAACACCATGCGCCTATTTATGACCTTTAGGTCATCAACCCTCCCATCTCGACTCATGGAGATAAAGGATACCCTATGGTGGTTCCATTCTCTCCGCCCAGTGAGGGTATTTAAGGACGAAACTAGGAGGCAATTGGTCCCTTGCATAGAGTCAAAGCTAATGTGGATAAAGGAAACCAAGCTCAACACTAGAAATACTAATTGCCCGAAGGAAGAAAAGAACTTTGTAAGCCTAGAATTACAAGACCTGAAGAAGAGGCTAATGAGTATAAAGACTGAGATTTCTACCCAAAATATACGGACAGTAGAGCCTAGAGCACAATATTTAAAGATGTCCAACAGCTCTTTATCCCACAGAAAGACATCAGTGCAACTCCCTGTTCCCTTTTCAAACGACACCAAATTAGATGAGGAATTTGGCGCCTCCGACATTTCTATGGCAACAACACCTAAAGAACTCTATGTTGCTGACAATCTGGAGATATCCAGATCTGGACCTTTGCCTAATGTTCCAAAAACTTATCAGAATGATCAGCCTTCTCTACTGTACTCCTGGCGAGACAGGATGGACAGATCTTTCGAATTCGAATCTGGCTCTTTGTTGGCCGTGATCCACATTTTATAACACTTACCTCATTAATACTTCCACAGCCACAGATAGAACCAACAATCCTCCAATTAACCCAGGAGGGAGAGGGGGATTGACAGTTAATGAAACACCATGGGACTGTCCCCCCCGCTTGGGGTGCGGTTGGTTGGGTTTTATCTTCTAGGGATACTTACCCTATCAGACCTCCACCTCTTTCCCATACCATTTTGACCCAGGAGTCCTGGCCCAAGGATGACTTGTTATTGAGGGGATGTTACCCATCTATTGGGGAGGCTAGTATAGGATCTGGGATTTCCACAACTGAAGGGCTAGGGAGGAATGGCGGTGGGGCTAGATATCTCTATCGGCGAAGGGTTTCGAGATGCAGTGATCCTCGAACCCCTTCCAATCTACGCCCCATCCCAAGGGATGAGGGTAGGGAGAGCAAGGATTACACACCTCCGTCATTGGTGCGGTGCAATGCCAGGTCCATAGGCAACAAAACCGCCACCATGCGTGACTTTTTTGTCTCGCAGGGGATTGACCTGGCTTGCGTGACGGTGACCTGGGTATGGGAAGGCGAAGTAGTCTCCCTACATGAGATAACACCCCCAGGTTTCTCTGTCCTCCATCAATCGCAGACTGTGGGTCGGGGGGGAGGAGTAGCGTTGTTATTCCGGGAGGATTGCTCTTTCAGAGCTCTGCCATCACCGGCGATCTCCGGCATTGAATGTGTTGGTCTCGTGTGGGGCACCAAGGAGAGCTTGGCTGGCTGGTGTACCGACCACCCAGCACACCTGCAGCCACCCTGTCAGACCTGCTGGAGGTGGTGGCGGGCTGGGCCTTGGAGTTCCCAAACCTACTGGTTTTGGGAGACTTCAACGTCCATGCCGATGCCGCTCCCTCCTCACAGGCTCTGACCTAGTGACTTCCATGGCAACACTAGGGCTCTCCCAGTTTGTTTTGGGCCCCACTCATCAAGCAGGCCACACGCTGGATCTGATCTTTGGGGCTGGCATAGATGTGATCATGCTCCCCGCTGTGGAAGTGCCATGGTCTGATCACTACGCTCTGAAAGCCAAGATTAACTTCCCGCTCCTCCCCGGCTCGGGTGGTGAACCTATTTGGGCTCGTCCGCGAAAACTGATGGATCCTGATAGATTCCGACAAGCCTTGCGGAACCCTGCTCCTCCTGGCGACTCATTAGATGACCTTGTTGAGGACTGGAATAACCGGCTCTTGGCAGCCATTGATGAGATCGCGCCTAAGCGCCCTCTGCGACCCCGTCGAAACCGGGCACCTTGGTTTACTGAGGAGCTCCGGAAAATGAAGCGGGATCTCAGACGGCTAGAGCGAGTATGACGACGGACTCGTGACGGAGCCTCAAGAACATCTTATAGGACGCTTATGAAAGCCTATGAGATAGCCATAGCTGAAAGCTGCTAAGAAATCTTACTTTGCAGCTTCCATTGCATCCGCTAGCTCTTGCCCGGCACAACTTTTTAGAATAATTAGGTCAATAACGTCCTTAGGAGGACAACCAAATTTAAGCACAAATTCGACCCACAGCTGTGAGGCATTCGCGAGCTTTTTTGCGGAGAAAGTCCTGTTGCTCCGCCGTGACCTCCCTGCCAATTTAGATACAGTGACTGAACTGGAGGCCCCTCGACTGACTTCAGGTCCAGTGTTGGACCATTTCGATCGGATACTCCCTACTGATGTGGATAGATTCCTCCAAGTTGGTAGACCCACCACCTGCCTCCTTGATCCGTGCCCATCTTGGCTGATTAGGGAGTGTCCAGATGTTGCGCGGACCGCCCTGGTTGAAATTATCAATTTGTCCCTTGACACGGGGACATTCCCAAGGGAACTGAAGGAAGCAGTGGTGTGTCCACTCTTAAAGAAAACTTCATTAGATCCCTTAGACCTATCCAATTACCGCCCAGTTTCAAATCTTCCATACCTGGGTAAGGTAATTGAGAGAGCAGTTGCTGAACAGCTTGGTAGGTTTCTGGAGGAAACATCGGCATTAGATCCATTTCAGTCCAGTTTCCGTCCTGGTTTTGGGACGGAGACAGCTCTGGTTGCCCTAACAGATGACCTCCGTAGACAACTGGATTGAGGTGGGTCAGGACTGCTGATCCTTTTAGATTTGTCAGCAGCCTTTGACATGGTCGATCATGATCTTCTGGACCACCGCCTCGCAGACGTGGGGATACAGGGCATAGCCCGTAACTGGCTGTGCTCTTTTATCTCTGGTCGGGGACAGAGGGTGGCACTAGGGAGGGAAATGTCGTCGCACCACTCCTTGGTGTGTGGAGTGCCGCAGGGCGCAATTCTCTCCCCGATGCTTTTTAACATCTTTATGCGCCCCCTTGCCCAGATTATCCGGAGCTTTGGGCTGGGCTGTCACCAATAGGCTGATGACACTCAGCTCTATCTGCTGATGGATGGCCACACCGACTCGGCCCCGAACACACTGACCAGATGCTTGGAAGCTGTGGCTGGATGGTTTTGTGGGAGCCGATTGAAACTAAATCCTTCAAAGACAGAGGTCCTATGGCTAGGTTGGGATGGAATGGGGATGAGGGACCAACTCCCTTCTCTTACGGGGGCCCAATTAGTGCCATTGCCTTCTGTTAAGAGTTTGGGTGTAATCCTTGATGCCTCCCTTTACATGGAGGCGCAAGTTACAGCAACAGCCAAGGCGACATTTTTCCACCTTCGCCGCATCAAGCAGTTGGTCCCTTACCTTTCCCGCCCCGACCTGGCCACAGTGATCCATGCGACGGTCATCTCCAGGCTTGACTACTGTAATTCGCTCTATGTGGGGCTGCCCTTGAAGCTGTCCCAGAAACTCCAGCGGGTACAGAATGCTGCAGTGAGGCTCCTCACGGGGTCTCTGCCATGGGAGCATATTCACCCAGTGCTTTTCAAGCTGCACTGGCTCCCGGTGGAGTACAGGGTCAGATTTAAGGTGCTGCTTTTGACCTTTAAAGCCCTTCACGGCCTAGGACCCTCGTACCTACGGGACCGCCTCTCCTGGTATGCCCCACGGAGAGCCTCAAGGTCCATAAATAACAACACCCTAGAGGTCCCAGGCCCTAAGGAAGTTAGATTGGCCTCAACCAGAGCCAGGGCCTTTTCAACTCTGGCTCCGGCCTGGTGGAACGCTCTGCCTCATGAGACCAGGGCCCTGCAGGATCTGATTTCTTTCCGCAGGGCCTGTAAGACAGAGTTGTTCCGCCTGGCCTTTGGCTTGGAGCCAATTTGATTCCCTCCCTCCCTCTCTTTCTTTTTTCTTTTCCTTCTCCTCCTGCGATGAGGCTACATTTTAATATTTTAATGTTCCATTATTTTAATGTTGTATTTTATTTTTGTTTTTAAGTTGTAATCATTCATCTTGTTTTTATTATTGCTTGTAAGCCGCTCTGAGCCCGGCCTTGGCTGGGGAGGGCGGGGTATAAATAAAAATTATTATTATTATTATTATTATTATTATTATTATTATTATTATTATTATTGTTGCCCATCTAATTTAATAATTTAGATTATTATTTTTGGTGTGGGGAGCAGTGTTTTCTCAGCCCTGAAAGCTATTTGGTTGGAGATACTGGGATTAGAACCTTGGACCTCCTAAACACATCAAGTTTTCAAAAAAGAGATGGAAACAGTGTTTAAAACTTATTTTGGTGGATTGGAAGTCAGTGATAGCTGGAAACTGGAGCAAGTCATTTTGTCACGGTCTCAGATGTTTGAAATGTCTCAGATGTTTCAACCGAGTTCCAAATTTGCTCCAAGGTAAAAAATAAATAAATAAAATACTGTGCTAAACCACACATTTTGTGTAGTTTTGTGATTGCATGAGTTTGTTTGCTTTTCAAATGCCCTTGGGGAAAACAATAACAGAATTACACATAATGTGTAGTTTGGGCTGCAACAGAATATTTGAATTATGTGGCTGGTGAGAAACACAGTTTGCTTGTTGTTCGGACACCAGCAGTTAAGCTGCTATCTTAACAGCAACAAAAGCCTGCCTGCTTGTGACCTGGAAGAGTTTGTTTTCTCCCACTGAATGCAACTGTCTAGATGACAGTCTGCAAATGCTGCAATTTCACAGGTCTTCGAGCACTTAATTTGTCTCAGAGGTGATACTTAAACACCAAGATTGGCATATCACCAGTGACAGGCTGTCTCTCTCTGAAAGAGTGTCTCTGTGCCAACCACCCAGGGCACCGGCAGCTATGCCAGCTGGCCTGTGCCCCCAGCAAGGAAGGGGGGGAGGTGAAAAGTTCATGTTTATTAGCTGTGCCTACCACCAGCCATGCTAATGTGACAAAGTAGTTCCCTTCATCAAGGACGGCACATTAAACTTTTAAAAAATTTGGATGCTGGGAGGCTGTAATGTTCCTTCCTACAGCGTATGGAGAGGCGATTACATAAAAAGTGTTCTCATTAGTATAGATCCAACAGTTACTGCAGCCCAGTAAGCTTCTCCCGAGAGTGCTTGCCAAAACATTTAGCATCTAGTTGGGTTCTTCGGTGCAAACCTAAATGCTAGTTAGTTGATTAATTTTCTGTTTTAGTTGATTAAATTTGCATATATGTTAAAGCCATTTGCTTGAAGCAGGAAGTAAGTTTCCATTGCTTTTTCAGAGATGATACATGAATGTGCCGTAGAAGCAACCACTTAAGGAGGAATTTCTTTCAGTAAGGTGGAAGAGGAAAACCTTTGGCCCTGCAGGTGCTGCTGAACTAAAGTGTGGATGAGCCCTAAGAGTTGTCTAAGAGATAGCTTCCATCAGTCAGAAGTGGCACTAAATGAGCCAATGGCCTGAACATTGTACAAGGCAGCCTCATACATTCAGAGCTCCCAACGCTTGTTCTGTAAACCAGTTTAATTTTCCCAGAGGTATTTCACATGCATATCATTATTGGGATTCCACTTTGGTCACCAGCAATGACAGTCCCGAAAGAAAGAAAGAAAGAAAGAAAGAAAGAAAGAAAGGGAAGAACCAAAGCTCAGTAGCAGATTACATGCTTTGTATGCAAGAGCACAATCCCTGGATAACTATATAGACGTCCCCCCATTTATACAGGGGTTATACTCTGGGGCCCCACACACATAAGTGAAATCATGAAAATTGGGGACCAATCTCTACAAAGCCTCTAAATGCCTATTTCCCCCTGCTTTCCAGCTCTCTCTCCTGCTCTTTCTCAACTCAACTCTCTTCAACCAGAGTTGAAGCTATGGGGCTGACTGGAGGATGCACAGAAAAGTGGTGGCTGCTGCTGCGCTACCACACATGTCAGCTGCTCGGTGGAGAAGCTGCTCAGCCTAAACAAAGCCCTGCTGCACCTCTAGTCTCTTTGGAGCTTCCTCCACCCTCATTGATGTCCTCTTCGGACTCTGGGAAAGGTCTTCTCACAAACCACAAGAACACTCCATCTCTCTCCTGCCATTTCCTAGTATGATTCTATTTATTTTCTGGCGCCCAACATATACATGGTCATTCACAAGTAGAACACACATAAATGGGGGAAATGCCTGTAGTTCAGATCGACCCACCCACTCAAAGTCTACAGTTCAAAGGACCAGGTAGTGGAGAGCCACCAAGAGATAAGCATGGATAATAACTGGACAGATGGACAAATGGTCTGAGCTAGCAGGAGGCAGCTTCCTGTGTTCCTTTGCAGGCTATGTCTTTGGGCATCATTTCTTCGGGCACATTCTCAGTTCACAGGGAGTGACTAAGAAGCCCAACAGGCTTGGCCAGTGAACTGTGTAATGCAGCATGTCCCAAGATACAGTACAATACACAAGTATCCCTTGGAATGTGCCCTGGGGTTCTCTGGAAGAAAATACGGCATGGACTAATGTAGTTCCCTACAGGTTGAAAGTCAGAAAGTTCCTCATGATCCAGTCTGAGTCAAAGCAACTGCCTCCTGCTCACTGGAGCTTACCGCAGGACCCAGCACACATGGCTGTGCACAGGCCAGCGGCTGCAGATAAAGAAAGGCGATCTCTCGTTTTAATTAACTGAGCTTTCATTTAAGAACAAACAAAGGCCATGTTTGTGTGCTGACAGCTGGCCTCCCTTCTGGGTCAGATAAAGCAGCAAGTCATTGCCTCAAAGCTGCAAGACAGGCCAGGAGACAATCCAAGAAGCAGGGATGTGGGGAAAGGCAGGCTCAGCTTAGGCGTCAGCTGTCATGGCTTGTTTTTCTGTGCAGCATTAAAGAGCAGCAACAGAACTAGTTCCCCAGTCGTATTGCAGGGCTGAGAGATCAATGGGGAGAGATGCTTTTGGCTAGGATTTTTCTGTGGCAAATATCAGTGTTCAAAGCAAGCAGGTCAGCAATGCCTCAGGGGTCCAGAGAGAAGAAAGAAGAGAGAGAAGCCTCTTACACAAGCATCTTAACTTACATCATGTTACACTTCAAGCCATCGCCTTTTCCCAGTTCCACAAGATTAGGTTGTCTCAAACAAGGGGTACTTGCTTGCTTGCTTGCTTTGCAGAAGCTCTCAGTGCATACCCTCCTTCCACTACAAAGAAGCAGATCTATTTTCTCTTGGCTCAACAGTCAGGCCAGGGAAACTGAAGCCTGAAGGCCATTCTTGGCCCATCAGAGGATCCACACCTACCCACCCATCAGTGTATGTCAATCATGGTGCCATCTGATGGGAGCAAGGGCAAGATTAAATCCCGTGTTGGCTGTGCATGCCTGTTCCCAGCAGAGAACAGCTATGCACAGCCAAACCGAGCAGGAGCTAAATCCCACTTGGTTGGGCAGGAATCCAGAAGGGGTGTGCATCAGAATCAATTGCTAAAGGGGAGGGATTTTACCACTGTTTAATATAAGGTTTCATGAAAACCTACAGATGATCCTAAATCGATGGGCTGGCAGGAACCTTCACTTTTAGCATGCAGTTTTGATTCACAGTCTCCCTGAATCAGAAAGTAGTTTGTCCCATAATCTCCTTTTAGAATGAAGGGAGTTTCTTACCATCTTTTCAGCAGGGGATTCCATGCAGGAATCAACAGGGTGCTTTGGCCATTCACTGATAAGCCATTGGATCAGGAGTATTCAATGCAGTTTCCTCCATATGTTGATGGACAACAGCTCCCACCATCCTTTATCCAAGTAGCATGATCCTTGGTCATGGTGGCTGGAGCTGATGTGAGTTTGGAGCCCATCAACATCTAGAGGGCATATGAAGGGCACTGTGCTAGCTACCCCTGCACTAGTTGACATCCATTTGTCTTGAGTGACAATGGAGTGCACCTCCAGGAATGAAGTCAAACCACTGCAATAGCAGCACCTAAGTGGCCTCTGTGGGGTGCAAGCCTGGGTAGTATGGAGCTCTTAGGTGACTTTTTGAAACGCTAAACGTTAGGGTTAGGAAGAAATCTGCTCAACTTGCATTTTAATCTGAGTCTACCTAATTTGCACTTTCTCTCACAGTATGCAAACTGAAATGCAGCTATCAGAATTTTCTGATGCATTTATTCATCTAAAAAATGTCTTTTAAAATGCATTTATTAGTGGAAACATGCATATAAACATGCATATATTGGTGAAAATAACATAGAAAAATATATTAGGAGAAGTTGTTTGAATAATTTGTACTATAGAATGAGAAATACACATAAAAATGTGTGCCAATTTTTATGAGGATTTTTTAAAAAAAGTTTGCAAACTGATGCACAAGTTGGGTGAACTGAATTTAAGACTGAAAAATATGAGGGGAAACTAAAATTGACAGCTTTCACCCATCTCTGCTAGATAATGGGGCTATACAATGAGGGGAAACTATTTCTGTGGGCTTCTCAGAGGCATCTGGGTAACCACTGTTTGAATGAGAATGCTGGAAGAGAGGAGGCCCTCTCTCCTGTGCAAAACGAAAAGCTAAAATGTATTCCTTCATAAAATTATGTATACCAGCTCTCACTTTACTTCCCCGTTACAGCCAGAAGAAAGTCTATAATAATACTTAGCATTTATATAGTGTATTTTGAGAGTCCAAAGTGCTTTACATACATTATCCCAGTAATCCTTACAGCAGCTCTGTGAAGAAGCCCAACTTCTGTGATCCTCACATTGTAGATGGTGTCAAGGTTCAGTATGAATGGACTCTGGCTAAAGGCCAGCACCCAATACCAGATTAAACCCCCTAGGCAGTCAAAATCTCTCCCTCCCCCCACCTCACAAATTATCTCCTAATGCTTGCAAATATTCTACTATGATCTGGAGTCAACAGAAACACACAACACACTGAAAGAGAGAAAGCTTCGCATCTTGAGGCATGCGCTCTAGTGGGAAAACACTGAAGTCAGAAAGCTTGATTGTAATTTTCTTTCAGGATCAAGTCATGGGTCCCCTAAAAGGTGTGGGGCCCATAGGCCGGTTCCTACTCTACCTATTTGGTAATCTGGCACTGCCAACACCCCACAAGGACTCCCTGAACCTACCCCTCTTCTTCAATGTGCAACTTGCTTCCTCACCTGCTTCCTGCTTTGCCCCAGAAGCAAGGAGCAAGCAAAGAACTGCAGTGATGAGATGGAGGGAGGGTAGCGGCCAGTGCTTATTTTCTCATTGGCTCCATCTGCCAAGCAAGTGGGTGGCAGCAATGATGGGGGAAAGGAGCAGCAAGAACAATAAGAACAGCATAACTGCCCATTGGTGTTCAAGATCAATGGCAGTGCTATGGCAAGCAAAGGGCGAGTACTTTGGCAGAAAGAGGCAACTAACAAAAGCCAGCACAATGCTTCCCCCTAAATGTCATATTCATTTGACTCTGGCAAGTCATTTTCATGCTACACAACAGCTTGATAGAAGCTGCCTATTCTGCATGCTACAAAATTGAATGTGATTGACTTCAGTAGCAGAGAAAAACACATCCAGCTCATTCAGAGCCTTCGACTGTGGAGAGATTGATCATGCCGATGAGAAGTGACTCGCTCACTTACTTACAGGGTCATGTATTCCTACACACACACACACACACAGAGAGAGAGAGAGAGAGAGAGAGAGAGAGAGAGAGAGAGAGAGAGATTCTCAGCAAAAGACACACAAATAAGGCCCAAAGCAACATATGTTTTATCTAAGCTGGAGACTTTCAGAGTGTGTCATTTGCTGGTATAAGGCTCATCTGTAGTCATCATGTCCCAGTCCCTGCAGAATTACTGGCTTACAGTTCTTGAAGGAGCAAACAATATCCTACAATGCCCTGATGGGCATAGTGTTGTTAGCAGGGGCGGGGGGTCTGATACCTTGAACATATCTCAATGGTATAACAGAATTTAGGAAGCTGCTCTATTAACTAAAATTGTACATTGCAAACCTCTGAAGCATTTTTAAAATAAATAAAAAATATGGCCTTCCTGTATAGTTTTTGGAATGTGCAGGTTCAAGACATTATCAAATCACATTCTCTCATCCTCTACTTTCATTAACAGACGCTGTCTTCTTTTCAAGGTTAAATAAAGTTGTATCCAATGACAGTCCTACTCAGAGTAGGGCAATTTACATGAATGGGCATGATCAGCTAATCAATTTCAATGGGAGATAGCACGGGGCACAGCCCAGCATGCGTCGACTATTTTAACAGTTTTGTTATATCTCTTATTTACTGGATCGATATATATATGTAAGTCTCTAATTGTATATAGATATACACACACAGATTCTGTATTGCAGTTACCTATTTTCAGTTTTTTTAATGTAAAAATAGAAGCAGATTTGGGGAGTTGCAGAGGAGTAATGGGCCAGGGTATAGCCTATTCCCTCCCCACAGAGCTTCCACTCTAAATTTCTTTCCCCACAGGCTACTTCCCCCACCACAAGACACCAAATTTAGACACCCTTTCAAACATGTGTCTGGTACCCTTTGGAGAAGGGAAAGTGGCATGAGGCAGGAAGCAATTTACAGTGGGGAAAGAACAGGTGGAAACATGTTAGGCACCCTTTCTCTGTAATTTCTCAGCTCAAGATTGCAGTTTTAAGGGAGGGGGAAATGATCACCATAACATGGCATATGCATATATTTGGGTGAAATGCATAGCTGACTCAAAAGCCACACCCACTCACTGTCAGACATTGACTCACCCAAATTCACTATGAGGCCATATATGGATCTCCGGATCCTGGTTGTTCTAGAGGTCACTGCTCTGCCCTCTGCACTGGCTGGCTTTTCTGGATGTTCAAAGAAGTCCAAAAGTGGTTTGTGGCATTTGCTCCCATTGCCAGCTCCTCATTCCATATTGCTCCACAGCAGGGGTAAAATGTGTAGGCCTCCAAAAGTTGCTGGATACAATCCTCACCATCCCTGACCATTGACCATGGAGCTGATGGGAATTGGAGTCCAACAACATCTGGAGTGCTATAGGTTCCCCATCCCTGCTCTATACTGTCCAAAGGAACAGTGTCCTTAACACAGCACAGAAAGGGGGTCAGGCAGATTTTGGATTGCCTTTCCCTACCTCCCCTTCCACCACCACATTTTCTTTTCCCTTTTTATCTAGTCCCAGCACTTGTCACTTTGCCATTTAAACATGTCACACCAAAGCTCTCTCTCATTAGGTGAAAATTGGATTTTGTTAATGAAGGAAAAGGAAATCAATTAACCTTATCAGTGTACGGGGGACTTATTTGAAACAGCAAGGATAGAAATTCTCTCGCCTCTCCTTTGCTGATAGGTGAGTTTTATGCACACATGTGCCCATGCGCGCGCACACACACACACACACACAGCAGGTGCAGGTGTCATGTAGGGTGTTAGAGCACTACGGGGAGACTTGAAAAAAGATAACAGAACTCTGGGAATTTCCCTGCAAAGTATATACTGTGTATATGCATGCCACCGCAAAATAATTAAATAATTCGATTCATACCCTGAAATGGCAGGAGACAGCTGGAGAGACCTTGTGACTCATGAGCAGACCCTATTCAGAGCCCAAATAGGACGTCAATGAGGACAGAGGAAATGCCAAATAGACTGGAGGTGCTGTACTTTGTTTACATAACTCAGTCTCCCCACTGTACAGCTGATGTGTGAGGTAGCACAGCAGCAGCAGCAGCAGCCACTATCCCTGCATGTCCTCCACCCTCCTGTTGGCTCCAGAGCTTCAATTCTAGTTGTATATATTTTGGAATACAGAATTTTTGGTATGGATTGAAGAGAGAGAGGCAGAGAGGGCATTTAAAGGGTGTTTAGAGGGTGTTCCCCACTTTATGCGATTCCACTTACCGTATGTGCACAGGGGTCTGGAATGTAACCCCCATGTAAGTAGGGAGGAACCTGTATACAGTTTCCCAAAGCAACCATCACTGAAAATAGAGGCAAGCAGCTGAAGAGTCTTCTCCCCAAAGAAACTTTGCACAAAGAATTAAAATGGCTTGTCACAAAAAAGGCAACCCTTTTAAAGGTTTTTAAAAGTACAGTACAGTGTGTATTCTTCTTCTTTTACTTCTTCACTCTGTCTTCCCCCTCCTTTTCCATATGCTTCATTATTGCAAAAGACAACTTGGAAATTTATCGGGCTTTATAAATAGCTCCATGTAATTCAAATGCACTTTATTTTAAGAGAGAAAGGGATCTCACACAACTGCACTACTGATGACTGTTCAGATAAGTCCTTGTGGCTCCGTCGTCTTATCCCACCCACACTGTGTGGCCAACTGTGATGATCCCTCATCCAGAGAAAGAGGTACACCAAGGGATACAGGCACATTGACAGCTCTCCAACGCTATCAGGCCAAGGGGCAAAGCATGCTTATGGGGAGATGAGTACTATATGTTCAGTTGCAACTAGGTGTGCTATTTTCCATGCATCTGTTTAACTTCCTCCCTAGGTGTTCTATTCATAGTGGCATGGTCAAAGAAGTAAAAGTCTTGCCTTTGGAGAAGGTAATTTAAATTCCAACACTGCTATACATTCATTAGCTAGACAGAGATATAGGCTTCAGATATATAAAAAAAGCCCACAGCTACCATACCCTCCTACATTTCTCTGATGAAAATTGGGACATCCTATTCTGTTGTTGTTGTTGTTGTTGTTGTTGTTGTTGTTGTTGCTGCTGCTGCTGCTGCTGCTGCTGCTGCTGCTGTTGTTGTTGTTATACCCCACCCATCTGACTGGCTTGCCCCAGCCACTCTGATCATCTTCCAACATATATTAAAACATAATAAAATATTAATCATTAAACAACTTCCCTATACAGGTCTTCAGGTGTCTTTCAATGGTTGTATAGTTACTTATCTCCTTGGCTCAGGGATTGGGTAATTCCATACCCTCCAACATTTCTCTGATGGAAAGAGTGGCATCCTAAAGAAAAGCGAGACATTCTGGAACAAATCATAAACCTTCTGTATATCCAGGACTATCCCTGGAAAATAGGGACAATTAGAGGGTCTGAGCTACACACAGGGTGAGGAATCAGGAAATATTTACACACCTATTCCATTTTAACGCTCATGGTTTCCCCCAAAGAATACCAGGTCCTCTTTGAACCTACTAAAATAAGGGAGGGAACAAGGCAGGTACTGGTTCCTGTCTTCAAAGCCGATATATTTGTGGAAGCACAGCAAGAGCGCTGCACTGCCTCTCCAGCTCTTCGATCTGACCCTCTTCCTGAACCTGCCTTACACAGCCTCTCACTCCAGGTATTGAACAGTTGCTTAGGTTTCACAGCAAGGCACCAGCAGCAGGCCAGGGGAGATCCCTGGAGGATGCCCGAACTCAGAGGTGACTGCTGAAACCTTTCAATTATTTACATCTTTTTTCTTTTTTGCAGTGCCTTCTCCAACCTGTTCCCCTGGCTCATTCTCCCCCTGCTCTACCCCACCTCTGGTTGCACTAAATAAGACATTTATGGATTGTGCATGGATTGCCTGCTTGACACATTCAGTGAAGTAGTCCAAAATGTACCCAGAGACTGTCAAATCACAAGTGGTGTTCTCTCTCTTTCTCTGTTTCTTTTCCTGGGCAAGACTTCCCGGCAATTTTGACAGCAAGGTCTGAAAACCTTGAATGGTTTGCTGCAAACGTTTTGGCAGCAGGATTTTCAGCTGCCACTCTAAGGGGTGGGAGTGGGGGCAGGAGATGGTCTATACTCTCCCATATTTCACACATGAAACATTGGCACATTCTTGAGGAATTGTAACACCCAGAGTCTCACACCACTGTTCCCTCTGCCTAAGCTCCCTCTCTGCCTCTCTCGTTGCTGTATTGCTGAATGATGTTCACTCACTCTGCAATGCCCCACCCTCCACTGGCTTCAGAAGAAGGATGTTTAGTACACTAAATAAAATGTTTTATGCCCTTCCTCCAAACTTAGGAGGTTTAATGATCAGTTCCACAATGGATCTGATTGTCCTTACAGAATAAATGCAACTTGGGCACATTCAACAATGCTTATTACCTGGGCAAGGCTGGTATGTTGCCTGCTGAATCTTGATTACTCATTCAGGATGCACACAGGTGCTGGTAACATAACAGGGCTATATACAGCTCCCAGGTAGGACTCTAAGCGCAGGCCTGCAGCAGGGTCTCTCTCCTTAGGGACAGAGCAGTAGCTCAATGGTAGAGTATTTGCCTTCCATGCATAAAATCACAGGTTCAATCCCCAGCATCTCCAGGTCGGGCCCAGAGATAGACTTTTCTGAAACACTGAGATGCTTCTGTCTGTCAGTATAGATAGTACTGAGCTGGAGGGACTCAATGGTCTGATTCAGTATAAGGCAGCTCCTTTGTCTAATGGAAGTGCCATAGTTCATGGGTAAAGCTCTAGGTACAGCTGTAGAGTGTCAGGATCCTCCTCAATAGTCTCAGTGTTCATAGAATTGTAGAGTTACAATGGACGCTCAATGGCCATCTAGTCCAACCCCTTCCAACAGAGAATCACTACTAAAGTAGCCATGACAGATGGCTATCCAACCAACCTCTGCTTTAAAAATCTCAATTGGAGGTTTAAAACATCCACCACCAGCTGTTACACTGGCGAACAGCTCTGTCTGAAAGTTCTTCCTAATGTTTAGTCAGAATCTCCTCCTTGCAACTTGAAGCCATTGGTCCAGGTCCTACCATCTGGAGCACGAGGGGGGAAAACTTGCTCCATCTTCCCACTGACAGCCCTTTAGATATCTGGAGATGGCTACCATGTCCCCTCTCCACCTCCTCTATTCCAGGCTAAACATACCTAACTTACCAAACAGTTCCCCACAAGTCTTAGTTTACAGAGAAACCAAGACAGTTTTGGCCTTGTAAATCTCAGCAGAGATGTCTGGTCGTTGACTCTGGCTCCCCCTACTGTTTGGCTCCCTGACTCCAGCCCTACCACTCCCAGTGACCACCAGCCACTACTGAACTACTGTTAAAAGCAGAGCAGAAGGGACAAAATAACAGGGACTCTGCCTAGTTAAACTAGACTTCCCAATTCCAAACCCAATGTTGTGCATGGCACCTCAATGGCTCCCCAGTATGCAGGTGGCTTCCACCTCCCATGATAAAAGTGGCTCATTATTCAGGGTGTCTCTTTGCCTCTTTTCTTCATTACTTCCCTGGCTTTATCTACATTTGAGTAATACACAGCAAATAAATTATTCATTGTGTTTGTCAATCAGCGGATAGATTATTCACAGATTATATCCCACTCGTTCCACCTCTCCTGCCCATTATCTGACTGCAAAAAGGCTGAGGGAACAGCTTTTCTTAATCAGAAAAAAAGAGAGACAGAAAGAGGCAAGGATTAAATGGAATGCAAGGTCATGGGAGGCAGGGAAGAGGCTAACCACCAGGAGCAGAGTACGCTTTCCACCCACAGACGGACAAGCGCTTCGACAATGCCAGCCGTGTCGGCAGGAAAGTCTCCCCCACACAGACTGTCAAAATGCTTCACTCCTGACAAGTGATCACTTACAATGCAAGAGTTTCCATCACTGCACATACATACAAGACTGCAGGAAACTTTTTTTAAAAAAATGTAGTGTTCCCCTGCTTTCAGCGGCAACTCAGAAATGAGACATAGGATATGGGGATGAAGTCTAGCTTGGATGGCTAAAATGGGGGGGGAGGGGAGAAATGTTGGATGAAGAAATGGCCATCAGTGACTATTTGAAAGGTGACCTGAATGCCCCACCCCAACTAAACATGTGGAAGAGCTGTTCAACAATGCAATGGATTCCCTCAAAAGGTGGTGGACTCTCCTTCATTGGAGGCTTTTAAATGGAGGTTGGATAGCCATCTCTCATGGATCTTTAGCTGAGATTCCTGTATTGCAGGGGTTGGAATAGATGATCCCTGGGGTCCCTTCCAATTCTATCTATCATCTATCTATCTATCTATATCTATCTATCTATCTATTCACAGTGGTACCTCTCTGGTTATGTACTTAATTCGTTCCGGAGGTCTGTTCCTAACGTGAAACTGTTCTTAACCTGAAGCACCACTTTAGCTAATGGGGCCTCTTGCTGCTGCCGCGCCGCCACCACGCAATTTCTCTTCTCATCCTGAAGCAAAGTTCTTAACCCGAGGTACTATTTCTGGGTTAGCGGAGTCTGTAACCTGAAGCGTATGTAACCCGAGGTACCACTGTATATATATAAAATATGAAGCAGCAATCTTAGCTCAGCTTGAAAACATCTGACAGACACCAGCACCACCATAAAAATAGGTGACCAATATATAGATGGGCAGTTTTCCATTCTTTGGTTTAGTGCTCCACATTTCCACATCAGCTTCAGATTTTCCCCAAAGGCTACATAGAAATTCATATGCATCTTAGTGTGAATTTCTCATATAATTGCATATAATTTTGCAAAGCAATTTCCCTTAATATAATGCTTTTCTGCACACTATTTTTTTTACTAATGTGTGCATTCTTATGTACACTTTACCCTAGTATGTGCATTTTTGCACACATCACATGGCTGGAGGAATAATTGCAAAACTCAGACACGTGTGGATTTTTAAGGACAGCTGTTTTTCAGATCACATACTCTTATGGAAAGTGAGAATTAGGTAGCTTCACCTTTAAACTGAACTGAATTTCTCTCCCCCCCCCCGCCCTCACCACACACACACACACACACACCACCACTTAGTTGGCAACTTTAGGTCAAGCTGATAGAATGTATGGAAAGGATGCAACAAATGAACCTCATCTGTATGGAGAAGATCAGCAACTTCAGCTGCCAGGGCAAGAAAATGCATGAGCCTATCTACTCTCAGCAGCACCAAAGGAATGAAGGGGGGGCGTGATGCAGCATTAGTGGATGTATGTGAATGCATTTGAATTCAGCACAATAGAAATGTGACTTTAAAGGAGGGGGAAGCTAGCCTAACAAAATAAATAGTGCACTTAGGGAAAAGGGGGAGGGGAAGAACCACAAGAGGCTTAATGACAGCCTATTAAACATAAATCAACACAAAGGAAAACCGCCAGGAAGAGGAGATATACGCCAGTTTGGGGATTAGAGCACAAAAGGAGTAATATTTACTCAGTAGATTAAGGCACTTATAGGAAATGAGTTATAAGTATTTTCCAAGCATTACCCAGAAGGATCAGACGTGGCACTATAATGTATAGGCTGCAGGCTGCGTGGAGACACACCCACTTGGTGGTGCCATAAATTAAATGTGCGAGAGGCCCCTCCCTCCACAAGAGGCATAGGAATTGCTTGCGGAAATGTACGCAGAAATAAGTGGCACTCAGCAGTGCCTGAAAGGGCATTCTCAGCTGCAGTGCATCCCAGCCAGGCTTGCCATTTGAGACCCAATTTGAAAGGTGTTGGATGTTAATCTCACTTACCAAGAGAGAGAAAAATGTGACACACTTTATAATAATAATAATAATAATAATAATAATAATAATAATAATAATAATTTATTATTTATACCCCGCCCATCTGGCTGGGCCTCCCCAGCCACTCTGGGCGGCTTCCATAGAAACCAAAAATACAGTAAAATATCACACGTTAAAAACTTCCCTGAACAGGGCTGCCTTAAGATGTCTTCTGAATGTCAGGTAGTTGTTTATCACTTTGACATCTGCTGGAAGGGCGTTCCACAGGACGGGCGCCACTACCGAGAAGGCCCTCTGCCTGGTTCCCTGTAGCTTTGCTTCTCGCAATGAGGGAACCGCCAGAAGGCCCTTGGCGCTGGACCTCACTTTAAAGCTTCCAACAGCCATGTTCTTACCACACTGGGCTTCAGCCTTTATTTATTTCATTTGTATCTCACATTTCCTCCAGGGAGTTCAAGGTGGTACACATAGTCTCTCTTCCTCCTCATGTTATCATCACAACTGTCCATTAAACTTTAATGAGTTTAATGTTAAGTAAACGTCCAGTGTGCTTCCAACGCCATAAATCTTATCTCAGCAGAGAATTTCGTGCAGCGGTTGAAGAAGGCAGGAGAGTCAGTACCTTTCAATGAAGAATCCTGGAGCAAGCACTTTGGAACTCAGGAAAAAACTTTATTTACAAAAGAAAAACCCTGGCGATAAAGCACACATGCCTTTATCTCCGGCATAAAGAAAACTTTACTCTAAACTTAACTCATATCAGCAAACACGCCCATGGCCACAAACTGAGTCTGCGAGTCAGGTCAAGAGGGAAAAACACACGGGTGAACTGACTATTTATACAAACTAACTCACATTCCTGGATGCTTAATGACTTCCAGCTGCTCAGTGATTAGAGCGACTTGCTACCTCTTAACCCTTTAGTACCAACAACAACAACCCCGTGAGGTAGGTTAAGCTGAGAGGCAGTGACTGGCACAAGGTCACTTAGTGAGCTCCACAGCCAACTGGGATCTGAACCTGGGTCTTCTAGGTCCTAACTGGCTCTCTGATGCCAGCTATGGGACAGGTGGGCCTGGCTTGGGGAAAACAGCCTCCCAGGCCAAGTTAAGAACCCTGCTGAGCCTCAGCTGGCCAGCTGGCTGTTTGTTCCCAATGCATGATATATGCATTTCTAAACATATCTTAAAATACACATTTGCAAACATAACATTGTCTTCAAATGTAGATTTTGTAAAGTATTTTGGTACACTTCTTTGAGCACAGAACTATACAACACATTTCAAAGAAGTGTGAAATTCAAAGGATAATTATGTCCTATTAGTATAGGAGGTGAGGATCGGGTCAGTTTCTATTAAAATCCACAGAACTGCAAGCCTCCCTGTCTCCAAATACCAGATGCTAAGGACATATAATGTGGGGGACATGAGCAGAGGAGGGCAGCCAAGATGATCATGGGTCTCAAAACCAAGCCTTATGAGGAATGGTTGAGGGGGTTGGGTGTGCGTTGTCTAGAAAAGAGAAGACTTAGAGATACTATGATAGCCATCTTCAACGTGCTGTCACATGGAAGGTGGAGCAAACTTGTTTTCTCCTGCTCTGGAGGCTAGGACCCGAGCCAATGAGTTACAAGAAAGCAGATTCCAATTAAACATCTGGAAGAACTTTCTGATGGCAAGAGCTGTTCAACAGTAGAATGGACTCCCTCAGGATGTTGTGGACTCTCCTTCCTTGGAGGCTTTTAAGCAAAGATTGGATGGCCATCTGTCATGGATGCTATAACTGAGATTCCTGCATTGTAGGGGCCTGGAGTAGATGGCCCTTGGGGTACCTTCCAACTATACAGTTCTATGATTGCTCGGGGGATTGGCTGAGTGAGGTGCCATCAAAGAACAAAACAGGTAATGCCAGAGTTATTACCCTGACCAAAGGCAAACCAATAGGATGGGTGGGGTGGAGTCTCCCAGAGCTGAGCAACAGTGGCACTGGTGTGGGAAATAGGGACATTCTGGGATCAAATCAGAAGCCTTTGTAATTCCGTGACTGTCCCTGGAAAATCGGGACACTTGGAGGGTATGCTTTTCCTGTGGGTCACTTGCTTTTCAGAGGAAAAATGTTCCCCATTGCTTTCCCTAAATGTCTAGGCATCTACTTGAATGGCCAACCACACATCCTGAGGCAGAATGTTCCATTTACTGCATTGTGTGAAATAGAATTTTGTGCAATACACAAGCAATGCACAGTGGTAGAAAACTGCATCAATTTGTACAGCGGGTTGTTTTCTTTTGCGGTGGCGCCGGTGACGTTGGTTTTGTGGAATGCACTTCCAGCTGAAATACATGAGGCCTCACCTGCACTGTCATTCCTGTTTACTCTTGAAGATGCACCTATTTACACATGCACTTTGTTCATCTCTTGACCCAAGTCTCCTGTTTTAAATGCTGTGTTGGTTTAATGAGGATTGTTATATTGCATATTTTAACCATGACCATTTATAATTTTTTATGTTATCATGGCACTGTATTATGGCATATTTTAGTTATTGTGCATTTTTAATTTTAGTGTATATTTTAATAAAGCTATGCAATTGGTTTTTTGGTGGGTGTGTTTTTTGTAAACCATTTAGAAGCCACCTGGGTATACTAATTAATTAATGAATTAATTATGCTTTTGAGTGTGAGTCACACCTGTGAAACTAAGCTTGCAATGCACAAGAGCAGCTCTATTCTCTGCTGCTAATGTCTTATAAAAACAAAGAGAGTAGCATGAGCCCAATTGTAGGCAATGCAATATGTATATATGAGGTGCAGCAACAACCCTCATCCAATTTATGAGATTCTCCTTTGCAGATCAACATCTCAGACATGAGGTGCCAGCATATGAGAAGGTTTAAATATGGGTGGGGTTGAGGAGAGATATGTTTCACACATTCCTCAGATAAACATGGCTCTACAATCTGCTCCATTTAATAATTTCCTAGAATACATAATCCTGCTGGGTTTGGGGGGGGGGTTTGTGTGTGTTTTTTGTTCACTTGCATTGTTTTTTTGTCCACAGACATGCCATTGTACTTGAGGCAGCGGCCTCCTCAACTCTGCCAAGTGAAATTGCATTCCAATTCTGTTCCACTGAACTAAATGTCTTTGCAAATCAAAGAGCAAAATATAATTTAAGTGCCATTTGAGTCTTCCCACAGTTTCTCAGCTGTTCACTCCATAACCGCACCCCAGAAAGCTGCCTGCAAACAGAGCTATGGTATAAAAGCGGGGAAGCGCACAGCCAGAATATTACAATGCCGATCCCGTGCATAATGCTCTGCGGTCATGGTTCAAAACAATTAGAATGTCACAATGAAAATATGGTGGGAGGAGGCAGCAGACAAGCCAACACATTTGGGGCGGGGGAAATGGCTGGCTGTGACAGAGGGTATTATGAGTGCAAGGTGACTGGCAGAGAACTTTGTTTCAAAGAGGCCCAGAAGTTCCTTGAATCGCTAGCTTCGGCTGGTTTTTGACATGTTGCAAAACTCAGTAAAGATATCAAAATAAGAGAGCTTAGCATAGAATATAGGGAGAATGTAATCTTTTCAACCACTTATCTGAGCTTCTATTGATTGTTACATGCCGAGTGAAAAACTGAATGAATAATGGAGTAGGGGGGTGGCTTTCATTTACTTTGAGAGAGAGAGAACAAAAAATGGAACAATTTGTTCTGTTTCTGTTAAGTGTTTGGTAGGAGCAAAGAGCTAGACAGAAGTCCTACCTCAGCTACCGCAGGCTGCTCTCTCTCTCTCTCTCTCTCTCTCTCTCTCTGCCCCTACTTTCACACCAGAGATATTCCTTTCTTTATTTCTTTTTGAACAATGATTTATTTAATAAAAGTCAAGTTGGCACACACAGAGCTTTTATATGTAGATTCTATCGGTAAAGGTAACTCAACACCAACTCTCATTTTGCATAGCTTGCACCTTCCAGGCATGTCCAAAGTCCGTTTTGGGGGCCTAATCCCTGTGGCAGTTTATTTATTGGGGTAAAATCATTAAAAAGCTCAAAAACTTCGATCCTAAAAAAAAGCTCAAGAATTTTGGGGTAAAATTGTAAAAAAAGGTTGGCCCTCACGCATGTTCAATTCGTCATATCTGGCCCTCTTTGAAAAAGGTTTGGGCACCCCTGCAGCTTAAACCCAATAGAAAGGAGGAAAGTAAGAAAAAAATATAAGAAATGGAGGATGAGAAAGGGGGGAGGCAAAAATACATATATTTAATCAGGGTTGCCATATTTCAAAAAGTAAAGACCAAGGCACCCCAAAAGCTGCTGAGCTTTTTTTTTTTAGGAAAACCCCAAATTTCTTGAGCTTTTTTTTTTTTTTAGGAAACCACCGAAATTGTTGAGCTTTTCTAAAAGTTTTTTTTTTTTTAGATGACAACCCCTCCATGAGATTTTTCGATTGATGCCTAAGATTCAGGACAAACCACTGGAAATTCCCTCAGGATGATAGTTCCTCCTGTGAAATCCCAGTAATCCTGGCAGCCCTAATTTAACCTTCCCCTTCTGCACATATCATTTTGCTTACTGGAAAGAGTGAACTCACATAAAGATTAAGACTTACAGCCAGGCAGGAGAAAAAGAATAAATGATAAAAATTGTCTGGACCCAGTCAAATTGGGAGATTATTGAAAAGATCAATATCGGTATCAGTATCATCAATGCTTTGGGACTGTGATTACAAAGTAGTAGTGGTGATAAAGATAATACTGATGGAAACAGTAGGGATGTCCCTGAAATTATCCACATCCAATTTGTTCCTGGAGTTCGGAACTCCGAACTAAATGGTTTTGTTTTCAAAGCAGAATTGGTTCATTAAGAATCCTTGACTACTCAATATTTTATTTATTTATTTTTTGTTCAATGCATCTGCTGGTTATAACAGCCTGCAATTAATTCATGTTGTTTTGTCCTCATTAAATTACTGATGTATTGAGAAAAGAAAAGAAAACCTAGTGCAAAAAAAGCAACGCTGCTGTGATCGTTGACATGCAAGTGCATTAAGATGCTTTTTGTGTGGTACGTTTCTAATATGTAGAGGTCACATGTGCACATCAGTCAAAGACTGCACAAAATGAATATTCATGTAATCATATCTATGGTCTCATCAAGATTGCATCATTCCACAGTTGCATCAATTTGCGCATGAGCCCTGGTAAAGAACAGAAGGGGAAAGAGAAGGCAGAATTATCTGAAAATTGTAGCAGACTGTGCAGGATCTGATTCCAGAATTACTTTTATAATTTCTCCTAGTTCATTAAACTGGAGTTTCAGGATAGCAAAGACATGGAACAGTAAAGGAAGCAAATGGCTGAATCTGTTCATCCCTACTGACAACATTTTTCCACTGGCATTATGATAAGAACTTTGCTCTTAAAAAATTAAATAAACACTCCAGGTGTTTAATTCCATGCTCAAAATCAAATCAGGTTTGTATGAGCTTTTTCTTGCACTTCCACAGGATTTCATAAACTTTCAATCATATATAGCCCTAAGGAAATGAACCCCCCTGCAAGTGCCCTGAGGTTTTAGGGAGGTCATATTGGAGAGAGAATGAAAAGAGGCAAAGCATGCCTAGAGGTGGAATATGACCAGGGCTGCATAATTGCTGCAAAATTGCCTGTCTGAGTGGCCAAAGCCACAGGTTGAGGACTCATTTTTCAAAAAGGTCATTACAAATAGCACAGTCCTTCCTGACTCCAAACTGGTGCACTCAACTGACACTTCTTTAAAACAGATCATCCATGGTGTATCATCTGCCCTGTTTCTCATAATAAATATCCTTCGGCAATTTTTCCGTTCAAGTGGTGAGCAGGGCTGACCCTGCTTAACACACAGGTTTTGCCGAAATTGCTGCCTGAAGTGTCATGTCAGTCCACTATAGCTCTATCCCTTGAAAGTAGGAATATGAGCACTCTCCAGTCCCAACTGTGGGCTGAGGATGCATGACATGTGCTTGCAGAACAAAAAGTACTTCCTGGGGAATAGATAACTGAGTGAAATACCCTAGCAACCCAAATGGCATTTTTGTGTATGCAATAAGATGACAGATAGCTGGCACTCTCCAAAAAACCTGCTGCTACTGAAGAAGCAGTGAAGGACACACACTTCTTCTAGAGCTGAAAGAGAAATTTGCTTTCTCTGCTGGTGCTTTCAAGAGAAATAATACAAGAAGGAGGGGGGAATAAAAATGGGCTGCAAAATCTTTGGATCCCTTTGAAGAGTCCTTGGCCATCTTCTAATCCTAGCACCACAGGGCTGTACACCAAGAAGGCTGGGTATCTGGTCCCAAACTCTTTAGAGTTTGAAGGTTAATACCAGTCAGTGGAGGCTGGTACAACAGGGCAAATGGGGCAGGGCATGACCAATCTCAGTCTGCCTTCAGCCAGCCCCCCAATTTCCTGCCTTCTTTCTTACATCCTTACATTCTCACTATTTTATTTTACAGTGTTTTATCCATACTAGTGCTTGTTGTATTTGTTGAATTAAATAGGGTATGCTGGTTTCTAATGGTATAATAAACTGTACTATACTATACTTCTTGCATCCAGTCCAAGGGGTAGTACTGACCACTGGCTTCCTCCTCCTTCGTGTCAGCATTGCCCCACATCAAACTCAACAGGGATGGGGAGGGGGAGGGGGAGAAAACCAGGATTAATTAGTGCTGCCTGACATTGGCTTTGTCTCCCCCTATTGTTGGCCCTCCAGCCTACTGCCCTACCAGTCCTTGTGGAAAACCAGTCACCTCTGAAACCATCACCTTAAACTGGCCCTGTAGAGAAATGGCACAGAATTGATAATATGACCCAAACATCTAAGTCTCACAACCATTCTAGCTGCCACATTCTGCACCTGTTGAAATTCCCAGACTTTCTTTAAGGGCAGACCCACCTAGTGCACACTGCTGTCATCTATCTTTGACATAAGCAAAGTATTAGTTACTGAGGGCAGTACCTAACTCCTCTTCATCAATCCAAAGTTTATAAGAAGTAGTGCTGGTCACAGAGCCCACTTGAGCCTCCTTACATAGACCATGCTGAGTCCCGGAGGACTCCCCAAAACAGTGGGCCTATACAGTGTCCAGGGTGAAAGCAAGATAGGCCAATAGCAGCATGTGCTCATGCGCTTTTAGAAGTGGAAGGTCAATTGTACCCATTCAGGTACAGATTACAGAAGAGTGTGTATCATTGAACATGTTGCAGTCCTACCTTTCCCTAATCCAGGCCAGTTTTAACAGAAGACTATATTTGAAACCCTAACATTCAAATTAGGGCTGTAATTCTTAATTGTTAGATCAACCAACTAATGCAGAGTTTCCCAAACTCTGTTTTTGGAATACAGTTCTCACCATCCCTGACCACTGGTGCTGCTAGCTAAGGATGATGGAAGTTGTGGTGCAACAACAGCTGGGGAGTCAAGTTTGGGAAACCCTGAACTAATACTTTAGTTGGTTCATCCTTGGACTGATGTTAAGCAGTGAGGAGAAACGTTCATTTATGGGGCTGAAATCTAAGGGCACCCTCCCGCGAGGTGGCAATTTACTGTAACAGGAAATTTTAAAAATAAAAATAAAAAAGATTTTGCTTTCTAGTTGAGTCTGGGCGATAAAATGTTAGCACTTTTCAATTACAGGATTCAGAGGAGAATCAGATGTAATCATATGACCAGCATCCAAAAGTTCACTTCACATCCTGATTTTAGTCTGGCAACTCCAATACCAAAGGAAACCATTAATGCAGCAGGTCAAATGGCAAACCTTTTAAGCCTCTATAATGCAAATCATCTCCGATGCCTGGACTTCTGTGACATTTCATCGATACCCAGATCTAGCAATCTTCAGCTCATAGGATCAGGAGACCCAGAAGGTTTTGGTGGGTGGTAGTGTTTCTTCTTCCTATTTTTTTAAAAATCTGGGTGCTCACCTAGGATTCTAGACCAGGAAATGTTCTAAATTCCAGTCCCATGAAATGAGATTATGGTATAGTTCAGGCTTCCTCAACCTCGGCCCTCCAGATGTTTTGAGACTACAATTACCATCATCCCTGACCACTGGTCCTGCTAGCTAGGGATCATGGGAGTTGTAGGCCAAAAACATCTGGAGGGCCGAGGTTGAGGAAGCCTGGTATAGGTCTATTGAAGAGGCACAGGATACAGCCACAAACGTTGGTGAGAAAAGTGAAACAATACCAATAAATCCAGGTGGCTTTGTGATATTTGGATTTCTATGCCTTGCACTATTAAGCAGTTCATGGTTCCCAGAATTAATGTTTAATTGTACAGACGCCTTGTAAAACTCATGGTGGAACCTTTTCCAGGTTCTTTTACATGCAGTATATAAATTTTATGAAATGAATAAATAAAATGATTTTTAAAAAGTAACTGAAAAGATTGACCTTACTGGAGGGAGTAGAGAGGAGGTGACTCGCCATGCTATGTGAACCAGGCCATTATGTTATTAAAGTAGTAAAACAGCTTTTTGAAAGTATTGCCCATATTTCAGTTTTTCCCCAGCACTTATTCTTTTCCCCTTCCTGGTTTCAGAAATTTTGCATATCCAGAAGTACCATAAAATGCAAGGAAGAATCTTCTAGCAGCATCTTCTTTAACAAAAACAATGGCTGTGTTTGTACTGAACTTTGCAGGGCTGCCTCTGTCATTTGGTGACACTAAATTTGGTGTCGCTAAATAAACTTATAAATTAAACTTGAGCTGGGAAGAGGAAACCGTCTCTCATTATTTGATTCCTGTTCACAGTCAGGGCTTCCCGAGCACAGCTGGAATCCTCCCCTGGCAGCTCAATTTCTTTGCTTCCCTTCCTCCCCTCTGATGACTCAGGGGTGTTTGCCAAGCAGCTAATTGCTATGCTCCATCACACTGCTGTTTGCAACTAGCCCCACACCCTGCTTTTAGAAGGGGGGGGGGGAGGAAATAGCCCCTGAGCAAATTAACTCAATGCTGCCAATAACTCAGAAGTCAGATCTTTCAAGGAAGTCACATCTTTAGACTGAGACCTTTTTTAAAAAAGAAGTCCCAGTCATCTCAACACACCTTTAATTGGCAGGATGTGGCAGGATCTGAATAAGGTTTATTTGATTTGCTGTTATACCTACTCTAAATAAAAGTGCAATGCTGAGTGAAGGAATCCAGGATCCTTCTAATGCCCCCCATGTGTGCAAATTGCTTCATGGCTACTGTGACCATCTCAGCAGACTCTGTGCATCCATCTAGCCATGCCACACCTGAAACTCCACACCTGTTCTTTGCCTGCCAGTTTCACTACTGCCTGCAAGGAGGGAGGGCAAGAGTGAGAATCAATCCTGGGATTCAGGATGTTGGTAAGAAAGGCAGAGCACAGCTATCAGAACTTCGGGAAACACTGCCATCCGAAATGGAGCAGACTCCAGGCAGCCTCTTGCTCTGGCAGATGGCTTGCTGCAAGGGTGTGAATGGAGACAGATCTCTGTGCAGTTATGTAAAGGTTGCCTCCTCCTCCTTGTCTGCTCTAGTCTCTCTCTGCGCTTCCACCTCCAGCTGTCTCACTGATGCCATGAAATTGCTATTTTTTTAAAAAAAAAACCAAAACCCTACACCTGTACAATTTCCCCTTTTTTCCATCCCCCCTCAAAATTAACTACCTTTTTTTAAATAAATAAATGCAGACTTCATCTTTAAAAATGCCCTTGGTGGTTTTGCATCAAATGGTGAATGTTGTGTGTGTGCTCCAAGAAAAGTCAAAGCCACAGGGAAATTGCTCCTTCTCTGAAAATTAAAGCTGTGTGGGCATCGGAAAGAAAGATACCAGCTGGGTGCCAACTTTCTGAGTCAGCCTTGGGTGACATGTAGCAAACAAATAGCATAAGACGAGCCCTGCCTGAGCAGGCAGAAAGCCCATCTAGTCCAGCATCCTGTTCTCACATTGGCAAAATAAATCCTTGTGAGAAGCCCACAAGCAGGACCTGAGTGGAACTGTATTCTTCCCACTTGAGATTCCCAGCAACTGGGTTTCAGACGCAATACACAACCATCATCACTGGTAGCCATAGATAACCTTATGTAAGAAATACTGATAGTCTTATATAAGCTGGCCAGGGCAGCCCTACTGGCTTCTTGTGAACATAAAAAAGAGACAGCTGGATCAGGCCAATGGCCCATCGGTTCTAGCATCCTGTTGTCACTGTGGCCAACCAGATGTCCCAAGCAAGGTATTAGCACAAGAGTTCTTTCCCCTTTTGTGGTTTCCAGCAATTGGTATTCAGTCTCTGGCCATGAAAGCAGAGAATAGCCATCCTGGCTAATAGCCACTGACTGCCTTATCCTTCGTGAATATGTCCATGAATTCATGCAGACTTCTGGCAAGTTCACACACGTGTACACTTATTTAGCCATCACAGGCAAATTGCTACAGAATGGCTGTCTCAGAACATTCTTTGTTATCTACCATTCTACCTGGTGGCATCTGCAAGGCAGGAGAAGCAATGAGATCTCCTCTGCCAATTTGGGTGGGATCAGTTGCCATTTGGTTCCTCTTCCACTCTCAGAATCACATCCATCAACTAGCCACACCTGCTCTTTACATAACTTTGTTGCAAATAATTGGAACCTTAATATGGACATTTTCCTCTTCTTTTCCCAGGCTCCTTTCTTTTGTGTTAGTTCAACATGGGGTGCTTCCAGACTGCTGCTATTTTGGGGGTAGGACAGAATCACATACAGGTTGCAGAATTAGAGTTGATCTGGAGCAGGCATAGGCAAACTCGGCCCTCCAGATGTTTTGGGACTACAACTCCATCATCCCTGACCACTGGTCCTGTTAACTAGGGATGGTGGGAGTTATAGTCCCAAAACATCTGGAGGGCCGAGTTTGCCTTTGCCTGATCTGGAGGTCTTGCAAAACAAACCTGCCTCCCCAAAAGATCAGACTTTTTCCAATAAGAAAAGTGTCAGGAAATGCAGTGGAAACCATAGCAGTTGCTATGATGCAACACTGTCTAACCTCCCCACAAACTAGTCAGGAGGAATGATCCCTAAATAGCTGGTGACATTTAGCCTCCCTGCAAACAAATCTGGATGAATATTCAATAAACATCCGGAAGTGGCCATGGCATTATTATAAAATGCAAATCGCCTTGGGTGCTTTGTAAGAAAGATACCATATAAATGAAGTGAATGAAAAACACAATCCCTTTCAGAACTCTTTGAATGCATTGTCCCAAGCATGGGGGAACCTCTTGGCTGCAGCCTAAATTATATGACCACAGGTGTGGGATGCAAAAGAACAAGGTAGAGCTTTAAGGACAGCTCTACTTAGGAGCTCCACAAACCAGGCAGACCTTTGGATGAAGAGCAGTACAAGAGATTCATCAGAATGGGTTGTTCCTATGCAGGGATATGGGAGAGAGATTCTGTTTGTGTTTCAAGGACAGCTTACTTAATTTGTGCTTTTCAGGACAATATGCACAATGAAACACAACCATTCTTCAACATTCAGACTTCTACAATTTTCCAATGCGGTTCTCCAGCCAACTAATGTATAAAAAAAAGTCTATACTAGAAGACAGGATGGGGAACATTATTGGCCTCACAGGCCAAATTTGGCAGGTAGATGGGTGGAGTGCGCCCACCTGTCGTCATGATATCACATGGTTTGACAGGAGGGCAGGGCCACCCCCTGTCAAAATCTCTTGAGCTCCCTGCTCCTCCTACAGCACCTTTTGTGCTACACAGTCCTAAGAGAAGCGTTTTCCCAGCATCACTGAATAAATGCAGCAGCAAGTAGAGCGGATGCCAGATTAAGTGAAAGAAGGGTCAGGCTGGGCACATTCCAATTTAGTCATCTGAACAGGTGCCTAGAGCCAGGGGGAAACAAATCTTCTACTCACATCAACTTTGTTACATTTACACAGCAGGTCTAAAAAATTCATAAATCGTTCCCAACCTATCCTGCTGAAGCTGTGGTGTAATAATAGGGAAACCAAATGCAATTACTTAAACTGGACACTGGCCAGGACCTAGAAAATGTATCTCTTTGTGTGTTAAGTTAGATTCTCTGGGCCTGTTTCTCAATCAATTTTATTGCAGGGCTTCCCAAAATAGCTGAACCTTCTGAGCCGAAGGAGCAGAAGCACAAGGAAGGCACTGAAGCAGAGTGCCATGTCGGCAGGCTTCTGAGTTACACAGAACACTTAGCCATGAGGAATGTCGGCAACAACTCTGTACCCATCCAGATCTTGTCAGTCTTGGTTTCGATCGTTTCTTTTTTTCTATGCTAATGCATCTGCTGTAAGGAAGCTAGGAAAAAATGCAAGACAGACAGCCCCTCCTCTGAAGGGCCTGCTGCTACTTGACCTACTTTCCCCCTGTTTGATTCAATGCAAAAAGATCCTACTTTTAAAAAGGCAGCCTTTCCAGGAAGGAAACGTTTTCCTAGATGGCACAAAAAGGGAAGGGAATTATCCGTTCGGAAAAACGGAGCCTCATCAAGATGACGGGCATGCAACGACGATAGACTTCCTCCGAGAGCGGCAAAGCCACAGCAGGTGGGAGCTACAGAGTCCCACAAAATATCATTTGGATATATAAAATATTTGTCGCAAAGTGCCTCATTTCTCATGGCTTTGAATTCAAATAGGAGAGAGTTTGCAGGTCTGGGGAAGAAGATGAAAGCAGAGATTGGCCTGAGTTGCAACATTTAGATATGAAAAGCAAATGAGAAAGGCAAACTACTTGGGTGTTATCCAATCCCTTGTCAGAAGCAGTGGACACTGAGTTGCAAGAGCTCTATTGAACAAATGGACACTCTGCTTTAGCAGATACATGTTTCCACCAGTGGCTAGCTTCCATATATTAGTCAAAATACCATGTAAAATGCATTATATTGGTGGGTGTTGCTTTGCAAAAATAAGTATATGCGGCAAAATGGCATGTAAATGTACCTTTTAGAAATTCACTGATTAATTTCCATTTTATGCACACTTTCCCTTTGTATGTACATTTTTGTACGATTTACTTGGCTGAAGAATTGCATTGTATTGCATTGCAAAACTGTGTATTTTGAAGGAGGGCCATTTTTCAGTTTTGCATATTGTTTCAGAAAATATGAAGCAGGCAGACTCACTTTGAAATGTAAACTGAATCACATTTCTCCCACAACACTAGCTTTTACATATTAGGCATTGCATGTGAGTAGGACCATTGATTAATTCACTAGCTCACACCAGGCATGCACAATAGCATCTGGGGATGATGTGGTTGTTCCCTAAAATAGGAATTCTGGATTGAAGTATGCCTGAATTGAAAGTCCTGCTCTTTTATCTCATATGTGAATGCTCATGGCAAACTGAAGATATGGTGTACTGAACAGGTTCAGGAGCTCAGCCTTAGTGTGCCCTGACATGGATCTCCAGGTTAAGTCCCTAGCATCTCCTATAAGTGTTGATGACAGAATCTGCATTTGTTGGGATGGAGGAAAACCTTTACTTAAAGCTCTGGACCACTCCATTGGGAGCTGAGGAAAAGCCGTAGCTTAGTGCTACAGCATTGGCCTTGCACAAAAGGTCCAAGGTTCAATCCCTGGCATCTCCAGGTGGGGCTGGGAGAGACCACTGGCTGAAATACTAGAAAGCCACTGTAGACAATACTAAGCTAGATGGACCGGTACGCTACAACAGCAGCAAGAATACTCATTGCAAAATATTGGAAGACACAAGATCTACCCACTTTGGAAGAATGGCAGATGAAGGTGATGGACTACATGGAATTGGCAGAAATGACTGGCAGAATCCGAGACCAGGGAGAAGAGTCGGTGGAAGAAGATTGGAAGAAATTTAAAGACTATCTACAGAAATATTGTAAAATTAATGAATGATAGAATGATGTTGGATAGCAATTAAGGGGTTTCCAGCTGTAATGCTCTAAGAGATATGAAAAAAAGGTTATAAATGGGTTAAAATTTAATGGTAAGGATTTGCTGAACCAATAAATTGAAGCGGAATACAAAAAAGGGAGGTATGAGGAGGTCCGGGAAATAAGTTAAAGGAAAATAAGTAACAGAAAATATGTGTGTTTTTAACTGTTTTTATTTTGTATTTTTCTATTTTCTTTTTCATTTTTACTGTATTATTCTAAAAAAGCTTAATAAATATTTCATTAAAAATAATAATAGATGGACCGGTGGTTGTTTCTGCAACATACATAATGACAACATAATTCTGGGTCTGATGGCATCACCCTCCCTCCACCACCTCCCAGTAACCCAGTAAATTAAAGTTTGTGATATATTATTTTCCTCACACCTTTGAATGTGAGGGCTTCAAGCTTAACTAGGTTGCACCACTCGCTTCCTGGCAAGCTCATCTTTCAGCACTAGGAGTCACACTGGAATTGTATCATGAGTTGGAGGGGGAAACTGCTGATTTGCATAACATATTTATATACAGCCCACACAATTTGCATGACATTTGCATGGGCCTAGTGTGTGCCAGGCCGTGGCTGGTGGACGTACTGCCATGCTTCTGAGATGCCATCTGTGCCGTTTCCACTGTGCTGCTCAAAGAAGTATTTCCTAGGATGCTTCAGAGACAGCTGGCAGGCAATTGGGGGCCTGAATCACACTTATTAAAAGTTAAGCAGAGAAAATGATTTGATTGTAAGTCAATCAGCAGAAATTCAGCTTTGGAAAACAAGCCTGTTATACTGTGGAACATAGCAGGCTGAGGCCCTACTGCCCATGGTTGATAACACTGGCTTTAAAAATGGGAAGTGGTCATAACTTATAGCTAGCTAGGTGGAGCCAGCTAAGAATACTGTGAGCCTGCCAGAATCTGATGGTTATGGACAGATTCCTGGCAGACCTGGGGTGGTTTATAACTTAATACATGTGACTAAGTGAGGTTCAAACATCACTTCTGTCAGAAGCCAAACTGCAATAGAACAGAAACAGCACTTATGCAACAAATATGCAGCAGAACAGAAATCGATCCCTTCTTACATCTCTGGGCAATGCCAGCCCAAAATATTCCGCTGTCTGAATTACAAGCCTAATGGCACTGTAGTCACACCCCTCCTGCCAGTAGGGCCAACAGCTTAGACAATTTGGGTGCACCATTCAGACACCAATTTCTGCCTTCATCTATTCCATTCTTCTCCCCATGATGCCACCCAGACAAGGTTGCTCCACCCATTGCATGGCAGGGCTCGTTCTACTTATGGAAAACAGTGAATCTCTTCTTTTGGAAGTCTGTGACATTTAAGGTTAGAGAGTGCCTCTTTTCAGTAGAAGTAAGACTACAGGTTTTTTAATAGTACACATGGCCTGTCCTCTGCTGGCTTATACCAGAGTGTGATGTAAAGTCAGCAATTAAGATCTTAGAGTACAACAAATATACATTATGTTCATCTTTTAGGAATTATTTAACTGCAGTTAAATGTCTGATTTTGAACAGCAAGATGCTGGACAGTTTGTGTAGATCTACAGAAAGGGAGGGGGAGAGAAGGAAGGAAGGAAGGAAGGAAGGAAGGAAGGAAGGAAGGAAGGAAGCCTTATAACACCAGATGTTGCACTACTATGCATTTGTCGGAGAATGGAAAAAGTGTGTGCAATAGTTTCATTGGTTAAGTGATGCGAAATTTCAAGTGTGCTAGATGGGGGCCTAGAATGATAATAACCCAGCACCCTATGAAACAATGAGCTAGCAAAGGTCAGGGCAGTGCAACCACATTGGGAGGAGTGCCAGATTGGCGCCATTGGTGTATTTATACTGTGCTGTCCTCCCAGCAGATTCACCCACTTCCCTGTCTTTCTCCAGGTAAGCAACAGTGATCCACGTGCCAGGAAGCTTGCCTAGCATCTCCACCCCACAAAGTGAACCTCTTCTACCTGTACGGAAGTCCTATTCAAGCACCAGAAGAAGAAAAGGGAGGAAGAGGGCCCAGACACAGAATTGCATATTGCCTCTCATCATGAGTATTCCAGAGAAGCTCTCCTTTTATGCAAATAGCTTGGAGAAGGGAGGGATGAAACAGAAAGCAAAGAATTTAACTGGTGTGAGCCACACTGACTAGCCATTTTGTTGTTGCTTCTGTTAAGGACAGGAGGGTAAATTTTGTCAGTCATCTTAAACAGTTCCAGCATCCCAGAAACCTCTTGCCCTCACCAATTTCAGGAAACCAGTTCCTTTTGTCAGATGAGATGCACCCCAGCATTCCAATTTCTGAACACTTCTCCCTATCTGCTTGTAAGAGGATCCTTCAGTACAGGCTCAACAGAGCACTTAGTTGAACAATACACCCTCCAGAATATTTCTACTGTGTTTCAGGAAGGCTGGAAGAATAGAGGTGTGGTGAGCTATCTCACTCAAGTTGAGCATAAAGGATAGTTCGAAGTACACAAGACCCCTGGGTTGCTGTGAGGACAACATAGGGTCCCTTCTGAAGTTTCCTTGCTAATGTGGGGGGCATGGCTCCCATAATACCCCAGAATCATAAGTTCCGGAAGACACAGCAGCTCAAAAGTTTCCCATGCCAGTGTTAAGTATCCTAGACGTGTCATGTAATTTCTGTAAAACTCATTATGAGTGTGGCCGGTATCGTGTAAACAATAATGTGACCTGACCATGAGACTAGTAAGAACCTGTTTAGAAGGAATCTAATAGGTAACAACTGTTACAGTGAAAAACAACTCTAGATAAGGTACAAGGAGGATTCTCATATTTACAGTAAAAAATAAATAAATGGGTTGAATGTTTTCAATGACTGTGGTTAGATGAGAGATGGTGGGGTGCTGGGGTGATTGGGAAAAGGATTAACAGCTAATTTGACATATATTGTTCATATTGTGCGCCTTAATGTTGTTATAACAACAACAACCGTAACTACTACACAGATACATGAGGCCCAATGTTGAAACCTGTAAGAATTTGTTTCTGATCCAAAGAAGGAAAATCTCAAATTCATTGCCATCATTTTAGGGGTTGGGGGGGGAACACCCTTCCTAATGGAATGCTGCACTTATTCACATTATTAAAGTAAAAAACACTCTTGCCTCATTATTCTGGATTAGGTATCATTAGTATGCATTAACCCAGCTTTCCAACAGCTTTGTAAAACTCCCTTATTCCTTCTTATAACAGTTTTCTTTTCTTTTTTTCTTTTATAAAAAATATTATTGTGAAATCCCCAACAAACATTCTGCATTATAAAAACATATTCACTTAGAAGTTCAAGTTATTTTCCATTGCTCTCCTGCGCTCGCTCGCTCGCTCGCTCGCGCTCTCTCTCTCTCTCTCTCTCACACACACACACACACACACATACAATAAATAAATAAAAATGGCAGTATGGCCAAGAAGCTAGAAGGAAGCAATAAACACTGTTCTACTTTACCACAGGGGTTGAAGAACAATTTGTCTTTTAAATAAAGCAGCAGCACAAATTTCTCATTCCATTAGGCAAGTATCTTTGGAGTCACCTCCACTAAAAAAAAATTAGGGATAGTTATTTCTTTGTCTTTGGCAAACACACACACACACACACACACACACACAAAAGTAAGAAGCTGCATGTGGATGTATGCATGAGAGAGAGACTATTGGGCAGCTGTAGCTTTCCTGGATTTAAGAGAAGCATATTTTCCAGCCTGCCTGCAAATGTTGGGAGCTTTTGCACGCAAACTACTGAGTTGTGGTCTGTCCCCATAGCCTTTCTGTGACTTTAGGGTCTGACTAGCACTCAGGTAGGAAGGTGGATATGCTTAATTGCACAACGGCAGAGGGCCAAGGCCCTGGAACTTTTTGTTTTTTCATCATTTGTTTGAGGGGTCATGAACATGGTTGTTTAATTAATTAATAAACATGTTTCCCCTGCAACAACCCTGAGTGCAAGGAACATAGACTCTCTCTTTTCACAATGTCAAATTAGACCTACTTGCCAGTTCCAGGATAAGTCAATTACAATTTTGCCATTTTAAGAAGCCCTTGAAGTTGCAAGATTCCAGATGAAAGAGAGAGTCGCGGATACCCTGCCGTGATGGCTAGCTGTGGTGGCAAATCTGTGATGTGCATAATTAATTCTTCTCTGCGGTGGGATAAGCTGGTCCACCAAAGACAACGTGGGGCATTTCTCAGGAGGGACCTTAGGCAGGTGGTATTGACCTGTGAGATGTCGGGAAGGAAATCAGCAGCTGTTGCCAGCTTTCTAATACTAAAGGCAGGGCTAACACCATTGCACAGAACAACCAGAAGGGCTTAGCTTACCTATCTGTTTAACAGCTAGTTCCCAAGATTGCATCATAGTAGAGAATATATTCATTGTGGCTGCCTAATTTTACCTCTTCATCTGAGTTCTGTTCCATATATATATATGGAACAGAACTCAGATGAAGAGGTAAAATTAGGCAGCCACAATGAATCAACTGTGTGCTATCCAACCTTCAGACTCCCTTTCTTCTCTTAGATTAGGAGAAATCCTGCTGCAGGCCTGTGCTTAGAGCCCTGCAAGGCAGCTGAATCTGTTAAGTAACCAACACTTGTGAAATCCTTAGTTAAGGTTCCAGTTGACAAGGGCTCATCCACACTTCCACTTGTCCCATGCCTAGAAAGCACAAGTCTAAGTGGTTTTGCCTTTGCCCCACTGATTTCCCCTAGAAAACCCACTCTTTAGCAATAAACAAATGGCAATCCGCAGAAAACCCCCATTGTCATTTGGTCTGATTCAGCACCAAACCACGAATTTTTCCTGGGGGAAAGGGGCGGGACAAACAGAAGTGTAGATAAGCCTACAGTGTACTTGGACTTTCAAAAAGCATTCAGCAAAGAACTTCCCCAAACTCATGAGTAAGCTTAGCAGTTGTGGAATAAGATGTGAGGTCCTACTGAGGATGGGGAAGAGTAAGAGGAAGTAGAGAGTGGGAATAAATAATCAGTTCTTTCAAAGAAGGGATATTGAAAGTGGAGTCCTCCAAAGTCTTTTTAACTTGGTTATAAATGATCTAGAGTTAGTTAGGGTTGAGCCATGACCTGCCCAAGGTTCCTGATGATACTGAACTGTTCAGCCCCACTAAAACAAAAAGAGATGGCAATTAGCTCCTCTCCATAATGAGTGAATAGGGTAAATGGCAAATGCAATTCAACGTAAAGAAGTGTAAAGTGATGCATTCTTGGGCAAAATTTCTTAATTTCACATATACATTCATGGGCTGAGAATCTGGCAGTGACTGATCAGGAATGAGATCTTGGGGTCCTATGGATCGTTCAATGAAAATGCAGACCCAGTGTGCAGCAGCTGCGAAAAAGGCAAAGTCCATGCTAGGGATCATTAGCGAAGAATTTGAAAATAAAATTGCCAATACCATAATGTCATTGTGCAAATCTATGGCATGGTTGTATTTTTTGAATACTGTGTATAGTTCGGGTGCCTCACCTCAAAAAGAACATTGCACACTTTGTATATATTTATCAAGTAGTATTACATGAATCCCCTATACAAGCCTTCCCCAACCTGGGGCTTTTCAGATATTTTGGACAACGATCCCCATCATCCCTAATCATTAGCCATTTTGGCTATGCTGCTGTGATCTGCAATTCAGCAATATGCAGAGAACACTAGGCTAGGGAAGTTGGTGAGATGGGAAGGGAAGGGAAAGGAAGGGAAACCAGAACCAGTCTTATTATTCCGCTATTACAAAGAGGTGATAATGGCAGTGAGAGAATAGTGCTTTGTCTAAAGCCACATGGCTAAGAGGGCATTTGGCTGAGGGCATTTCCCAGGTCATGCTCTATCATTTCACCCCACAGAATCTCAGCTAGATATAAGTGAGAAATTAGAGTTGGTTATCACTTAAAGGCAAACCTACCTAGAAGCAAAACACAGCCATCCCTCAAAAATTGCACTTCTCCAAATTTTTAAATGCAGTGCTCCAGCCAAGTAATGTGTTTAAATGCATATACTCAGGCATATTGTTGTTGTTTAGTCGTTTAGTCGTGTCCGACTCTTCGTGACCCCATGGAGCAGAGCACGCCAGGCACTCCTGTCTTCCACTGCCTCCCGCAGTTTGGTCAAACTCATGCTGGTAACTTCGAGAACACTGTCCAACCATCTCGTCCTCTGTTGTCCCCTTCTCCTTGTGCCCTCCATCTTTCCCAACATCAGGGTCTTTTCCAGGGAGTCTTCTCTTCTCATGAGGTGGCCAAAGTATTGGAGCCTCAGCTTCACGATCTGTCCTTCCAGTGAGCACTCAGGGCTGATTTCCTTAAGAATGGATAGGTTTGATCTTCTTGCAGTCCATGGGACTCTCAAGAGTCTCCTCCAACACCATAATTCAAAAGCATCATTTCTTCGGTGATCAGCCTTCTTTATGGTCCAGCTCTCACTTCCATACATCACTAATACTCAGGCATATATTGTCTATAACAATGTGAGAGTTTGTGTGTGTAACTAACACACACGAATTATTTTAAGGGAAATAACTTTGCAAAAATTGTGTATATTAAAACAAAATTGTACATAAAAGTGTGCACCATGAGAGATTCACACTCAGTTCCTATTGATTTTTCGTGAGAATTTAAGAAAAAAATCACTACATGATGCAGAAATGTGGAGGGCTGAATTTAAGATTGGAAAAATGAGAAATAGATAGAAGCTTAAATTAACAGATCTGCACAGCCATACTTAGCCTTGAAAACAAACCTGAGATATATTTGACATTTGCCAGTGTCAAAACAACCAAGAGATTCTATGAAGTGAAAAAGCACTGTGTTATTTGGTTATATTTTTAAAAAGATAACAATTCAAATTCTGAGCCTGAAATCTGTACAGCCAAGTTAGAATAGTTATTAATTTTTTATGAGCATTTACATTTGCTCTAAGTTGCAAGGGAACACAAAACTATTTGCACTAGGAACAGTTTCAAGAGGGGAAGACATGCTGCTCTGTTTCAGCAAAAACAAGAAAGTGTCCTGTGGCACCTTAAAGACTAACACATTTCTGTGTTGCTTTTACTGGTTTCTCCCTTTCATATCTATACATAGAGAGAGCGAGAAAGTTAAATAGAGTTACTTGAGAGACATACTGAGAGAGAGAGAGAGAGAGAAATTCCCAACAGAAATTAACAAGAGAAGCAGATACTCTGAAGACCTGAAAACCAGGTTGGCAGTAAATTTCTTTCCCCATAAAAAAAGAAACCTATGAACTAAAAAGTCACCAAGAAAAATAAAACACTGATGGGTTTACAGGAAAAGGCAGAATTGGAAGGCGATGGGAAGAAGTCTGGCTGTAAAACACACTGGGGTTCTAACTTGGCTCAGCCTTTTATAAACACGGTCTTGTCCCTTGACCCAGCATTAGCATAATACTCATTAATCAAGTCATCTTCCCCAATTAATAGCCAGATGTGGGTGCTTTGTTCCTCTTAGCTGCTTTAATGAAGGAAAGGCCAAAGGATCAGGCAGAGTCATACTCATTCCAGTATCTCGGTCCCAGTAGGGTATTTGACAGCATGTAGTGCAGGTACTGGATAGAGACAGAGAAATCCCACTCCCCCATTGCACACCAAGAAAACATGAACCCAGCTTAGACATGATGTTCGCCTGTGGCTTGTCACAGCTTAGGTAATCTTGCCAAGGGTGGGTATTCCTGGAAAGAAAGCTCTGCTTTATGAAACTTGGCAGGGATTGACTCAGATATTTCAAAGCCCAGCCTGAACGGAGAAATATATGTTCCGCTTCCCCACCAACACATCAATAAACGCCTTTCAACTTTCAGCCCAGTTTGTTGTAGTCTTTTAAAGAGATACATTGATTCACCCAGCCACAAGCCATTTCCCTGCCATTTATCTTGGGGGGGATCGATGGTTTGTCGCCACCTTCTAACCAAAGTCACAAAGGGGATGATTCCCAAAGGAGGTTGTAAGGCATCACTTCTTGTTTATTACACTTGATATTATTATTATTTTCTCCCTAGCACCATTAAGTCTTTTAAAAAGGGGGGGGGAGAGGTTGGGGGGGAGAGGATTTCCAATGATTTGAAGTGGAAAGTAGCCAATGGCACATGCACTGCGGTGCTATTCTGGGTAACATCTCCATAGGAATAGTAAATACTAGGGAGATACTTAGGGGTTATGTTGCTAAGTCAAGTAACAGTGAGGTTTAAATGGCTGGTTTAAATTAATTGATTTAAAATCCTCTCTATTACAGAACAGCAATGTACAGAGTTACAGAGCGGCCTTTGCCGCTGTCGTCATTTCCCACCCTAGGCTTATACTCGAGTCAATACATTTTCCCAGTTTTTTGTGGTAAAATTAGGTGCCTCGGTTTATATTCAGGTCGGCTTGTACTCGAGTATATGCGGTATGTACCCTCCATGTTAAGGGGAGCAGCTAGTAAATTTGCATCAAGGTAATCCAAATTTGGTGCTATACAAAGCTTGATTCCACAACTCATGTAAATATGCAAATCATGTAAATATACATATGCATATTTGTATTGTTCCGCAGGGCTGAAAGTGGGGTTTTGTTGTCTGGGCAGCCCAGCACCTCCATACTCACTGCCCAGGCTTGCACCCTGGGGAGGTTACTTTGGTGCTGCTAACACAGCATTTTGAATTCACCACTGGAGGCATACTCCATTGAGACAGATGGACACCACCACAACTTGCTTATTTCACATCATTTGTTTTGCTTCTGTTGGGGAAGAGCAAGACAGGTATGTCAGGCAATCAACTTCCTCTCACCATGATCCAGATTTCACCCATCCCTGCCAACTTCTGAGGTTCCATCTAGAATCATTCTCTTGCTTTTCAAGTCTGTCTTTGAAACTTTAAGGGCTAGAGACTCACCTTAACAAAAAAAAGGGGGGGAGAAAGACAAGCTTCTCAGGATGCTGAGAGCAGCATGCTATGATTCTCTGGCCTGCTCTGTTCCTGTACTTGCATGGTATGATCAAAGCATTTGCACACCCCTACATAGTCATCGGGACACAGGTGGCACTGTGGGTAAAACCTCAGTGCCTAGGGCTTGCTGATCGCATGGTCAGCGGTTCGAATCCCCGCGGCGGGGTGAGCTCCCGCCTTCGGTCCCAGCTCCTGCCCACCTAGCAGTTCGAAAGCACCCCTAAGTGCAAGTAGATAAATAGGTACCGCTTTCTAGCGGGAAGGTAAATGGCGTTTCCGTGTGCTGCGCTGGCTTGCCAGAGCAGCTTCGTCACGCTGGCCACGTGACCCGGAAGTGTCTCCGGACAGCGCTGGCCCCCTGCCTATAGAGTGAGATGGGCGCACAACCCTAGAGTCGGACACGACTGGCCTTCGGGCAGGGGTACCTTTACCTTTACATAGTCATCACTGGCACAGTAAATGCACAATGTTGTAAGTCTGCAACTCCTATCACCCCCTGGCTCTTGGCTATGCTGGCTGGAGCTGATAGTTGGAGTCCAGCAACATCTACAGGGCCACAGGTTTCCCATCCCAGCATTAGAGTCTTCCTTTGTTTAGAAACACACGTAGCCTACCAAAGCATGTGTTGCATTCAGGCAGAGTAAATAAACTGTGCGCTGTTCTCCGTATTACAACATACTCTCCAGACCCCCACTTCTTTCCCCTTGTCCTATGACCTGGAGGGGAACTTGTGGTCCTCCATGTGTTGTTGGACTACAACTCCCATCAGCCACAGCAAGGGGTCAGGGCTGAAAAGAGGCATAATCCAACTACATCTGGAGACTTAAGTTTCCCATTCCTGGCTTGGGAGAAATCCTGCTGCAGGCTTACACTAATGCCACTACCAGGGAGCTGTATAAAACCCTGCTAGTAAAATAGCCACATTGTAGATATCCCCTATAGGCGATAGGGGATTTCCCAAGGTCACCTAATGAGCTCATAAAACACACAAGATTTGGACCTGGGACCTCCGACTCACAGCTTAATCTCTGCATTACACCTGCTATTAAAATGGGTTTGCTTGTTGTTACTTTTCAGAAACATGGCACCTATTTGCTCCTTGCTGGTTGTTCTTTTTCAGTCCAGTAATGCTAACATGTCCTGTAGTGTTTTCATTCTGGTCAGAAATTGCTGCTCAAATCAACTTTGCTTTGGAGAAACCATTGATGTCTGAGGATGTTCATGCACTCTTAAATTACATTCCTGAGCTGTGGCGACTAACAGATGGACGTCAAAAGCAGGTTCTGTGAGCCAATCTTAGGTGTCTAAAAGACTTGTGCTGCAGGGTTGGGAGGACAAACATCCACCAACTTTCACATGGTGGTTTGCAGATCTCACTGCTCTTTCTAGGTTTGAATGCATGACATACAATCACCAGTTTCATTTAGAAACCTATTTGGACTACCTATATTAAATTAAATATTTTAATCAGGATTGATGGGCTGTTCTTGTTGACAGTGTCAGCTGGCAATGATGATGTTATTGTTTAATTGTTGCCAGTGCTTTTTTTTTTAAGTGCTGGAACTCATCACAAACACCTCCCTCATTCTCTTAGAATGGCAAGGACGCCTAACTGAGAGGTGCCGGAACAGAGTGCCTGTGAGTTAACCCTGAGAAAAAGCCCTGATTGTTGCTATTATTCAATTTTTTAGAATTTTCATTTTTCTTTTCTCTTCCTGTTATATTGGCAAATAAAAATAAAATAAAATAAAGTGGGGGGGGGGGAGAGAGAGAATAGCACTCTTCCAGTTCCATCTCTGTACACAAACCATATTCTGAAACCCCAAGCCCATTCCCTCACCTAGACTCTTTGGGTTTTAGGTGGTACATGACCCCAGTCAAGCTTGCAAAAATTTATCATTTGCCCAATAATAAATGCTGGAAATGTAATGAAACTGAAGGTACTTTCTATCACCTTTGGTGGACGTGCCCAAAGATTAAGGCTTTCTGGGAAATGATTTATAATGAAATGAAAAAGGTGCTTAAATGCACTTTTGTGAAGAAACCAGAGGCCTTTCTCCTGGGCATGGTAGGCCAATTGGTGTCAAAGAAAGACAGGACGTTCTTTATGTATGCGACAACAGCAGCAAGAGTACTTTTAGCAAAGTATTGGAAGACACAAGAACTACCCACACTGGAAGAATGGCAGACGAAGGTGATTGACTACATGGGACTGGCTGAGATGACCGGCAGAATCCGCGACCAAGGGAAAGAGACGGTGGAAGAAGATTGGAAGAAATTTAAAGTTTATCTTAAGAACTGTTGTAAAATTAATGAGTGTTAAAATGTCTTGAGTAATGCAAAATAGAATTGCAGCGATAAACAATTGGATATGAGAAAAAGGATTTAAAGGAAATGTTATAAGTAATTGAAATTAGGGGTTGCTGGAAAGATTTAAAACAGGGATGCAGAAAAAGGAGGTATGGGGAAGTCGCTGAAAGAAGGTTTAAGGAAAAGAAGGTTAAGAAATTATACGTGTTTATATGTTTGTTTGTTTGTTTATGTATTGTTTTGTATTGTCTTTTAATATGTGTTGAAAAATTAATAAAAATTTATTTAAAAAAAAATAGACTCTTTGGGTTTTTCCTACTGCGTCCTTCCCAGAACCTCTGGTGGCAAAGACCAACCAACCTGCCAGCTAGCCAACGGAAATGCCAGGCACCTCCAACTGTGTGATTGAATTAGCTGTAATGTATTCAATTTCCAGGAAGACGTTTGACAGAATTTTTCCGACAGCCGCAGAGATTAATGCATCAGCCGATGGCAATTTTGTTACTGCAGCCAACTAGTCAGTCCTGATGTGATTTCTCTCCCTTTTTCTTCTTCTTCCCCGCTTCTCCCCCAAATATCTTAATATTCTGCAATACCCACTTCACTTCCCCCAAATAACAGATCAGGTAGTTAGCAGAAGGCTCATCAGAGTTGAAGTGGTGTCGGCAGAGTTGGGGGGGGGGGCTGTCAGCATTGAGTTTTCTATTCCTTAATGCCTTCTGGAAGCTGGGATTTAAAGATGCCTTTGCTAAATGGTTAAAAAAGAACAGAGTGGGAGAAGGCAGATGAAAACTGCAAGTTAATTAACTCTGGGTTGGGTATGCTTCCCATTTTTATACCACCCCACCCCACCCGCTACACAGTTTTCACTGGCATCAAGAATCAAATTGAAATGCAGGTAAAATAATTTCATTTTCAGAAGCTATCAGTTCCTATCAAATCTACCTAATCCAGAACCTCTCTCCATAAAATCCCTTAAGCAGGGAGGATGCTGGCTTGCACACAGCTGGGTGAAAGCAGAGCCAGTAGAAATACCAGGCGTGGGTGGTACCGGGAGATCCAGGAAAGTGCTGCCTGGAACCAGCTTAATGTCTTCTTGCCATATGGGAGGGAAAACACACCTGGCATTTAAGGCCAATTCTGGGCAAGAGTGAAGTGTGAATGCTGATGAGTTATTGGGAGAGACTTTGGGAGTAAGCAAAGGTAATACTCATGCAGAAATGCTGTCTATATGCCTGTTGATGTGTGTGAGAGACCTCCATGGCAGAGTCAGAGGACGGGTACTGCTAACGATGATGCAAGCCTATGCAGCAGTAGATTTTGGTGGCAAATTCTGACGGAAGGAGGGAGGGAGGGAGGGAGGAAAAGACTATTGCTTTAAGATTTTAATAGGCAGGTCCTTGATTGGGTAAATTCAGCCTGATTGGGCTGGGTGACAGCAAACTCTCTGGCTGGAGGTTCTAGTCTATTGGGCAGAAGGATCCTCGAATGAAGCAGGGCTGGTTTAGCACCTTTTGAATTAAGTGAACTAACATGTGTGGCCATCTTAATTACAGGTGGTTAACCCTCAAGATTAATGGGACGTGGGTGGAGTTGTGATCTAAACCACTGAGCCCCTTGGGCTTGCTGATCAGAAGGTTGGTGGTTCGAATCCCCGCAGCGGGGTGAGCTCCTGTTGCTTGGTCCCAGCTCCTGCCAACCTAGCAGTTCGAAAGCACGTCAAAGTGCAAGTAGATAAGTAGGTACCACTCCGGCAGGAAGGTAAACAGCGTTTCTGTGCGCTGCTCTGGTTTTGGTGTTCCGTTGAACCAGAAGCGGCTTAGTCATGCTGGCCACATGGCCCGGAAAAACTGTCTGTGGACAAACGCCAGCTCCCTCAGCCTTTAAAGCAAGATGAGCACAGCAACCCCAGAGTCGTCTGTGACTGGACTTAACTGTCAGGGGTCCTTTACCTTTACCTTTTTAACCCTCAAGAGGTTGGACTATAGTTACCATCATCCCTGACAACTGGACATGCTGGCTGTGACTACTACCATCAACAGCATCTGGAGGGCCACAGGTTCCTCACCCCTAGTCCAAATTGGGGGGGGGGTAAGTCCACCAAGTGGCGGGGATGCGGGTGGCGCTGTGGGTAAAAGCCTCAGCACCTAGGGCTTGCCGATCGAAAGATCAGCGGTTCGAATCCCCGCCACGGGGTGAGCTCCCATTGCTCGGTCCCAGCGCCTGCCAACCTAGCAGTTCGAAAGCACCCCCGGGTGCAAGTAGATAAATAGGGACCGCTTACTGGCGGGAAGGTAAACGGCGTTTCCGTGTGCTGCGCTGGCTCGCCAGATGCAGCTTTGTCACGCTGGCCACGTGACCCGGAAGTGTCTGCGGACAGCGCTGGCCCCCGGCCTCTTAAGTGAGATGGGCGCACAACCCTAGAGTCTGTCAAGACTGGCCCATACGGGCAGGGGTACCTTTACCTTTACCTTTAAGTCCACCAAGTAGTGGTGACTACATGTGTTGTGTTTCACATTCCTGATATGCCCAAAGGGAAATAAGTTCCGGGACCAGGCTTTCAGAGGCTCTGTTCCCTAAATTGGCCAAGCTTATGCCAACCTTGCAGGGACGCGGGTGGCGCTGTGGGTAAAACCGCAGCGCCTAGGACTTGCCGATCACATGGTCGGCGGTTCGAATTCCCGCAGCGGGGTGCGCTCCTGTCGTTCGGTCCCAGCGCCTGCCAACCTAGCAGTTCGAAAGCATCCCCGGGTGCAAGTAGATAAATAGGGACCGCTTACTAGCGGGAAGGTAAACGGCGTTCCGTGTGCTGCACTGGCTCGCCAGATGCAGCTTGTCACGCTGGCCACGTGACCCGGAAGTGTCTGCGGACAGCGCTGGCTCCCGGCCTATAGAGTGAGATGAGCGCACAACCCTAGAGTCTGGCAAGACTGGCCCGTACGGGCAGGGGTACCTTTACCTTTACCTTTTAATGTGGTGCACAGTCAGTGGGATGACCTGCCTAAGAAATCAGTCTCATGTTCTCACTACCATATGGGCCTCATCCCATGCTAGTCCTACTCAGAGCAGGCTCACTCAAATTAACAGACATGGTTAAGCAGGTCCACTCATTTCAATGAATCTACCCTGAGTCGAAGTTACAACCTAGTGTCTTTTCAGCAGGCTTGTTTTAGCTAACACTGCTCTTTCAAAGCTTCTGTATTGTTTTAATTATGTAGCGTTTTATTGCAGTTAGGACTTTTTATTGTTATTTCACTGTGTTTGTTTGTTTGCTTTTTGCCTGCTTCAGAGAAAAAGGTGGGATATCAATCAGTAACCACCTATTTATCTGTATGTCCTTTTCTCATGGTAAATGGAGCCCAAAGTTGCTCACGACAACATCAGGATTAACTGGGAAGGGTTGTAGCTCAGGGGCTGAGCATGCAAAAGGTCCCAGGTTCAATCCCTAGCATCTCCAAGTAGGATTGAGAGAGATGACTGCCTGAAATCCCAGAGAGCTGCTGCCAGTCAGTGTCAATAATACTGAGCTAGATGGACCGACAGCGTCTGATGTAGTATAAGGCTGTTTCCTGTGTTCGTAACAATACCAAATCAGTTGCATGAAACAAGATATAAGGTCAGCATCTATAAATAATTCATTACAATTCATTTCCAAGATGTATCAATCAATCAATAAAACATAAAGCCAACAGCGCTGCCCTTTACAGCAAGATCAGTTTTTCCCAAAAGCAATGTAACTTTTGAGTTCCCCGCAAGACTCACATTTGCCAGCAAGCTGCAGAAACTCAGGTTTATACCTCTTTCAATGGCTATATTCAAAAACATCCAAACTGGTCCCTATGTTGCCCCTCAAAGGGCTAGCAACACTCACTAAGTAAGAATCCTCAGCCACAGGTAGTCTAAAGAAAGTAAATATTTTCACCTGACTCAATGCAATACCATTCCCCAAAATTGTGTGACTACAGGGTCTGTGTCCCATAATCCAGACAGCAGGTGAATGCATTCACAGAGCTGCATGATACAGACGTGTACATGAAGAGCAAAAGGTTTTCAGTCGAGTCAAATGAATAAATGAAAATTGGGTTTTTAGATGGTTGCCTCCCTACTGGGAGAAAACAATGGACAATGTAATAATCACAAAATGATTTCTTTCCCACTGCCAGCCTTTCAGAAATTCATTAATGTCTCCTTACAGCTTATGAAATAAAGGAACAGAAACTCAAGAAATGCAAAACAAGAAAAGTGCTTGTGTTGGCCTCACAGGTTGACTTCTCCAATTACCACACTGGTGGTCAAGAAGAAGATATTTGCTCTTTCACTGTCTTGTCCCCCCCTGCAGCCATGTCCCAGTGTCACTCCAAGGAGGACTCTGATTCAGATGGCTCCCAAGTCACCCCACCGATGAGGGAGCCCTCAGCACCCGCTTCTTCATTGTCGTGCCTTGAGGACATGGCTCTCTCTTCCTCCTCTTACTCTGGGGGTGGCCACCAACCTCAGTCAGCCCTCAGCTAGCAGCCACCTTCCTACCTCTTACTTACATTCTGTCCAGGTGGTGACAACAGCTGTCAACTTCTTCCTCTTCAGTCTCAGTGCTGCCCTTGCAAAACTCAGTGAGGAGGAGGATGGGGGCAAAACAAAAAATGGTTGTGTCTGCCTTGTCATTGGCTCTGGCTCCACCTACTGTTGGCCTCCCTGCTTTCTGTCCTACTAGTCCTTATGGGGCACCAGCCACTGTGGATCCAAAAGCAAGATACAGGCTGAAAGAGCCTTCACTGAAATTTCACTTGTACAGTGGTACCTTGGTTTACAAACTTAATCCGTTCCGGAAGTCTGTTCTTAAACCAAAGCATTCTTAAACCAAGGCGTGCTTTTCCATAGCAACGAGGGACTCAATTTGCAAATGGAACACACTCAACAGGAAGCGGAACATGTTCTTATTCCAAGACAAAGTTCACAAACCAAAACACCTACTTCCAGGTTTGCAGCATTCTTAAACCAAGTTGTTCATAAACTAAGCTGTTCTTCAACCAAGTGAACTCCCAGGTCCTAGTCTGACACTCTAACCACTATACCACACCGGTTCTCATTTTTTTCAAGTATATTGATATAAAGTTTATTGTTCTTATTTCCATCTTTAAAGTTTCTACGCATGAGTTATAAACTGGAAAGATGGAATTTGAGGTTCAGGGGGAGGGTTTTATCCTGGGAGGTGAAAAGTTCTTCCTTGCTAGAGGGATCTCTGTGTTGTTCTTAGCAGGTGTTCTGCAGCACAATACAACACTACAGGTGGAAAAGGTGGTATGGGAGGAGGCTGAGGAAGAGGAGGCAGTTCAATTATTTGGAAGCGCTACATGGCATTTATTTATCCAGGCTGTACAAACAACAATAATAATCATGATACCCAGGTCTGGCGATTTAATGCGGTGCTGATGAGAGAGCTCCCACAGCAACCAGAAGCCAAGGAGTTGTTGGCTTCATCTGAGAATCTTAATTGGCTTCTTTTTCTCCCCAACCCACCCCAACCCAATAAAAAAGGGAGGGGAGTGAAGATAAATATGTAAATAAAAAAAAGACCCCCTGACTAGCTTCCACACAGTTAAATCTCTTCTCCAAAGGCATCGATTTGCAGCTGAGGTTCTCTTTGCACCCGGACAAATCTGCTATCAAAAGGCAGAGATAGAATAGAAAATGAACTTGCTCTGCAGGGGTGGATTGAGTCAGCATCCCTGGGGAGCAGCCCCTGCCGTCAAGGAGAGTCCAAGTGGAGCAGGCAGGAATGGAAAGGGAGAGGAAAAGCTGCCTTAAGAAAGGGCTTCAATTTAGCAGATTTAGGGAGAAACATGATTTGCATGTCAAAGGCTCCAAGTTCAATCTGCTGCCTGGCCATTCTGTTTAAAAGGGTTTCAGGCAAAAGACCTCCCTGGCTGGGAACTTGGTGAGCTCCTCCCAGGCCAGAGTAGGGTAGCAGACTAAGGGACACAGGTCTAGGGTTGTGTATCATGCAGGGGACCATGTGCAGAGGCGGAGCAAGGTGGGTGAAGAGGGTGCGGCATGCTCCGGGTGCCATCCTGACATTCTGCCCCCCACCCGTGACTCCCAAGCCTACAGCAAGCAAAAAGCAAGCAGTGCACAAGGCAAGCCTACCCACTAGCCATCGGCTGCGTGTGGCTTTGCAGCTCTAGCTCTCTCAGCACTGCAGCTGCAAGCAGAGGATCCCGTCGCTGTCCGTACGGCACTTGAGTGGTGCCATCGGCAAACCACCCATCTGTGCATGCAGGGCACGTAGCAGCACTGTGCATGCGCCGCCAGGTGGTTTGCCCCGACGCCCCACACCAGGTGCCTGTTAGCCTTCCTTCGCCCCTGACCACATGAAGCTTTTGTGCCCCCAAGTGACTTCAGGTTTATCTGAAATAAGGATAATCAGTTCCCACCCTACTCCTCACCCGTCTCTCCCTCTTGCTTAATTTAAAATTGTGTCTGAAATTCAATTCTAAATCATTTTAAATTTTGAAATTCAGTTTTAAATCACTTCTAATAAGATTTTGGCAGCAAACCAGTGGTGGCACAGGCCAGGGGCGCCAACTGGAATGAAATATCAGAGGGTGGGGGAGGTAAGCCTCGGCTTGCATAATCACATGACGTGGTGTACACACACCAGTGCTCATCAACTTAGTGGAGGCTGGTCCTCAGAGGGACCTCAGCCTCATGGGGTTGGCTCCTATAGCACAGGAGCTCTCTGAGGCCTCTTCACCCAGCATATCCTGCTCTAAGGGCGGACACCCTGTCCCAAGAGAGTAGCAGCGCTGCTGCCACATTAGCTGTGGCAAAACCAATTTTAATAAAGTGAGAGTGGGGTCAGGAGATGAGGAGTATGGGTGGTGACAGAACAACCACCAGCCATCTCACATTTAAGGTAAAAGGGGGGGAGTGTCCATTGAGAGGGCAAAGTGTCCACGGTGGCTGGAAAGCATCTGGGCTGGGAACCCCTCAAATTTGGCAATGTCTTTAGACAGTAATGATGTTTCAGTGCATTCGGACATAGAAAAATGCAACAAAGAAATCTGCCGTACACCAAGTTGGTATGCAAACATGCAAGGTTATGGGGGGGGGGAGAAGCAGATAAAGGTAAAAACGTATACAGTAAAGAAAATACGGTACATATTTTTTATTGCAGCAGCTCAGTCAGTAAAGCATGAGACTCTTAATCACGGGGTTGTTGGTTCGAGCCCCACATTGGGCCCAAAGATTCCTGCATGGCAGGGGGTTGGACTAGATGACCCTTGTGGTCCCTTCCAACTCTGCAATTCTATGATTCTATGTTAAAATAGAACCCTAATGAGTAGCAAAGGGGGGAGGTAAAATGTGTAAAGAAAACACATGTTTTATTGCAATTAAATGGCCATCTCTTATTTATGCACCATAATGTACATAAGCACACTATTATAAACTCTTAATAGGCCATATGATTAACTGAATGTCTCATACGAATGTGCATAAACATGCTGTTATAAATCCTTCATAGGCCAAATGTGTTTTGACCAAGTCTTCCTCAGTAGACTTATTATAAAAACATAACATTACAATTTGATAGGCTTTGACTTCTGATTTACGGTCACTTAAAGGAGAAGAACAAAACACTTCACTTTAATATGCACAGGTCTCCACTTTATAGTACCACAATGTGACGAACAACATTAAATCATATTTCCAGTATCCTTTCTTTGAATGTCAAATGACTCCTGTGAGTGTAGATATAACATATTTTTCCACTGGTCAGCTGAGCTCCACCCCCTGCCTTGAAGAGTAGAGTGGCAAACATATATTTCCTATTCAGTTTTAAATAGCTAACAATATTCATATTAAAGCAATAAAATCACAAATCTATTTTTTTTAAAAATTGCCTAATAAAACAAGGGCCCCCCAAAAATGATGGAGACGTACTGTAAGTAGGCATCTTTTTCTTTTCAATTCTGCTTTGTGTGCTCAGTTCACACTGCTTTGTTCACACAGTTCGGGACTCATTATCACCTTACTTCTCCAAAATGGCAATCTTGTTATATCAGTTTGATGACACAAATAGATCCACAGTCAAATAGCTCCCTCTTATGAACTTACTTACATATCATGAATACATTTTAACCATCATTTAGGAACAAGTGGAAAGATTAATTTGGGCATATTTGTAGTATGCTTAGAGGTGATAATAGGATAAATCCATGTTTCAGGTTTTTCTGGGAAAGGGGTGGGGGTTGGGGTCGGAAAGAAACAGCTTTTTCCCCTTACCCCCAATTTTGGAGACTTATTGTGCAGCCCTCAGTAAATTCAGTAAGGCTGCAGCCTTATTCAACAAGCCACAACTTTAGCAAATGTAAATCTGGATCAGGACCCCCAATCTTAAGGTCCAAATCTGCCGAATCTGTGGAGGGAGCCTCTCTTTTTAAACATGGTTCTTTGCCAAGATTGATGTTAGAGTTCTCAACGCCATTAAATGCAATTTTTAATAAATAAAATTTCCAGTCACAAGATAGCCATGTATTTTGAGGAATGACACATAAACAAACCTGAACATAGCAGATATTTTCTGAATAACCACCCCGAGGTCTAATCAGGACTCACTCTGATCACATGAAATCAGCTCACAGACACTTCTAAATAACATTCTAGATTGTTCATCGATTCTGGATGAAGCCAGCCAAAGCATTACTCAGGGTAAAGAACAGAAGTGGGTATTGTGGAGGGTGGGGTGATTAAAATATAAATCCTCCTGTCAAACTGGGAATGTCCCCTCACTAACGTGGGCAGATGAAAAGGCCAAGTTTAGGGCTTAAACTTTGAATGATGTAGGCTGGGAAGAGGTCCTTGGAGTAGGTTAGCAGCAAGAAAAAGAAGGCGGGTAGAACTCCATGTGAGTTGGGAATGACAGACACAGAGGATGGCTTTTTCCTGTCCTTGGAATCCAATGCTGCCCCGAAGGGGTAAGCCAGACCATCATAGGATGTGAATGCTCTGCAATTGCCCCATCTAGGTGCAGGTAGTATAAATGTGTAAATTAAACCATATATCATAAAGACACCACAGTCTGCACTGTGCCTAATTTCTGAAGGAAACACAAACCCTGGATCTCCTAGACTCTCACACCACTGAGATTAGAAAAGATTTCTGAGCTCAGGAATTTGTTATGAGTACTAGAACTTAAGAAGGTAAGAAGAGCTTGCTGGATCAGCACAATGGCCCATCTAGTACAGCATCCCATTCTCACAGGTGCCTGTGGGAAACCCGCAAGCAGGATTCAAGCACAAGAGCAGTCTCTCCTCCTGTGGTTTCCAGCAACTAGCATTCAGAAGTATCGCTGGCTCCAACTGTGGAGCGAGAGCATAGCCACCATCAATAGCCCTCCATGAGCTGAGCCAACAGCCTTTCCATACAAAAAAAATCCACTCCTGGGGGAATCTTTTTAAATTTATTTTTTGCTACCACCTTAAAAGCAACGGAAATCCTTGCCAGTGTACAGTATTTCAAAACAGTAGGAGAGCTATCAGCAGATCCTGATCTACCTTTTGCCCAAGCTGGCCTAGACTATCCTTGAGGCAGGCTGATTTTCTTTGTCAAACCCCTAGTTAGCATTAATGAGGATTCTTCCAGGCTGCTGCTATTTCTGGGAAAGATTCTGTCACATACCAACAAATTCAGGTTGCATAATTAAGGTTGATTCGGGGCTTTTAGCAAGAAGGAACCTTCCCCCACAAACAAATGAAAACGGATGCTCAGTAAATATCTGGTGCTTGTTTGTTCAAAAAATCAGGGTGAATGCTCCATAAGCAGGTTGCCTGGAAGCAGAACTGAGAGGGTCGTTGCAAGGAAGTTTGAGGCGGTGGACTCCCTACAGTCTTGAGGAGGCTCTGGCTGTTGTTCTGAAACTCCTGATCACACGCTGCCTCATTAAAAGGAAACAAAAAAGTCAAGCATTTAAAACAAAACAAAAAAGAAGAAGCGGGGAGAAATAGAGTAATTAGAAGGCGCAATGTGAACTTCTCCGAGTCGCTTTGCCCAGGAGACTTGTTTGCAGAGCTGATGCTCAGAAGTTGGCTGCTTCAGCATGAAGAGAGGAAAAAGAGAGAGTTGAGCTGAAAAGCACTGTGTGTGGTCCATCTGAGGGGAGCGTGAGGAGAAGCAGTTTAAGGATCACACTCCCATTTCATCTGAAACCATCACAAGACAAGATGCCCATTAGAGAGAAGCAGGATGGGGAGTGCGTTAATGAGCCGAAGTGTGATAAGGGAGGGGGGCAAGAGGGATGAATAAAAGGCAGCCCCACCAAATACGGCTTGTGCAGCAAATGAAATAATTACTCCACTCACAATTGTAACGACGGCGCAATAAATTTAATGTAATTCCTAAAGGCCAACTGCTTTCCTTTCTTGCTGGCTTCTTCGCTTTCTGGGTTTTTTTTTCTTTTGTAATAAAAAAAAATCCCTTTTTTATAGTTTTAGAATTATGCTTTAATTAGCATAACATTTAAATTAGCGAATGGAATCTTAATTAGCTGAGGAAATAGACTTTTGTTGGAGTAGCTTGCTAAAACAAATAAATTCTCTTCCTCTTTCAAGAGCCATTTGCTTATGGCACATTAAATAGCCTAGTGTACCATAAACAATTTGAGACAAGGATAAGTAATTAAATTAGAAAACATGCTGGCAAAACTACCCGCTCCTGGCCTGTGCGGAGCTGAGAAAAGGAAATGCAGGAGCTCGTTTCCACTTGTCAAAGGAACAGGAACCCTTTCTGCTACCACTACTAAGCACTCCTTCAGATCAGGCCTGCATGATCTGCGGCCCATCAAACCAAACACAACCCGCCAGCTACAGGCCTGGCAACCTCCCTGGTTTTGCAGCCCCATTGAAAGCAATCAATCAAGACAAGTGGGAACGTGGGAAGCTGTCTTGTTCTGCAACACACCAACAGTCAATGTTATCTACATCGACTGGCAGCAGCTCTCCCAAGGTATCAGGCAGGGGTTTCTCCCAGAGCTACCTGGACATGCTGGGGATTGAACCTGCAGCCATCTCTGTGCAAAGCAGATGTTCTGGCACTGAGTTACATCCCTTCTCAGTGATTTCAAAGAGACTAGCTGCAATTTCTGGATTGTGTTTATGGGCGAGGCGGAGCATGCAAAGCATATGATCCACCAAGCCAAATACACTCCACTGGCCATGTATTATTCTCTAGCTGCTCCTACCATTATTTTAAAGGTAAAGGGACCCCTGACCATTAGGTCCAATCATGGCCGACTCTGGGGTTGTGGCGCTCATCTCACTTTATTGGCTGAGGGAGCCGGCATACAGCTTCCGGGTCATGTGGCCAGCATGACTAAGCCGCTTCTGGCGAACCAGAGCAGCGAACGGAAACGCCGTTTACCTTCCCACCAAAGCGGTACCTATTTATCCACTTGCACTTGGACGTGCTTTCGAACTGCTAGGTTGGCAGGAGCTGGGACCGAGCAATGGGAGCTCACCCCGTGGTGGGGATTCGAACTGCTGACCTTCTGATCGGCAAGTCCTAGGCTCTGTGGTTTAACCCAAAGCGCCACCCACGTCCATTATTTTAGGCCTCCTAAAATAGTCTGCTACTTTCTATTCTGGTGGAAGATGTCTCTACCAGTCAGTACAGTGGTACCTCGGGTTAAGTACTTAATTCGTTCCAGAGGTCTGTTCTTAACCTGAAACTGTTCTTAACCTGAAGCACCACTTTAGCTAATGGGGCCTCCCACTGCCGCTGCGCCGCCGCCACACGATTTCTGCTCTCATCCTGAAGCAAAGTTCTTAACCCGAGGTACTATTTCTGGGTTAGCGGAGTCTGTAACCTGAAGCGTATGTAACCCAAGTTACCACTGCATAATGAATAGGGTGATGCCATCTTTTCCTTCAACTCAGCCAGTAAAATACCTTGGACCGGCCCTGGGTTCTAGCCAAGGGACACCCACCTATTTTTGCAGACCCTGGAAATTTATTGATTTCCAGGGACAAGCATTCATTAAGTGGCTCACAGGCTGTGTTTGGCTCAACAGGTCAGTCTTACACATGCCTCATTTTGAGCCAGCTTTCTCAGAGGGTAGAATTGCTACCCAGATTACAATACTAAGGAATGTAAACTGAAACACTGGGATGATAAGCAAACTTTATGTGAATGGGGCAGCTAGTGGTTAATTGGGAGCCCAACACAATCACACTGCATCAAAGTTACGAATTCATCCCCAGCTCATGTTCTTGATCCCTATTTACCTACAATAGTCTTTATTTTTCAGTAGCAGTTCCCTAGTAAATCGCTGCCTCCATTTTCCCTCCCCATTTGGGGAATGCTGTGTTGAAATGTTACTAAGTATCATTACTTATCAAATAATTAATAATAATTTAGTAATTATTATTAAGTATTGTTATGAATAATAATAAGTATGTTGCCCTTTCTGAACATCTAACGCCATGGAGAAATAAGAGGCAGATCAAAATGTGATAAATTTGACAAAATTTGGTTTCTCCTTGTAAACCTCTTAGAAAGGCTGTATGACTTGGACCCAGGATACCAGAAAGATCATATCTCCCTGCCCAGGTGCCAAGATGCTTGGGTGAGGAACTTCTCCTGGTCCCATTATCATCAGAAGCACAGTTGATGGTGACACAAAAGTGAGCCTTTATCAGTGGCCAGTTTTGCATATCGCACTAAGACGGAATGTGGCTTGCCAACACTTCAAATGCTCTGGTTTGCAGAGACGAGCTCACACCCATGTTCTCCTCCCCTGTCTTTATAGGCCAGTATACAACAGTTTTGCTTAGCATGTCCTCTGAACCTGGAATCATTATCAAGGGCTGTTCTCTTTCACCAACAAACCTTGACTATAGATTGTGGTTAGGGAGTAGAGACTTTAACCAAGATATTGGGTTTGGGCAGTGGCAGAGCAAGCCGATCGGGCACCTGGGGTGGCGCAGGCTGGGCCTCCAAGGAGTCTACCTGCCTCCTCCCACTCAGCTGCCCTACAGCTGGGGGGAGCAGCAGGCGGACCATTTGGGCAGCGTGAAGCCTGCACGCACCCAAGCCATTGCGTCTCTCCCAGGAGCGTGGCTCGGGCATGCTGCAGGCGCTGCAGTGAGTGCCACCCGGCATTTTGTCACCCCCCTCAGTGATGACATCCGGGGCAGCCCGCCCCACCGCACCCCCCTTCCTCCGCCCCTGGGTTTGTGTGACATGCTAAGCCAAACAATGGCTTAGCTGCCATGATGGCTGACCTAAAATGCTCAGAGAGGAGGAGCAAAGCGGGTGCAAACTCCTTGTTCAGAATGACCCTATCTGCATATTCACACTAAGGTATTTCTTTGACTTGGTTGGCTGTGTGAATGTAACCATTGCCTGTTACACTGAGCAGCCACTGTATGTCGAGAAGGACTGCAGCTCTGTGGTGCAGCATCTGCCTTGCACAAGAAGGTCCCAGGTTCAATCCCTGGTGTCTCCAGGTAGGGCTGGCAAAAGATGCTGGCTGAAATTCTGGAGAGCTGTTGTGAGTCAGTGCAGACAATACTGAGTTAGATGGATCAATGAACTGACTCAGTATAAGGCAGTTTTCTATGTTCCTGTGTGTACCTGTGTGGAAGGCCTAGTTCAAGTGAGGAGAAATGGATGAGAAATTCAATTTGATTGTCATTTGCATTATATTCGCAGTATGTAAACTGAAACGCAGCTACCTTTCAAAATTCATTTGTAAACAGATGTTTACAAACACCCCCCCCCAAAAAAAAGGTTTTTGGGGAAAATGAGAATAAAAATGCACATTTTAATGAAAATAACATTAAATGTGTACTATACATGGGGGGGGGGAAGGCTTGCAAAAGTGCCTCCATTAGTCAAAACTGCATACAATAACATGTTTACTCAGAGAAACTCACACTAAAATGCTTGTGAATTTTCACAGTAATTTCTTTTTCAAGCACAAATTGCTGCAAAATATGGAGAACTGAATTCAAGACTAGGGTGGGGGGGAGAGGAACCAAGGGAACCAAAACTGACAGATCCTTCCACACCTACAGACAAATAGCAGGTGAGGGGGTAAAACTGTTCCTCGGCTGTACCACTGGACTGCAAGGAAAAATCACTCCACCCATAGTCCCTCCCCCCATCCCCATGAATGCTCCACCATAGTCATTGTGGCTCTTTGACGTAAGACTTGCATCCAGGTGGTCACACCAACTTTATCAAAGACACCCAAGAAAGGTTTGGATGCTAAGCTTTTCCTAGGCCTTCTTCTGTGTGTCAGACAGTGAGATTGAGATCTCTAGAACCTATGGTACATGAAATTTATTACAGTCAGAGACCAGCTGGTGAAACACAAATGGAACTACAATCCCAAAAGCAAAACAAACATTTAAAACAATATACAACAATGGATTTTAAGTTTAAAAATGTGGTAGGCATATAAACACTTAAAAACTTTTAAGTACCATAGAGAAATGACCCAGAGTCTCCTGTGGATCCAAGTTTGGAAATTTTCTTAACAAACTATATTGAATCGGGGGATGGTCTGCGCCTACAGATCTTTGCACAGAATCTGGTGACCATCCGGGTCGTCTTGTGATCTTTGAGCCTATGGTATACAGCATTGGAAAATGGAACCTTAGGATTGGGATTCAGCACAGTCATAAAGTGTTCAAGGAGGAAGAACAGCACTCATAGTGGCCATCTCCTCTATTCTGCTCCAGCCAGGGAGCCGTGGAGAGTAATAAAACTTTAATGGCTCCCAGCGGGTCGATTCAAAAAGAATGAAGATGCTATAAATCCAGCACAGTGCTTACGTGGAGCTAAAAAACAAACTGTTCCAATCACACTTAGCAAAGCTATCAGCCTCTTTTCCAAGACTGAGGGTGGGGGCAGATGCCTGGGGGAGGGGGACTTTGTATCCTCACCAAAGGAGACAGCTGGGGAGGAAAATCAATTAGTTGTGTTAGGGGTTATTGATGAAGTGCCATCTCTTAGGCCAGGGTGCAAATGAACTGACCATGAAAAAAGCAGCAGAAAAGGAAGGATTAAAACAGGACATAAGAAAGGAATAAAGTTCCATCTAGCTTGTATAAATGTTGGGGAGCTGGTTCTTTGGAAAGACAGCTTGGATTAGGCTTTGACCCAGCAGCAGGTCCCAACTTGCCAACTGGAGACCAATGTACCACTAGAGGACACAGCTGGGGATGTGGAGGACTTTGAATGCTGACCCTGACTTGAGTGGGGTTCAATTTCTAATCATAGTCATTCTGTTCATTTGAGGCGTTCTGCTCCAAATCCCCAATTGAAGGATGGCAGGCACAAGTTATTTTTATTGTATTTCATTTCACAGTATGTATATAAAGCTTTGTACAGGTAGCCCCCATTTAAGCGGGGGTTACGTTCCAAGGCATTGTGCGTGCCAGTGAAATTGCATATAACTGAAACTCATTGAAAAAGCCTGCAAACAGTCCGTTCCACCCTTTCAGTAGTGTTTCAGTGACTTCTTTGTGACGTTTCTGGGTCACTTCTGGGTTTGGCGCAATGCCAGTATACATGGTTGCACATATATTGAATGCACATAAACGGGGGGCTGCCTGTATTAAAACCTCAAGGTTTACAAAAAGAATAATGAAAAAGCAGATCAAAGAACCCAGCAAGATACTACATATCTGGATAGGCTTCCAGGAGCCAAAACAAGTGCAGTGAAAGTGCCTGCCCAACATCAACAGCCAGGGAGTTCCAAAGGTTGGTGCTGCCACACTGAAAGATAAGTTTTTGCAAGTGCAGAATGAGTACTATGTGGCACCAGTAGGAATGCCGGATCCACAGATCAAAGCAGTTGAGTGGGCATATATAGGCTAAAGCAATCTCACAACCAAACAGACCCCAAGCCATTACCGGGATGCCTCTGAAGATACAGCTAGGTGAGAAACAGTATTCAAGGCAACATTTCTCATTTCATACTACCTTGAGGTGCTTGAAAGGGAATACCAGCTGTATTACTGGACTTCAGAAGATGTCCTTAAACCAGGCATAGGTAAACTTGGCCCTCCAGATGTTTTGGGACTACAACTCCCATCATCCCTAGCTAACAGGACCAGTGGTCAGGGATGATGGGAATTGTAGTCTCAAAACATCTGGAGGGCCGAGTTTGCCTATGCTTGCCTTAAACCTTTCCTTCACTAAGAGAGCAAGGGAGAGAGAGTGCAGGCATTCACACCAATATCCCAGCCGCAGAGCTGAAATCTTGGCAGCTGCTGGCACAGGGCAATGCAAAAAAACCAAAACAAAAACAAAACAAAACCCTCCACCTTTTCCACCAGAGAGTTTGTGGAGCAAAAGAAGAACCTGTGCGCCAAAGCAGAAAAAGTGTCTGTGGGAAGGGGGAAACAGTGTCCATGTCTTGCTGACAGCTAATAATCTTTGAGACATTGCTTGATAGCAGGGGAGGGAAGCTGGGGTTTGTCAATTGCACTATCTGAACAGCCCACACACAGCCTGCTGCCCTAACAATGAGAATAAGCCATGGAATTTTGTCCCTCCTTTGGCCCTCTCCTATCTTGTTGCGTTCACAGACTGCATGTGTGGAACAAATTAAATGCCAACAAAACTGTCTTGCTCTCCCTTGGCATCCCATCAGCAAGTGAGACAAACTCACTCCATCTTTCTCTCTCCTTTGCCTGCTCTCATTTCCACTTTTTTTCTTTTCCATTTCTCAGTTTCATGTTCCTCCTCCTCATGGCTTCTCAGAGACAACCCTTCTCTGCAGGAAAGTGTGAAGCCTGTTTCTTTATTTCAGTGGATATTTCCACTGCAAGGAAGTAGGCTTCGGACATTTAACCACCTAAGCTGATATGCAATTCAAACCCAATAGTTCCAAGTAATGGTAGGATAATTATGACCTGTGCATTATTATCTGTAATTATGTGTTATGTTCCCCATTCAAACACAGGCAGCAGTATAGGTCTGAACCACCTGTGCACACTGCTGTTGGCTTAATTGTGCATCACTGTCTCCATTTTCAAAGACATTAAACACCAAATACAGATTGTGATGCCTCTGAATAATAGTTGTGCATTGCAAGTGCAATTGCCACTGCTTGCTTGCTTGCTTGCTTTACTTTCTGTTGGCAGAACCAACAACCAAATCCTGCTTTGAGAAACTTTTCTGCAACAGAGAATACAGTTTCCACGTCAGAAGAAGGGTATAACAGACACTGGTGGGATTTTTTTTGGCCTCTTCCCTTTGTCAATTTTGCTTCACTCACTCCCTTCTCCTCTCCCTCCCGTCCATTCATGCCTATTGAATCTCATTTCTTCCTTCTTTTCAGCATCATTGCACTCCACGCAGAGGGAGAAAGTGCTCTTTGACTTAATGATTCCCTGCTGCACTCAGTTGGGATCCTCTGAAGCATTGGATATTAAACAGATCTTTGCAGATATTTGCTTGGTTATTAACAGATCACTGCAGGGTATGTGTGTTTCCTTAGTAGCATCCATGCACCATGCAGAAGGGAAGAGAAGCTAAGGACCAGTTGCTTTGGCCCAGGAAGCTAAGTAAGCAAGCTGGTCTAATAAAAAAAAGGAAGAACGGAAGGGGGTTACAGAAAAAGAAAGGTTATGTTGTGGGGGTTGCCACAGTACATATTTAAAGGTGAATTTAATTTGTGCATTCCAAAATATGACACAAACCAAAACACAGCCACCTTTCTCTGAATTGTGCAGTGCAGTTCTCCAGCCAACTAATGTGTACCCCAAAAAATGCCAATATAGATTAGTAAAGTGTGTTTTAAATGCATATATTACTGAAAATAGCTTGCAAAAAAATGCATTATATTCGGGAAAACTATTGCTTTGCAAAATGCTGGTGAATTTTCATGAGGACTTTTTCACAAACTGATGGGGAAATGAGCAGAGCAGAACCTCATGTGAAACTAAAATTGGGAGTTTCACCCACCCCTAATTGTGGGAGATTCTAGATTTGTTTAGATCAGGGGGCTGTTAAAAAAAATGAATAGCACTAACTGAAACTTCAGCAGGTGCAGAGTACAAATGGCAGACAACTTGAGCACCACAATAAAAACAAATGCATATATTGCATACAGGCACAACAAGCAACTTATACTGGTAGGCTAGTGTCAGGGAACTGCCATCGGCTCAGGGGCGAGAGGGGAAAGGCCGGGTGGATTACAGAGAGCCCCCAAAGATCGTGGGAAGCAGCACTTCCTCAGCGGAGGAAGGCAGCCAAGCCTCTAATAGAGAGGAGAGGGAGGGGGCGGAGGAGGCAAGGTGGTACCAGGACACCTTGCCGGAGCAAAGCGGGGAGGAGGGAGGTCCCCCGTTACCCAAGCCTTCCTTGTGCAGAAAACTTCCACACAGAGAAGGAAGGCGCAGACTGGGCGTCTGCTGGGGAAGTTTTAAGGACCGCCCACTCTCAGATTCTGCCAGTGAATGAGCAAGACACGGAATGCAAGCGCTCTGCATTCTAAAAGTTTTATCACTAATAAGAAAGCCTTAGAACACGCTTTGGAGGCATATTGCCTGATTGCTCTCGAGCAACCAACAAACCGATACCTCTAACAGCTAGGCAGGAAAGGAATGAAATCCTGGATGCAGCAAGGTGAACGTCAAGCTAGTTGCGGGAGAAAGGGGCTATGCTTTTGCTCAGAAGATTGGAATTCTGGCCACGGCAGAGTGAGCCTTATTCACTACAATTAGCTAAGACTTCTGGTACAGTATGCACAAAAGAGATGAGAAATAGAAATTGGGGGCAGGGGGAAGAGAAGAAAATAGCTTTTAAAGGGAAATATAATCACACACTATTACCATAGAACTGCATGTGGAATAACTCGACACAGCAGGAGTTCTCTGCTCTGCAGAGCACAAGCCTAAGTTTTGTAATGCAGGCTGCAAAGCACTTCCAACTCTGTCTGCCACTTCCTGACCAGCTCACCTCCAAGGAGCCAAACAAACCAGATGTAAATAAATGTGCAGAATTCCCAAGAGACATCAGCTTTAGGTGAGAATCATAGGGAATGCATTTGTTGCTTTCTGTGTTCCGCACAGAAACACTCACTGACCACCACCACCCTTCCATACAAACACACACATTTTAGCATTTAATTCTCCCTGTAGAGCATCATCCTCTTCTCTAGAAGAACCACACTGTGGCCATAAGGACTAGCGCCTGTATGATAGAAACAGAATGGCATTTCCCAGTGTTGTTTCACTAGATGGATCAGAAGACTGTAGCAAAAAGAATATGGTTTTGTGGAATAACCTCAAACTGATTTTCTCTGTAGATACCTTTCAAGTAGCAGGTTTTCTCAAAGTGCTGCATATTTCTATGAAAACATGAAGCCTGGCCTTAGATGAGCACCTATGGGTAAATAAGCCTCCTTGGAAACAGAACCAGAGCCAGCACCAAAAAGGCTCTGCTATTCCTTGCCACAGATACTACCCTTTAGACTCTTAGCAAGCCCTGCTTAGCTGACCTGAGTTGTGGGTCCCTGTGAAGCCACTGGGGTCAAAGCTTTCTGAAAAGCCATATTGACATTAAGTGTGTGTGTGTGTGTGTGTGTGTGTGTGTATTTTCCTTTCCTCTCCCCACTCCTCAACTTGGTTATATATGAGTAGAGCATGAGCACCTGAAAATTATTTCCCAGGGAAGAGCAGAACGTTAAGGGCGAGAAGTTTACAGCACAGGAATATAGTTTTGAAAGAGTTTGTTCAACAACAGCAAAGTCCATACCAAGACTGACCCGGTGGCAATGGAGCTGTGTGAGTGATGATAAGGAAAATAGTTAGGGAAATTTAGTTATGTTGGATTATGGGAGACTGAATCTCCCTGGATCCTCCCTTGAAGAAGTACAGTCTGGAACTATGCTGCAAGCTGTTCCAATGAGAGGTAATAATTGAATTTGTTTTCATTTAATTTGGAGGGCCTTTAATTAAAAGCCAGCCCTGTGTGTGCAGAGAGATAAAGCCGAGCACACGGAGGCTGGGGGTAATTTGGGTGCCAAATGCAATAATTAATTGTAAATGTGGAGGTCAGGAGACAGGCTGTATCTCCCAGCAAATCAGCATGCAGCGCCGGCCATCCAAATGGAATGGGCTCATGAGCAGCGGAAATGCTTAAGTGATTTTTGAAGCCTTAATAGTAATTATACAGCAGTGTGGAGGTTAATTTGCAGAGTTCATTAATCAGGGAAATAAACACGTCAGTGATCGCCAAGTAAAAAGGGGAGCCTGACAAACTGAGTGACTGGGTGGGGAAGGAGGAAGGGGGGGTGGTCCCAGGATGGCCACTAAATGGAAAGAGAGCTGATGGAATTGATTAGCAATCCTTAACGCCTGCATTGCTCTGACCATATTTCAAGGTCTCGTTGCCTATGCCTGCTAATCCTTTACTAAGAGCAAGGGTGGGGGACATGTGGCTCTCCAATTATTGTTGATCTCCAGCTCCCATCAGCCTCAGCCAGCGTGATGAATGGTGATGAATGACGGGAGATGGAATCCAGCAATATCTGGAGGGTCACAGGTTAGCCAATTCTGACTTAGGAAGCACAGGGTCTTAAGAGTTTGGAGGGATATGAGAGCAGTATTGGGTGGCAAAGCCAGCGCAGTATACAGCATTGAATGTTAAGAGCAGGGAGGCTTGTGCTCAAATCCTGAATCAGAATAAGGGAACCATCCAAGATGGTGGTTTTTCATTTAGGAAAGGAATGGCTTAAAGTGTTCTAAGCATTTGCAGCTTAAAAAAAATAAATCTATATTAGGCCAGCAATATGTCACAAAATAAGGTTCAAACTTTTTGTTTGGAACCCTTCAAAAGGCTAAAATGTAAAATGTGGAAGGGGAGGGAATTTGGTGCAACAGGAAACCTGCATAGCACCTAACAGAGCTTTCTTTGAATATCTGCTATATGCTCCCACATTTCACCTTGGACTCATGTAGATTCTGTGAAATCAGCACTTTTCTTCCCTCCACACACCCCTCTCCCACTCACTTGTTGGCCTTCCCAGCCTGATGAAGGGGTCTGGAGAACTCAAAAGGTAGCACCCTAATTAGCGACATATTGCTGGGACTAATAAAGGTATTGTCTTAACATAAATTTGGGCATTTTCCTCATGGGCCAGCACAGCCACTTATGCGTGCACCAGACAGGGAACTGAATGCTAGCGGCACCTGCCACCAGCGGTGTTTTCAAAGTACTTAAAAAAAATAAGACACAAAAAGTCTGCTGCCTGATTAATCAGGGAAAACTTTTTAACCAATCAGAAGTTTTTTTTAATCAATTCACTTAACTGATTAGTCATCTAATCATTGCAAAAGGAAAACATTTTTTTCCCCATTTAGAAAGAGCTGGAAGGAGAAAACACTCTCGAAAAATAGCTGTAGAACTTGGAAAATGTGAGGGTGCTGGGAAAAAGAAGTCTTCCACAGCACCTCTGGATGCACATGTATCCATGTTCTTATTTTTTTATAAATAACTGCAGTGGATTGGTGCAGTTCTCTGACTGATGGACTCAAAATTTCTAGTCAAGATGTTTAGCCTGGGGCATTGCCCTCCAGCTCCCATCCCATATTTGCTTATTGCTTATGCTGGTTGGGGCTGGTGACAATTGGAGTCCAACAACATTTACAGGGTGGGGTTTCTGGTTTAGCATCTCTGCTTTATGCCAGCCAGTCTCTGGCTCATAGAATAAACTGAAGGTGTTACATCTGAATACCCCACTTCCAGGTTCCTTAGAGAAAGATGGGATAAAGATATAACAAATAAAAATATAGAAGCTGTGAGAGATCCCTTGTATCTTATTAGGGGAGAGATAGATATCAATGATGGTTCTTATAGTTGCTTCAGGTAGTGGATTTTAAGTTGCCCAGAGTTTGCCACTATTTGTATGGCTCACCCCCATGCGGTGTTTCTGTCCACTGGCAAGGGCTTAAGGGAGCTGTAGTCAAGAGGGCACCAGGCTGGCAAAGGTTGATTTAAGATATTTATGAATTGTCCTTCCTCTAAGGCAGCTCAGGGTAATGCACAACAAACATGTAATATTCATTAACACAAACTATAAAAACACAATCCTAAAAATAAATATGGGGAACTCATTAAAACACTGGTTCAAGGACTGCTGCAGAAGAGCACAGTACAAGGGGCCTTAGCAAAAATTTAGTGAAATGACTTCCCTCTCCCCACATACACAAAAAAATGAGCACAGGTCTAAAGTGGGCACAGCCAATCTAGATTTGGGAGCAGGCCGTAATAATTTTGCTACAAGACCAAAAAGGCACAGAGCCCATCCAAACGACTCGTTCCACTGAGAAGTGAAGAGGAAATATCTGTGAAGCAAAACAGGGAAATAGTTGGTTAGGAGGAGATCTGTTTACTCAGAAGCAATTTGAGAGATGAAGCAGCCCAGCCACTTTTCCTTGACTAATTGCTCCCTAGAGAAGGGCCCCATTGCAAAAGCGTGGATGATATTCCCCACTCTTTTTTACATCTATTTTGGGAACCATTTGATTTCACCCCCCTTTGTTTTTTATGAATATGAAGCCCTGTAGCAAACATGCTTGCAAAGGAGCTGTGAGATTCCATAGGCGCTTTGATGTTGCTGGGAGACAAAACGGAGGGCAGAACAAGCATCACTCCAAACAAGAGAAATCAGGAGGGGGGTGTTAAATAAGAAGGAAATATGACAAAAATGCTGTACATTGCAGAGAGCATTTCAACTCCCTCAGTCCTGCCGGGGGCACCTACAAGCTCAAGATGACTTTGGACTGCCCAGTCAGTCCTACAGGCTGCTTTGCACAACCAAATAAAATGATCCTTACACAATTCTGTAAGGCAGGTCAGCATTCTTCATTCTTTATCCGAGGCCCTCTTCTGGATGCCACCTCTAGGGGAAGGTTCAGAGGACATAAGAGAGGACATTTTTTAGTTGTGGCTGCTTGCTTATGGACTGCTCTCCTCAGTGAGGTCCACCTGACATCATCATTAACAACCTGAGAGTGCCAGTGGAAAGCATTTGCCAGATTTTGGAAAAATATGTGGTTGTTTATTGCTAACTGCTTTCTCCTGCTAAAATTTTGCTGGATCTGTTTATGTGACTTGCATTGTAATGTATTTGTTTTGGTTTTTATGCTATGCCTTTTGCTCACTTAGATACTTTTTGTAGTGAACAATTAACAAATCAAAATAATAATAATAATAATAATCCACATAATATAAGGACATTGAGGTTAAATCAAGGAGACAGGCTTTCCTTACAGCCACCTAGTCCACTTACCACTGAATTCTGAATCAAGGACTTTGCAGCTCATTGCCTTAAGCCTGGTACACTATGATGCTTTGCATGCCTACCTGATTCCCAGAACTACTTCAGTATATCTTTCAAAGTAGAAAAAAACCACTTCCTCTACATCTAGGTACTGACGGGTCTCCAGCCTTAAACTTTTCTGCCTACTCAAACTGTGCTTAATTAAACACTGTAATTAAAGCTTACAAGAATGATTGCACCTGTCAGCCTATAAAGGGAAGGCTAATAGGAGTCCCATTTATCCACTGCAGTGAGCAATCCTAGGATGTGCAGCTGGATAGTGGCAAAACATTGCTTTAGAAGGCAGCAGGATGGTGGCGGAAACAGTAGATGGGGTACCTGAGCACTTACAGAAAACTTCAAGTTCCTGCAAAAAGTTAATGGGCAGATCTTGACTGTGATACTGAACTCACATTAATTAGTGGAGGATATATACATACTGAAGCATGCCAAATTTGCCTGCACAGACACTATAGAAAGTGGATGTAATATATGCACAAACTGGGGAAATCAACTTTTACTATACAAGCATGATTCAATAGACCCAGGACAGTATCCAAACAAACGTGTTGCATCTGGTCATCTGTTTTGAGGTCAGATGACTAGCTTATGTGGGGATGACGGATGCAACGTGGGGGCACACCCCACCTCAGCATAAGACACGCCACAGCTTGTCTAGCCACCATGCCCACTCTCTGAACTTTCCTCCCTTGCAGAAAGCTTTGCTTAATATTTCACTTGGCTGGAGCATGACGAGTGAAGCAGACTTTCGAGTATCAGGGGAACATTTGGGGGAAGTACCTGGCCCGACATGTGTATCACTCATGCTAGAAATGTGCCTTGCTGGAAATATGTTAAGTTCAGGGTGGTTTGACTACTGTTTCCAATTGTTGGCTTCTGCTAATAAAAAGAGCCTCTACAAAGCTAGCCAGCAGCTTACTAGTTTACTTGCTTGCTTGCTCCTGCACAGCTCACATGCTTTCAACTCCCATGTTGTCTGCCCTTATTTCTACAGCTTAGCCAAGAGGTGAAAGGCATACCTTTACTACTTGACCAACAGTTGACTGCAGGACCAGCATCCATACTCAGGCATTCTTGGACAGATGCCAAGGCCCCTGTAGTCTGGAAGGACCCCACTGCCCTTAAAAAAACCAAAAACAAACAAACAAACAAAACCCAGTGCAGTACCTAATACAGGAGTTTCAGATGAGTCTTTCTACCATTTTAATTTCCCACAATGCCCAAGAGTGATGCTAAAGCAGGGGCACTGGGAGAAATTGAAAAGGCACTTTGGCCAACCTAGCTACCTGGAACCACTTGGAGAACTGCTGCTGCTGCTGCCCACTGCCAACACGTAAGACCACCGAGGTGCAGTGCTGAAGGAGGGGGATCCCCTTCAAACCTGGACCTGGACCTGGTTATCTGTTCTCTACCAGCATTAACTTTCACAGCCACACTAGCCACACACGTACCAAGCAAACCCCTCTAAAGCTAGGAAAAGTGCATTAATTCTCCCTGTTTGCATAAGATAGGGTTCATCTAGACTTCCTTTTGTGCTGCACTTTTCAGGAACAGGTCTGCACTACAAAACTCTGTGTCCAAGTGTTTTTTTGTTTTCCTTCCTCCTCCCAGTGCTTTCCCCAGGAAAACCTGCATTTTACCACTGAATCAGATCAAATGGCAATCAACACAAAACCCAATTGCCATTTGCTCAGATTTAATGGTAAAATACAGGTTTGCCTGGGGAAAGTGCCGGGGGAGGGGGACGGGACCACCACTCAGAAACATAGCTTTAAAGGCTGGATCTGTGCCTAGAAACACAGCAGAAAAGACAGTCCGAATGAGCCCTCGGTTCCACTCAACCACTGTAGAGTTTGGGTAAAGGTAAAGGGACCCTTGACCATTAGGTCCAGTCGTGGCCGACTCTGGGGTTGCTGCGCTCATCTCGCTTTATTGGCCAAGGGAGCTGGCGTACAGCTTCCTGGTCATGTGGCCAGCATGACCAAGCCGCTTCTGGCAAACCAGAGCAGCACACGGAAACGCCGTTTACCTTCCCGCTGAAGCGGTACCCATTTATCTAGTTGCACTTTGATGTGCTTTCGAACTGCTAGGTTGGCAGGAGCAGGAACTGAGCAACAAGAGCTCACCCCGTCACAGGGATTCGAACCGCCGACCTTCTGATCGACCAGTCCTAGGCTCTGTGGTCCAACCCACAGCGCCACCTGCCTCCCAGAGTTTGGGTGCTTTGCAGCTGAACAAAGCTTTTCAGCATTTTACACCAATTCCAAGTGAAACCACATCACAAATTTTCTTTCCCCTGTGAAACCCTTCAAGAACAAAGTATTGGCTGTTGATAGAGAAAAATATTTATCAAACACATTTTTTAAAAATAAATAGATAGATAAATAAACATACATACATCTGAGCCAGAGTAAGCACAGAGGAGATATTTAGATTTATTTTTTGATCAGAGCCTGAAATTCTGTCAGTGAGAAAACACATTCAATATTTATTAAAAATTAAATTACAATTTATTTATTTATTTTAATTCAAAAGGGTGGGGGTTTGGGGTTTGTTTGTTTTTTTACTATTGGCAAACTTTTTTTTTTTTTAAGTACTTCAGGAATGAACAGCTGGTAGTTGTTCAATGTGGTCTCTTTAACGGGCTCCTCTAAAGCAGGTGTGAGGAGTTTTAAGCCCAGAGAACATATGTTATCTTCCAGGCATCTTTATTTCAGCTTTAGGACTTTCCGCGGGCCACACCCCTCAATGGCCGTGTTCTGCACCATCCTCAAGTGCTTTTGTCTGGATGGAATGTGCCTTTGAACTGTGACAATATCTTGGTTGCCTGGATGGGGAGATGCAAGAATCAGTGTGCAGAGACTTCTGACTTCGTGCATGGCTTAAAATATAACTGACCTTACAGACACGAGAGTCGCATTCAATGCTTCACATTGTCTCTGAGCTCACTAACCAGAGGCGTGTGGCCCTCAGAATGCTGCCCATGAGGGAATGTGGCCCTCAGATTGAAAAAGGTGCTCTGCCCCTGTATTAAAATTCCATGCATGAGTACGTGTAAGTGGTCTGGAGAAAGAGATGAGCTTTTCTTTCTACACATTATGCTATATATTATTAAAGGCCTCTCTAGTCCAGCATTCTGTTCCCAAAGTGGCCAACGAGGTGCAAATTGAAAGCTCAAAGCAGGACATGAGGACAATTGCCCTTTCCTGCTCGTGTTCCCACCAGCAACTGGTATTCAGTGCAGGCGCACCAACTCTAGGGGGCTGAGGTGTCTTCAGCCCCCTCCATATTTGTTTGAAGGGGGCCAGTCCCCTCAATGTTGAGGGGCCCCGGCACATGGCACACAAACGTGATGTGACTCACAATGCACCTGCTCCAACACCCTGCTGAGCCTCCTCCGGAGGATGTGAAGTCATGCCGGGGGCCCTCAATCTTGGAGGCAACCAGGTGCCTCTGATTCAGTGGCACACTTCCTCTGATGATGGAAGTGATCCACCTTGATGCATAAACTAGCACATTTGCTTTGAGCAGGGCTGGGAAGCCTGTGGCCCTCTGGATATCGTAGAACTACAATTCCAGTCATCCACAGCCAGCATGATGATGGGAGCTGCAATTCAGAAACATCTGATTCTCCCACCCTGGCTTACGACTTTCCCCTTTGGTGTGCTAATTTTGCCTGTCTAGAGAATATTGCAAATGAAGGTAGCTTTAAGCTTTTGAACCACCGCATGCAGTAGCACAGGCATACCACTGGTGCTCATTGGGACTGGTGGGGCAGAAGACAAGGTGGCCCAGCTGTAAATGGCACCAAGGACAATGACAGGCAGAGTGGCCAAGTCATTCTAGTTTGGGCCCCACCCTCCACCCTGCTGCAAAGGCAACACTGAAGTCGATGAAGAAGCTGAAAGCCGATGCCACATCTTGGACTGGTTGTAAGAAGAAAGAGCAGGCAGGAGGTAGCCAACAGCAGCTGAGGATGAGGTAGTGCCCAGTCCACCCTCTACAGTTTGCATGCATGCCCATGTGCTTGAGGGTAGGTACAGACTCCATTCACATACTGCCCTTCTCCTAAGGGGACCATGTGGATGAAAATCCTCCCCTGCCAGTAGGGAACCATGAGCATGGGAGAGGGAAGGCATCCTTTCAAACAGCAGCCACAGTTGTTGACAGGGGGCTTCAGGGACTGGCATACTATTGCTGCCTTGGTCGAAAACTGCAGAGAGAACAAAGCAATTTTATCCATGCTGCAAAAACTGGCATGCATCAAGCAGCTCCGAGTTTTTGCTTTGCTGCTGAGAACCACCCTAACCCCTTATTATGAGGCACTTTCCAGGAGCTGAAAAGCTAGATTCATCTGCAGATGTATGTGCACTGGAAATTCAATGAAACAGGAACTAACGCCTGTGGAACAAAGACCCTTCCTCGTGTATATCAGACTGCACCCACCTCTCTCTTGCTTCAGTCCTTCCATGCAAGTTCTACTTCTCTATTATCCTAAATAAAGCAGCCTTACAAAATTGTTTGAGACCTTTTGGGTCTCACTTCAAAAAAATAAATTCTAATACACACATGGTCTCTCTCTTTCCAAAGCTGTGGTTGTAATATATATATATTAACAACACTGAGCAGAAAATTTTTCTTCTTCTTCCACTGAGCTGAAAAATATTGTTTTCTCAAAGGAGAAGGAAAGAGAGGGGGAAATAAGCTATTGATTTTGTTTAGGGTCAGAATAGAATATCACTGGAGTAGGTGTTTGAAATCCCCGGCCACAGATTATTTCCAGAGTTGACAGGCTTGGGTAAGGAACCTGCATTTTGCCCTCAGTGAAAGAAAAATGAAATGTGGTGGTTCACTTCTGATTTCTCCACATGCTTTCTGAATTTTATAGTCTATCTCTATACGTACCAGATTTAGCCAGATTCTGACAGAGCATCCTATTTCACACACACCCTCCCTCAACACCATTTTCAGTGTCACCCTAGGGTCAACTTTTCCTAACATTCACACCACTATTTTTAGACAACTCAAAAAGCTGCAGACAAAAGCATTTTTAATAGCCACATTTAATTTATATTGTAAAGTACTATACATTTTTATGAAGTTGTTTGTTTTCTTTGCATTTGGACACCTATTAAGGTATTGTCACCAAATTTTGCATGATTCCTGGGATCATCTGTGTTTGGGTACAAGTGGATGCCACTGTGAATCAATCAAAACTGCACCAATTTTAACCACCAATTTCAAAACTGCGGTGTTTTTTTGTTCCTTAGAATTCCCAGGCAATGCCAGGTATGAAGCTGCTAGTGTTAAATAATGTGTCTTCCCTAAGCAAAGATATTTCAGTTCTGGGGATGTGTGATATCTTTCTTTCCCTGATAGGAATTTAACCAGTTCTATCCAAACTCCCTGAGCTTTCCATAAAATTCCTCTGATGTTTTGCCAACCTCCACACTTCCTCTGACATTAGCTCCGAGTTGAAATCCCGAGTTGAAATAAGCATTTTGATTATACATTCCTAAGCATATTTACCCAGTTTGGTGCAGACTTATGCCATTATAAAGGTGCATAGAATTACCAGCTAAATTTGATGGGATGTTAATTATGGAGTTTGCCCCTGTGCACCATTGTCTTTTAGAAATAGCCTGCAAAGGGTGCTCTATCCAAAACAAGACCCTGTTGTATGTTGGCTGCATGAGTAGGGGGACTTACCCAGTTGCTCCCTGTTGGGGTTCCAGTCTGTACTGGTCCACACCTGCAATGTGCATGGGGGTAAGGCTCCCACTGCAGCAAACTGGAGCTTCACCTCTCCCCATGCAACACAGTAGAGGGCAAAGGACTAAAGACCCCCTGCCCATATTTGGGTCTCGACAGGTCATGGCTACGCCTACAATGGCTACTTCTGAAAAAACTATCATGCACTCAGTGTCAAATGACATGATTAATGTCGCACCACGAAATTAACATGACACATACCTTGGACTTTCACAGTACAGAAAGCTGCCTTATACTGAGTCATTGGTTCATGCAGCTCAACAGCTGGTACAGCCTCTCCAGGATTCCAGACTGAAACCTTTCCCATCCTTACCTGGACATGCCAGGGACTAATCTTGGGACCCTTTTGCCTATAAAGCTTGAACTCTACCAGTGAGTTAGGATTGCAAAGTTAGACCCATTAATTTCAACGGAGGAGCTAACTGCCATTGAATGCTGGGACTTCACAGTACTGGGGCATGCTCAGTGTTATTAAGTAATTCCCTTTCAAAGCTTCATTGAACTTGCAGATGTGTCAGAGCAAGTTTGTGTGCATACATTAATTTGACAGCCTAGACAGAACCGAAACATGTGGAACTGGATGCATGTAGGGCTTTCTCCGTGCAGGGAGAGTTAGATGAGTGTAGGCTCTATGGAGACTTTCAGATCAATGTGTGGATGTTAGGAGCAGGGCTTAGGGTGTGCTACTCTGTTCCACTAACCACCCCAGTGCATTCATTGATGGTCTGAAAGGGGCTATCTGAACAGCTAGTTTAAAGAGGCTTAAGACTCTTTCTCCTTGGGAGCAGCATATGCTGCACCCACTCCACCCCACTTGGCTACTGCGCCTTGCCATATCACGAACAGCTTTTGAAACATCCTCAGTTTCCTCAAGCATTTGCCCAAGGGTGAAGCGAGTCCAAAATCCAAGAAACACAAGTTGCATGGAGCCAGCTGTTTGGTTCTTTGGATCCTGGCTGTGGGGCAAGGGGAAAGCAAGAGGGGAGGTTGTGCAAACCTAAGCACCTTCAAGCAAACATCTGCTACACTTGAGCCTGATGCTCCCTAACACACTGCCGGTTGGCATCACAAGACAAGCTAGGCACATTGATAAAGGCACATGCCAACAGTTTAGGAAGGTGCCATGGAACTCTCTGCTCCTAGAACTTTTCAATCTCCTGTTACATTTCCAGAGAGTCAGGAAATTAATTGCTTTTCAAATGCATAAACAGTTTCCTTCCAACTGCTTCTGTCTGTGTATCGTTGTCTCTCACGATGCTTAAGCTGGCGAGCAAAAATAATATTTGCTTTAAACACAAATCATCTCTTTATAAATACAGAACAGGCAATACTCCCCCCCCCCCGAAATGGGAAGCCAGATGGCTCTTCTACCCCTGAAGGGGTTTCACTCCACAGTGTTATGTTTTGCGAGTGAAACATGACACATTTGGACTCCAGCCACTCTAGGTACATGCCTCTCCTTATTTTTTATATCCATTTGTTTAGCTTAATGTCTATATTTAAGCAGTGGCAGCACAAACAGCCTCAGCATCATTCGTACCATTTAAGCACAATGCAGTAAATGCCACCATCAGTCCAACTGTACCATTTCATGAAGCCCACCTCTGGGGTGGCAAGCTGGCTTCTTCTGCAACAGATCTTTCTTCGTTATTTCACTTTATTTGGAAGCAAGGAAGAGAGCTTGAAAGAACTCTGCAGCAAAAAGGTTAAGATCAAAACCTCATCAGGCATCAAAACTTTAATTTAGGGGGTGGCTTGGTAGTATAGCTCATGGAGAAGAGTTCGGGTTTAATCCCAATAATGGAAGGTCTCAATACATGCACAATGTCCCAGGTTCAATCCCTGCCATCTTCAAGTAGTGCTAGAGAAAAACTCTTATCTGAAAATCTGGAATGCTGTTGCCAGACAGTGTTTACTAGGCTAGGTGGACCAGTGGTCTGACTTAGGATAAGTCACTCAATGTTTCCTCTGTAAAATCACACTGGATGAAATGTCTACTGGACTAGGAAACCTTGCAGAACAATTGACGTTGACCCAGTAAAAGGTAAAGGCTAAATGGCTCTTGTAAAATCCATACCCCAATGAAATCAATGACAGGATTATCATTTCATTTAAACTGTTGAGAAGTGAACCTGCCATTTCTCATGCATATTTATTCCATATTCCTTGGAACCAGCTCAGCAACATTACCTTGATCAAGTTCACTCTCTTAACAATATTTGTTAAGTTTCCCATTTTATGCATTATGCATTATACCAGGCCCAGGGATGCCAGGACCCTCCAGTTGTTTCTGGACTCCCATCAGTTCCATCCAGCATGGGTGATGGCCAAGGATAGTGGCAGTGGCAGTCCAACAAGATATGGAGGGTGACAGGTTCCCCAGGCCTGCCTTATAGAAAGGCATCACTCTGAGTGGCAGTCACTTTCCAAGGTCTTAGGCAGAGGACTCTCCCAGCCCTGATACCAGAGAACTCAAACTGAAGATACCCACAGATGGAACATCAGACCTTCTGCATACAATGCTCTACTACTGGAATACAGTGCATTACTGTTTCAAATACCTTTCAACATGAGGCACTCTCCGAATCAAAGCAAACATAGTGAGAGGCCCTTTGAACTATCCTCATGCCCAAGTGGAAGCATTCACAGGAACATTTGCAGGGTGATTCACCAATTTTGCCATATGGTCAACAGGCTACCTGGAAACAGCCAGCAATGCACTCAAACACCAAAGAACCATACTAAGGCTTACTCCACGCCAGGTGTTTTAATATCATTAGTGCCTCCATTATACCTGCAACTGTGATTACTGCATGAAGAAAGCAACTATAAACACCTGAAAATCATAGAACTCTGTGTCCTGCTGCATGGCTCTATGAACATACTTGCATAACTGCAGGAACCCCTGCGATGGCCAAATTGACAAGTGTGATTGGAAAGAAGTATATGGCAAACCATATCCAATTCATAAAATTGCAAAAACCTGTACCTTCTCAAAGAAAATAACCCTGACTATAAACTTAACTAGGGCTAACAAGGTTAAGCTTGTAATTTACTAAGATCCTTAGATCATTTTCACACATATGGATGTCAAGCCCGGTGTCCCCCATCCTGATTATTCCTGCCTAAGTGCAGAACCTTACAACTGTCCCTACTGAAATTCATTGTCTTAGCTTTTGCCCAGTTCTCCAGTCTGTTAAGATCATAATGAGTTGCTCTCTTTCAGAATAGCCTACCGTGCAAGATTGTTGTGAGGACCAAATGGAGTACCCCCTCCCAACCCATAGAGCCTTGAGTTGCAGGTGTTGATAATAATAAAAAAAGAAAATGTGTGTATTCTGTTTAGACGATTAGTGGGACATCAGTAGAAGGAGGTGCCTCCTTTGGGGATCTACAGAACAGCAATGCAAAGAGCAAGGGGTAGGTTATGGGACACAGGCTCTATCTTCCCCACCAGATTTCCATATTCTGTTTTTCTTTCTGCATTAAAGAAGACAAGTGCTTGCTTTGAATCCTTAATGTGACTGAATCCTTCTTGCTACTTGCTTTGTTTTGTCATGCACTACATACAATTACACATCCCTAATCCTCAAATCCTCCCCTGACACCAGAACATGTGCCAAACCTGAGTTGTCTGCTGCTGTTATATTAAAAGTCTTCAGAGAATAGCATACATCATGCAACATTGCACCTTCTTGCTCATTAAAAATGTGTACACACACACTATTACTAGTATTTGGTGCCCTTTTGAGCATTTGTCATAGTGGGGTGACCTCCCCATATTAGATGACAATTCAGTGGGGAGGGATGGGGGAGAAATTTGACCCAGTTGACATTTAATGCTGAATCTATCAGATTCACATTTCCCTAAAGAAGACAGCTGTCTTCCAAAATTTGCACTTATACAGATTTTGGGATGCAGTTCTCCAGCCAAACAATATTTACAAACATGCATTTATATGAGGGGATAGTGTACATAAAAAATGAATATATTTGTGAAAATAACATATAAAATACATCATATCGGTGGAAATTGCTTATAAAAGGTGTGCAATGGTCAAAATGGCATGCAAAAATGTGCTTATAAGGAGACATATGTGCTAAAATGCTGATTAATGTTCCGGGTAATTTATTTTTATTTATTTTTATTTCCAAGTAATTTTTTATTTTATTTCCAAATTTCCAAATATACCCCCATGTTTGCAAGAGATGAATGGGCCTACAAAATTGAGGAGGGAGATATTTACCAGACAGCCTACAAAATTGAGGAGGGAGATATTTCACAGACAGCCACATGTTATATTCTGTATTTTTTGCTCTATAAGATGCACTTTTCCCCTCCTAAAAAGTAAGGGGGAATGTGTGTGCGCCTTATGGAGCAAATTCAGGCGGGAGGCTCTGCTCAGCGCTCCCTTTAAAGAGCCACGTGGAGCATGTGTGCAGCTCTTAGGGGCTTTTCCCCAAGGAGGGAGAAGGGCTGCCCTTCTCCCTCCTTGGGGAAAAGCCCCCAAGAGCCGCACACACATTCTGCGCACTCTTTAAAGGGAGTGCGGCTCTTGGGGGAGCCTTAGCTGTGCACAGCCTCTCCCGGGCAGGGGGATGAAGGCTCCCCTTGCCCGGGAGAGGCTGCGTGCAGCTATCCCATAAGCCAGGACAGCCTGTGGGATCGCTGCACTGCAACCCCGCTGGCTGTCCTGGCTTATGGGATTCAGAATATTTTTTTTCTTGTTTTCCTCTTCCAAAAACTAGGTGCGTCTTATGGTCTGGTGCGTCTTATAGAGCGAAAAATATGGTATCCTGCAAGTCTGAAGGCTGCCTTGTGAGAAATGCTATACAGTATCCTATCAGATACACTAGTCATCTCCTGCACTGATGAGAGGGAGGGAGACACATACACATAAAAAGAAATTGCAAGGCTTTGCAACAAAGCAAATGGAGTGATTGAAAAAGGAAGAGGTTGGACAGACTGCAAAGGCAACAACAAAACGGACACTACTACTTTGAAGGGTCAGGCTTTAAACAAGACCATCTCTGCAAATCACAATTCCTCAGTAGCAGCAACTACTAAATCTCAAACCACTGTAAGGTGAAACAGAGAATGTTCAGAGGACATGGAAGGTTCTCTGGTAGGTGTCAACATTTTTAAAGGATAGGAATGGGATCAAGCCCAGTAACTCAGGGCAGAGCAGTCCAAGAAAAAAGGCAATTCAAGGAGAGCATCCAAAACAAAAGGTGCCTTTGAGGGTGAATAGGGACAAGCAGGAAGCAGAAGAGGAAAGGTTAAAGAGGGAGGGTGTGCCTGATTTGGGGTGGGATGGAGTAGGATTGTGAGAGCAGCAAGTGATGGCAGCAATGGAGGTGTGCAGAGGAAACCAAGGGTGGCCAGGCCCAAACATGTCACTGGGATATAGGAAGCTGGCAGATACTGCAACAGACTACTGGTCCATCTAGCTCAGTACTGTCTACACTGGCTTGCAGCAGATCTCCAGTGTTTCATGCAGGTTTTCCTCCCAGTGCTACCTGAAGATGTCAGGGACTGAACCTGAGACCTTCTTCATGCAAAGCAGATGCTCTACCACTGAGCTAAAGGTCTCCCCCCAGTGGTTTTTCACTGCTGAGAAACCCAGCTATGGGCACTGTAACTGGGAAGGGACCTGGCAGATACCCATGAGGCTCCACTTGCAGAGGACATCAGAAAGCAAATAGCCCAGAGACTAAGAGGGCAGAAGAATTGGGAGCCTTAGACAAAAGCAAAGGCCTCTCTGGGTTAAGTAACACTACATTGACTCTTATACTGAGCAATGAGCAGTATAGGCTATTTCCAGGGGTGACCCGGTGATCTTCTGTGAGATAGCAAGGAAGTTTATGATGCAGAGTTACCCCTTGCAAGCCTCAAAGGCACAAGCCTTAAGATTTTCCTTAAAGTTATAAACAAGAGGTAATAGGATGCTAATGGTATATATCTCCGAAGCATACATATAAACATAACAAACATACACTATAGAAACCTAACAGTCTTGATTGTTAAAATTTTAACAGCAGTGATTGCCTCTTACTTTGTTTCATTTCTTTTGCTTCACACATACTCACAAACAGTATGACTCATTGATCTGGTATCTTAGCAGACAGATCATGCAAATGCTCCGTACTTATTGATATTCACATCATATTGTTGGTTCATAAAATAAGTCCATGCTATCCAAAGTTGTTCAAATGATAGGGTTCTTTTTGTTCTTTTGCCTACTTTCATGAAAACCACAGATGGAGAACCTGTGTGACACACCCCAGGGTCAATCCCTAGCATCTCCAGATAGGGCAGGGAATGTTCCATGTCTGAAACCCTGGAGTTTTGCTGCCAGTCATTGTATAGACAATACAGAGCTAGATGGACCAACAGTCTAATGTGAAATAAGGCATCTTCCTGTATGTACAGTGGTACCTCGGGTTACATATGCTTCAGGTTACATACGCTTCAGGTTACAGACTCCGCTAACCCACAAATATTACCTCGGGTTAAGAACTTTGCTTCAGGATGAGAACAGAAATCGTGCAGCGGCGGCGCAGGAGCAGTGGGAGGCCCCATTAGCTAAAGTGGTGCTTCAGGTTAAGAACAGTTTCAGGTTAAGAACCAACCTCCAGAACGAATTAAGTTCTTAACCCAAGGTACCACTGTAACTAGAGAGCCTCCATTTAGTAGCTTATCACTATTTCTGTTACTTTTACACAGCTTCCTAGAAGCTGCCTTCTTTTAAGCTCCTTACAGATACTTTAAAAAAATTGATTATACTTTTTTTACTTTTAGTTTTAGTAAAGGGACCCCTGACCATTAGATCCAGTCGTGACCGACTCTGGAGTTGCGGCGCTCATCTCGCTTTATTGCCCGAGGGAGCCGGCGTGCAGCTTCCGGGTCATGTGGCCAGCATGACTAAGCTGCTTCTGGCGAACCAGAGCAGTGCACAGAAACGCCATTTAACTTCCTACCGGAGTGGTACCTATTTATCTACTTGCACTTTGACATGCCTTCGAACTGCTAGGTTGGCAGGAGCAGGGACCGAGCAACAGGAGCTAACCAGGTCGCAGGGATTTGAACCGCTGACCTTCTGATCAGCAAGTCCTAGGCTCTAAAAATTGAATACTTCAAGGTAAATTTGTCTAAAACTTTTTTTTTTATCGGTGACTATAAATCATATTACCTAAATGGAGCATCTAAGTTCAAACCCCAGATAGAGTACATAAGAAAAGCCTGCTGGATCAGACCAAAGTCCAATCGAGTCCAGCATTCCCTTCTCAAAGCGAACAACCATATGCCTTTGCGAAGCACAAAAACAGATCAGTGTGTACACTGAGGATTCCCAACATCTGACTCCAACAGTGGAAGGAGAACATAGCCATTTTGGCTAGTAGCCACTGATAGATAGTTAAAGGCCAAAGGCCAGGCTACAGAAGAAAGCTTTTGCCTGGCGCCTAAAGATATACAATGAAGGTGCCAGGTGAGCCTCGCTGAGGAGAGCATTCCACAAACGAGGAGTTACCACAGAAAAGGCCCATTCTCTGTTTGCCACCTTCTAGATTTCTTGTGGAGGAGGCAAAGGAAGAATGGCCTCAGATGATTATTGCAAGGTCTGGGTTGGTTCGTATGGGGAGAAGCAGTCACTGAGAAGCAGCCTTATCCTTGTCTAATCCTCTTTGAAGGCCACTGAAGTTGGTGTTCATCATTTCATCTTGTGGGAGCAAATTTCATAGTATAACTGAATATTAATTATAGAACAGCATCCCCAGAGCATTAAAATGGTGAGTACCAAATGAAAACCAAAAGGCAATGGTGGGATACACTACAGCAGGTTCATAGACAACTCCCTTTGTGACTTTCCAGAAGTGTACACCTGGCTGCTGTTGTAAACAGAATATTGGATAAGATGGCCATTGGTCTGAGCTAGGAAGTCAATTCTTTTGCTAGTAGTAAATTCAGAGCAATGCTTGGTATAGAGAAGGAACCAGTGGTGCTAGCAGCTGCCTCTTGTTCCCTGCAAAGTAGGGCAAAGCTTTAAAATCTGACTGGATTTCCCTCATGGTCAACCAAGCTTGAAAAGTGGCATATTCATCCTTGGTGTTGTCAACAGCAGAGCCAAACACTAAATGGAATACAAGGCAGGAGTCCTTGGAGACAAGAAAGCATACAAATTGCCGCTTCGCCTACTGAATCATCTCTTTCTAGTGGCCAAAGGAGTGCCCTACAGAATGTTCTGCTCTTGAGAGATTTTCAGAAGTCATCACACACCATGACTCAAAAGGGGAAAATCAACTGGTGATGTGTCAGATCCAAGTTAGGCCACATTCATCTTATATATTAAAGGCACTATGGTGCCACTTTAAATAGGCATAAAGGTAAAGGTAAAAGGACCCCTGTCCGTTAAGTCCAGTCGTGGATGACTCTGGGGTTGCGGCGCTTATCTTGCTTTACAGGCCGAGGGAGCCGACGTTTGTCCGCAGACAGCTTCCGGGTCATGTGGCCAGCATGATTAAGCCGCTTCTGGCGAACCAGAGCAGCACACGGAAACACCGTTTACCTTCCCGCCAGAGTGGTACCTATTTATCTACTTGCACTTTGACGTGCATTCGAACTGCTAGGTTGGCAGGAGCAGGGACTGAACAACGGGAGCTCACCCCATTGCAGGGATTTGAACTGCCGACTTTCTGAGCGGCAAGCCCTAGGCATGGCTTCCCCCAAAGATTTATGGGAGCTGTATCTTGTTAAGGGTGCTGAGAGTTGTTAGGAGACCCCTGTTCCTCTTACAGAGCTGCAATTCCCAGAGTTCCCAGGGAAGAGGGATTGATTGTTAAACCCTTCTGGGGTCTACAAACAGCACTAAAACGCTGAGAATTTTTCACGAGGATTAAAAAGAAAAGAAATTGCTGTACAAATGTGGGGAACTGAACTTAAGAGTGGGAAACTAAGAAAAACCATAATTGTGGGATTCATCCATCTTTGTGCATGGTAAGAACATCAGAAGAGACTTCTGGATCAGGCCAATGACCCATGTAATCCAGCATCCACTTCTTGCAGTGGCTAACTACATGCCTGTTGGAAACCTGCAAGCAGGATTTGAGCACAAGAGCCCTTTCCCCTCCTGCAGTTTCCACTAACTGGTATTCAGAAGCATACTGCGGCCTCCAAACTCTGGAGGCAGAGCATAGCCATTGTGGCTAACAATCACTGTGCTCTTGTCTTATGCACAGAAGCACTCAGTTCCTAGTACACTGTCAGATTTGCTTATGGAAAAGCAGCCAGCAGCAGAGAGAGGGACAGGGATGCTTGGAAGACTGACCTGGCATCAACAGCTGACATACTGGGGCAGCTACCTGCCTTAGCATGACCCACTATGGCTGACACCTTGCTTGCTTCCAAACAGTGGCATTGCTGCAGCCACCCTCTCAAAAGTGAGCAGGTTTAACTGGCAGTGACTCTGTAACAGGCTGGGAGCCAAACTACTGCTCAGCTCCAATTGTCACCTGCTGGCTCCCATATTTTATATCCTGCAGTGCCGTTGGAAGTAAAATATGGTTGGCCACCAGGCATCATTCGGAGACAGGCAGCCGCACAGCTATCGACCCATGAAACCACCACAGCTGAAAGGGGGGATATATCTAATTAACCATGGGTGGGGAATCTGTTTCAGACCAAGGGCCACATTCTCTCCTGGATAACCTTCTGGGTAGGAAGGTTCAGAGGTAGGAAGGTTCAGAGACACAAGTGGATGGAGCGACAACCTGAAATTCTACCTTTGTAATGTAGGCTAGTTTCTACACACACACACAATATCCACAAGATCCTGTGGTGATCTCTCCTCCTCCTCACCTACTCTCCAGCAGCTGCTACAAGCTGTCCAAGGGAGGAGGCCAACAGCGGTGGCAATGGAGAGGCAACGCGATGCTCCCTCGCAGCCATCCCACCGCTGCGTTGTCACTCAGGACAAGTGCTGGCTCATCCTCCTACCTGACCTTGGCGTCATCGGTGCTGGCGGGGAAAAGGGAGACATTCTGGGATCCAGTCAGAAGCCAGGATGGCTTTCTTAATTCTGGGACTGTCCCTGGAAAATTGTAGCACACAGAGGGGTATGGAGTCTGTATACCGCTGTTAAGGCAGGAGTCCCCTCTGCCTCCTCCCAACAGAAGTATCAAATCACATAATTGAAAGAAATAAAAAGGGAGGGGGGAGTAAGCAAGCACAGTAAAGGCCAGAAGACGGATAGAATTCACCAGCAGAATCATTCAGCATCCTGAGTTTTGGATGTTGTGCCCGTAGGAGAGACATTATTTTATCTCTCTCTTATCTCTCTTTTCTCCTGTTTCCCCTTCCCTGCAGACGTCCCTAGCTCATTCATTCTTTCCTTCTATATCAAGCAGTGCACAAATCCCCATCTACAGCAGCTCCAACTGTCAGGGGGTCTACTAATGTCACTAATCATCAGCAGGCGACTGGGCTATCTCCACAGCCCAGCAGGGGATGGGAAGAGATATGAGCAGGGGCTTTTCACCGGGCCGGATCCTCCCCTCTGGGGTGGACCAGCTCCAGGTAGGCAAGCAGCAATGCTGATGATAGCATGCCAGGCCTCTCTCTTTCTCTTTTTTCCCCTCCTCACCCATCTCTGCTTGGTTAAGAAAATAAAAGAGACATCAATTTCCAGAGCTCAGCGCCAAAATCCGGCCTTAACCTTTGAAAATATAATTTATTCAAGCCTTCTATTATTGCGGTGTGGGTACAGATAGAGGTGGGGGGTGGATTATGAAGAGGTCACAGCTTGAGCAATAACAATAATAAAAAAAAAAATAGGAAGGGCAGAGCAGTATCTCATGAAAACGCCATCCATCAGGGTGGTTTTCTCTAACCAAGGTGTTCTGACGAAGAGGGAAGGTGGGAGGCATAGATAAGTGAAAGAAGCAAGGGAGTGAATGTTCGCCGACACAATGGCAGGCTAGAAGGCATTTCCTGAGATTTCAATTTTGCAAAGTATTTTTTATATATAAAGGCTTGTTATCGGAGCTGTCGGGAGGCCCAAGTGAGCTCTTAATTGCTGTGCTCCTTCTGGATAGCCTTCTTGAGGCTCGTTTACACAATCGGTTATTCAGAAGCAGCCTCCATTTAATATTTGGGGAGTGGTTTTTCTGTTGCAGATGTTTACTGATAAAAGAATTAAAAGGGAGTGGGAATCAGAGACAGAATGGAAGCCAGAGGAATAATGAGAAGCCACTGTACGGGTGGGTGGACTGGGAGGACGGAGAGAGAGTAAGTTCAGAGAAAGCATCCACTTGCTAATTCATAGCACTTGACCTGAAGCCCATCATATACAAAGCAATTGAAAGGACTATAAAAGCTAAAGATAAAAAAATAAAAAAGAGGCAGTTCAAAAGAGAAAGCAAATGAGTCTTCTTAAACAGTTAAATCCAAGGCTGTAAAATATGATTATTGCTCTGTTTTTTGAAAATAGAATAGGAAGAATAGGTATATGTGAGGATTTCACCTCCAATGGAACATAGGCACTAACCGCAACATCTGTTCTGGGCCGGTCCAAGAGGAGGCAAAATGTGACAGGCCCCTTGGAGAACCTCACCAAAATGCTGGAGAGGATGCACCTCCACAGGCACATACCTCCACGTGTTTGAACATCAATCATACAAGAAATATGCAAAATAACTAAGCATGTATTAGAAGTCACCCCAGAACTGGCCCTACTAAACATCTTACAAGACAATAATGCCCATTCACAACAGAAAGAGCTCATAACCCATCTACTCTCAGCAGCGAGAAACATCATAGCCAGACACTGGAGAGACCTGTCAGGTGTAAGCATAGACCAATAGTATCAAATAGTATGGGAAACAGCCTTATTAGAAAAACTAACCAACAAACTGAAACTGACACGGGGACAAATAGAAGAAGACACCTTCACCCCGATACGGTTACCCTTTATCACATACACAGCCCAAAAAGTCAACAACAAGAACCCGCCAATAGCATTCGAATCAATCTGGCTAACCTGATCCAAAAACACATGCACACCCCACTCACACATGAAAACAAAGTTTACTACAGCCAATCAAAGACAACTGACCGCACCCTAGGCCAGCCCCAACCTCTCTCACCACCAAAGGAATACAAGTAAATAGTAAAGAGAAGCCACACAAATGACGCTGGCACAAAACACCACACAGACACTAAGTAGAGTAGAAGCATTGCCACCTGACCCCACTCACCATGCCCCCTCCACCTCTTTCCCCCTTTTCTTCCTACTGTAACACTAATGTCTCAACAAATGAAACTGATCTGTAGAAAATGGTACTTTAAAAAAGAAACATTGTGCATACTTTTATAAAACACGAAATCTTTAATAAAGCTCTCCTCCCACACAAAAAGCTACCCTGTTGCTCTCAGTAGCAATGGAAGATGCTGTTCTTTCACCAGTGTTGAAGTATCATAGTGAGTCCTGGTCCTGGAAGACTTGCTCCCCGCCTTGCAAGCTTTTCCCACCTGGGCTGGGAGGAGATGGCCCTGACAGAATCCAATTACAAAAGCTGAGGCCACTGAGCAGACTCTTGGGCAGGAGTATTGTTTGGGGGGGGGAGTTGTTGGGGGGGGAGGCTGTTGCTGTTATTAACTTTCTGAACCTTTATTTTAGCTCTTACTATGATTTATGTGGTAATTGTTCAGTTTTGTTGTTTATTTGTTGATGTTTTAGTTATTGTTTATGACTGCTTCTGTTACGTTGTAAGATGCCTTGAGCATGGTTTGAACTATGGAAAGGAGGCATACAAATAAAATGGATGGATGGATGTATTCAACCGCCAGACTGTTTTGCTTATGCACTAGGGTTGCCACCCTTGGTCGGACAAAATACACGACAGGTCAGGGAGAGAAATAACGGGCTAAAATTACTTTACTTGGTGCAGAAATGACTTCTGGTACAGAAATGGCTTCTCCCGCACTGGACAACTGTGACCGCCCCCTTTTTGTTTCAGAAAGGCCCAACACCACAGCCTACCTCTGTCTGATGTAAAATGCAGCTAGCACAGGTGGGGAGCTAAGCTGGACCTCTTGCATCTGACAATATGAGACATGGTCTACACAAATGGAAAATTAAGATGGTAGACTAGCAGCACAGTGCTAAGCATGCTTCTTCAGAAGTAAGTCTCACTGAATTCAGTGGGACATAGAATCAAAATCATAGAATTGGAAGAGACGCCAAGGGTCATCAAGTCCAACACTACAATGCAAGAATCACAGCTAAAGAATCACTGACAGATGGTTATCCAACCTCTGCTTAAAAACCTCCAAGGAAGGAGAGTCTGTCATCTTCTGAGAGAGTCTGGTGAACAGCTCTTGCCATCAAAAAAATTTTCCTAAGTAACTAGGTATCAATTGCAACCTCAGGTGGTTGAATTCTAGACAAAACCACTTCAGAATGCAGAAAGCAGGCAGCCATTATTGGAACTCTCAGAAAACAAAGACACTTTTGCACAAGTGAGCTGTTAATGTATGGCATCTTTTAACTCTATTGCTGTTTGTTTTGCTTTTTTAAAACTTGTAACATCTTTTTGCCTCACTGATGGTGATGGTGATAATGATGTGTATGTGTGTTTAATGCTGCTTACATTAGACGTCTTAACAATCTGTATAATGATATTGCATTGTATAGTGTATATCCTTATATTGTCAAGTTGGTCTGGAAAGCTGCATAAAAATAAGTAAACAAATATATAAATATTACTATTACCATATAGTAATGACTATATAACATATAACAAGTTCCCTGAAATTAACACACAGTTAACACACACAGCTAGAACAACAGGCAAGAAATATCTAACCCAGCACAACAATCATCTCCCTGCTGTGCTATTCCTGCCAATTTTTATTTGTTGTTGTTGTTGTTGTTGTTGTTGTTGTTGTTGTTGTTGTTGTTGTTGTTGTTGTTATATATACATCTCCCAGCCTCAGTCCATGGAAAAGAGCCACATCCACCCCATGCATTTAAAGAACTACAATACCACTTTAAACAGTCATGGCTTCCCACAGAATAACTTGGGAGCTGTAGTTTGTTAAGGACACTGATTGTTAGGAAACCCCCTATTTCCTTCCATTGGAACTACAATTCTCAGAGTTCCCTGGGAAGAGGGATTGATGGTTAAATCACTTTGGGAATTCTGACTCTGCAGCAGGGGAAAATAAGGGTCTCTTAAGAATGATCATTATCCTTTACAAACTTCAGGTCCCAGAATCCTTTGGAGGATAAGGGTCTCCCAACCACTCCCAACATCCTTGACAAACTACACTTCCCAGAATTCATTGGGAGAGGGGAGCCACGGCTGTTTAAAGTGGCATAGTAGTGCTTTAAAACTATGGTGTGCATGTGGGCCGTAGAGAAAGAGTCCCAGTGCTGTTAGAGGTTAATGAGAATGGGGCTTAACAGGTCAAGTAATGTTGGGCACTAGGGTTTTCTAGTTGCAGGACAGAGGCCCAAACTGCATATACTGCATATATATTAGTCCTTTTAATACATCAGCAATGGGCAGAGCGAGATTTGCAGGGGGCGGTGTTTAACCCTTCCCCTTCCTGCTACTCCCATCCACCACTACCATTTCCAGCAGAATCCCCCACCCTCACCCCCTTTGTGGGAGTTCTGCGAGGGGAAAACTGTACTGTATTTAAATTATAGCCATTGTCTCTAAATGTGCATCTATGCATATAAATTCACGCATGTGTGCATCTCCATCACCTTTGTCCTCCCTTTCAGTGATGTTTTCTCTTCTCTTTTTTGGAGATACATAATTTGCAACTCCGTAAACATTAGGCATTGGGCTTAATATACTCATGGACTGCATTCCTTTATTTACTTCCCTACTGTAAAGGTAAAGGTAAAGGGACCCTTGACCATTAGGTCCAATCATGACTGACTCTGGGGCTGCGGCGCTCATCTCACTTTACTGGCCGAGGGAACCGGCGTACAGCTTCCAGGTCATGTGGCCAGCATGATTAAGTCGCTTCTGGAGAACCAGAGCAGCGCACGGAAACGCCGTTTACCTTCCCGCCAGAGCGGTACCTATTTATCTACTTGCACTTTGACGTGCTTTTGAACTGCTAGGTTGGCAGGAGCAGGGACTGAACAACAGGAGCTCACCCCGTCGCGGGGATTCGAACCGCCGACCTTCTGATCAGCACGTCCTAGGCTCTGTGGTTTAACCCACTGTGCCACCCGCGTCCCTTTCCCTACTGTAGGAAGTCCCAATAAGAGTGAATTGTCAGCTGCAGCCTAGCAGCCTAAGCAGATGTTCCTCTTTTGCTCCCTCATCCCTCACATCACAGCGCAAGAGAAAGGCAGGGAGGTGGAGGAAAATGTAAAGAACTTTTCAAGAGGTGATGGGGAAAGAGGGGGCTCTTCAGCTGTTAGTGTTGTGAACCCAATTAAGCATATTTTGAGGGAAAGGGGTGTGTAGTATATTAGGTCTTAATTAAGTAGTGTTAATTATAATCTATGTGATGTGCTTACTGCTTATTTGATAATTATGAGAAAGCCAATTTGGCTGGTGGCTTGTGACTAATTAAGTGGAATTAGTAATGATAATTATAGATTTAATTTTTGTTTGCCTTTATTAGTGAAGAGGGTAAACCTACTTAACTGGATGGGGTGGGGCAGGAATGAGGATGTGGAAAAGGGGACAAGGAAATGATCGCATTGACAAGCTAGAGGACAGTCAGATAGAACTGAGACGGAAACAAAATTATGGGTTGTATCCGATTTTAGCCTTACTCAGAATAGATCCGCTGAAATTGATGGGTGTGATTAACTTATACTTTATGTGACTAATTTATGCCCATTAATTTATTATTGTCATTGATTTTACAATAACAACATTCATAAAACAAATATAACATAGCACGTACATCATTTCAGGTACATTGGGAGGTTTTGACTGTAGGTGGTTTTGAGCAATATAGGCATATGCCTTTTTCTATTATTCCTTTCAGGTGTGACCAGTTGTGTGCTTGCCAATCCAAGTCTAAGGTTTGTAAGCAATTAATAATTCCGCATGCCTGCCAGATTCTGCACAGAGTGTGTGTGGGTCTATGTTGGGGGTAATGTTTGCCGAATCTATGAGGACTTAAGAGCAGCCTTGTTCAAAGATTTAAATCTCTCAGCTGGTAGATTGATTGGTTACTTGACTAACTGTTTATTAGGAGACAGGTTGCCTTGCATTTATGAATAGTGGCCTGTTTTGCCTTTATAGCAGCAATTTTAAAGAGAAATATTTGTGGGGGTGGTAAGCTATATTCTCCAGTGGAGCAAATTTCTACTTGACAGTATGTCAGGTTTCAATCATTATTTCAATTGTGTAATGCATTATATTTTGTTTTTATGTATCTTCCTTTGTAATGGCTTTGGCTACACAAATAATAACAATAATCCCCTATGAGAGTATATTGGGATGGTGGCTCTCTATCATTGTCTGTTTTATTGACAGAGGCAATAAAATCATACCAGACCAATGCGAGCCTGTCAGATTTAGTTTGTCCTTTGACACTCCTAAAGTTATACATTAGTTTCTCAAGCCGTGCAATGTTCCAGATCTTCCTGTGCCAATAATCCCTTCTGAATGTCCATGAATTTCAATAGACCTGTGGTACCCAGGCTCCTGTTGGGTATTCCCCTTTCACTCAAAGCAGAATATAACTTTTGTACATATTTCAGATTTGTTCATATTAAATTAAAAACATCCCTTTAAAAGCTCATGTTTTGCAAGAGGGGGTGGGCAGGGGACAGTGTCCACAATGGATATGAATATGTCTGCTTGGACAGAAAGAAAAATACTTTTTTCCCCAATAGCTACTGAAACAAAACTAAGATACTTTTGAATAAGAAAATTGCCTCTTCAGTTTTGAAGTAGTAGAGTTGTTGTGCACCTGTGTTCCAAAGTTCAAAATTTAAAAGAATGTTGGAGATATTTATTTATTTATTGCAGAAGGGATGCAGAAATGGCAGCAGAAAAGAACATGATTGAAGGAGGTGATGGACAGGAAAGGAGAGGCAACCTGTGCTATGGGACAACATCTATGAGGAAGAGATGAGGCTCTATAGGACTGGACCTATCATTAAGCAAAATGAGGCATCAGCCATCCCCATTGGCTGGAGGGCAAAGCTGTGTATGTGTATGCCCTGCACCCCCTAAGCTAGGCTACTGTACTCAGGTTTTTGGAAGGTGGCTCTCCTTTTGCCCATGTTTAAGTAAGATTCAACTGCCACTCTGGTCAGCTTCTATCTATGGCCTGAGTGGAGTTCCATCTTGCCTATTGTCTAAGGCTACAAAATGCCATAAGCCAGCCCTGAGATGTTAAGGGGCACTGAAGCCCATCTATACAAACTGAATACCTATTCATTTTGATGGCTGATGCTGCAGACTGATCCCAAGGTTCATAGGCCGTCATTTTGTTGCATGAGGTGCTCGCAGTTTAAAGGGTCACGCACACTTATAAATCTCCAGCACTCCAAAGGCCACTAAACAATATGATCATCATCCCTTTGACATCTGAAACTTCACAGGCTATTGGCAGTACGCTTCTACAAAATCTGCAAGGACTAGTGGCATTTGCAAAACTGTATCTGAGATGGGCGGGGTAGAAATCATAATTTAAATTATTATTATTTATCCCACATTAAGTACCAGTTTTCCATAAGTGTTGAGCAGGCTGAGAGTCAAACACAAAAAGCTGCCTAATACCTGCTCAGACTATATGGCCATCTAACTGCTGGTTTTAAAAGTGTTTTGATGTTATTTTAATTATTGGTTTTAACTAATTTCTTTTTATTATTTTGTATTTTATAATGTTGTTCTTAAATGCTGTAAGCTGCCTTGAACCCCAGCTTGGGAGAAAGGCAAGGTATAAATATATGGAAAGGAAGGAAGGAAGGATAATCAGTTCTGTCTACCCCAAGGATCTCAGGCAGATGTCATGATACTTTTGACTAGAGATTTTGAGGATTGAGCATGGGACCTTCTGCATGCAAAACATGGGCTTGAGCAGCCCTCCCCCCACATAGAACTACACTCCTTATGTGCAAAATAAATATAAAAAATGCAGCGCACTAGAAAAATGAGAGAGCTCCCTTCTCTCTCCATATTACACAGCACTTTTCACACATAATCAAGCCATAATCTTAATTGCTTTCAGAGTTAAATAATACATGGCACTTTATGGTCTAAATTACAGACAACACTGCGGGTTGGAAAAAGCATGCCATGAGCACATTAAATCACCCAGTTCCATAGTTCCCTTTATAGCACAACAAAATGTCCATGATCTTACTATAAAAGACTTATGGCCAATGCAACCAAGGGTGCTATCCATTAACAATAACAAGAAAAATACAAGGACTGTGTGCAGAGCAATGAGGGCCTTGTTTAAATCTGTGCGATCTTTGCAACAACTGCATATGCATGTTGTAAGATGGTGGTCTGACATCAGAAGACGATGTAACTTCTTCTCAATCCTCACTATTACCCTGTAGCCAGAATGAATATATATATCCACCAGCTATCTGCTTAGTACTGAATCTCTTTTTGATTTCAGTCTCTCTTAGGATGCACAACCAATTTGCAGTTCCCAGAGGTCCTGCTGCTATCTGTTTAAAATCAATAGTGAGCTTAGCAGCTGTTCTAACATAAGTGCTTTACATTCCTTGCAGACACCTCACAGCACCCAACCCCATCATGCACTTCCCTATATAGTCCAAAGGAAACAATAGAATAAAACTCTGATGCATACAGGCTGATTTTGTAACATTTTGGATGGAACTAAATAGAACAAAACTCAGCTATAAGAGAGAAGAGTAAAACAACAACATCAACAGGAAAGTAGAACAGTTAATGGAGTTTGCCTTGCAAAAATCCAGGTTAGGTCTTGACACCGTGGGCGGATTTCATCTTAGTGTGTTGTTGGAGCAGGGATGGGAAGCTGTGGCCATTCCATTGACTCCAGCCAGAACAGCCAATGGCCAGAGACAGGGATGAGGGAAAAATTTGATTCAATTCATATTTAAAGGTGCACCTACCAGATTTGCCCTTTACTGAATAATATGCAGTGCCTTTTTCTATATATATAAAAATGCTTAGGGGTACTCTCATTTCCCTACGCATATTGAAATACTGCCCCTCAATGAGGCCAAACTTAAGACTCACAAAATCTTTAGGGGTATGCATCCCCCCGCGTTCCCCCAGGAAATAATGCAAACAGATATAATTCAAACCAAAACACAACCGCCATTCAGAATTCACATTTCTTCAAATTTTGCAATGCAGTTGTCCAGCCAGGTAATTGTACAAAAGGGCATATACTAGGGTAAAATGTGCAGACAAATGCATGTCCTAGTGAAAATAACATACAAAATTGCATTTTATTATGGAAAATAAAAATGCATTATTTCAGGGGGGAATCACCTTGCAAAAATGTGCATGTTAGGCACAACTGAATATAGAAATGGGTATATTAGGAGAAATTTGCAGTACGATGCTCATGAATTTTCATGAGGACTTAAAAAAGCAATTTCCTAAATGATGTGGAAATGTGGAGAACCAAAGACGGGGGGAAATGAGTAACTGAGAGAAACCAAAACTGACAGACCTGTCCACCCCTAGTCAGGGTTAATAAGTGCTATATTCTAACAACAGCTGGAAGACTGCAGATTCCCTATTCCTGTGTAAGAGGTGCAGCCAGATATTGCCTTTTACAGCATCTTCACAATATGGCTATTTTCTTCCTAAAATAGCTGGAAAACAGTCCCCTTTCAATGTGAGACAACATTATTTCCGGTTTCCAAGTCATTGTTTAGAAAAGAGGAGTATTTTTAAAGAGATGCAAACGAAGATGGTTTGTTTTCTTTTTCTGAAACATTCTCAAGAACCCCCCACCCCGGAAATTCAGTGGGAACTCGAAATTGTAGGTACAGTGACTTCTCTTCTTTCTCCACAACTCTACTGGTGGTGCCATTTTCACTTGTAGTCCTAAAGCATGTTTTGGCTGCATTATTTAGGAGGACAGATGAACAGGACTAAGGCACATTTCCTGAATCATACATTCGCAACACTGAATTTGGTGCAAAAATGCTGCAGTGCGATTGCTGATAGGAGTGAGACCCTGTCAGCATTTTTCACCCATGTTGAAAGATAGGCACTGACTCCCCGTTTGTTACAAGGGAACATTCAAGATGTTAGTGCTAGTATGTAAAACTCTCAACAGGCTGGGACCAGTTAACTTGAAGGGTAATCTTAATTTATATATGCCCACAGCCACTTTTCTCTGAGTTTATAAGTGCCACCCAAGGTTCATTCCACACTTGTGGAGAGTCAATATTTGAATATGCCAGCAGCTGCTCTCTGGACCTGCTGCTTAATATTAGACCAGAACTTTTATTTTCAATGCTTGCTAAAAAGATCTGTTTATGGATCCCTACCAAGGCATCTAAATTTATTATGCATATTGTTTTTAAAACGGTTGCTTTTTAATCTAAGTTTATTATGTCTACTTGTTTTTAAAGTCTGTTCGTTTTATTGGTTTTTATAGGCATTTTCTTCTGATTTTCTTATTATATTTTAGATAAGCTGCTTAGAGGTGATATTTTCTGTGTGTGTTAAGTATTCAAATCTTCTTAAATGAAAATAAACATCATTCTCCTCCGCAGCCTCTGCATATAATTCATTCATTTCCTGCCCCAGAGCACTCTGGGGATTAAAGGCACTCATGGGTCATCTTATGAGCAGGAGTCAGTTTTATAAAGAGAAATGAAGCTAGGCAAGATAAGGCCTGGTGTCAGGCTTTCTCCTGCTTGTAAGGAAAAGGTTCAGCCAGCTGGGACCCTGCCCCTTCCAATGCATGCAAACCTGGTTACTCTACTTCAGCAAACTTGTTTCCAAAGTAACAACAGATATGATACATACTGTGTAAATGCAGGCTTCCTAGGGTGTTTGATCTCAGTCATGTTGGACACACTGGCTGTAAACACATTTAACCACTTCACTGTAAGATCCCATTCTACCATTGTAAGCTCATCTAATAAAAGTCATCCATGGCCAGATTGACACAGGACAGCGAGAGCCATTTCCACATTTTTAAAGATACCTCAATGTGTATTTTCTGGTACCTTGTTTCATGCATTTCTGTTTGGAGGAAGGGGGTGGCTATTTTGGGAACTGCATCAGGGCTCCCAACTAGCCTAATCTAGCCTTAGGATTCTGCCCTTCACCCACGTGCTTTCTCATTAGCATCCTGCATTTCCATCAAGACAGAAGCTTCTTGCTACGGAGCTGTGGAGTGGTAGGTTAGAGATAGCAAGTGGGCCAAGGGCATGCAACAAGCCTCATGGATAAGCTGAGCAAAGTTTTTGAATGCAGGCCTTCGAGATCGAAAAGCAGTTCCCTTGTTGACTATATCAAACAAGCAATGTTTGAATTCATTTCCTTGCTAAAATTGAGCACAGGGCTGGGGGCCAAATGTGGCCCTACAAACCTCTATCTGGTCCCCATCACTCTCCCCAGGCCACACCCCTCCCTCACTAGTCTTGCTTCACACCCTCCTTGAGTGTTTTTGCCCGGCTGTAATGTCTCCTTGAGCTCCCACAATGACTCTTGCTTCACTGGATAGAGAGGGGTTTGTGAGCATGTGAATAAATCAGCATGGTGTACAGAAGGTAAACTTTGCATTCATCGCTCAGCCTCCTTTTGCTCCGCCCATCACTTGCATGTGGCCCTCAGAAAGTTGGCCAGAAGTCAAATGTGGCCCTTGAGCTGAAAAAGTCTCCCCCTCTCTGATCAAGGGCCTAGATAAAATAAAAGGCATTTTTAGAATAGCCAATAGTTTTGGTAAGACTAATATGTTTTCTCAGAGGAAACTGCATATCTTCACAAACAATATTGCACTATGCGTGCAAGAAATAAATACAGTGGTACCACGGGTTACAGACACCTCGGGTTACAAACATTTCAGGTTACAGACTCCACTAGCCCAGAAGTAGTACCTCAGGTTAAGAACTTTGCCCTAGGATGAGAACAGAAATCACTCGGCGACAGCGGGAGGCCCCATTAGCTAAAGTGACACCTCAGGTTAAGAACGGTTTCAGGTTAAGAATGGACCTCCGGAACGAATTAAGTTCATAACCAGAGGTACCACTGTATTCCAGAAATGAAATGCTTTTTCAAAACTGGGAAAGTGTGTGCTGAAATCACCTGCCGGACAAGGCCTGGTGGTGGTGGGGAGGCACCATTTGGGGATGGGGGAGGCATAGTTTATCATTTAGTTCCTTTATTCGGTAAAAAAGCATATTGAGAGAGAGAATAAATTCCTCCCAGCCAACAAAAAAGACCCCCCAAAGACAACTAGCTGATTGCCTGAAACATTTTTTTTCTGTCAGAAAAAGTGACACTTCCTATTGGCGTTGGCACCAGGAGTACTCCACTCAGTTATTAATGGAACATCTCTAGAGACTTCAGGGTCACTGGTGTGAGGAAGCGGGGGAGTAGGAGAGCCTACAAGGGAGTCAGAGCTCACTAAGTGCTAAGGATATGAAGAGAGCACAAGGCAGGGAGAGAAGGAATAGCAAGCACAGCAAATGTGTGCATCCTCCTACACTTACGTTATAAATTTTGACAGTCTCATGGAGACACATTGTTTGGCTGTCATTAGCCCTTAGAATACCTATACTCTGAAGCATGAACTTAGCAACACACCTCGGTTGAGCCACATGTTCCCATATAGCCATACAAGCCAGTTCTCTGCTCATGTGCTAAAGTGTTGAGGTCATGCACATTTAAAGTGTTGTCCATTGCCTTTTGTTGATGGTGAAATAAAGAGGAAATCACCACTTCTCTCTACATTCATGGAAGGGAGCAGGATTCATGCAGGAACTGTAGAGTTGTAAGGGACCCCAAGGCTCATCCAGTCCAACCCCGTGCAATGCAGGAATCAAAGCCTTACATAGACAAACTCCAGCTTTCAGTTATGGGAAGAGGACAAGTACAGTACTCAGATGGCTGGAAGCATGAACTCTGCAGCTTTGCTGTTTGATATTGCAAGGCAATTCTCATGTTTCCTGCTTGGCAGGGGGTTGGACTCGATGGCCCTTGTGGTCTTTTCCAACCCTATGATTCTATGATTCATCATGGTATTATTGTGCTGCTGCAGTACTGCCACCAGTACCACTACCACCACAACAACATTGGGTGCCTATTCAGAGCAGCTCTAGGCTGATTTAGCATTGCTCAGTGTTCAAAATCCGCTAAAGTAACATATGCTGCACACTGGTTTTGTAGGTCCCATGATCTTTCAGTTATGTGCAAATTAAGAGAGCAACATTTTGAGTGACCAGCTACATGGAAAAAAGGAGGAAAGTGGCTCAGAAAGTGCCTCTTGAAACTCTGGACCCAGGGTGTGGTCTGAAGGCATGTGATGCCACCATCTTGCTGAAGTGAAACAGGTCCAGATCAGGCTGCTGCCTGAATGAGTGACTCCCTGGGAACCACATGCACATGGCCTTCAGTTCCATGATGGAAGAAGGGTGGGTTGTAAGTGTAAGAAATACAATTAAATGGAGTCTTTAAAAAAATAATAGTCCAGAAAGCTTTGGCTTTTGCATGCAGCAGCTCTATATTTTAACAGGATCAATTCACTGTGTATTTTAAATATGAATATTAGTATTTTAACACCTGTTTAATGGGTTTTTAGAAACCTTAGAATCTGTTTTGAGACTAAAGATTTCATTTTGTACTTGTTATGGTTTGAAGGAATTCTATAAAGATAGTCTATTGTGTGGTCATTGTGTTGCCTAGACATTGCTGACATTCTCTCTGCAACACAGGGGTTTGTTTGATTACTCAGAATCTGTTTTGGCATTAAACCTCACAGAAATTTTACACACATGATGCTGAACTATTAGAACTTCAGCCTGAAACTTATTTGTAGTTGTGTAACACCGCCAGGATTCAGGATGGCCCCACCCACCCAAGCTGGCTATTTGACCCTCCTTGCCTTAAGCTCCATTAACAGGTTCCTGTTTGGGCTGGGACCTTGACACAGCAAGGTGCTCACCTCTGCTGAGACTCCTAGCCTTGATTCCTGGCTCACCCCTGATAGCTGCTTAATATCTACGCTGTGATATCTTGGTCTGTTTCACAGAGGATCACAAAAGTATCGTACCCAAACCAGAAATATACAGTGACAAGCATTGGTTGTTATTGTTTTTTTAACCTTTTGAAAATATAGCCTGGACCATTAAAATCTCATATGATATCTTTGTTGTATTTGTGGTAGAGGATCCATTTAAATAACATATCAGCCATGCATAAAACTCTTGTACAATAACTTGCAAGATTCATTCTTCTTTTCCATATGACATCCACTACTTGTTATGTTGTTGTTGTAGTACATGGAACACTTCTCAATAAATGACAATTTTAAAAATAAAATTTGCCAGGTAAGAAACCCACACCACACACAGGCACCAAAATTTCAAACTGCCTCAGTAGAAACTTGGAAGACACATAAATTTTCTGTGTCTGCGTACCCATGGTGAATATGCCAAGGAAGATATGCAAATCATATCTATTTGAATCGCTTAGTTAAGTAAGCTACAAGAAATTATTCCCATGAAAAAAGAAGTGTGCATCTTTAAGAGAACAGTCTAAGCCTTTGAACAGGCTGAGCTGATGCCTGCCTTACTGTCTTGGAAGGAGAAGGCTATCAGCTCAAAACAGCCGAGACCTTTAGCTCAAATCCATTAATCCTCTTTATTAAACCCGGGTCACCTCTGAGTCCTGGCAAATTAACCAGCATCTCTCCACTGCAAGTACATCAAGAAGAAACACCCTGTACAGTGCCTGTAATTTTCATGGACCAGGGCTCTGGGGTCAGAGGGCTTCCTAGACTCTATTCTCTGCCTTTGTCAATTTAAAAGGGAACATCAGCTTCCACTTGTATAAATTACAAGAGAGGCTGTGCAGGGACCTGGAGCTGCTGCTGCATCTCAGAACCATGCAGGAGGGCATGGCGCTTGGCAGACTGTGGCAGCTTGTTACAGCTTTGGCAGATGCCGGAGTTTGTGGCCGAAGATCAGGAGGCCAAGAGGTCGGGGAATGAGGAGCAGCAACTTGCGCTTGGGCAGGCCATTTGTTGGTCTGTCCCCTGCACAGATTTGGAGGCATCAGCAGGAAGCATATATCCATTTCCTTCCACAGCCCCTTCCACAGAGGCTGCCAGCTGTTTGGTTATTCAGCAACAGCACTTAAGCCACACTACTGAGGGCTCATTGCCAGGAGCATCACAGGTGTTACTAATGAGTTGCAAATACATTGCAGCGTTCCCTGATTGAGAGGAAGGGGAAGAGAGGAGACTTGCTGGCCAGGACTCAGCACTAGCGATCAGCAACTGCATTTGATCAGCTCTGTCCTCAACAGGCAAGTCATAACAAGGGTTGATATGGAAAACCACACATCATTCATGACCAGCATTTTGCTGGCCTCCAACCCCAGTGGGAGATTATTTATTTTGGGGGGGCTACATTGAAATAAACTCTAGTGGCACAGGAGCCATTCCCTGTGGTGTAAACCCATGCCATTGTGGTATGTGTGTGAGCTCCACTTAACTCCTCCTCACCCACATCTATCATCTACTAGCAGCCATTCCTCTTGGTCACAGGACAGAGATGGACTGACCAACAGACAGACAGGAAGGAATCATACTGGCAGAGCTGCATCTGCTTTGCATACAGAAGATCCCAGGTATCTTCTCATCTCCCTCAGTTGTTTGCGGTCAGTTGTAATAACAAGCTTATAATAAGAAATTTGTAAAGTTAAGTTGGCCAGTTTTGAATTTGCTTGTGCGTGTTTTTCTCTTCTCACCCCATCTCTCTTTCCTTTTGTGCTATATTTTTTAAATTGTAAGTCTGCAGGCAGGGACTTTCATTTTTTCATTGGAAAACACAACACAAATGCTTACAAGCAGATATACAAGCAAACACTGTAACCATGTGATGGCAGCTGCATTTGATTCTAATTCCATAGGTAGAGCACTTCTGTTTTCAACCTGACCATTAGGTTTGGTTGAGGAGAGCAAGGCAAGGTAAAGGAGGGCAATTTTTGGTTCTGGCAAGGTAAGGAAAACAAGGTTAGGACAATGAGAGTAAGGTGTGGCAAAGTAGGGCAATGTCTAGAATGAGGCAAAGCAAGCATTTCAGTATAACTGCATCCTGCAAAGCTCCATTCAGGGCTTGGGCTGGATACGTCATAAGAGCATAACTCAAAAGTTGTTTCAGCACCAGCCAATGTCAGACAGGGCCTTAGATAGGAAGTGCATGTCTATGAGACTAGTTATGTAGCTCTGCCTTCTCTTGGAAGAGCCTTCTCATATCATCTTGCTTTGACAGTTGTTGGTTGAGATGGAGCAAGAGAAATTGTGGTTCCACTAGGGCTTTTGGGCTGGCATCCTCAGAGGAGAACAACATTACCTCCTTGCACCAAAGAGATACCGGCGCAATAGACTTTTCTTGTGCAAATGCACTAGTAGCAACATCAGGAGCTGGCTCTTATGGCAATTATCTCTCTCCCATTCTGCATCCCTAGCCCCATCTCCCCAAATGGGAAATGTCCAACTATCACATAAATCATGAAATGTGCATGCTAAGATACATTTTGGGATTGACTTTTGCATACTACAGGCCCATTTTTAATAATGAATCCATTTACATCACCAGCAAGAAAACAGTAGATACAAAGCTTCTTTCCACAGAAGCAGTGTGGTTCATGCTAGAAGCAAAATATATAGAACAGAAATGGTATCCGGGAGTCTTCTGCCCACTGAGGAGATAGAAGGAGGCCAGAACGCTATTCCGAAGCCACCCATGGCAACTGATCTTTTTGGTTCCTTGCTTGTGGTACATATAGCTTTTATTCAGCTGCATGCTATAACCTTCAAATTTTGGCTTCTTTCATATAGGGTGCTTTTGGCAAAATCAGTTTGAGGTACCAGGAAAGAAAATTAAGAATGCCCAGGGATCCAATCTCTATGAATTCTGATACAAACCAAAATGACCTGCACTTCTTGGGCTAATGTGCAGATCAGAATTTAATTCTCCAATAGATTTTGAAATTCCCATATGTTTACAATTTGCAGTTCTCAAATATTACAATGCACTTATTGGATGAAATAATACCAAAATACGTTTGAAAATGGATTGTCTGTCAGAAAATGTTTTTAAAAGATGCGGTTTGAAATGTCCTTTTTTGGTGCTGATTTTCTGTTTTTGTTTTTTAAAAAACACACACACAAATTAACATGGGGAAAGGATGGAACAGATTTATGGGTGGACACAAGTGGAAATAGACAGATTCATCCATCCCTAAGGAAGACTTTAAAGCTTCCTTTTCAACCCTGCAATAAATACATAGAAATATACCAGTGCCTGGCATTTGCTTAAGTGCTGAATATGGACCCCGATGCTGATCTTACTTACGCCAAGATAAACCTGGAGTCAATTTGACTCCAGGTCTGTGTAGCTATCCCAAAGTAAGAACAAAGTGGATAAGGAAGTCTAAGCCCCTTCTCTCTCCTCTCGCTTTCTGCAAAATTGACATAGGCTTAACTGAGAAGAATTTGAATTGAGGCATTTTAAATCCACATGCCAACACTTTGGCTTTTGCAGCAGAGTCCAAAAGGATTTCATTTTACCACATGGACTACGGCTGAGATGGCCTCATCATCCGACTCGTTAAATCTCCCCTGTTTGTGTCAGCTTGTCTCACAGCTTCACTCTTATTAAAAGTATCATTTCCTCATGCTGTCTGAGCACCACAAGGTCACTCCAGCAACAGCTGCTCGATGCCCAGCCGAGACACCATGGTCTCCAACTCCCACCCTGCTGACCAGATAAAAGGACCAGCCACTGGGCTTCATTTCCTCATTTCCAATTGAAAAGGTGTCTCCTCAATGGGGAGATTAAGGTGTGGATGGACCAATGGCAGACCTCCGCCAGCGAGGCTGGGATGCCACAGCCATCTCTGCTTATCAGGACCCCGGTGGAGAGAGAATGAGTAGCAGCCTGCAAGGGCCCTCTGCCTGCCTCGAACCAATTTCAACTCTTTTTAATTCAATTCATCTCCACCTGACCCCAGCAGGTTGGCGTTTCAGAGTTTCTCTTAACAGATAGCACCAATTATAGAGGTGTGAAAATGGAAGGCTTCCAATTCAGAGGACATATCCAGAAACTGGAACTTTTATTGAATCTCCTTTCAAAGAGAACCTCCTTTCAAAAGGAAGTACTATGTTCCAACAATGCATCGCTGGTAGCCTGTGGAATTCACCGCTGCAGGGTATGGCAATGGATACTAGCTTAGATAGCTTTGACAAAGGAGTCAGGCAAATCCATAAAGGCTATTCGTCATGACAGCTAAACAGATCCTTCATGTTCACATGTCTCCTGCTGAAAACCTATTTATTGGGCATTCATCTTGCTTTGCCTGCACAAAGTTTATGCAGGGGTTGGATTATATCTGGTCTTTACTGAGCATTCATCCTTCTTTTTTTGCTGGGAGGTTATACAGCTATGAGCACCCATATTGATTGGTTTACAGGGTATTTATACTCCCCCCCACCAGTTAACCATTAATTCATTTCGCACTTTTCAATGCACTTCCCCATTACTTTCCTAACAGCAGCAAGTCAAATTATTTTTTTAAGTGGGTTTCTTCAGCTAGGGCAACAGAGTTATTCAATCCACTTTAATTGTGCAAGGCTAAATTCTTTGCTATGAGTCACTCCTACAAAATACTGACAACATGAAGGCACCCAGAGGCAGCGTAGCTCAGAATAACAGATGGTGGTGGCAAATAAGAGGGAAGACTCTTCTCTTGATACTATGATTGTAAGCTTCTGGGAGTCATCTGGATGGGCCACTGATGAAAACAGGACATTCCAACAGTCTTGGGATGAACCAGAAGGGCCCTTGTGCTTTGACTAAAGGAATTGGAAGAAGAGAGGGAAGAATGGAAGAGATACAGGCAGAAAAAGTGTGACTGAAAAGAGATGTGTTTGAGTTCCTTCAAGGTACCTTTCTTAGCACTGGCTTCGGGTTTGGGAGGGGCCGTGGGCAAGATATCCTCCACGTCCACCCACACTCTTTGTCAATAAGTCAATCTCCTCATTGCCCGTATCACTAGCTGCCATTATCACCCTTTTCCATATCATTGCTACAACTTTGCAGAGCACCAATGAGCAAGCCAGCTGTGGCAGCTGTTGGTCCTTCTCAGCACTGCCAGTCTGGGTCAGAGCAAGAGGCACATGAATAAACATGCTGCAATGGTGAAGAGGAGGGCACATTTGGAAGGCTCAAGTCAGTGCCTCCCCCAGCCGCCCAAAATTGGACATCGGACTTGACAGGTGCCCAACCATTCATATTACTGATGCTGATCCTAATCTTTTGCATCAAAGTCCTGGCATATTTTCTTTTCAAACAAGAAAACCTATTCACAAGACAACTCCGTCCCTGGGGAGTTCCAATAAAGACCCTCTCTGTGTTTCACAATACTTGTGAAAGTATTTTCAATGTGTTTTCATTCAGCAAGCCTCTCTGTGGGAAACTTTTCTTTAGGTATGCTGGTTCATCTTTTAAAATATTTTAGCCATGCTCTTCTATAATATGTGTTGTTCTTGTTTTATTGCTGTTGTTACAGTTTTAGTCTCTGAACAAGCTCAGGGTCCTTACACTTGTGAAGAGAGCTTATGTGTGTGAAATATACTCAGAGTCGCAAAGTGATTTCATGCTCTTTATTCAGCTCATAGTGGTGAGGAGGAATGAATGAATGTCCCCTCAAAGTATCTGCTTTACACAACATTATTTACACAATGGGCTGCACATGATTGGCTAATTCCGGGATTCTACTGTAAGCCAATCAGGTTGTGGATTCACTTCTATCTGGGGCATGATTGGGTGGTTCCTGCCAACCAATCATAGTGCTGCATTGTTCTAGTACCAATCAGACTGCTGCATTCTGAATCCTATTGTTCTAGGACCAATCAGACTGCTGCCTTTTGGATCCCATTCAACTCAGTACATAACAGTGTGTTAAGAAAATAAGATACACCCTGCTTGATCAGTCAGTGACCCATCTAGTTGAGCACTTTGTGGTTTACCACACACCTATGGGAAGCCCAAAAACAGGACTTGAGTGCAACAGCACCTTCTCCACCTCTGATTCCCAGCAGCTGGTATTCAAAGGCATGCTGCCTCCAACAGTGGAGGTGGAACATAGCCACCATGACTAGCAGTCATTGACAGCCTCCCTAAGTGTTAAGCTGTGTTCAGAGCTTCAGCAGCATAAGTGGACTTGAGAGACAATGATGATGAAGACAATAAGAATACCTGCAGGCCAGCCATTTCCCACTGCTGTTCAGTCCTCACACTTTCTTATCCCTTACTATATATGGCAGCTTGTTCCAGTTTCCTCTCCTTTCTTTTTATCAGGGTGAAAGAGGAGAATGGGTGTGTTACTGCAGAAACTCCAAGTGTTCCTATTTTCCAGGGACAGTCCTGGATTTACAGAAGCTGTCCCAGTTTCTGATTTGATCCTTTTCCTTTACGGCATCCCTATTTTCACCGGAGAAGTATTGGAGGGGATGTAATATTGGGCTATCTCTAGTGTTGTTTGACTGCTTAGGTTTCCTTTATTGAAACTGGTAAAATCTTAAGAAAAAATACAGTGGTGCCTCGCAAGACGAAATTAATTCGTTCCGCAAGTTTTTTCTTTTTGCGAGTTTTTCGTCTTGCGAAGCACGGTTTCCCATAGGAATGCATTGAAAATCAATCAATGCGTTCCTATGGAAACCGCCTTCAGACCAGGTCCGGGGACAGTCTGTCCCCCGACCTCTTCTGAAGGCTGGGGGGGGGGGGGACAAGGGCTTTTCTTCCCACCGCCAGCCTTCAGAAGGCTGTTCTGAAGGCTGGCGGTGGGAAGAAAAGCCCTTCTCCCCACCTCCCACCCCGCAAGCTCCAGGGACAGGAGGGCTTTCCTCCCGACTGCCAGCATTTTAAAAGCCCCCAGGACAGCGGAGACTTCTCTGCTGTCCCGGGGAGATTTTAAAATGCTGGCGGGCGGCAGCGAAGGCTGTCCCGGGAAGGCAGGCGGGGGGAGCAAAGACTTTTGCCCCCCGCCAGCCTTCAGAAGAGGTCCAGGACCTCTTCTGAAGGCCGGCGGTGGGCTAAAGTCTTTGCTCCCCCCCCGCCTGCCTTCAAAAGCCGTCGGGATAGCAGAGAAACGCGCTGCGCTTCTCCGCTATCCCGGGAAGGCAGGCGGGGGGGAGCAAAGACTTTTGCCCCCCGCCGGCCTTCAGAAGAGGTCCAGGACCTCTTCTGAAGGCCGGCGGAGATTTCCCTATGGGCTTTCTTCTTGCGAAGCAAGCCCATAGGGAAATTCGTCTTGCAGAACGACTCAAAAATGGAAAACTCTTTCATCTTGCGAGTTTTTCGTTTTGCGAGGCGTTCATCTTGCGAGGCACCACTGTACAAGGACTTCTGCCCTGTGTGACAGGTTTGGCACTGCACAGCAAGGAAAGTTTGCAATGGAAACTGAAAGGTTGGAAAGCTTCACCCTTTCCGTAGGCAACTTAAAGAGGTCTGTGCTTCTAATGCTGATTGCAGCACCTCCCCTCTCTCCAGCCAAGTTGCAGCCACTGCTCCCTCTGCCCATAAATCCTCTAACTCGGTAAACAGTCAAATTATGGCTCCTCTCCATTGCTTAGACGCCTTTGACACTAATTGCTCTGTGGAGTGTGTGCACGACTGGCAACACCTTATTAAAAGTGAAATATATTATGCTGTCCACTTATTGCTACTTTATAAAGATGAAGTATCCCAACTAGAGGGAAAGGCTGGCAAAGGAATTGAGCAAGCGAGCCTCTAAGCAGCCAGCGGACGCTGCGTCTCACAAAGAGGAACGCGGCAGGCATTAGGAGGACAAATGTGCTCACTTCGTTAAATTGGAAAGCACGTTCTCCTCATGAGCCTGGGGGGCCGAATGGAGATGGCATTTTAAGAATTCCTCCTCCGTACATACCCCTTCTTCTTTTTTAACTAACGGAAGATGAGCCACAGGTCTTTGGGGATTCTGACTCAGGCCACAGGTAAGGAAAGCCAATGAAGGGGAAAGGCTTATGTAAATATTCCTGACCATTAGCAGGAGTGCTGTCCCAGCAGTTAACATTTCAGACCAAAGCTACAGTTGTGGATGTTGTTTTTTACAAATGTTTTCTTGTATTAAAAACAGAAACACCATACCTGTATATAGAAAATTGGTGCATGTAAACGTACAAGCCTGTTCAGAGTGGTTGGTCTTGTTTTGCAGGTATATTACGCAACACATCATTGATACAATAATGATACATTAGTGGTGGATTTATACTAGACCACCCACTTATCATTCTGCTTTATTAGTTGTTCTGTGATACTTCCCTGATATTATCACACTAAGCACAAAGGACCAGTGTAGAGTAGTGGTTAGAGTGTTGGACTAGGACCTGGAAGATCAAGGTCCAAATGCCCCCTTTACCATGAATTTCACTGGGTAACCTTAAGACAGTCACTCTCTGTCAGCCGAAACTACCTCACAGGGTTGTTGTAGGGAATAAATGAGGAAGGGGGAAACCATGTCTGCCACCTTGAGCTCCTAGGAGAAGAAGGTGGAATATAAATTGATTAAATGCATAAATAAATTGCCATCTGGATGGGCACTCTTGCACTATAGCACAAGAAAAAGCTGGACAAAATATCCTTGGAGCATTTGTGCTATGAAAGGTTACAGGATTTTAGCAGAAAAACTGTGAGACATGCACTGAATGGAAATGAAGCATTATGCCCATCTCTGAACATTTGAAGGTGCAAATATTGTTGAAAGTTTGATCACATGTAACACCCCTGATACCATAATGTGAACAAATAATCATAAAAGCACAATAAAAGGATGCCCAGTGGTGCCATATGACTGCCTTTGATCGATAAGATGGAGATATAATCTCATCCAGCACTCTGTTCCCAGCAGCAGCCAAATGGAAGTCTCAAGGAAACTTACAAATTCTAGCAGGAACCACATATCTCATTATGTATCAGAGCACCACGCCAGAACCAACTTTTGCTGACATTGTTAAGCTCTGGATTATGTAAGTGTGTGAGTGCTAGGAATAGAGAAGGAATCAACCTTACTCAGATTGCAAACTGGATTCACCTCATCTGATCTAGGCAGATCATGAACTGGATCACATCAAAGGTCCACTTCAGAATCTGCAGTCTAGGGGATTCCCTTATGAGGTGGTCAGAAGGTTGAACACTGCCTCTGTTCTCCCAACCCCAATTCTTATTCAACATCTTTATCAACGACTTGGATGATGGACTCAAGGGCATCCTGATCAAATTTGCAGATGACAGCAAACTGGGAGGGGTGGCTAACACCCCAGAGGACAGGATCACACTTCAAAACGACCTTGACAGATTAGAGAACTGGGCCAAAACAAACAAGATGAATTTTAACAGGGAGAAATGTAAAGTATTGCACTTGGGCAAAAAAAATGAGAGGCACAAATACAAGATGGGTGACACCTGGCTTGAGAGCACTACATGTGAAAAGGATCTAGGAGTCTTGGTTGACCACAAACTTGACATGAGCCAAACAGTGTGACACGGCAGCTAAGAAAGCCAATACAATTCTGGGCTGCATCAATAGGAGTATAGCATCTAGATCAAGGGAAGTAATAGTGCCACTGTATTCTGCTCTGGTCAGACCTCACCTGGAGTACTGTGTCCAGTTCTGGGCACTGCAGTTCAGGAAGGACACTGACAAACTGGAACGTGTCCAGAGGAGGGCAACCAAAATGGTCAAAGGCCTGGAAACGATGCCTTATGAGGAACGGCTAAGGGAGCTGGGCATGTTTAGCCTGGAGAAGAGGAGGTTAAGGGGTGATATGATAGCCATGTTCAAATATATAAAAGGATGTCACATAGAGGAGGGAGAAAGGTTGTTTTCTGCTGCTCCAGAGAAGCGGACACGGAGCAATGGTTCCAAACTACAAGAAAGAAGATTCCACCTAAACATTAGGAAGAACTTCCTGACAGTAAGAGCTGTTCGACAGTGGAATTTGCTGCCAAGGAGTGTGGTGGAGTCTCCTTCTTTGGAGGTCTTTAAGCAGAGGCTTGACAACCATGTCAGGAGTGCTCTGATGGTGTTTCCTGCTTGGCAGGGGGTTGGACTCGATGGCCCTTGTGGTCTCTTCCAACTCTATGATTCTATGATTCTATGATTTTACCCTTTAAAACTTTTAATTTCCCAGACCATGTGCCTCTGTTTCACCAACAAAGTAGATACAGTTAGCAGGCAAGTTCCAGAATTTGTGGTGTATTTATCATAACCCAGCCACATCTCTACACCAAGACACAAAATAGGTTCACCATTGATCCACATACAGATAAATTAGGAGGAGATCTTCAAACACAGCAGTGTTTTTAATGTGCTTTTCCAAACAGCAGCTTTCTAAAACTCAGCCTAAGAATGACATAAGCATCAGGGTGCAAGCTGAAGCTCATGCATTCATATTAGTGGACTCCTTGGATCAAGGCCTGAATTTACAGTCTCAACATGAGACGGCTGCTTGCTGGAGTTTTAACTACAGTTTAATCTGATGCTGAGTTGTAGATTGCCTGCTGTGAATCTGTTGCTTTGTTTTATTTTTTTGTCATATTTTAATTATTTAGATTCCATTTTTCATTTTACTGTTTTGTGTAACCTGTCCCGGGATTATGAAATTGATGAGATATAAGTGCAATCAATCAGTCCACAAAATATCTTCTGAATATAGATGAGCAAAATACATCTGGGGAGATGATGCTACTCTTTGCCAACCCCTTTTAACTCTCCTCAAAATTCTTCAGATGTTTTACTCAAGTGGGAAGCTATGGATTCATCTCATAGTTTCATTTTATATGAAATTTGGTAGCACAACTAGTTCCTAGGGCTTGCTTTCATTAAAAAGGCTACTGACTGATTAAACAGAGTCTAGATCATTAAGAGTCACACATTATTTCCTCCCCTAAACCAAATTTGCATGCTCTCTTGATGAGCATCTGTCACCTTTCCAGTCTGCTAACTTTTCAGTTACGATGAAGAATGATGTAGATACTGGAACAAGTGTTGGCCCAATACCATATTTCCTATGTGCTATGTCTTCTCTCTCTCTCTCTCTCTCTCTCTCTCTCTCTCTCTCTCTGTGTGTGTGTGTGTGTGTGTGAGAGAGAGAGAGAGAGAGAGAGAGAGAGAGGGAGGGAGGTGCATAATCATTTCAGAAAAAGCTGATAGAATTGTATTCAGATATTGGACTGGAAGGTCTTCTATACATGTGTGATGCTGGCCCTATGCTGATAGGATCCAGAAAAGCTAGGTGGATGGATGGACTAAGACAGATAGAAAAATGCCACAAGGAGAAGAACTATGCATCTGACAGCTTTTCCTGCCTATCAAAGCTTTCTTTGCTTCGAGGTTCTGACATCTGATTAATTATGTCAAGTTTGCTCATTCAAAAGGTTCTAGCCCTGACAGCCCTTGCCTTTTATCCTCATAATGTTTTATTGGTGAGCTAAGTCCCTGCTTCCCCTCAAAGAAGGAGGGGCACAATTTGCCAGACTGCATCACCTGGCCCTGCAAGCCACAAGATAACAGGGGACATGGACTGACAATCGCAGGTTGTCTTTTGTAGTAATACTAAATTTGCTGTGGTCTCATTGCCTTGACATTTCTTCAACCAAATCCAAATGTACCACCATGGAGGCAAAATGTCATTAGCCCTACCAGAAGCCATTGCACTCAAGTATATATTAAACACTTGGAGGTTTTTTCTACAATCAAGCGGTATATAAGTTTTGTGAAATAAATAAGTAATAAATAAACATGGAAGATCAAGTGGAAATTAGACAATGCAGGTAAATGAGCAGGATTTTGGAAATGGCATTCTATTTGCCTCTCTCACACACACTCAACCCCGCTTCAGATTGCACTGTAAGGCTACATAATCAGTTCTTGGCAGATGAAAGCATTGCAAAAGGGACTTCCTTCTTCACAGTTTAGTCTCTCAACTCCGACATTACCTCTCATAAAAACAAAGTTTGTGATATGGCAGTAAACAAGCCAAATGAGCCATTGATAAATAAAAGGGTTATCACAATCCTTGGATGGCTGAGATACCCATTAACAGATGAAGGCTTGAGGCTTCAAAATGGCAAGTTCTCCAGAGCCATGGATGGATGTGACTGCAGTGGAATTTTTGAACCTAGACTAGCCAACAAAAGATCCTTGAGATTTATTTTGAAGACTTCACCTTGACAGTGCCCTGTAACTTCTAGGCACCATAGCTCATCAACTGAAGATAAAACAAAAGAGTTAACTCTCTTTAGCTGAAGGCAAAGCAATAAAACAGAGAGGAAGGGAAGAATTGGACCATGCTGCCTTTGCCACAGCTATAAATGATGTGGCTTCAGGGTGCCACCTACTGATCAATAATGTCACCTTCTTAGCCTGCTGTAATGCTCCTAATGGGTCAGACTCAAATGCTTATTGCCAACTGTAACAATTTGGTGGTCAAAAAAAGAAAATGATTATATGCTGCTGGTGAGACACAAGCACCAAACATCATGGCATCCAAATACCACAATAGATTATGTAGCTCTGACATTGATGATATAGCTACAAATAAGAATTTGAAACAGGTTGAAATGCATTTTCCATGTGCTGCTTTTCAACTATCATAGCTTCTCCTTAAAGGACCCTGAGATGTACTTCTACAGCTGCACCAGAGATCCCTACAACCCTTTAGAAAAGGGATCCTCATTTGAGAACCGCAACAGTTAAACAGGCCTGAAACCTCTTTGAAACTTGTAGTGTAGACAGGTCAGAAGCATAGGACAATGTTCACTTGGTATCTTTCTAAGAGCACCCTCTCTGGGCAAAATGGGGAGTTCTGTTTTAATAAACTGACCCAATGAAGCAAGGAATTAGCATACACGTTGCACAAGGACACTAGAACAAGGTGTGATAACAAACCGGTGAACCTCATGCGGCGCTTCTTTAGAAGAAAATCGTTGACTTTAATACTCAGACATGATTTGCATGGAGGGAGAAAGTCATCCTTCGAAGACCCTTTACAAGATCTTTCTTATGACAAAGCAGATCTGAAAGCGTGAAGACTTCTCTGCCCTCCCTTCTCTCCTGTCAAATATTATAATCATCACCTTCCAGCCTGCTGAACAATCAAAGCCTGGCCTATATTCACAGGAGTTCCTACTATACGCTGCATGCATAGCAACAAGTAAGAGAAACAAAAGGCAGAAGTAAACAGCCAAGAGAGAAGACAGAACTGGCTGGCAGGTGGACAGCAGGAGAACGTTTCATGGAAGCCACGGAGGGAGGGATACCCCAGTGTCTAGGGATGGAAGGGTCTGTCTACTTTGGTTCTCTCAGTTTCTCTTTTTTCAAGTCTTAAATTTGGCTCCCCACTTTTTGCAGCAATTTGACACAGCATTTTAATATGCATGTCTCCCAACATACACATTTTTGCGATTAATCCCCCCCCCATGCATTTTTTTATGCACATTTGCTCCTAGGCTCTGTAAACATTGTTTGGCTGGAGAACTGCATTGCAAAATTTAGAGGAGTGTGGATTTCTAAGGATAGCTGTGTTTTGGTTCATGTGTTGTTTCTGAAAGTGTTGATTTGATAGCTCCATCTTTGAATGCAAATGGAATCAAATTCCTCTCCCCCCATCATCCCTACTAGGGTCCCCTTTCTCCCTCCTCACTACGCCAATTTCCACTCAGATCTCATTCTCAAATGCCCTACACAAAAGGCTCATTTTATTTCCCTCTGCAAAACTAAACAGATACTCCAGCAATTTTGGGGGGTGAAAATGTCAGTGGTTCTCTCTCTGCTTGTCTTCTGCAACCACTGAGGCCAAAAGCAGCAACAAACCCGACTTTCTTGCTAGGTAGAAAATATATCCACCACCAGCCCTGCTCTGCTACACAGAATTTGCTTTCAAAGAACCAGTGCTTTTTTCTGGGGACACACATGGGGACACATATCCCTAAACATTTTGTTAATCTAAGTTTGGCTTCAATATGAGCAGGAAAATGAGAGTACCCCTAAACATTATTTTTAAAGAAAAAAAAGCACTGCAAAGAACCATCTGGGCTTACTTCAACTCTTGCTCACCATAGTTTATTTGGGTCGTCTGCAGCAGCAACTTGTGCACTGCCATGGCATGGACCTATGAGCCAGGTGAGCGTGTCCAATAAAATAAGGGAATATGCAGTTAAATATTTTGTTACAATTATAAGGTATGGGGTGTGTGATAGGAAAAACAGTGACATACCCTCTCCACCATATAGTACCAATTAGTGTTGACAAACTGCCATATCTGTCAATGGAACTTGGTTGGGATTAACTTTTGTTTTCAAATTTATTTGCTGTATTTTTGTCCTGCTTGTCAGACAATGGTTGTCTCCCAAAGCAGCTCACATCAGTTAAAAGGACAGGCAGGGAGGGAGCCCTTTGCCATCAGGCTTACTAATGAAGAAGACCAGGCACTTAAGGGAAAGGCAGTGGAGAGAAAAGGTTAGAGGAGGGAGACAAGTTCTTGCAAAACTCCCACAATCTTCCAAGTTAAGGAGGCAGCAAATGATTATTTATGGAATCATGGCACGTGGAGATAATTCATGAAACATGGAGCAATAAACATGCACTATATTCCATTAGTTTTCTGGAAGTGGCTTTTATGCTGTGTGGAAGCTCAAATACAATGTGCAAATTTACAATAAGGGAAATGGAATAGATGGCCACGTGAATGCAGCCATAAATAAACATGCTTGTGTACAGAAAATATTAGTCACCTGGTCTGCAGATACCCACAGCTACAGCATCTTTTCTCAACAAAGTTTGCCTCTTCTAAGCCACTTTTCTGCTGTTCCACTTAGAATATCTCCAAATGTAGAGGTTTCAGGCATGGTGAATCAGCATGTTTAGCACTCAAAATTGAGACAATATGAAGAAACCAAATCTTCCCTCTTCTAGTCCTTCTGGGGACAGAAGGGACTTTTCAGATGCAAGAGTGCAAACAAAAGAGAAACCTGAAATTAACCCTCTATTTTCTTGTGATTTCTGAATCCATATTAGCAGGGTTTTGCCATGAGCTGACAGACTTTGTTCCTCCCACATTTCAGAATAAGACACTGTAGAATAAATGCATAAATATATAAGGTAAGAAATTCAGCATGCACCTGACATCCACCATGTTCTTGAACATGAAATGCTAATTATATTAGTCACCTAACTATTCAAATCAGCTGCAATATTCCAGCTCACAAAGTGTTTTTCTGGAAGTTGCTCACTCACCTGTCCTTGCACTCTCTCTAAAACCACTCCAAAGAATGGCAAAGAAAGTTTAGTGCATTGAATAGGGGAGTCAAGTCATGGAGCAACCAATTCATTCTTAATGATTCACTTCCAGCTTCCAGCAGTCAGACATTTGTGGGTACTCCAAGTATCCTGAGCTTGGAAATCTTTATGCTTCTTTATTTCTTGCTCAGCTCTCAAATGAAGAATAAACAGAGCCAGGAGTGGCTTCATTCTGCTCTGCAAAGAGCAAGTTGTGGTCCTGGAGCTGCACAATGAATTCTGCAATCCACTCTGGATATTCGCAAGGAGGGCAAGTGAGGCTTGCACCACCACATCAATTCATTCAACAGGAGCAATTGTTTGCTGTAATTAAAGGCCCCAGGTCTTTTTGTGTAAATGCACTTCACTCTTGTTCATATTAAATCTTGTTTTATTGTTTGGCTTGTTTCAAGGCTAAACACTATTATTTTTTACTTTTTTTGCATACCATTGCATGCATCATGACATCCACAAAATCATAAGTACAAGAGTGGTCTTCTTGGGTCAGAATGAAAAGGCTAAAATATTGCAAAGGTCCAAGTTTACTGAGAATGCTGGGAAGTCACTTAGGTAAGCATGATTTGCAAGCAGATCCCTTGAAAGCCTCAAAGCTTTCAAAATGGTCACTGTGAAATAATCTTGCTGTGGTGATAAATAGGAGTGCATCAAAAATTCCTGTTGTGCTGTTGCCTGCATGCACTCCTGCACTTCAGTAACGGGTGGGTGGTGCAAGTTATCCAAAGGAGAGGAAAGCTATGGCAAACTCAACAAGGGCTACATTTCCAACATCCTCTTGGTAAAGCAGCAAACATATAATCCACACATCCTGAAATGAAGACCTAAGTCGTGCATGGATTTAATGAAGGCCCACAGTTTTATCGAAACATACAAGGACCCACAGTAAGAGAAACTTCCTGAAATGCAGTGAACTATCTCATAGTGAAGAAATCTTAATGTTTAAGGTGAGACCTAGGGGGACATTATCCTGCTGTCTACCTTAAAATGGTCTCAGTTTCCAAGTACTAGATCTGCCCTGTATCTTATCTGTGCTTTTCTTTCTTTATTCACTCAGAGATGTGCTAAGACAGCACCAGATGGCTTTCCATCATCACATGTGGCAGATGCAGATGAGGTGAAGCCACCAAGCATAAATAAAGCTGCCTTCCGATAGTTCCTCTCCACAAAGGGTTGTGAGAAGTAGTGGGGTAAGCAACCTTTTTAGTCAAGCTTCCTCAGGGTACTAGCCCCCAAGGCTACCTCAAGAGACAATGGACTGTGCTTCCAGGGGTGAAGTCAAACAACTGTGTTTGCAACACCAAAGTGACTTCCTGGGATGCAATCCTGGGCAGTGTGTATGGTTGTCTTTGGTTGTGCACATGACTAAACCCCCTTCTTGGCCTCGCTGATGTGGTCCAAAGGAAAGCAGACCAAGACATTTGGTACCAACTTGACAATAGGAGTTGCCAGAAGGACATGTACAAGGAGACATCCAACCACCTCATGGATGCTACTGCAGATTTGTGCAGGGTTTACTCCTTGACCTTTTCTTCTCCCAAAGATATCCCACAAGGCAGTGGAGGTTTAGGACCAGAGCTTTTCTTCTCCTAGATGGTCTGTCTTCCCAGGTTGACAAGTCCCACCTGCCCTTCAATTCCCTCTACAGAATATGCATAAACTGCCTTCTTGACTATTGGACCGCCTATTGGTCTCATCCACTCAATCCACTGTAGCCTGTCTTTGCATGCAGGGTAAGTGCCTAACTCACTGAGGGTTTGAGACCCATCGGCTATCCTCATACCCATCAATAAAGACAAAGAATCACATCCAAGTCACCAGGCAGGGAAGCTTTATAAAGTTAGTTCTCTTAGGTCAGGGTTGAGTCAGTAATAGAATCTGGCTGGTGGGCCAGATTCTTACCCCCAACACTACAGGCCAAGTTTGATAGGTAGGTGGGGATACAATGGATGTCAGGTGATGACCTGCTTTTGCACACTTCTGTGCACTTTCCTAGCCCCAATCATCAGCTGACCACCAGACCTTGCAAAGAGCAAGATAAACCCAAATGATCAACTTAAACCACCAACATGCCACAGATGATTCACACATGTATGCAAGGGCAGCTGGACTCATAACATTTATTGTTGGCTAATACCTTTTACTGGCTGAGCTGCAAGCTGTAATAGAAGAGTTGCCAGTCTGTTGTCTCAACATCAAGAGTTGCCAAGATATGTTTGTTTTGCAGTTTCTGACAGATGGAGGATTGATGCCCACCGTATCTGATGAACTGCTTTCCTTAGACTTTTAAGAGAGCATGGAAAATCCCTTTAAGACCCTCTTGCCTGTCCTGAAATCACACTAAAGTGGAACAAATGTGCTCCTCTATGGGCTTATGCCTAATCAGTGGCAACTTCCTGTCACTCTAGTGCCCAGCAGTGGATAAGAGATGATAGCTCTGTGGAGTGTGGACCCGGATTAATATCACTTTGCCATATTAATTAACTAGCAAGGATGGCATAACTGAAAAGGTTTGACATAGCTGAAAGCTATGGTCTTCTGCAAAATGAATCCCAATGATTTAGCAAAATTGGCTGTAACAGAAAGCTCTGCTGAATATTTCTCAAGAGACGACATTTTCAGTTAATGGTGCATTGCTCCCATATCTGGAATGAAGATACAAGGCAACAATATGGGTTGAACGAGGGTCACAGCTTTATTAAATGCAAAGGCTGCTCTGCTGCTTACTTAGCCATTTAACTGTCAACTTCCCATCCAGACCTCAGTGTTGATGTTGTATGTGGGAGCTAGCTGCTCGCTACAGCATCCAGCAAGGTCCTAGGTTCAACCCCTGGCATCTTCAGATAAAAGGGGCGGGAAACATTTCTTCCTGAGACCCTAGAGAGCCAGCGCTGGTGATATTAGACTACACTAGCTAGATGGACAAATACCTAATCATTCAAAGCAGCTTCCAGTGTTTATTTGTTGCAAACAAAGATGTGTATGCATGCAAGAGGCATCAGAGGTGTACCTAGCCTTCTTTGCAGCCTTGGCAAGGAGATGTATTGGCATTCTCCACCACCACCAGACCATGAACCAGAAACTCAACAAGTTTGCTTTTCATCGCCTTTCATTCTCTGCCAGTGACTTCCTACATGACCCAGAGCATGGCTTCCTGGGAAGAGGGCAAGCAGGCTCTTAGCCACTCCTAGCCACAGTGGAGTGGTGTGATTTTTGTGGGGGTTGGGTGGCCTGCACCCTTGGCAGGAGCCAACCTGGCCAACCTCTAAGTATGCCCCTTCTGGATCATTTTTGCACCATCCAGTATCAACTCCAAAATGCATTGCTTTTAAATGAGATAGCATTTCTATTAGATGACCCTAGACTTAGCAAGCAACTGCCAGTGATAGCATAGGTGTACATGCACATGTGAACCAGCGTGAAGACAAGTGGCCAGGGTCACTTCCAGGTGACCTGCTTAATATCAAGCAGTCATTCTGATTGTTTTCCACACACTTTGTTGGGAGGTTAGATGACTACAGCTATGGACAGAGCATTCATTCCAATTTGTTGGCGGGGATGTTGTACAATGTTGCCTTGAACAATTGTTATTCTCAAGATTTTGGTGCACTTTCCTTATTGCAAAAAAAAAAAAGTCCTAGCTTTGAGGAGAGGAGCAGATTTGTTGGGCAAGAGCACAAAAACAACTTTAATTGTTCAACATGAATTTGTTGGTATGTGACTGAATCCCACCTGAAAACAGTAACCATCAGGATGCACCATGTACCCATCAAACTACAAATTAACAATAAGCCCACCCAGTGTCAGATGTCAGTAAGGGATATCTGTGCCCCCTCGCTTTGCTTCAATTGTGAGTTGTGGCATGAGTCTGGTTCATCATGCAAGGTCCCCGGGATGTCCTTTCATCCGTGCTTGCCGCTGGGGAGTTGCCAGCCTCCCAACCCAACTTGGCCAGTTGTCACATGCTGAAAGCAAGGTGGAAGAGAGCAAAACGTCCTGGAGGAACTGACATTTCATCTCAGATCCCCACACATAGCGTACTTGTCTGTGAGCACAGAACAAAGCAGTCTTTCCTGGTGAGAGAGCCTACCCAGGGCTTTAAGTGGTGTCATGCTGAATGACCCTGATTAGGCTAGGAGCACAGCTGGGGGAACCAACGGCAGTGCAAAGTTGCATAATCTACATGCTCAAGCCTCTGCATTCTGGATGGCACAGAAGCATCACTATGGAGCTCTGACATATGCAGCTGGCAGAAATGGGAAAGAAATCCTGCAATGGAGCCTGTTCCTCTGCCCTCAAAAAATGCCCTCCTTGTGGCAGCCAATGTGGAGTTAGCAAGCATGAAGGAAGAGAGTGGCGTACACTTGGATGCACTTCCTCATGGCACAAATTAAGCAAACAAACAAGGAGCATGGCACCTATCTGCATGCAGACACTTATGCATATCCTTGAAGATACTTTGGGGTGGGGAAGGAGCTGGCATCTTAGCAGAGGAGGAGGTGACAAGCGAGGAAACTCAGGGGACCTGCCCTACTCAGAAGAATTATTCAAAAATCAGGAGACAGAAATCAAAGTTGAAGATCAGCCTTAGCACTTTGCATCTTCAAAGAGTCTCGCAAACAACTAATTAATCCCGCCGAGGCAGGTGAGCATTGTAGCAAATCCATAGGCTACGGTTGTCACTGCACCAACCAAGAATACTGCCACAGTGACAGCTGGGGGCATTCCCTTCTGTTTGTTCCAGGAGCACACATGCCCCTAGACACTGAAGACGAAGCAGAAATCCTCTTGAAAGGCACAGGCTGGATTCTCACAGGATTCAAGGCTGGCTTTGACCTACAAAGTGCTGAACCCTTTTGGATCCTCCACATCTACTTTAGGGACTGCCTCCATCTCCCTTTAGGGACTGTGCTCCATCAAAACCATATAACAATTGCCTAAAGACCACTTTATGCAATCAACCGAAGTTTCTCCTGGGCTGTGCCCACTTCAGGTTACACAGATGGAAAGGTGTGCTTGTTTGAATGTCATCACAAATTAAAGGTGCACCCCCTTCCTCCCCTGTGGCAGAACCAGAGGGAGGAGGATACGAGTGATTTATTCTCAGGCTTGTGTTGTGCAGAGGAAGCTGTCTTGTACCCAATAAGTCAATCGATTAATTTAGCTCAGTATTGTCTACACTGACAGGCAGCAGTTATCCAGGGTTTCAGATAGGAATACTTGCAGCCCTACCTGGAGGTGCCAGGGATTCATTCATTTATATCCCTTTGTACAAGTATGTCTACAATGCCATATCAAAAAATTTCAAGGTGGTGTACAGCAGTGTGTGTGTACGCACACACAATTAAATTCAAAAACAATTCAATTTAAAATTCAATTTAAAAACAATTCAAATGTGCATCACAGTGACTGGCTAATTAAACAGCTTCAAAGGCCCACTGGCATAAAATTGAACCGGGGACATTTGCATGCAAAACAAATGCTCTCCCACTGAGCTACAGGCCTTCCGTTGTGAGGCTTGGGCCTAAAATTGCCCACACTCTGGTCAAGTGATGGGGACAGGACCCTTTGCAAGTCCTGCTCCTGCCTAACAATCAGGAGGCAAGTAATTCCTCCTGTTCCCCACCACTAGAGTGGCTGTGCTTCCTGCTTTACAGAGTACAGTCCTCTATTTTGAATAACTGCCAGAATACAGACCTCTGTTTGAAGGTGTCCTCTGTTCCAGAGCTGCCCAACTGGTTTAAAGGTAAGAGAGAGCTGGTACTGGCAACTGGTCAGCAGACTGAATGGGAATGAAAGTCGTCTGGTGCCTCCCCCACTAAGGTGAGATGTATTTCTATTTAAATTATACTCATTATTTCTAAATTTGCACTTATGTGTATCAGGTACCATTTGTAAATTTTATGCTGATTTCTCTCCTTTTAATCATCTTTCTCGGTGGTACAAATCCTCTTTCTTGACAATGCCAAACTGGCCATCCTACCTACTGCTATTGGGCTTCAGCTGATCAATCTTCCTAAGGGCCAATCAAATGACTTTCAAGATTACAAGCCACAGGTGTGTGTGTGTGTGTGTGTGTGTGTGTGTGTGTATACTGTGTGTGTATAAACACAGAGAGAGAGAGATCTCACATATAGGCTCAGTTTGCGTATCAGTTTAAAGTAACCATAGTTAAACCACACCATGGTTAAAATGTGCATGTACAGTGTGCTAGTGTAAACTGCTGAAATTGTGGGACCTTATCTCGCTCTTGCACACTGCAAGGAACCATGCCATGGTCTGGCTTAGTGTTATGTCCCAATTGAAGACTCAGCTAGATTGGTAAAGAAAAAACATTTTATATGTGTTCTATATGTGAAATAACACTGTGACACCAGATAGCGCTGTGGAGTCCTGTATTTCCCTACCAGATTTCCCTGTATGAGTTTACAACACATTTAACTGAATTGTTCCTTTGATGTGCCTAGATCCATCCTCAGACTCATGGTTGGTTTCCACCCAAAACAAAGCATCAGCAGTAACCACAAAATGTGGTTAATGCTTGTTTGTAGAGAAGCCAAGTAGAAGCCCAGGTTTAGGTGTGATAGACCATGGCTTATTTCCCAAGCAGGTTAGTAGAAGCAAGAGGAGGAGCCAAGTCATTTCATCAGCATGCTGGAATGCACTGTGCTCACATTTAAACCACAGTTTAGTTTTATTTTGGTTTAAAGTGATGTGCAAATCAGGACTCTCTCTCTCTCTCTCTCTCTCTCACACACACACACACACACACACACACACACACACGCCTTCTATCTTCTTTAGTCTTCCGCCTCTCCCACTTGATTCTCTTGACAATATTTCAAGTGACACCAAGTATCCTTTCTTGAGTATCCTATCCATGCACAACTGCTTGTACTGGGATCTGGGAGCAGCACACAGTGAATTCCTTGCCATCACACCAGAAAGAAGACTCAATACAAACTATAATATGGGTGAACAGGTTACATTTATTAAAATAAAACAAGTAGAGAATCTGCAAATCAATGAAATTGAACTAATTAACCCAATTAAACAAATTTGGGCAGGTGGGTTGCAATAAATGGGAGGATATAATCACTCCCATTTCCTGAGCAAACTTCCAGCTGCATGTTGTGGTCACACAGCAAGGGTTTGGTTTTAAAAGAAAATTGTCCTCCACCTTGCTGCATGCACCTTAGGTGTAAGAACCTGACATGCTTACTGAGGCCACATTGGCTAACATTCACCTCGATGCCCCTGCGAGGCCAAGCCCTCAATAATTTCTTATGTCCTCTCACCTGCCCTGGTGAAATTCCTCTTAGCCAGATTCTCCAGTCACATGGGCAACATCCAACAGTGCAAAATAGGCAAAAAAGTGAAGACCCCCCAAACTAAGCAACGTCTCTCCTCAAATTCCTACTCAGTACCCCCAAAAAGGATGACTAGCAGAGCCCACATTGCCAAGGCCAAGAAGGTAGGCATTACCAGAAGAAGAATGAAGAATGAGGGATGGAGCCAGTTTAAATAACTGGGCTGCCATTTCCCCCCTATATGACCAACATGAAGATCCACATACCTCCCTTTGTGAGAAACTATATCTCCTCTTATTCCAGGGGGGAGAGGGTGTGGCAAAAATGCCCTCCCCATTTAGAGGAGGGGACAGAATTGCTGGGGGGAGACAGAGAAGAGGGGGAAAGAAGACAAGAAAAAGATATCATTTAGAGGCCAATGCAAAACTTGTGGAGCAAGACAAGAAACTAATGAAAACTTTTGGGGCCCAAAAAAGAGGGAATCACTAAGGCAGCAGAACTCAACTCAAGCTCCCAGAAAAGGGACAGGTTAAACCCTTTTTGGAACAAAGGTTTGGGCATGGAGAAGCTAGCAACACATGCACAGAAATAGCAGATCCGTTTCTGGTGTCATATCTTAGCAACAGAAGATACAATCAACATGGATGAGCTCTTTCCCTCTTGGTTCCTTTAAGCCTTTGGAATACAGGTTCAAATACAGTTCTGCAAACAAGGCAATCTTCACAGCTTATAGACTTTCAGATCTATAGACTTGTTTCTGACCAACATCCTTGCACTGAGCCAAGTTTAACAGGGAACACACTCACCTGCCTAGAGGCCAAGGCATATTATTTTTCTAGACAGTCTTCCAGTAGGTTCAGGGGGGCATATTTGGGAATGACAAGCAATGCCATTGGCTTCAGAAGAAAACGGTTTCATTCTACATTGCAGGGGGCTGGACTAGATGACCTTTGGGGTCTCTTCCAACTCTACAATTCTGTGATTATATGGGCTGATCTTCACGTCCTCACATTTTTCTTCTTGCTACCTTGCTATCTTTACTCCTTTTCCTCCCTTTGACATCTTGAAGCAGAGACCTATCACGTTTGTTACTGTTTCATTTTGTGCTGCTGCTGCTGCTTGCATTTATATCTCACCTTTTTCTTCAGGGAACTCAAGGTGGTACACAGGATTCTCCAGATGGCTCTCCAGATGTTCTCTTGTGGCTCTCCAGATGTTGCTGAACTACAATTCTTATCATGTTGGACTCCAAACAACTGTAAGGCTACAGGTTCTTTGTCTCTGCCTTAACTGGAGACTACATGAACTGAACCTTCCCAGTTCTATTGCTGCTCTTTAACTCAGTTTAAAAAACATCCACTGCCCTTCTCATCATCACAGAGATTCTGTCTGGAAAACCATTGGCTGCATGCAGTCCTCTTTCTCCGATAGTCTCTCCAGGGAGGAAAGCATTAGCTTCAAATTATTCCAAGATGGAAACCTCTCTGCCTTCACAAAGCTGTGGAGGAAGAGTCTTCCTGTGACCAGACAAGGTCAGGGTTTCATTATTACATTAACCTTTCAGGTCTTCAGACTCTGCAAAAAGTAAATTGGCAGGGAGAAAATATATGGGGTCCTATTGGGAAGTAAGAGGACTAAAAGCGCCATCCAAACTGAAAAGGAAGATAATTAAAAACCAAGGAATCAGAGGGAGGGACCACAGTGAAGCCATTAAGGCTAATAATGACTTGGCAATTGTATTTTCCACATGAACCTTCCAGTTTCCCTTCACCCCAATCAAACATCTTAAAAGCCTCTTTTTCATTGTTTCATTCATCTCAAACAAACATCCAGGTATGATTAAGAGAACATCTAAATAACTTGTTCATCTTCATTTGTTTGCAGAAAACTTGCATGGAGGTTACACAACATCCACATTTTCCATTCTGGTTTGTTTACATGGATGTTATACAATGTATGCTGTTTACTGAGCATTGAATTTATTAAGTATTCATGCCGATTTCTCAAACAAGTGGAGGTTTCATGGCACCTCTTCCATTGTTTCTTTTTTACCCCACATTTTGCAGTGCATTTTCCCTATTGCTTTCCTTACCACAAAAAGGCTGTTTTTGTTGTTGTACAAGGGTGCCAGAGGCTTAAGTTTGCTAGTATGCAACTGAATCCCTCCTACAAAACAGTTCAGTCTCTAAGGGGCCCCCCAAAATATGGTGGGGAGTGGGCAGGAACTGATCTCCAGAAGGACCCACCTCTGAGCATCTAGTGGGAATATCACATGCAAAACGAGTTAGGATCATAGAAGCACGAGAAGCTGCCTGAGTCAGACCATTTGTCCATCTCACTCAGCATAGTTTACACTGATTGGCAGTTGCTCTCCAGGGTTTTAGGCAGGGACTTTTCCAAGCCTCACTTGGAGATGCCAGGAATTGAAACTGGGACCTCCCACATGCAAAGCAGATGGTCTACCACTGAGGTATGGCCCTTCCCCACAGTTGTGTCAGCTGTGGGACAGTGAATACGCTTGCTCAACAATCCATATCCTACCCCTAGAGCTTTTTCCCCCCCAGTGATGCATAGAAAGAGCCTACAAAATGATAATCCAGATATTCTAAGATTCAGCTCCCCTGCTAATGAAGAGACCTGTGGATAAATCTAAATTCACAAGTTTACATTCACCAGCTAAGATCACAACAGCACTTCACTTGAAATACTAGCTTGAAAGTATCCAAAGAGCTTCACGTGTGTTAATAGAGTAATGTAATCCATGGAGCAATATTGCAGAAGGGAGGGCTGAGGTATCACAGCTTGCCTAAGGCCAACTAGTGAATTCATGGCAATTTGACCCAATCACTTTCCAGTTTCATAGCTCATGCTTATATCAGCTTTTACACTACATCAGCTCTTTCTCATGGTCTCCCAGGTATTCCACTGAATCAACCCTGGATAGTAAACATTGGTCAACATGCAGCTTAGGAGAGTTGTTGAATCTCAAATGCTGAGGTGCAAATTGGTCAGTGTAAAAACGTCATGCAGGAAATGCTGTTTCAGAGGTAGCTAGAGCTCCATTAATCTCACATTCCCTTAAAGGAGTCTGAAACCAGGAGACTTCAGTTCTGCACTCAAGGCTAATAAAGCCCCCTCCCTCCCCATATCACATCTGAAGCTGTTAAAATAAAAAGACTTCTTTTTTTAAAAAAAAATAAACTTCTCAACTGTCCTAAAACTGAATTTCTCAAGAAGAAATATGTACTCTCATTTTTTTAAAAAATTCCCCATTCAGCTTTCATACTCTGACATTACCCAGATACGGTGTCCTCAGTGTGACTTTTTTGGAAATAGCATTCTTTCGTTAGGTGGTTGTTCATTATCAAGATGTCAGAGAAGAATGTAGTTTATCACAAAACTGAAACCAAATCGCAACCTCATGATGAATTATGCACACCGGTTAGAATTCAAGAGCCACTTCTGTATACCATGGCCAAACTGAAGAGTAGAAGGTGGCCTTTGCACTGGAAGGTGGAGAGCTCTGTGCCCTTTGTCCCTCTGTCCACCCAAACATCCCACCCACCCCTCTGTAATTTAAGTGCAAATGCATTTCCTCAAACCATTGGCATGAGAATGCATTATACAGAATGCAACACACATGCCTGTCCCTGTGCTCTTCGCCTGCACACCTACATCCAAAGCTTGTGGGGTCTTGGAATGTGGATAAAGTTTTTACACAAACCAGCCTCTGATGGAAACTGTGATGCACATGGATAGTAAATCCATGCAAGCCTAGCTGTGGCTCACATCCGCCTCCCACCACAGCAGGCTTGTGCTAAAAAGTCTGTTTGCAAAAATACTGATACGGTATAGATTTTGTGCCTATGCTCTTGTAACACCCAGTGCAACACACACTCCTGCTGTGCATTTCAAATATGTGTATATTTCAGACTAACAGACTGCTGAAGCTGTTTCCGAGGGCATTGCATGTTCAGAACTCTGGCAATCCCAACAGCTCAGCAACACATATAAGGCACAACTCCTTCTCTATCGGTCCCCATCCCTCCCACCCTGCTCTTCTATTTTATATTGGGACAGATGTTCAGATGCGTATTCAGCTCCCCACACTAAGTGCCTGTCTGCGGAGCTCCTGCCCAGAGCCAGTTAGAGCTTGAATTACAATAAACCTATTCAGACCGGGGTTTGCAGCAAGAAGCAGCCGAGGGATCCTAAAGTCTTCAGTAAACGCTGTGATGGTGGCAGGCGACAATGATGCCTTCTGGATAAGAAAACTCAAGAACACCTGGTCTGGCTTCCAACACTGCAGCATCTGTAGCTGATGCCCAAACAAGTAGCAGCTGGTGTGTGTGTGTGTCTGTGTGTGTGTGTGTGTGTGTGTGTGCATTGGTCAGTTTGGGGGATGAAGAAGAAACCTCACTCCTACCACCATCACTGTATAAAAGCCAGTGGGCTTTGCTATCTGAAAACAAGAGAAGGGCAGTGGACTTCTTTACGTGAAAATGAGGTACGGGTGCTGAACCTGGGAGGGAAAGCACTCCCAAACCATCTCCATCATCACCATCCACCCCCCCCACACACACACTCAATTTGCTAAGAAAGATGCCCAGAGGAGATGGAGAAGAAAGAGGAGGAGAAGATTGGGGTTGGGAGTAAAAGACTTCTCCAAAAAGCCATTGCACACAAGCACCAACACACACACAAACATTGTGGACAGATAATGCAAATCCCAGGGAAAGTACCATCTCCTATTCACAACGCAGGAGCAGCTGCTGTCCGATGCCGGCACAGCATCCCTCTGGGAGGAAACAGTGGCAGGATCCCTGAAGGACTAAGCGCCAGTTCTGAGCCCAATCACCTCCTTTACATGCACACCCCAAAACGTGGCACATTAGTGCTGTGACCGGGGGACGGACCCCCTAACTAATCATAATCATAATGTGCACATCTGGGCGAAATCATCAGGTCTGTATCGCTGTGGCATGCAAAACGCGTCCCCCACCCCACCCCACCTCTTCAACCTTCCTCGTCTGGTCCATCTTCTTGCCTAGAGATATACGGGAGCGAGAGGGATTCCCCTGCCACCGTCCCTCCTTGTGGCATACCTGGGATGAAGAACAGGGCAGTTGTGGCCGTGAAGACGATCCAGCAGGCGGGATGATACATCTTGGGGGAGCTGCAATAGTCTGGAGCGGCTTGGCTGGCTGTTTTCCTCCGTGCTGAATTCTGAGTAGGTTTAAATCCAATGTTTGCAGAGGGAGGGAGCGCGAGTTGGAGAGAGAGAGAGAAAGAGAGATGGGGACAGGCAGTCAGTGTCTCTGATTTTTCCCCCCACTCCCCTCCCTCCCTCTCTCTCTCCCCCTCTCTTTTTCCACCCTGCACATAACACGCTAGCAGAAGAAGCCCCAGAACCAGCACTACCAGTCTGTACGGGGGTGGGGGGGAGAGAGAACAGACCTCCTACCAGGCATTCATTGGTTCTGGTCTCCTGAGTGACATTCTCTGGCTCTTCTGCAGCTTTTTGACACTGTGGGGAGTTAAACGGCACTGCCAACTGCTCCCTTTGGTGCCCCTTGCTGTGCCCTCCCTTACTTCCAGATCTACCCCAATGCAGGGCACGGGGAGAGAGGGGGAAGTGTGTCGGGGGACACAGAGCCTTTGGCCAGGCTGAGGTCTTGGGTCAGCAGCTTTGAAAGGGAGAAAGGAAGCAGACTCTTGTCAGTGCCATGGATTGGATGTTTGTTTATTTCTCCCTGTAGCTCTGAGCTCCTTCCTGCCACCCACCCTCCTTCCCTCTCACTCACTCACTCTCTCACACAGGCAGGCAGGCAGAGGGGTTTGGGGATGCTCCTTGCAGTTAGATGCCACAGAGGGAAATGCAACTTGTTGATGCTGATGCTGCCGCTGACAATTTGCCAGGCATGTTAGGATGCAGACTGTGTGCCAGTTGCCCACTATTTGACCAGCTTTCCATCTTGCCACCAGCGACTCAGTCAAATATGTATACAATTGAATGGAGTGTTTTGCAAGCATCAGCGTTGGGAGTGCATAAATCCCACGGAGGAGAAAGGAGAAATCCAGGGAGCTGTACCCAAGTGGTGAACAAGCATATATCAGATGGCTGGAGAAACATACAGTACGTATAACCAGCAGATATATTAAGGGTATCAAAGGACTGTTAATAACTGCATACAGATGGTCTCTGTCTCTTTTACATTTTCTGTAGGCAGAAGAAGCCCCTTTTAGCAGATTTGTTTTGCTCAACACTGAACTGCATTATCTACTCCATAGGCTACTTCACATGTTACACTGAACAAAGGCACGAGCCATCTCTACACATGTACAAGGGTTTGTGTGAAAGAGTATACACCTACTGATTTGTACTGCCTAAATATTGTGTACAAAGAAACATATTATGTACTCACTGAACATAGCAGCTGAACACCCCTGGTATCAGAAAGGCCCTAGCATGCTGAGCAAGACACTTTGTTAAACCACAGTTTCTGGTGACATCCATACTGGGAAACTATCACTTGTGGAGAAGCCCTAATATCAAACTGAAATTCAGTCAGTAGTCAAAGGAAATATTTTTTAACATAGCATGTTCCTTGAAGGTGGTCATGTGAGGGGAGGGGAGAAAGAGTGGGGCAAGTAATCAGAGCAGACAAGAACAAATCTTGTTCTTGGTCCAATAAACCATGGCTTGTCAGAGTGAAATCATTTTGTCTGAGCTAGGCTATTGTGTTCATGCATGTGTAAGGCAGCAATGGTACAAGTGTTTTCCTTAGATACTAAAATACTCAATAATAGCTATTAAAAATATGAGGTACATCACTTATGTTCATGTACTGTTTCACATTGCCATATTCAAGAAGAACTGCATACAGATATCTGCAAGAACCGACTTCCATTTCTTAAATTATATGAGGCATAACCTAGTGGGCAAAACAGGAATTTACTTAATTTGTTATAGTACATCTAGAATATAATGCAGTGTTGAAAAATTATCCTGTAATGCATCCACAGAGTGACCAAACAATATATATTAATACAAAATCAATTGCTTTTAAAAGTGCATAAAAATGAGTCTATTTGTTTTCTAGTTTGCATAGATTCCCCTATGCCCGATGAAGACATTACATGTGGTTTTCAAGCTTGCAAACTATTTCAGCATAATTCAATTTTATACAGTCACAGATATCATCGCTCCCTACTCGATGCTCCTGATTGAGTTAGGCTAATTAGTAGAAACCATTTTAAAATTGCAAAGAGTGCCTGGATCAAGGCTCAGCATGGGTTGCAGGGCCCAAATTTAAATGCATGATTGGATGAGGAGAGAGAGAGAGAGAGAGAGAGAGAAGCTATAGCAACATCTTTAAATGCCCGCCCTGCCTTGCTTGAGTAAACATTCAAATTCCTAGGCACCTGCGCCAAATTTATAGACCCCCCCCCATCCCAATAGATGATGCTTGCCTAATTCACCTGGAGAAATATGTTCTGCAGACACCTCTCTGTGCATTATTTGCATATTACACATTGTGGTACAGAGGAGAAAGACTATCAGTGAGGAAATGGTGCAGTTGTCTTCCATCCCAACCGCAAACTCTCATCATTACCATCAGAAATCTCCATAACTCTATGTATACTTTATAACTTCTTAGACTTTTATGACTGCAGCTGTAAATGAACATACTAGAGCAGGCCTGTGGAACCTGTAGCCCTCCAGCAATTGTTGAGGTACCACTCCCATCATCCCTGATTCCTCTGCTGGCTGGAGCTGATAAGAGATGGGATTCCAACATGCTTTTTTTTTGGGGGGGGGGGTTAACAGGTGGTCCAGTCCCTATACTAGGGGATGGCCCAGATAGCTTAAAATTTGCATTTCATATTGTTCCCTTTTCTTTGTAGTATTTTAAAATGGTAATCAATATAACTACAAGTATATACATTTTTAATTAGCTGCTTTTAAGTGTCCTTGCTGCTAGTTTTATTGTTTTATATTTCTTTGTAAGTCACTATGAAGACTTTTACAATCAAGCAGCGTATAAACTTTAATTAAATAAACAAATGCAGTAGCTAATCAATTAAATAGTAGAACGTATGTTTCGTGCACAAAAAGTTCCATTTTTTTAAAAAAAGAGATCAATTAGCAGGTAGATTAGAAGTCTGACAACGTTAAAAAAAATCAGATTCTCATATTCCTTTTTTGGGGGAGTGCAACAGCTTTAATGAAACAAAGTGCAGTGAGGTTTACTTGGGTGGTTGTAAGTAGCAAGTTTAAATGCCACCCCTTAAACGTAGAACCAGGTGCAAGGTGGATTCCTTCTGGATGCTGTAGTCAGACAGGGTGCAGCCGTCTTCCAGCTGCTTGCCAGCAAAGATCAGCCTCTGCTATTCCTTAGGGGGAGGTTAACTCCACTTTGAACACACTTTGAACATATTTACAACTATGCTAAGCATTAACTAGATTCAGCACATGAAGAGTAGAGAGTTAGAGTTACACACCAACCTCTTTAGGCTCATGGGCATGTTTGGATTTTTGAGTGAGTTCCATGGACAGCAACCCCTCTAGTCACTTCTCTCTCCCAGATGAACACATACACACCAAGTGCCCAAGCTGACATGTGTGCACAACATGCACACATTTCAGTTTTCCAAGGTATCTGGGTAAAAGTCAGATCGAGTAGAATTAATCTGAGCCTTGAAAAACCCAGAGAGGTGAAAGAGGAAGTGGGAAAGAGCAATGCTTTTCCAACTTCCTCATTCAGCTGTAGGGACGCGGGTGGCACTGTGGGTTAAACCACATATCCTAGGACTTGCCAATCAGAACGTCAGCAGTTCAAATCCCCGCGACGGGGTGAGCTCCCGTTGCTCGGTCCCTGCTTCTGCCAACCTAGCAGTTCAAAAGCACGTCAAAGTGCAAGTAGATAAATAGGCGGGAAGGTAAACGCTGTTTCCATGCGCTGCTCTGGTTTGCCAGAAGCGGCTTAGTCATACTGGCCACATTACCCAGAAGCTGTCCGCCGGCTCCCTCAGCCAATAAAGCAAGATGAGCGCCGCAACCCCAGAGTCGTCCACGACTGGACCTAATGGTCAGGGGTCCCTTTACCTTTACCATTCAGCTGTATGTAGTGCTCAAGAGAGAAAAGGTTAATTCTCGCCACCTTATGACCAAGGAGGCAGTGAGGAGGGATCGCAGATGCTTCATGGGCACCTAGGTGTGATTACATCCACAGGTGCCACATTGGGAACACCCACACTCAGGGAGAGTACTGCCCTCCAGAAGTTGGGGGGGAGGCAGGATAACACATATGAAGGACATGGCCTTCTGTGGTGGCCCCACAACTGTGAGGCTCTCTCTCTTGATATATACAAGTGGGGCTCTACTTTCTTATTTCTTAGCTGGCCTTTTAATTTTTGTTGTTGTTATTGTCCAGGATTACTTGTGGTGAGGGGTCTTGGTGACATGATTGGCTATGATATTGTAAAAGGAATTAATGATAGAGATCTGTAATATTTCACTTCTGTTATTATGTCTGTATGTTTTTTTATATGTGACTACGGCTATGTTATGTCAGGTCCTTGAAAGCAAAAAAGGACCTCTCTAAATTAAGTGAATGGGTAGTAAAATGCCAAATGCAATTCAATGCATACTAGTGTACAGTGATGACCCCCACCCAAATCTTAATTTCACATGGGGTCTGAACTGTGTCCAGGAACGAGATCTTGAGGTTATAGTAGATAGCTCAGTGAAGATGCTAACCCAGTGGCAGCTGTCAAAAAGGCAAATCCCATGCTAGGGGTCATTAGGAAAAGAATTCAAAATAAAACCGGCAGTATCTTAATGCCGTTATGCAAGTCTATGCTACAAGCACATTCAGAATAGTGTGTACAGTTCTGGTTGCCTCACCTCAAAATGGCTACTGCAGAGTTGGAAAAGGTTCAGAAAGAACAACTAAAAGAATCAAGGGGGTGGAGCAACTCTGCTAGGAGGAAAGGTTGCAGCATGTGGAAGAAAAGGTGAGTAAGAGATGACACAATGACATGAAGAAAGTGGATAGAGAAAAGTGTATCTCCTGTCATAACACTAGAACTTGTGGAAGATTTAGAAAATGTTGGAAGATTCAGGACAGGTCAAAGAGAGCACTTCTTCACGCAGAAGTGTAATGCTTCTGAATATCAGTTGATGGAAACTGCAGAAGGGGAGAGTGCTCTTCTGCTTCAGTCCTGATTGCAGGTTTCCCTTTGGAGCATCTGGTGGGCCACTGTGAGAATAGCATGTTGACTGCATGGGTTATTGGCCTGATTCAGCAGGCTTTTCTTATGTTCTTGCATGATTTTAAATGGTTTCCGTGTCATAAGCCACCAGAGTCAAGAGGCCCCCGAGTGGTTTACTTCAATAAAAATATAAAACAATACAATACAAATAATGTATAATGAGAACAGTTGCATAATTCCATAATTCCAACAGAGATAAGGAATGGGCAAAGCAGTATGACCCTATTAATCAGTTGTATAAAACTCTGATTGTAATAAACTAACAATCCTTCCACCCAGCCCTCCTGCTGAATCTTGACCTCTTTCTAAAAGAGTATAACTAAGAGACAGGTGGAAATAAATGAATACTTCTGAACCTCTAGATTGCATGTAGCCCCCTCCCCTCCCACAGTCAGATTTATTAGTAACATCCTTGAAACTATTGTGCCACAAGTGGTTGCTGACAAAAGAATAAAATATAAAGTAAAGTAAGCCTAAAAAAATCAATAACTTCCTGGTTTGACTAACCCATAGTTTCCTGTTGCATCCAAACCATCAAAGTATGGTTTGCACAAGCCAGCCAAATAGGATTGAAAACCAGAATCAGTTGTGGTTTGCAAAGCCTGGTTTCAAGGGCACGTGTGCTATAAACTATACATTTCTATTTCAAAAGAAGCAAATCATGGCAGTATGAGGAGAGGTTTATCAGAAATGAGAGATCACCTGAGGCAGCTGTCCACCCTTTTAGAGAAATCTGAGGCACCTGTGTATCCAGGGAGAGAAGAGCCATAGCAGATGCTTTTGCTTTGGAGAGGGTGGGGAGAGGCACTCAATGGTCAAGAAGTCCGAAGCATAGGAAAAAACCAGCACTTGATTTTGCTAAAATCTAGACATTTTAGAAGCCACTGAAAGCAGCAACTTCTAGGCAGACATGCATAGTCCTTTGCCAAGTTTCACTATCAATTTGTTGACTTGGTTTTTGGGCAGGGGGTTGTTTTTTTGTTTGGGTTTTTTTAAAAAAATTGTTTAGATCCAGCTAGTTTCTTTTAAAGTAAAATGTCAAGCTGACCTCAACAGTTACTGCTTGGGACAGGGACCGTCAACAACAGGCATAGGCAGCCTCAGCCCACCAGATGTTTTGGGACTACAATTCCCATCATCCCTGACCACTAGTCCTGTTAGCTAGGGATCATGGGAGTTGTAGTCCCAAAACATCTGGTGGGCCAAGGTTGCCTATGCCTGGTCAACAGCATGAACTTCTTTATGTTGCTGGACTCCAACTCCCATCAGTTCCTGCAAACATAGCCTATGATCAGGGATGTTGGGGGTTGCACACATTGTTGAACCCTGGCATAGAGTAAAACATCTGGGAGAGCTACAGAAAGAAACAACTTCAAGAACAAAATGAGGTTTGTTTGTTTTTTTAAAAAAAGCCTTCTCTCTGAGGAAACACTAATAAAACTGAAGCTACAGAAAAAGGAAGAAAAAAGAGCAGAGGTCCAAGGTGATCATTGTGCCTGGTGTGTAGACAGGAGCTCAGACAAAGGGCAATAAAGTGAGGCCTGGCCTATGTGAGGTGGCCATCTTCATATTTAGGCAGTGGGTGGTACCTGTTTTTCTCAGAGGGTAGAGTCTGCAACTTGCTGTGAGAGAAGGTGGCAGCACCAAGCTTTGTGCTTCTGTCCACCATGAAAATCTAACAGAGGACTGGGGAACTCTTTTTCAGCCCAAGGGCCACATTCACTTCTGTGCAACCTTCCAGGGGCCATATGGCAGTGCTGGGCAGTGCCAGAGGCAAACGTAGGTGGGGCAATGAAGGTAAATGTTACATTTGTGCAGCAGGCTAGTTTCTACACACATTCACACACCCCTCTCTACCCTCCATCCAGGCAAGCAAGAGGCATTCTTAGAGCTCAGTGGCATTTCAGCCCAGCGGAAAGCCTTCAAATCAGGGCTGGGAAGGGATGAAGTCTATGGAAGGTCTCAAGGGTGAGACAGAGAGGACTGGGGGCCAAATTTCACCTGCTACACCTGAATTTCCCCACTTCTGCTGTAATGCCTCACAGAAAAACCTCTCTGGAGGGACCCAGACCCACGGCCATTTCTTCTTCTCACCTGATAACTCTGCAATTTGTTGTAGTCTGAGGGAGCAGCTTCGGTAGTCTTCCTCTGTGGTGGGCTGTCTTTTTTAGAGTCTTTGGCCCATCATTCATCACCTCTTTTCGACCATCCAGTACTGTGCACATTTCTTCTTCTAGAAGATAGCATTTCTTCTGATGGTTTTCCAGCTTCCTAGTCAGGTTGCTTTTGTGAGTGGGTGAGGCATTATTTCTTGGTCTACCTCAGATAGTGAACAGGGCCAGCCCTGGAACCAAACCCATCTCAGCCTATATTTTATTTAATGCCTGCTTGGTCAAAGCAGTATGTGTAGGATTAGTCACACCACTCCTCATTCCCTCATGGTTTCTCCCTGAGCATTAACCAAGCACAATATGGAGGTGGGAATTATACCAGGTGTGCCTCTTCTTCTTGTTCTAATGCAGTGATGAGAAAAGCTGCACCTGTGGGAAGCTCTCTCCCCCTCTCCTTCCCTGAGTGTCTTTCAAAGAAGGGGTGGGGAACCTCAAGCCTGAGGGCCAAATGCAGCCCCCCAGGCTTCTCTAGAGAGTTGTTGGGTATCCTCCCCCAACCAGACTCCATTCCTCACCTGCTTCATACCTTGAGCTTTTTTGACTGGCTGGAATGTGTCCTCAGTCTGTGATCATGACCCTCGCTTAGTGCATGGAGGACAGAAAAACTGTGCATTGTAGGGAGACAGCGTGGCATAGTGGTTAGGGTGTCAAACTGGGACTTGGAAAACCAAGGTTCAAATCCCAATGCAGCAATGAAGTTTGCCTCAAGGCAAGTCCATGACTCTCAGCCTAACCTACCTCAACAGGTGGTTGTTGTGGGGAATAAATGAGGAAGGGGGGAGAGTCCTGTACACCACCTTCTTTGGCTCCTTGCAGAAAAAGTTGGGATATAAATGCAACAGCATGAATAAATAAATGCTGTACACAGGTAAATTTTGTATTTGTTGCTCTGCCCACTTTTGCCTGTAATAGGTGGAGGTTTTCACAACATCAAGGCACAGCCTTTGGGGGAAGCAGCACATGTTAAAATTCGGCCAGACATCAAGAGTGGGGTGGGGACACACTCCTTTGCATACCCCATAATTAACTTACAGAACTCACTGCCACATGATATAGTTCGACATGGAAGATAGCCATATCAATTAGCCACAATAAGTAAATACAGCCTCCACATTCAGAGGCAGCATACTTTTATTTAATGTGCTTGCTTATTGCTTACAGGTATAAGTTGCCCAAACCTAGTGCTTGAGTTCACACAGGCAGCACAGATCAAATACAATAATGTATCAAAGCAGATGAAATAGCATCAGCACCAAATAGGCAGCCAGGCAGACATAAAAAGGGATGCAATGAAAATGTTGTGGTAAAGATGAAAACACTGTCAAAGTTAGAGACTAAACTCTGTTCTGTATCAGCTGTAAGATGTTAAGTATCATAAATGATGGCAAAAGGGCCGGGTTGAACAAAAACAGTATGTGCCTTATACTGAAAAGATGATAATGTAGGCTTGTCTCAGAAGAGTGCTTTACAACCGTGGGGCCACCACTGAAAAGATCATCTCTCTTATTATAACTCTCCATTCTTAGAAAAGCCCTAAGTTGATTATCTTAGGGTATGCAGAGGGACATATGAGATGACACGTTCCTTTAGGTCAGGGTTATGAAATCTGTGGCTTTCCAGATTGATTTATTTCCTTTATAACAGAATTTCTATACTTGCATATAATGAAATATCAGGGTGGTTTACAACAAAAAAATATAAAACACATTTAAAACACAGTACAGATGATCGGAGAATACTGAGAGGTGATATGATAAGCATCTTCAAATATTTGAAGCGCTGTCACATTGAAGATGGAGCAAGCTTGTTTTCTGCTGCTCCAGAGGGTAGGACCAAAACCAGTAGATTCAAAATACAGGAAAGGAGATTCCAAGTAAACATCAGGAAGAACTTTCTGGTGCTTGGAGCTGTTCAACTGCAGAAAGCACTACCTTGCAAAGTGGTGGGCTGTCCTTTGTTGGAGGTCTTTAAACAGAGATTGGATGACCATCTGCCAGGGATTCTTTAGCTGTGGTTCCTGCATTGTAGGCGATTGGACTGGATGACCCTGGAGCTTCTTTCCAAGTCTATAGTTCTATGACCATTGAAGTGACTGGCTAAACAACAACAACCACCAACCCACAATAATAAAACATCTGAAAAGGCTTGTCAACGTAAAAAAATGTCTTTAAGAGAGTAAACTGGGAGTAAACTGGGAGAGTCTTTAGCAGCATGTGACTGGTGACACTAAATGCCCAGTTTGTAGCAGAGACCAGCCAGGACTCTGTAACACAGGGGGCAATTAACCGCACTCCTCTGGATGATCTCAGTGCCCAAGCTGGGTTGCAGTTCCCATCATCTATGACCGTTGGCCATGTTGGCTGGCAGCAGGTGGAGTCCAACCACATCTGGAGGGCTGAAGGTTTCCCATACCTCCTTTAGGTACTGGATTCACAAGCTGTGTGTGTTTTTATAGATCAGAACAAGCACTTTGAATCCTTAGTGCTGGGGGACATGTAATAGCCAAGGAAGTAATGTTCCTGAATGCTGCCAAAGAGGGGAGAGTGCTCCAATCCTGCTTGTGGATCTCCCATGGACATCTGGTTGGCCACTGTGAAAACAGGTTGCTGGACTAGATGGGCCACAGGCCTAATCCAGCAGGCTCTTTTTATGTACTTATGGTGAAATCATTTCAGCCCCAGACCCATTGACTTCAGACAGTGGAGGCTGGTCCATAAAGGCAAATGCGGTCTGCCCCACCACCCTCAGCCAGCCCCCACTTGCCCTGCTATCTTACTTAGAACTAGTTCAAAAAGGTGGCATTAGAGGAGAGGGTTATTGATGGCTACTAGCCATGCTGGCTATACTTTGCCTCCATGGTCAGAGTCAGTAATGCTTCTGAATATCAGCTGCTGGAATCCACAGGAGGGGAGAGTCCTCTTATGCTTGGGTCCTCCTTGTGGACATCCCAAAGTGGGCACCAGGTTGGCCACTATGAGAACAGGATACTGGACTAGATGGGCCATTAGCCTTACAGAACAGAGCTCATCTTACATTCTTTTGCCCCACTGTTCCCATGCCCTGCTGCGAGCTTCCAAGAGGTATGCTATTAGCCACTGCTGTCCACCCGTAGGCCCCTTATCCCCACACCCACCCTAAAGTATTCATGGCTTCTTTAAGTATGGCAATAAAGGCATTTATGTAGGTAACACACTCAACAGTAAAGTGATGGCCTCAAAGAAACCATTTTATGTTTCTAAAAGATGGAATGAGGAGAGCTGTAGGGGTACATAATAATATGTATTTCAATGATGGAGCTTCTCGGGACAACGGCAGCAGGGGATATTTGTTTTTGTATAGCAGGAAAAGCTTCTAAAATGCATATTTAAATTGATAGGCAGTGCCATCTCCAAGTGGAGACATTATGGTCTGCTGAGTGCATTTTAACACAAGAGGGTTTTTCCTCCTTTTTGGTGCTTTTTTTTTTACTGTCACATTATTATTCTTTTTTAAAGCTTCCTCAATGCCTAGTTACTTGTGGAACCCTTTTAGCGTCTGGGGAAAATAATACACAGCCTTAAATCTTCCTTGAAAGAAAAAGATACCTTCGCTTTCATGTTGCTTTCCCACCACCCCCCATCCACCCCCACATCTGCTTTGTTTTAAAGGCACAACAATGCATCCACAAGCCCACAGGAAGCAATGATGGGGCGGGGTGGGGGGAAGCCATCCCGATTCTTTCAAGAGAAGGTTTGAAAGACATTGATGGAAAGCCAGCAAAACTCTGTAAGTTGGAGTAGAGTTCAAATACCAAAGTTTCACCTGTGAATTTATTGGAGCCCCCAAAATTTGTTGTGTTTGCAGGAGATTCACTGGCTTCTCAGAACTGTATTCCCAACATTGTAGGACTTAATTCCTTCTGTGAACTTACTGGAAACCAGCAGGTTTCTTGGGATTCAATGAGCTTTACAGGGCTTTCCTAAAACTGTAGGTCCAAATCCTCCCTGTGAACTTACTGGAACCCAGCAGGTTCCTTGGGGTTCAGACTTTTTTTCAAACCTTTCCCCAAATTGCAAGTCCCATATGCAGAAGTTGGTTGTGCTGCCCTGTGATATGATGGTGTGCTTAGCACCACACTCGGGCAGAAGAGGATTATGTGAATGTGAACCACAGTCTACAACAGAGGCAGGGAACCTCTGGCCTGTGGGCCTAATAGGGCCTGCCAGACCTCCCTGTTTGGCCTGTGGTGCTATTTTTGACCAAGCCATACCCACCTACCATTTACTTGACATCATACATAGCCTCAGGTGTGGGGCAGGTAAAGATGTAGCTGGACCAGAAGTGGGTGTGCAGGTACTGCACATGGAAAGGCCTCTCCCAAGACCTTGGAAAGCAGCTCCAGTTAGAGGACATTATGCTGGTCTAGATAGATAAACTATTTTGTTGGTGATCTGAGATGAGATACCCACACAGAAGCAGAGAAAGGTTCAGATAGTTTACTGTTGCAGAAGATAAGGCTCAGTAAAGCAGGTCTGGATGTAGATATATACAGTTATATACAAGCAAAAGTAGCTCCGTTACTCTAAATTATGTCAGCAATTCTAGATGAAGCACTGGACAACTAACATTGTAGTACTGAGCTGACATGCATCAATCACGTATATAGTTGTGGCACTGAGCTGGGGTTGTTACCTTGGGGTGGGTGGGAGTTGGGGGCACTCTTATGCAGTGCTTCTGCTCCTTCCTTCTGGGCCGTGTCCAGAAAGTGGTGTTGGGGGCGAGTGTTCGGACCCCTGGGCTATGTCTTCTCTCCCATGCTATTTAACATCTATATGAAGCCACTGGGTGAGATCAATAGGGGGGTTGGGCTGGGTGCTCATCAGTATGCAGATGATACCCAGCTCTACCTCTCATTTAAATCAGAACCAGTGAATGCAGTGAATGTCCTGTGTAAGTGTCTGGAGGTGGGTGGTGGATAGATGGTGGCTAACAGATTGAGGTTGAATCTTGAAAAGACAGAAGTACGACAGAGGATGAGATGGTTGGATGGTGTTCTTGAAGCTACCAGCATGAGTTTGATCAAACTGCGAGAGGCAGTGGAGGACAGAAGTGCCTGGCGTGCTCTGGTCCATGGGGTCACGAAGAGTCGGACACGACTAAACGACTAAACAACTGTTTCTGGGGGATAGGGGTTGGGCAGGTGTGGGGAACTCCCTGGTCCTGAATGGAGTAATTGTGCTCAGAAACTGCAACTAATCCAGAATGTGGTAGCTAGATGGTGACTGGGAATGGCAGCTGGGACCATATAACACCAGTCCTGAAAGACCTACATTGGCTCCCAGTACAATTCTGAGCACAGTTCATGCAGCTGAGATCATCAGTGCCTGGGATTCATACACTCTTCATTCCTCTCTCTTTCTGGCTTTGTTTCCCTGCCTGTCTGTGAGGTTGTGTCTGTCTGTCTGACTCTCTTTCTCTTCCCATGAATGGCTACCCATTTCTCCTTGAAATCTTGTTAGAATATAAATGCAACATCTATTGATTTGCAATTCATACAATCCAAAGATGTTTCTTCCCCCCAAAAAGGAATGTTCTCTGAATTCACATAACCACCAGAGTAATAAACAGAACATGCTGGTGAATGGGCACACTAACCACCTACCTGTCACTCAGCAGGCCTCTTAAGGGATCTGGTCACATCTGAAGTTGCAACCTATGACCATTTGCTAAGAGGTCTGCTTTGCCTAGAGGATGAGCTTTTGCACGGAAAATATGGCTGTAACAGAACATGAGAAGTTCAGAAGGGAAACCAGATTTGCACCTTTTTGCTGCAATCACATATGCATACAGATCAAACCTTACTTCATGGACGCAAAAGCATTCACCCAGTAGATGAGCTTGCCTGGAACTTGTAACTGATGATCAGTGTCATAAGCAGGTACTGTGATGTTCCAACATGCAAAACAGGAAGGTGTTCCCAATGGTAGAGTCTGGTCATAGCTGGTAGTAGCTGATGGAGGACAGAGGAAGCTGGTTAAAAGGCCACCTGCCACAGCAGGCTCATGCTCACGAATGAGAAGCCAAAGGCAGCATGAGTGTGGAAGGAGGAGAGAGAAAGAAAGCACAACGCAGGCTCTTAAAACGCAAGGGAAATGAGGAGCTCCGCGGAGCGGAGCAATATGGCTCTAGCAAACCGAGAACAATCAGGCTGAGCCGTATGAATGGATTAAGTAGTATTTAGCGGCTGAGGAGGATAAAGAAGAAGTGGGCTGGAGTGCGGGAGAAGATACACCACACTATATTGCTCATGTCTCAAAGTGCCAGGCTATTGAAAGCCTTTAAGAGCATTATATCCTGGTTATAGTCTTTATTTTCTTCTTTCCCAACCTGCTCATATTAATAGGCATACATCCCGCCCCTTACTTTGTGCATTTGAAATCCCACAGCTACACAATAGCTTACTGTACCAGTGGTGGCAAATGTCTGTGTGCGTGTAAATCGCCCAAGCGCACTTGCTTGCTTTGTAGCAAAAGTATGCTGCATTTTCCAATAATACACTCTTCCTCAGTCTGGGGAACTCTGGATATTGTGGGACTCCGACTCAGATTCAGCCAACATTGCCAATGGTCAAGGATGTTGGGAGCTGGAGTCCAACATCATCTGGGGGCCACATCTTCCCAATACCCTGAAAAAGCCCTTTGTTTGATCAGGCAAGGCAGTTAAATCATTTGTAAGGGATTAAAAACATACAAACAAATAGTCAAACAGGTTTACACAAAACATGTTATACTTTATATTCCAATATCAACTAAAACAGAGTAGCATCCAGAGATGGGCAAACATGTCAATGTCAATTTCTCATTTTTCCAGTCTTAAATTCAGTTCTCCTGTTTTTCACATTATTATTATTATTACTATTATTACTGCTATTATTATTATTATTATTCTCCACCAATCTGGTTGGGTTTCCTAGCCACTCTGGACGACTTACAATATATCTAAAAACCTAATAAAAGCATCAGTCCTTAAAAACTTGTCTTCTAAAAGTCAAACAGTTGTTTATTTCCTTGACATCTGAAGGGAGGGTGTTCCGCAGGGAGGGCACCACTGCCAAGAAGGCCCTCTGCCTGGTTCCCTGTAACTTCACTTCTTGCAGTGAGTTTATGATTACTTTTTAAAATTCTAATGAAAATTCATCAGTATTTCAACATGATTTTCTCCTAATATATTCATTTTGTACATATTTTGGTCTAGTGTGCACATTTTTGTCCAATTTTGTCCAATGTTCCCTAATATAATGCATTTTAAAATGCTATTTTCAATAATACATGAATTTATATTCAAATTTTACCCTAGTATGTACATTTTTTTTGCACATGTCACTTGGCTGGAGAACTGCACTGAAAAAATTCAGAGAAGTGCAAGTTTCAAGAGATGGCTGTATTTCTGTTCTCATATTCTTTTAGAAAGTGTGACTTGGGTAGATTCACCTTTAAATGTCAGTCAAATCTATCCCTCACCCCTCACTTTTAGGTGTTTCTGCATTAAAATTATAAGTAAGTATTGCTTTCATATAATATAATATTCTCTTTTAAAAATCACACTATATTACATATTATTTAAATTTCTATACTATAAATTAATAAATGCATTGCTAATTAACCATAACCATTGCAGTAAAAGGGAAGGAGGGAGGAAGATACCTTCCAAATATGTCCTATTGCTTCTCCTCTTGAAATGTAGGGGAAAGGAAGAAAGAGCACAGGAAATTGGAAGTGCGAAGGCCTAAACAAATAAGCAGAACTGGAAAGAGTTCTGCTATTGATTCTGCAGTGGGAGGAGGCCACGTCTGGAAAAAGGGAATCAGCATACTGCTAAGTGCACTTAGTAACTTTTGTTCAATGCAAAAGCAGAACAAAGTGAATGGGGCGGTAGTTCCAATCAGGGACTAATTACTACGTCAGTTTGAAATTAGAGATGTCAGAAATTATCTTACATCACCTCAAAGCTCTAGAGTGCGTACTGTGAATATACTCGCTCTTGGTTTACTGGGTACAGGTGTAAGATTTCAAGTGGGATTAGTTTAACTGCAAAGTTCAATGGCTTAGCCTTGAAATATACTCAAGCAATGTGTTTTGAGAGTATTTGTTGTGATTACTCAAGAGGCTTAGAGCCACTTTTGGCCTCTGCCCTTGGACCTAAAAGCCTCAATCCATGAAGAGACAACTGCAACTGCATTTAAAAATGCTCTGGAAGAATCATCACACATAGTGTTTGTATCATCAGTTGAAGCTTTGCTCCAGAATCCAAGCTCCTAACATAAGCTATTAAGTAAACTGTTGGAAATTTTTCGTCCTAAGGTTCTGCCCAGCTTTCTAGCAGGGATCTTAATGCAGGCCTACAGCAGTGCTTCTCCTAGACCAGGGTTTCCCAAACTTGGGTCTCCGGCTGATGCTGGACTACAACTCCCATCATCCTTAGCTAGCATGACCAGTGGTCAGGGATGATGGGAATTGTAGTCCAAAAGCAGCTGGACACCCAAGTTTGTAAAACACTGTCCTAGACCATCCTCATTATGTTAAACTATGGCTTAGTATTATATGTGATTGCAGCCATTCCAACCTCCTACTTATACTGTGCTGCAGGAACAGAGGGAAGTGTGTGAGTAAGCTTGAAGCTCGCTGTGACTTGCTCCCATCACTATAAAATGTGGTTTATAATGATGTCCAAAAAAGGTCCATTGTGCCAGGGTACTGATCCACCTATCTAGTCTAACACTGTCTCTTGGCCTGCCAAGCATCTCTAGTAGAGGTCCTTCCCATCACATGCTTCTAGATCCTTTTAAACTGGAGGTGCTGAGGATTGAAACTGGGATCATATGCCTGCAAAGCATTCTGTGCTTTATAACTGAGTTGTGACTCCTAAAGGGAGCATTTACACCTTGCATGGTCAAGAGCAGGGGTCAGCAAACTTTTTCAGCAGGGAGCTGGTCCACTGTCCCTCAGATCTTGTGGGGGACTGGACTATATTTTGGGGGGGAAATGAATGAATTCCTATGCCCCACAAATAACCCAGAGATGCATTTTAAATAAAAGGATACATTCTACTCATGTAAAAACACGCTGATGCCCAGACCGTCCACAGGTTGGATTTAGAAGGCGATTGGGCTGGATCTGGCCCCTGGCCTTAGTTTGCCTACCCAAAGAGCAAGGCTGTGATTGACTGGTTCCACAAAGCTGGCAAGAACTATTCAGATGTCTATGTGTGTGGCATGGTGGGGGTGGGGAGTCACACCAACAGCAGTTTTGTTCCTCATCAGCTGACAGCAGGATCCCACCCCCCTCGAGCAGAAGATGGAGTGTCTGATACCCTCATGGAAATCTTTGATCACAGTAATTATCCTCAACTGAAGTGTACAAAACCCTTCATCTGCAGGCTGAAATCAACCTCTCTCCTCTCACACACTTCCAGCCACTGGTTCCCCCAATATCTCCCATGTCTCTGCTCTGCCCATCTGATCCAGTGTAAACACTCTATCACTGTCACCTGTGGCAAAATTTCCATTTACCTTTGACGCACTGATGGGATGTGGAAAGCAAGCCTTTTCGTAGTAGCTTTGATCAAAATGACTGGGTGATGCCTGTGGAGGGAGGGTGCTAAAAAGGAGAGAGAGAAGCAGGGAGGGAGGACAGCATGCACCATAAGCTGCCAATCCATAGGTAGGAGACAGGTTCAAGGATAATTCAGACATCATTTAGCAACAGAGGGTTTCTCCTAAAACATAAAATAATATAAAAGAGAGTGTTGGAAGAAGAGGAGACTGGAAAAAATACACACACACCCCAGTTTACTCTCTCCTTTTATGCTTTCCTTGTATTCCTATGTGCCCCCCCCCTGCATTTTTTTTCTACACACACACACACTTGCTGACTATCGAGCTCTTCCATGCTGTGTGTCTCACCTAAGGACAGATGATGATAGATTAAAACAGGGGAAGAATACAAGCAAAGAAAACACTGCAGTGAAGAGAAAACAGAGCAGTGCAACGGGAGAGGGAAGTTGTTGTCACTCAGCCTGCCAAAGAATCATAGTCACAAACCAGTTTTATTATCCCATTGCTTACATTAAAAGCCTGAAAAAACTCTGGACCAGGTTACCTGAAATATCGCCTTCCTATCCAATGCCTGCATCAAGATCAAGAAATCTTGCCATGACCTTATCAGTTTGTAGTAACATGGAGGCAATCCTTTTGCTAATGGTGCCCATGTTGTGGAATTGCCTTCCTGCTGAAATATGGGGAGGTCCCATCAGCAATGGCATTCCACCGGCTCTTGAAGACACCTGCTTAGGCAAGCATTTCCTTGATCACCTGACTTGAAGTTCCTGCTTTGTTGTTTCAGCTGTTTAATTATGCTATTCAATGGGTTTCTTTATTATCATTATATGTTTTAATTATGGATGTTTTAAGGTAGTTGTTTCACTACACAGTGGTACCTCGGGTTACAGATGCTTCAGATTACAGATGCTTCAGGTTACAGACTCCGCTAACCCAGAAATAGTACCTTGAGTTAAAAACTTTGCTTCAGGATGAGAAAAGAAATCGTGCTCCAGTGGCACGGCGGCAGTAGGAGGCCCCATTAGCTAAAGTGGTGCTTCAGGTTAAGAACAGTTTCAGGTTAAGAACAGACCTCCAGAACCAATTAACCTGTAACCTGAAGCATCTGTAACCCAAGGTACCACTGTAACTGTATGTTTAAAATTAGTTTTATTTTTGTTATCAGATGCAAGTCCGTTTAAGTTCTATCGGGGTAACTTCTAAAGAAGTGGGCATTGTAATTCAGTATCATTCAGTAAAACTTTTCTCCATTACTTGATCTTCATGATTTCCCTCTTCCCAAATCAGGCTTCTGCTCAAAGCACAGAAACTGAGTCAATTTGGGGGTGGGGGAAGCTGTCATCTCAAAGCAGCTGAAAACTGGTGAAAACTTCTCTAACTACATGCATAGTTCTTGATTTCATCTCCCAGTGCTTCCAAAAAAGAAGGAAGATGGAACACATGGAGTATATCCAATAAAGTGGAAAGTGGCAAGCCTGAACTGGAGGAAGAAAGTAAATATTGCTGTGATATTGTGAGACAAAGAACAGACCCTATAACCAAGAATCATGTTGAGATGGAGAGAGAGGTGGGGGGGTGGAGACATGAGCAGGTGCCTTAGGGAGGTTTTGGCCCCCCTCCCCTCTCCTAATCTCTGCAGAGCAAGTGTTTTCCATATGCTGAGCGGTTGGTTAATACATCGCTTAAAATGGTATTGCATAGATATTTCAGACGCACTGTGCTGTGTGCCATCTGCTCTTATGTTATATGTTTCACACATTCTGGCCAATTTGGAGATCCTGTAATTTTCCCTCTCCTTCCATTTCATATGCAATGTAAGTAGTTGGTGAGGCAGGAATGGGAACCTGTAAGGTTGGGAAAGCAGAGGGGTGGGTGGGTGTTTATTTAGAAAAGAAGTTTGAAATGCATTTTCAACTATCTGCAAAACAAAGTTTTCTAAGAGAACAAAACTGCCTGAAGCTGTTGGTTCATTATCTCTAAAAATGCAGGAGGGAGTGGCAATGGCATAGCGAAGTGAGGGGAGGTCCTGGGCCAAATTGAAGCCACCATGTGAGTGATCTTATTTGTTTGTGGTCCTGTCATAAATTGGTAGTAAATCTAAACTCCTGCTAGGGCAAACACCAGCAGGCAAGTGGGGACAAAGCACAGCACTAACTTTAACACTAACATTGTAATAATGTGGCTTTAGAGCTCAGAGGTCAACAATAAACATGATTTTCTCACTGCGTCAGCTTCAGGAGAAATGCCAAGAGCAGAGACACGCCTTGTACATTACCTTCATAGACCTGATGAAGGCCTTTGATGTCAACATCCGAAAAGGACTCTTCACACTGCTCAAAAAGATAGGATGCCCACATCCTAAGCTCCACAAGATGACCATTTCCTTCCACAAGAACATGTGTGGCACTGTTTAGTATGACGGCTCATCCTCAGACGCCTTCCCTATAAAGAGCCGTGTTCTTGCCCCAACTCTCTTTGGAATTTTCTTCTCCCTGTTTTTCTCATATGCCTTCAGCTTGACCAACGACAGTGTATACATCCATTAAAGGAGTGATGGGGATCTGTTCAACCTGGCACATCTCCATGCCAAGACAAAAGTGTGGTGGATCTTTATCTGAGAGATGTTGTTTGCAAATGACTCCGCCTACTTGACAACGTACTCCAAGGAAGCTCTACAGAGTCTCATCAACCACTTTGCCGAAGCCTGCATGGGGTTCAGCTGGCAGGGACTGGCAGGGCTCTAAAGAGTGTGTGGTGGAGGCAGGGAACCAGGTGAGTGACCCAGGAGAGGAACCAGTGATTTATGGGTTGGGATGCCACCAGCAAGGTTGGGATGAGTCAGTAGGTTCCCCACTGTCTCTTAGAACAAGGAGGGACTTGAAAAGGGAAGTGTAGTAACCACTTCTGTGCAGGAGAAGCCTCAGGTTGTGGGCATGCTACCCGTCAGAAGAGGGTGTATAAACTGGAGGAGTAGAGGGCCCCCACTGCTGCTGCAACTGTTCCATAGGGCCCAGATCTGTGGACAGCTACCTAGAGGCTAGAAGCATGTGTATCTGGAGCACCATGGAAGCTGCTGTGAGTGTCTCTCTTCCTGCACATTTTCAGGACTATCTTTAAAGCCATAAGGACTGGATACTTGCCTGAAGGCTGAGATTATATGAAAACTGGATTCTGCATTTCTGTGCATTTTCTATGCTACTGAGACACCCCTGGCTCTAAGTGCAAGCTCTATGCAGTGTAGTAGAAAGAGAATCAGGGATGGACCAGGATTGGAAGATTGGGCGAACCAGTGCCAAACCTGATTCCCAAGGTTGTTGTGAAGAGATGTGGAATACTACTGTGATAGTTAAAAAAAGAACCCAACCCTGCCATTTCCTATAATTCTGTTTTTATGTCACTATTATTATTTGCTACTATGCAGAGCAAAGAAGGCTAAGTCTATCTGAATACATGATCAGCCCAAGGTGTTCTTGTGGCTCTCCTGTGACTCTTTGCATCAGAACAAACCAGGATCACTTCCATAGCAAATGATTCATCCTGGTATTTCAGAGGCACAAAGACGAAAATGCTGGATTTTTAAATGTCATACCTAGCTGTGTAGCTCATAATGCAAATGCTGCAAAGAAGATTCCTTAAGCGAGGAGGAATTTGCCCTCCACCACCCTTTCCACTGCTCAAAATCAACCTATCCGGTAGGTGTTCATTTGTTAACAAAAATATCTCCTAGAGCTTCGTTACCTGTGCTATTCACATGTAAAATGGAGTGCATCACCTGGCCTAGAAGCCTCAGCATGGGTGCAACAGTAAAAGGAAAAAGGCTGGAATATAAAGGTCTGGTTTGTTAAGCTGGAAACACTGTGAAACACTGAAAATTTCACCCCTTCCAGAGCAAGAAATCCAAATTTCTGAATGGAGGAACAGTCATTAACTTTTACATTTAAGGGATCCTTTAGCGCAGCAGTGGGGACCTTGTGGCCTTCCAGACATTGATGGATTGCAACTCCCATCAGTCATTGCCCCATCTGGCTAGGGCTGATGGGAGTTGGAGTCCAAGGACACCGGGAAGCCCACAAGTTCCTTTTCCAAGTGTAATGGGAATTTAGCAAAGATCTGTTAGTTCTGAAGCTCTCAGAATCAAAATACCCTTGCTTCCCATGTCATATGATCAGCAGACTATTAAGAACATAAGAAAATATGAAGAACCTGTTGGATCAGGCCATTGGTCCTTGTAGTCCAGCATCTTATTGTCATAGTGGCCAACTGTGTGAAGCCGCCAAGCAGGATGTGAGCGCAGGAGCCCTCTCCCCTCCTGTGGTTTTCCACAACTGGTGTTCAGAAGCACAGCTGCCTCCAACCATGGAGGCAGAGCATAGACATTGTGGCTGGTAGCCATCAACAGCCATCGCCTCCATGAGTTTCTCTAGTTCTCTTTTAAAGCCATTCAAGTTGCTGGCCATCTCTTCTTCCTGTGGGATTGATTTCCATATTTTAACCAGGCACCACATGAAGAAGTACAGTGGTACCTCAGGTTAAGTACTTAATTCGTTCCAGAGGTCTGTACTTAATCTGAAACTGTTCTTAACCTGAAGCACCACTTTAGTTAATGGGGCCTCCTGCTGCTGCTACACCGCTGGAGCACAATTTCTGTTCTCATCCTGAAGCAAAGTTCAACCTGAACCACTATTTCTGGGTTAGCAGAGTCTGTAACCTGAAGCATATGTAACCTGAAGCATATGTAACCCGAGGTACCACTGTACTTTCTTTTATCTGTCTGGAATCTTCCAACATTTTGCTTCTTTCATTGGATGTTCATAAGTAAACAGAGGGAGAGAAACTTTTATCTGCCCACTTTCTTCATGCCTTTTCTCTACTGTATTGAACCAGGCCTGGGGCGACAGTGCCTAATCTGACCTGACGCTACACAGTAACACAGGTCCTGATTTTACTATGGAAGCTTTGCAGTGCATACAGACAGACATGGGCATTTCACTCATGGCTGCTTTGCCCATTAAGTCCCCGGTCAGCTGGGAGGCATGGCGTGTTCTTGGCATAACAAGGTAACTCTGGCAAGCCCCTGATGCTTTCCACCTCCTGTTGGCCAGCTTAGCCCTCTGAGGCCTTGGGCAAATGTACCCAGCTGCCTCACACTCTGCACAGACTGCATTGCAGTACCTCACAACCCATACTTTAGTACCTTTTGTCTCAGAGCAGAGGCTGGTGCTCAGCTGTCCTAAGATGCCAAGTATTCGTTCACTGATGGCGAAGGGAGCCTTAACCTACGTAGGTTGCAATCAACTCTTGTAGAAATGACATGTGTAGAGAAGAGATGAAAGGACAGCTGAAAAGGAGAAGTCACGGGCCCCCGGAGTTTGCTTGTGAGGAAGGTTTAATTTAGATCAGCTCAATTAAAAAGTATGTGAGCCGAACAGAGAGAGTTTGCAATTGCTATTGATTTTATGCTGGAGGTGGTGCTCTGAAGAGTAAGCTAATGGGCTACAGCATAAAACCAATAGACAGATGGACAGAGGGGAATAGATACTCTGCTCAACAATTTACGATGACAGGATATCAAGGGGTGGAAAATGAACTTCTTTTGGTGGGATTCTGGATGTCACATACAAGGGTGTCTAGTTCAAAGCTTATGTATAGTAACCCATTCGGGAAATTTCACTACAAAGTATTGGTTGAATAGATCACTTAAAAATGCTGTATATTTACAGAATGGTTATTTCATTTCTGTATATGTTTGGTCTGATGGTGTTGTTAATTGTTTACTGTCTATATATTATATTATTGTTTTATCATGTTACAACCTGCCCTGGGACCTTTGGTGAAGGGCAGTTAATAAATAAGTTAAATAAATACATTTTTCTTAAAAACTAGGTTTTCAGGAGGGAAAGTTTTTCTAAAATTTGGGAGTTTAAATAAAATGTTGATACAAATGAATATAACTCCTCAATTTTTGCAACATTTCTTCTAACTACAACTTATTTGTCATGTATGGCATATATTATTATTATTATTATTATTATTATTATTATTATTTTCACTAGATTTTTCCATCTCTCACTCATCCCCCCCTTGAATTCCATTGGGAATTCTGCTCAAGAAGAAATATCCAAAAGAGCACAGCAATCTATGCTGCCAGGGGATCTTTGCTTATAATGGGAGGTTCTGTGAACAGGCTAGAATGAGGGCAAATTAAACAATTCTTAGCTCATTTAACGGTTTCAGACTTTAAAAAATTAATTTTCCCTGGAGTTTGCTTTCCAGTGATTTACTTTTTTTTTTACTCTCTCCTCAAAGATTAAAAGGTGAGCCCAGTTTGAAACATTTCTATTTTATTTTGTAGGCATTGATCATGAAACAAGCAACAATAAATCAATAACCTGAATAAACATTTTCCCAAAATTCATCAAAACAATTACAACCGCATAATTGATCAAAGGGAAAATAGGCCAGGTATATAAAGGATTTTTCTCCCCTTCGTTGCCTAACGATCAAAGAACAGGGTGTTGTTGTTGCTTAAAAAAAATAATACAGTACCCTCCCGAAGGAATTAGCATGCCAGATGAGAGCCATATCAAGTTCAGTCTGCGATACATCAATCAGTTCCAGAACAGTCGAAATAGAAGATATCCAAATAATTATGTATGTCCCCAAGGTTCTCAAAAGGGAAAACAAATGCTTAATTGCTATGAGGATTTGTTTGTTTATTTTATTTATATGCCATTTTTCTGCCAAGGCAGTTTACAACTTTAGAAAACTAGAACAAAATTCTTTATACAACATTTTGAGCGAAAGAGCCCTCTCAGGCCAAGGGGGAGCCAACAGTGTTAATGTTCCCTGCCCTACCTCCCTCACTCCTGCTTACTAAAATAAAGGCATGTGGTCTAAATTGTTGCCTGAAATTGTTGTCTGAATTCGTGCCTGAAATCCACCAACCATTTGTGCAGGTTGAAGACTACAAAATCCATGATGCATTGTGGCCGCGATGAAAATATGCAGGAGAAGAAACAACTTAATAGTCTTAAGAATGCAGATTGGCTCTTACCTTCTAGACTCAACAGTGTATTCTGTGACCAATAATAAAATATTTACTTTCAAAAAAAGAAAAAAGAAAAGAATGCATACTATCAGAGCTGTATGAATCCAGACACAAGCAAATATTGGGTCTTTAAACGGACCAAAAGGTAAGAGATAACAAGAAATGCAAACAGAATCACACTATTCTTGTCTTGGGCTAGACACTCTCTCGCCACTCTCTCTTTCAGCCTAAACTGCCACAGAGGGTTGTTTTGGGGATTAAATGAGTAGAGGGAGAGCTATGCTTGCCAACTTGAGCTCCTTGAAGAAACAGGTGGGTAATAAATCAGTGGCATGCGGTCAATGAACTAGGGTTACTAGGCTCTTCCCATAAATGGTACCCTGGCACCTCCTCCCCAAAGCACAGGAAGCTTCTGCCTGGTTTAGGGAGGGAGGGGCGATGCTCTGGCAAGTCCAAGAGCCCTCCCTCCATCTTCTTAAAGCCCCATGGCTTTGGGAAAGAGGAAGGAGGGCTCCAGGATCCTGCAAGAGGGCTAGCGCCTCCTTCCCAAAGCCCAGGAAGCTTCTGCCCAGCTTAGCGGGTGGGGAGGCGTGATGCTTAACTGAGCGACATCACAAGGGCAGCATTGTCCCCCCCCCCCCACAATTGCCCTCACAAGCTGGTACTTCTGGCCCTATCTGTTCCGCTATGAAAAATTTCACCAAATGCCACTGATATTAATGCAATTTTTAAAAGGCCATCTAAGAGTTTTCTGGCAGTGGAAAGATTTGGACTCAAATCCTTTCCTGCAGGTTGCAGGATCCAGCCAGCTCTTGGCACACGGTCCCAGCTGTCTTGAGATACAGCAAAGGAAAAGGCAAGAGAAAAGTGCAACAAGAAGCTCCATTTCTTCCTGGAAAAGCCTCATTGTGAAGTGGGGATAAATAGGCCATTCCACATGTTGGATAACAACAAGCACTGAACAGTTAAAGCAGGAAAACTACACCTCCCAAATTCTTTCATCCTTCTTTATTTCCCTCTCCAATCTTTACTCTATTTCTCATCTGTTCCTGGTGCATCTGCCTCTTTACAATTTCTCTGCATAATTGGCCAGGTTTCAAACTTGTATGGAAGCGCTGGAATTGCACGGCTGTGGCAGAGTTTCACTTTTGTTCTTCAGCCGATCTTATCAAGGCACCAGATGTTACCCAACTGCTTGAACATTACCATTCCCTTTGTGGCAGTCACCTTGATTTCCTCCATCACATGCCAATGCCGACTGTGCAAATAGGCAATAAAAATGCCCTCCATTTCTTCCAAAAACACACACATTGGCATTTCCTCCCTTTGGTTCTCCAAAGCAAAGGTGATCCCTGGGAATGCTCTTCCTGCCTATAATGGGTCACTTGGAGTCATAGCCTTCCTGGGACACAATGTGGATTAATATTTATTTTATTAGATTTATTACCGGCTCTTCACCGCGAAATAATAGGGTGGGTTACAATAATTAAATATACAATTGCAAAACAAATAAACAGCTACAGGTGTAAAAACAAGGATAGAAACAATAAAACATAAAAAGGCCTTTGGGGAACAGCAGCCAAATTTCAACTGGACCCATGGTAGAAATGCTTCCAGTTACCACCTATTAAAGGGTGATTTGGCAACGTGTGGCAGGAATCTCAGTCCCTGGGGCTGAATGTGGCCCTTCTGTGACCATTTAATAAAATTTGATTTGATGAATGTGGCCCTCCAGGGCTCCCCATGTGGCCCTCAGGGCTTTCTCCAAGCCACACCCCTTTCTGTCCCTACTTTGCATCTTCCTTGAGTGTTTCTGGTGGCTGGAATTTGTCCTTGAACTCCGATCATGCTTGTGTGGAGAGAGGACAGAGGTGTGTGCATGTAGAAACAACCCAACCGTACTGCACAAAGGCAAGACTAACATTTGGTGTTAGCCAAAAGGTTTTAACCTTTAAAGCCTTATACAGCCTATGACCCTCGTACCTACGGGACCGCCTCTCCTGGTATGTCCCACAGAGGAACTTACGGTCTTCAAACAAAAACATCTTGAAGGTCCCAGGCCACAGAGAGGTTAGGCTGGCCTCAACTAGAGCCAGGGCTTTTTCGGCTGTGGCTCCAATCTGGTGGAATGCTCTGTCACAAGAGACTAGGGCCCTGTGGGACTTGACATCTTTCAGCAGGGCCTGCAAGACAGAGCTGTTCCACCAGGCCTTTGGCCAGGGCACAGCCTGACTCCCTCCTTTGGCAATCTTCACAGAACTCTAGCCCAGTGGTTGCCATCAATTTGATTTGAATTAATTTTATAACGAAATGATTTTAGAATGTTGTATTATTTTATTATTCTTAGCCACCCTGAGCCTGGCTTCGGCTGGGGAGGGCAGGATATAAATTATTATTATTATTATTATTATTATTATTATTATTATTATTATTATTTGTTGCTCCTCCCAGTCTTGCTTCTTACCCCACCCACCACTAGCATGCAGTGCCAGAAAGTTGCCCACAAGGGAATGTGACCCTGTGGGCTGGAAGAGTTTCCTCACCTCTGCTGCACATGAACCAAAGCCTCTGTACTTTCCTACAGAGGCAAAAACAAAACAAAACAACAACAACAACCCTACCCACCCAACTAGATAGTTCCTTATCTTAAATAATAATAGACTTCAGCATATCTACTCAAATAGTAATCCAAAGAGAATCATTCTCCATAATTGTTTCTCAAGTTCACGTACAGCTGGAGGAATAATGGCTCCACGATTCCCATAAAAATCTGATCACAATCTTTAAGTTACAGAGCAAACCCTCGGAGATAATTGGTGCAGACTCAAAATGATAAACATGTCAAGATTATGATTTCTTTTCCCTAAAAAAAAACCGAAATGAAGATGTGATTGGAAAGGCCGTGCTTTGAGAGCACCAGTCGTATTCCCATGATCCATCATCTAAATTGGTTTATAATTTGAATGTGTTCATATTTATAGGAGCTGTTTGGAGTCAGGCAAGCTGAAACAGCCTCAGATATCACACACATTGTTCCTCCCATCCAAGGTTCTCGGGATATTTTACAGATAGGTAGGGTGGGGATTTTTGCTTGATGAAACTTGAATGATAAGTGTGGGGAACTTGTGGGCTTTTACATAATTATTCCTGTAATAGGACTGCTGGCATTAAAAAGAAAAAGAAAAAAATATGCCCCTATTCTGATGCTTTGCACAGAAGTCAGAGATATATAATGGGCTGGCTTTTCTCTGTTGCTTTATATTTATGCCAATATAAGTTTGCCTTGCTTTATTTCTGCATACCCATCTGCTTTTTAAGGCACATGAGTGGGGCTATTTGGCCATCCCAGGGCTCTGTTATATGGTGCATATGGATGAACATGCAATTGCTGAAACATTGCTTTCGGAGCAATCTGTGGGTACATCACAAAGGGGTGCCATGTTGAGTTTCCTCTGCTGGTTGCCAAGGAAGGAGTTGCAGCCATTGCCAACTGGTGTTTCTGCAGTAATTGACATGATGCTGATATCTGGTTTTTTGTTTTGTTTTTAAGTTATTATTGTTCACTTGGTATGCAAATAAACTGATGAGGCCTTTTAAGCAGAGCAGCCTCTCTTTCTTCAGGACAACCTTCTGCAACCTGACACCCTCAGCTGTTTTGGACCACAACACCCATCACCCCTGACTATTAGTCACACAGACTGAGGAAGGCTTCTATGGGATGCATTCCAGTTGCTCGAGATGCAAATAATTCTGAGCCTGGAGTAACAGGCACTGTTGTCATTGAGGCACTGATACCCCCCTAAAGCAGTGCTATCATTCAATGTAGTTGATTCCTGGGAGAAATGGCTTGTGTGTGGGGTTCTTCCAGATGAAATGTTGTAGATTTTGTAAACACAGTACATGAACTTTTCCTTCCTCTCAACTTTCAGGCAATACCTTTCCCAGTATGCAACATGGGAGAGGTAGATTATTTTTGTGATTGCGTTGTTTAAAACTGTTTTCACTATTGCTCTTTAAATGTTGTAACTCGCCTTGGGACCTTGGGGTGAAAGGTGGGCAATAAATTATGATGATGATGATGATGACTTCTCATCACCAATTCAGTGCCAACCACCCATTTGGATATATATCCTTGCGTTCACCTCCTTGCCATGTGAGAGAACTGGTGGATTTGCTAAGATCATTCCAACAGGCAACAGGGAAAATATCTACTCCTAAAAGAACAAACAAGTTAAAAAGCACAACAAAGTATTTTTTATAATTTGGTGAGTTTCCAGTGTGTTATTTTACTGCCTCCCCACCCTGCACCCCCACCTTCAGCCTTTAAAAAAATCCCCCCTGTGATTTCCAGGTGGAAGCCAGATTTGCTGAACCATGGCAAGAAATAAGGAGCCTCTTTGTCTCTGACTGCTCTTGTCACAAGTCAGATAGTTCCCTGGGGAAATCCCAAGGAACATGAAAGAAAAAGGGTGCAGATGCAGGGAGGGAGGAATTCACCTTGTAAAGCGATCCTCCTGAACCCATGGCTCTCTCCACATAATGAGAGCCACCTCAGCACATCAAGTGTGAGGGACATGTTTGCTGCCACAAATATCATGCATGGAGGGGCTTGGTGAATGGCTGATGTTTCTCATTACTCTGAAGTGTACACTCTCTTTCTGTACCAAAAGAACAAACTGCTTCTTCTTTTTTTGGGGGGGGGGGCAGGGGCTGGTCTTTCTGTTCTGGAAGCAAGTCCTTTTGAGCCCTAATTGCTATGTGCACCAGCTCCTGGAAAATCATGACTTTTGTTGGTCAACTGTGGTAGAGGGGCAGATAAGAGAGGGAGGGGGACAGTTGCTTGAGATATAGTGGTTGAGGGAATTAAACCCCTTTATAAAAGTCATGAGCATCAGTAGCTGATTTATAATGGGTCAGGCTGCTGATCAATCTAGCCTAGTACTTTCTGCTCTGACTGGCAGAAGCTACCTGTGGGGTGTGGCCTGGGACCTTCTAGCATACAGAGGATGTGCTCTGCCACTAAACTATGGGTCTCAGTAGAAGTAGGTCCAGACTGAGTTGTTGCCAATGCTAGACATACTCAGAGAAGACCCATTGAAGTCAATATGTCCATTAATTTCAATGGATCCACTCAGAGTAGAACTTACTTGGGTGCTATTCAATACTGCTGGCCTAAACATGTTTTTCTTGGGCTCCATGATCACTGCAGATGGTGACAGCAGCCACGAAATTAAAAGATGCCTGCTTCTTGGGAGAAAAGCAATGACAAACCTAGACAGCATCTTAAAAAGTAGAGATATCACCTTGCCAACAAAGATCCGTATAGTAAAGATCCGTATAGTAGTGATGTATGGAAGTGAAAGCTGGACTATAAAGAAGGCTGATCGCCAAAGAATTGATGCTTTTGAATTATGGTGCTGGAGGAGACTCTTGAGAGTCCCATGGACTGCAAGAAGATCAAACCTCTCCATTCTGAAGGAAATCAGCCCTGAGTGCTCACTGGAAGGACAGATCCTGAAGCTGAGGCTCCAATACTTTGGCCACCTCATGAGAAGAGAAGACTCCCTGGAAAAGACCCTGATGTTGGGAAAGATGGAGGGCACAAGGAGAAGGGGACGACAGAGGACAAGATGGTTGGACAGTGTTCTCGAAGCTACCAGCATGAGTTTGACCAAACTGCGGGAGGCAGTGGAAGACAGGAGTGCCTGGTGTGCTCTGGTCCATGGGGTCACGAAGAGTCAGACACGACTAAATGACTAAACAACAACAAAAACACGTTTTCTGCAGTTCTTAAAAAAGGGTGTGCACGACTAGAGTCGTTCTACTAGTCTCACTGACTCTCATTCACCTTTTTCACAATCCTCCAACCTCAAACTTTTCATTGGATTAAGCAATCCTGAGTGGCCATAACATACATCTCAAAACCTGAAATGTTGCATGGATCAGAGCAGCTGAGCTAATAGGAAACCACGTTCTCCCTTTTCTGAAGATCCCAGGCATTGTGCTTTGGATAAGAGTTGAGACTGAGATCTTGTGTGTGCCAAGCAGTGGTCTTTCTCTGTTCTGAAGCAACAATTTTCAGACAGAAAAGCAAATTCCCCTATGGAGGCACAGTGTTGCATAGTTCATTTTTTCCTCAGGTTAAGTGCAGACATTGGTTCTGGAGGTATCATAGCTCAGCCTCCCCATTTTAGGCAGAATTTTCTTATCCAGAGGCGCTAAGTGGAGGAGGCTTTTGAATTTATATTTTCCCTCTTGTCTGCATGTCTCTCAAAGCAATTTACTTATATCCTGTAATTTCCCTTCCTGTTCTCCTTTCATGCTTAACATGCTCTCTCTGCACACACCCAAACTGCCAGTTTCTTTCATCCCTCCCTCCATCCCTGCGCTTTTTGCAGTTGCTTCTTATGACAGCTTCCCTCTCTCACCTCTTTTCTCTCTATTCCCAGTTTATTACTATTACTTTTGGATAGGGAAGAAATTTGATTCAGTTCACATTTAAAGATGGATCTGCCTAATTTGCACTTTCTGAAGCAATATGAGAACAAAACAAAGCCGTTCTTTGAAATTCACACTTCTCTGAACTTTTCAGTGCAGGCTTTCAGTCAAGTAATATGTACAACAAATGCATATATGCAGGTGCAGTGTGCATGAAAATGCACATATTAGTGAGAAGTGATATGCAAAAATGCATTATATATGGGGAGTTTGCTTTGCAAAAATGTGTATGTTTAGGCAAAATTGCATGCAGGCGTGTGTATTATCATAAACTTTTGAAATTGCCACACAGTGTCTGTTCCATGATTGTAAGGAGTCATTCATTTACTGTGGGAGCACCTGTACTTAGGAATTCCCTGCCTATTGACATCAAGCAGCCACTATCACCATTATATTTTAGACACCTGCTGAAAAATTATGCCTAGGTGGGCCTATCCAGACACGTGGTTTGGTTAAACTTCTTTTAGATGTTTTACTGTTTTTAACTGTTTTCATTTGTGTGTGTGTGTTAAATATGCTTTTATTTCATTTTCAATTCTTTTTTAATCACAAAAGTGTTTGATGCCTTGGTTTCCTTTCAGAGAAGTTTGGCATATAAATTTAAGAAATACACAAAGAAATAGAATTTTGTACTAAAATGCTGGTGAATTTATGTGAGGATTAAAAAAAAATAATCACAAACTGACATGGTAATCTGGAGAAGTGTACTTAAGGTTGAGGGTGAAAAAAGCAAGAAATGAATATTTATGGGCTGGGATTCTTCTGTATTTTTTTTTAAAAATCCAAACCTGCCTGCTTTCCAAACTTGATACAGAGCTTAAAGGAAACTCTTTGGAGTGGCTGGTGGTAGCTATTCCCCGACACTGGAGGGTTATGCTTGCTGCAATGTTGAAGTCCACAGTTTGAGAAATATGCTGTTCTATAATAACCCTCAGCCTTCTATTCTCACTGGTGACAGAGAGCACTTCCTCCTTTTGCCCTGCATCTCTGTTTGTGAGCGGTGAGCACGTGCCAGCAAGCCTGTAAGCACCACATACATGGGGGCCCCAGCATGTCAAGGCAACAGAGAGAGGACTGCGGACTCTTGTCTGTCTAGGATTCAGCATCGCAGGTCCTTTGGTTCCATGGACAGAGGGCTCCTTTGTGCAGGGGAATCACAGCAGAGTTTTATGCTGGCTGAAGCAAATGCCTGGAAACAATTCAACCTCCTGTTCAGGGGGCCTGTGAAAGGCAAGGTTTTATGAGGTCAGAGAAAGGCAGGGGCACACAAAGAGAGAGAAAGAGTAAATTGGCAGAGCTCTGCAGCTACTAAATATTTTTGAACTGCCACAGTTAGACCCAATGGAAAGCAATAGAGTGGAGAGATGGGGCCATAGTGGTAGAGCATCTGCCTTGCAAGAAGAAGGTTCCAGGTTCAATCCCTGGCATCTCCAGGTAGAGACTCCTGCCTGAGATCCTGGAGAGCTGCTGCCAGTCAGTGCAGACAATACTGAGTTAGATGTGTCCGTATAAGGTAGGTTCCTGCATTCCTGTGTTCATAGAAGTCTTCCTGAGGCCGGATGCTAAAAACAAGCAGACTTTGGGCTAAGATCAGATGTAGAATAGTGCAAGTGGAACAAAGAGTTCCCCAGGAAAAATGTATATAACGTATTTTCCCCTTTTGACAGGAGTGGATGAAATTTGTGGACACAGTATCTCCCTTCAGGGAAGGTTAATCCTCCATAGAGGGTTAATTACAGACAGATAGGTCCAGGGGCTTGAGATCTCTAATGAAAAACATATTTTAAGCCCAAAATTGACCTTTTATTTTTGGATGAAAATTTCAGGCAAGGTTGCCCTTTCTGCAATCATGAATCCTGCGAAATCTCAGAAGGCTATTTGGAGTGGTTTTACTCCAAGGGCAAAAATTACAGTTTGGGGGTATGTGAAAAAGGTATCAATTACTCCCCATGTTTCGTTGAACAAAAATCCACACCATAGCTACTTGTAAAGCAACTACAGGATATCCTTGAATGCAAGGAACTCTGAATGCATGCAATATCTCCAAGGATTTTTCAGCTTGCTTGACTCTGAGCAGCTCCAGTAAGTATGCACACATTCTCAAATTATAAACCCATTTAGGTAATAGATTATGGGAATGCAAGTATGTGACTGGCGCTCCCAAAACTCAGCCTTTCCAATCACATCTTCATTTCAGCACTTTTACAAAATGGTGTTCCCAACACAGTTCCCACACATCAAACTTCTAAAGCAGGACCTGAGGAACCACACTGGCTCAGAAGCATTTTCAAATGCGGCCTGCGTTTTGTTATTTTAATGCTTCCCAAACCCTTGAACTCCAGCCTGAGGAGCAAAAAATATGATGGTTCCCGAAGAGACTGAAGGAGAACAGCTTTATCCATGCCCATACTCTATCCCTGAGAGTCAAGGCAGAACACCAGGGCGTCTATTATCTGATATTTCTGGGAGCCTAAAGATATTATTTTAGTGGAGTGGAGGCCCTGGGTTCAAGTCCCTGCTCAGACATAAAGCAGGAGACCAATCTAGCCCCACCCATTGGTCAAAGGAGGAGTTACTACCAGGGTTGTGGGCTTTCTTCCTCTGATGCAATAGTGTGCCAGGCAGATAAATAATCTGATCTAGTAGAAAGCACCTTTTTATGTTACCCTTTCTGACCAGCTCCACATTCTGAACCACCTCGCTGTGTACTCCAAAAATTCTGCCTCCACTTCCAGGATGGGCCATGGCTTAGTGGTAGAGCATTTGCCTGGTTTCAATCCCCAGTATCTCCAAATAGGTTTGGGAGAGAATCCTATCTGAAATCTTGGGAAGCCACTGCCTATCAGTGTAGACATTATTGAGCAAGATGGGCCGATGGTCTGACTTGACCATTAAGGCAGCTTCATGTGTTCCAGGAAGCAGTATGTCTAGCTGACCTAGACAACCATATTCCTAGAAGGTATTGTCATGTCTGCAGCTGGAAAATACAAGGAGGGGGACACATCCCTCGGGGCCATCTCTCCAATGTGTGCAGCAAGTGACACTTCCTTTAGAAAGGCCTCTGGCTCCAAAGCTGTCTGCTCAAGTGTCTAACGGCTTCTTAGCAGCAGTGTCTGCTCTGGAAATGAAACCCATGTTTTACATCTCATCGCAGGCAAGCTTGGCTGCTGATAAACCTGTCAGGAGCAATCGTGGCCCTCTGCAGAGCGACTGTCAGCTCCCTGTCTGCTCAGCCTTTTAACCATTTTTGGCTACTTCTATGCCTGAGAAGAATCAGGTGTGTGCAGGGGTGGGTTGTGTTTCAGGGCTCTGCTAACTGTGGGGTTTTTTTTCAAAATAAAATAAAATATGGCTGTCAAAGTGGGTCTGCTTGGACAGGTGCCTCAATGGCTTTGGAAAACACCACACACACACACACACACACACACACACACACACACTGCAGCAATATCAGCCATTATATCAAGATCACTTCTTATTTTGCAGCGTTTCATTAATGTGTTCATATGCATCATTGATGGAGGGGAGGGGGATATACAGACAAACTAATGGAAATGAAAGCTCTGTCCAATTGTGAATGCACCCTGTTAAATCCAATAATCTGTTCTCATTTGGAAGCAAGACTGGATAATCCCTAACTCCAAAACCAAGAAAGAAAGAAAGATGAGAATTTGGGACACTACCATAGATGTTCAAGGAGATTGTTTTGGGAGGATCCCAAATATTTCACACATCTCATCAAAACATTTTTGCTTGTTTCAGCATTCTTTGGTCATTTCCTCCACATCTTAAACTTTTGCTGTGAATGAAATGTGGTGACAACTCTTATCTTACCAGCTTTGTTCACTGCTTGAAGGTGCCCCATATTCTTGGATACCAAAGACGACATCCAGTGCTGGTATTCAGAGACATAGGTAGCTACATCCGACTATTTGTTCATCAAGCCCAACCTTCCTACACCTGGTGGCATCTAGATGTTTTGAACAACAATTCCCATCAGCCCCAAGACAGAAAGGCCAATGGTAGGGGGTGATGGGTCTGGTGGTCCAAAATATCTGTAGGCACTAGGTTGGAGAAGCGGATCTAGTCCAATATTGTCTGGCCTATTTGGTAACACTTCTTTCAAGTACAGGTCTTTCCTATCACCTGCTATGTGAGAACCCGCGGTTGGAGATTTGGGAGGGTTGAACCTGGGACCTTTATGCAGAATGTCTAGTTTACTATCTGGTCTACCAATGAGTTAAGGTCACTTCTCCTCTAAAGGTAAAGGGATCCCTGACCATTAGGTCCAGTCGTGGCCGACTCTGGGGTTGCTGCGCTCATCTCGCTTTATTGGCCGAGGGAGCCGACGTACAGCTTCCAGGTCATGTGGCCAGCATGACTAAGCCGCTTCTGGCGAACCAGAGCAGCGCACGGAAACACCATTTACCTTCCCGCTGGAGCGGTACCTATTTATCTACTTGCACTTTGATGTGCTTTCAAACTGCTAGGTTGGCAGGAGCAGGAACCGAACAACGGGAGCTCACCCCGTTGCGGGGATTCGAACCGCCGACCTTCTGATCGGCAAGCCCAAGGCTCAGTGGTTTAGACCACAGCGCCACCTGTGTCCCATCACATCTCCTCTAGTGAGAGTCAAATGGCAATGACACCCACAACATGTCTTGACAAGCAAGTATTGGGCCCCCAACAGAGATATGTGAAAGAAAAGGAAAAGAGAAACACCTCAAGAAACTCTGATAGCCCCACCAAAATATTTTCAGCTTCTGTCAAAACCCCTTGGTTTTCCTCTTGAGCAGGGGCCTCCAAACTGATCTTGCAAATTCACCTGGAATTAAGCAAATTTTGGTGGCAGCTCTAAGAATCTCAGAGCTTGAAATGTTATGTGGACAGCAGCTGATCCAATATGCAACTCCACTTCCCCCTCTCCTGCGGTATGTGCCCACCATGCTCTGCTCCTCTGCTCAACCTTGCTTTAAACCCCAAAATCTCACATAGGACATGGAAATCTATCCAGGCACCAGTTTTTAGCTGGTCCTTTCTTTTGCAGCTCAGAAACAGGATCAGTTGGCATTAGCAAAACTGTATCTTGGCAAAGCCGACTAAAGCCTGGGGGCTCCTGGAGATTTAGCGGCAAATGTCTAGCACCCAACCCTCAGCATGCCAATAAATCCACCTTTTAAGAGAAAGTTCATTAACATACAATTAGAGTGAAGGCTATCAACAGATGCCCCTCAGGCTTTAAGTCATCTGCTCCTTTCTAACCTCCCCACCCTGCCTCCCATTCAACCTGCCAATGGTGTCACTTTTATGGGGACCTGCAGGCGCAGGCAATTTGGTCAGCCTCCTGTTTGCACATGCAGACAGACAAAGATTTGCATATGGTATGGGCGCTGTGAAGCAAAGATGGAGCTGAGCAGATTAATAATGCTCTGAGAAGCAGCAAAGGAGGAGGAGGAGAGAGGGAGCAGGGAGGATTCGTAGCAGGCAGCATAGAGGATTCAACCAGGGGCGTGAAGATATACTGGCTCTGGTTTATCAGGCAGGGAAAGGTAGCATCTTTTTGCTGCAATGATGAGCAAACCCTTTGGTGGTACACAGCAGAACTATACACTAGGAGCAAATCCCTTCTGTGTCAAGTCCTTCCCACATAAAGTGCAGCAAGACACCCCCCTGTGTCATGACATTGGTGATTCATGCTTTGGCAGCCTCAAGACTCAGCCATTGCAATGCACTCTATGGAGGCCTGGTTCAGAAGCTCCAGATGGTGCAAAACCCTGCAGCTGGAATGCTGGTGGGGACAGACTACCATTGACACCCAAATCTGGGGCTGAAATGCTTCCACAAGCCCAGGCTGAGCTTAAGCTTCTTGTATTCATTTACATGGTCCTTAACAACTTGGGTCCAGGATACCTTAAGCACAGCCTAGTTCCTTATATCTCTGCCTGGCCACTGAGGCCTTTGAGGGAGCAACTGTGAGTTGTCCCCCAGGAGTCCGTCAAACAGTTCATATTCACCAATTCTGTGGAAGTTCCTCCCAGCTGAGATTAGACAGGCCTCCTCCCTACTGAACTTCCAGAGCTTGCTGAAAAGTTGTTGTTGTTGTTCCAAGAAGCATTTTAAGCAAGCCTTTCTGAGTCTGTTGGGAGGGTCCCTGAGTATCATCTAGTTCAACCCTCTGCAATGCAGGAATATGCAGCTGTTCCATACAGGGATTGGTGTTATCAGCGCCACGTTCTAACCAGCTGAGCTATCTTTGGTTAACTTTAACTGATTTTACATTCTGTCCCTCTTACATCTCTTTTCGAATCATAGATTTGGAATGCAATGCAGGAATCAGAACTAATGTGCAATTCCTATTGTACACTGCTTAGAAACCGTGCTCTTAAGCAGCCTATACATTATTTTAAATACAGTGGTACCTCGGGTTACATACACTTCAGGTTACAGACGCTTCAGGTTACAGACTCCACTAACCCAGAAATAGTACCTCAGGTTAAGAACTTTGCTTCAGGATGAGAACAGATATCGTGCTCAGCAGCAGGAGGCCCCATTAGCTAAAGTGGTGCTTCAGGTTAAGAACGGTTTCAGGTTAAGAACGGACCTTCAGAACGAATTAAGTACTTAACCCGAGGTACCACTGTAAATAGATCATCACATCATTCACTTCCCCTCACCTCATTGTGGGAGGCAACTACTAGCAGATGTATATCTATTTTTAAAATATTTGCTTATATATTGCCCGCTGTTTTCTATAACATCCCAGGGTGGGTTACAGCATTAAAAACAACATTAGAAACTATTTTAAAATTTGCTAATGTCATCACAACCCAGGTAATTGTGGCTCAGGGTGGCAGCGGGACTCAAAACATTTTGAGATGCTTCCTCTGGTTGTCCAGAATGTGCGGCTTCAGCTACCGACTTCCTCATAGAATTCCACCAAATTTCACCTAAGGTGAGTTTTTAAGATACATCAGAAGTTTCTTGCTTGGGAGAAACATCCAAGGAATTTCAAGCAACGTGTGCTGACTGTCCTGTGCTGATGCAGCAGACCACCCACCAATAGCCAGGGATCCAGCCATCAATAAAGGGCACTGGCAAAAACTGGTTTTGATGAAAAGGACAGTCCAGTATAATGTGTGCAAGCAGAAACAAAAAGCCAATGTAGGTCAGGAGAAGAAAGAGGGTGTTATGTAAGGCTTGCAGGACCATGGACAGGTCAATGGATGCATGGCAGTTGCTCCAGTGGAGTCCCAGCTCTGAATGGTACTGTATACTGGAGGTGGGAGTTCTGTCAAGGGCCACTTTCTCTTGAGTGAATATGTCAGGGGCCACATGCTATAGTGGAAAGGGCAAGATCTGGGAGTGGGCAGGAACAACTATTTCTCTCTCTCTCTCCCCTCTCCACTCTCCTCTCTCCTCTCTCCAAATCAAATGCCCTGCTACTGCCAGATCATTTCCCACCCAGAGCTAAAGCCCAAAGTGGAGAACAAGTGATCTGGAAGGGTGAGCCTCATTACATGACTGTCTGTGGTTGCTTCAGGGTTTAAAGGCTCCCCAGCAGTCACTGGGATACTTTTTTCTATGTGTTTCCACAATGAGAGGTGAATGTATGAGGTTCTAGAAAATTCAAGTTAATTTGTGATATTTATATAGTTAAATGATCTTATTGTGTTTTATGTAAACTGCTTAGGGATTTTGGAGTATATAAATGTAATAAATAAATTCAAAAATCTATGCTACAGATTTTTGTTTTAAAAAATGCACATTTGGTCATATCAATGGGAACTCCATGATATTTACAAAATTCCCGGCTCCTATAATTGTAGTTTCTCACCTTCTGGTCTCTCATCTTTCTCAAAGAACAAAAACACTGCAGCTTTGCAGAAGGAAAGGGCCAGAAAGGGGAAATTGACAAGGAACTCAAAACTGAAGGAATTATTGACTGTAGATAAGTAATTCCAGGAATGTCAGGGACTCTTGGTCAAATTGTTTTGGGAGTGCTGTTCTGCAGTTTCGATTTCTTTCCCAATCAATCATCAAATCAAGTTCATTCTGAATGCACAGGGAGGAAAAACTTGAGTGAGAAAAGCAAGTCAGTCTTCATTGCCTGAAAGAGGTACTTGGTGCTGGGGGGCTGCTCCAGTGTGTCACACTTGATACAAATAGTTTAATAAGACCATTTGCAACTGTGTGCCAGGCATAGTGGCCTGGAGGCAGGCAAAATGCCAAGGAATTAACCTGTACTGAGAAGCCAGGCCAGAACCTGCAGTTTTACTGAGAGTCGTGACAATGGAGAGCTCCCTCTGCACCGAACTTCACCTTTAAGACTTCTGCCAGGCCCTGGAAATGTTGCTCCTATAGGGATCTGAAGATATGTATGGATTAAAATATTCAGGAGCCAGCAGAGAAGTTAAAAGGAGTTGCATTCTATCACTCAAGCAAGTTTTCTGCTGGAAATGCAACCCAGCACAGCAGTAGAAGAGAACTCTATTGGTCTGCCAGTAATTTCTGGGAGGAATAATTTGTGTTTGATAAGGGAGACAGAGCTATGTCCTCTGGATTCAAGGGTGGAGGTATCACTGTCTGCAGGGGCTCTTTCTCTGTGGAAGCTTCTACCCTTTGGAAGCTGCCTCCATCATCAATGTCTTTGGAGCTCTCCTCGATGGTGGATGGTCAGGGTTTCAGGCCAAAATAGATGGCTCTTCAAGTCACCTGATTTTCTTTGGATAGAAAGCTGCAGTTCTCCCTCCAACCCATCAACAGTCCTCTAGATATTGTCATAAAGAAGTGGAGGGGGACTTCCAGTCCATGGGCATAATAAGGTCCACCAGGCCTCCACATTAAGCCTATGAAACAATTTCAGCCAAACCATGGCCATCTACCTTGTACCTGACATAATATATGGCATCAGGTGTGTGGCAGGTAGACTGAAAGGGGAGATTGGTTTCAAACTGGGCAGGCAAAAAAGGGCCACCTGACATTGTTGTGACTTCAGAAAATTGACAGGTGAGTATTCCAGCTTGGCCCATGGTGGGTGGCAGAGATAAGCTGAACAGGTGAGTTCCTTTCCCTTGTCATAATGTTCCAGGATGCTATTTCTATCTGCTAATAAGCTGCTCTGGTGGTGAAGAGAGTAATGTCCCTGGCCCTCACTGCCTGAGTCTCTGGTTCAAGACCCCAGTTCTGTACTGATATACTTAGATTTTGATATATTATTGGAAGGGGGGTTTTGGCCTTCAAACAGAAAAGCAGTCTGATGTAATACAGTGGTACCTCAGGTTACATACACTTCAGGTTACATAGGCTTCAGGTTACAGACTCCGCTAACCTAGAAATAGTACCTCGGGTTAAGAACTTTGCTTCAGGATGAGAACAGAAATCGTGCTCCGGCGGAGCAGCAGCAGCAGTAGGCCCCATTAGCTAAAGTGGTGCTTCAGGTTAAGAACAGTTTCAGGTTAAGAACGGACCTCCAGAATGAATTAAATACTTAATCCAAGGTACCACTGTATTGCATAAGCAACTTGAAATATTTACTACTCCACATTCATGCAACATGATATAACTGGATACCATCGACACTTCAGAAATGTGGAAGAATGAACAGCGATGAGCTGTTTTAATGAGATATAAGCTATCTCAAGTATATCAGTGTCAACTACCTGCCTTGTCTCAAAAACTGACAGAGTTAGAGCCTTTAAAACATCATTAGTGGAGCGGGAAGGAGAAAGCAATGGAAAACTAATGGAACTGGAGGGAAATGCTCAGAAATCTCAGAGGTCTCAATGGAACTTAAAACAAAATGTGAACAAGACAGAGGAGACAAAGCCTTCAGTAAAATCATATGTCTAAAGGGTTCAGATAAGATTTTTTTAAAAAAACAAAAACCTTGTTACAGTAAAGGAGGGGAGGAGCTGAACAAAAGTGGAAAGTTTGCCCACAGGCAAAAGTAAAGAATACATACAACCTGTCACAGAAAAATGAACTACTTAAACAAGATGGATGGATGGATGGATGGATGGATGGATGGATGGATGGACAGGCAGACACACACTGGGAGATCAAGAGAGCAGGGTGTGGTGCCCTCCAGATGTTGCTAAACTACAATTCCCATCTGCGCTAGTGGTCAAGTGTATTGGGAATTGCAGTTCTGCAACATATGGAAGGCACCATATTGGCTACCCCTGACATATACACAGGGGAGAATTCCCTTAGTAGAAACCCCAGAAGACCACTGCCCACCAGAAACCCCTGGATCAGAACACCATAGCTCAGTGCTGCCCCCATTACCACAGCTCGTATCAGAGCCAAGGTCACTCCAACATTCCCAGAGACGATGCATTAGGAATAAGTCTTTATCAGGTCTCAGAGAGCTCAAAATTCCTTCTGAAATAACATCTCTGCCTGGCTCCCTGTATTCAGCTTAGAGCTTCCCCTGCTCGCCATGATGGCCTTAGAGATGATTCTGCTTTTGCATGAATCCTTTCTCTTCTCCTCCAGCCCTGCCTATGTACTCAGTCTGAAACAGAAAAGGAAGACACGAGGTCCAAGGCATTGGTGCCATGGACAAAGTTGGTGACCAGCAAATGGAAAAAGAGGATCTAACTTTTATTTCTGAACAAATCTTGGAGTGGAGAGTGTCCTTGAGCTAAAATACTGCCTATGGGTTTCTAACGGACATCTGGTTGGCCACTGTGGCAGCAACATGTTGGAGTAGATGAGCCTTTGGCCTAATCCAGCAGGCTCTTCCAATGTTGCTACCATCAACATTTGGTAACTAGGAACAACCTTGACGAGACAGAAAAGTGTTTGTATTAAACTTTTGAAAATCTATCTGGAAACCTTGTTGGTCTCTTACTTTTCAGCAACCTCTCATTTTATTTACAAACATTCATTTTATGCTGTAATCTGTTCATTTAGAAGCACAATAAATTATTGCAAACTTTTAGTTGGTTCGATTTATGACTCAGAGAGAGGCGGGAACAACTTGTTCACTGGATATTAGCTATACAATCTGAACCTAAAAAGGGAAACTCAGTGACGCCCACTGGGTTCTTGCTCCAGCAGGGTGCAGACAAACATATTTTAAAGGCCAAGGTGGTTTATTTGAAAGACGTTTCTCTCCTGCTCTCTATAAATGTTTCCCTTCACTGACCCAGGAAGAGATCTGGAAATCCACATCTTTGGATTTTCAGCATGGACAGGAAGCTCCCCCAGATGTCCATTTTACTGTGCACTCATGATGATCTGTACTCATGTTGGTAATGGAGTGGCTATCTGTGATCCTGCTTCCAATACCATTTATGCTTGCAAAAGTTTTGGGGTGGACATATTGCTGCCTTCCTAACTGGTGTGTGTCCCACAGCCTTCTGCTGAAATCCAGCAACTTTTTATGCCGCAAATGTTCTCCTATTTGTTTGTTTGTTTGTCCCACTTGTACTGTGTTGTAGTGCAAGAGCACCCTTTCAGTCTGCAATAACACAGCAACATTGGGGAAGCATCACAGAACAGCTCATAAAGCGAAATGATGTCTGGACAGTCCAGGAGAAATCCACCACTGATGCCCTTTTACTGCCTCAATTACATGTTGCAGAATATATCTGCAAAAGCAGAACAAAACACCAGTCTGGAGCAGCCCAGAGTGAGGAAGTGAATGTCAAGGTTTGCTTGTCGAGGACGTTGGTCCAGTCACTGATTCTTAGCCTTAACCTACCTCACAGGGTTGTTGTGATGATTGACTAAGAAAGGGCAGGACCATTTGTGCCACCTTGAGCTCCTTGGAGATAAAGGTGGGATATAAATGCAATAAATAAAATAAAATGAATAAAGGCTACAGTTTCAAAGCCTTCCTTCTAGTTGAGAGGGAGGGAGGGAGGGAGATAGAAGTAATGGAGAAGCAGAAAGCTAATGTATCATACCACACTAATGAGGAAGCAAACTCATAATCCATGGTGAAGGGTGGAGGAGTGAACCAGAAGGCATTGATAAGATATGGACTTTCCTTGGTTTTATATTATCCCACTGCAACCCATTACTGAGTCGTTAGCAGGCAAGTCGTATTTTTGTTACTAATATTTGGACTAATAAACCTGCTTAACGAAATGAAAAAGCATCAGCAAGGATCATTCGGAAGGTATCGTCCGCACAGATCTGGCAGCTTGTTTGGATAATAAACACTAGGACTGTGATGTGTGTGTCTGTGTGTGTTTCCCCCCCTACTTAGAGCATCATTTCTCTTAAATGAGAGTTTACCTGCTGTACTTAAGCACCTGCAGTCTTCTTTCTTCTGTTGACTGTCACCCGCATACATCTGCTGTGCTGCGATACAGAATATCCCAAGTCATAAGATGCAAAGAACCTCAAGGGACAGGATGTCTGAAGTCATCAAGAACCAAGTTCCCTGCTATTCAGATGTTTTTCCTCTCCCAAGTGATGCCTCCCTGGACTCAGCTGCAATGATCACTCCCATTTCTGCAGGGTGTGGTAGGAACCCCTCTAAGACTTTATGCTGCTTTTTTCAAAACCTGCACAGCTGCTCAGGATGCTAAAAGGCTATTAGGGAAGGGTATTGTTCAGGAATTTTTGCTGGGATCAAGGTGTAACTTTCGAGATGCTTCATTTTTGCTCTTATTGGTCTTATACATGTGTGGCCTTATATTCTTAGACCTTATTATGTGGCACTGGTTTGATTTTATTGTTTGGCATGTTTTCATTTGCTTATGACTACTTAAGTTTGGTTATACTTTGCAAATGTTGGAGTGAATTGTGTACTTTTTTGATATTCTAAGCCTCTTTGAACATGGTTTGAAAGGTGTATAAATAAATGATGGTGATGGGGGGAGGAGAACATCCCACTGCACAATCAGAAATGTTCAAGTTGCACTACTTTGGGGACAAGCCATGGTAAGGAAACCAAGAAAATACCAGGTAACTCACACAAACAAGCCAAGCCATATTGAAAACCCTTTAAAAAATCCCTTCCAGTCATTAGTGGCATCACTAAAGAGCAGTTTTTCCACCCACCATTCCAAATGCTAAAATACTAATGACCCAGTGTTAAAAGGAAAGGGGAAGTCACATGATGGTTTTGTTTGAAAAATTTATCTAGCTTCCATATATGTCCTTGGTGGTGTGCCTACCAGCCCCAGGCCCTGAACCTCAGGCCTGCTTTGCTGCTTTGTAGAATCAGCCATATAGGGATGGAAGGGGGCATACCTCAATTCATCGCACTAGTCTTATTAGAACACTTTGCATTTCACTTCACTGTTTTGCCCATACAGCTTCTCCAAAAATTAATGACAGGCCATTTCCCCCAACTAGAGAATGCTCTTAAAAGCCCCACCCACCCACCCACCAAAACTTCTGAAATTTCCGTAGAACTGCCATTCCTGCCCTCCAATTATTCCCCAAAGCTTCTTCTTCTTTGGCAATCACTTGTAGCCGAGTAAGATTGTCTTCCATAAACACGGTTTTAACAATGAGTCTGTAAGTGACTGTGGAGGCCAATTCTGGATCCACACGTCCTTCCACCATGGGGACATAGGTTTCCGGGTGAGAGCTGATCACGGTGTGGATTTGCCAAGCATGTCTTCCTCATAGCATGTTTCTCCCTTGCGTCCTGATCCCCAAAGCACCCTTAACTGACTATTGATGCAGCTCCTGCAGCAGGCAGTTCATTCTTCTGACTTCTTCTTCTTCTTCTTCTTCTTCTTCTTCTTCTTCTTCTTCTTCTTCTTCTCTCTCTCTCTCTCTCTCTCTCTCTCTCTCTGCTACTCTACTCCCTGGCATCTGGAAAACTGTTCTGGATCTCATGGACTCTTGGAAAGATCACTTTGAACCTAGAATCTTCTGCATGCAACTCATGTGCTCAGGGTCAGCCCAAGACATTTTGGCATCTGTGGTGTCGGGAACACTGTCTGGGTGGAAATCGCCAACATTTTGCCAAAAAAAACTCAACTGATTTTGTATCACTTTTTGAAATATGGCAGCCCTAGCTATAGCTCTTCCCCAATATGGCCTCTTTTGGGGACATAACCTCTATTAAAATCAGCCAAATAACAAACCAGGATCTCTTACCTAACCCAACACTGTCTTTACTCAACATCTGAGACAATCAAATTAAGGATGGCATCTATAAAATAATAGTGTGGTGTTGTTGTTGTTATCATTATCATTATCATCATCATCATCAACAACAACATGGATGTTGATTACTAGACATTAGAATCATTTGAAGGGTGAGTGATATGGCAAAATCTGGTTTTTAGCTGTCTTGGGAAAACTGTGTAAGGCACATTTATTCAAGAGGCAAATTGAAAAATTATCACTACTTGGCATGCCTTTATTGAGTTAGTTGCAAAATCAACAGCTCCCAAGAGGATTCCTGCATGCTGGGCTCTTGTGTGGAATCAATAGGCCAGTCAGCCAGTTTCTCCAGGCTCCAGACATTTTTGAAATGGGACTTTGAGCTTAATTATCTTGAATGCTCCTGTGAAGCAATAGATGGTGTTAAAAGGTGTTTATTTTCTGTATTTTACATGCATTTAAAAAAAAAATCATTTTGAATTTATTTCCCAAATGCTGTGTACACAAACCACTGTTTTCCAGCGCAGGTAAGCAATGCAATGGGAATACAGAGGTAAATGATACAACCATGAAAACCCAGCACTTACAAGCAGAAAAAAAGCAACATTTCCCCTCCTAAAAATCACCTGAACAGATTGGGAGGCTGGAAAACACCCAGCCTATCATCAGACTTGAGAACACTCAGTTAGAATCCCCTTCTGGAATCTTTTACAGGTAAATGTTAGTCACGGTCCCATAGTTTAAGAAATACAGCTGTCTTTATACATAGATATGGTTTGGATGGCTGTAAAAAGAAGAAGAAGCTGTAATTCAGTTGTTAAAAACTGAAAATCAAAAAGAGAGAGATTGAGAGAACAAATATACCAAGGTGAGGATGGTTCAGACTGGCCAACAAAAGTGCAAAACACCCACATGATATTTCCAGATCAGCACAGCAGAAAGAGCAATTCACACATGAGCGATAAGGGGAAAGTTTTGCTTGTACAGTGATTCCCCTGGCTCAGTTCCAGAGATGCAAGTCCTTCTTTATATTCAGGTAACTTTACGCCTCCTCGGCACACACATAGATTATATCTTGTTCTTACCGGTATGGGACATTGACTTTGAGAATATCAAAACCACCTCTAAGCCTGCGGCGCTTCTTCTTCTTAAACAAAAAGGACAAAGATCGAGTGAAGTATGACAGAAAAGGAAGATATTTTCCTCCAACAAGACAGGGGAATTAGCTCCCTTAATAAACAGGCCAGCCAAGGAGAATATATAATAAGATACTTTTATATACTTTCTTGAAAGAGCTGGAGAGCTCCCAGGGAATGTGGCAGGGGACTTTGAGGAGGCAGGGAGGGGAAGAGGTGGGGAAAGACAAAAGAGGCTGGATCCTGCAGCGGCCAGTGGGGAGGATGGAAGGCATTATTCAAGCACATTTAGGGCCAAACTGGTGGCAAGATTAGCAAGGCCAGATGGGAGAATCAGGTTGCTGGCTGATCAGTGCTCAAATTATAGGGGCAGGAGATAAGGGGTCCTTTCTGAAATCCTCAAGCCTCAAGCTCTGACTCCCCCTGACCTTAGCACATACACACACAGCTTTCTTAAGCCAATAAAGGGGCCAGGCATTTTCTAATAGGGATGAGAGAATCTGATGATTTTGGTTTATTTACATTTCTCATTTTCCCAGTCAGTTTATGTTTTAATAGTCTCGTGAAAATCCAGCAACACATTTTAGGGTGAATTTCTCTTAATATTCACATTTTCGTATGGAATTTTTACTAACATAAACATTACAGCAAAGCAGTTTCCGCAAATATGATTCCTTTTTGTTTGTATGTTATTTTCACTAATACATGAATTTATATGCACACTTTACCCCAGTTTATGTATTTTTGTACAAATTACTTGTCTGGAGAAGCATTCATTTTGAAGGATGTCTTTCGTTTCATGTATTGTTCCAAAAATTGTGCATTATGTATGTTTGCCTATAAACGTATACTGAATTGGATTTCTCCCCCATCCCTATCCAAAGAGTAATAGTATTAAACCGAGAATAGAGAAAGAAGATAAGAGAGGGAAGCTGTCATAGCGGGAAGAAGTGAATGTAAAAAGCACAGGGAATGAAGGACCAAAAAAACTGGGAGTCTGAGCTGGATTCATGGGGTGGGTAGGAGTGATTTGACTGGTGTTCCAGCCATTTCTGCCCTCAATTGCACACAAACCAATACAATACCTTAATTCAACTCCTACCAGAAAAGGAAATAAAAGATCCAGACTTCAGCAGCACCGGATGGCAGGATCACACACAAATTCATGGTAGGATAAGGCTATTGTTGTGCATGATGCCCAAGTCCTTTGTAATTCTTGGGATCTTGGCTCTAGCAAGGGTTACAGTCTAGTGGAACATTTAGTCGTTGAAGTAGCCAGAATAGCTTCTTGGTGAGTCAGTGGGCCTAAGCATTGCTATTAGTATAACAAAGGAAGTGGCTTTGTGTCAGAGAATATATGGGTGGGCTCCCCTCCCTTACCTGGCTGGTAGTAAGAGGGACAAGAGCCAGAGTTGAGTGTGTGAGAGCTGGGTTAGAAGTCAGCAGAAGTGAGAGAATGAGAGCCATGCCTGATTTCTGCTGGAATCCAAGGTTGTGAGTATGGAAGCAATACCTTCTGGGGTGTTGATGTTGTGAGCCTCTCCATCATAGGCTCAGGTTGCATATATGTGTAAATAAACCATACATCATAACGACATCATGTCCTTCATTCCAAGGAAACCAAACCCTGGGTAAATGCCTGAAACCATTGGAATCTTGCACCACTACTCAGATGGCTGTGTGCTATCTCCAATGGGAGAGGCTTCCCATTATGGCATCTGGTTGACCAGTGTGAGAACAGGATGCTGGACTAGATGGGCTTTTTCTTGATTGAGTAGGCTCTTCTTAAAATTCTAAAGTTATTTTCTTTTCTTAAAAAGAGAAGAAGAAGAAGAAGAAGAAGAAGAAGAAGAAGAAGAAGAAGAAGAAGAAGAAGAAGAAGCAGCAGCAGCAGCAGCAGCACCCCAAAGTGGTACGGACCCATCTACAACTTCCAGATCCTACACACTTTATTCTTCCCCATGGGTAGAGCAGGTCTAAGGATTTGGCTCTAAGAATCATTTTGCTTCCTCATTCGTCCCTTCTCCTCCTTCCTAACCATTTAATCTCATCTAGGCATACATCACTGGTCTTGACATGCCTAATGTCTCAATAAAGAAAAACATGAACTGCTGATGCTCCTATAAAGCTCTGCGATGACTGACAGCCTAATGGCCTCTTATTTCCACCACCACCACCCTTCATCTTTCAGCTGCAGTTTGGAAAATGAAATAAATTTAGCTCCTTAAGCATCCCTGCTGCTCTGTTACGTATCATGTCTGTTTCTCCAAGGCTGCCAACCAAGAGCTTTAGGCAGAAGACAAGGGGTGCAGTTCAACGGAAGCTAACTATTCCCATTAAAAGTAATAGAATGGGGCTTAAGTTGCAATTTCATTAAGTCCTCCTGATTTTCATGAGACTTTTGCTGGAATGCGCCTAAAGGAAGAAATGGAACAGCTAAAACTGGTCTGCCTAGACTGCAGTCAAAGAATGAGGAATTTGTGGACTTCCAGATTGTTTTGAGCTCCAACTCCCAGATTTGTTTGAACTCCAACTCCAGCATGGCGGTTCATCAAGGATGGAGGGATTTGCGGTCTGCAGGTATGGCTACAAGTTTCCTATCCCTGCTATAGTCCATTAAACCATCACAGGCCAGTAGTCAAGTGGGAGGATCTGACTGGTACTTGACCATCCTCCCCCTTTTTGTGGACCCAGAAGGTTTACAGATGGACTGGCCAGGCGCCATAGCTTCTTGCTTTCAGCTTAGTGGGACACAGGTTTTCCAAGATGTAGCTAGAACTGTTGGCTTTTTCTCCAAGATTCAACTATGGCCATGTTGATATTTCCTAGCACATCTTTAGGATGTCTGGAGGACACAATGAAACTTCCTAGGCAGCTACCGCTTAGTCAAACTGAGGGACTAATAGCCATGTTGTCAAACTGAGGGACTAATAGCCATGGTCTACTAATGACTAATGGCTGTTGGTCTACAACCCCCATCATCTCACCATTCATCATCCTGGCTGGAGCTGATAGAGCTAGAGTCCAACATCTGGAGGACCACTGGTTCCTCATCCCTGATTTAAGGTGCTATTGATTTTAATTACTAACAACCTTACAACTCTTAAGCTTGGTGGGACATAAGTTTCCAAGACTCAGCTAGAACCATTGATGCTTCCTAACACATTTTCCTAAGACTCAGCTAGAGCCACATTGAGGTTTCCTAGCACACCTTTAGGGTAGCTCATGAGTAGGCAAACTAAGGCCCGGGGGCCGGATCCGGCCCAATCGCCTTCTAAATCCGGCCTGCGGACAGTCCAGGTATCAGCGTGTTTTTACATGAATAGAATGTGCCCTTTTATTTAAAATGCATGTTTGGGTTATTTGCGGGGCCTGCCTGGTGTTTTTACATGAGTAGAATGTGTGCTTTTATTTAAAATGCATCTCTGGGTTATTTGTGGGGCATAGGAATTCGTTCACTCCCCCCCCAAAAAAAAATAGTCCAGCCCCCCACAAGGTCTGAGGGACAGTGGACCAGCCCCCTGCTGAAAAAGTTTGCTGACCCCTGGGGGCAGAACAAAAACCTCCTGGGTAACTACTATGTAATCATCTATATTGCAAAACTGCATTGTTATTGTTGTTGCTGTTTAAATTTTTTAGTCTTTTTATATAAGTGTCATAGGAAGATAAGATACAAGCAGATAACATGAATTAAAAACCCAAACATTTTAACCCCCTGCATTGCAAAAGGCTGGGCTAGATGACTCTTGGGATCTCTTCCAACTCTACAGTTCTTTGATTCTATTATTCTAAAGCAAAGGACAATGCAAAATTCCTAAAATGCTGTGCAGCAGCACAGTAAGAAGGATAATTCCTACTCATCCTGGTATAGCCATCCTGGGAATGGATCACTTTTCGAAATGCATTGAGGAGTTGTGTCATCATCATCACCTTTATACTTTCCCTGTTGTGCTAATTGAACCACATCCAAACCCCACCTGCATTCCGGAGTGATGTTCTCCCTAGAGGACTGTACCACATACTTTTACTCCCCAAATGTTAATGCTGTATCCTAGGAGAGCTCTCACCTGACAATCCTTAATGAAGATCCATCTTCTCTTCTACAGTCTGCCTAGCAGTCCCTACTACTCTGTATAAATGGTGGTATGGGAAGCTCTCCTAGGGATATCAAACCTGTGAGTTAAAACATTGCGAGAGCAAAGCAATTGCAAGCAGATCGTTTATTTGGTGCAGGAAGAGGGATGGCTCAGCAAGGCGCAAGCTCTCACCTTGGGGCCTCCAGGTGCTGTCAGCATGCCAAGGAGTGATCTGAGGCTTTGCACTGTGACACCTCCCTTCTCAGTTTTAATTTGGGTGTCAAGGCGAGAATCACAGGAACAGGAAACTATTTTTTTTAAAAAAACCAAAAGCATGGGGGATGAACAGGTCAGAAGAGAGAGAGAGAGAGAGAGAGAGAGAGAGAGAGAGAGAGAGAGAGAAGGAATGAAGTCAGTCGCTTGCGTCATCCTCCCTCCTCAATTTCATGCTTCTGATGCTCTGTTCTGATTTCTCCCTCTTTCTTTCCTTCCCATCTTCACTTTCATGCATTTTTTCTTCACTGGAATCAAGTAATGACCACACACGCATAGATTTCCTCAGCAAATGTACCTGTGCAGGGAAGATAGGATAGGCCACAACTCCCTAGAGGGTGCTGCACACATCCAAAGCAAACCACACACCTGTGCTATCCTCATACATGCCAATCTACATATGGGTTGTAGGCTATTTTTACAAAGAGGCACCTTCTGTTTGGGAACTTTGTAATGTGTAGGATACCCTTAAGGGACATTGCTCCAAGCTATTGGGGTTGTAATGATCTGTGTATTTCCCCCGCCCCCCCTGAACTGTGTTCAATTGCCTCTCTAAATTTTCCATCCTGCAGCCAGACCTGAAATAGTCAAATATTGGAAGTCTGCATTGGATTCGTCTAGGGATGGCTGGTTTGAGAGGATGTGGGACACTGGCTTGTCTGTGTATTTAACCCATCAAAGGGGGGTTCTAAGACCATGTATGGGCACCACCATTTGTATGCTTTATCAATTAAAATAGCAAACTGCATAGGTCCCTAATATCACATGCTTTTTTATGGTGGAGCTATCCTATGGCTATGCGGCTTCCCTTTGCAGAATCTATTTTATTATGGTGTCTGCAAAAGTGTAATGAACCTTCTGGGCTTTTTAAAATTCTGATATGAAATTCTCCACATAGTAGTTGTCTCATTTCTTAATTGTTTGTCTTTTTTGTATGTTGTTGTTTTCGAAAACTCAACATAGAAAAAAAAACCTATCCTGTTAGTGAGCAAAGAAATTGGGATGGGGGGGGGAGAATTTAACTGAATTTCTCCAGAGGGAGGATCAATTACCCAACAGTTTCCCACCATTAACAGTGAGAGTAGTCCAGCCTCTCTGTTTTTGCTTAACTGTTTGTGTGTGTTTATACTGCTAACAGCAACAGCAAGCATCTTTCCAACTGGGCCACCCTTTAACATCCTCCATGATGCCCCAGAGCTAGAATCTTTTCAGGAATTCCTTCACCATTTCTTTCTTGTGTGGAGAGGAATGGTGGCCATCAGAAATACTAGCCAATATTCAGAGACTGAAATGAGATGAGCGCCACACCCCATTGTTTTATTTGACTGGACTTAACTGTGCAGGGGTCCTTTACCCTTTTTTTTTTTAACCATATGCTCTCTTCCTCTCTGTGGAAGACAGGAGTGCCTGGCGTGCTCTGGTCCATGGAGTCACGAAGAGTCGGACACGACTAAATGACTAAACAACAACTCTGCCATTCTTGTTTAGCTTCAATGGATGTTCCCATGCCTTGTGACATACTACACATACAGACATATGCAGGGCTACTTTCTATTTCAAAGTACAATTAAACAATTATACTTAACATACCTCTTTCTCTCTGTGTGGATAGATATAGATTTTTCATTATTATCTATTTCCTGTATTTGCATATCTCTTTTCACCATAGATGGTCACAAAAGAATCAATACAGCAACTCATCAGCATATATCACAAACAAAAACAATAGATAAGAACACAGGGTTGTTTTCAGTGCTAGTCCTGCTCAGAGTAGACCCACTGAAATTAATGATCATGTCTAATGGCTTTGGTTCATTAATTTCAATAGGTCTACTTTGAGTGGAAATTAGTTGGCTACATCCCATAAGTTCTGTTAAAAGGCATAAAACAACTTACTTAAATGCCTACTGGAACAGAAATGTATACATTAAGTACCTGAATTTCATATGGAAACTGAAAACTAGATAACGAAAATGGATTATAGGAGCCCTAACTATGGCCAAAGACTGGTATTCATGAACTAGAAGAATAGGGTCCCCTTTAATCAATGGATCGATGGCTTGACAACACTTGCAACATATGAACAGATTGCTTATAGATTCAGACTTTGTTTGGATAAATATATTGATATTTGGAATGACTTTTTTTTGCAGAATATAGTAGTTTATTAATAATCATGTATGTATTAAGGTAGGGACGCAGGTGGCACTGTGGGTTAAACCACAGAGCCTAGGACTTGCCAATCAGAAGGTCGGCGATTCGAATCCCCGTGACGGGGTGAGCTCCCGTTGCTCGGTCCCAGCTCCTGCCAACCTAGCAGTTCGAAAGCACGTCAAAGTGCAAGTTGATAAATAGGTACCACTCCAGCAGGAAGGTAAACGGCATTTCCGTGCGCTGCTCTGGTTCGCCAGAAGCGGCTTAGTCAGGCTGGCCACATGACCCGGAAGCTGTACGCCGGCTCCCTCAGCCAATAAGGCGAGATGAGCGCCGCAACCCCAGAGTCGGTCACTACTGGACCTAATGGTCAGGGGTCCCTTTACATTTACCTTTATGTATTAAGGTAAAGGTATAGGTAAATGACCCCTGAATGGCATGACTAAACCACTTCTGGTGCAATGGAGCACCGTCACAGAAACCAGAGCGCACAAAAACATCCTTTACCTTCCTGCCGCAGCGGTACCTATTTATCTGCTTGCACTGGTGTGCTTTCGAACTGCTTGGTTGTCAGGAGCTGGGACAGAGCAACGGAAACTCATGCTGTCACGGGAATTCGAACTGCTGATCTTCTGATCAGCAAGCCCAAGGGGCTCAGTGCTTTAGATCACAGAACCACCCACATCCCTAACAGATTAAGGATCTGTTAAAGAGCCTAACAGTTAATGATTAAGTGAGACTGTATCTCTGCTGGCTCTGTCACAAGATGTTACATTAGATCACATGGAAAGGGATATAATTGTAGGCCTATGCATATGTTAATCTGTAGGTCTCCATTTTGGGTGTCTTTGTCTTTGTTCTGGAGCCAATGAAGATAATTCTCTTAGCCTCAGGCTAATGGAAGTTCTTTGGGAGAGAGACAGAGCTTTGTCTTTTGCTCTAGATGGAAGATATTCATAATACTAATATATTTTACCTGTCCTGGAATCAGCATATGATATTATGTAACTCTGAGTGTAACTTTATTTAGTTTGTTTTGGGGTTAAGTTCTGAAGTAAAACTTCTGAACCAAATTTTTGGACCGGACAATTTTTATTTCAAGAAGAGTCAGTTTTTATTAATCCTACTGCTTCCATATGCACAATATTAATAACCTCAATAAGCTCAACCACCAATGCTGAGTCCTAACTCTGGCTATGTTCTAAACCTTTCTGGACTTCCCTTCCATCACAAATTAAGAAATGAGTAGGAAATGAATCCTAGTGTATTTTTGTGACAAATTAGAGCTATATGCAGATAACATCCCAGAATTCTTTACCCTATTTGTGTGGGGGGGGGAGAGAATTTGGGATGGTGACATTCCATTGACTTTTATTGGAGAAATTCTCTGTTAGTTAACTGGGGCTGGGAATCACCACTAGCAGAAGCAGTAGTGTCAGGGAACTGCCATCGGAGCCAAGAGTGGAGGTAAGGCTCCCCAACGATGCAGGAGAAGGGACCAGCAGGGAGAGAGAGAACACTTCCTTTGGGGAAGGAAAATCGGCGTGACACCAGGAAGAAAGGGGAGCAGGGAAGGACTTCGGAGAGATGGCTCCAAGACTCTTCCACAGAGACCAGCGGGGAGAGCCCAGGACCTCCGCTGGCCACGCCCACTCTGCGCAGAAGACTTCCGCGCAGGGAGGCTAGGCGGAGACTTGGCGTCAAAGAGCTTTTATGTTGGAAGAAGTTCAGGAAACGCCCACTGACGGATTCTGCCAGTGACTGAGACAGCCACGGAGAAAGGGCTGTCCAGCCAGGGAAAGGTTTAGCCAGACAACGTTGCCTAGAGCAGCAGCCCCCTTACGCACGAGCAACCCCAATTCCCTTTACAAGTAGCATAGCATTTTGTTTCTTTCCCCCCTAAGGCAGTGATGGCCAAACTTGGTCCTCCAGCTGATTTGGGACTACAGCTTCCATCATACCTAGCTAACAGGACCAGTGGTCAGGGATGATGGGAATTGTAGTCCCAAAACAGCTGGAGGGCCAAGTTTGGCTATCACTGCCCTAAGGTCTGGGGGGGGGGGAGACTTCCACTACAAATTGAAGCAGAAGAAGCTTTTTCCAGGGGTGGGGGGTGAGAAAAAGAAAAAGAAAATATCAGAAAATTTTTCGGGGGGGGGGGCAGAATTCTTTTGAGAAATGTCAGGTTTGTTCTGCTGAAAACTCAGGCCTAGAACTCTAAAACTGCTAAAGTGTTTTTTGTTTTATTTTTAAGATGCCCTTTCCAACCAGCAAATAAGTTTGGAAGGGCTGGATTTCATGTTTTGGATTCCTGCTAACCTCACATCTGTCTGTTACTCTGAAAATTAACTGCAGGGGCTTCTGGCTTTCATTCTCGGCAAGCGTTACCACATCAGCATTTCAAAAATATGGGACTTGTGGTGTCTGGATGAAAAGCATCCACTGTGGTCCATGGGATCATGATTTTGTGGAATATGGGCCAACCTTTTTTGAGGGAAGAGGACTAATGAAGGAATCTGGCAACCATGCTGTTGGCTCACAGAGATGCATCTGGCAAGAGTCCATTAAGTAGATTCTACAGAGAGTTCCTCCCAACAAGTATTCGAGGATTTAATAATTACATTGGCAAGCTACACCCGCACAGCACACACCCCTGCAGATGTTTAGAATGGTTTTGCTGCTCTGGGAGGGGGATCCTTCTGAGGCTCCTCCAATGAGAGGATGCATGAAGAATGGGGAAAGATTGTGAATGGCAGGGGAGGGCAGTTAGGGTGCCCATCAGAAGTGCTTCTGGCAGACTCAAGCTCATCAGCATGTAAACAAACTCATTCCTTATCTAGGCTGCCAGGATAGAAGCATACACCTGAACTGGACAGCTGACTGCTGAAGCAATTGCTAAGGACACAATTAGTACTTTTCGTGGAGGGCAAGGTTATTAATGGCTACTAGCCATGATGGCTAGATTCTCCTACCATCAGAGACTGTATTCCCAGTTATTGGGAATCACAAAAGAGGGAGAGTGTTGTTGCTACTCTATGATAATTTGTATTTGTCTGCAACTTTTGGACTAAGTTGTATCCATTCTTTACAAGGTTGGCATCTCTCTATGACAGTATGGATTCTCTTACGGATTTGAACACCTTTTTAGTGATATATCGGATTGTGGTTTCTTTCTATGTTAAATTGTAGCTAGATTTGAACACTGCACTGACTCTCATAAGATCATAAGAACATAAGTGGGGAAGCCAAGGGCCCATCCAGTCCATCATCCTGTTCTTAGAGTGGCCATCCAGATGCAACAGCACTCTTCCGACTTGTGTTTCCTGCGACTGGGATTCTGAGCCATACGGCCCCTGCCAGTGGACAGCGAACTGCAGCTCTGCAAATGCCGCAGTAGCATGAATCTTCATTTCCCTTTTCTACACATTGTACTTTAAAGCAGTTCAGCTGGAGAAGCTATGTACTGTATTAGTATTGATGTGCATTTTACAACTAGAAAGGACCTGTCTGGGTTGAAACGCATCAGGTTTTTATAAGCATATGTTTCATTGTTCATACTGTTAGGCGTATTATCTTTATATCCTGCCTGTAGACAAACGCTAGGCACTTCAAGAGCAGTTTGTACATTTGCTATATCTATCTTAGATATAACTTTGTGGTTTACAATTTGTTTTCTTAATTTCTGTCTTGCATATCAGTTAAAGTTATTTCCCTTTGCGTAACGGCATCCAGCCTTGTATCAAGTCTGTGCAAACCCCAAGGTAGCTACCTAGAACAGGCTTTACTTGGTTTTGCCAAGCAAAATTACACCACTTCACAGAGGATAAGTGATAGTTAATAACACTCTCAACTATAAAAGTGCCCCCTAGATACACACAATGTATCCTCGTAACTGGCATCTGGTTATGTTCACGTCATTCACACAGCAGAGAGAAAGAAAGAGTAGGGAGAGAGAATGATATTTTGTTCTGTATAATGTTCAACAAAACCTTACTGGATAGCTAGCATAGTGCATCAAAGGGATATATTACCAGGCTAGTAAATGAGTCACACCAGCCCTATCCAATGCCTGTGTGATGCCATCAGAGATCAACACACACCCCTAGCCCAAATAATTGATAAAACAAATTAAGGAAACAAAATAAAACAATAACAATGGCTCAGATTCTTCCACCTGCCTCTCTAAAATCTGTGTGGTTGGATACGATTCCAAAGCATTATTTGTTGCTGTTTTGAAACCATAGATGCCAAGACAAAAACAGTACACAAGGCTACTGGTTTTTATTGTGAATATGTAACTTAATTTCCTACTCACTTGTCTTCATTGCAACAAGACAATTTTGAGGCAGACACCAACAAAAGAGTTATTCCTCTTTAAACTGGAATTGTCAGAAAGCAATTTTAATGGATGATTCCTTCCAACAGAAGACGGTCCTCTAATGGTACTTCAAACAGAGGACTGCCCATTGCAAAGTAGGACACATGGCCACCCTGTTCCTTATGAATGGCTTTAGAGCTTCATTACTTTAAAAAAATTAAAGGTTTTATTAATGCAAAATCAATATTATAAACAAATGGGAGAGACATAATCAAAGTTACAGCTTTGGATTCAGCACAGAGCAATTATGCCTCTCTTTGTCCAGCTTCCAGTCTGTTTCCAGCTCAGTCCACCCATTCAGGCTATTGATCTGCTACTTAGCAGCTATGTAAGAGGGGTGGGGAAAAGACCCAACAGATACAGGACACTCAAAACTAGAAGAGAGTCGGGGCATCACCCAGACCTTCCCTCAAACTGGTAACAATATGTTGACAGCTCCCCTAATCCATAAGGAGGCTGAGGCAGCCACATTCTGCACTAGCTTTAGAGCCACCTCACCTCTAAAATGCCCCTCCCTTTACCCTAGCCCTGCTTAATTGCCAGATAATTGCCTAGCAGCTAACATGGTGAGACCCTATGAAGTTTTTCCAATCATTCTGGCTTCATCTTTGCTCAGTGCCTCCACCTCCCTGAAGGAATTAAATGTGGTCAGACGCTCAGAAAAGAAAGAAAAAAGTCAATATGTGGGATGACTTGACTTTGTGGGTAGTGCTCAGGAATCTGAGATGGAAGGAGGAAAAGGCCGGGGGAAGAAGCTATCTAAGGCCAGCCAAATTCAAACGATGTCACCATGGTTGAGAAAGGAAGTGAGAGACTCTCAAAGGAGAAGGGTTATGCTAATAATCATTGAAGCTTTTAAAATCAGGACGTAGAATGGGATTGTGGGGAGAAGAAGGAGGAACAATGAGGGGAGCAGGAACAGAGTCAAAGAGAAGGATGCTCTTGGGTACCATTGGCCAAGAAACTATGATTTAATTAGGAGGGAAATCATCTCTGTGAGTTGCAGATTACTTTTCCTTACCTTGCTTCAAGGTCCAGAATCAGGTATTGGTCATGCTGATAATAATGCCACTTGTAGGATTTATATAATGCTTTTGAATGTTCTAAGTGCTGCAACATATGCATTATTTAAGCAACCATCTTGGCTTCTGCAGCTGCACTTACCAATGTCTCCCCTACTGTTGCTGTGATGAAAGTAGCAGGAGCAAGAGAAAGTTCCCTTGTTTCTTCCTTCCTTCTCCCTGTTTTCTTCTTTGACAAGTGAGTCCCTGCTACAGTGGAGATCCTGGAGCCAGGCACCATGGGAATTTGGCTTTCCCAAGGCACCTTTTGAAAATCAAGGGCTCTGGGAAAATTACATGTGTGGATGTTGGAGCTCTCCAGAGAGCTTTGGTGGTGGTGGAGCGGTGGCCACAATCCCTCACTCAGATTAGAACAAGACTATGAATCACCAAGATTTGCATTCTGAACCAGGGAGCTATTATCTCTGGTGGCATTGCTGTCAAGTGGAAATAAGCTAATGGTTTGGCTAGTACAATTTGTGGACTTATTTTCAGCACCAGAGGAAGTCATCCATGCAGGTCAGGTTCTGGAATGCACAGGCCAGTGGGGGTTTCAGATTGCGTATAAATAATTCAGCCACTGTGTTTATTCATCTACACAATTGCAGAAAAAACTTTGGATCCTGCCAATATGCTTGAACTGAACACTCACTCCTGAAGTGCTTTTCTTTTTTGCAGAAGCTGCCAAAAAATGTATTGCTGGTTTTGTTTACTTTGAGAAGTTTGAGGAAGGCCAGGCTTTGATGGTGAACTCTGGACCCCACCAATCTTGAAAAATCACACCCACTATTCCAAATCCTTAGAAAACTATTAGCAAATTATGTTTGTTTTGCCATTTGAAAGGAGAAATGTGAAGGGATAAAGTCCTATTAACAGAGGGGGTGGTTCCAGAGCACCTGCTTATTGTTCATTCCTCCAGATTTTCTTTGCAGGGAGATCAGAGGATGTTGGCTACTGAATGAACATTCATTCCAATTTGTTTGTGGGGAGGTTAGATGATGGTGCATCAAAAGAAGCGTTATCTTATACTTTCCACTGTATCTCCCCATCATGGCCAAAGTCTCATATTTTGGGAAAACAGGTTTGTTGCAAAGCCCTCCCAATCATCTGTGTTTGCAAGACCTGAATTGGGTGGCATGTGATTTAATCCCACCCCAAAATAGTGATAGTCTGGAAGCACTCAAATTCTGTTCTCGTTATAATGATTTTGTGTGGCTCAAGACAGATATGTGAATAAGTGGTGGCTGAGGTTGCATTAAAGTATCAGCTTGAAACAGATGTGCTCCATGTGCTCCTGCTGCCAGTCTGGAAGATCTAAGTCCACCAACCAGACCTCTCAGGATCAGCGCTGAATTTTTGGGGAAGATAATGAAATCAAAACTGGATCAGTTGTGGGTGACTGGTACTGCCAGCTGGTCATTTAACCCAGATCATGATGAATTAGGAGTGGCATGGAGACGTGGATAGAGAAAGGTTTTTCTGCCTCTCTCATAAGACTGGAACTTGTGGACAACCAATGAAGCTGAATGTTGGAAGATGGAGGTCAGAGAAAAGAAAGGACCTCTTCATGTAGCGCATAGTTAAACTATGAAACTTGCTCCACAGGAGGCAGTGATGGCCACTAAACTAAATGGCTTTCAAAGAGAATTAGACAAATTCATGGAGCAGAGAGCTGTTGGTCATTATGGCTATGCGCAGCCTCCACAGTTGGTGGAAACCACACAAGGGGAGAGTGCTCTTGCACTCAAACTCTGCTTGTGAGTTTCCTACAGGCCTTTGAGTAGCCACTTTGAGAGCAGGATGCTGGCCTAGATGGGCCATTGGTCTGATCCAGCAGGCTCTCCTTATGTTCTTATGTTCTTGGAGCGGGATGTCAATTGTAGCCCGCAAGCCCGCTTTTCTGGAAATAATTGGAATATTAGAGGATGGGATCATATTTGATTTTCAGAAATGAGCACTTCTGTAATAATGTTCTACATCCCTTTTCCTATTAAAAAGAGGGATTATTAGAAGAGAAAGACAAATAATTAATATGCCACTCCATCCCAAGGGGTCAGAATAGTGTGTAGTAGTTCTTTCTAAATGTTACTAGATCTCTCCCCAAGGAGCTGGTAATCTAAGGGGATCAAACATTTTAGGGGATAAAAGAGGCCAAATGAGACATAGATGACATTGTAAACATAAAAAGTATTTTAAAAAGTACAAAGCAAAGACTATTAACAGTTATACCACACCATAACCAACCAAAACACATTGCTTTCTGCAGGCAGAAATCTGTTAAGCTGCTAATCGTTTTAGAGAGGGGCTGCAGAGTGGAGTCAGCTAGGTGGAGAACACAGCTCAATTTTACATTTGTTTCCAATGATGTCTCTAGAGCTGTCATGCCCAGAAGCCATATGCAGCCCTGAAACTAATAATAATAATAATAATAATAATAATAATAATAATAATAATAATAATTTATTTATACCCCGCCCATCTAGCTGGGCTTCCCCAGCCACCCTGGGCAGCTTCCAACAAAATATTAAAATGCTGTAATACATCAAACATTAAAAGCTTCCCTAAACAGGGCTGCCTTCAGATGCCTATCTCACCCTCACCCCAGGCCACTCCCCTCACTGGCCATGTTTTGCACCCCATTGGTTTTTCCTCTGGCTTGAATGTCTCTTTGAACTCTGACAATGCATCTTACTTGTCTGGATGGAGGATAGAGAGGGGATGTGATTGTATGTGGAAACTAGGCTACTGTGCAATGGTGAAATTTGCATCAATTTCTATGTCCACTTTTCTCTCTGTCACCGGCCTTTGCAATGGTGCCCAGAAGTGCCTGATGTCACTGGTTAGATTTTTTCCCTCCCACTCTGAACTGACCCTCATTTTGAGCGGCTGTCACCTTTCTCTTTGTGAAAGCTTGGGAAAGGGCCCCCCCTTAGGGGTCTGGGGGGGAGATTGGCTCAAGGCACCCCCTAAACTTGGGTAGGGCCCCTGCATTGCTGGAATCTCTATCCCCAGTTGCTCATTGAGACCCTGAACACACTGCTTGCACCATGCCAGGGTTCAACACTGGACAATTCCCATGGTGGTGGTAGGGTGGAGATTGGGCACTTCATAACCCCAAGCAAAGGGCCATGGAATTGGCAAGGCCTGAATGGGAGAAAGAATCAGTCATCACCCAATTGCCATGTTAACCCAGCCTGCCTTCTTGTCAACCAACAAAGTTGTGACCTGATTTCACCCAACACTGGCTTCCAGTTTGAATTATTTCCACCGCATTCACACGCCACAGACATACACCTGCCTGGGCAACTATTGGTATACCAGAATGACCTGTGAAAAACAGAAAAGGGCAAGATGTGGAGGTGGGAATAGAATTACAGAATCTGTCCACCATGGGCCAGAAGAGAAGGTTATGTTTGTGTAAAAGGAGCACAGCCAAAATCAATGTCTTGGATCTTCAGCACTACAGAGTTGTGCTCATGGACCATGGGTTTCTTTCCTCCTCCCTTCTCACTGCGGTTCCTCACAGACTCCTGAATGGTGTCATATGTCAGCAGATATCAGGGACCTCCAGGCATTGTGCAAGCTGGTGCTGGGACTCCAGTGTACCTGAGTCAAGGTGTTCGCAGAAAAGTGTACGTCTTAGAATATTAAATAAGTTGGTGTTTCCATTTCCTTTTCCTTTTACTATGAAGAAATATTAAATTCTCTGTGAACATCTTGTGAAGTTTCTTTGGATTTTGACCCAAGTTAGCTGGATGCTCTATATTTTGCAATTGTGTCTTGTTTGGAATTGTTATTATTGTTTCAAAAACCATGCCATCTGTACAAATTTAGAAACTGCCTGCAGTTCCTATAGTTTCCATGATCCATATTGCAATATTTCCCCCCTCTTTTATGGCAGCATTTAATAGGAGTAGGTCACCTGCTTTCGACAGGTCTCCACTGTCTGGTGGAGAAGAACAGTTCCGCTTTGTCCCCAAAAGTTCTGGGAAGATGAAGCTATAACTGGGAATAGATGTTTGGCTTCTTAATATTCTTGCACTCTGATAAATCAATGGTGCTAAATGCAAGTGTGAAGAGGTGAACACCAGATTGACAGGACAAATGAAGCTCAGCCTAGTGGAGAGATTTCTCAAATGGTTTATTCCATTTGAGCTAACAGAGAACTCATCAACAAGCAATCAGCAACCGCCGATATTGTACTTAGAGCGGGGAAGCTCTCTTTGCCTGAATCCATCCAAGTTTATGCCTACTTTAAAGGGGCTCTTTTATTACAAAGTGTCATAGAACTGTACAGCTGGAAGGGATCCCAAGGGTCATCTAGTCCAACCTCCTGCAATGCAGGCATCACAGCTAAATAATCCTTGACAGATGGCCATCCAAACTCTATTTAAATCCCTACAATGGAGGAGAGTCCACCACCTTCCAAGCTAGTCTGTTCCACTGTGGAACTGCTCTTAACATGTGAAGGCAGTCCTGTATAGGGAAACTTTTTAAGGTTTAATGCTTTTATATATGCTGGAAGCCACCCAGAGTGGCTGGGGCAACCCAGTCAGATGGACAGGGTACAAATAAATTGCTGTTGTTGTTCTTGTTGCTGCAGCGGTAAATTGAATCCATTGGTTTGGGTCTCCAGAGCACCAGAAAACAAGCTTGCTCCATTTTCTATGTGACACCCCTTCAGATTTTTGAAGATGGCTATCTTATCACCTCCACGTTTTCCCCTCTCCATTCTAAACATACTCAGCTCCCTCAACTGTTCCTCATAAGGCTTGGTTTCCACACACGTGATCCTACTGGTCACCCTCCTCTGCATACATTCCAGGTTTTCTATATCCTTCTTAAACTCTGGTGCCCAGAACTGGACACAGTGCTGGAGGTGGGGTCTGACCAAGGCATAATAGAGTGTTACTATTACCTTCCTTCATCTGGACACTATACTTCTGTTGATGACGTCTAGAATAACATTAGCACTTTTTGTTGTTGCTGCTGCTTCACACTCTTGTGTTTGTCACACTTAAGAGATCAGTCACGGCCATATGCACTCTGGAGAGAAATGATGATGCTAAATAATTAGGGATGATTTGGTGGGCAATTGTAAAGCATATTTTATTTTTCTTCAAAAAAGAAATCCAAAATCATTTAATTGTTTATTTTATTTACTTAGCAAATTATGGATGCTGGATTTTTTGTAAAAAAAAAAAAAACCAAACAGTTGGGTTTGCTGAGTTGACATGAGAGGCAGGACTTTTTCAGTGGTGACCCCCTACTTGATTTTAAATAAACTATTAAAAAACCCCTTATTCCAAGCTGTTTACAAAAAGATGTAGTGTTCTGTATTTGTGTATTTTATTGATTTTGCTTTTCTGTGTTTCATTGTTCTAATGCAGTGATGGTGAACCTTTCAGAGACCAAGTGCCCAAACTGCAACCCAAAACCCACTTAATTATCACAAAGTGCCAGCGTGGCAATTTAACCTGTATATCTCATTTTTTCCCCCTCTGTGTTACACGTTTCTTCTTTATGACTGCTATGCTATTGTAATAAATAATCCTTCATAAAAGTTATTGCATTACATTTCTTCATTAAATTATCTTTCCATTGATATATAATTTAATGGTGTAACACAGTACTTTTTTTCTTTAAAAATGTTTAGAGGTACTCTCATTTTGGCTCAAAAAAATCACCACCGGGGGGAAATAAATACAGTTCAAATCTGAATGAATTTCTCTTGTTGGCTTCCGTGGGAAAGCCCAGTGAACATGTAAACCCAGCAACCCCTTCTTAAGTTGCTGTCTTTATATGCTTACTGACCTGGGAGTTAAGCCCTGCTGAACTCAAGGCGGCTTACTCCCGAGTAGGAAAAACAGACAGGTGGGAGGCCCTGGCTCATCAAAAGTCAAAAGTCAATGCCTGCTCAACACACAAACTACGTGTCAAGGACAACTGTGACTTTAAAGAGGAATGGGAACCTTTTACAAAGTACTTTAAAAAGCAACAAAATGCGTTGGACTCCTTGGCAGGCTTTGAATAAACATGCACAATTTATTTGTTAACACAATAGATGGAAAACTTAGAGATTTTTACATTTTTATAACATGCAGAGAACAATATATGCAAATAAATCAGAAAGAGGAACTGAGGGAAGTTGTAGGGGGGAGGGGGTATGTGGGGGTGGGAGGGGGAAATGGGGGGGAAATACAATTGTTGAAATAATTGGTTATGTGAAATTAACCAGAAAAAAAAACTTTTTTAAAAAAGTCAATGCCTGCTCAGCCCCTCGGTTGCTTACCAGGCCCTGGTGCCACAGGGCTTGAACGGTGTGCACAATCCCTCCTCTCCTCCCCTCCCCCCAGCATGGAAGCTATGGCAGTGCTGGGGTGACGGCACGCATGCCCACAGAGAAGGCTCTGAGTGTCCTCTCTGGCACGAGTGCCATAGGTTCACCACCACTGTTCTAATGCATGAACCATCAACCTATTTAAGCCTGTGGACTCATGGGGAGCCACGATGTCCATCCATCCCCCCCATTTAACCTGGTTTAACAACTTCTCCCCTGGGCAACAGAAAGAAAGCATGAGTCATTTCTGCTACTGGAACGGGGAGAAAACAGCTCAAATTGATGGAGCAAAGTAAAACAGGATATTGAACCAAGTCCTGTGCAGAACAGTTGAAAGAGCCTGGTATGTTTAGAGAAGGTTAAAGGGAGACGTGACTGCAAGTCTGCAAATATCGGAAGGGCTGTCATTGAGACAATAGAGGAGGCTTTCTCTCTGCTGCTCTTGAGCAGGGGTAGGGAACCTCTGTTCTGCAGGCCAATGCTGACCTGTCAAAGGGTGCAAGGTGGCCCATGGGGCAACTTTCCCTGAACCGCACTGACCCATTCATCAGCTATGCCACTGTTGTGACACTCTCTGATAGGCAGGAGGGTCGGGTCCAATACTGTGGTGGCTGCATGTGCCTGTTCCCAGGAGGGAACAGGGGCATGGAGACAAAGGGACAGGATTTAACTCCCTGCTCATTGGCTGAAATCCTGCTCAGTTTGGAAGGATTCCATTCAAAACCCTTCCTGAATCAATAAAAATGCTTTTATAATGAAAGCAGCAACAACAAAAATGAATCCCCACTTCTGGATTCAGGAATGGTTTAGCATGGAAACTCTTGCTAAAACAAAAGAGGGGGAACTTCCATTTTAGCAGCACATTGTTCTTTGTGTCATTTATTCATTTGTAAAAATGTGTATATTCCTCTATTTCATAGGAAAAAATATCAAAGTGGTTTACAACAGTACATTAAAACATACAATAAAAACTGTATACTAAATATTAAAACCGGACCTCAACTAACTATTGTGGAAAGATGTATTCTTAATTGCCTGCATAGACCTGACGGAATAGAAAAGTTTTCAGCAAATGTTTAAAAGTCAGCACAGAAGGTGCCTGCTCAGTCACTATTGGCAGAGTATTCCACAGGATTCGGCCAATGGCACTAAAGGTTCAGTTTCTTGCTATATGTTGTATATTCATTTAACTGATGTGGTGGGGTGATATTCACCCCTAATCTCTGCAGTGCTCCCTTTCATCAAAAGTTGTTGTTGTTGTTGTTGTTATATATTTTTGTAGCCTGCCTTTCCTCTGAGAACTAGGAATTAAGATGGCTTACAAAAATTAAAACAACATGGATAAAACACAGAAGGCTAAAAACATGTAATAGAAAATAGTTTAAAAGTAGTAATAGAATTAAAACAATACAAAGACAAATCTGTTAAAATACAGATAGTAAAAACTAACAGACCCCCTTTCATTTTATATGGATTGTTGCCCTGTTACATTCAGTTTGCTGCAAGTTTAGAACGAGAATATTCAAGAGTATCCCAAGGCCAGGACAGGACCTGAGGTCTTGCGCAAATTCCAGTTTCTGCAGAGTCTCTTCTCGATCAATTGCACAGACTGGCTATTTTTTTATTCCCTTTGTCAGCTTTGTCAATACAGCTATTATTAATGGATGTTTCTAAAGTAATACAGTGGTGGTTATGTCTTTTGCTTATGTTTTTCATTTTAAAAATCAATACAATTGTAAGCAAATGAATAAATAAAGGATGGAACCTTGCCAATACAGCCTGTTTTCACATGAACCCATTTAACCTCACTGGGCTCTTTCAAAATGTTTCAGTGTAGATACGGATAATACCAATTAGAACCCAATGTTTGCCAAGAACTCCACAAACATTAACTAATTGCTCATTGCATTGAACTGGCGGCATTTGGGTGGATTAACAGAAGGCTTGGCTCATGCTTCAAGGAGGTGGATAAATTCCTGTGCAAGTATTAAGAATTATCACTTGTGATCCCTCAGCCTTTCAGTTTACAATGGAATTATCACTGAGTTTCGACCCTTGGAACCTTTCACCAGAACAGCTGAGATACATAAAAACCAGGGAGAAGTATCTGTTATGGTCATCAGTGCACGACTCTTATTAACTGCCCAGGGAAGTTTCCCCAGTCTCTTGAATTCTAGAGAGGTTGCCAGGTTAGTTTGTTACAACACAAGGCTGCACACGCACTATACATTTAAAGAACATTTAATGCACATGACTTCCCCCAAATAATTCTGGGATCTGTTTTTTTTTTTTAAAAAAATGGCTTCCTGTTAATTTTAATTATCTTTTAAATGCTTTTAATAACTTGTTCTTAATTTTACTTCCTCCCAAATGCCTAAGAGTTGAATCTAAATTACAATGGAACTAGTCAATGCTCAGCACTTTAGAAGTTCCGCTGACTCTGGGTGGGAGAGTTGGTTTAATTTAATTTAAAATCATTTTAGGCCTCTTAATATTTAAACATATATTAAGCACTATGCAGAAATACAATATAAGATTTTTTTAAAAAAAACCAGTATAATAAAGACAGGAATTCACAAATAATGGGGTCCAGTCTTATGGTCAGAAAAAGCCTGAGCAATAATGTATCTCTTTGCAAGATGTCTGAAGTGAATGGTGGATAGTGCTTCACATGTGGCAGAGAGGACATCGCCCAATGCAGGGGCAATGGTGAAAATGCCCATGTCACCACCCTCTAATATTCTGTGACGTGCATTGCCATGAATAAACATTTCTCAAAAGATCCATTAAACATGAGAATGTGTCCTAAATAGGGCTGAGAACCCGGGAACCCACCCTGAATCATCATGTTGACTTGAAACTCTGCCATTTATTTGTTTGTTTGTATCTCCTATGTCTCTCTTGTGTTGTGTTGTAGTGCTGTTGCTGTTGCTGTTGCTGTTGCTAGCAGCAGGAGCCAAGGCTGGGGTGCTTAACAGCTCTCTTAATGAAGTTTTGTCGGCTCTAACGAAGAGCTAGACAGAATATTGGCTTAGATGGATCATTGGACTGATCCACAATGGCAGATCTCTCTGTGCGATATATGCTACAATTCCTTCTGACTGTACAGGGCATCTATTTTCTAAAGGGAGACTCTCATTCTGTCAAGCACATCTTCAAGGACAATGAGTGGGATTGCTAAGTTTGACAAAAAGCAGAGTGCCATGTTGTATTTTGTATAAGAGTGCTTGCCTGCCTCTCTCTCCCTAGATGTATCAATAGGACAGGCCCCTGCAGGAAGAGAGGAGCTGTTTAAGGTGAATCATTGTATTCTGAGAAACAATGCTTCAACGTCTTTCAGTGCTCAAGGCTCCAGTCACTGCTCTCTGCTAGAGCTCTCAGGCCTTTACCTTACGTCCCCATTGCTCTGTGTTCTCCTCACTTCTCCTATAAAGATGCCTGATTGACAGGTCTGGAAAATGAAGTCCACTGTGCAGTCAGCAGACATGTATCAGCAATCAAGTGCAGCATTGTGCAAACATTCAGGGCCAGCCCATCCATTGAAGAAAGGCTCTATTTTTCTCCAAAATGCCTACAATGGAAAGGAGAGAGGATATAATTCATTGGAGAAGATGTGGCTTTCATGAGAATTATACAGGGTCATAGGCAAACTCTTTTTTTAAAATGCAAACCTTTTTCTCTCTGTTTTTACTGGATTTTGGGAAAGTGTCCTAGCAGGTCCATTTGGGAAGAGATCCCAGACAGTCTGGAAGCTAGACGGGTCTGAAACAAAGAGAAATGTGTATGTACATAGAGGCTTTCATGCCCCAACATGTAGTAATGATGCCTGATCTACATCTAATGCGGAGTTTGAACTAACTCCAGAGTATCCAGAAAATTTGCTTCAGTTTAATTTGTGGCAATAAGAGAAACCACATTTCGACAATTAATTTGAAATAGCATTAAGGGAATAAATGCTTATTGCCAGCACACCTAAGAAGACTTGAGACAAGATAGTTGGGCCAACTGGTTATATTTATTAAAATACTGTATAACAGCCATAGGATCTGCAAATCAATATAATTGAACCACATTAATCGAACCAATGAGGTCTGAGCAGGTGAGGTGTATTAATGAAAGGATTGTAAACTCCCATCTCCTGAGCCAGCTACTATGACCACACAGTGATTCCCAAGGAAAATCCTGCCCCCCTTCATAGCATGCACCTTGGCCCATTGGCCAGTGTCAATGTTCACCCCAATGTGTCTGCCAGGCCTAAACCCCACTCTGACTCAGATATTAATCAGATGTATTACAAAAGCTACTCACCCACCCAGGCAAAATACTAATCAACCAAATTGGGGGGGGGGGCACCACTCCAATCAATCAGACAGCACCCAGCAGTGCGAAGTGGGTGAAAAAGAGGTGACACAAGCCAGTTACTGTCACCCAAAATATTCCTCCTCAGGCCACCGAAAAGGGTGACTAGCTCACACTGCAAAAGGATGGGTGTCTCAAAGAGAAGAGGGAAGAATGCAGGGTAGAGCATGGGACAAATGCCCGCACATGGCTGTACCATTCTCCTCCCTGTGGGGAGACAATCTCTCCTCTTCTAGAGGGGAGCAGCATGTGGCAAAGGTGCCTGCCCAATACAAGGGTGAACTGGAACTCTATCATAGAGCATATAAGAACACAAGAGGAGCCCTTTAGGATCAGACCAAAAGCCTACCTATTGCAGTATCTCTTTTCCCACAGTGGCCAAGCAGATGCCCCCACAAACAGGGCAACAGATCCTGTTCCCCAGCATTCAGAGGCAGATAGTGTCCGTTTCTGGAAATAGCATATTGCCATCATGACTAGTAGTCATTGATAGTCTTATTTGTCATAAATCTGTCCAATTCCACTTTAAAGTTCAAGTCTCTTGATACTTGAAGATTGGGGTGGAACATAATAGCAATTATCTCCCTGGCTGCTTCCAGATTTCTTCTCATCTGAATTTCTTCCTAGATTTTCACATTCCAAGCTATCTATCTTGCTTCCAAAATGGAACTGCTGCATTAGGAATACTTTGTCATTTCCCTTTTTTTTTTATTTCCAAATTTTTTACATAGTGTTTCAAATGTGGAGTTTTCAGCAGTTTTCATCTCCTTCTGTTTATTTATGCTCTCCCCACCATCACATTACTGAAGTGCACATTCACATGGCTGAAACTTTCAAAGCAGCTTGGGTTGATTTGTATGTGGGGTTTCATCGCAATTACTTTTGCATGATGTTTTACCAGCAAGCAGGAGCACAAGGGTGCACCAGTAAAACACAGCACAAAAGCAAACTTGATGAAATCTCAAGTACAAGCAAATCAAGCCTGCCTTTTTGCATGACTTAATCAATGCATAAATGCCTATCAGCAACATAGAGGGGAGGGGAGAGATGCAAATGATCTACAGAAACAGAAACCAAAGGAAAACTTCTCATGCTCCAATTCCAGAGTTAATTATAGATACTTCCTTACTTAAAATTGGGATTAAGGAGCAGTGCATGGCAAGGCAAACAGAATACATGGATCAGGAAAACAGGATAAATCCACTCATCACTAATTGTCTCACAATGCTTTTCAATGAAGTTCACATCTCTGAATGCACAGAATCAATTGCATTAAGCAGTGGCATAGTGTGGATTGCCAGTGCCCAGGGCTGTGCAGAGGGAGATGGGAGGAAGGGAAATATATGGAATATGCATGCACATTCAACTGCCTAAGTGCATCCATGTCATCCATGAGATCACAGTTGCAAAGAAAAGAAAAGAAGTCATTCCATTTTCTGGAGAAGTTTCTTCCTGGTTCACATGGAGAAGCAATTTTCAGTGGCACCCAATGATGGAAGTGCACAGTTGTATTAAAGCAGCACCGGCTGCTGAAACTTTGCACCCCTAAAAATTTTGTGCCTTGGGCAACTATCCCTGGGGCCCCCATGCCATGCACCTGGCATTAAGTGATGTACTGTACATCCATGTGACAACCAACTTGACATCTGTACTTGCAACTGTGATATTTTCTAGTCTCACTTTTTATGCTTAATATCTCATAGAATCATAGAATCATAGAGTTGGAAGAGACCACAAGGGCCATCGAGTCCAACCCCCTGCCAAGCAGGAAACACCATCAGAGCACTCCTGACATATGGTTGTCAAGCCTCTGCTTAAAGACCTCCAAAGAAGGAGACTCCACCACACTCCTTGGCAGCAAATTCCACTGTCGATCAGCTCTTACTGTCAGGAAGTTCTTCCTAATGTTTAGGTGGAATCTTCTTTCTTGTAGTTTGGATCCATTGCTCCGTGTCCGCTTCTCTGGAGCAGCAGAAAACAACCTTTCTCCCTCCTCTATGTGACATCCTTTTATATATTTGAACATGGCTATCATATCACCCCTTAACCTCCTCTTCTCCAGGCTAAACATGCCCAGCTCCCTTAGCCATTCCTCATAAGGCATCGTTTCCAGGCCTTTGACCATTTTGGTTGCCCTCCCCTGGACACGTTCCAGTTTGTCAGTGTCCTTCTTGAACTGTGGTGCCCAGAACTGGACACAGTACTCCAGGTGAGGTCTGACCAGAGCAGAATACAGTGGCACTATTACTTCCCTTGATCTAGATGCTATACTCCTATTGATGCAGCCCAGAATTGCATTGGCTTTTTTAGCTGCTGCGTCACACTGTTGGCTCATGTCTAGTTTGTGGTCAACCAAGACTCCTAGATCCTTTTCACATGTACTGCTCTCAAGCCAGGTGTCACCCATCTTGTATTTGTGCCTCTCATTTTTTTTGCCCAAGTGCAATACTTTACATTTCTCTCTGTTAAAATTCATCTTGTTTGTTTTGGCCCAGTTCTCTAATCTGTCAAGGTCGTTTTGAAGTGTGATCCTGTCCTCTGGGGTGTTAGCCACCCCTCCCAGTTTGGTGTCATCTGCAAATTTGATCAGGATGCCCTTGAATCCATCATCCAAGTCATTGATAAAGATGTTGAATAAGACCGGGCCCAAAACAGAACCCTGTGGCACCCCACTAGTCACTCTTCTCCAGGATGAAGAGGAACCATTGATGAGCACCCTTTGGGTTCGGTCAGTCAGGCAGTTACAAATCCACTGAGTGGTAGCATAGTCAAGACCGCATTTTACCAGCTTCTTTACAAGAATATCATGGGGCACCTTGTCAAATGCCTTGCTGAAATCAAGGTAGGCTACATCCACTGCGTTCCCTTCATCTACCAGGCTTGTAATTCTGTCAAAAAACGAGATCAGGTTAGTCTGACATGACTTATTTTTCAGAAATCCATGCTGACTATTGGTGATCACAGCATTCCTTTCTAGGTGCTCACAGACTGTTTGCTTAATAATCTGCTCCAGAATCTTCCCTGGTATTGATGTCAGACTGACTGGGCGGTAATTATTTGGGTCCTCTCTTTTCCCCTTTTTGAAAATAGGGACAACATTTGCCCTCCTCCAGTCTGCCGGGACTTCGCCTGTTCTCCAGGAATTCTCAAAGATGACTGCCAGTGGTTCTGAAATCACATCTGCCAGTTCTCTTAATACTCTTGGATGCAGTTCATCTGGCCCTGGAGACTTGAATACATCTAGACTAGCCAAGTATTCTTGTACTATCTCCTTAGTTATTCTGGGCTGTGTTTCTCTTGACAAAGAAGTGTGCATCCCTGGATGGTGATTCTGACCCTCATGCTTCATTCTCTGATAACATAATGTCATGAACTACTGTATCAGTGTGTGGCTGTCCTGTGTGGCAAACCCCTTAACTGCAGGTGGAAGCCTTTCAGCAAAAAGTACCTTCCTCCCTGGACTAACACCACCCACTCTGGCTAATTATGAGGGTTTGTTATTTATTTATTTCTCCAATTTAGACCCCCTCCCTTCCTCCCAAGAGGGAGCCCAAGATGCTTTACAACTTTTTAAAAAAACAAAACAAAAACTAAATCTTAGAACATTTCATATCTGCATCGCAGCCAACTCATATAACTACAGCAGATAATGTGTACAGTCCAATCCATCAACAATAAATGCAAGCATCAAATAGCTAACCAAGCAACAGATTTAAAAACATGTTTAGAACATCTCCCTGCCATATTTCTATACAGATATAGCGGAGCAGCCACTGTTGAGAACGCAAGAAGAGCCTGCTGGATCAGGCCAAAGGCCCATCTAGTCCAGTATCCTGTCCTCTCAGTGACCAACCAGGATCTGTGTGCAACAGAAGTCTCTCCCGCTGCAGTATCCCACTGGATTTCAGAAGCATACTGCCTATGACTAAGATAGAGCTTGGCCATCTGCAGGAGTAGCCACTGATAGCTTGCTCCTCCATTAATTTAGCTAATCCTCTTTTAAAGTCATCCAGGTTGGCTGCAGGAGCTTAAGATGCAAACTTATATGCACTTCCAAGAGCTTAACAGTAGCCTATGCATGCAGTATCAGAAGCCCACCTTCTCTGACAGCTCCAGGGGTTCTCTGGATGGTCCTAACCCAGAGGACCCTTCAAAAGGATCCTCAGCACCCTGCCTGCTGCTGAAGTGCTCAACCTGTGAGGTGTCTGGTTCATCCATGGATGTGCCTGTTACCAGGTCAGGTCTACACATGGCACTCTTTGGTCCTGACTCCTGGCTCATCCCATAGTTTCTGAATCCTTGCTCCCCTTAAGACTGCTGTCCATGGCCCAGGCCTGGCAGCATTTTAAGAAAACACAGAATTTAGTGCTGGCATGAAACTTCATGTTGACATCGTGGTTTTGTTTAAGCAGAACTATTTCCATTTATCGTGGGCTATCAATCTCTCTGGAGAAGACATGGCATGCTCTGCCTGACATGCTGTCTCTCAGCCAGGGGGTAACTTATAAGCCCTGTTGGGGGCAGTGGCTAACTGATGAACCCATCTGGCCATGGAAGCAAGAAAGGTGATTGATTCACTCTCCATTCTGATACTTAGATTTTTCGCCCTGCACAGAGCCACAAATTCTCATCCATCTCGTTCATCTCTCAGCCAAGTAAATATCATTAAATTGGCAAAGTGCAGGGTAGGATCATTTCCCCTCCCCTCTGTGTTATTTTTTAAAAAGGCTTGCTCTCCATCCTCATTCCTTCATGCTGAAAAATCACATCTAAACACACTTGATGGGGATCTCGCGGGAGAGGGAGATGCATTGGTTGTGCCCAACAAGACATCAGAATAAGATGGAACTTCTGCTTCCTGTCTCTTAAGAGCCACCCAAAGAGACTGGATGAATCTATCTCATAAATAAGGCAGAGACACTGTTCGTCATCAGCTATAGTGTGTCCATTATTTACAGACTAATCACAAACTTGAAGTTTTGCCTTTGATGGTTGCATGTTGCCCTCTGGAAATCAGTGTTGGGGCTAATCAATCTGCTGCTGGCTGGCATGGAATCCACAGTCAGGAGATGGCCAAGGGTGTAGAAATAACACAGATAAGGGGCCCTGTTCCCCTCCCATAATGAACAACCATTGCTTCACCTTCTTTGGTAATGCTAGGAAATGTTCACAGATGTTTGAGAGATTAAATAAATTTGTGAGCCCACTGTTTCAATGTCTGCATTTGCTTCCTTGCATCTCTCAACAGTGGTTCATGGTGAAGGCTTCACTTCAAGTCAAAAGTCTTGCGGCTCCATCCAGGTGAAGTCTGAATGAGAAAGGGTGTGGAGGTATCTTTAATAAACCCTCTCCACTGGGAACTCTGGGGCTTGTCCCTCCATGAAAGAAATAGTGGTCTCCTAACAATTCGCAGCATTCCAAACAAACTACAATTCTTTGGGGAAAGCCACACCTGTTTAACTCAGCATCATAGTGCTTTAGAGGTATGGTGTGATTGTGACGTAAGGAAAATGATGCCTCGCCAAAAACACCACAAGCCTTTTACTTCATTCTTACTGCAGTGAGTTCCACAAATTAACAAGGCATTGCTTGAAAAAGTTCTCTTTAAAAATGTGTTTCTTCAGCCTACTGCCAATCAACTTCACAAGGTGATTCCCAGTGTCTAGTACTATGGGAGGGAGAGGGAGAGAAAAAAATATTTTCTATCCACTTCCTCCCCACCAGGTGTAATGTGTTAGATCTCTATTATTCTCACTCTCAGTTTCTTTTCTTTTCCTCCTCCCTAAACTGAAAAGCCTCCAACACTTTAGCTTTCCTTTGTCTTAAGCTTTAAAGAAAGTTTTATTCATGAGCACGGAACATTGTGTGGGAAAGAGCCGTAGAAGGGAGGAAGCTGAACGAAAGGGGCTTTTGCCAACATCTCGGAGACAGATGACGGGGAGAAATTGCTTTGTTAGCCCTAATTGCCACTTGAATGCCGAAGCCACATTGCCACGCAAGCCTTCCCTCTTGTAAGAAGTTGTAAGTTCGGGTCCTGAATGGACAAGGTTTGTTATCAGCAAGCCGTTTACAGCCCCTGGGCTGTGCATTAATTAAATGGCTTTTGTGTGCCGGCTCACTCATTAGCACGCCTTGCCTTTAATCACTGACTCTTCAGCCACCAAGACAATCTATAAATCTCCTCAAATATGAAATAATGAAGTGGAATGGTTCAATTTATTACAATGCAATAAGTCAGGATGATGTGGGGGTGGACAGGGCGGTGCTGAAGCTGTTTCCCTGCCTGGAACTTTCACTTCTCATTACCCATGGCAACCAGAAGGGTAGGAGAGGATCCAGGTTAGAGACTGCTCCATGATCCTCACTTCCCTGGGCAGTGGCTGGTGGCAATCCAAGGGCAGCTCATTTCAGGTTCGATCTCCTTTGAATGAGAGGTCACTAGATAGGATAGGACCATAGTTCAGGGGTGGAGCATCTGTTTTGCATGTACAAGGTCCCAGGTTGAATTCCCAGCATTTCCAGGTAGGGCTGGGGAAGATGCTCTATCTGAAGTAATTGAGAGCTGCTGTTGGCCAGTGCAGCAGATACTGAGCTAGATAACTCAATGGCCCTACTGAGAATAAAACAGCTTCCTATGTTCCTACACATGGCGGCATAAGTCAAGGATGGGGAATGTTTGGCCCCCCGGTTATTGTTTATTTCCAACTCATAGCAGCTCCCGCCAATGTGGCGAAGGGACAAGGATGGTGTTGGTTGCTGTCCAACAACATCAGGAGAGCTATAGATTCCTCAGCCCTGGCATAAGTAAAGTCAAACAACAAGCACCCTCAGAGAGAGAGACCTTTCACTCTTTGTGCTTAAACAAGCTAACACTGCGCTCTCTCTCTCTCTCTCTCTCTCTCTCTCTCTCTCTCTCCAATTATGGCCACATTTGCATGTCATGATAAGCCAGGGTGCTGGGTCCTCATGGTTTACTATTCATGATCAGAGTGCTGGTGCATCCTACCAGATCAAATTCTGCTTCACTTCCTTGCCTCCTTGGCAAGAGATACTTGCTGCTTCACATACGGCAGAGGTAAGGGCATCCCGCAGTAAAGGGGCAACAGCTGAAAATGTCCTTTATTAGGTCACTGCCCTATGATACTCTGTAGGTAGGGTGTGGTACCACAAGCAGAAATTCCTCAGATGATCTAGGTCTATGCAGGGCACAGGAAATTCTACATTTAGAATTACTAAGCCCAGAAACTCCAAACTCTCTTCATTTCAGCAGTATAATTTAGAGTGGTTAGGGGAGTCATTTTACTGCTGTTCCTAGCAATTAGGAATCAGAAAACTCTTGCCAATCTACTGCAAACCACCCAGAGATACACCAGTAGATCCAGCGTTCCTTGGTACCCACCAACATGATACAATTATTGCCTGGGTGATCGCAGAGAACAATTTTATTTTATGTCTACACTACAATAAAATTCCCCTCATCACCAGCAGGATGATAGGAATGGCCAAGCTAGACCAGACTGAAAGCCCTTATTTGGGGTAGCTTGGTTGCCTGTATGGGCTCTCTGTATCTTCTGGCCAAATAAGGGGGGGCAGCAGGCTATCATGCAGCAAGTTCAGACAAATGTGTGATTAATTGTTCTGGGCGAGCTCTAATCCAAAAGAAGTCTGGGCATCTTGTTCATTGCATTTCAAGAACATCTTTCCTGCAAGAAGACCAGAGCAGCATGCATAGTTCTCCTTCCACCACAACACATCCCCTTTTTATCTTTACAACAGGGGTTAAGGTAGGTCAGGTGGAGTGAAAGTGACCAGCCCCGAAGTGACCAGGTGAGCTTTGTGGCTCTGAACCTGGAGCTTCCCTGGTCTTAGCCTGATGTTCTGAACCAGGGGTGACCAACTTTTATGAGTTGCATTAGGAGTCAGCCACCCCTCCAAGGGCTGCGTGTCTCTAGTGGGCATTGTTAAAGCGGGCATGGCCAGTGCTCACTTACTCGTGCCCATTCACTAGGCTTGCCATACATCAGGAAAATTCCTGGCATGTCCTGGTTTTCAGGTGTAAAAATGGCATCAGGGGGAATTTAGTGTCAGGGGAAATGCTGACAATGCAATGGGAAAAGCTTAAAATCACTATTTTGGGGGGGAGGCTTTTCCAATTTTGGTGGTTTCCTAAAAAAAAAAAAGTTCAACAATTTTGGGTTCTCCCTTCTTTGTGCAGGAAGGCAGCTCTCTCACACACTGTCAAAGATACATACATGCTGGAATACACATGCACTCACTCAGAGATAGGAAGGCCCATCTCCCTCTCTCTCTCTCTCTCTCTCTCTCTCTCTCTCTCTCTCTCTCTCTCAGTGTCTTGGACAGCACACAATGACCCTCCATCTATAGTCACCCAATCAAGAAGTCAAAAGAATTTCACAAATGCCAGCTGCAGGTGTGTGGTAATTTGTCACCATTCTGCATCCATGCATTGGGGGGCAAAAGAATGGATCTGAGCTTCAGGCTGAAGCAAACGTTTTCTTAAAGCAAAGTTGGAGTGAGTCAGAAATTACAATGAATGACAATGCAGTGGGAGGGGAGGGCATGGAAATTCATTATGTGCAGGAGGGGGTGCAATAAGCTGGGGGTTCAACTTTAATTTGTTAAGAGACCTGCGGCCTCAAGGGGTTACCGCCAGAACACTCGTGTAAACGACATCACCATGGGCACCAACCAGAGAGTGAGCTCACAAACCTATTAACTGGTAAACACCAATCTTCCATAATTCCTGCTATTAAAAAGAGCTTAAAGGGAAATCCGATCTCATTTTGCAGGGAGCACCAGGGTCTCCCTGTCTATCTTAAAACCTTCCTTCCTTCCTTGTATTTATGTGACTTCAGGGCCTTGGATTCAAAATATGAAGCTTCAGGGAGACCAGGTTTGTTAAAGTTATAATCAGGAAGAAAACATCTCAATTTTATGTTTTTCTTTAGCAGAAGTTCCCATGTGGGGTGGGAAAGGAATGAAAAGAGCACTCCAGCAGCAGCATTCAGCATTCCCGAAATGACATTTGGGAAAACATGAGCTCCAGATTTACAAACCCCAAGGGATCTCTTCCTCCAAGTGAAGCAAATGCATTTATTTATTGCAACTGAAATGGGAAAAGGTTGGGACATTTTCTAGTAAATGTAGTGAGAAATTCTGGACTGATATCTACCTGCCAGGAGAGAGGAAAACTGTAAAGCAAAGCTTCCAGGGATTGGCCAGTGAGTTGGAGTAGGATTGAGAGGAAGGAATAGATGCGAGGAGGGCAAGTTGAAGGCACCTCTGTGGAAACAAGCAAGTTCTTCATCCTGTTTTCTCCATGTTTCTGGGGAAACTATGTTTCAACTCATAGTTTCATACCCAAAATATACCTTCCCTGTTTCCTTGGACCAGTGGGTGGTCTCAAATTTCAGCTGTGTTTGAATAGGGTGAGACTCCACCAAGCTGCAAAGTACAATACTGGCAATTGTGACTCAAAGAAAGGCCAGTTTAAGAGAAGCAAACCTCCTCTCCCTACTTCTGGCATCCAACTGTAGCAGGGATGAAGAGCTTGCTGTCGCCCCCCATATATAGTTGGACCCCCAACTTTCATCACCCTTAACTAATGGCAATGCTGGCCAACAACAGCAAAAAATGCTTTAAATACATTAGTATCAGGAAACTGCCTAGTTGGACCTTTGGAAGACAAGGGAGTCAAAATTGTGCCAAAGGAGGAAAAGGAGATTGCAGAGAAGTAGAATGAATTATTTGTATCTGATTTCACAGTGGAAGACATAAGACAGGTCCCTGTGCTTAAACTAACTTTTGCAAGGCAGGTGTTTGAAGAACTGGCACAAATAGCGGTGATGAGTGATTAAGTTCTAGGGCTTAATGGCAAATTTAAAAATGAGTGGATCTGACTTACCTTGTTAGTCTTGAGTGAATCCATCTGTAGCTGTGGTGTGATATGCTCCACAAAGATTAGAAAGTAGAAGTGAAATTTTCCTCGCAGATATAATATAAGCTGCTGCTTCTCAAATGGTGGGATGGGCTGGGTGGAGGAAGGGGGTGCAGTGGGGGCGGTCCGCCCCGGGTGTCACCACTGAGGGGGATGACAAAATGCCCGGTGGCACTCACCATGGGGCCTGCAGCACGCCCGAGCCACAGGTCTCTCATGGGAGTGACGTGGTGGCTTGGGCTCCCACAGGCTCCACACTGCCCGAACAGTCTGCCCACTGCCTCCACCTCAGCTGTAGGACAGCTGAGTGGGAGAAGGCAGGCAGACTCCTTGGAGGCCCAGCAAAGTGTCCTGCCCTGGCTGGCCCCGCCCCACGGGCACCACCCCAGGGACCCAATTGGCTTGCTCCACTGCTGGGATGGGTACAAAGGGGAAAATATATATACCACTAACTAGGAGATCTTTTGGTAGGTTGGTGTTATACTTTAAATTAAACTCAGGTTGATGGGTGCTGCTCTCAGAAATAGACTTCAGGAGTTTTTTTCTCAGAAGGTGCCTGAGTGTCATAGGACAGATCCAAACCATACATTTAAAGCACATCCAATGCACATTTAAAGCACATTGCTTCTGTCAAAGGCTCCTGGGAACAGTAGTTTGTTATGGATGCTGGGAATTGTAGCTCTGTGAAGGGGGAAAACCACAGTGCCCAGGATTCATGTGCTGGGTGTGTTTTAGATGCATGGTGTAAATGTGACCTTAGTGAAGCTTGCAAGAGCCAAGCTCAGTGACCTGAGTTCCACCCCAATTCTGAACAAGCTGGGGGAAGGTCATCAGGCCAGGCATTTCAATTGGTGGTCACTGGCCCAAGTTGTTCAAGGGTCAGCCAGAGCCAATAAGATCATGGAAAGACACATGAGTGAGACTTCAGGGTTTAATGCCAAAGCGACAGCGAGTTATATGGGGATGGATGGGGTCCTCTGTTCTGGGTAATAGGATTTAACGGTGTTAATTATAGACCAACGTTATATTCTCTTTTTGATGTCCATGTGGGACGGCCATTAATCCTGACGAGAGTTATTGCAAGCCAAGCATGGGGGAGGTCGTATATCACATTACAAAGTTGTCTGCTGACTATTGACTCAGCCTACGCATATTAAGGTTTTTGGTTCCCCCTCTTTTAATCTACATAAAGTAAAGTTATTGGGTTTGTTGTTTCTTCTTAACCATTATTGTTTGCAAAATTCTGCAATTTATACGGTGTGTGTGTGTGTGTGTGTGTGTGTGTGTGTTGGTAATCACTTGAAAAATTTCAATTAAATGGAAAAAAAACACCCAGAAACAAGTAAATCTATTCTCTCTGTTGACTGCTCTATTGATTAAAATGAATGTCTGAACTGAGGCCAGCGAACCATGAAAAGCAATCTGTCTTAGATAGGTAACAGATCGTTAGGAAGCCCTTGTGTTGAAGCAAGAATAACTCCCTCTCTGTATATATATTAGGGCTACACCAAATTTTTGCCCGTGATAATTTTCAGGAAGAAGGGGGAAGAAGGCTACCAAGGCAAAAAGTTTCCAAATTCTTACCCTCTTACTGTTTAATGCCTGTGAATGCCAACTCGCCCCCCCCCCCAAAAAAAATCTGAAGATATGGTACCATAAAACAAAAATGCAGGTTAGGGATGAATGATGAATTGATCTCTGTAAACTCTGATGTTAACTAGTTGGTTCTGTACCTCCTAGACTAATGTGTTAAAGATATATTAAACTGCAATCCCAAAATATCTGCTTTGATTGAAAATACATTTAGAAATGCAAATTCTGAGAGAAATTTTATATTGACATTTTGTATTGAAAAGCTATTTCAATATGTATTAAAATGCAATTTTTGTATATTTTTACAGTTCAAATTCATTTGGAAACTGGACAGTACAGATTTACGAATGAACACATGAAAGTTACATAAACTAGAAATAGAATAATTCATGCATATCTAAATCAAGAGTATCTTCAATGTTAGTCAACAGGGATCATGTTGCTAAAATACATCATGTCATCAATCATGTGATCATCATAAATTCAAATCAGAGTAAAGGAAAGAAGTACTGCTTTCACTTCAAATAGCTATGCAGCATCATCTGGAAACCTAATCAAATTTGGGTACTTGATAATTTCACAAAGCCAAATCAGAGTAAAGGCAATACTTCCTACCACTACTCTGAATAAGCAAATATTCTCACTACTTTTTTCAGCCTCATTCCAAATTGACAAAACCGGAGGCATTTTTTGTGATTCTGCCTAACACCCACCCATTTACACACAGTAGCTCTTTCCATTTTATCTCATTTACAGCGTATATATTGTCAGTTTGCATTTTTTGGTGCAGAAGGTATGGACCTGATATGTAGAGATCTTTCCCATTCTATTTATTCAAGAGGGTTCTGGAAGCTTCTCTGTGTGATACAAGCTAGTGCAAGCTGGAAGTTTCTAACTAACCAGCAAGCTTCTATTCTGCCTAGAAACAAGCAGAAGGTTCCCGATGTTTTGGTTATTCCTTCAGAGAAGCTGAACAGCTGGTTTAAACTGGTTCTGTTACATCTTTCTGTCAAGGTCATGCTGACTATAATTATAGGCCAGAGGGAGCATGAGTTTCACTTTCTGTCTCTCTTTCCTTCTGGTGTGGTGCTCTGTACATAATATGCTTAGTGTTGAGGTTTTAGTCTTATTGTAAGTTTAAGTCTGTTTCAACTGGATTTCATATGGACTGTGCCAATCTTGAAGCTGTATGGATTTGAGCTGTAAAGCTCATTTGCCTTCAGTCGTAAAACTCTGCTAGATGAAGCTAATTGCCTCTGGTCTATTTTGGGGGAATCCTGAAATGTGTTTATGCTTTTTCTTTTGCTAACTATATGTTGGGATCTGCTCTGGGTCAATATGAGCAGAATTCATGACATATATATCATACGCATTCCTTGCAAGCATGAGGCATTCCTACTCTATATGTGTGTCATACTGGTTCCTTGCAATTAACATACAACAGGGGGGAAGGTAAGAAAAGTGTTTGCCCATGTATAAAGAAGAAGAAGAAGAAGAAGAAGAAGAAGAAGAAGAAGAAGAAGAAGAAGAAGAAGAAGAAGAAGAAGAAGAAGAAGTGGTGTTTGGATTTGATATCCCGTTTTATCACTACCCAAAGGAGTCTCAAAGTGGCTAACATTCTCCTTTTCCTTCCTCCCCAACAACAAACACTCTGTGAGGTGAGTGGGGCTGAGAGACTTCAAAGAAGTGTGACTAGCCCAAGGTCACCCAGCAGCTGCATGTGGAGGAGCGGAGATGCGAACCCGGTTCCCCAGATTACGAGACTACTGCTCTTAACCACTACACCAGACTGGCATTGGTATAAAGACCAATGTGAGTCTGATGTGCCATTTAGAAGATTCTTATCCCATGTGTTGTATTGGTACACCAGCTGCTAACACATCACTGCTGAAGCACAGCACACCAAAAGTGCGCAGTTTTGGAATATGAGTCCTAAATTGGTCCAAAGCCCAGAGGGAAATGCTGTGGTAGATATTGAAGGTCAGGAGGCCTAGACAGGTAGCCAGTGAATCTGAGGAATAGTGAGGAAAGCAGGCAGCAGACATTTAGAAAAGGCCAGAATCTGGCTGTTTCTCAAGTAAAGATAAATGAAAATGTATTCATGGCCAGACCAAGCATTGGGGAACCAATTGGTAGCCAGAGGTTTGATGGAACCCTAAATGAAGATATGCCCATTCATAGCCTTCTCTCTTTTCAAGCTAGGGGTGGGGGATACTTTCCATTCAGTTTGCATTTAAAGGCAAATAATTCCTAATTCACACATTCTGAAACATAAGCAAACCAAAACACAACCAACCTTCAAAATTTGCATTTCTCTAAATTTTGCAGTTTTCCAGCCAGGTAATGTGTACAAAAATGCATATTGCTGGGGGAAAGTGTGCATTAAAATGCATATGTTCATGAAAATAGCCTACAAAAATGTGTTCTGTTTGAGAAATAGCCCTGGGGGGTGGATGGCAATGTGTATATTACATAAAATTTCATTTAAAAGTATGTATATTAGAATTTTCATGAGGACTTTAAAAGATGCAAATGCTGAAAAGAACTGAAATTGACCAATTGACCATCCCAGTCAGGGGCACCCAAACCTTCTAGCCCAGAGCTTTCCAAACTGTGTGTTGCGACATGTTAGTGTGTTGGCTGCAGTGTGCAGGTGTGTCTCACAAAGACTCCCAAAGCTTCTCCCAGGGCTGGAAACGGGTTCATTTAACCTCCAGTTTGCTAGTAAAACTGAATTACTGTGTTGCAAATTTATGCATGTCTAAAAAGTGTGTCACCAGCATGAAAAGTTTGGAAAGCTCTGTTCTAAGCCCCCTTTGCTCCGGACACTAGGACCAGGCAGAATTCCTGCTAATGTTCACGGGAAGAGGCCAGGACATGCCCTAAAGAGCTCTTTAAATGAGATTCTTGGCAGCATGGATCACTGTTCTTCACATGCCTCATGTCTTGTTAAATTGCCCTTGTGCCTATGCAAAGTTCCAGGAATAAAAGAACACAGAGAACTTGAAATCTAATCAATGCTTTCGAAATTGAATTATAACTTTGATTCAAGCACTGTTCTCCTTAAATCTCCCTGTGGATTCCCCGCCCACCTCTTCCCTAAGTTCTCCCGCTCACATACACACACATTCCTCCCCTAAAGCTGTGCAAAGACTCATCTGATCAAGAGTGGAAATTGAGTTTTCACAGAGATGGAGGGCAAGGCAAATGGTAATGTTGTACATAGAAGCTGCTGCTTCCTCCATCTCTATAAGGACTTTTCCTGGATGAGTCTTTGCACAGCCCTGGGAGAGGAAAGGGGGCTTTGCAAGTAAGAAATTGACTTAGACTATCAATAATAAGCCACATGTGACCTCGTTGGGGAGAATCAGACATGTATGCACACCTGTAACATCTCCAGATGCCACCATGCCCACTAAGGGCAGTAAATCATCACCATCACCATCAGCACCCTGTGCAGGGTGAGAGACCACTGAGCCAAAGGTGTGGCCTAAGGGGCCTCCCTGTCCAGTTCACAGCCTCCTGTTCCTGCATGCAGCAATTAGTCTTCTACTCAGTTTCCTACTACAGCCAATGGAATTCTACTTTCACGCTTAGAAGCCATGGAGGGGACTTTGGGGGGAAGTGGGACACAGTTCAGGAGGGAAAGGTTAAGGTGTGCTGCTACACAGAGACACAATGGCATACTTAGGTCCTAGAGGGAGGGGTGATAGTGCTATTATACACACAGCCTTCCCTATTCTGCAAAACCAAGGCATCTGATGGCATGGACTATTGTCCACAAAAGGTTAGAATAATAGAAGCATAGAACTGTAGAGTTGTAAGGGACCCCAAGGGTCATCTAGTCCAGTTCCCTGCAATGCAGAAATCTCAGCTAAAGCATCCATGACAGATGGTCATCTGACCTCTGCTTTAAAATATCCAAGGAAGGAGAGTCCACCACCTCCTGAGGTAATCTGTTCCAGTGTTGAACAGCTCTCACTGTTCATCAGAATCTCCTTTCTTGTAATTTGAAGCCATTGGTTTTGAGTCCTACCCTCCAGAGCAAGAGAAAACAAGGTTGTTCCCTCTTCCATGTGACAGCCCTTTTAGCTATCTGAAGATGGCTATCATATCTCCCCTCAATCTCCTCTTTTCCAGGCCAAACATACCCAGCTCCTTCAACTGTTCCTCATTAGGCTTCATTTCCAGACCCTTTATCATCTTGGCTGCCCTCCTCTGCACATATTCCAGCCATCATAAATGTGTTAGCCTTTAAGGTGCCCCAACACTTTTGGTTGTTTTGTGATATAAAATGGAGCCTTAGGGGTGGATAAATATGTCAATTTCAGTTTCTCCCTTTTTCCGATCTCAAAGTTTTAAGTTGTGTTGGGCTAGATTACCCTTGATGTTCCTTCCAATTCTACAATCGTTTGATTTTAGACAGCACCGGAGTTGTCTGTGGAGTCTTCTCATTGGGGCCTTAAAGCAGCTGAGAGGCCCACAGAGCCTTCTCTCTTCCTTCTTTGGCATGTTCTTGCTCCCATTGTTGCACAGAAATAGAGGAAAGCAGATCAGGTTTCCGGAATGGGGAAAAGGCTGTGGGTGAGGAAGAGAGCCCCTTTCCAGCAACGGGCTGAAGCAAAAAGAAAAAGAAAAAGCCTATGAAGCAAGTGCCCTTTCTTCCCCTGGTCCTCTGCTTCTTTCCACTATGTCTACTGAGCCATCATATGCTGTGATTTACTGCGCTGTGATGTAGCATAGAACGGCCGGCTTGGGTGTAGTATTTCTTTCTAATTGTACCTTCCTTTGAAGCATCTGCTGCCTGGAACTGTCAAATGGCAAGAAGACAGACTGAGCACAGAGGGCCCAACTACGTGTTGCGTGGTGTTCCACATACACTTCCATCCCAGTAACGTAGCTACAGTGAACTCATTTTTCGTGTGCCATTTCTTATTTCTTATTTTACTGCATTTAGACCACATCTTTCCTCCCAGGAGCTCAAGGAGGAGTGTCCGGTCTACCTCCTGCCTGTGTGCATTGTCGCAAGAACCCTGCTATGTAGGCTAACCTCAGAGACAGTGGCTGGCCCAAGGTCACCCAGTGATTTTCTGGGCTGAGTTGAAATTTGTACACTGTTCTCCCAGGTCCTGGTTCTCATTTAATCCTCACAACCATGCTGTGAGGTAGGTTAGACTGAGAGACAATGAGCTTCCTGGTTGAGTTAGGATTCGAACCCTTGTCTCCCAGGTCCTATTCCAACATTAAAACCACTAAACCACACTGGCAAATGTTTTTGTGTTCCCAAGACCTGCACAGCTTCTGCAAAATGACCGCAGACTACTGCTTCAGTGAGCAGTGCTGGAAAAGTGCCCTGGCACAATGAAGTTTGTTTTCCCTTCTTTCCTTTTATTTGTTTTTGAGATTTATTATCAGTAGCTTATGAAATAAACTGCAGCTGCCAATTAATATTTCCCACTCATAGCCAGAACAGCAGGAGCTGACAAAACTGCATATTGCTACACTTGCTGTAAAGTTATCATTATTCAGTCAACTGTAGCTTATTACTCACAGTAACTGGAGTTTGTTGCTGTTATTGCTGGAGGTTTTTCTGCTGCTGTTGTTTTCCACTGCACTGTCTGCATTACAGAATATTGCTCGGTACTGACCATTAAATAATGCTGCGCATATATATATATATATATATATTTTTCTGAGTTAGTATAGGTCCTTGTGGAATAAGCCCAAGGCTATGGAGTTATTTGTCTTACATGTAATCATGAAACAACTAATCCTGAGACAATGTGCCATGAATTATGCAAATTAGAAATTATTTATGGCCAAAAGAATACATGCACAGCCCTGCCATTAAAAAAAAAATCTTTTAAAAGCACAATGGTGGCGGTGACACGTTTAGGACTATGCAAAATGAAATATAAAGTCTGAATCACATGCTACTTTCCTGTTGGAGGAAGTGCATCTGAGTCCTCTTAAGAACATGGAATGTTGAGTTAGACCATTGTTCCACCTAGATCTGCATTCATGGGGTTTCAGACGCAATCTTTTCCCACCCTACTTGGAAATGCTGTCGCTGGTAGCACTGCTTCTGAATAACAAATGCTGGGAGCCACAGGACAGGAAGATGCTCTTGTGCTCGGGTCTTGCTTGCAGGCTTCCCACAGGCATCTGGCTGGCCACTGTGGGATCAGCTTGCTGGACTAGATGGCCACTGGCCTGATCCAGTAGGCTCTTCTCATGTTGGGGACTGAACACGGGACCTTTAACTACTAAATACATGCTCTGCCACAGCCCTCCCCTTCAAAAAAATAATTTTACAACATTGAGACCTTCCTTAAAAGGTAAAGGTAAAGGGACCCCTGACCATTAGGTCCAGTCATGACCGACTCTGGGGTTGCAGCGCTCATATCGCTTTACTGGCCGAGGGAGCCGGCGTACAGCTTCCGGGTCATGTGGCCAGCATGACTAAGCCGCTTCTGGCGAACCAGAGCAGCACACGGAAATGCCGTTTACCTTCCCGCCGGAGCGGTACCTATTTATCTACTTGCACTTTGACAGGCGTTCAAACTGCTAGGTTAGCAGGAGCAGGAACCGAGCAACGGGAGCTTACCCCGTTGCGGGGATTCGAACCACCGACCTTCTGATCAGCAAGTCCTAGGCTCTGTGGTTTAACCCACAGTGCCACCCATGTCCCATGAGACCTTCCTTACATTGTGGTAATCAGCCAGTGTTGTCTAAACCAGGAATTGGGCAGAGAATGTCAGTTGAAGCACACATTCCCATCACCTACTGCCTGATGAGATCCCAGGGATTGAACCTGAGACTTTCTGTATGCAAGGTAGACTTATACTTAGTCAGACCAATGGTCCATCCAGCTCAATATTATTTACTGTGACTGGTTTTAGACAAAGAGCATTCCTAGTCCTACCTTGAGATGATGGAGATTGTACCAGCATACAAGGCAGATGCTCTGCCACTAAGATACAACACTCCCTTTTTAAAATAAAAAATGCCTTTCCACTATCTACAGTCCATCACCTTTGTTTTCTTGTGGGTCAGAATTATTGTTGCAATTGTGAGATCCTCAGGCTCATCAATAGTGTCTATCCTATGGCCGCAGGGGCTGCAATCCAATGCAGTGCAGGTTTGCACGATGAGGCTGCAGTCCTTATCCACAATTACCTGAGAGTAAACCCCGCTAATCACTATGGGACTTCCATCAGAGTAAACAGGCATATAGCAGCACTGTTACTGAGATCATGGCTGGCGAGATTTGATGAAGAAACTTCTTGGCTGCAGCTGCCTCTTCTCTCCCCTGTGCTATATACCAGCTCCTTTTTAATCTATAGTATTTCACTGAGCTTACACTTTTGTTTTCCCTTCTGCGCATATATATTTTTTAACATGAATAGGTTTGCAGTCTTTATTTCCGTGGCTTATTGGCAGGTATGCTCACAGGTGGTCCACAGCTGTGATGTCATATTAATATTCAGCATAACGCATGTCATTCTGCCTCACCAACTGGAGAGATCTGTGCCTCTTCTCGGCTTCAAAGGGTGTGCATGCATGTGTGCAATGCATGTCTGAGTGCACATGAAACTGGCTAAGTTGTTTACTGTGTAATCCCTGTTCCGTTTCAAATAGAGTTTTGCCACAGGAGCTCCCGGCTGTGCTTTGAGAAGAGCATCTAACGTTTGCAATGCCTGGAAAAACTGAGGCACAGATTCTAGCCCTGACACTGACCTGTTAGACGACTGCTCTGTTGCAGTCTCTCTGCTCCATGATTCCTTTCTTACCATCATTCTCCTATAAAGCACAGGAAGATACCTAGTCAAACCACCAAACCATGACTAACAGGCAGCTTCCCAGGGTTTCATACAAGGTTGTCTCCCAGTGTTACCTGGAACTGGTGGGGATTGAACCTGGGACCTTCTGCATGCAGAGCAGATGCTCTGCCACTGAACTATGGCCTCTTCATCCCTTTAGGACTGTGATACGGGGTCAAAGCATGCTTTAGAATCTGGAGGGCATAGACTTGGGAAAAGGTGGCTGAGAACATGAGCTATGCATGTGCAAGGTCCCAGGTACAATCCCCTGCATCTCCAGGTATGGCAGAAAGACCCTTGTCTGAAAACCCTTGAGAGCCACTGCCAATCAGTGTAGACAATACTGAGCTCAATGAACCAATGTTTTGACTTGGTAGAAATCAGCTTCCTTTGGGCAACATACAACACTCCCTGTCTGCCAGGGCAAGGGCTTTCGCACTCGCAAATGGATGAGTTTTAATGTTGCACAATGGAAGAATCCAACATTAAACTAGAGAATGTTAAACTATGGAACTCATTCCCACAGGAGGCCATGATGGTCATCAATTTAAATGGCTTTAAAAGAGGATTATGCATGGAGAAGAGGTCTATTAACGGCTGCTAGCCATGCTGGCTATGCTCTACCTCCACAGCTGGAGGCAGTAATGCTTCTGAAAACCACTTGCTGGGAACCACAGGATGAGAGAGTGCTCTTGTGCCTGAATCCTGCTTGTGAGTTTCGCACAGATATCTGGTTGGCCACTGTGAGAACAGGATGCTGGACTAGATGGGCCACTGTCCTGATCCAGCAGTCTCTTTTTATGTTCTTAAGAGCTTTTTATGTTCTTAAGAAACTCATTGGGCAATGTCTTGTTCAACAAAGTTACCATCAAGCTGCTCATGTATCTTCTTGTGCAACAACCTTTCACCAGTGCAAAACATTTTGAAAGCAGAACAAGTATACCACTAAGTCATTTCAATTTAGTGCTACATTGAATACAATTCCCACCCCTGCTTTAAGTCAATCTCCCACTGGAGAGCCAGTGTGGTGTAGTGGTTAAGAGCGGTAGACTTGTAATCTGGGGGACTGGGTTCGCTTCCCCACTCCTCCACATGCAGCTGCTGGGTGACCTTGGGCTAGTCACACTTCTTTGAAGTCTCTCAGCCTCACTCACCTCACAGAGTGTTTGTTGTGGGGGAGGAAGGGAAAGGAGAATGTTAGCCCCTTTGAAACTCCTTCGGGTAGTGATAAAGCGGGATATCAAATCCAAACTCTTCCCTTAGTACTGATGTGTTTTTTTCACCTGTCTGTCCCACATTAATAGACTTTACATACAGCAGCATAGCTAGCCCCTCAGGTACCCCGTGCAGCGCACACGTCCTGCAGCTAGGGGCAGAGTGAGCTGCCCATGGGGGTGTCAGTATTTCATTCTTTCATCGGTGGATCATGTGATCCACTGTTTACATTCCTTACTGTTGTTTCTGTGGAAATGGAAGTAAAGTTTTTGAAATTCCGCTCTTTGTTCTCTTCTCTCCGACAGACGAGACATGTGTGAGAGATGCTGTTCACACTAGCCATGTTATTTTGTTTTAATTTGCTGTAAATAATAAAGATCTTCGTGATGCCACATTCCTACATAGTCTGGCTTCCTGCTGAACTCTGCTAATGTGTGCACACAGTTTCCATTGGATGTGTGTTGCAGAAATCCAGTATGGAGGGGATGTACGGATAGGGGGCTGGGCAAGCCACCTATGGGGGCGGGGCGTGCTGCGTGGAGCCTCTTCGCCGCCTCCCCCTCAGCTGTAGGGTGGCTGAGGGAGAGATAGTGGGCAGACGCAAGTACCACACTGCCGTTTTAGGCAGCGTGGAGCCTGCAGGTGCCCAAGCCACCACATCACTCCCAGGAGAGACGCGTGGCTCGGGCACACTGAAGGCCCCGCAGTAAGTGCCAGCCCCCGTGGTGTGGCACCCAGTGCCAGCTGTGTTTCATTACATTTGTTGGCTGAACTAAAAAGTTTCGTGAGCCCAATTTTATTATTATTATTATTTAAAATTCTTATTTTTGTCATTTTGTCACACACACCCCTCAGTGATGACACCCGGGGCAGCCCCCACCCCCACCCCACACCCCTTCCTCTGCCAGTGTTTACATTTATCCTAATGGAGCAAAACTGAAATTTCTAAGGGTTCTGTTCCATCACAACATGGACTATTAAAGTTAACCCCTCTCCCCAGCAGCAGGGTTTGACTGAAATGAGGCCTCCAGCTGGCTGATTTTTGCATATATTTTACAACTGCCACTCTTACCATGTCTATTGAGACAAAAGTCCTATTGAATGGAATGGGCTTACTCCCAGGTGAGTCGCTCTAGGACTGTTACCTGAGAGGGCGACTAGAAGATCAATGGAAGAGATTCAATGGAAGATCTCTGTTACCATGTCAAGGTTGTTTCTAAAGGATTTTAAGAGAAACTCAAAAGTTTTGTTAAGAAGGCCTGTGAAATTCCTCAAAGGAAAAAGCATGCAGGATTGCAGCTCTCTCAACCTGTACTGCTTACCAGTTGCAGAAAAGTGGATTCACAGGCAAGAACTGCTGGCTATGAAAACGAAAGCACCATATTCCTGCTGGCTTGGAAGAAAGGATCTGTGAAGCAGCTGTTCTGGCATTATAATTACTTGGACTAGTAGGAGGGGAATGATCAGATGCCAGCAATGAACAAACAAGCAGAGCAAGCTGTCATTTAAGAAAGAAAGAGACATCCCCCTCCCCTTTTGCTTCCCACTCACCACTGGAATTTATTAATGGAAGGACTAGAGAGCGAAATGAATCAGATGGAAATCTGCTGCTCTGTTTACATTTTCATCTGGCACATTTAAAAACAAGTGAGTTTGCAGTAAGTCACATGTGAGAAGACACCCACACTGCCAGCCAGCAGATGACAAGGCCCTCTCCAGAGAAGCCAAAGGAGAGAGCCAGGAGCCTATATTTCAAAACGCCCTCCAGATAAGGATCTCAAAATACAAAAGGCACAACTATTGCTCAAGGCAAGAAGCACCTCTGCTGAGTGCTTATCCATATGCTACCCAAGAGGTGCTGTCTGAAACCCTGAGCCACCCAGCTGGGCACAGCCTTGTTCTGTGAATTGACAACCTTCCTTTTTTCAATTCCAGGTTCACAGTTTATGCCTGCCAGTTCTAGGTGAACAAAATTACTCCACCAGCTATAAAACTTGGATGGGTAGACCTGGAGCAGGTTGCAACCTTGGAGCTGAGTAGAGTTGTCATTCAGAGAGTAAATGACAAAAGAACTGTAAAGATTATTTCTGCGTTAGGGGATGAGACACTGCAGAAATGATAAATATGACAATGGTATAATCAAATGGCCATTTTGGATTGTGCTATATTGTGGATAGGGTTGATGACACAGTGTTGAAGATTGGCCTAGTGATCTATCCACTTACAAGGCTCACTTCTGCTGTAGTGAGAGGCCCTAGAATGGGAAGCAGCTTACAGTACACGACCATCTTCCTCCCTAAGTCTAGCACAAGCCAGGGCTTGGAAGTAGGGGTTGTGCTCAGTGGTGGACCACTTGTGCTGCATTCAAAAGAGTCCATCCCTGGCATCTCCAGGTAGAGCTGGGAAAGACTCATGTCTGATGTTGCTGATCAGTGTAGAGTAGATAATATGAGCTATTTGGACCAAGGCTCTGATTTGGTATAAGGCAACTTCCCATATTTATATTTCATAATATAAGAAGAATCCTCTTGGATCAAGCCATCAAGTCCTGTATCCTGTTTCCTCCTACAGATGCTTCCATGAAGACCACAACCTTGCACATCCAGGAGTTGAGTCCAGCAGTTTCTTGCTGGCCTAGCACAGGAGTCCAGTGCAAAAGTTGCCTATTCACCCACAGTGTGCAACTAAAAACAGTATCAGCTGAGTGCAGGCAATGTGTCCATCCACGGTTTTTCAACACTCAATGAGAAACAGTAGTGTAGTGTCAAATTCAGAAGTGCAGGGCCTCTTCATAATAGCCAGAACCACACACCCCTCACAGCCACACCCTTCAACCTTCTAAGATTATACAATATAACAACAACAACAACAACAACACATTGCAATGCCTTTCAGCTAGAGCTATTATTTTCTGTGCACATACATAGGCAAATGATTTGGAGTGCTCTAATTGCTTCCTTTGGAGTGACTTTAGTTGTGTTTTCCACTAAGTTCCATTGTACACAACAGAACTTGCACCACCATTCTCTTGAAACAGAAGTACCTTGTGCTTTCAGTGTTCCTAAATTCTTGGTTTGGGGGCATTCAGTGTATTAAAAGCTTCCCTTTCATGCTGATTGGGTGGCTCTATGATGTTGGAGACATGGGTGCAGCTGCAGAAATGGGTGTTTTATCTTCCATGACCCATGGCACCTAAGCCACTGTTCCTGAAAGCAAGAAAACAGGACAGTTGTGTGGGGGGGTTCCTGTTCTGTTCAGGCAGCTGTATCACATCTGTAAGTTAGCTGGCAATCTCACATGAGATTTTTGTGGATCAGCTCATTAGCTATTACGTCACACCATGCTCTGTCTGATAGGTCAGAAACCTACAGGGCTGCAGCACACAATGGATTTAAGAACAGTTTACTGCTACACTGATTTCCACATTTCCTGAACATCTATATTTTCCCTCAGGGGAAATGTGCCAGCAATTAAACTACAAAAACAACATTCTGATTCAGTTCAGTCTCTTCAAGCTCACCCCAGAGTAGGCAATCTTGTTCAACAATCAAACAACAGCATCAGAGGCCAGTACCAGATACCATCTGAGAATCACCACCTCTGCAAGTGGGGGCACTGCCAGAGGCTCCTGACTCTGTTTCTCCTTGCTGTGCTATCACTGCCTGCTCCTCTCTAAGCATGGAAGCATCATCAAGAGTGAAGTAGAGAAGTGATCTTCACTTGACTCATGCTCTCTGTCTGGGCCAGGAATGAGGAACTTTAGGCCTGGATGCCAAAGGCAGGCCTCCAGGCCTCTCTATAGGTCCTCAGGACTCTCCCCAGAACACACCCTTCAGCAGACCTCCTCTACAACCTTTCTCAAGCCTGGCATGCTTGGAGATTGGAGAAATGTGGTCTGTGTATTTGTGTAAACCTTTGAATTTTGCATGAGTGGAATGTCACCTAATGTACCAAGGTAAGGTTTGTATCTGGTGCTTTGTCCATTTTTTCCCTCTGGCCCCACCCACCATGGGCATGTGGCCTCTAGGAGTTTATTCGTGAGGGAATGCAGCCCTTGAGTTAAAAAAAAAACACACACACACACCCCACTCCTGCTCTGGGTGGTTGGACAGATTGGGAGCAGAGGGAGGGAGGAGGCAAGTGATTGTGTAGTGGGGATATGGGTGAGGAGGATGTGTGCCCACTCAGGGTATCTTGTTTGAGGGCCTTCTGAAACCTGGAGGGAATCTAAAACACTATCCAAGCCCAGCTTTTCAAGGGAGTCGTGGAATCAAAGCGAGGGCCACTTCTCATGTTGTAATTTACAGACCCTCCAAGTTTCCCTATATTCCAGGGACTGTCCTGGATTTACAGAAGCCGTCCCAGTTTCTGATTTGAACCCGGAATGTCTTGCTTTTTCTTAGAATGTCCCCATTTTCATTGGAGAAATGTTGGAGAGTACGAATTTGTATTCGAGTAGAACTACTTAGAAAGGCCAAGAGTTGGGTCTGCAGGCTTGGGATGCAGTCACTGTGTTTCATAAACCCATCAGTGCTCCCTTGAGTTCAGTGGATAAAGAACAAGACATAAATAAATAAAAAGGCATCCATATTACATAGACATACTGTACTTGTTGCAAAGGAAACTGTTACTTAGAAGCAAAATGCCTAATCCTTTTCTCTAAACACGTAGACACAAAATCTGCTCTGGCAATTGGAATGTCTGACCATTGTGGCTTCCAAAATGAACTGACCTGACCTGCAGATCCTGCACATGCTGGAACTTAAGTTTTCCACTATATTTGACTGGGCATTGCTCTAAAACATATTGCTATGTTTTAGGGAGGGGGTTAGGCTGAATGCCTGGGGCCCCTTCTAATTCTTGGAACAGCCAGACTAGCTTCCTGGTGAGATGACAGCCTAGGTCATGGGCTCTGTGTGAGATGGCAAATAGGGAGGGCTCCCTTGCTCAACTGGCTGGTAGTTAGAAAGACACAAGGTCAGAGTTGAGAGTTGAGTGATGTAAGCTAGAAGCTAGAAGTGGAAAAGCAACAGACTGGAAAGTCAGAGAGACAGAACGATGTTTGATTTCTGCTGGAATCCAAGACTGCGGCTATAGGGGAAGTAAGGCCCTCTTTGGATGTCAATGCTTTGAAACCCTCCATCGTAGGCTCAGGTTGCATATATGTGTAAATAAACCATATACCATAAAGACACCACAGTCTCCACTGTGCCTCATTTTCAATGGAAACACCTGGAACCCCTGGGAACTCACACCAGATGAAGATAGGGGTGTCATGCAACAATATCAAAATGAATTCTGAAATGTTTGTTTTGGATAAAATACAGTTAAGTTGGTATTTAAATATGCCTTTTACGGGACAGGGGTACTCTGGGTGGACTTCAGGAGGGGTTGGCAGTCAGTCAAGTCCTCACGTTTCTCCCCATTGATTCTACTTCTTGAGAAATGAACATTTCAGAGCAAACTCGCTTTCTAACTTTATGTCAACTTCAATAAGAAACAAGCTTTTTGAACTGCCCTTTCATGTTATGCCGGCTGCCGCACTGGACAGACGTTATAAAAAGTCAACAATGGAACAAAGATTACATATTTATGGATGGCCTGGTTCTTTATATTTTAATTTGCCCTCTGTGCATGGATCCCAGGGAGAGTTTCTGAACTCTTTTGTTGGCTAGAGAGAGAATGAGTGCTCTTGTTGGAGCTGTTGGTTTTCTCCTGAGCGATGCTAATATGGATGCAGCACACCAAGTGCCTTTTTTTGCCTTGGAAGCAAGAAACATCAGAAAAGGAGAGCTAGATAAATTTGCTGTCAATTGCTGTAGAGATATGGAGCTGGTGGTGAGTGGGGCAGAGCCCAAAGTGGGTGGCATTTGCAGAATTATGACCCCAGAGTCTTCTGCGATTCGACTTAACTGTCAGGGGTCCTTTACCTTTACCTTTTGTAGGGACGCGGGTGGCGCGGTGGTCTAAACCACTGAGCCTCTTGGGCTTGCCGATCAGAAGGTCGGTGGTTTGAATCCCTGCAATGCTCCCATTGCTCCCAGCTCCTGCCAACCTAGCAGTTCAAAAGCACGCCCAAAAGTGCAAGTAGATAAATAGGTACCACTCCGGCAGGGTTTCCATGCGCTGCTCTGGTTTCGGTGTTCCATTGCACCAGAAGTGGCTTAGTCATGCTGGCCACATGACCCGGAAAAACTGTCTGCGGCAAATGCCGGCTCCGTTGGCCTGTAAAGTGAGATGAGCACCGCAACCCCAGAGTCGTCTGCAACTGGACTTAACTGTCAGGGGTCCTTTACCTTTACCTTTTTATAGAGTGTGCTCCATTTCTCTCTCTCTCTTTCTCTCTCTCTCTCTCTCGATCTGTGTGTGTGTGTGTGTGTGTGTGTGTGTGTGTGTAGGAGTGCAAATATCCAGAGTTTGGGGTCAGGTGGGATTACTATGAGGAATTATAAAATATGCATCAAGCCACTTTGTCCACGATGAATGCATTGTGTTGGCTGAGTTTGATACATTGACAATAATTTCTGATCAAATCCCACAACCCTCTGCATCTCTGGCCATTTCTTCTACTGCCTATTTCTCTTGCTTGACAAGTCACATACACAGCCCAGTTGCTTTGCCAGGCAGGCATCCTGGGTCATCAAAGACAGTGGGCAGTTTCTTTGATGTAGCTTTTCTGACATGTTAATCTTAGGATGTTAATCTTAGGGCCAGGAAATAGATCTCACCTGAAGGTGATAATGATCGCTGTCTTTCTGGCCATCCTTCTTATCATGTATATTGCTTGTTTATGACCTCAGGGGTTGCCAAATGCACTCCTTTGTAGTTCTGTTTTGTTTACCTCAGAAATATGTGTGCTTAATTAGTTTTGGTAGTTTAACTTTTTCCCCACGTGGGGTTTGTTGAAATGCTCAGAAGAAATCTGATTGGTTCTTACGAACACTCTGTAAAAAGCTCTTTTGTGAATAAAACGACCTGGGCCAGGGGCTGGAGGCAGAGATTATTATACACACCCTTCCCAGAGTCTTGCTGGTTCAAGCCTCTGTGTGTATTCTTATTAATCAGAGTTCAATCCTTCCTTTACTTTGGCAACGCCTCATGTGTGTGTGTGTGTAAAACTCCATCTCTGCAGGCCACATTAAATTAAGGTGAGGACTACAGCTTTCTCCACTGCAGTATACAAGCCAGTTTCTTTGTACCCCCAGCAATCAATTTATATTACAATGCAACTTTTGGAATTTTAACTCTGCAATATTGAACTGATTGGTTGCTGTGCATATTTGTCATTGTGACCTTTGGCTTCAACAATTAAAAAAAATAACATTACGTATTTAAATGCTAATTTTCATATGGATTTTTTAAAAAAACACAACCCTAGAACCCAAAACCTCAGATTAAATCAGAAAAAGAAAGGAATGCAAAAGCAGCAAGGATGGGGAATAAAGCTATTTGTCCATCTCCAACTCAGTCATCGACTATGTATGTGTATATAAATATTTCCCAATCTTACACCTACACATCTTTTTCTGTCTGTATTTTCTTGCAAGGTTTTCTGTCTGGGGGAAAAAAGCTCTCTTTGCTTTACTGTATTACTTCACTGGTGTTCAAATCACAGTCGGGAGAGTCTCCTCAATACCTCTTGACTATCAGCTTCTTTGGTTATTATTCAATATTTAATTTTTTACAATTGCATTATTTAACTGCAGCTCTGCAAAGTGTTTTGGGATGTAGCTAGCATAAAATATTCTCTTTTAGGAAAGCGAAATGATTGGATAATCTTCCTGTTTTGCCAGAATTAAGAGGATGCATTTAACATCCATCAAAAATTAAACAACAAGCAGAACTACCCAGGCACTTTAAAAACCTGCAGCAGTGGAAGTAAATCACCAAACAAAACTTGGATGTCTGTAATTTTATGGCACAGGGGGAGAAAAATTGATTTGTGCTCAATCAAAACCTCTGTCCTCTCTAAGAAATAATGGGTGCTTGACATTTTAACATAATTATTTGCTCAACATTTTTTAACACTGCTTTCTCTGGGTGTTAACCAGAAAATTCTGAGGAAGCAAAATACAAAAGAACTTTTCTTTCCAATGCCAAAAACTTCAAAAAAAATATCGATCAATCTCATACCCTTCTCTTTCTCTTTTGTTTTTGTAACAATGCAATTTAAACAGCCTACGAAGACAAATCAACAGGGAAAAATATCAATACGCATTAGTTTAATCAGGCAATGTGTCTTTGCTTCTCTGTCTGAAAACCCAAATTTCATTTTCATAGCAATGTCTTCAGTGGGGTGGGGAGCACACTGACCACATGGCTGATTGGAAGATTGGTCTTGTAACATTGGGTTGTATCAAACAAAGATCTATCTGGAGCACACTCATTGTGAAGAATGAACATAAGTTCGTCATAACCATTAGCTTCAATGGGCCTACTCTGAGTAGGGCCAGCCAGGGAAACAACCCATTTTCATAGGCTGCACTGATGACAAGAGGGGTCTGTAATAAAACGCTGCAATGTACTTCCACATGTAATGTGCTTCCATTTCCACTCAGGGCTCCAGCAAACCAGCCATGCCCACAAGGCCATTTCATCCTCATCCCTTGGTTTTCAGTTTTTCATCTTCCAGTGACACTGAACATTCCATGGCTACAGAGCATGTACAAACCTCATGGGGTTGTGAAGAGGGTCCCCCCCATTTTAGTTCTGCAAACCATGGGACTCCCCCAAACATTACGATCCTTCACTTGTGTTTCTCATAGGAATGGGAGATAAATTTGATTCTGTGAAGGCAAGCCTACCTAATTCCTACTTCCCAAAACTCCGCTATCCTTCAAAATCCGCACTTGTATAGATTTTGCATTGCAATTTTCCAGCCAAGCAATATACACAAAAATGCACATACCAGAGTAAAGTGTGCATAAAAATGCATATATCAATGAAAGTAAGACGCAAAAAATGCATCAAGGTAGGGAATTTTTGTTTGCACAAATGTATATATTGGGTAAAATTGCATTAAAACGGAGAGAGTTTTACATTTAAGCACTGCTGAAATTTCATAACGGAAAACAATTTTGCAAATTGATGTGAATATGAGAAGAAGAGAACTTAAGATGGGGGAGGGCAGGAGATTAGATAAAAATGGACACTGACAAATTCCTCCATCTATAGTTTCTCCATGGCCCAGTTTGGGTTACAATCATGTTGTCACATGTCGCCTGAGTTGGTTGTTAGAAGGAGAGACATAGCACATTTAGTCTGTCAGGTTGGATTCAAAGGTGCCCTTTCATACACAATCTTCAGGTTGTGCCTCATTTTGCAACAAACCTTAATCTATTTTTTTTATAATAATTTTTATTAAGGATTTTACATTACAAAAAACAAAAAGAAAAAACAAAAAAATCCAACAAAAATTGTTAAAAACAATCAATCTTTCCATCTCCTTATTTTTCATTTACTTGTTTCTAGGACCTCCTCATACCACCCTTTTTTTGTATTCCAAGTTCAAGTTATTAATTCAACAATTTCTTTCCCTCTTTTTGCTACCCAGATCTCATTCTTAAATTATTACGCTCTTAGATTTTTACTTATATAAACCCATTTTTTCATATTCTTTTAGCCCATCACAGCTAGAAACCACTTAGTTCCAATCCAACATTATTCTAAAATTCCTTAATTTTACAATACCTCTGTAAATAATCTTTAAATTTTTTCCAATCTTCCTCCACTGACTCTTCTCCCTGGTCTCGAATCCTGCCGGTCATTTCCGCCAATTCCATATAGTCCATCACCTTCATCTGCCATTCTTCCAAAGTGGGTAAATCTTGTGTCTTCCAATATTTTGCAATAAGTATTCTTGCTGCTATTGTGGCGTACATAAAAAAAGTTCTATCCTTCTTTAACACCGATTGGTCAACTATGCCCAGCAACAAACCTTAATCTAAACATAAATAGATCTGTATGTTTTTAATGGAAGGAGGGAAATATATAAAACTGTTAAACCTGAGTTTACCAGCTGCTTTTGTATGCTGTATAATATAATACTTGAAGAGAAGAGAATAATTAGGAAGGGAAAGTTAAAGGGATAAAAGCAGCATACTAATATGAATAAATCTGATTTAGCTGACCTTTCAAATGAATGAACATTTCTGAGGACTGACTTATCCTTACTCCCCCACCCCCCACCTAATAATTCAAACAGACACCTGATAATCCTCTTAAGAAACCAGGTTTTGATTGTGTTTCGAGAGAAAAGCAGATATCTGCTTGGGTGGTCTGATGTAGCTAAGAAAAACCATCAAAACATTGGCTCCTTTGATGCCAGTTACATGGGGGGGGGGGGCATTTAAGCACTGTAGGTGTTGGGTGTTTTTCTGAAAATGCAGAGTTGAAATTCTGTACCCAGGGAATTCTGCAACCTATTGAATTGTTGCAAATCTGCAAAATACACATTGCAGGGGAAAGAAAGAGGTTGAATGTGAGAGATTGCCACACTTGCCATTACAGCACAATGCAAATCAGGGCTTTGGCTGATGATGTCAGGGCAGAGAGACGGTCACATGGGAGAAAGTGCCATCCTCTTGAACGCTCGGCCCCAGCAATTATTTCCAAGGCAAAGATTAAGCTGATCAGCAAATGCAAAGCAAACAGATGAACGCTTCCCCCTCCAACCAACAATCACCGCATCACGTTGAAATCTGCATGTAAAATGTATTCCCGGACAGTGCGTTGCCTTGTTTGCAATCTCCAGCCTGGTGGGAGGGAGGCAATTAACACAAACCGCCAGCCGGGGAAGCTGATGAGCTGCTGGCTACGGGAAGGTGCCACGAAGAGCTCTCCCAACCGTCCTGCCTGCCTGCCTCCCTCCCCTCCTCGCTGCCGCCATAAAAGTTTTACCATCAATGCAAATCTGATCTGCGCACATCAGACAAGTGGAAAATTGGGCATTCTGCTCTGCTCGGTGGCAGGAAGAGCAGGCAGCTGGGGGCGTTGTATTGTTTATTACCAGAGAGATGCTAAAAATTTCCACACCTGATTAATCAAGCATGCTCCGTAATCACTTTTCCGCGTGTGGCATTGGAAAGAGTCAGGTTGTTGGGGTTTGCACCCCTCCCCTTCGTTTATGTTTCTTCTCCTTCTCCTTTTTTTCTTCTTTCTTTCTTAAAGATGCACTTTTAATGAGCTCTTGTTTCCAGCCTGACATTTGGAAATTTAATCAGGAGAAGGCCTCCGATGGCGGGCAAGCACCTTTCAGATGGCATTGTTTATCGGCAGAGCCTTCCTTGGGCTTCAGTTAACAAAGGAGGGTCAGCCACCTCATTCAAATCAGCGGATATTAATGAGCTAGCAATGACAGTGCAATTCCAAAGAACACTGTGCAACTGATCCTGTCCAGGCCGGGGATGAGGGTGATGGGGGGGCGTTGTGTGCGAGGGGAAGCGGAGCTAATGATGATTAATGCGATGGCATTGAAGGGCTACAGCTAAAGAAAATAATCTGCCACTTCTGCGCAAAGTGTCATCCAGAGGTCTAATTGGACAAAGGAATGGGCCATCGCTGCAAGATCAGGATGTCTCTGTTGCGATGTCCGCAGCAGGGTGCCGAGAGCCTGAATGCACCGTAGCAAAAGAGCAAACTCACAGAGACGCGGAATTGTTTTGCAGGGCAAAGAGAGATAGAGGAGGGTCAGCCGGTTTAGAACAGGCATTAGATGTGCAGATCATTTATTCCGACGAATGGTTGGAATGGGGACAGATAACAAGTAGTGCAGTAAATGAAAGTTCTGGTTCATGCATGTATCATGCTGGTGGAACATTTCATGTAGCAAAGCAGTGGAGGAAGCTGCTTGATGCTGAGTCAAACCGTTGATTGACCAAGCATTGGTCTATCAAGATCCCCTTTCCCCATACATGCCCACTTGAGTGCTTTGATCTGTGGAACTGGCAATGTTAAAGCAGCCACATAGTGCAAGATTTGCATCTGCAAGCAATCAATATTTTAGTGTGGCAGTAATGCACACTTTGGATCTCCCTGCCTATTGACATAAGGCAGGTGCCTTCGCTGTACTTTTTTGGGTGCCTGCTAAAACCATTTTTGTTTAGGCAAATCTACCCAGACATGCAGAACACTGACATGCTTTTTAGCTTTTAGATAGTTTTTTAATGTTTTAAATGCAGCATTATTTACTTCTTTCTTAAATTTCTAAACCACCCTTCATCTAAGGATCACAGTGTAGTTTGCAATACAAAAACACATAAATACATATCATAGTAAAAGAACAGAACAGAACAAAACAAAACAAAAAATACCCCCGCCACAGTTGTTCAGTAACTGCTTTTTACAAATAATTTGATTGTACCTTTCTCTCTTTGCAAACTGTTTTGCAGTTTTGTTTACGTTTATAAACAAGCAGCATATAAGTTTTATGAAATTAATTAATTAATTAAATACCTTCATATTGTTTACACTGACTGGCAGCAGCTCCCCGGGATATCAGGCAGGCTGCTAAACATGCCATGGATTGAACCTGGGACGTCCTGCTTGCAAAGCAGATAGGAGCATAGGCAGCTGCTATTGATCTATCTAACTTAGTATTGTCCACACTAACTGGTAGCAGCTCTCCAGGATGTCAGAGAAGGTTCTGAAGATGCCAGAGGTTCAACCTGAGACCTTCTGCATGCAATGCAGATGCTTCACCAATGAGCATCTTCATTACCCCACCAGCCTTTCCTTCTTCGCTTCATCATGTATCTCAAGTCATCCCGGATATGTGCCCTTTACACAATGGGCCCACCTTGTTTGAGGGAAGGGAGGACAAAAATCATGGGACATGGAGATTGAGCCTGGAGTCTCCTGAATGCGAAGCAGATAAACTTCCCTCAGCCTGGAGATGCTTCTCATTCTCCATCCGCTTTGTGAAAACAGCTAAGTGACTGGTAGCATTTTTACATCGGGGGAAAACTCTGGCAATTTGCAGCTCAGTATATCCACACTGAGTTTTGTCCTTTCTGTCATCTATCCACCCTCCATTCCCTTCCACCTGTCAATGTAATACAGCAGCTTGGAAAACCCAACCACTTCTCACCGATCTTGCAGTCAAGTAAATCAATCAACTGCCCCAAACAACAATTTTTTCCTCATCAATCTCATCAATAATAAACAAAAGGGAGGGGGACTTTCCTGATGGAGATCGCCGCCGGGTATTGCTCATGCCTCTGAGGGATTTGCAACTACAAGGCACGCTGCATATCTGGTGGTTTCATACCCTCTGGCTAGCCTCCTTTCCTGCATTCCTCCGAGTCTCCCCTGCATGTAATATTAATTGATTAATATTTGTTTAGAACATTCCTGCCACTTGAGTCTGGCTGCAGTTTTCTGAGTCACTCTGCTGGAGGAAGGAAAATGAATGCTCCAATTGCTAAGGAGGTTGGAGAGAGAGCTCCGATGGTTTATGACACAATGCTTATAAAAAGCCCCAGATCCCAGAAAGATTGTGCTGATACCTCCAAGGGCAAACTCAGTCAAAAGAATCATAGAATTGGAAGGGACCCTGAGGATCATCTAGTCCAACCCTCTGCTATGCAGGAATATGAAGCTGGTCCATACGGGAATCAAACCTGCAAACTTGGCATTATCAGGCCCATACTTTAACCAACTGAGCTATCTAATGGGCTTCTTCTTTGGTGATCGCTCATAGCCAAGTAAGATTGTCTATCAAGAGCGTGGTCTTAACAGTATGTCCGTAAGTGACTGTGGAGGCCAATTCTGGATTCCACAGGTTGACATAGGTTTCCAGGTGGGAGCCGATCATGGTGAGGGTTTAACCAAACCTGCCTTCCTCTTAGCTCGTTTCTCCTTTTCATCCTGAGTTCATGCTTCTTCAAAGGTCATGATGCCTTTGGTAGAAGCTACTATGTTCTGCCTCCACAGTTGCTTCTGAATACCAGTTGCTCGAAACCACAGGAGGGGAGAGATGCTCTTGTGTGGGTTTTCCACAGGCATCCAATTCTCCACTGTGAGAAAAGGGTGCTGGACTAGATGGGCCATTGGCGTGATCTAGCAGGAGTCTTCTTATGTTCTTAAGGGAAAGGGAACAGCTTGCTGCAACATTTCCAAATGGCATCATTGGTATAATGAGGTGGCAGCCAGAGAGGAGGGAGAAACTGGATTCAGTTCACATTTAAATGTGAATTTGCCCATTATGAAGTTTCTGAAACAATATGCCAGCCGAAAGAGTCATCCTTCGGAAATCTCACTTCTCTGAATTCTTCAGTGCAGCCCTCCAGTCATGCAATGTGGACAGCTACGCGTGCCCTAAGGCAAGTTCAAATGCCTTGAATTTGTCCAATCCCCCTTTCAAGCCATCCAAGTTGGTGGCCATCACTGCCCCCTGTGGGAATGAGGTTGTCCTGTGGATTTGTCATTCAGTACTGACATCTGGTTTGTCCAATCTTTTCTGCTTCCAAGCTCCTAGTTCATGTTAAACTGCTGCCCACAGGGGTGGGTTTTGGTCTTTCAAATTTCAACAGCACCTGCCCAGTTCACGATGTAATAGTTGTGACACCCTGCAGCACCCCCTAGGCTCGACACCCAGTGTGGTGGAACTGGTTGTGCTAAATGTGCCTTTGCTTCCCACACCCCTTGACATTCATGCAACTAAACCAGGGTTGACTGAATATCAGCCTTCTGAAATGCGTACCATGGTGATTTCAGCCTTCATGCCAATCTTGCATCTATCTTTCGAAGAAAGCAGGAGGGGTTGGGGGTTTTTTGAGGGGGGGAATCCCATCTGAGTCACTGATTTGGTTCCAACTCCAGGAAATTAATAACGTAATTCTCCCCTAGGCTGTCTGCAGGTTGCTGTCCTCTAAAGTCACCCACTCTTTCAGCCATGGCTTAATGCTTCTAATCCCTGCACCGTCACCAGAGAAATCAGCTCATTATTGGGGTGCAGAGATGCAGTAAAGGATTTTCAGTGAGCAGATGCCTCTGTGAGAGAGAATGGTGACTCCACACTCAAGTGTTTGTTGACTTGCAGGGATTTCCCTGCCCTTCTTTCCTCCTCCTCCTCCTCTCCTCCATGCCACCAGCTACTCAAACCTCCCGCAATGCCTCATGCATCTTATAAACTAAACTCATTGTAACCAAACCATGAAATTGCAAATTTAACTTTGTCAACAAACAAAGACTTCAAGGAAGCCAATGCTGCTTGATTCTCATCTGCTGCTTAATTTACAGAATCAGCTCCGGAGAGACGTGCAGAAGGGGATGGGGTGGGTAAGCTGGAACAGATGCAAAGAAAGTACACTGTGACTGTTGCTCAATACATTTCCTTTTGGAGAACCCTTCACAAAAACACATGGGGCTAGGTGACTTGCCTAAGAACTCAGAAGAAAGCAGTGGCAGAGCAGCAACTGAAAAAGAATCCACCACCCCATTCTTTCCCTCCTGCAACTCTCTCATGCTTGGTGTAATCAATTGTTTTCAAACAGCTTAGGACCTAGCACCTCAAAGAGTGCATCTCTCAGTATCAACCATCTTAGGCCCTATAACTGGAAGACAAGGTCCTGTTGTTGGTGCAACTGGTGGCTGCTGCCCAGTTGGTGCTGAACCATGAGGGGGCCTTTTTGGTGGTGGTTCCCAGTTTGTGGAATGCCTTCCCTGGTGAGGCGTGTCTGCCTCTCCTAAGTAATGTTCAGGAGGATCTTCAAAACATTCCTGTTGCCCCATGCTCCTCTCTGCAGACTTCTACAATGGCAGCACTAAAACTAAGGAGGAGGAAGCTCACAGCCAGGGACTGGACTTAAGTAAGAAAGCAGGCAAGTAGGACTGGCTGGGGCTGGCTGAGGTTGATGGGGCAATGCTCCATTGGCTTGAATAGGCCAGCAACTATTGTTTCTAGCCTAGAACCAAGAGCGACCTTGAGGTCTTGAAAGCCACTGGGTGATCCATTAGGGACAATTAAGGGCAAATGTGTTGCGACTCATACCACTGGTGACAGTCCCAGCATAATAAGAGGAACTTCATCAAGAAATCTGTAGATCAATGCCCACATTTCTTCCCTGGACATGCCATCATGGCTTGGGCAGTGATCCACTGCTGCATCAAAGCCCACCTCCGCCACTGCCCAGCCCAGCCCTCCACCTGCTTGCAGAGTGTCAAACATCCTGTCGAGGGAGGCTGGGAGAGCCCTCATTAAGCTAATGGAGTGCTAATTTGTTTGCAGGCGAGAGGGAGGGATCGGTAGCGCTGCCTCATTTGCTCTGCGGAAGAGGGTCATTAAAAAGAAGGGTGGCAGGCTCAGGAAGATGGAGTGGGCGGACGGGGCTGCCAGCTGCTTGAGGGATGGGCTGGGGAAGAATCCCAGTTTTGGTTCTATCTGAGCAGTGCAGGAGGACTGTCACCCAGACCAGCCTTTTTCAGGGGGAGGAGAAGGAGCTTAATTACACACACGCACACACACACACACACGCACACACACACACACACACACACACACCCTTTGCACTTAGCAAGGAAATTATCCAAGCTCTAGTGCTTTGCTTGCAAAAAGTTTGAAGTTATATATTTACTGCCTTTTAAACTTAAGCAGCAAAAGTGTGGAGGTTGATTGGTTTGGGGTTTTAGGCTTTCTCAGCACAAACAATTAGACAAGTGTACACCCTTTAATCTCTGCCTTTTCCTCTCCAATCTGTGGAGGTGAAGACTATCAATGGCTTCTAGCTATGATGGCTATGATGTGCCTCCACAGTTAGAGGTAATAATGCTTCTGAATACCAGTTGCTGGAAATCACAGGATGGGAGAGGGCTCTTGTGCTTAGGTCCTTCTTGCAGGTTTATGGTTTGCCACCATAAAAGCAGGAGGCTGGACCGATCCACCAGGCAAGGTTCTTATGTACCCATTTGTTCCCATCGTGGTTCTTGATACAAGAGCAAAGTCATTGATTATCACCCAGACAGGACACAGAGCAGCCTTCCCTAACCTGGAGCTATCTAGTTGCTTTGGATTTCACCTTCCATCAACCCCAAACCAGCACCTCTTCTGGAGGATACCAGGTTGGGGAAAGCTGGCATGGAAATACAGCTCAATCAATCAGTTCCTTGCAACTTCTGCTGGGCACAGACCTTAGCTCAAGAGAAGAGTGCCCAATTTGCATGCCTCAAAGCTGGCCCTACCATTGGGCAAAGTGAGATGGCCACCTCAGGTGGCAGATTCTGGGTGGGGAGCAGCAGTGAGATGATGGAGCTTTCTATGTGTCACATGGCTTCTTCTGAACCCACATCCCTATCCTGTGACCGTCACAGGATGTGGTGGGAGATGTTTTCCCATCCCTAGTATTGATATAAGAGTCAGCTGCCACTCCAAGCTACAGCTTTTATGAATGGAAAGTGAAGGCTCTTTTTTTCTTTTTTCTTTCCTCTAGCAGAAAGATGTCTTCAGTAGGCCGTGGCATGCATCCTCAGTCCAATCTCTGGCATTTCCCATTAATAGGAACAGATAACAGGGGATGGGACACATCCTTCTGTACCTGATACCCTGCTGCCATTCACGATGGGTAATACTGGGGTAGATGGGCAAATAGTCTATCCTGGTAGAAGGCAACTGCAGTGACTAGCACCCATTGTGACTGGTGAGCTGGAAGACATGGAGACCAACAACATATAGAGACAAAGCCAATGGCAGGCAGAGTCAACAAATTCTAGGTTTTCTTCCAATCTCCTCCCTGCTGAGTTCAAGAATGTCAACACTGAGATTAAAGAGGAGGAATCTTCCAGCCAGGGCCACACTCTGGACTGGTTGTAAGTAAGAATGCAGGGCCACACTCTGGACTGGTTGTAAGTAAGAATGCAGGCAGGTGGGGATTGGCTGAGGGAAGGTTAAGATTGGTGGGGCACTGCCCCACTTGCCCTACATGGACCAGACTTCACTGGAAGGCAGCTTCCTATGATCATAACCTTGTGACCCCTTCCCAAACTTTTGCTTTGCACCTGAGAAATGAACTACCAAGCAGTGCTTCACATGAGGCTGCTGCAGAAAAGCCACACACTTGTGTTGAGTTACCCTTCCTTCTCCTCCTCCCCACTCATGATATATTTGGGTTCAGATGATGAATAGACACAAACTGGATGGATGGATGGATGACTCTGTGAGGAAGATTGCAGAGACGTGTGTGAGCCCTGCCCCCATTGGCTACAATCCCCTGTCATACAGGTGCTTGGCCAATGTGTGTGAAGGGGGTGTACCTATGTAGAGGTCTGGCATGTCAAGGGTGGACCTCAATTAGGCTAGAGCCTAATGGAGATTCTCTAGAACCCATTCACATGCCAGATAAATGTCTGGACCATGGGATGTGTATGGCAGCAGCTGGTAGGGGGGCAAGGCTAGACTCAATTTGGAGCTGTCACTATGTCACAGAAGCCTCGTGGTTCTTGGAACTATCCACTCCTTCCTTCTGGTATCTGGGGAAATGAGGATTTTCTTTTTTTTTCCAATCTACATTTCTCTCTCCCTTAAATCTGCTTGTCCAAGAGGGATGAAAGCCCACTTAAAAACAAATAAATGCAAGCAGAACAACATTTCCTCTCATCTCCAGTGAGCTGAAAACATGGATTCCTCCTCCATTCCTTCCTTCCTTCCTTCCTCTTGCCCCCTCCCCCCCACCTTAAGATCTCTTCTCCAAGCAGAATCAGGTTTGAAAGATTAGCTGTCAAACGAATGGTTCAATACCACATTATTAGTTTCTATTTTTGACAAGAGCTTCCCTTCTTCCCTTTTACTCTTTGAGGAAAAAATGGAAAAGGGAAAAAATAGAAAGAAAGAGGGAAACGTCACTTTAAAGTCTTTCTCTGGGCTGAATGTGCATTGTGCAAGAAACTCCACCCCCCACCCCACCCCCGCAAGGCAAACTATTTAAATGCCTTCTTCACACAAGCTCTGCTTCCTGGCCCCCTGAAGATTCCAGCTTACCTAAGAATGCACTTATTCCTCCTTCCTTCGAAAAATAGACTTAGGTTGCAAGCCCATGCATATTTACCTGGAAGTACATCTCATTAAACTTAATGAGGTTTATTTTTGAGTTGACACTGGATTGCGGTGTAAGGTTTCAGTTTTAGACACACTTATTCTGAGAGCAACTCCCATTAATCTCAATGGGATTTAACTTTTGACTAGACATGTAGTGGATTGCAATGTTAAAATGTTACGGGGGGGGGGACACCTGGAAAATGTTGCTGGACTGAAACTCCCATCAGCTGCAGCCACCATGGCCAATGGTCAGGGAAGATGGGAAACTGTAGTCCAGCAACATCCAGAGGGTCACAGGCTACCCACCCACTATATTTCCAGAGCTTAGGTGTTTCACACACACAAGCAGTTTTCAATGGATGCTAGTCCATCAGGAGACATGTGGCTCTGTCCCACCAACCTCGGTCTTCAAGACTCTTGATTCTTTCAAGCCCACCTGCCTTCTGATTTATGGGTGGTCTTGGTTGTCAGCTTCCTCCTCCTTAATCTCAGGTTTGCCCATGTAGAACTCAGCATGGGGGCGGGGATGTAGAATTAGGCCACATTCACACCATCTCAAGCACTGTGAGAACACTTTAAGCAGTTGTGGCTTTCCCCCAAAGAATCCTGGGAAGTGTCGTTTGTTAAGGCTGCTGAAAGTTCTTAGGCAAGCATAGGCAAACTTGGCCCTCCAGATGTTTTGGGACTACAAGTCCCATCATCCCTGACCACTGGTCCTGTTAGCTAGGGATGATGGGAGTTGTAGTCCCAAAACATCTGGAAGGCTGAGTTTGCCTATGCCTGTTCTTAGGAGCAGTGGTGGAGCTTCATGTTCTGGCACTGGGGGATGGAGAGCAGGTGGGGGTGGGGCTGGCGCGTGTCCTGGGGGGGGGACGCGCTGTCTGTGGGTGGGGGGGCAGCCGCGACAGCACCCTGCCAGGATCGTGCTGCCGGGGGCGGTGCGCTCCCCCACACTCCTCTTCCTCCGCCAGTGCTTAGGAGACCTCTTTTCCCCTCCCAGAGCTACAATTTTCAGAGTGGTTTAACAACCAGTTCCTCTTCTTGGGATACTTTGGGAACTGTAGATCTGGAAGGGGAATAGGAGCCTCTAACAACGCTTAGCGGCTTTAACAAACTACAGCTCCCAGAATTCTTTGTGGGGAAGCCATGGCTGTTTAAAGTGACATCCTGGTGCTTTAAATGTATGGTGTGACCGTGTCTCCAGTTGGCTCCGTCTTCACTTGGCTCTTTCTCAACCTACTGTTAGCCTCCCTGCCTTCTGCCCTGTCAGTTCCCCCAGCTACCAATGCTATTTCTCTTCTTGGAGCCATAGCTGATTCATCAGCTCAAAACAGCCTGGCGTAGCCAACTATTTAAATCAATCCAGAGAAACTCAACATTAACAGACTCAGATTTCTCTGTCTTTTATTATTGGGAATGGCAATGTTGTCTAAGATCTTGCATCCTGCCTGTACCTTCCCACCAGTAAGGAACGAATCGAGCGTAGTGTCACCAGGCTCTGACTGCTGCCCTTGCTGGATCAACAGTCAGATCTGCAAGTGGAGGAGGCCAGCTGTGAGTGCTGACATTTCCCCTCCTAAATATTGTCAGCTCTGTTCGGCTGGCAGCAGCAGCAAAGTAAAAGCAGCCAAAATGATAGGAAACAGGAATCAGTGACCAAACTTAACATACATGCACAGCTCAGACGAGCGAAGCTTTTTGAAACAGAAGCAAACAATGAACTGACTGCTTTCATGCTCTAAAGCATGGATGGGGACCTTGCAGCCTTCCAATCATTGCTTGTTGCTGGACTACAACTCCCATCATCCCTGGAGAACTGCAAAATTCAGAGAAGTGTGAATTTCAAAGGGTAACTGTGTTCCAGTTCACATGTTGGTTTGAGAAGCATGGATTAGTCAATTTCTCATTAAAATGCAAACAAAATCAAATTTCTCTGCCATCCTTAGCCGACAAGGGAGAAGGCATTGCTGACCCTTCCAACTAGGACAGTTGCATCACAGCCAATAATTCTTCTGGCCTAAGATCCCAGTCAGGTTCCCCCCTAAAGCCAATCTCATGCCACTGTCTGATAGACAAAGCTCCTAAATTCTGCTACTTTTCTCAATCTAGGCTGAAGGTCTCCAGACTATCTGTACTGCCAGACCTAAGGGTTGGGTCTGCCTGCTTGACAACTCAAGGTACTTGCTTGACACTTGGTTTTAAGCACCTTCTTGTTGTCTTCCCACATCATATCTGACATGTGAGAAAGAGCAAAATGAGATTCCTTGGTGCAAATATAACAGCTGTAGAAATGAGTAACCCCACCCCCTCCATTGCACTATCTGTAATTAATCTGAAAGAGGGATGGATAATCTGTGCCCCCCCCCCAGCTGTTTTTGGGCTCCAACTCCCATCAGCCTCAGCCAGGAGTGCCATGTGTGTTGGTCAAGGATGATGGGAGTTGTAGTCCAGCAATGACTGGCCACAAGTTCCCCACCCCAGACCCTCCAAGTGTCCCTATTTTCCAGGGACGTCCCAGATTTAGATAAACCATCCCAGTCTCTGATTTAATCCTGGAATTTCCCACTTTTCCTTAGAGTGTCCCCATTTTCATTGGTTAAATGTTGGAGGGTATGGAGTTATGGCCCTGGGCCATCTGAAGGTAGTTCTGTACAGTGGTACCTCTGGTTAAGAACTTAATTCGTTCTGGAGGTCCGTTCTTAACCTGAAACTGTTCTTAACCTAAGGTACCACTTTAGATAATGGGGCCTGCTGCTGCGCCGCCACTGCACGATTTCTGTTCTCATCCTGAAGCAAAGTTCTTCACCCGAGGTACTATTTCTGGGTTAGCGGAGTCTGTAACCTGAAGCGTCTGTAACCTGAAGTATCTGTAACCCGAGGTACCACTGTATAGGGAACTTCTTTTTAAAAAGTTTAATGTTTTATTATGTTTTTAATATATGTAGAGACTATTCTTTTAAGGCAAATGATCCTAAATATTGTAGGCAGATTCATCCCCTCCAGTGCACCTCTCTTCTCTCTTCTGAATATTTGTGAATCGTGTCCAGCAGGTTAGACGTTTCAGCACACCTGCTTCTGGGCCTTCTATATGGGACATGAGGTTTAAAAATATGAAGTAAATTATTAATCTTTTTAAAAAAAGAAAATCCATCTCCACTGAGCAACAGTACAATCATCTACAGCCAAAACCAAAATAGGCATTCTTATAGTGGCTGCTAAATAAAGTGATGTCAAGGTGAGAGAGACTGAAGGATGTGGGGAGAGAGAGAGGGAGGGAGAAGATCTTGGATCATCCCCAAACCATGAAATAACACTTAGATGCTTATCTTGGCCTTCTTTTCTCTTATTAATACTTAATGGTGCTAGAAATCCTCAGCTTTTCTCCACTACCCCCAGAGTACTGAATGTGAGTGAAATACAAGTATATCAGGCTAGAAGCCAGAGTCAAGGATTGGAAGGGAAGCCTGCAGCCATGATGTCCAAGGCATCAAACCAGCCACCTTAAAGGAGTAGATGTCTCAAAAAAGAGAGCATGCAGAAACCCCAGGGACATTTCACTAATCTGATGAAAATCGCTTGCTACCCTTAATAATCTTCAGGTTATTCTCTCCCCCCCCCCCCCCGCAAAGCCCCGAGCCAGAACCTCTACATTCACCTCAAAAGTTCATTTCAGGTGCCATTTGGGGGCACCTCTACCAGAGGGAAGACTCGTATAACATTTCTTCTTCAGCATTTTGAGACTCTCAGCAGCTGGTGAGAGGTAAATGGCAAAACCAGAGCACTGCTGGACAAACACATTTTCTATTGGTCCTGGCTAGGATGGCACAGACCACCATCTGAGGATTTCACCCATCATATTAAAAGTCAAAATTCATCAGGTGTTTCAGTTAAGTTGGAGCTTCAAAATGTTCCTCCAAATTTTGCTTTTGGAGAAATTCACTAGCAAACCATAGAAGAAGAAGAAGAGTTTGGATTTGATATCCCGCTTTATCACTACTCGAAGGAGTCTCAAAGCGGCTAACAATCTCCTTTCCTTCCTCCCCCACAACAAACACTCTGTGAGGTGAGTGAGGCTGAGAGACTTCAGAGAAGTTTGACTAGCCCAAGGTCACCCAGCAGCTGCATGTGGAGGAGCGGGGACGCGAACCTGGTTCACCAGATTACGAGTCTACCGCTCTTAACCGCCACACCCCAGGTGAAAAAACCTGACACTTGTATATATTCATTTAAATATGCATATATCCTATGACTTTGGATCAGTCACCAGCCTCTCAGACTAACCTACCTCACAGCATTGTTGTGAGGATAAAATGAGGAGCAGAAGAACCACATACCTTGAGCTCATAGGGAGTGGAGTGGAATATAAGTGAAATGAATATGTAATGATCATCACCATTACTACTACTACTACTAGAGTAATAATTCAATAACTTGATGTTTCTCATAGTTAACGACTAATAATCAATCTAAATTAATGAAAAACAAAACTGCATATTTGGGTTCACTGATCTACAACAGAAGCACTCAATAAAACATTCCCAGTTGTCAATAAATTTATTCCAACTCTGTTCTCCTTCCTTTGCTGTGATGTTAATTTTGCTGAAAGAGCACAGTTCCATAACTTATTAAACCAGTCCTTCATGGAGGGTATTTTACACAACCTCCATTTTTCTCTCCACAATATTCTTAATCAGCTCCCAGGAACTTTTTTTTGTCTTTGTACATTGCCACTAAATATGATAAAAACCACCTACGTCCGTGGCATTTCCATTCATTCTTTGATTAATACTTGTTTATTTTATTTGTTATAACCAGAGTAATATAGCCTCCAGACATAATCTTAAAGCAATTCTCTCTGTGTTTAATGAAAAATTATGTTCCATTCCAGAGACTTTCACAAACATTAAATGAGATATTTCCACCATATATACTGAGTCCACTTATTCATACACATGTGCACACGCACATATGTGTTTTATACTTTAATAATAATTTTTATATATTGATAATAAATATTATCCTTTCAAATTCTGTCAAGTCTCGTATTTGGGTTTTTGCTCCAAGTTGATCAATTATAACCACTCTAATTCAAATGGATTCAAACCATGGAGAAGTTATGTAGCTAGCATTTCAGATTCATGGCCAGGTTAGTGATGGGTCCTCCTTGGGGCTCAGGCCATCATCAGCTGCCCAGCTGTGCCACACCATAGATCCCAGGCCTACTTTCACAATGGCTACTAGACCTGCAATGTTGCCAATAAGTTCAGCCACGCTGCCGTCTTAAGTATGCTCCTGGAACCTTGACTCTGAAAATCCCCATGTTGCCTATAAGTCATATGTCAAGCTGAGGCCTGGGGCATCAAGGGCAAGAAGGCTGGATTTGCTGATCTCTGTTTCTACTGATGACTGAGACGCTCTTGCTCACTATGCACAGTGGTGTGAGAACTAAAAAAATGCAAATGCCTTTCTTTCCTGTCTGAACTCTTACCTAATCAAGTCATGCTGGGCATATCCTGATTTGACTTACGAGCTCTGATAGCAAAAGCTTCGTGCCTGAGATGCTGTTCACCAGCAATAGTAACATTAGCACTCATTGCTATGACTTAATTGTTAGAATCTTCCAGCAGACATTTGCACTTGGAACTCCTTTTGCATACCCTTGTATTAACACTCAGCACCTGTGGCATGGAACCTATATCCTAATGGTATATACAATCCTAGATCTCCCCCTTTAGTGCTAAATTCTTCTCCCACTTTGTCTAGTTAAACTCCACCCTTAGGCTATGAAACCTCTAGAAGTTCTTTGCTGCAAAACCTGGGTATGCAGCCTTTGCAGGAATTCTACTAACCATTATAGCTCAATTCTTCCCCACCTCTTTTCCTCTTGTGTTCCTTACCTCCCTTATGTCTTTGTGATATTTATACTTGGTTTAGCTAGGACTTCAGGAGATGAGCAAAACATGAATTTCACCCTTCATCACAGTGGTAGCTCAAGGAACTCAGCCAAGGCTGAGCCCGCCCTAGCGCTTTTCTGTAGGTGTTTGTTGACAACAAGAGGCATCTTGTTATCCAAGAGCCATGGTGACTGATACACACCACTTCCAAGAATTAATAAGGAACCACTTCTCCCCAATGTGAGAAGAAGTAGAAAGCTGCTTTATACAGAATCAGTACATTGGTCCTTCTGTGACTGGCAGTGACTCTCCAGGATTTCAGACAGAAATTTGAAGATACCAAGGATTGAAATTTGAACTTTCTGCCTGCAACATAATTAACCTATGAACATAAGAAGAGCCTGCAGGATCAGACCAGTGGCCCATCTAGTCCAGCATCCTGTTCTCACAGTAGCCAACCAGATGCCTGTGGAAACCAGCAAGCAGGGCCCTCTCTCCTCCTGTGGTTTCCAGAAATTCAGAAATTTAGGGGAGCATGACCAGTTCACCCGCACTGGGTGCCAAGCCAAGAGGGCACTGCAGGGAGTGCTGCAACAATGATGAACAATGGAAAGCAAGAGGTAGGGAGGGCACTGAATGTTGGCATTGCATAGGGCATTGTTGAAATTTTAAAGCCCAAAGTCCGCCACTGCAGAAATTGGTAAGGTAAAGGTAGAGAGACACCTGACCATTAGGTCCAGTAGTGGCCGATTCTGGGGTTGTGGCACTCATCTCACTTTATTAGCCGAGGGAGCCGGCGGACAGCTTCTGGGTCATGTGGTCAGCATGACTAAGCCACTTTTCGCAAACCAGAGCAGGGCATGGAAACACTGTTTACCTTCCCGCCGGAGCGGTACCTATTTATCTACTCGATGTGCTTTCGAACTGCTAGGTTGGCAGGAGCAGGGACTGAGCAACGGGAGCTCACCCCATTGCGGGGATTCGAACTGCTGACCTTCTGATCGGCAAATCCTAGGCTCTGTGGTTTAACCCACAGCGCCACCTGTGTTCAGGAGTATTTCTGCCTCTGACTGTGGAGGCACAGCAGAGCCATTATGGCTAGTAGCCATTGATAGCTTAATGGATAGCTCGTAAACTGAACGAGCAATAAGCTGAACTAGCCCACCAAGCACTGTAGCAGCCCGATTTAGCTTTGTCGCTGCTACTGTTAAACAGTTGGGAGTCAAAATCTGCAAGCTACCTGGAGAACCGCTCTGAGATGCAGCCCTATCTTTTGGCCACCTCTGCCCTGTTGTCATCTACCATCTGCCTGTCCCTGAAGTAGAGAAATAAGAGCAGCCTGTGGTTCCTACTCAGGGCCTGAATGTCAGCCACATATTACAGATGCGAATTTTGCAACAGCATCTATTTTGTGATCCTGCAATTAGTTGGAGGACAAAGAGTGACATTTACCCAACCGCCTGATTGCCATTCTGAGCCAAGGTTAGGAGGCCTAAACACCATCATTTGCTCCCACAGGTAATTGTGGCCTGAAACACAGGCTTGGATGGAGACACTTTTAGAATTGGAGCCCTCAATAGAGACGTCACTTCTCTTTTGAGAAAATCAAAACATTTGGTTTTCTCAGAAAATTCCAACCTCCTGAAGCCTGTCATTTCAAGCCAACGTCTTGCCCCTCATTTCCACTTTGGAAAATAAAATAAAATAATGGAGTGTGTGCAGAGAGGGGGAAAGAAAGAAAAAAGAAAATCCCAGCCTATATTTATGCATACAAAAGAAACTAAGCAGGACAAAATGTATGTATAAATGAATGGGTAGATGAGATTTCATTAAAATTGCCGCATTTAAAATACCCACTGAAGAAAGGGAAGGTTAAAAACTTAATTGACTAAATCAGCCGTGAGGTTGAAGACTGATTATATCGTTGTGATAAATGTAGTATTGGTCATCAAAATTCTTCATAATATGTTATTTTGCATCAAAAACTATTATTTGAAAAGAGAGCACAAATAGTGTTTTCCTCAAATCCCTGACAGATTTAAAAATAAAGAAATGATTGGTCTTCACTCCCCCTGCCACCAGCACCTGGATAATTTCATATGACTGATCAAGAGGCTCATTGAATCAGGGGGAAAACAGTATCTGAAAACACAGAGACCAAACCCAAACCAGATGGTGTGTCACTTATCCCCACAACACTTAGAGAAGCCTTGGTCAACATGGCACCCTCCAGGTGTTTTGGACTACAACTCCCATCAACCCCATCCAGCAGGGTTGTTCTGGCCGGGGTTGGTGGGAGTTGTAGTCCAAAGCAGCTGGGGGGCTCCAAGTTAACAAAAACTGATCTGTATCACAGCCTAGCATCCATCAACGCTTCTATTGGACTTCTCATCTGTTCTGCCCCTCATTAGAGAAGAACAAACTTTACAATATATGGTCTGAACAAAAGACAAAGTGTACGTCTATGTTTCAAACTTGTATTGGTTTTATAGAATCAAATTTTCGTAGTTTCCCCAGTGCACCTTGGGAATGGTAATCTGGTGAGGGAGGCTGAGACCTCCTAGAATCTGCCGCTTGAGGCAGTCAACACACTTTGCCAAATGGTAGGGACAGCCTTGCATTGAGACTTGGCTTAATGCTGCTGGAGGGGTTTCTTTCTTTTTCTTCTTGCTGCTCTTCTGTTTTATTTTTATTTTTGTACTGTCTTCATATTTGCTTATTGCTATTGGGGGCCATCATGAAAATGCATCCTGGACAGTGCTCTACCTCCAGTGTTGGAGGCAATATGCCTCTAAAAAAACCAGTTGTTTTGGAGCAGAAGTGAGGAAGTGCTGGTGTGCTCCTGCTTCTGGGTTTCCTATAGGCATCTGGCCTGATCCAGCAGGGCTCTTCTCATGTCATTTTTGGGTTAAGAGAACAGTGACTGAACTGTCAGAATCAGAATTGTCCTGTCCTTGCTGCCATCACAGTAAGGTGAAGAAATAATAGACACTACCTCTGCTACAATTACTTAAGGTAGAACCCCTATGTTTGGTGCATCCCTTCCCTAAAAAAAAGCAAATTCTGTCACCTACCCCCATAATGGAAAGTGTGGTTTGTTAAGGTTGCTGGGAATTATAGCTCTGTGAGGGGTAAACTATAGTTCCCATGGTTCTTTGGGGGAAGCCATGATGGTTAAAGAGAAATGTGTTTTAAATATATGGTATGGATAGAACCACACAAAGAGATTTCTCCAGGGCTAAGACCCAAGCTATCTTTGTCCCTGATCTAGTGTGGCTGTTCCATTGTCCTTTGAATGTTCTATGGTGGCCCTAGAGGAGAATGGCCAATCAGCCAAGGGCAAGGGGAGTGACCAATAGCAACACAGGACCAATATTAAAATGACCAATAGGAAAGGAAAACAGGATTCAGGAAGGAAGGAAGGAAGGAAGGAAGGAAGGAAGGAAGGAAGGAAGGAGGGAGGGAGGGAGGGAGGGAGGAGGGGTAAGACATTCTAAAAGCCATCTGATGAAGTGACCTTGACTCCACAAAAAGGTAATGCCACAACAAACCAGCAGAATTTAAAGTGCCACCAGTGTATTTGCTGTTTTTGCTGCAAAAGGTAAACACCCGCTACCCCTCTAAAATTATATGCATCAGGTTTCAGAAGTCGTTTGCTACTCTAGAGAACAAAGGGTTAATGCTCCAGCTGTGATTATAATGGCTAGTTGCACAGTAAACTCCATTTTGATATAAATTTGTTCACACTGTTATTTCCGATATCTGTTCCTCCCACTCCAGCAAACCTCTGGCACCCCCTGCCCTCTTCTACAAGGTACAGAGGAAACCCACAAAGAGAGCAGTGATTAAATTGAATTTATCTCCAGCCAGCAGCAACAGTTGCTAGAAGATACACAAATAGGGACATGGGAAGGGTGGTGAGAGAGAAAGAGAGAGACCCATAACAAACAAAGATTCGACAAAATGTTAAAAATATGCAGATGAGCCCTAACAAAAGGGCCTTGGGCTCTCAATTACGCCAATTACATTCTAATTACAGGCAGTGCCATCAAGCGCTTTTCAAAGCCCACATCTCTTCTTAAAAGTATCTGTCAGACGAGCTTCTTTGGAATGAGAAGATTACATTAGTATGCAAGATTGAATTATCTCTAACTCCCACAATGGAGGAGCTTGATGGGATTTGGTCTCAGAAAAAGGCAGCGGAGGAGCCGTACTGGACAAAAGGAAGTACATATTCACACAGTGCATAGCAAAACAATGGCATTTGTTTCCCACCCCCTCTTGATGTAGTAATGGCCATCAACTAGGATGACTTTAAAAGAAGATTAGACAATTTATTGGCGTTTAAGGCTATGTACTACATCCGCAGTTGAAGGCAGTATGCCTCTGAACACCAGTTGCTTGAAGCCACAGAAGGAGAGTGCATTCTTGTGCTCAGGTCCTGCTTGTGAGTTTCTCTCATCCTGTGAAAACAGGATGTTAGTTTACACAGACTTTTGGCCTGATCCATCAGCGCTCATCTTATGGTCTTATGCACTCTGGCATACCTTCCAAGCATCCCAGTTTTCTAGGGACAGTCCCAGAATTCCAAAAGCCACCCCAGTTTCTGATTTGATCCCGGAATGTCCCTATTTCCCCCGCTAGTGCCAGCACTGCCAAGCTTGGGGAGGAGGAGGAGAAACTGGTGCTTGTCCCTTGTGGTGCCTGCAGCTGCGGTTGCGAGGGAGCATCCTGTTGCCTCTCCATGGCCACTGCTGCTAGTTTCCTCCCTTGGACAGCTTATAGTGGCTGCTGGAGAGAAGATGAGGATGAGGAGAGGCTGCTAACATCGTGGCCCAGCCCTGCATGATGCACTGGCTCTGAGGGACAGGGCTGCCTCAGGCAGAAAGAAAGGGGGAGTGGAACAGAATGGAGTGCAAGGAGTCCTGATTTAAAATAGTAATAATACTTTGTGCATCTGTGTCTAATCTTGCCCCTTTCTAAAATTTATTTATTAGTGTGTGTGTGTGGTGTGTAGTTTGTACATCTACCAAAGAATAAAATCAAATCTGGATTAAGGGGTTTTCTCAGGACGGTGGAGGACATGTGTGCTGTGTCCCATTTATGGAGTGGTGGTGGCACTCGCCCTTCTTCTGATAGGAAATGCTCTGTGTAGGGGCTTGGAAGGGACAGGAAAAGTGGGAGGTCCATTAGGGTCAGTTGTAGGGGAGTTATAATTCCTGGCAGCAGAAACACAGGTGCCAAAGGTGTCCCTATTTTCAACTGAGGAATGTAGGAAGGCATGTTCTGGTGCACCACAAACCACACCTACAACACGTCTTTGCCTAGCCCTAACACCTGGAATCAGGCCACCATAATTTCTCTAACCCACCAGCCTGGTGCAGCTGCAACATTTGCTTCTGCTAACTTCAGAGCTGATGCCAGCAGGAGAGTATAATGTGCGGTGAAGCAACTCTACTTAATATTGCACAGCTCTTAGTTATATCAACAGAGGCTGCTACATCTTGCACAGAATTCCCCTGAACAACTTCCAAAATGCTTCAGCTCCTGTTTTCATTTGCTATCATCAGGGCTGGCCTGCCCATCAGGCAGCAACACCAGCTCCTTGCTTCTCCTCTTGAGCCCCTACGTCATTCCCCTTTGTCCAGGGCCCGCTGATTTGGCCTGCTGCCTCAGGCATGGTGGAAGACACTATTCCATCATCAGGATTGAAGTCTGACTTAACTGGCAGCCTAGTCAGCCTCTCTATATGGAAAGCGGAAGGGACACCATCTATGTCTCAAGCAGCAAAATGCCTTGGGGTATCATTAAACCAGCAGTGGTCATCCGCCAGATAATGTGATAAATCTTCAGCTTTTACAGCTTGCCTAGGAAGACAAGCAAAGAAGGTTATCAGTCACAAGCCAGACCCAATATAAGACTGGTGGAGAGCTTTTTCAGCTGTCCACGCTTTCTCCTGAATGAGTCACAGCTATAACACAGCAGCCATTGAGGAGGAGCAGGTCTCAGGTTCAATCTCCAGCATCTCCAGTTAAGCTGATCAGGTAGGAGGTGATGGGAAACACACCTTCCTGAGACTCGAGAAAGCTACTGCCAGTCAGGGTTGACAGCTCTGGGCCAGTAGTCTGACTCAGCATAAGGCAGATTCATCTGATACACAGTGTGTCTCAGAATGAGAATATAATGGAGTAAAATGCTGATGCCTTGAAGATGGAACTCCTGCAGGAGCTATTCCTGCAAAACTATAGGAGGATAGGAAGCTGAGTTAGACCATCAGTCCATATTGCTCAGCATTGTCTACGCTCACTGGCAGTGGCTCTCGAGGGTTTCAGACAAGGTATCTCCTAGCCTAGCCCTGCCTGGAGATGCTAAGAACTGAACCTGGGACCTACTGAATGCAAAGCAAATGCTGTACCATTGAGCTACAGCCCTCCCTCTTACAGTCTCAGAGGAATGCAGTGGGAGGAAATGGCACAGTGTAGTGGTTAAGTGAATGAGCAGTGAACTGGGATGCTTTGGTTCAAATCTCATCTCATCCACAAATTCGTAAGGTAGCCTCAGGCAAGCCTCAGCCTCTGATTAGTAATATGGGGTTGATAATACTGAATTACATTACAGGTCTCGTTTAAAGATAACGGAGATAATGTATTTGGCACATGAAATTCATACTATAAATGTTAAGTATTATTATTGCATTCATAAAAGAGGCTTATTTTGCTGGGTTTCGTGGGTGTGGGTGTTTTAGCTTATCTACACTTGTGATTCTCCATTAAATGTTATAGCTTAAAAGATAAGAAGTTTGCTTTCCAAGCTGAAATCTATTGGAACAAAATGCATTGGGTTTCAGGCAGCGATCTTTACTAGCCTTGCCTGGAGATGCTGGGAATTGAACCAACGTCCTTTTGCAGATGCTCTAACCACTAACCACAAGTCCCTGGCCAGGTTTCTTCCATGCAAATCCAATGTACACCTGAACCACTTCCATGTGTAGATATCATAGCATAGGTGTGCAGAGCCTCCATGAGAAATACTGTGAGTCTTATCAAAATTGTTTGCAGGTGTGTGTGGGAGGGGAGGAGGTTCCCTTCATGGTGATGAAAACCACAAAAGTGTCTTCTGAATAGTGCCCTGCATCACATTGCATAGTGGTCCAAGACAAGGGTGGGGCGTCTTTTTCAGCCCTCCTCCATCCCAGTTACAGAAAGTCTACATGCACAACACTCCATTCTCCAACCAGGCATTATCACAAGTCCAGGAAGCACTTTAGTCAGACAAAAGGAGTCAAGAAGTGCATACACCATGGCCAGTGATGAGGCATGGCCTGGGGAGAATCCCAAGGATGAGACAGAGAAGATTGGAGAATTACATTTGGTCCGCAGGATTGAAGTTCCTAACCCCTAGCCAAGGAAGTCTCCAAGATCGCAAATCCAGATTCATTTCAAACTAACACCAGCCTTCAGATGCTCTTGACTTTGACCCAAAATGAAGCCTTAATGGACGCAGTGGAAAACACTGCAAGGAGAGTGAGAAACTCTGACTTTAGTTGAGTTTGCCAACATCTTTAAAACTGAAAAGCAACCTGCTTAAAACTACCTCGCAAGCATCATGAGTAGACATCATGGTTGCCTTGCCTTAAATATTGGCTAGGATCAACCTGGCAACACCAAATCTATAACCCCCTTATCTACTCTCTTTATTGCATCCAGATCCACTCAACCATCTGCAAGGCCTTTGGACCTGAGAGGCCATTAATAAGATTCTTGGCACAGGTTGAGATGGAAGGCTCTCAGAACTTTGCTCAAGAGCAGATGTTTCTCCTGCCAGGTTCAGTCTCTCTGTTACTTTGTTTTGGCTTATTAAGAGCAACAGAAACTCGGTGGGTGTTCCGCTGGTTCTTCTCCTCTCCAAGACAAGACTCGGCTCTTTATGAGCTTTGGGTTACATACAAAGTAAGTCATACTCAGAGGACAACTGCTGAAATTAATGAAGGCAGCTGATTTAGGTCCATTCAGCTGAATGAGTTTTAGATCTCTCCGTTTTGTTTTACACTGGTTTCAGTGTATGTGTTATTTATTTCTTGTCGTTAAGTTGCTTTGAGTTACTTTTCTCAATAAAACCTTTATAATAATAAAACCTAGTAAGTTAAGTAAAATAATAATAATAATAATAATAATAATAATAATAATAATAATACTCCCTTCCTTACCTGCCCATGCTGATGAAGTGGTATGAGAGGACATAAGCAACAGGTGAGCTGACTTCCCCCACAAATTATAGAGGTTTTTTCTGTAGCGTCACTGTTGGACATGATACTCTGAAAAGCAGCATAAGCACACACACATTTTGCTGTCTAAAATATTGGATAGCTATCTAAACTATCTATTTTATTACCTAAAATTTACTATCTTAATTTTAAGCGGTGAGTGTGACTAGAGGAAAGGGTCATAGAAAATAATAAGACCCTTTCCTCTACTCACAAAGAGTGGGAAATGGTTGAATCTAATTCCCATCCTTGAGCTGGTTCTGTGTTTTGTGCTGGGTGTGAGTGTGCCTGCAAGTTACTTCCAGTGGGTGTGTCTATTTCTAAGTCAGAACCTGGGGAGGGAAGAGACAGAAGCTACAGCCTTCAGTTTTCATTCTTTTATGCAGTTCTGCAGCCATCTCCTACAGAGTGGGACCATCTGTGTGCAAGGCATCTCACCCTTAATTAATCAACTCTTCTCCAAGCTCCAGTGAAAGAGGCCCAGAGTTTCCAGATAAAATATTGCCACAAAGAGAGACAGAGGGAAGATGACGCATGTAAGAAATCAGAGGTCTTCATCTGGAGGGGCACAATTATTTCACTGCCATGCTAGGCCTCTATTCCCTGAGCTGGCTGGCAAGTTTCGTCTCCATCCTGCCTATTTGATCTGGAGTCATCTTTTTGCTGTCCTTTCTTTTCCAATACCCTTCTTCTCCATGGGTGACTATTTAATTTGTTTCATTCCATGCAATGCTTTCATGAGCTAACTTGGGCACGCACTTTTCTTATTTTTTATTTTAGATCATCCTTCCCAAACATTTCCAGTTATAAAACTGAGAGGGGAGGGTTGGGGAAAGAGGGGACCCTATGGGTTTGAAAAAGCTTCTTTTTGCATGTGTTGCAAGAAAGGGCAAAGTGTGTTTATTTTAAGAAGGGAAAATGAGTCCTGTGTTGCTCTCTCTCCCTGCATGGTGTCTGGTGTGAACGAGATGAGGAACCTCCACCTATCTTAGCCAGGGGCTTCTGGGCAGAGAGAGTGAGAACGCAGGCAGAAGCATTATCAAAGGCGTCTGCGCCACGGAAGGCAAAACCCAAATGGGCAGCAATATTTGACAAGTGTTCCTCTCATGTTCTGCTTCGCCTACTCAGTAGCTGCAGCTGATTCCTCTTCCTCCCATTTAACCAGTACAGTTCGCCGTCATCTTGCACAAACAACTACTACAAACATAGGAAGCTGCGTTATACTGAGCTAGACCACTGGTCCATTTAGCTCAGCACTGTCTGTCTGCACTGCATGGCGGCAGCCAGAACCTCAGTTGCCCCAAAATGGAAAAACTTAAAGGACTTGCGACTTTCCCTTTGGTATAAAGATAGGTGGCATTTAGCATTAGCTGGAAAAACAACACACTCATAAATGTGCTGCCAAAGGTTTGGAGGACCCGGAAAGATTAAATGTTGTTTGGTTGGATTTTATCTTACATACAACAGATACAGACACACAAGACAGGAGTGGGAGTAGCTCAGTTGGCAGAGCATGAGACTCTTAATCTCAGGGTTATGGAATTTGAGCAAAATATTCCTCAGTTGCAGGGAATTGAAGCTGTGGGTTAAACCACAGAGCCTAGGACTTGCCAATCAGAAGGTCGGCGGTTCGAATCCCCGCGATGGGGTGAGCTCCCGTTGCTCGGTCCCAGCTCCTGCCAACCTAGCAGTTCGAAAGCACGTCAAAGTGCAAGTAGATAAATAGGTACCGCTCCGGCGGGAAGGTAAACAGCATTTCCGTGTGCTGCTCTGGTTCGCCAGAAGCGGCTTAGTCATGCTGGCCACATGACCTGAAAGCCGTATGCCGGCTCCCTCGGCCAATAAAGCGAGATGAACACCGCAACCCCAGAGTCAGTCACGACTGGACCCAATGGTCAGGGGTCCCTTTACCTTATTCCTCAGTTGCAGGGAATTGAACTAGATGACCCTCATGGTCCCTTCTAACTCTACAATTCTGTGATTCTTTAAGATTCACTCTCCACAGTAGTACAATGGGCTGTACTCTACCAACCTAATGCTAAGTTTCTTCTATTATTTTTATTGTATCCATTTGTTTGATTTACTTCAATGATATCTGGGAGTGGAGGAAGTATGGTCCACACTGATTGGCTGTGGTCCTCAGGATTTCAAACAGGGGTCTTTCTAAGTCCTACCTGGAGATGTGGAGGACCTACCTGAGACCTTCTGCATGCAGGGCAAATGCTCTATCATTGCCCTACCTCTCTGACTTCATTGCTACTTAAAAGGAGCAACAAAATAAATTGGGGGAAGCCCAGATGGATGAGCCAATTCAGATAAGTATCTGTCTAACAGTGCTTGAGGCAAGATGCCCCCTCCAGCATGTGCCATTATTATCCTTGTTGAGATTCATGTGAATTGTTCCCTCAGATTCACAGAACACTCTGTGTCCTTTAAATTGGGAAAGACCATTGCTCTGTGGCAGATTGGTTGTAACTAAGAATTCAGGTGGGTGTGGATGGGCTGAAGGCAGACTGGGCTTGGTGTGGCAGTGCGCCATTTGACTGAATGGACCAGCCTCTTTTCGGAAGATCACATGTGCTGCACGAGACAAGCCCTGACACCACCAGGAGAAATTCACACTAAAACTGCAAATTGCCGTGGGAAATGTGGAGAACTGAATACACACCTAGAAAAAATGAGAGATACAAATGGACTTCATTGAACTCACTGTGTGGAATGGTCAAGGGAAGTGTACTCAGCATGAATGAGCAGGGGTCCCGCAACAGAGGCTGGCTTTTGACTTTGATGCCTCGTTTACTTACTTCATTAAGCAGAACTGATTAATGCAGCTCCTCATTGCTTCTCATAAGCACCTCCCAGGCCCATCTCCACCACTGCATTTTAAGTGCTCGTTCCAGTGCGCCTCTCTGAGCTACCATGCATTGTCCCATGCAAACCCATTTACCAGAGCGCATGGAGAGAGCCTGAAGGTCACGATCGCTCATCAGTCTCTCTTGGATGCCTGCATGAGGAAGGGTGACAAAGCCCATCTGCTCCTGATGAGAGTCCTGGTACTTGTGATGACTGCTCGCTTACTGCCCTTGAGGGAGAACATCTGTTTCTCTCAGCCCATGCATACACTTCCTTATTTCAACAGCATAAAACCCGGATCGTGCAGGCATCCATGCTCTGACAGTTCTTGAGGGTGGAGAGGCCCCCTGAGCCCACCACAGCTAAGCTTCAGCTGTTTCTTATGCAATCTACTATTTGTATCTTGCAAATAAAGGACACACCACAGACCACATGTATGCACACCCATTACTGATGCCACCATTGACCTTGACCATGTGCAAAAGTTGCTAAAAGTCAAGCCTTTAACATAGCTCTGTGGTAGAGCATCTGCTTTGCATGGTGAAGATCTCAGATTCAGTTCCCAGCATCTCCAGGTAGGGCTGGGAGAGCCTCCGTCTGAAACCACTGGAGAGCTGCTGCCAGTCAGTGTAGACAATACTTAGAGAAATGGGCCACCAATGGCCTGACGCAGTACAGTGGTATCTCTGGATACGAACGCTTCTGGCTGTACATGCGTCGGGTTATGAACTGTGCTAACCCGGAAGTAGTTGCTCCCGATTGTGAACTTTGCCTTGGGATGTGAGCCGAAATCGCAGTGGGAGACTCACTTTCACTAATGGCGCCTCATGTTAAAAACAGTTTCAGGATAAGAACAGACCTCCAGAATGAATTAAGTTCATATCCAGAGGTACCAGATTGCCATTTCCCCATGTAAGCAAACCAGGAGCTTGCCCCAACCCCCATTGTTGGACTCCTGTTATTAATATATACTATTCCTTTCAGAGATCTTAACATGTGGGACACATCACCCATCTAGAAATATACTGTACCTTGTCCCTTCTGTTCCCCCTCTTCTGAAATTGTTTACTCATGTTGCCATTGCAGCCAAATACCCCAAGCAAAATTGGCAAAAGCAGCCTTTCCTTGACTGGTATGCTCTGGGCGTTTCAGAATGCAACTTGCATCAGCTTTGGTCAGCCTGACCTTTGGTGTTACATGATGGGAGTTGTAGTCCAAACCCTCTGGAAGGCACCTCTAGCTGGAGAAGGATGCTCGAGAGTTATGGCCTAATGAATCATTGTGGATGTCATAAATTATCTTCCTCCGGAACAGTCATGTTATTGGACATGGCTACCAAATAGCCTTAAAAATGGCTGCCTCAACTAAAGTCCTTGAGAAAAATTTAACACCGATTGAGAAAGAGAGGTTTCAGAATGAGACAGTTTTAACAGTGGTCAAGAAAGTGAAATACCTGCGGATTAACATGACAGCTAAAAATGGGAATTTATTTAAAGACAACTATGAAAAATGTTGGTCAGAAGTGAAAAGGACTTAGAAATATGGTCAAATTTGAAGCTTTCCTTGTTGGGTCGAATTGCTGCGATAAAGATGAATGTATTGCCAAGAATGTTGTTTTTGTTTCAATCATTACAAATTCTGGACAAAATGGACTGTTTCAAGAAGTGGCAGAGAGACATTTCTAGATTTGTCTGGCAGGGCAAGAAGCCCAGAATAAAATTTAAAATACTAACTGATGCAAAGGAAAGAGGTGGATTTGCCCTGCCAGACCTTAAACTTTATTATGAATCAGCAGCATTCTGCTGGTTGAAAGAATGGCTGCTTCTTGAGAACACAGACATTTTGGATTTAGAAGGTTTTAATAATGTTTTTGGGTGGCATGCATATTTGTGGTACGACAAGGTTAAAGCACATAAAGCATTTAAAAACCATATTGTCAGGAAAGCATTGTTTAATGTCTGGATAAGATATAAAGACTTACTTGAAAATAAAACCCCAAGGTGGTTGTCACTGATGGAGGCAAAGGCTCAGAAAAAGCTCAATATGGAGGCCAAGTGGCCAAAATATTGGGAAATTTTGGAGCAAGAAGGAGACAAATTGAAATTGCAGAGTTTTGAGAAATTAAAAGACAAAGTGCGAGATTGGCTTCATTATTATCAAATAAGAAAGGTATATAATTTGGACAAAAAAAATGGCTTCCAGGTGGAAAAATCAAAGTTGGAAACAGAACTGTTAGATCCCAAAACTAAGATACTTTCAAGAATGTATAACTTGCTGTTAAAATGGAACACTCAGGATGAAACGGTTAAATCTGCTATGATTAAATGGGCACAAGATGTTGGACATAACATTATGTTTGCTGACTGGGAACAGTTGTGGACCACAGGTATGAAATTTACGGCATGTAATGCCTTAAGAGAGAATATTATGAAAATGATATACAGGTGGTACATGACACCAGTCAAGCTTGCAAAAATCTATCATTTGCCCGATAACAAATGTTGGAAATGTAAAGAAACTGAAGGTACATTCTTTCACCTTTGGTGGACGTGCCCAAAGATTAAGGCTTTCTGGGAGATGATCTATAATGAAATGAAAAAGGTATTTAAATATACCTTCCTGAAGAAACCAGAGGCCTTCCTCTTGGGCATAGTCGGCCAATTGGTGCCAAAGAAGGATAGAACTTTTTTTATGTATGCAACAACAGCAGCAAGAATACTGATTGCAAAGTATTGGAAGACACAAGATTTACCCACACTGGAAGAGTGGCAGATGAAGGTGATAGACTATATGGAATTGGCAGAAATGACTGGTAGAATCCGAGACCAGGGAGAAGAGTTGGTGGAAGAAGATTGGAAGAAATTTAAAGACTACTTGCAGAAATACTGTAAAATTAATGAATGTTAAAATGATGTCGGATTGAAAATAAGTGGTATTGGTAACAAGATTAACAAGAATATGTAAATACGGATTGATAATGGATGAAAATATATAGTTATAATAGTCTAAGATATAGAGTAAAGATAAATGAAAGAGGGTAAGGATTTGCTGAAATGTTTTTGTAAATGGGAATACAAAAAGGGGAGGTATGAGGTCAAGGAAATAAGTAAATGAGCCTAAAGATATTGAAAAATGGATTTTTTTTATTTTTTCTTTCTAGCTATTTGTTTTTTGCATTTTGTATCTTTTTTCTTCTTTTTTTCTATGTGTGTTTTTTAGCTTGTTAATCTTTGTTTTAATTTTCTCTATTCTGTAAACCTATGTTTTTTGTAAAACCTTAATAAATATTTCTTTAAAAAAAAATGGCTGCCTCAAGACCTCACCTCCAACACATGTTCACTGTCTGCATAAATTTTACTCAACCAGTAGGGAGTCACATCCACTGGCATTGCAATTTACCTTCTCAGATCCCTCCTGGAGATGCTCTTGTTACGACATTTCTCTCAATACAACATACTTCTCTGTGGAAAGTCCTTTTTTGCTTGTTTCCACTTTCACCCAGACTTGCTCTGGGATCGACTCGATGGACTGCAGATTTTGAGTAAAGCACCTGTAAGATCAGCCCAGGTGAAGAAGTCCTTTTAAACTCTCATTTTATTTCAGATAACCCAGCTCAATATCGAAAAATCACTAGCCTGCTTTAAGTTCCCAATTTTATATATAATCGGGTTTTTATAATCCACCCAAAGCAAAGATCAAAGTTCAACCATGTGTGCCTCTAAGTGTCAAAGTTCTCCATCGTGGAAAGAGGGGATTACAGCTGTGTTAGACTGCTTCAAACAACGAGCTCAGTTTTTAAAAAGAAAATATCATTGAGCACCTGTCAAGAAATGAGCAACTCACAGGCCTTCTATGTACTTTGCTTTGTGGTTTCTGAAAATCTGTACAAACAGCATTTCAAGGGCTGCCCAGTTGCTACATCTGCTAGCAGGCAGGCACACAACACAGGCTTACTATTGCAATCCAGCTATCATAAGAACTTAAGAAGAGCCTGCTGGAACAGACTGTCTAGGGGCCATCTAAGCCAGCATCCTGTTTTCACAGTAGCCATAGCATCCATGACAGATGGCCATCCAACCACTGCTTAAAGCTTCCAATGAAGGAGAGTCCACCACCTTCCAAGGGAGTCCATTCCAGCTCTATACAAATTAATAAATTCAGCTGCCACCACCATCAGCATCATTTCTAGCATGACAACTTTGTAGCTCCAAGAGCCCCCAACCTCATGCTGCAGTGAGGCTAAAGCTTTTCGCAGGTTGGGAGGGTGTGGGATAGCAACAAGAGGAGAATCTAGCAATCTCCAGCAGGTAAGTCACACTCTCTGTAGGTATCGAGCAGATGGCAGAAGCACTGTTTCACAAGCTAAGAAGCGACGGACAAGGGCACAAATGAACTCTTGCCCTTCATTTCCCACCTCTGCCCAGACACTTCCATTTTTGTTACCTGGAGGGAGATAAACAACCTCAAGGAGGGACCAGAAGTGCTGCTGCTGCTGCTATTCTTCTTCTTCTTCTTCTTCTTCTTCTTCTTCTTCTTCTTCTTCTTCAGGTAGGTAGCCGTGTTGGTCTGATGCAGTCAAAATATATAAATAAAAAATAATAATAAATGTTCAGTAGCACCTTAGAGACCAACTAAGTTTGTTCTTGGTATAAGCCAGGCTTCCTCAACCTCGCCCTCCAGATGTTTTGAGACTGCAATTCCCATCATCCCTGACCACTGGTCCTGCTAGCTAGGGATCATGGGAGTTGTAGGCCAAAAACATCTGGAGGGCCGAGGTTGAGAAAGCCTGGTATAAGCTTTTGTGTGCATGCACACTTCTTCAGAATAATAATAATAATAATAATAATAATAATAATAATAATAATTTGAAGAATTTGCTAAGCACATCATGGCTAATTATAACAAAATGAGCAGTGAGGGGTGGGCAAATCCCTCTATTTCCAGTTCAGTTTACGTTTGCATGTTTTTATCCAGAATTCCATTCCATTCCCACATCAGTCTGTAAAACTCCTCCTTTGGGCATGAGGTAGGGATGAGGAATTGGTGGCCCAGTTTGTGTTGGACTCCATTACCCATCAGCCAGCCTGGCCAATAGTCAGGGATGGTGGCAGTTGTGGTCCAACAACATCTGGCGCACACCAGGTTTCCCACCACTGACAGGTTCCTCCTTTTCCTTTATATACACACACATGCACTGCTTGAGAAAGCACATCATCTTTTACTGAGCCAAAACAAAGGGAAAGCTATTCCCCAATTGGATGAGCTGTGCCACTTCTCCAAGCCAGCATCTCCTGAGGACCCAGGTGGACAGCAGCAGCAGCCCATCTATATCAACAAGCAGCAACCTTCTGCCTCCCCTCTTCACATGCAACACCCAAGGACAATCTGTTTCATCTTTGGACAGGGCAAGTGTGGAAATTGGGTGGCAAGGAGAGGAAAGAAGCCATCCTCTCCATCTGCAACCCCTTTTAGCAGACACTCACCTGGGTCCAGCCAGATCAATTTCCACAGCCTGTTGTGAGCAGAAGTGTTTCACATAGCCTGGCCAAAAAAGCAAGAACACACAATCCACATACACAGCTTCCCCGGCCACCGCATCCTAAAACTGTGACTGCCACCAGCTCTCACCTGCTTCCCTTTTCTTCTCCTGCCAGCTATATCAAGTATTGGAATATTCAGGTGGAAGAGCGAGAGAAAACACCCTCAAAGGCAAGCATTCCTTTAATTAGTTTGCAAATACATTTTCACTTGCAACATTAGATTCCTGTGCCCTGAAGGTCAGGAGACTGGCTGTTTTGCAACCTAACTAGCAGCGAGTCTCCCCTGCTCCTCTAAACGCTTTCCCATGGCCAGCAACTGATTTAATTGAATGAAATTCTTCTCCCCTTTTTACCTGGAGATTGGTTTTCAAATTATGCCCTCCTGAAAGCTTGCAGCTGGGAGATACAAGTGGTCTGGTTTTGTTACTGCCCACCACACTGTCAGCGTTTTCAGCTAGGAGCTCCTGTCTACACACACACACACCAGTTCTTGTTATGGTCTCTGCATGACAATAGCTCAAGGGAGGGTGTTGTTGCAGCTGGAGCAATTTGCCTAGCAGACAGGGCCTGTTTTGTTCCATCTGGGAACATCTGGCAGACGGACTCAAATTGACCTCCTTCTGTAAGAGCTGCAGAGAATCTCACAGCTGGAAGACCCAATGGCCCGAGTAAGTGGCTCGGGACTAGCAACAGGGGCAGATGGGGGAGCAGAGAGAGGTGTGTGGGTTTAATCACCTGTGCATCTACAGCTGGGAGAAAGAATATCCATTTTTGTCATAGCTATGTTGACTTCTATCATTCATGCTGTTAGAACCTTCCTCCTGATGTTTAGTTGGGAATCTCCATTCTTGTGACTTGAATTCTTTGGCTTGGGTCCTAGCTTGCAGAGCAGGAGAAAGCAAGCCAACTCCATCTTCCATATGACAACTATTTAGATATTGGAAGGTGGCTCTTAGTCTCCCCTTCTCCATACCCAATTCCCTCAGCTGTTCCTCATAAGGCTTGGTTTCCAGACCCTTGATCCTCTTGGTCGCCCTCCTCCACACATGTTCCAGTTTGTCATCTCCAATCATCTGCCAATATGGTTCCAGCCTTTGTCCTCCTTTCTTGTTCCCAGCACCTCCTGCTCGAAACAATTCCTCCCCATCCTTCAGCTATCCCAAGCCTAGTTTTTTAGAGGCACATTTTTTCCTGCAAGCACAGCCTGTCCCCTCCTCATCACCTTGGCAATCCAGTCTGCCCAAACTCAAGTCCAAGGCCTCTTTGCTGTGGCTCATTGAAACCTTTTATGTTAATGCCTATATCCCAGATGAGGGTCTGGCTTGGAAAGGAAGCTTAACTTGAGTTTTTCCACAGGCCCAGAAACTTCCCTTTAATAGTCCAGATATTGGCTAAATCCTGACATTTATTAATTTCTTGGATTAACATCTGAATACACCCATAAACACTGAATGTGTGCCTCGTGCTTACCTATCCAGTACAGTGGTACCTCAAGTTACAAACGCCTCAGGTTACAAATGCTTCAGGTTACAAACTCCGCTAACCTGGAAGAGTTACCTCGAGTTGAGAACTTTGCCTCAGGATGAGAACAGAAATCATGTGCCGACAGTGCAGCAGCAGCAGCAAGAAGCCCCATTAGCAAAAGCACACCTCAAGTTAAGAACAGTTTCAGGTTAAGAACGGACCTTTAGAACAAATTAAGTTCGTAACTAGAAGTACCACTATATACATATTTTGCTGGCCCAATACAACCTTGTTTTCTTCTGAAGATTAGGGTCTTGGGGCTTTGCAAGTGCTTACTTAATTATGAAATCTTGGTTGCTTTAACGGTTTTGAGAGCAAGATATGGCAGCTTAAAAGCTGCACATTATAAGTCATCTGAATGTGGCTGTGGGGAAATGTGTTGCTCTGAAGATGAGATTTCAGAACTCTTTTGGCAGAGCATGCCACCAGACCACATGGAGGCATGACAGTCCATTTGACTCCATCACTGTCACATAATGGGCCCGGTGAGCCCTTGATGGAAAAGAAGTGTACTTGCCTCACTTCATAAAGTGCTGGAGAGCAGGAAGATCTATCAATCAATAATCCAGCCACCTTGTTTTATTCCATCTTGGTGCCAATCAATTACAAACTTAGGAAATGTTCAGATGCAGAGAGCGCGCCCGTCATGCCCAGGTCTTCTTTTTGGAAAGACTGGATATACACCTGCCAAAAACGAATTAACTCCAAATTTGGTGCCAAGAAATTGGAAGGGGCACAACTTCAGAATGGATTATGCAAAAAGCACAAAATTTTACATAGTTAGTATTAAATTAGCCTCCTGGTTACAAAGCAGTGCATGCTGTTCTAGACCACTTGTGCTCAAACTGTTTATATATGTCATGATGTTGGGCTGCAGGCAGCTTGAGTCGCCAGTCAGATGTCACAAATCCCTGGCACCAGTCCCTTAAAGGAATCTGGTTCAAATTGTAAAATGTAAACATCTCCTTGAATCTTTGAGCATTCGTGGTTGTATATAGATGAACAAACTCCAGAGTAATCCTTGGCCCATCCCACCTTGGAACCATAATTTATTTTATTTAGCACCTATATAAAAATTAATAATAATACTACAACCAGCCTATCATTGTGGGACTCAAGACCTTATCCAGATGGTCTCTCGTTCAGACACTGACCAGACCTAGACCTGCTTAGCTCCAGTTAAGTGTCTTGTCTAAATTACGAGGCCTCATCTGCACTGGCATTCCACCGGCTTTTGAAGATGATCTGTTAACACAGGTGTTCTTCTTGATCTCTCAGCTTGAGTCTTCTGTTTTAATTGTGGCATTGTTTTAATGAAATTGTTTCATTGTACCTTTTAATGAAGGGTGTTTATATTTAACGATTGTGAAACTGTTTTTTAAACTTTGTAAACCATTGAGAAGCTTCGTTTGGCCTGAAGCCAAATAATAATAATAATAATAATAATAATAATAATAATAATAATAATAATAATAATTTGGTATTACGTAGTTGAGTACACTACTTAATTCGGTATTTAGAAATCATTGCCCATCTATTAAAACTCAACCAGTGTAGAATACTCTAGGCACAATGAAATATATTTAGCAGTGGGGTGTTGCGTGCCACACCACACACAAACACGCCCATATGTCTTAAGAACATAAGAAGAGTCTATCTACTTAATCAGGCTAAAGACCCATCTCATCCGTCATTCGGTTCCCACAGTGATCAACCAGATGGCTACAGGAAGAACACCAGCAGAACCTGAGCACAACAGCACTCTAAGAACATAAGAAGAGCCTGCTGGATCAGGCCAATGGCCCATCTAGTCCAGCATCCTGTCCTCAGTGCCCAGCCAGTGCCTGTGGGAAACCCCTGCAAGCAGGATTCAAGAACAAGGGTCCTCTCCTCTCCAATGGTTAGCAGCAACTTGTATTTAGAAGCATTGACACCTCCAGCTGTGGAGGCAGAGCACAGCCATCGTGGCTGTTAGACATTGATATTCTCCTCCTCCATGAATTTGTCTAATCCTCTTTGAAAGCCCTCTAGGTTGGTGGCCATCACTGTCTACTGTGTGAGTGAGTTCCATCGTTTAACTATGCACAGCGTGGAGAAGCACTTTCTCCCCACTTTGGATTCCTGTCAGCCATTATTCGGAGGCAGCCTGCCTCCAAGAATAATAATAATAATAATATTTTTTTTTATTTATATCCCGCCCTCCCCAGCCGAAGCCGGGCTCAGGGCGGCTAACAACAATAAAATAATACAACATTCTAAAATCATTTCATCATAAAATTAATTCAAATCAAATTGATGGCAACCATTGGGCTAGAGTTCTGTGAAGATTGCCAAAGGAGGGAGACAGGCTGTGGAACAGCTCTGTCTTGCAGGCCCTGCGGAAAGATGTCAAGTCCTGCAGGGCCCTAGTCTCTTGTGACAGAGCGTTCCACCAGATCGGAGCCACAGCCGAAAAAGCCCTGGCTCTAGTTGAGGCCAGCCTAAACTCTCTGTGGCCTGGGACCTTCAAGATGTTTTTGTATGAAGACTATAAATTCCTCTGTGGTACATACCAGGAGAGGTGGTCCCGTAGGTACGAGGGTCCTAGACCGTATAGGGCTTTACAGGTTAAAACCAGCACCTTAAACCTGATCCTGTACTCCACCGGGAGCCAGTGCAGCTGGTATAGCACCGGGTGAATGTGATCTTGCAGAGAGGACCCCGTAAGGAGTCTCGCCGCGGCATTCTGCACCCGCTGGAGTTTCTGGGTCAGTCTCAAGGGCAGCCCCACGTAGAGCGAGTTACAATAATCCATTGCAAGGATTGCATATTCATCTAGACCAGTAGCTACTGAGAGCCTTATCCTCCACGACGTTGTCTAATCTGCTTTTAAAGCCATCCCAGTCGGTGGCCATCACTCCATAGTGTGGGAGCGCCCCATTTGTCCCACCACTGAACTAATTTTTGCTCACTGCTGCCAGCTGCAGCCCTTTTTCCACCGTGCACATGGGCATGATTGATGTCCCACAGTCGATTTCAACATCCCTGTGCTACCACCGCCATCCTTTCCTTCAGAGTTAGAACAAGGCTGATAGCCAGCCAGTTCCCTATCACACCTCTCAGGGATAATAACGGGACAGAAATTTTAAATCACATTGCCTGTGCCTGTCAGTCAGCTCTGAAATCTCTCCCCGCTGCCACCGCCCCAAACAACTCCGAAAGGCAACGTGTGATAAATCTGCTCACTAGAATCAGAGGCAGGAGTGCCAGGTGAGGACTTATCATTCACATACACCCATGCAGGATTTATTAAATATTTAAAGTCACTACATAGATCTAAAGAGCTGCGTTATTTATTTTTACAGGGGCCAATCAATCACGGGTGTCCTCAAACGGAAACCAGACCTTTAACTACTCATCTGATTACATCAGCTCCATCCCTGCCGCCCCTGTCTGGGTGGTGCTTAATATTTCATCAACACAGCTTCTAGGCAAAGCAGGACTGGAGGTTGATTTCCTAATGGAACAGCTATTTGGTGTGTGGAATTTTTTTTTTTTAAGCAATTTGGATCGAGGGGGTTGGGGAAAGGAAGAGAAAAATCACCTTGTCTTCGCTGCTCGTTCACTCTCTCTCACTTCCAGAGCCTCAGCAGATTTACTTCACCAAACTAATCCTGCTGGAAAGGGAACTTTCATTTACTATCAGCCGCATAAACCATCAGCCTCCCGCTGGATTTTAGCGGCACACACAAATGAGAGGGGGGGTGCATCTGTGCAGATTCCTGCAGCTGCCCAGATGATCAGCCCAGGCAAATTTGGCATCGTCATCATGGAACCAGTTATGCTAAGGCCTGATACAGAAATTATTTGCCCTTTATGGACATTTTAGTGGGGCAGTTCTAGAGCTGGTGGCAGAAAGTTTCCTCCAATTGCCATATTCTGCGGGTCCATTTTTTAATCAGGGTGAGAATGCCCAGTTGTCCAAAGCAGACCTGAAAAGAGAGGAGCAGGAATCATAGAGGTATCCAGACCTTGCTATACACTGAATTGGAGCAAACAGCAATTTGAGTTTTTGGGAGATTGCTGTTTGTTCCAATTCAGCAGTAAGGAGCAGTTTTCTATGGGGAAAGCAGTGGGGCAAAAGAAAAAGAAGACAGCAATGGCATGGACCTGTATCTGTAAACCCACCACAAAAGGAAGTCTGGATGAGCCCTAGTCTTCCTATAAGCATTTGAGCCTTCAAAGAGGGGGAATAAACCCATCTGGGGCAAGAAACCCATGGGCTCCTGAATTATTTTGGATACTTCCCAGGACACTGGTCCCCAACATTCCTCTATTACCAGGCAACCCCCATAAGTGATAATAAGTCCCCTTACAAGGAAGGACTGATCTAAGATTTCAGACATCACACCTAGGAGGAAGGAAAGATAATTATCAGCCCTCCCTACTGCCCCACACATTGTAGGAAACTGAAAGCAGAACTTGCCTCAGCATGTCCCATGAGGATGCAACAGCAGGTGGGAATTGAACTCCTGTTTTCAGGGTGGGGGTGGGGAGGAACCTTCGAAGAACAGGCAAGGCACAGCAAAATGCCTGTGAGCATTTCTTCCACATCTTAAAACTGTAAGTTGTAGGTGGGAAGTTGTCATTTTACTGTGCATTCAATACTGCTCTCATTGACAGAGGACGCTAAGTGTTGGTACACTATAGCTGCTGTATGGTGAGTCAGGGTTGGTGGGAGTTGCAGTTCCAGCAACAGCCCAGGGGGTCATATGTTTCCTGCCCCTGTCTTAGGCCCCATTTGCACTGTACATTTAAAGCAGTATCCTACCACTTAAAACAGTCATGGCTTACCCTAAAGAATCCAAGGCACTAAATGTTCTTAGGAGACCCCTGTTCCCCTCACGGAACTTAAATTCCCAGAGTTTCCTGGGAAGAGTGATGGTTGTTTAATGAGTCTGGGAATTGTTTCTTTAAAAATAAATAAAATCAAAAGCAATCCTGCTACCATTGTACATACAACCATGTCAATATAGTTAATGCAGCGTTTTCTCTGTCTCCTCCAGTTCATTAGCAAAACATATGCACACACACCCAAAAAATTCTGATACATAGCAATCCTTTGTAGATTGCTTTTTGGTTTTTGCCATTTTTGTCAATGCACATGCACCCGCCACTCATGTAAGAGGGGGATTAATCAACGACACCCCCATCATTATAGGCAGATCTTTGCTTGGCATGAATGCCACACAGAGTGAAAATATGCCCCAACCTGCTCCTGTAAAGCCATCCCCAAGTCACAGCCTTGAGCGCTTGTTGTACTGATGTGTTCAGAGGAAAAGAGCTTTGTAATGTTCTCTCTGAGGAGCACTCCAGACAAGGGCAAAAATGGCTTTTAAGTTAAGGTGGGATTATTCCAATGCACATCTTTTGTGCAGCTGGTCTAATTGAACAGTTAACGGCCAGCCTAAGCAGGGCAGGTGTTATGAGACCGGAGACAGCCAAATCTATGTAATTGTGTGATTTTTTGCATGATTGAGCTCAGAAATGTAGTAATAAGGGGAAAGGGGGGAGGCGGAGGGCAGAAAAAAGCAAGGAAGTAGAAGAAAGACAGCGAAGAAGAACACCTCGGCCATAAATCAAATCTGAAGCTGTGTCACACAATTTGCTAAGGAAATATACTTTAACATCTCCCAGAAGGGATGCAGGAAGGAGGGAGAAATGCAAAAGCCAGGACCCTGGAGCAAAAAAAGCCAGGATCCTCAGAAGCACAGAATTATGTAAACCAGACCTACTCAAAGTTGTGGTCCAGTCTGCAAACCATCGGCTGCTGGTCTGTGGCAGTGGTGGGCTTTAGGGTCTTAAATTTCAGCATTGCCCTGTGCAACACTGAAATCCGCACCTCCCAGCCTCTTGGCCCCTGAGCAAGAGCACCTCTCAGGCTCTGTGTCCAGCGTGACCAAACCATTCATGTTCCCCTAAATCTGCCTCTGGTCTGTGGTGACTCCATCGCAGTCCAGGTTGGGTGGGACATTTCAGGGACCAAATATGGTACCAGTCCCTGGACACTAGGAGTTGGGGGAACTTCTGGTCCACCACATCAGATAGTCTGAGGTGCATGCTGTAAAGGAACACAGAGCTCCCCAGTCATCATTAGAGAGCAGAGATCTGCTAATTGCTATGCAGCCATGTTAACAAAATGTGGGGTCCTGCTAACGGAACTTGAGAGAGGAAGGGAAATTATTTCTTCTATGGAAAATGATGGTTGGCCACTGTGAGAATGGGGTGCTGGAAGAGATGCATTTTTGGCCTGTAAGGCTCTTCTTATGCCCTTAAATTGCAGCTGTGAAGGTGGGGGAAACTATTTTCTTGTGTGTTGAAGAATGAGCTATGCTTTGCTAGTTGAGGAATGGGGATTTCCATTCCTCAGATTTGAACTCTTAATTGTATAAAAACACATCTTTCTGCATTCCCCCTCCCACTTCTCTTTCCTGTTGTCTGCTAAGATGTTTGCTACAATATTGTACTAAGTATTCAAAGCAGAAAAACCAATGAGGCATTAATTGGACGGGGCGCGAGATCGGACCGTGCCCAGTCTGAAGAAAAGCAAAACCGCCAGCCGTCTTTCAATAAGGAAAATCATTCGTAATGCAAACTAAGCCGAGCCGAATGCTCCGAATGCAACAGGTTTCCCATGTGACCGTCTGTGCCTGTAGGCACAAATCTGTGTGTGAGAGAGAGTGAGTGTGTCTCCCCACAAGTTACGTAGCTGGGCAAGAGAATTAATAATCCAAGTCTTGGAGGACTTTAATTGCATGTATAAATTAAACATCCACTTGCTCTGTTCCGTATGGAGTCACTGCACTCAACGAAAACAAACTGCATTCTCCAGGTCTCCTTTTTACTGGAGTACTGCATGCGCAGACAAAGCAAATGCCACAACATATAGAAATCAGAGTACACACTTAAGGATGGGATGGCCTTGCGTTTGCCATTTTGATTCCGCCTTGATTGCCAAGATACATTTTTTAGAAGTTTGCTGCTGTGTTGGTACAGAGCAGCATTAATTGAGTGTTAACGAGCTGTCAGTTCAGCTTCCCCGTCCTTATTATTGGATGTCAGAGTCCCAGTGATGTCCCAATTAAGCAGAGCCTAAACACTATTTAATAACACTATCGCCACATAGTCAACTTTTCCCTCGGAATCAGAATCCTCAACTCATTTGTCAGGAGGTTTCCATTATCGATGTTCTGATTACACAGTACAGATTTTACTGCATGGGAAATTTAGACATGGGGGGAGGCGTATATGTACAGGATTTCTTCAGCTAATGAATGCATTCCATAGAGGTTAGAATCACCGCAGGAACAAGTGGAGCTTCGCTTTTTGATGTTGTGCCACACATTAAAATGGTAAAAGCAGCCCATAGTGATCAGACCAAGGCCCATTAAACGCAGCAGCCCATAGTGATCAGACCAAGGCCCATTAAACGCAGGTTACGCAGGTAACCTGGTGTTACCTGTTGCACCAGGTAACAGGCAGATAGAGCATAGGAGTCTGCCTTATAGTCAAACCTTTTGTCCACGTAGCTCAGTATCATTCAGCTTTACAGGTTTCCACAAAGAAGCATCTCCTGGTCTTACCTGGAGATGCCAAGGACTGAACTTGGGACCTTGTGCATGGGAGACAAATGTTTTACAGCTAAGCTACAAAGCAGGGTGTGGAGGCAGAAGCCTGTCCCTGCCTTTTGCTCCACAGCAACTGGCATTCAGCAGCATGCATTGGCAAAGCTCAAATTAGCCATCATGCCTAATAGTGATGAATGAGTTTGCCTTCCATGAATTTGCTGTCCTTGCTCCCAGAGGGCTTGCAAGACATCTAAATGGAGGTCAAAGCAAGGTGACTGGGCCAAGAGGCAAGCTGAGACAACATGGGCAAGCAATGGTGCTGGAACCAAGAGATGCTTAACGTCTGATAAGGAGTAGGGCTGGGGAGAATCCTAAGGGCCAGAAAAAGAGATTCGGGGGCTGCATTAAGTCCCCAGGCCAGGGGTTTTGTACTCTTGATTTTGACTGTTGTCCACAGCCCAATGCTGACAGATAGGCAGTGTGGTGTGGCTGTTAGAGTGGATCAGGCATTGGGTTGATTCCTTAGTCTATTTCAAGGGTAGGGTTAGTTGGTGCATCAAGCAGGGGCAATATCTCAGGATACCCCGGTAAAGGGGTCTGGCTGGAAGTTTCTGTCCTGAAGCAAATTGGGGAATAGATGGACCATCTAACTTTCAATGCTGGCCTGGGGGAGGCAGCTTAGTTGACCTGCGGCTTGAGCTGACCCATAACCCAGGCACAACTTTGCCCAAACTTCAGCCAGAGGCTGATTCAAGATACATACCCAATGCCTAAGCCAATGCCCTACATACATCTGTGATCAATAAAGTTGTGGCCCATTTTCAATTCCAGAATGTTGATGTGTCCATTTTTTCATCTACCTGGTGCCTCTTCCTTTCTCATCACCAGGGCACACTGTGGGTCCACAACCATGTTTGCTGCCTTGAGCTTCTGGGGAAAGGTGGAGAAAACAAACAGACAGACAGACAGACAGACAGACAGACAGAGTGCAAAGTTAAGCTGCAGCTCTCAGAAGGTCTGGTGTTTGAATCCCTGTGGCTGTTAGAGGGTTGCTATAGGAAGGAGCAGTGAGCCCTTGTCCATACGGATGTGGCCACACAACTCATTCCAACCCCTGAAACAATGGAGACATTATTTCCTCCTGCACAGCAAAGATTACTGGCATAGAAGACATCCTAAGCTCTTCACTGTCCCAAACCATTTGGTTTTGGGTCCTGTTTGCAGTTTCTCCCCCTTCTTGTGTCCCCATAAGCACATGGCTGAGTGTCCTTTGTCCTCTGATCTTCAGAAATGCAGTCATGCCAAACACACACAAAAATCTCAAATGGGTGCTGCTCGTGGTTCCCGGAGCCCCAACTGTTTTGTTTATTTTTCTGGCTGAGGTACCAGGCAATCATCCGCCGCAATTATTTCAAATCTTGCTGCAGATGGAATTCTGAGGTTCTCAGCCTTAAAACAGAATTCATTATTCAAATTTTAATTCTGGCCTTCTGGAAGGAGCTCTGAATAGATTCGCTGTTGAATTCTGAGGTGAAAAAACACACACAGGCTACAGCTTGGGCTGAGTGTCACGCAGGGGAGTTGGCTCCCTGCGCTCAGTTGAGAGTTCCTGGAGGCTCTTCCAAAACCCACTCGTCCTTTCAATGAGTCACCTTCTTGAGGTGGTTCCACACGTTCTACTGCACCAAAACTGTATTTGCTACCAAAAAAAAAAGGAGTTGTAGTGAATCTGAGAAGCAGAACTCAACGACGTACATGTTTTCAAACACCCTTTTGTCACATTCAGACTTGTAAGTGTACACTTAACACATATTGTGTGTGAAACGGCCCTGCTTCTCCCTATGCGAAGGTGCATTGCAGATTCTCAAAATATCTACATTTTACAATGCTGCAATTTTCAAGCCTAACATGAAAGGGCAGGCTTCCTTCATATGTATAAATTTACATATTTATCAGTCATATTCAGGCTTCCCAGTTTATTTCTTAGGATATTTATGAGTTAGTTCCATTTTATATATCATAATATTAATATGCCACTTGATTGTAAGGGGGGGGACTCCCTCAAAAGCAGTTAGAAAATGTATAAAACAATGCAATTTTCAATAATAGGTAAAAGTGACAATTCCAGAAATCCATTATAAGCTTAAAATCAACAACAGGTTAAATATGTTTTAGCAGGTGCTCAAAGTAAGTGAAGGTGCCTGCCTGCTGTCAATAGGCAGGGAGTTCCAAAGTTTGGGTGCTGCATAAAGATAGGCACTCCAGGAATTAGTTCACTTAAAACACTCTAAACCACTTTCATGTACATTCTTTGGTTGCTGTCCCCACAGGTACATCAGTATCATTATTTATCCCCATACCAAAGAGGCAGAGGGATTCACACAATGCACCACAACAAAGGTGGGATGCAGGGAATGGACTTCTTCACTCATAGATGGGTTTCCTGGCCACCTCCCCGCAGAAAAAAATGCTCCGCAAATGGCATGTGGAGCTGGCTGGGAGCAAGCGCTCTGGCTAGGGCCAGGGGAGACCAGTTGCAGGAGTAAATTGCCTTGGAAAGTTTTCAGTGAGAGGTCCTGGTAGTTGGCACTGTAAGATACCCATAGACTAAAGAGAAAAAGGAAAGTGGAGTGGAACGGGGTGTAAGCCAACGTCTCCACCAGAATGCCGAAGGCCGCATGACATAACTGGTAGCCGGATTGTAGGAGGCCAACTACATGCCTTCTGTTGCCCAGTAATGGTCTGATCAGTCTGTTTTATATCCACACACCAAATGGTAGCAGCCGCTCGCTTGCAGGATTCCACCCCAAATGCCATAATATACCCTTTTGCTTGCTTGCTGCTGTGCCCATCAGATGCAGCTGCCAACCTATTAGTAAGAGAGAGAAAAACACAACTCAAAACAGAACTGGGAATGGACTTTCCCTTTCGGCTTTTGCTGAGAAGTAATTATTCTTTTTTCCACTGGAGCAACCAGAGGGGGGTGAGGTAGCAGAGAAAGGAGGAAGGAAGTATCATTTTAGCAGGGATTCTCGTGGAATCATAGAACTGTAGAACTGGAAGGAACCCCATGGGTCATCAGAATCCCTGGCAGATGGCCATCCAATCTCTGTCTAAAATCATTCAGTGAAGGAGAGTATGCCACCTTCTCAGGTGGTGTGTTCTACTGTCAAACAGTGATTTTATCAGTCAGGTTTCCATAAATAACCAGAGGCAAGGACACATACCACTGGAAGTGGTCACATGATTTCCCTGTGATGCCAGTTCAAGCAAATAATTTTTATCTACGATTTAATGACAAGAGCCTCTAAGTGGTTCACAGAGATAGAATACAAAAATAAAAAGTGTGGGGGTGGGATCAGCTAAGAAGACCAAATCAAACTTTGAATTAAAATGGCTGCTGGAATTTTGTTTTTTAAGTATTCAGTAAGGGACACGGGTGGCGCTGTGGGTTAATCCACAGAGCCTAGGACTTGCTGATCAGAAGGTCGGCAGTTCGAATTCCCGTGATGGGGTGAGCTCCCGTTGCTCGGTCCCTGCTCCTGCCAACCTAGCAGTTCAAAAGCACGTCAAAGTGCAAGTAGATAAATAGGTGCCACTTCGGCAGGAAGGTAAACGGCGTTTCCGTGCGCTGCTCTGGTTGCCAGAAGCGGCTTAGTAATGCTGGCCACATGACCCGGAAGCTGTACGCTGGCTCCCTCGGCCAATAAAGTGAGATGAGCGCCACAACCCCAGAGTCAGTCACGACTGGACCTAATGGTCAGGGATCCCTTTACCTTTAAGCACCAGGAGATGTCCAATGGGCATCGGGTTGGTCACTGTGAAAACAGGATGCTGAACTAGATAGGTGTGTAGCCCAACTGAGCAGGCTCTTCTTATATGAACATAAGCAGAGCCCTGCTGGATCAGGCCAATGGCCCCTCTAGTCCACTGTTCTCACAGTGGCCACCCAGATGCCCATTGAGCAAGCAGAACATGAGAGCCAAACGACTCTTATTCAGAATGTAACTTAGGATCACAATGGCTAAGAATGGATCAATGCTCCGTTTTCAGAGGCAGGAAAGCTACCCCCTCACAGCAGAGGATCCCCATTTCCTGTAATGTGGTTCACTGCACACCCCCTTAAAAAAATCCACACCATCATTAAAGGGAAGTGGGAGACCCGCTGCCTCCTTTCAGCTTGCCACCTTTGTTCAGATATGCACCAGGCTGGCGCTTGCCTCCCTGCATTTAATTGGCATTAAAGATTAAAGAGCAGATTACCAAAAGCAATCAAAGAATCCACTTGTCTATATTTCACAACAGCTCGCAAGCAGTTTGATATTTACTGTCAGCTGGCATTTAATTACAGTGCCAGATTCAGAGAATATAATTGACAGAGCGCTGAGGACTAATTCTTGGAAGAAGAAGGGGGGAAAGGGGGCGGGGGATGCTTCTGCCATGCTACAGTGTGCAGGCTAATTGAGGCAAACACCCTCTTGCGCACACTGAGCAAAGAGACTTGCTAGGCTTCTCCTTGAAGTCTCCACACATTCACTTCCCCTCAACTGTAGGGTTAGGGTGTTGGCAGCAGCTTGCAAGGGGCAGGGGAAGAGAACCTGAGCAGGGATGTAGCGGTGAATTACAAAGTGTTCATCATAACAGGCCCCCATAACTGCACCTCCAAAGAGAGTCCAAAAATGCAGGCAGTTCTGTTGATCCATTGTACACACACACACACACACACACACCCCTTGCTATGTGCTATCCCCATTTTGGATGAAACCAAAACTTGACTTCACTGTGATGGCCATCCTAGCACCCGAGAACCACACACTAGCAAGCAAAAACAACAGCCCTCTCTCAAATCTCAAGGTGTAAAGTTAGCTATACATTCCAGTAGTCCCAATATGGAAGTATTTTTAAAAAAGAAGAAGAAGCTACTGTACACAATGCATAATTGGATGAAGACTTCCCTGCTGACATTCTAATAAGATACACCCCTTGCTCTATGGAGTTAGATGTTTTTCTTAGAAATTATTCAACATTCTTCCTCAAAAGCAAAAAAAAAAATATGCCTGACCCCCCCCAAAAGCAAAAAAAAAATATGCCTTACCCCCCCCAAAAAAACCCCATTAATTGGCCACTTATAACAAGGACTTAAAAGCATTAATTGGTTAACTGGTGTGACTCACTGACTAAAATGCTATAATCATGGATTTGAAATGTAGTGTTTTCACTGGATTATGATCAGCGCTGTCTCCTGTGAATGGTTTCCTGTGAAGAAGGAATTACTGGTGGGTGGGTGATCCATCTCTGTTTCTCAGTTCTTGGGAGACATCTGGAAAGTGCTTCCCAAGCCTCACTGGGGGAAAAAAATGATTTCAGTTGCCTGTCTTTCAGAAGAACCTAATTTCCTACTTCCTCCTTCTTCATCAGAACATAAGACAAGCCTGCTGTCCCAGGCCCATCTATTGCAGCATCCTGTTCTCTCACAGTGTGAGGCCAGGTGCCTGTGGCAAGCTGAACATGAGCCCAACCACACTCTGCCCACCTGCAATTCCCAGCGGCTGGTATACAGGGGCATAATGCCTCTGACAGGGGAGGAAGAACATAGCATCATGGCTAGCAGCCATTGATATCCTTGTCCTCTACAAATTTGCCTTCTTTTAAAGGCATCCAAGTTGGTGGCCCTCACTGCCTCCTGCAGAACCGAGTTCCGTAGTTTAACTATGCACTGCATGAAGAAGCATTTTTCTTTTGTCTCCCTTAAACTTCCAGCATTCTTGCCTTCAAAGACATCTTTGTGTGGCTCTCCTGCTGGCATGAAAGACCAAGCATGACTCTTTGTAGCTCCTCAGTTGGCCAGAACCAGGAACTTCCCTATCAAGTATGTACCTCCCTGCAATAAATGTAGCTTTCTTACATTCCTAAACTCAGATCCTCATACAGGGTAAAGGGTGCTTCTCCAGCAGGGATCCAGTGTTCTGCTCAACTTCTGTGACTATGCTAACTTCAAACATCAACAACCCCTGGCAGCAAGTGTCAGGACCAAGCCCTGTGTGTGTTGGGAACAAGGGAGGGAGAGGTGATTGGGTGAGTGACTTCCAACTCTCAGATTGGCTTGGGAAACAAATGAAACTATTTAGGGGGAGGGAGAGAACTATGTTCATTTCTGAGTCAATCCAACCTGAGCTGTTTACCTTGGACACTTCCTTTCCTCTCCTTTGACAGGTGAAATTCACACTGTATCGTCCTAGGGAGTAGAGACCCACAGTGCTTGCTTACGCTCCTCTTTAACACACCATATACATCAACTGTGCTGTACGAACCGCCAACAATCCCCAAGAATCTTATCTCTCTCCATCCCTTCTATTTCTTCTAACAAAAGCCCTTCCCGGATTGAAATAGAGGCTCGAGAGGTGGCAGAAATTAAATCTGATTCTTCCCATCTTTGGCTTCTCCCTTTTATTGAAGCTGCTGTCAGAAATCTAAACAGTGTGGCAGCATAAATGAGCCCAATCAGATCTTTGACCCAGTCATTGCCTTGTTGTTTGTGCCCTTCCCTGTGTGGGAAGCTATATTTAAACCTTAATTCTCTCTCTATTGTTGCTATTAAGGCACCACAAGGGAGATTTGCATTGCAAATGCCATGGAGCTTATTTTATTTTATTTTATTTTATATTCTGGCCCATGAGAAGCACAAGCTTTGTGTCTGGTGCCCTTTATTGTTTGTCTCATTTCCATATTTTATAAGCACTCAGCTCCATGAAAGGGTGGACCGTTTTGCTACTTCATTGGCCACTAGCTAATAGCATTTTCCTAGACACTTCAGTAATAAAGGCTTCAAACAGGGCAGCGGAATCATTTGGCCAGCCCGTTGCTAAGGCAGGTCAATTCTTATCAATGAAGTGTAGCCCGAAGTGATGGTCTGCGTTCCTCTTTCATGCTGAAGAATCACCACCTCTCGGGCATTTGATGAGAGTGACACGTGCGTTGCGTGAAGCACACAAGCAGGGCTCATCTGCAAAATCTTTCCTGTTTATACCCACAAGCAGGGATTGTAGGAAATTGCTTTCTACTGAGCCAGAAGACCATTGGGTCCATTAGGACTAGTGTTGCCTGCACTGATTGGTAGCATCTCCCCAGGATTTCAGATGGGGGCCTCTCCCAGCTCTTCCTAGAGATGCTGGGGGTTGAACTTGGGACATTCCCCAAATGTATTAGTCCTGTTAAGTTGCAGATCAGTGGCTCTGCTTTACAGCTAGCCTCTACCTCCTACCGAGTCAAACCGCTGGTTCACTTAGCTTGGTATTGCCTACACTGCCTGGCAGTGGTCTTCCAGGTTTTCAGATGTGGGTTTCTCCCAGCCTTACCTGGTCATGCTGTGGATAAACCTGAGACCTTCTGCATGCAGAACAGATGCTCTGTTGACCCACAACTCCTCCCCAATCCTTCCTTTCCTCCCAAAATAGTGGCATGTTCAGGACACATTTTGTCTGAAGCACACCAGCTGCTCTTGCAAAGAAATAAGGGTTGGCATCATAGATCAACATAGTTGGGCACCTGCTGAAGGCCCACAATCCATCAGGGGACTCCACTGAGAAGAGCCCCCTCCTGGACCTGCTCCTCCTCTCCAGCATCACAGCCAGCTTGTTCTGACCCAGGAGGAATGAGCAAGCAAATAACAACATTGCTGAGAAGCTGGAAGGATGGTTGCCATTGGCCTGGCAAGCAAACACATGGTGATACTGGCAGTGAGAATAATAGAATCATAGATTGTAGAGTTGGAAGGGTCCCTGAGGATCGTCTAGAACACTGATTCTCAACCTGTGGGTCCCCAGATGTTGTTAGACTACATCATCCCTGAGCTCTGGCCTTGCTAGCTAGGGGTGATGGGAGTTGTAGTTCAACAAGATCTCGGGACCCACAGGTTGAGAAAGGCTGGTCTAGAACAACCTGCTGCAATGCAAGAATATGCATGTGTCCCATACGATGATCAAACCCACAGCCTTGGCGTTATTGGCACCATGCTCTAGCTAACTGAGCTATAATAGACTAATTGAGGGAGAGGGACCCAATGAATGTGTCTTGTTCAAGCTTCCCCCCCCCCAACACTCACGCACACCCAAATGATACAATATCATTTTTACACTTTCCAATATATGGCTGCCAAGCATCTGTGTAATTGCCTTAACTGTATATTATGCACCACATTCAGAACCCCAATTAGGTCTAATCGGTGTCACAAAGATTATTGCAGTGGGTTGGACTAGATGACCCTTGGGGACCTCTCCAGCTCTCCAGTTCTATTATTCTATGTTGTACTATAGCCCCTCTGGATAGCAATGTGATTCATATGGCTCAAGTATGGTGTACAGAGGCACACAAGACACAACACTCATTGAACATTACCTATGAATAACTGTTAAAAAAAAAAGGATGTTTGGAGAAGGATTTAATCCCCAATAAATTTGCATGGGGTCAGAGCAAGTGCCTTTTTGGGATGGCAGGTAGGTAACCAATCTTACACATGCAAAGTGATCTATCACATTCAGACCAGGCAGCCATTCACCTCTCTATGTTCCGCGTGCATTTCTTCATTCAGCTAAAGTTTGATATATTGGTATGGAGGAGAAATACAGGGCAGCTCTTACAAGGTTGCATTTCTCGTTGAACGGGCTCCATAACTCAACGTTCCATCAACAGGGCTGAGTGAGATGAATGGAGCGTGAGCTATCAGTAATGCAGGACCTCGTTTTCAGAAAGACAAGAACAGACAGTCATCAAGTGATTTTAATCCCACGCTCCTCTATGTGCAATATGATAGTGTCATATTGCACATAGAGGCAGCCAAAGGAAACATTCTGCCAAAATTTGCCAGAAGAATAAGAGACAAGTCCAGATGAAGTGTGCCCCAGAGTCAGGGGTGAGGAATTACATCTGGCTATTGGGCTGGATCCGTATTGCTCCCCACTTCCCCTAGGCCGACTTTGACAGGTGAGCAGCAGTGCCCACCTGTCAATCACCTGACATCATAATAATCAGACACCTGCCAAAAAGTTCAAAAGCAGTAGCTGTAACCACCAACCAACAGATCTGCACTCACGGCAACCTCCTTTGCAGATGTGCTATCAATGCCAATCAACTGATTTGCACTGGGGGCTCACCTTCAAAAAAGCTTGTTGCAACTGCCAGTCAGGTGATTGGCGGTTACAAGGAGTGGCTTTGATGTCCATTTGGAGCAAGCAGTTTGGATTCGTGCAGTTGGCTCCAAGCAAAGCATTTTTCTCTTCTGTAGAGGGAAAATAAAGCTTTGTTTGGAGCCAGCACCTTGAACACATAAAGAACATTTTAAAGATGTGAGCAACTGACACTTTGGAGAAAAAGGCAGCCCAAATGCTATTAACTCAAATTTAAAGTAGGCAGGTGGATTTTAAAGTGCGCGCGCGCGCGCACACACACACACACACACACACACAGGCTTGGGATTCCAGAAACAGAGTAGGTAAGGAATCTGTCCGGAGGCATTTGTAAAGCATTACACAAAATCTCTCTGTTCTCCACTTTATCATTTCAAAAGGCAGTATCTTCCTAACATGTCCCATCAGCACAAGGATCCCATTGTGCGAGTAGTGGGACAATTTACTCAGCACTGTACTGGATACAACCTGAAAGGGTTTAGGAAGCCAGTGGATATTCTCTTCAAATAGAAATTCGGGTTAGCTGGCCATTCACTCAGAACTTGGATGTAACTAAGACAGCTGTAGTGCCCAAACTTGTTATCACTGAGAGTAAACACATTGACTAAATTCACCGGAAGAACTACAGCAAACAGTTTGGGATACAGGAAACCCAAAACTGAAACATGAAGAAACATGTGGGTGATGCTGAACCCATAAACTGAGCGGCAAGAACAAGACCGCTAATGCAACATCTTGAAAAGCACTTTCAGCAAAAGATCTCTATATACAAATGGAAAATCATTAAGGGTGGATACAGTCAACTATTTATAAAAAGGAAAAGAAAAGAAGAAGAAGTCAGCCTGGAATAGATTTCTGGTTTGGGGAATTTAGAAGTTATATTTAGAAAGGAATACAATAGAACTAGATAAACTAATGTAGCTAAATATTTACACAGAATCTCCATATTAAAAGAAACCCCAAGAGAAATCAGACAAAGAAGCCAAGATAACTGAGTTTGGGGAAGCAAGTTAGTAAATAATGAATATGTATAAGGAAATTTTTTATTATATTTATTCACTTAGGAAATAGGGGAAGTATAAGGGCTGGCAAATATCAGTTTATGAAGAGGAAGAAACTGCAGAAGATTCTTCCCGTTTGCCTCCCACACTAGTACCAAGCATGTCAAGCATCCATGAAGCACTTTGGAAGGTCAGGTCAATCAATTGCTTAGGTTTATTCACAGCTTGGAAAGATACGTCAATTTCAGAAAGCCACACTTTGGATGAGCAGGTGGAGTGCAGGTTTATAAGTTACAGTTTATAAGTTAAGGTGGAGTGCAGGTTTATAAAGGGACAGATGACACTGCCCAAAAGCAAAAAGAAATGTTTCAGGGCTGGTTTTCAGCAAGGCGGTGAATGTGTGTCTAAATCATCCCACAGGAGTGGGAAAACTGGATCGGGCTGTCAAGCCAGATAATGCTTTGAAATGGGTTTCTGAAGATTGTCCAAGTGTTTTTGCCTGAATGGAATATGCCTCTGAACTCATGCCTGTTTCTTGCCTGAATGAAGGATAAAAAGTGAGATTGTCTGTAGAAATTAACCCACTGTACACAAATACAATTTGCATTTATTGCCCTGCTCAATTTTGACTCCGGCTCTGCCCACCGCTAGTGTGTGGCCCCTGTAAGGTTGCTCAGAAAGGAATGTGGCCCTCTGTCTGAAAAGAATCCCCACCCCTGTGGGTTTAGATAACCCACAGCGATGCTCCTACCCACAAAAGTCTGAAAGCAAAAAACCCATTACAATACATTTGAGCAAAAGAACAAAAATGATGTTGGCTTATATACAGCAACAGAGGATAAACCATTGCAGAGAAAATGAGAGCAGCAAACAGAGTAAATCCTTCAACAACATGTAAGATGGGGATCAGGCAGCATGTCCTATTCTCATCTGAGAAATGGGTGGAGGGGGGTTGCCACAAGATGGATGCTAGCCAAGTCTTCTCTTCCATACGCTAATCCTCAGTGCAAAAAAGGATTTCTTCAGAGGTGCATTCCGTCTTGTGAGCCTGACCCCCTGCAAAGTGGAGTGGGGCAGTCCCAGGCACAGGCAAGGTACCTCAGTGAAAACTAAGCCATAGTGATGAAATTTGGACATCAAGTGTGTGAGCTAACTTAGTTGGCTAGGAGTCACCTCAGGCTAGCTCAGTGGTATAACCTAGTTTAAGTGGTAGACCATGAGCTTCACATGCAGAAGGACCCAGGTCCAGCTTCCAACATCTCCAGCTAGGGCTGGGGAAAATCCAGCTGGAAATCCTAGAGAGATGCTGCCAGCCAGTGTAGACAATACTGAGCTAGCTGGAACAATGGTCTAACTTCAGTATAAGGCAGCTTCCTGTGTATCTAAAAAGATGTGCTGTGAAATGTGGCTCTTCTCTGTGTGTCACTGCTTATTAGGCTGGCAGTTGGGAACAGGAGGGGAGAGAGAGAGAGAGAGAGAGAGAGAGAGAGAGAGAGAGAGCAGGTAATGTATTTTTGGGTGCCAGATTTGGCTCAGGGCTTCCAGTTGCTAACACCTTCCTTAGAATGATCTTTATTAACACCCCATCTTCTAAAATGTGCCTAGGTCAATGTAAGATGCACAAACAAAAATTGAAGAAGTAAACAGCAACAAGTTTAGCATACGTCTGGATTTCTTCCAAAATGCCAATGAAGTGTTTCTCAAAGAGAAAGAAGAAGAACATATGGGCTAGGTAAATTTGATGTTATTTTAGTTCAGTAACCTATAGCAGTCTGTGCAACAGAGAGAAGGCTGGTTAAAAATAGGGTTTTAAAAAATAATTGCAAGGCACTGTCTCTTCCAGGCAGGAATACAGGACAAAATGAGTTAAACATACTTCAGAAAACATTTGTGCCTCTTCTCACCCACTCTGAGAATGCAAGTCCCCTAACCACTCCAAGCAGATTGTGGGGCAGTATTCTCCCACTGCAGCAGGCAAGGGGCATGAACATAAGAAGTTGCCACACACCTAGTCATTCCACAGGCCCATCCAGCCCAATCCTGTGGTCTACTCTGACCGACATGGACTTAAGCTGGGACTTTCAAAATGCAGGCTGTGGGTGGGACAATTTTGGACTGTATGGGTGTCCTTCCTCTTCACTATGTAAAAAATAAAAAAATAAAAATCCAACAGACAGGTTTAGCATAGCCTTCTCCCTAATTAGTTTGCTACAGGCAAAAAGCTTTTCCATGGGGCAAAACTGGGCAAATTCCAGGTTTCAGCAAGACAGAGCAAGGAGAAGCAAGGCAAGGCATGAGAAAACCAGGGGATCTGATGAAGCAAACCAAGGCAGGTCATACCAGTGCAATGGATGGTAGGATTCGTGTAGCACCCTGGACAGCTCTGTGGAGAATGCAATGCAGCTTCATAGGAGCAAGATTAGGGTTTTGCTGAATTTAGTAAAAAGGTGCTTTGACAGCATCTCAGGCCTCCTAAGATCTATAAGAAATTACCAGGAAATAACTTCCAAGGTGAGACTATATCAGAGATGGGGAATCTCTGGCCTGTGGCCCTTAAAGCTTTTCTATTTGGCCCTTGAGACTCTTCCTCAGCCATACCCCCTCTCCCTAGGCCACACCCCTCACCAGCCCCACTTCACACTCTCCCTGAGTGTTTTTGCCTCACTTGATTGTGCCTTTGAACTCTGATAATGCTACTTGCTTGCCCAGGTGGAAGCTAGAGAGAGACAGGGGTGTAGAAACTAGCCTACTGTACCTTTAAGCTGAACAAGTCAAAGACTAAGGTTCTTGAGAAAAATTTAACACCGTTTGAGAAAGAGAGGTTTCAGAAGGAGACGGGTTTAACTTTAGTTAAGAAAGTAAAATACCTGGGGGTTACTATGACTGCTAAGAATTTGAACTTATTTAAAGATAACTATGAGAAATGTTGGTCAGAAGTGAAAAAGGATCTTGAAATATGGTCAAATTTGAAGCTTTCCTTGTTGGGTCGAATTGCTGCGATAAAGATGAATGTATTGCTAAGAATGTTATTTTTGTTTCAATCATTGCAAATTTTGGACAAAATGGACTGTTTCAAGAAGTGGCAGAGAGATATTTCTAGATTTGTCTGGCAGGGCAAAAAGCCCAGAATAAAATTTAAAATATTAACTGATGCAAAGGACAGAGGTGGATTTGCCCTGCCAGACTTAAAACTTTATTATGAATCAGCAGCATTTTGCTGGTTGAAAGAATGGCTGCTTCTTGAGAACACAGACATTTTGGATTTAGAAGGTTTCAATAACGTTTTTGGGTGGCATGCATACTTGTGGTATGACAAGGTTAAAGCACATAAAGCATTTAAAACCATATTGTCAGAAGAGCTTTGTTTAATGTTTGGATAAGATATAAGGATATAAAACCCCAAGGTGGTTATCACCAATGGAGGCGGAGGCTCAGAAAAAACTTAATATGGAGGCCAAATGGCCAAAATATTGGGAGATTTTGGAACAGGAGGGTGACAATTTGAAATTGCAGAGTTTTGAGAAATTAAAGAACAAAGTGAGAGACTGGCTTCATTATTATCAGATAATGGAGGCATATAATTTGGACAAGAAAATTGGCTTCCAGGTGGAAAAATCAAAATTGGAAACAGAACTGATAGAACCCAAAACTAAGATTCTGTCAAAGATGTATAACTTGCTGTTGAAATGGAATACTCAGGATGAAACGGTTAAATCTGCTATGATTAAATGGGCACAAGATGTTGGACATAATATAATGTTCGCTGACTGGGAACAGTTGTGGACCACAGGTATGAAATTTACGGCATGTAATGCCTTAAGAGAGAATATTATGAAAATGATATACAGGTGGTACATGACTCCAGTCAAGCTTGCAAAAGTATATCATTTGCCCGATAATAAGTGTTGGAAATGTAAAGAAACTGAAGGTACGTTCTTTCACCTTTGGTGGACGTGCCCAAGGATTAAGGCTTTCTGGGAGATGATATATAATGAAATGAAAAAGGTATTTAAATATACCTTCCTGAAGAAACCAGAGGCCTTTCTCCTGGGTATGGTCGGCCAATTGGTGTTAAAGAAGGATAGAACTTTCTTTATGTACGCTACAACAGCAGCAAGAATACTCATCGTGAAGTACTGGAAGACACAAGATTTACCCACCATGGAAGAATGGCAGATGAAAGTGATAGACTACATGGAATTGGCGGAAATGTCTGGCAGAATCCGAGACCAGGGAGAAGAGTTGGTGGAAGAAGACTGGAAGAAATTTAAAGACTATTTGCAGAAATATTGTAAAATTAATGATTGTTAAAATGATGTTGGATTGAAATGAAACAGCTTTAGCAATAGGGTTAAAAAGAATATGTAAAAATGGATTGATAATCAGATGAAAATATGAAGCTATAATATGTTAAGATATAGAATTAAGATAAAAACAAAGAGGGAATGGATTTGCTGAATCAATCATGTGAACGGGAATACAGAAAAGGGAGGTGTGAGGGGGTCAGGAAATAAGTAAATGAAATATAAGATATGAAAATACTGCTTTGTTTTTAATTGTTTTTTTATTTTTCCATGTATTTTGTATTTTTTCTGTTGTATTTTTGTATTTTTATACTTTTTTATTTTATTTTTATTTTTCCTTGTTACTTTGTTATTTGCTCCTTTTTAATTTTGTAACTCTTTTTTGTTGGTAAAATCTTAATAAATATCATTTTAAAAAAAATATTAAAATACAGTCATACCTCGGGGAAAAGAAAAAAGAAAAAAGAAACTAGCCTACTGTAGAAAGGGAAAATGTATATTCCTTACTGCACCCACTCCAGCCTCTGGTGGCACCCTCCATTGGCATCTAGCCCCAAAAGGTTGCCCAGAAGGAAATGTGGTCCTTGGGCTGAGAGTGGTACCCAACCCCTGGGCTATATAGATGCAGCATCCCTCTCATACCCATGACAGGCCAAAACTGTCCTGGGATGCATAGTCAGAGATCTTCAATAGCATCCTCTGAAACTGTGCAATCCCTCACCCCTAGGGGGCACCTGAGGTTGCACCCACCTCAAAACAATGAGCCCCGATGGAGAGCCAGTGTGATGCAGTGCTTAGAGTGTTGGCCTCAGATCCAGGAGACCAGGTTTTGAATTCCCACTCAAGCATGAGGCTCCCTGGGTAGCCTTGGGCCTGTCACTGCCTCTGGCTAAGCTACCTCACAAGGTTGTTGTGAGAATAAGAGAAAAAATGTGGGAGATAAATGCAATTAAATGAATGAATGAATGAATGAATGAAATGGTGGGATCTACATGCCCTAAAGATGCTGACCTGTGGGCTGGATAAGTGAATATACATATCTTTAATTCACAATGCAGGCAGGGCATAGTTTGGTGAGTGACGTGAGGCAGAATAAGATGAGGGAGAGGAAGCAAGGAAGTGTTCCTTTGGAGTCTTTCAAGGAAGGCAGCATAGGAGTGCAACATTCTGGATATATTGAGACAGTGAAAAGGGCCTGTGTAAACAAAAGCAGATACCTGAGATATCTTTCAGAAGCACCTTCTTTCCTTCCTTCCTTCACCGCTGCAGAACTAAGCAGGTCGCCTTTTTCTCGCGGCAGCTGAATGCAAGGGCAGAACCGATATCCATAAATCAGCATATTACTCATTTTCTAGCATTGCAGCCTGACAGCTGTTACAAGAGCACATTGTTACTAACTGTCAGGCGGTGAAGCACACTGCCTTTTACAACATATGTTGACTTTTATCTAATGTTGTTTCATAATTAGCCCCAGGGAGTCAGAATCTGGGCATCCAACTGGCTGTATGATCTCAGCTAACCTTTGCTTCCACTGGGAGAAAGTGAGAGCCAGGAGGGAAGGGCCCTCTATGACTTAAGGTTGCGGGGGTGGCAGGAAGCAAGAGACATTCTCTTTTAATGCCCTAATTCTATAAACTCTGTCAAATATATTCTAAAATTCTCAGGGTTCCTCAGCGAGTTGGAAGGCATAGGAAGGAAACCTCTACAGCAGACCTGTCAATTAACCCACAATAATGCCTCAGAGGTTTTTTTTTTTTTTGAAATATTAAGCAGTATATAAATGCTTTTAAATCATCATCCTTATTATTACTATTGCTATTGCTATTATTTATACCCTGCCTTTTCCTCCAGGCTGGGACTCAAAGCGACTTGCACAAATAAAAGGAAATGGGTAAAATGAAGAAAGCTAAAAACACATAAAAGATAATCAATAAAAATTATTAAACCCTAATGGAATTTAAACAATATATAACCAAATCTGTTAAAAACATATAATAAAAGTAGGGGATGCTGAAAAGATTGATAACAGGGATGCAGAAAGGGGAGGTATGGGGAAGTCGCTGAAAGAAGGCTTAAGAAATGAAAGGTTAAGAAATTATACGTGTTTACGTGTTTGTATGTCTTGTATTGTGTTGTATTGTCTTGTATTATGTGTGGAAAAAACCAATAAAAATTTAAAAAAAAAACATATAATAAAAGCACAGCACTTTTTAAAAAATAGGGTTGCTGTTGTTGCAGCTCCTACCTTATTACTCCTGAATCCAGATCGGAAAATTCATGGGAGGGGGGCTTCAGAAAGTATTCCCCCACCACTATTAAAGTACAAACTAGAGATGTTTCTAAAATTCTCCTCAATGGAATTCTTTTTTTTTAATAAAGATATTTATTAAGTTTCCAATTTTATACAAACAAAAAGAAAAAAGCAAAAGAAAAACACATACAGTTCTGAATACTTAATTTTCTATGACATATTTCCCTGACCTCCTCATACCTCCCCTTCTTGTATTCCAATTCAAATTATTTACTCAGCAAATCCTTATCTCAAAACATTACAGCTGAAAACCCCTTAATTTCAATCCAACATTATTCAACATTCTTTAATTTTACAATATTTCTGTAAATAGTCCTTAAATTTCTTCCAATCTTCTTCCGCCGACTCTTCTCCCTGGTCACGGATTCTGCCAGTCATTTCTGCCAGTCCCATACAGTCGATCATCTTCATCTGCCATTCTTCCAGAGTGGGTAAATCTTGCATCTTCCAATACTTTGCAATAAGTATTCTTGCTGCTGTTGTAGCATACATAAAAAACGTTCTGTCCTTCTTTTGCACCAATTGGCCGACCATGCCCAAGAGAAAGGCCTCTGGTTTCTTCAAGAAGGTATATTTAAATACCTTTTTCATTCCACCTTTGATTATGGATTTACAAATGACTGTCCTCCTCTATCAGTTGCTGGCAACTGTGAGAGGGGAAGAGTGTTATTTTGCTTTTGCACTTCCTGTAGGAAGGACTTCCTGTTTGGCTACTGTGAAAACAGGATGCTGGCCTGAACCAGCAAGCTCCTCCAAAAGTGGTACATAAGTGCAACCTGAATCAAATTCCTCCCCCATCCCTCCTGAAAATGTAGCCCCGATATGCTTTTGGAAAGAGTTCAGCTGCAAGGGCAAGCAAGTTTCAGAACAGAAATAGGGAAGGGCAAAAATTGAAGGCTGCCTACACATTACCGCCTTAAAAATGTAGCTAGGCTGTTCTTTTCCTCAACTCAGATAGAAGCTAGTTTGGGGAGAAATGCATCAAAATGCAGTATTTTGGATGGATATACGATCAATACAGATAGTGGCTGACATCATGTGTATCCCATTTCCCAAACCAGCAGTGGGAGTGCATTGGATGCAGAATAAATAGGAGTCAGAATCGATCTATTTTGGGGTCTCATAAGTTCTTTCCATCCCATGTCAGTATCACTATGCAATTAAAAATAAATCTGTGAGCATACATACAAACAAATCATTTTATTTTAAAACTTTTATTGAGTCATGAACTGCATCAGAACAACCTCTGAAAGTCAAGGGATGTTTAAATTTGCAACCTAGTTGGTCCACTGGGGGAATCAGGCACTGCCCCTTCGAGCTCAGTCTGCCCTCAGCTACCCCCAACCCTGCTTGCCTTCTTACCTAGAACCAGTCCAGGGGGTGGCACTGCCTGTTAGCGTCCTCCTCCTTCGCCTCTTGTGGAATTCAACAAAATTGCCCTTGTAGTATCCAACAAAAAGGAGGAGGCTGTGGACAAAGCTAGAATCCTGACTCACCACTGACAAACACAGATGGGGCAGATCAGACCAGTTTCGATCAAATTCTGAATTCCTCCTAAGGCTAGGAGACACTAGCCTTACTGCTGTCAGGGGGATTTTAAACCCTGCTGGCCTTTCAAGTAAAGCTCCTTTGGAATCCTGTTCCATCAGAATAAGTGTCAGAAGTATTCAGAAGGGGGATGTACTTTTGAGCAATCCCTTGCTCATGAAGGCTGTGCTACAGCAGAACTGCCGCAAATCCAAAGGGATTAAAGAGTCTGAAGGGAAAGAATGAAGGATCTTGGGCTGAAATCATAATTTTAAAAATCCATAAGGTGTTTTTCCCTATCCCCAAATCCCCATTCTTCCTTGAAATGCAGGTGTGTGTGTGTTTTAAATCAATAACATACCCAGTTAAATATGGCTCTCCCTCTCCCTGTCTCTCTCTCCTATTTTTCAAAAGCCAGCTGGCTTGTTGCAGCAGCCGATCCCTTTGGCTTACCAACGGTGGCTACATAATTCATAAGCTCCCTACTAATACACAAATACTGTGTCTCCCCGCAGACCATCTCAGGCAAGCTTGTCTAACTGTTGACTAGGAACCACAAAAAGTTGAGGGAGCGCAACAGGAAACATGAAAGCTCGTTGGCCGGGCCTTAATTGTGAATTACGCAAAGCAGCCCTGGCTCATGAATTATACAGGAGGCCCCGACGCGCGAGGAGACGCGGATGTCGTTCAAGCAATGGACTTGTTTATATGTTCTGCACCGGTGGCTTTGAACTATAGCTCCCTACTTAACTGTAACATCCTCATTTTCTTTGGAGCCAAGAAAGAAAAGAGGAAGATATTCCCAGCTCTGACAATATTTCCTCCTCCTCCTTCCCAGAAGGCTATCTCTTACGCGCACACTCACGCATGCATGCGTGCACACACACAAATCTTCACCTCCTGATGAATACAGAAAGAATCTGAAGAGCCATGTTTGATGGTAGTTACGACACCGGGTGAGAATTCTGGGAGGGGGAGATGCTGAACACTTTTCAGTTGCCTGGGGGACACTTTTTGCTCTTCATTGGTTGGGTCCATTATCTAGCCATGAAGCTAGAAGAGCTTTGGGAGGTGTTAAAGGTGCTGAGAGTTGTTAGGAGACCCCCCCACAACACACACATAGACAATCCCCTCATGGCATAGCTGTTAACTTTTCCCTTTCCTTGCGAGGAATCCTATTCAGAATAAGGGAATTTCCCTTAAAAAAAGGGAAACATTGACAGCTATGCCTCATTGAGCTACAGCTCCCAGAGTGGTTTAAGTACATTCAATATTACAAACGTTAATTACATTGGGAAATCTACTTTATTTTATTTTACTTTACCTTAGTTTAGTTAGAAATTATATGGAAAGAGTAATTTAATATTTAACTGTAAATTTATGTAAGGTTTTTTTTTCTTTGTATGTGTGGATTTAAGATACTATATGATATCTATAAATTTTAATAAATGATTTTTTTAAAAAAAAATGAAGTGGTCTAACAGTTAGTCTCTCCTCCCAGGGAATTCTGGTAATTGTAGCTACAGTCCCCAGATTTCTCTGGGGTCAGTCACATGCTTTAAGTGTATGGTTGTGTAAGCAGACATACAGTAGTCTAACACTCTAACCACTACACCATATCACACCAGCTCTCACTTTGGGGCCAGGTAGGACCTTTTGCCTAACACACATTTTGACGGGTGGGTTTGTATTTTCACCACACTGAACCTCTGATTGGTGGGACTAGATGACCTGCTGTGTTGCTTCTATATGTAACTTGAGTCACTTTTGGCAACTGGGCGCTGGTAAGGTGTGTTTCAGCCAGGTGACATGCTTTAGGATGATGGGCTGTCCCCGAGGCTTGCTCTCGAGGCTCTGAGGCAGGACAGGTGCTACCTTTGAGGCCAACCTGCCTCATCCATCTGGAGCTATGGGGCCCTAGGGGGTGCTGGTGCAGCAAGACCTTCTTACTTACCTTTATGGTGTGGTCTGGGAAGCAGGTCAGGCATGCGTCCATTTCCAAAGGCTGGAGTTTAGTCTAGCTAGTGGCTGCAGTTTTAGTTCTATGTTGATATCAGTTAACCCCCATTGCTTCCTTCTACAGGGTACAAAGAGGTCCTAGCTCAACGTAGCCTGTGTATCTCTCAGTATTTGGCCATCTGGTGTCAAATGCCTGGGTAAACAGGAATGTTTTCCAGTTCCTCCCAAAAGTTAATAATGAAGGAGACAGGCGAACCTCACCAGGGAAGGCATTCTGCAACATCCATTCTGTAATCCCACCACATCTGGCAGGCCTTCTGTTGTCTATTGCTTTGCTCATCACCCTTACCCTGTGTCAGAGCTTGAAGGTTTTATTTTTATCAGTCGTGATTGACCAATTGATAGACTTGCCCTTTTGTCTTGTCTTCTTTTTTTTTCCCAAGAGGATACTCTAATGGCCCGTCTTCTCATCTTCTGGTAATGAATTAAGTTAATTATTCATTATGATTCATAATGAACAAGACGATGCTTTAGCTTCTGGGCCAGCCGGTCTGCCTTGCAGGATGGCGAGGTTCATCTTTCACCCGTACGAGAGGCCACGGTTTCCACTTTTAAAGCCTAACAGACTATTACCATAATCAGATGAGACACAATCCATTGCAATTACCATCTCTTCTGCTAGCTTCCTCTCCCTCATTAATTTTTTTTTTTTTAATCCAACCTCGCCTACAAGTTTCTGCTTGCGGAGTCTGCCGTGTTGGGTCAGATTCAGCTACCTGCACATTCAAGGGATACAGAGCTCCGTCCTTATTTTCCATAGTGGAGGCCACTTCAGGTTCTTGACAGCCACTAAGGGGCTACACAGATAGGAAAGGCTTGCCACTGCAAATGGCAACAGTTAAATAGGGAGAAGCTGCCCTGAGCTCAGTAGAGATGGGGGCACGGCAAAGGGACAGCCTTGAGAATTCTGCCAGTAAGGCATATAATGACAATGCCCCAGAATAATGTGATGGCAAAGCGACAACCATAAGATGAGTCCTGCTGCACCAGGCCAGAAACTCATCTAGTCCAGCTTCGTGTTCTCACAGTAGTCAACCAAATGCTTTCGTGAAGTCCTGAAGCATGACCTGAGTTGCAACAGCAACCCTCCCCAGCAGCCGGTGTCCAGAGTAGGGATGGGCAAATATGTCAATTTCAGTTCCTAAGATATTTCCTTACCCTCGAAGTGTCCCTATTTTCCAGGGATGTCCCTGATTTAGAGAAGCCGTCCTGGTTTCTGATTTGATCCCGGAATGTCCCAGTTTTTCTTAGGATGTCCCTATTTTTGTTGGAGACATCTGAGCCGTCTGAAGGCAATCCTGTATAGCGGGGACACCCAACTCCCAAGAGACTGTGATCTACTCACAGAAAAAAAGCTGGCAGTGATCTACCCATTGGGGGGGTTGCAGGTCAAAGTTTAGGGAGGAAAGTCAAAGTTGTCAGCAAAAAATTATGCCAATTTTGGGGAGAGCAGCAACATTAAACGATTAACAATAAGTCAACCCGCCAGCGGAAATTCCGTCTTCCATTCTTGAAATCCTGTGTGGATAAAGGAAAGAGGGAGGGGGTGGGGCCGAATTCTCCTTTTCCCCCCATGGACGAAAATGAGCCTATGATTGACCACGATCGACTTCTAACAACCGGGGGTCAACCTGTCTATTGCGGTCAACCTGTTGGACATCCCTGCTGTATAGGAAAGGTTTTTTAAAAAATGTTTAATGTTTTATTATGTTTTTATCTAACTTGGAAGCTGCCCAGAGTGGCTGGGGCAACCCAATAAGATGTGTGGGGTATAAATAGTCAAATAATTATGGAATGGGATGTCCCTATTTTCATTGGAGAAATGTTTGAGAGTATGTACTTTGCGGGGGGGGGGTACATGATTTTAAAAAAAGTGGTATGATACTACTTTAAGTGTGCATTACAGGTAGACCATGTTAAATTATTTAATTGCACACTGAAATGGAAAACACACACACACACTGTCTGAAAAGCGAGATGAGCGCCACAACCCATAGCCACCTATGACTGGACTTAACTGTCCAGGGGTCCTTTACCTTACCTTTACCATATATATATATTGCTGAGGGTTAAACTTAGGAAACTTCCATCAGGCTATACTGAAGCTCTGACAGGTTGATAATTAACTATTGAAGTTCTCTGCTAGCTTTCACATGAGTGTTTAAGCTTAGATCACGTGATTAAGGTATTCAATTGCAAATCTCCATTTTGAAAGGGCCTTTGTCTTTTGTTCCCAGGCACAGCAAGAGAAGGATATAATCATGATGCCTCTCCAGGAGCAAATAGCCTTCACCTGGAATGCCGGCTGCAGGAGAGACCGAGCTTTGATTTTTGCTCTGATCATAATTATGTTATGTATTTAAGAAGAAGAACTTATGCTTGAATGTGCATTTGCTTTGTACAACTTTCTGGATGCATTGTTGATTGTTTTGTACCTGTTTTGAAGAAGTTCTGGTTAGTAAAGCTTTCAATAAAAATACGGGTCTGGACAATTTTTATTTCCAAGAGGAATCAGTTTTATGCATCCAATTATTTTAAGCTGTGCAATATTAATATCTGCAAAAGGAGCCTTGCTCTGGGTCAGCACGAGGCATTTGGCTTTGTAAAACAAAAGGCAAAATGGTACCTCCTCAGTTCCACAGGCAGAAACCAATTGGGCTGGCAGTTAGAATCCTTCTTAAAAATTACTGTGCCAGAAGGATGTTGGATAGCTTGGGTGGTGCAAGGCAGGTTATGTGGCAGTCACAAGTCACATGACCTCTGCAGCCCCATCCTCCAACACCTCACCTCTACCTCCCCAATCCCCAGCATGTGCCGCCTAAGGCAGCTGCCTCACCCTCCCCAACAGCAGAACCAACCCTGGTAGGTAAGTAAATAAACATAGAACCAGCATGTAAGCTAGTTAAAGGGATCAATATAATTAAGTGATAAAGTTCTTCCTTGGACTTTGTTGCAGACTCAGTGGTGGTGGTGGTGTATATGGGCTTAGAAAAAGAGCACATGTATTTCTGTCAGGTTACCTGTCTCGCCTCTCTGCCACTTTGAGGAAGGAAGAGCCCCCCCCCCCCACCGAAGCCTGGAGTGGTAGAATCCTGGAGAAAGTTTCACTGCTGACTTTGCTAACTGTATAAACCAGCCCATCGATTCTTTGTCGCCTTTGCTGCAAAAGGGCACTTGGATTCCATAATACAATAAGCCTTTTCCCATCTTGCCACACACAGGCTTCTTAGCCAAGGATTTTGGTATTTTAAAAGGGTGGATTTCTTGAGGCATATATATATATATATATTTCTGACACAAACACAACTGGAAAGGAAAACCTTAGGCTAAAAGCTTGAGGGAACAAAATGGGGTGGGTAGGAAATGCCTTGTGCATTTTGCGAGAGATTAGGGCCAACGTAGTTTTGTCTTAAGCCACTAAAGACTCCTAAAAGCCCCAACGAAGACTGTGAGCCTCAGAAAACCCTCGCAGGGCTTAGTAAAGAAAAGTCAATTTAAAGTCAGACTAAAGCCTTGCTTAAAGAGTTGGCCGGGTTTTGCTCAGGTTCAGAGAGGTGGCAGAGGAGGAAGTCTGTGGGGAGGGGTTTACTTCCTGGGAGTGCTATGAAGAAATACTTTTGTGGCTCTGTTGGGTACGTGAATATTCACAACTTTGATATTGGGGCATTCATATATTATGAACAAATATATCCATCATTGTCATCCTACAGGAGAATATTGCCTGATGAGACGTTACCAAGAACAAAAATACTTCTTAAAAATTATTTAGCCATGTTCCTCAGCCTTGAGTTCCCAGAAGTTGTTGGACTACAACTCCCATCATCCACAGCCAGCTTAGCCAGCCATCAGTGATGATGGGATTCGTTGTTCAACAACATATGGGGACCCCGGTTTGAGGAATACTGATCTACATGATGCTAAGACATGGCTGGAAGCCAATGTCTGGGATTTGGAATTTGTGCTGAGTTTTTGCACTGCAGAGGAATGGGGGGAACCAGTAGCTGGCTCCAATTTAAAGTGCAGAATTTATATTTCAAAACTCTTAAGTGGTTTGGGCATGAGGTGACTGGACTATCGCTTTCACCCTTATTAACCAGCTTGCACTCTCAAGATCAGCAACAGAGGTCTTTCTCACATGCCCACTTCCCAGAACTGTTAAGAATGCAATCAGTATTTGTTGCTGGGTTGCTGTTTTTTTAAGTCCACAGATACATGATCAACATTTTTTTTTTTACATGTGTGATGTTTCCTTTAAATTGAGATGAATGCAAGCTACATAGGTTATGTAAATAGTCACATAGCATATGCAATTTACATCTAACAGCAGGCAGCGAGACAAATAACGTGATGTTTGGCAGAAAGTGACCTGCAGTGGAATGCAAACAGTGGTGGCTGTGACAAATGCAAGTCAGAACGACCTCCTTACATCTGTAATGAAGGATAAGATCATCAGTGGTTGTTTAGCATGGTGGCTGTGTTCTACCTCCACTGTTTTATGCCTCTGCAATACCAGTTGTCAGGATTCACAACTGGGGAGAGTGCCATGGCAGTCACATCCTACTTGTGAGCTTTCCATCAGGGAATCTGGTTGGCTATTGGGAGAAAGTGGTGCTGGACTAGACGAGCCTTTGTGATAATCCAGAAGATGGGCCCTTTCTCATATTCCTCTTTGCTTTGTGCCTGGTGAATTCACACACTCCAAAAGTTGTTCTGGTGCTTCTCCCAAATTTCGTGGAATGGTGGCAGGATAAATCATTCCAGCCCCCCTCCCTGTACTGAAGTAAAACCTTATAATTTGTTGAGCCGCTTGTTTAACCAAGCTGAAATCTTCTTGATTAGGTTGGTTTCTTTTGCTCTGATAAAGCAAATGAGAGGTTCTTTAAAACAAAGTTTAATGAAATAAACCAAAGTTGAGATGAACCAATAAAATGAATTTGGGCTTCATTAGGCAACCAAGCTAAGTGAATTAAAGCAAATAAGAGATGCATTTTATTCTCTTGCTGAAATAAATGCCTGTGCTTGTGACATAGGAGTGGATTAAAATGTTCTCAACCCTAGCTGGGTCGTGATCTAAGCTCCTCCACCTGTTAAGTCTTTCGTCACATACCTGCATTTTACAGGAAGATGGCATTGGCTGGATCTGTTGCAGGCCTGGATCTGTTTCAGTTCTTATGTCTTTGGTTTGCTGTGAGGCCCTCCAGACTGATGGGTTTGTTTGTTTGTTTGTTTGTTTGTTTGTTTGTTTGTTTGGTGGGGTGTGTTGTCCTACATGTCATTGACCTGTTAATAGCATGCTAGGAGCAGATTGAAAAGGACCATCCACATAATCATTCCCCTTTTTTGGTTGCAGTGTAACGCTTCCCCAACATTTCCACAAGATTGTGATCCGGAGGGAGTCTTGCTTTGTTCTATTCCAAAAAAAATAAATTGGTACGTCTGTGGCATTAAAAAGCTACAAAGATTTCAGCAGGCTGTTATAGGACACAGATGGAAAATAGAACTGCATGTCCATCCTAACACTTTTTGTAGATGTAAGCAGCATCGAAAGTGGGAAGAAGCATAATTGCCCCAGTACCTTCATGAGCACAGATCTTCACAAGTGCCCAATAAAAAAGGGGCATCTGCAGAAGACCTCTGTCCTGCCTTCCACTCCTTTTGAATTCCAGTTTAATTTAGTGAATTTTCTCAAATTAATTCTGTACTTGCAGGTCCAGACCTGGTGAAGCTGCAGGCAAGGTGTGGGCTGAACATCATATTAGTTGTGATAAAACACAGGACAGCAGTGTGTTGTTGTTTAGTCATTTAGTCGTGTCCGACTCTTCATGACCCCATGGACCAGAGCACGCCCAGCAGTACTGGGATTTAAACAGGCCACAACTTTATCGATTATAGATGTCAGCAGGTTTGGGTGTAGGCATCCTGAAATCAACCACCCCTTCTTCATGTGAAACACCCACACACAAGATTAGAGTTTGGACACATTTTGTCCAGGTTGTACCACTCAGCCAACATCTCATTGAGGCCAGCCACTTTCCATGAATGAGCATATGAGCAACACATGAAGAATTGGAGCCTGTAACAAAATGTTGCAGTGTGAAATGCTCCAGCCAGAGCCAGTGTGGTGTAATGGTTAAGAGTGGTGGACTCGTAATCTGGTGAAATGGGTTCGCTTCCCCGCTCCTCCACGTGCAGCTGCTGGGTGACCTTGGGCCAGTCACACTTCTCTGAAGTCTCTCAGCCTCACTCACCTCACAGAGTGTTTGTTGTGGGGGAGGAAGGAAAAGGAGATTGTTAGCCGCTTTGAGACTCCTTAAGGGGAGTGAAAGGCGGGATATCAAGCCCAAACTCTTCTTCTTCTTCAGACAGACAATCATGCCCCACCTCTTTTTTCTACAACCAGCTGGATTTTTCCACACAGCCCATATTGGGATTTTAGCAGGTGGGTGTTTTTTAACAGAGTTTGTAAAATCCGAATCATTATTGAGCTTTTTTGATCTTTTATGTGATTTTAAATATTGTTCTATTCTCGTGTAAACCACTCTGAGCTTAAGAAAAGCAGTATGCAAGCATCTTAAATAAATCAATACATGAAATTTTAATCTCAGACTCTGGCAAAAGATTAGAGGGATATGAGAAGAAGAATTCCCTTCCTTGAAGGAAGCGGCAAACTTGAGGGGGAACCCAACATTTTCCTTCTATTGGATGTGAAAAATTTACAAACCCTCATCTTCATGCTCCCTTCTGACAGAGCCAGCAGGTCTTCCAACTGCCAGTGCAGTTACCCTCAAAGTTTGAGCCAAGCCAAGCTGAGCACAGTTTCTGTTGAAGCCCCCAAAGATTTAATTAGTTAAAGTCTTCTCCTCTTCAGCCAAAGGAGCTTCCCAGAGCAGCTTGCAAAGATCAGTAATAACATGACCACTGTCCTCAGGCTTCCAATCTAAAAGACACAAGATCAAAGGAAAATGGTTTGGGAGGGAGGAGGAAAAAACAAACCCAAGTACTTCTTAACCAAATTAGGAAAAGCCGGATCATATTGGATGAATGCATTTACCAATCTTTAAATACATTTCTCAAGATTTGTTGGGAATGGCTTTTATTGCTCCGCGGTTGACAGCATGGCATTTCGTTCGTGCCTAAAGTTGTTTTACAGGTGGTAGGAAAATATACCTTAGTTACAGCATGATCTTGACTGACATGAGCCCTTGTCTTCCTGGACGTGCCCTGCCTTGAGCAAGGTCTGGGATAGCTCAGTCGATAGTGCATGAGACTCTTAATCTCAAGATCATGGGTGGTATAGCTTTTCCTCCTGTCTTGGAGCCTTAGGCCCTTACATTTACAAGGCAGGGCTGAATTGGTCACCTATGAAGCTGCACCATTGCAGAACCTTTGCTTCCATATTCAGGGCCTTAGCCAGGGTGGGGCAGATACTGTGCTGCCACCACCATTGGGGCAGTGTCAGGATGCTGTCAGCGGCTCCCGACTGGTTGCCCAGGAAAGACAAGGAAAAGTTTCTTACAGTCCTTCTTTATTTCAATCTTTGCAGAGAGAGGCTACAGAACCCAGATTATTGGATAATGGCATTGTCCCAAGTGAATCTCCACCCCCCATCTCTCCCACTTCTTCATTCCACACTTCTACGGGTGTGGCTATGTGCTCTTTGCTCTCCTACTTTTAAGGCTCACCAAGTTCTGGGAGATGGAGGGTCTGGAATGCTTTCTCATGACAACATGTCAGCCAGTTGCTGCTCCTCCTCTCCCATTATTTCCCAACTTTTCCCCTCATCTGCCTCATCTACCTCCTGCAAACCACTGTTGCAAATCTATACTGTCTTCCTCCTCCTCCTCACTGGGAGGGTCAGGATGGGGAGGCGGTCTCCACCATTCCTCCTCTGCCCGGTCCCTGACAGGCAATTATTGACCCCATCATATGGCAGCTTCCATTTAAAGCTAGGGTGGGTGCAATGACACAATGGTCCTCTCTCTCCCTGGCACCACTGCGCCAGCCCTCAGTTTCCCTTCCCTCAGGTGATTTCCCCCAATGGAGAATGAATCATGAGCGACAGTGGTTTTTTCTTTTGGGAAAACAGGTTGCAAACAAACTTTATTATAACAGATGTAAAGAAGGAGTTTTGGTTCTTCTTTCTTCCACAGAAATGTAACAAACCGTGAGGATATTCACGGCACAGTGCTGTTGCTTTTTATTAAAATGTATACTGTCTCAAGTTATAGGCTGTATGCTGTTCAGGCTCAAGGTTACTTTCTTTTACACAACTTTCATAGATCAGAGTTCTCCACACACACTTCAGGAACTTAGGGTTTTAACTGGACTGTTTCCCTTACAGACCCCCAAATCCTCCTTGGCCTCAGAATCACTACTGCCCTTTCCTGTCACAGTATTCCCTCTGAGGACCCCTTTTTTCCTATAAACACCATGTGGGACTGTGTCTTTTTTATTTTAACAGGGTTCTGTGATTCAGAACCTTAGAGCATATACTGAGAGTTCTCGGCTCTCCTCAGCTCTACCACCTGTCAGAACAAACTCTCCTGATCGAATCCAACTCACAGACTGAATCCCTCTCACACACTCCTCACTCCACTCCAACTGCCTCCCTTGGAACTACGGCTGATCAGGAGCTGTTACTAGTTAACTGTTTGCTGGGGGGGTGGGGGGCAATGACTCAACCTGCTCAGCAAACAAACTTTTCAGTCACAGTGGGCACATCAGAAACAGGGGCCAAATGTGGCCCTCCAAGTCTCTCTATCTTGCTCTTGGGACACTTCCCAGCCCACACCCTTCATCAGCCCTACTCCATCAGCCACAGGCAGCATGGTCAGTGGTCAGGATGATGGCAGCTGCCTCCAACAATATCTGGAGGGCACTAGGGTGAGCAAGGCTGAGCCAGAATATTTCTTCCTAATTGGCCAGCTGCATTGTTGACCCAAACAGGACAAGTTCACATTCTGCATTAATCACATCTGTGCCCACAGTCAATCCTGTCATAGAAACTTTAAAAGCTGCTTTAGTCAGGCTCACTGGTCCATCTAGATCAGTATTGTCTGCACCATTGGTGGTGTATCTCTAGCCTGTGGGCCAACTTTGGCCCACCAGGAAGTGTAAGGTGGCTGATGGGGCCTTTTTCCCCAAACCAAGCCCACCTGTCCATCTGCTGACACCACTGGGTGATGAGGAGGGAGACAGAGTTCAATCCTTCTTAGGGCTGCTTCAGGAGCACACTTCCTGCATGGAATGTGCTGGTGAAGTGGACCCCTGCAGCCAGCAATATTGTTCCCTCCATTCATCAGCTGGTGAGCGAAGGATCCAAGGCTCCTCACTTTGGCTGTATGCACCTATTCCCCCACCAAAGCGAGGTTTTTTGAAAGTCCTTTTGTAAACAGCGCTGCACCACCCAGGGTTTTGGAGGTTCAGAGAGCAGTGCTGGGCTGTTTGCAAAAGGGCTTTCAAACAGCCCTTTTGCTATGTCTTAAAGTTCCAATAGTTAGGGCTTCAAAGCTCAGTGTCACCTGTTGTAACTGCCCACCTATCAAATTTGGCCCTCCAGGGCTGAGCTGTCACTCAGGACAGAAAAGGCTTCCCCCGCTCATCCCTTGTCTACACCAACAAGAACTGGCTCACCAGAGTTTCAGGGGGGGCATTCCCAGCCCTACATGGAGATGCACTTGGGGACTGAACCTGCAGCCCTCTGAATGCAAGGCAGGTGCTCTACCACTAAGCTGTGCTCCTTTGCCAAAATACTCTGGTATTTAGATCCTTTGTTTTAAGATGGGCCCATTCCCCCATCATTTCCATGCCCCCACCCTCCCCCGCAAAAATCCTGAACTGTGTTGTATGATTCATCCACGGAGCAACTTGAACCAGAGGAATTAGGTCCAACTCTGTTTAGTGATGGCACTGGAATATTAAAGTCAGCAAGGGAGCGTTTGCCTGGAGAGATTGGGAGTGGGGCGGGGGCAAGGAGAGAGTGTTCAGTTTATGTTTGTCAGAGTCACAGAGGAAAATCTAATTAAAGATGGCGTCCGAGCTTGGCAAAGACTGTAGATGGTGCCAGAATATAAAACACAGCTCCTACCCACAGATCAGAAGGCAATATTAATAAACCCATGGAGAGGGGATGGCAGGATCAGCCGGTAATATTGATAAAATGCAAAGCAAAGACAAAGCGTCCAGGGAATATTGGATGGCAGGACTGATAAAAAATGAAATAGGAGCCATTTCGACAGAGGTTGGTGACAATATATCTCCGCCTCCTGCCAGCGTTGCTCTGGTCATTTCCCGGGAGGAAGCATTCATTCCATAGCAGGGAAGGGGGAATCTCAGGCTTGGAGAGCAACTGTGCCCAGAGGCGGAGCTAGCTGCTCCAGCACCCAGAGCGGCATACATGCTGTGCACCCAAGGGTGGGGCTAGCCTCCCATGGGTGTGTGGTGAGTGTCCCAGGAGGTGGCACGGCAAATTCACACACACACACCCAGGGATGACACCCGGGATGGACTGCACCCACCGCACCCCCTTCCTCTGCCAGTGACTGTGGCCCCCATTCAGCCCTCAAGACTCTCCCCAGGCCATGCCCCTTACCCAGTCCTGCTTTGCATCCCCATCTAATGTTCTTGCATGGCTGGAGTGTGACCTTGAACTTAGATCATGCCTCTTGCTTTCTTGAGTGGAAGATAGAGAGTGGGAGATGTGCCTATAGAATCAAGCCCACTGTGCAAAAGAGAGCCGGCGTGGTGTAGTGGTTAGAGTGTCAGACTAGGACCTGGGAGACCAGGGTTCAAATCCCCACTCTGCCATTAAGCTTACTGGGTTTGACTTTGGGCCAGTCACTGTTCCTAAGACAGCGCTACCTCACAGGGCTGTTGTGAGAATTAAATGAAGAGTTGGGAAACCATGTGCCCTATAGTGAAACATGATAAATAGTAATAAAGATGTCCTTCGCATTTGTCACTCTTCCCACAAGTTGTAACAGGCTATATATGCTTTCCTGGCACCTGTAGGGTATTGGTGTGTGTGTTCCTTCTTTTTAGGTGTGTGTGGATGAAAACTAATATTGCCACAACTTTGAAGTTCTCGAGGGTGTTTTGTGGGGAGGGGTTGTTTGCCTTTGTGTATGTTCAATTAAAGGTATGCAAATTTAAAATTGCCTATCCAGATGGCAACCGTACAGATCAGCAGCTCTGAAACACGATCACAGTGAGCCACCCTTAGTTTAAATTAAAACTATTCAAGCCACAGCTTGCACAAGCACATATTTATGGGGAGGAAATCAATGCATGGTGGTTTATCCCGGCTTATTGCTGCTTCTGGGCTGCAGGGGATCGCTTAGAAAACCTCCATGTACAGAGCCAGTATAGCTTTGATTACCAGTTTTCTGGGGTGGGATGGTAGGAATAACAAGGTAAGTCCACCTTTTTATGTTCTGCTTGAGATCTTCTAAACACACACACACACACACAGAGAGAGAGAGAGAGAGAGAGAGAGAGAGAGAGAGAGAGAGAGAGAGAGAGAGAGAGAGAGATGAAAATAGATTGATAGATTGCAGGGCCACATAGACACAGATCTGATCCAAAAAAGGGAATTATTAGGTTCATGTTTTCAAATACCTGAGAACTGAGTGTCACCTGTCCATTTCTCATGGAAGTCCCTCTTCCCTGCAAACAGTGGTTGAAGGATTTTGTGGCCTTGTTGCCTATGCAGATAGTGCTTCAAGTTGACTGCAGCAATGGCATTATCGGCACATTTCAGGGGGAGGGTGGCTGCAGCATCAGGGGCAATTTGAACAGCAATTATGATCTACACAGGACAAGAGGAAGAGGCACACGAGCCCTGGGTTGCCCACCCGTAATTTTGGTGCATGAATCAAACTCACCAGGAAGGGAAGAATGTATTGAGGCCAGTTGTCTAAATCTCACCGTCTTGAGAGCAAACTGCTTTCCTGCAGGGGACCTTTTCCTGTACAGTGGTACCTCAGGTTACAGACACTTCAGGTTACATAGGCTTCAAGTTACAGACTCCGCTAACCCAGAAATATTACCTCAGGTTAAGAACTTTGCTTCAGGATGAGAACACAAATTGTGCTCCGGCAGTGCAGCAGCAGCGGGAGGCCCCATTAGCTAAAGTGGTGCTTCAGGTTAAGAACAGTTTCAGGTTAACAACAGACCTCCGGAACAAATTAAGTACTTAACCCAAGGTACCACTGTATGGGACGCGGGTGGCGCTGTGGGTAAAAGCCTCAGCGCCTAGGGTTTGCCGATCGAAAGGTCGGCGGTTCGAATCCCCGCGGCGGGGTGCGCTCCCGTTCCTCGGTCCCAGCGCCTGCCAACCTAGCAGTTCGAAAGCACTCCCGGGTGCAAGTAGATAAATAGGGACCGCTTACTGGCGGGAAGGTAAACGGCGTTTCCGTGTGCGGCTCTGGCTCGCCAGATGCAGCTTTGTCACGCTAGCCATGTGGCCCGGAAGTGTCTCCGGACAGCGCTGGCCCCCGGCCTCTTAAGTGAGATGGGCGCACAACCCCAGAGTCTGTCAAGACTGGCCCGTACGGGCAGGGGTACCTTTACCTTTACCTTTTACCACTGTATCCAGTTTCCAGAATTTCTAGAGGAGAGCTAGCATGGTGCAATGGTTAGAGTTTTGAGCTGGGAACTAGACCACCAGAGTCCAAACCCTCACTTTGCCGGGTCCTCAACTCTCAGGTAGCAACCTGCCTCACAGCAATGTTGTGAGGATGGGAGGGAGGACCCCCATGCATGGCAAATGGATAGACCGACAGACAGACTAGCTCCAAAGCAGAATCACTGACCTGTAATGACCAGCTTATTGCTCAAAATGCATTCTGATCCAACCTAACAGGACCAAAACATTTGAGGAACAACCGTGGCTCCGTGGTTTGAGCATCTACCTTGCATGCAGAAGGTCTCAAGTTCAATCCCTGGCATCTTCGAGTAGGACTGGGAGACATTCCATGTCTGAAACCCGGGAGGGTTACTGCCGGTCCGTGTAGACAATATTAGCTGGATTGGTGAGTTGACACAGTCTGCTGCACCAGTTGGGTTTCTGTTTGCTTCTGCTTTTGGGGAGCGTGGCTCAGCTTTTGTGCTGAGCTCCACTCCCAAACTTCTAAACTCCTCCCAGAGCCCCAACCCAAACTGTTGGCTCTGCCCCCCAGGTGTCAAACTGCTTTCTTTAGAGAGCTTGCAATGTTTGGTTTCTAGGGGAGAGAGGAAAAGAGGTGCCACCCTGCAAGCTGGGCTGCCCTTCCCATTGTCCAGTGTATTGTGATTGCCTGTCTTCATTCCGTGCTGGAGAATGCAGAGGGGCCAGGCGATCAGCTGCCCTTGCTTTGGGCTCTGGGCTCGGATAACAGGATTTGTCAAACAAAAGCACAGACCGCCATGCAGCAGAGAGGGGAGGGAGGAAGATGAGCAGCGATGGAAAGCCCAGGGCAAGATGAGTCCGCAGCAGGAGAAGAAGAAAAGGCGCTTTGTGTCATCTATTCTGTGCTCCTTTTTTCTACCTTCAAAGGGGCTTTTGTGTCTGGTAATGTGAATAAATAGTTATCGGAAAGGAATGACCCCCCCTCCCCGTCTTGCCGCCTTGTCTCCAAGCTGGTAATCGCTACGGGAAACAAGGTGGAGGTGGGAAAGGTGGCAGAAAACAACATGCTCTGGGGGGAGGTGGGTTGGGGGGTGCTTCAAAAAAGCTAATTTTTTTTAAAAAAATCACTATAGCTTCATTAGACTATCTGTTTACTGAATATCCATCCTGATTGGTTCGTATAAGGTTTACAGGGAGGTTACACAACGTTTTCTATTTGTCAAACATTGGTCCTCGTTCGTTTCCACAGAGGTTATATGACATACAGCCAAACGAGTGTTATCTCATACATTCCAGGGCATTTCTCAAACACTCTTCTTATTGAAAAGGGGGAGAGAGAGAAGCCATGGGGTTGTGGGATGATGGGTTTGTTGCACAAGACTGCCAAGTAATTTGCAGACATGTGTTAGACTCCCAGCTAAAAACAACAGCAGCCTGGAAATGCCCTGTGACCCTGCCACAGACAACACACCTTGTGTCGAGATGGCTAATGTTGCCAACTTTTCAGGTGTCTACTATAGCTGTGTTGGTAGCAGCAACTCAGAGCAAATATTGGCCTTTGTCTGCATGCTTTAGAAAGCATCACTTGATTTTTGCAGATCAAGCTGCAAGTACAGTGGTACCTCAGGTTAAGAACTTAATTCGTTCTGGAGGTCCGTTCTTAACCTGAAACTGTTCTTAACCTGAGGTACCACTTTAGCTAATGGGGCCTCCTGCTGCTGCCGCGCGATTTCTGTTCTCATCCTGAAGCAAAGTTCTTAACCCGAGGTACTATTTCTGGGTTAGTGGAGTCTGTAACCTGAAGCGCCTGTAACCTGAAGCTTCTGTAACCCGAGGTACCACTGTACATGCACAAGAGCAAGCTGGGGCATTTTTCCCCCCAGGTCAGTTGGCAAATTGAAAGTATGTGCTGCCTCCGACACAGCCTGTATGTGCTACTGTGCACCATCAATCCAAAAGAGTCTGATATAAGACAAGAAAAAGATGGCAAACCCACTGGGAAATGCTCTTATAACTTTCCGATGTGCAAATGCAGTAAAATAGCCGGTCTTAAATCCAGGGTTATTTCCTCTACAGCCCTAGGAAATGAAATGGCTTAACAGAGAAAGCCAACCACAGTGCGCTGTTAAATTCAGCCACTAAACTGGTTGCTGTTGTTAAACAAGTGCAGACAGCCGCTCAGGCAGAGGCGTGTCCCCGATGAAAGTAGCGATTGGGTGGAGAGTTGCAGCGGGTCATTTGCTAGGGAGGGGAAGAAGAGCAAGTTCTGAGTAGTCAATGAACAGCTTGTGGGTAACGCTCAGCTCATTAACAGGCCATGCAGGGAAGCAAGGCAAACTGAGGCAATGGTGCCATCTGGTTGCAAAAAATGGGCAATAGGCTTGGCCCTGGAACAGCAGCGTCTTTGACATTACATCACAAGCTAACATTATGTCACGTGCGGGTACATTAAAAATTTATTTAATCCGGCTGCTTATTGTTCAGATTTCTTTTTTTTTAAATCCTAAATTTTCAGATAAAAGCTGCTCAGAGCAATTTATGATGTGGGAAGGGGGATCCTGGCTATGTTCCTGCTCTCTCTCTGCTGTTTTTCCAAACCAATACCTGAAGCCTAGCAAGAAGCAGAACAGCCAGGCAGGGGGATTTGGAGCACAGTCTGACTCTCCCAAGGCTGAGTTACTTTGCAGTGGGATGCAGGGGAGACAGTGGAACCTACAACAAAATGTTGCAGTGCTGAACATTCTTGCTCAGGGTCCCTTCCACCCAAGACAGGCAACCGTCCAGTGATGCTGAATGTTGGGAGATTCAGAACTGACCAAAAGAGGTGCAACTTCACACTGCACAGAATTAAAATGTGGAACTCACTGCCACAAGACACACTGATGACCAACAACTTCAGTGGTTTAAAAAAAGGATTAGATAGATACATGGAGGACAAGACTATTGATGGCTATGAGTCACAATGGCTGTGTCCTACTGTACCTCCACTGTCAGAGAATGTAACCTCTGAAGGTTAGTTGCTGGGAATCACAGGTGAGCCAAGCACTGCTGTTGCGCTCAGGTCCTGCTTGCAGGCTTCCCACAGGCATCTGTTTGGCCACTGTGAGAACAGGGTGCTGGATGAGATGGGCCTTTGGCCTGAGCCAGCAGTGCTCCTATTGGGTTCTCTCTCCTGCTGAGGACACCCGCCCTTCCTGTGTTTTGAGACAAGGAAACCATTGCCTGTGGCTTTCTGAAAAGGAACACCTCATCGCTTCCACAGTCAAAATCTGCAACGTGGCCCTATTTTGAACGTGGCCAACATGGAATTCCATGAGCCCATGTCCCCACCAGCCTTGCAGGAAGAAGATTCTTGACACCTTTTCACCTGTACCTGTTGCCTGTCCCAGAAGAAAAAGAAGAAGAAGAGGAGGAGGAGGAGGAGGAGTTTGGATTTGATATCCCGCTTTATCACTACCCAAAGGAGTCTCAAAGCGGCTAACATTCTCCTTTCCCTTCCTCCCCCACAACAAACACTCTGTGAGGTGAGTGGGGCTGAGAGACTTCAGAGAAGTGTGACTGGCCTAAGCTCACCCAGCAGCTGCATGTGGAGGAGCGGAGACGCGAACCCGGTTCACCAGATTACAAGTCTACCGCTCTTAACCACTACACCACACTGGCTCCTCCTATGTTGTTTTCCTTGCCTCACTTCGACTTTCACTTATTTTGTTTGCTTGCATTCCCCTCAAACAAGGGTCCAGGACTGGGCAGGGGGAGGCAAGCAAAGAAGCGGAAGGAAGCACCTGGGCACATATTAAAGACTGTGGCATTGCAGATGCTTCGGGGGGGGGGAATGATTTAAACATGAAGTCAAAGACGATAATGGTGTTGTCAGAGCTGCAGTGTTAACACCAATCAATAATTCACTGATACACTGCCGGTGTGCCTTCAGCTATCATGTCCGCCTTTGGCAGGCGGGGGCAGGGGGGAACGGGTGCAGTAACAGGCAATTTGGTCCCTCGTGGCTTGAGGCTCATCTTCAAACGGAGGCTTTAATGACCTTCTGCAGCTTCAGATAGGGAGGAATGACAGAATCGACTGACACTAGGTAAATACCGCCTTTGGTTAAATTACATAGCCTTTCTGCGTAAATTTTGAGTTGGTGGGTCTGGGCCTGAAATGGCTTCATCATCAGAACAGAAGAAGATCCCTGCTAGATCAGGCCAATGGACAATCTAGTCATAAAATCACAGAACTGTGGAGTTGGAAATGGACTGTGAGGATCATCAACCTCCTGTAATGCAAGAATCCTTCACCCAACATGGGGCTTGAACCCGCAACCCTGAGATTAAGCATCTCATGCTCTACCAACTGAGCTAAGTCCAGCATCCTGTTCTCACAGTGGCCAACCAGATGCCCATAGGAAACCCTCAAGCAAGGAGGGTCCAAGTGCAAGAGCCCTCTCCCCTCCTACAGGTTCCAGCAAGTGGTCTTCAGAAGTGTTACTGCCCCCAACTGTGGCAGTAACCAGGAGCGGTCAGCACAGTGGGGTGGGGCTGCCCCACTGCCCTCCCAACTGCGGGGTTGCTCCTGCGTACCAGAGCAGTGCAGAGGTGGGGCAGTGAGATGGAAAGGTGGGAGTTGGATGGGTGCCCAGCAGAATGAATCCTGCATGGCTACCGGTGCACCAACATAACCCTGACCCCACCACCTGCTCTGCTGCCCCCCACTGCCCTGGTAAATGGCAGGCCCAGCCAGCAGAGTTGTAGCCCGAAGCAGACAGAGCCCATTCCCAAGCAGGAAGTGTAGGGTATTAAAAATGCAGACAAACCAACAATTCATGTTTTGCTAGATACGCACATGATAGGAGCTGAAGCTTACAGAGTTTTCCTGCTAGAGAGAGCTCTGAGAGAGACACTCCCACTGTGCCTTGACAGGAAAGGCTATACAGTATATATTATTACCTGCCTGAACACACCCTCGCCTTCTTTCCAACTCTTTCTGCTCTGCCAGCAATATGACAACATCTGCATGTCTGAGCTCCAAACTGGGGGCACAATTTTAAGCTAGACTTAAGTATGTATTCGGGACGTGGGTGGCGCTGTGGGTTAAACCACAGAGCCTAGGACTTGCTGATCAGAAGGTTGGCGGTTCAAATCCCCGCAACGGGGTGAGCTCCCATTGCTCGGTCCCTGCTCCTGTCCACCTAGCAGTTCGAAAGCATGTCAAAATGCAAGTAGATAAATAGGTACCCCTCCGGTGGGAAGGTAAACAGCGTTTCCGTATGCTGCTCTGGTTCGCCAGAAGTGGCTTAGTCATGCTGGCTACATGATCTGGAAGCTGTACGCTGGCTCCCTCGGCCAATAAAGCGAGATGAGCGCCACAACCCCAGAGTCGGCCACGACTGGGCCTAATGATCAGGTGTCTCTTTACCTTTTTTAAGTATGTATTTGTAACTGAATTACCATTTTAAGCCTGCCTGAACAAAGCTGTTGTATCTGTTACAAGTTTTCTGAATGAATAAATGTTTATTTTTACCTTTTACAACTCCGTGATTGTTATTTTAAGGGGGAGAAAAGGGGGAAATGCTAGGAAAATCCAGCCTGACTTAAAGCACTCTGGATTGCTTCAACTAAAAGGCTAAAACTAACCTATCCAACCTTCCCTTTTAAGCTGCAAAGGGATGGCACTCTGCTGAACTCACAAACACGAGGAAGGGACTGTTTTGGGGTTAGGGGAAAACTGTATTTGATTATATGTTGTTCTTATATTCAACTAATAAAATATTCAAAACAAACAAACAAATAAACATGAAGAAGGAAAGATAATATCTAATGAATATGTCCTCTCCTAACATCTATTCACATCCCAACAGGAAGAAGGTTGAAAGATTCAGGAACAACAGAAGAAAGTCCTTCTTCACACAGCACATAGTTAAAGTGATGGAATTCACTCCCACAAGGAGTGATGGCCACCAACTTAGCTGGCTTAAGCAAAGTCATAGCTACTAGCCACAAGGACTATGTTCTGCCTCCACTATCGTAGTGAATGGGATGCGGGTGACGCTGTAGTCTAAACCACTGAGCCATTTGGGCTTGCCAATCAGAAGGTCAGCAGTTCGAATCCCCACAACGGGGTGAGCTCCTGTTGCTCTGTCCCAGCTCCTGCCAACCTAGCAGTTTGAAAGCACGCCAGTGCAAGTAGATAAATAGGTACCACTGTGGCAGGAAGGTAAACAGTGTTTCCATGCACTCTGGCTTCCTTCACTGTGTTCCGTTGCACAAGAAGCAGTTTAGTCATGCTGGCCACATGACCCAGAAACCTGTCTGTGGACAAACACCAGCTCCCTTGGCCCAAAAGTGAGATGAGTGCCGCAACCCCATAGTCACCTTTGACTGGACTTAACCGTCCAGGGGTCCTTTACCTTTACCTTTCTTATCGTAGGCAGTATGCCTCTGGGTACCAGTCGCTTGGAATCACAGGTGGAGAGAGTTGCTGCTGAAGGCATCTCAGAGGCATCTGGCAAGGAGGCACCTTCAAGGATCGGGGGCAGGACCATGCAACTCTGAACACACTCCCGCCATCTCTGGCCTCCCATTCTGCACACAGGGGCAGCTTCTCGGTGCTGCAAGCATCGCCTTCCCAACAGGCCTTCTGGTCAGTATTCCACGGAGGCCGCTGGCAGCCTTGCGGAACCCGTGACCCACAAACGCCTTGATTAGCACTTCTTTTCAGCCCATTTAGCTACGCAAATGCCTCCGTCACGGCTGAGCGGCCACGTCTTTGCCACTTGCTTTCCCATTAATTCAGCGCGAAAATTGGTGGTGCCTGGAATACAGGTGGAGCCGCCGCCGCCGCTTCCGTCTCGGTTTCTTGACACCTGCCCTCCTTCTCCACCAGAGTTAATCATGCAGGGAACAAAGATCCCTTTGAATCGCTTAATGACTTCGTTTCCCCGAGGCCAGAGAGAGAAAGTGTGTGCGGCAGCAGCGGTGGCGGCATCGCCAACCACACTGCTCTAGCGCACGGTTGCCAACTTTCATGACCAAGGTATCTATGCTCCTGAACATTTAATGGCAGCTTGATCCTCAGGCATTAACAGGCGAGAATGTTTCCTCTAATTCACCTGCTAATTTTCTGTTGATCAAACCGTATATTTTTTTAAAAAGTCAAAAGAGTAGCTCAGACTACGTTTTATGTTGATCAGTTGATAACTGCACTCCCAGCATTTAGCAACAAAAGAGTTATCAAAACTTATTCATTTTGTAATATGCTTTTGGTGTTTTCAATGAATATTTCCACACACACACACATAATTTTTCACACTATTTTAAATAAATTTTAAATTCACGTGCTTCTGGCTCTTTGGTCACTATCTGTATGCTCACTGGAGCAAATTAATATAGTCTGAATTAAGAACCTAGGTTTTTTACGTGCAAATGAAGCCGCTGAGGTTATCTCTGCTTAGGAAAATCACAGTGTGTGTGAAGCAGCCTTGCAGGCCAATGATATAGAACGTTTTGAAAGAGAAAGACAGGGAATGCGGACAAAAAAAATGCCCCTTAAAATAAATCCCACACGCCAACTTTAAAGACACTTTATTTTCTCTTCACATCTCTAACCTCGCTCCTCTGTTTCTTTTCCAGAAGTTTGCTCTTGCAAGCCTGTACTGCCATCTGGTGGGATTTCTGTGCAAGTGATCCCAGTTAGGGCTGAATTAAGACTCATAGATGCCCTGAGCACCGAAAATATTATGGTGCCCCCTTCTATATGTAATTCAAAACAAACACAATGCCAAACTGGAAAATTTAAATTGTGTAGTGGAGTGTAAAGAAGTCTAACAAAGCTTTGAATTTTCCCATGATGACTACTGTGGTGTGGGACTTTTGGTTGGTTGGTTGGTTGTTTGGTTGGTTGGTTGGTTGGTTGGCTGGTTGTTTTTCAAAAACAAAATCCTCATTATTATTTTTTGAGCCATTATTATTTTGCTGATGCCCTAACAACATGCTTGGTCCACCGATTGGGCAATCCACTGCAGCATTTAGTGTAGGCTCCAGATTTGTTTGGAAGGGGCTAAGTCAGGGATGAGGAACCTTTGACACACAAGACCTCCACATGCAGCCTATGAATCAATTTCCCCCAAACTGCACCCACCTGCCCCAAACCTGAATATTGTATTCAGCATCTGGTGTGGGGCAGGCAGAGACATAGTTGGATTAGCAGCTTACCCCTGCAGGAAGCAGGATTGAACTTGATCCTGCAGGGTAGCAGGAACCCCACCTGCATGGGACAACTTTGAGAGGTGAGTTGGACAACCCAACCATCAGTCACCTGCCATTCCCCTGCCATCATTATTATGTCAGGTGATTGGCAGGGGTATAGTCCCACCTACCTAAGTTAGCCTATGGGGTTTGGGTGTCATGCACACAGAGAAGTGGTGAGAGCCACCAGCTGGGGAACCCAAGGAATGAAGGCTCAGAGCCCAGGGACTGGTGGTGGGACAACGATGAGTAGATAGAGGGAGAAGAGGGAGCAGACTGAGAGGAGGTGATGTCAGAAGCTGAAGCGGCAACAGGGTTTAGTGAGCAGGGAGAGTGTGTGGCAGACAGAAGTCCAGAAACGGAAACTGAAGAGGAGAGGGGCCAAAAGGCAGAAATGAATCAGGCTGGTGAAGAAGCCAGGGTGTCTCCACTCCTGCTACAACAAGCTCCCCTGCCCCCTGGTTTCCCAGGATTAGAAGAGGCATGAAGAGGGAGCAGCAGAGACAGGCTAAGGAACCACCATGTCCTCCCACTTCCTGGCCACTTTCACCACTGCCCATCTGTTGCCCTTTGTGCCTGCAGCCCAGAATGAGACAGCAGTTTAAGTGTAGTCTGCATCTGCTCCTTGTCACCGCTCACACTGCTGCTCAGGCAGCCTTAGCAAAGAGGAGGAACAGGGTCTGGTGGGGCTTTGGGGATCAGCAGCAGGCCCCGTGCAGGGATGTGGGCCTTGGCCGATGCCCTGTGGTGCCAACTCCGGGCACCAGGACTGCGTGCACACTTACCCTTTGAAAACTTTGCACCCTCCAAAAAAAGATGAAAGGAAAGCCCAGCCTGTCTTTTAGAAAGCACTTTAAATGGTAAGCAATTTTTATTAGTCATTCACAGTTCACAAAGCCAGGCATTTATAATAGCCCAAGCACACAAAAAATAAGCAAATCCTTCCAGGGGATTCAGGCTGCTTCTCTGGCCATTTCAAGAAGGCAGGGCTTTCACAGCCAAAGGAGAAGACCCAGAGGGCAGAACAGGAAGGGCACCTCCTTCTCCTCAAGAGCCACAAGGAAATCGGGACTCTGGGAGGAGGAAAGCACAGGAAGAAGATCAGGGGGGAAGAACGATGCTCCTACTTTGGGGAAACATCACATGTCACTGCTAGAGCTGCTACCAGGTCATTATTTCCCAACAGACGTTTCAAATTACTAACTGAGTGACTGGTGCTTTTTCGGGTTTCATCCAGAGATCAGGAAAAAACTAGAGGCTTCTGCATTTTCCTTCCCCCAGATTCCTGCCCAAGCTGTATGCATGAGATCAAGGATGCGGAACAGGTGACCCTCGGGATGCCATTGACCTACAATTCTCATCAACCCCCAGCCGGTATGACCAGTGGTCAAGAATGATGGGAGTTGTAGTCCAACAACATTGAGGTCATGAGTCCCATAGAGATGTCACGGAGGGCATGGGAGGATCCTGAGGAGGAATGGAAGCAACTTGGGGCATTGGATCAGGGGAGTCCTGAAGGGGGTCCTGGCCATAGCTGCCAACATTTCCCTTTTTTAAAGGGAAATTCCCTTATTCTGAATAGGATTCCTCACAAGGAAAGGGAAAAGTTGACCGCTATGGTCCTGACAGGATGGGGGAAATTGTCTGTAGGCAGGGGCGTAGCACTGTTTGCCAGTGCCTGGGGTGGGTGCGTGTGCATGTGTGCCAGGCAGGTGGAGCACGCTTGCCCAGCCCTCAATACCCAATGGGCACTCGTGCACCAGGCGGGGCATGGAGGGTGAAGAGCACCCCCGTGTTCCCCAACCTGTGCCCTCCCTGGACTGCCATTCGCATGCCAAGTGGGGGCACAGCACCAAAGGTGCTGTTCACCCTCTGCACTCTCCAGGCAGGGCATGACAGGAATCTCTGTGCGGCCGCCTGGTTTTCACATACACCTCTTCAGACTGTGCACCTGGGGCAACAGCCCCTCTGGCACACCCCACACTATTCCACTGACTGTGAGATCCCAAGATGTGTCTGAGCCCACAGAAATCCAGGAAATAGAAAGCTGGGTCCAGGGAAGGGATAATTCAGGTTGGCAGAAAAGTACCCCTGTGGCATCAGGCACCTCTAATCAGAGACATCCTGCAGTTGAGTTCCCCTACCCCAGCACTGCCTCTGGGTGGTGAGGAGTTTACTCCTGCAGGGGGAGGCAACAGAGACTAAATTGGATGCTGAGTCAGTGCTGTCAACACCTCCATCCTCCAGGGTCGTGGAGGCACTAGAGGTGGCATGAACAGAGCTCACAGACCCAACTCACTAGGTCAGTGGCCCATCCAGCCCAGCATCCTGCTCTTACAGTGGCCAGCCTGTGGGAAACCTGCAAGCAGCACATGAGCATAACTGTGCTCACCTGTGGTTTCCAGCCACAAGTATTCAGAATCATTACTATTTCCATTTGTGGAGGCAGATCATAGCACTCATGGCTGGTACGTAGAGTTAAACATTAACAGAAGAGTCCTAATGGTAAGGGCTGTTTAGCAGTGGAACAGAGGTGGCCAGCTGTCTTTCTGTGGAAATAGGCAACCACATATCAGTGCTGTAGCTGCAGGTTCCTGCAATGAGTGGGGTTAAATGGCCTCGGGGTCCCTTGCAATGCTAAAATCCCATGGAGGGAAAGGCAGAGGGCTGGGGGTGAGCACCTCACCTGTCCGTGTCTTAATACGCTGGCATTGAGAAGTGGAGATTGGTGTCCGATGGGCCGCTGTCCAGGTCAGTCACAGCTTGGAACATGACTCTGGAGACACTGGGAGGTAAAGAAATGAGGTCAGACCGAACTTGCTCTCTTGCAGAATCTGGACAAGAGCTGGTAGTGGATTCAGAACACAAAAACCTGCTGAAGGTGCACATCCAGGAACCCTGGACAAGACCCTCCAACCACCCTTGTGAGATGGTCACTTAGTTGCCCCAAACACACCAGCACGTCAGCCTGCCACAGCAATGTGAGGTGCAAGTCCATCAATAAAACTGAGGTTTCCAGACATGCTACCCAATAGAGCAGCTCTGGGAAAGGGGTTGGAGAGGAAGGCATCAAGGCTCTTTGGAAGGCCAGCAAACCACTAAAGATGCTGCAAGCCCACCAGAAAAAGGAGGAGGGGGCAGCCCACAGGTGCTGCTCAACCACCTTGCCTCCTATTATAAGTCCACAGGGTGAAATCAAGGGCAATTCTGGACTTGGGGAGCATGTCTGAATCTTCCCTGGATTGAGACCCACACACAGTACATGCAAGGTCAAGCATGGTGGGCCTCTTGAGCTCACACACACTTTGTCACCAAACCCCCACTTCAAAACATATCCCAGATTGGGAAACCTTCTCCCCATGGGCATAATTAGGCCTGGCATTGGCTGGCATACATATGTCCTGAAGACAATGAAGACGACAGCAATATTTCTTCATGCCAGTTGCTGTAAAATGGTAGGAGGGGAGAGTGGCTCTTGTGCTCAAATCTCACTTGCTGGTTTCCCATTGGGGCATCTGGTTGGCCACTGTGAGAACAGGATGCTGGACTAGATGAGCCATTGGTCTGATCCAGCAGGTTCTTCTTCTGTTCTTATCTCCAAACAGGGCTAGGAAGGACCTCTGCTAGAAATCCGGGTCAGTGCAGACAAGAATGAACTAGATGGACCAATTGTCGCCTTATCACCCTCCAACAGTGAGTTAAGCATTCCAGAAGTGCTTTCTTTTGCACATAGAAGGAATAGCAAAGAAAGATGGGTTTGACAATAACTCCCTTCTGTCTCAGTCACAGCACCCACTATGGAGAAATTATCTTAACACTTTTAGTTAGTTAGTGTGTGTGTGTGTGTGTGTGTGTGTGTGTGTGTCGTATTTTTCACTCTATAAGACGCACTTCTCCCCTCCTAAAAAGTAAGGGGAAATGTGTGTGCATCTTATGGAGCGAATGCAGGCGGGAGGCTCTGCTCAGCGCTCCCTTTAAAGAGCCACATGGAGCATGTGTGCGGCTCTTGGGGGCTTTTCCCCAAGGAGGGAGAAGGGCTGCCCTTCTCCCTCCTCGGGGAAAAGCCCCCAAGAGCCACACACACGCTCCACACGCTTTTTAAAGGGAGCACGGCTCTTGGGGGAGCCTTCTGGTGAGAGGCTGCTGGGGAGAGGCTGCACGCGGCTATCCCATAAACCAGGACAGCAAGCGGGATCACTGCGCTGCAATCCCGCTTGCTGTCCTAGCTTCTGGGATTCAGAATATTTTTTTTCTTGTTTTCCTCCTCCAAAAACTAGGTGCGTCTTATGGTCTGAAAAATACGGTGTGTATATATGTATATATGGACCAATTGTCTGACTCAGTGTAAGGAAGTTCCCTATGAAACAATATAAAAACAGAAGGTAAGGAAAACTAGTTGGCCTAAATGGAATACCCTTTGCCAGTCTCTTTGGATGTGATTCAAATTGCAATATCCATATGCAGATCAACTCCAGCTATAGAATTTGTGTATAGAGATGTTATGGTCTATTTTCCCACTCCTAGGGTTAGAGACTCACTGATATGAGCACTGTTAAAAGAATTCCACATTGGATCACAGCTAGGATTCAGTTAATATATTTTCATACTAATGGGGCAGAACTAGGTAAGAATTATTTTTGGAAGCTGGTGTTAAGGGCAGAAGGGGAGCGTTGAATTGAACTTGCAGGGATAGAATTATCTCAGGAGTGTAAAAAGTTGCTTTAAACTGGGTCAGGGCATTGGTCCATCTAGCTCAACATTTTCTACACTGACTGATAGTAGCAGCTCTCCAGGATTTCAGGCAGAGGACATTCCCAATCTTATTTGGAGACACTGGGGATTGAACCTGGGGCGTTCTGAATGCAGAGCAGATGCTCTACCACTGAGCTATGGCCCTTCCTCATATGTGTAAGCAACAGAAATGTTGCTAAAAGCTATTTGCCCTTCCAGTTGGGTCTCACCTATTGCTCACTTTATCCAGCCTCTCTTGCATGGCATCCTTTCTCATATCGCTCGTGACATGATACACCCGGGTGTGACTGAAAAATAGAATCATAGTGTTGGAAAGGACATCAATATGTCATCTAGTCCAACCCCTGCCCAGGAAACCACAGCAACAGCAACAACCCAACAACAAGAGTAGTCTTCAATTTCTTAACCACCCCATGAGGTTCCAAGATATGTTGTAATAATTTTAAAACAACATTAAAAACAATTAAAGCAGAATAGAATCAAGATAATGGGGAGATCATTAGGTAGTCATCCAGCCTCTTCTTAAAATCCCATTCCAAAGGAGAGTCAACCACCATCCAAGGCAATCTTTGTTCCACAGGAAATTTCTCATAATATTTAGTTTAAATCAATTTTCTTGTCAACTGGACCCATCAGTTTAGGTCCTGGTCTTTGGGAGTATCTGAAAAGGAATCTGATTCATCATCTATGTGACAGCTGTTCAAATATTTGAAGATGGCAATCCTCTCTCCTTTTAACTGTCTCTTCTCTGGGCTAAACATACCAAACCTGCCAGGTTTTGAAGGTCTGGTGCTAAAAATTCACTCATCTCTCAAAGTGAGTCTTGCATACCATTGAGTTGTCACAAGAAGCCATGCTCTACTCTCAGATGGCCTCATAAAATCACACATAATGCTTGACCTCAGCGCTGTTCATTTTTTGGGTGCACATCTGAAGAGGTCTAGCTCCATGGTTTTCTGTTTCCTGCCCTCTGAATCCCCTCTCCACATTGAGTTGCCTGCTGTGGAATCATCTGCATATCTTCTGTGGGATTCCAGCATAGTGCAAAGGATTCAGGATCACTTTCTAGACCAAAGGTGGGGAACCTTCAGACCTGCAGATGTTGTTGGGTTACCACTCTCAACGTCTCTGGCCATTGTGCTGACTGAGGCAGCTGAGTGCTGGAGTACACTAACATCTAGATGGTTGCAGGTCCTCCTTTCTCCATCACCAAATGTTGCTGAACTACAACTCCCATTATCCCTGGCCTTCCTGGGGTGATGAGAGTTGTAGTTCAGCAACATCTGGGTGACCAAAGGTTTCCCACACTACAAAACTATTCTGTGGTTGCATATTTCAAGGAAAGATCAATGTCCCACCCCTGGTCAAGAGTGTGGACTCAGATCATTCAGAGTGCCATTGCTCATCACTTCAATGGACACCATTGACCCATGTGAAGGCTCACCTCCATCGGACAAACTGGATCCTTGTCCTGTCATCTGTCAGGTCCAGGCTGGAACTGGATGAAAGTATTGTGCTGGAACACTCCTGCAACAGTGATATGAAAAGTCTGCTTATGTGCACCAGAAAAATCTTGGTGTATACTCAGTTCTGGCCAAACTAAGCCTCCTGGTGTATATATTGCTCTAGGAGGTGTAGTTTGGAGGCATAGTCAAGTATACACTTCCAGAGGTAATGCAAAATACATAACTTCTGGTAAATGAGCCATACTAGTTGCTAGAGGACCATGAAAGTTTCAGTCTTCCACATGGAATTGCATACTCACTTCTCTGAATTTTGCAATGCAGGTTTGGTTCAGTCAAAATACATTTGAAAATGTGTTCTTTACAGGACCAAAGATCCAAAAAATATTTATTTTAAAGGGGGGAATGAGTTGAAAATGAGCACAAAAAGCTTACAAGTTGCATATTTCAAGGAAAAGTGCATATAAAACTAAGTGCAATTTAAATGCAAATTCATTGTATAGCTCTTTTTTTAAAAGCTATGCAGAAAGTAAGGGAAGAATGGACTAATTGAAACTGACACAGACATAAATACACTGATTTCTCCATAGAATACTTGCTTTTGCAGGCAATGGCTGCATACACACCATACATTGAAAGCACATTGGAAAAATATTCATCACCATGCACACAAAAAGAATGCTGGAAACTGTAGTTTACCACTCACAGAACCACAATTCCCAAGACCCTTAACAAAATACTGTTCTCCAGATGTTTGGAGGAGTGCACTTTCAATAGATGGTGCATCCACAGCCTATAAGCACCTAAGTATTGCTCTTCTGCTTCCTTTTCTATATCCCATTCTCATCTGCACAGAAACTGCTGCAGCTCTCACTCACCCTTGGTGGCCTCCTGTCTTCAAAGGTCTCCCAGGTTTCTGGTTTTGATCTTGCTGCTGCCAAATCTAGGCCAACTGAAGGAAAAGTTCTGATCCCTTCCACCTGGCAGTCCGACCTGTTTTCTGACTTCTGCCTAAAGATCTTGACAGCATCTTCTTCGATCTAAGAGGCAACACAAACACACATGCCACCACCATATTCTCCCCCAAAGTGAAGTCATACAAAACTAGTTGGTCACCATTAATGTCATTACAGTTGTACCTTGGTTTTCGAACAGTTTAGTTCCCAAATGTTTTGGCTCCCAAACGTCGCAAACCCAGAAGTGACTGTTCCGGTTTGCGAACTATTTTTGGAAGCCGAACGTCCGACCGGGCTTCCATGGCTTCTGATTGGCTGCAGGAGCTTCCTGCAACCAATTAGAAGCCACGATTTGGTTTTCAAACATTTTGGAAGTCAAACGGACTTCCGGAACTGATTCCGTTGGACTTCCAAGGTACGACCACTGATTTATGCCAAGTCATAAATGTGAATGACACTTGACTTCATAGAGTTTCATAAGAAGAGAGAGATGAAAAAAACAGGCTTCTGCCCCAAAATGAGATTGCAATTTAGATATTATGAAAGGCAAAGTATGAAGAGAGGGGACTTTGAACAGGACCTCAGCATAGCTAACTTTTTTGCAGGGTCAAACCGTCACTCATATCAGGGCCAACCAACTAAAAAATGCATTTTGCAACTCATGGCTCCAAAAAGACCCAGACTCACTCAAGGCAGAACTTCAACATTTCTTCTCTCTCTCTCTTGCTCTCCCTCCCTTCCCATTGCACAATAAAATATATTTAGAAATGCAGATATTGAGAGGGAAATTAGAAATGCATAGGTTTGAGATAATATGCTTAAAAATAAATAGGTGTGTGCAGATTAAAACAACAATGGATTGATGTAAACCAGGATGGGAAAGACTTGGGAAAGATGTGTGTGACAGCAGTTCTAGATACATGCGGAAGTGAAAGCATGCACATGTGGCTCAGTTATGCTTACCCCTATCCTAGTTACCCACGATGCTATCCACAATGGAAAACCATCCTATACCCCGTAGGCTCCTCTGCATTTTAGAGCCTTGGTTAAATGTGGTTTCAAAAACATGTGAAAGCTTCCCTAAGTGCAGAAGGCTAACCTGGTGCAGATAACCATCCTTGAACATGCAGAGTTTGAGGAGGGTGGTGCTAGCATGCTCATGCTCATATGGCTAGTTAAGCCCCATGATGAGCGGTTACATAGGTCCCCGGTCTCCATGCTAATGTTGTGTGCTGGATCTGAATTCCTTCCAAGCAGTCTGCATGGACAGAGCGTAGAAAGCTGCCCAATGTTAACTCAGCCCCTTGTTTCATCTGTCTCAGTACTGCCAACGCTGACAAGCGGTAGCTTTAATTTTATTCGGTTCGTAAAATGTATACACTGCTTGATGGTTAAAAAACGACAACCTCAAAGCCGCTTATAAAAAGAATGAAACAACGGTATTATTAGTAAAAACAACCATTCGAAGCATTTAATAATAATAATAATAATAATAATAAACACCCCAACGTAATAAATAGACTAAAAATAGATTAAAACACACACCAACTTTCCAAATATTCTGACAGGTTTGTCTAAGCTAAAAGCTTTCCCAGGGATTTGGGCAGGGAAACTTTCCCAGACACACCTGGAAATGGTGGGGATTGAATTTGGGAGCTTCTGCATGCAAAGCAGATACTCTGCCACTGAGCTATGGCTTAGGTAAAGGTAAAGGGACCCCTGACCATTAGGTCCAGTCGTGACCGACTCTTGGGTTGCGGTGCTCATCTCGCTTTACTGGCCGAGGGAGCCGGCATACAGCTTCCGGGTCATGTGGCCAGCATGACTAAGCTGCTTCTGGCGAACCAGAGCAGTGCACAGAAACGCCCACAGCGCCACCCGCATCCCTCAGCACCACCCGCATCCCACAGCGCCACCCGCATCCTGGAACTATGGTTTACCTGCCCCCAATTTCAGCCTGTAGCCCTATTCATTACACTCACCTTCTTCAGCCAATGCTCCAATACATACTCTATCTCTGGCTCAACTATGTTATCAGCCTTAAAGGGAAAAGGGAAAATGAGTGGTAGTGAGAAATTCAACAGGGTCACCTTATAGTAAGTATCACCAGTGCTTTTTTTAAAAATTGGATTACTCAAGGGTATGCAGTACCTGCACCCTTTTTCTAGAAGAAAAGCACTGATATCACACACACCCTTCACCATCTCACAGCCCCTTCTGGGCCCAAAGAGCAGCCCAAGGACCCAAGCAACCTCCTGTGCCCTTACTGGAGCATCGTCAGCTGGGAAAGGTGTTCTAGAAGCCCTGCGGAACAAGATGTACGCTCCCCATGTGGTAATGATCATCCTGAGGCACTCTTAGCGAGGGCCAGATCTCCCTTGCCTCAGCCACCGTTCTCATCTGCCATAGAAAACGTGTGGCCTCTGCAATTCCAGTTGTATGTTTGTGGCAGAGAGACATTATTGCGTCACTAAGTGCAAAAAAACTGTTGTCCGGGCAACCATGATGTCATAATGAGATGGGGGAGGGCAGATACTTATTGGTCAGATTCATTGTGGAATAAATATAGCTGTTTATTCTTTTGAATCTGGAAGACTGTGGACTTTACCATGAAAGGCTGGCTTGTGAAGGTCCAACAATTAGCCTTGAATGAGAAGCTTACTGAGTACTGCAGGGCCAGCAAGGTGCAAAAGACAGGATACTGGATGACCTTCATTTAGCACTTAGCTAAAGATCTCAAAAACTGGTTGTGCACCAACAGCATAAAATACTGGGTAGCTGTTTTTTGTGCGGCAGCAATAGCTTGTTGGTGCAGGATCTTGTCCTAATTTTAAAATTATTAACACCTTAAGCTGTTCTGCCTCATTTCAATATAGTGATTTTAAATTTCTCACCGTTTTTTTATATTCTACATAGTTTTTTAATTCTATATTTAATATTGTACTTAATGTACTATATTGTGTCCCTCCTTCTCAACTGGTTATTGAACGAAATAAATTAATACAAAATGAATGTAGGAATTATCTATCTTCGCAAGTTTAGTAAAAATTGGCTTTGATTTCTGGAATGATGGACCTCAGTTGTGTGTTTTTACTATTTTTGGGTTGGGAGCTGCCCAGAGTGGCTGGAGCAACCCAATCAGATAGGTAGCATATAAATAATGTAGTAGTAGTAGTAGTAGTAGTAGTAGCAGCAGCAGCAGCAGCAGCAGCAGTATTAGATGGAGTGTGAGGATGATGAGACAGTATTGCCTGGGTTTGTGTAATAGATGTCAAGAAAAGCAATGAATACATGTTACTTTCAAAACAATGTATAGCCTGTCATATCCTTCCAGAGTGTAAGAAAGCGCAAAGTTAACTTTGAATGCATGGTGTGGAAATTAACTTTTGTGCCCTGCAGCCTCAGTCCTTCCCCTTTAACGCCTCTGGGAAACAATCCCATGCAGACAGAAGGAAGTTGACCTAGAGTTGCCCCTCCCTCCATCAAATCAAATAGGAAGGCTGGCTGAGTTGTATCTCTGGAGAATCCATGGAGTGCTGATTCAGAACCAATGTTTTTGGATTGGTTCAGGACTGATTGTGTCTCTCTGGGGGGGGGGGCAGGTGGTGGTGGTGGGGTAAGTCATAAAGTGCCTGGTCAAATCCCCAAAGACACACTGGTGTCCATTTAGGATTTTGGGTACAACAAACACACATCTGTACTTACCCAGAGATGTCTTTGGAGCAGAGTTGCCACCAAAGTCCTGGGAGCAAATTCCATAGCTTAACTACATGCTGTGTGAAGAAGTACTTTCTTTTTGTCTGTCTGCCCTGAATCTTCCAGTGTTTAGCTTTATTCACTCTCTTTGAGTGGATGTAGGATTTCTCATGACATTACTTTTGAGGTTGCCCAGGGGTGTTTGTCAGTGTCCTCACTGTCATTCTTCAAACCATCTTTCCAGCATTCTGCAGCCTCCCTGGGTGCTCATTCTTCAAAAACCTTATGATGTCCCAGGGTGGTTTTTCCTGGAAGTGCAGGAAGGTGGGAAGTCTGCCTACAACTGGTCATTGTTGTACTTTTTAAGCGAAACCTTTTTACTTTTAAACAAATCCAGGCAGAAAGATGTCTTTAAAAGGTTATAGGAAGGGATTTATTTTTTTAGAAAATGTGAGCACACTGATCTCAGGTGCTTAGGAGCTAGACTCCCTAACATCCTGCACTTTGATTAAAACTAAAGAGAAGGCAGTAAATGGTTACTCCTTCCAAGGTGCTTTTTCAGATCAGAATGTAAGTGTTGTTGCTGACCTTTAAAGCCTTAAACGGCCTTGGCCTAGTATACCTGAAGGAGCCTCTCCACCCCCATTGTTCAGCCAGGACACTGAGGTCCAGTGCCGAGGTCCTTCTAGCGGTTTCCTCACTGCAAGAAGTGAGGTTACAGGGAACCAGGCAGAGGACCTTCTTGGTAGTGGTGTCATCCCATCAGATGTCAAGGAACTATCCGACTTTTAGAATACTGTACATCTGAAGGGAGCTCTGTTTAGGGAAGTTTTTAATGTTTGAAATTTTATTCTGTTTTTAATGTTCTGTTGAAAACCGCCCAGAGTAGCTAGGGAAACCCAGCCAGATGGGTGGGGTAGAAAATAAAATAAAATAGTAGTAGTAGTAGTAATAGCCAGCTGGATCAGGCCAATGGCCCATCTAGTCCAGCATCCTGTTCTCTCACAGTAGCCAACCAGGTGCCCTGCCATGGGAAACCTGAAAGCAGGAACCAAGTGCAAGAGCACTATTCTCCCCTCCAGTTTTCCAGCAACTGGTATTCAGGTGCATTGCTGTCTCTGACCATGGAGGCAGATCATAGCTAGTAGCCATTGATAGCCTTTTACCTCTATGAATTTGTCAACTTCTCTTCTAAAGCCATCCAAGTCGGCGGTTGACATTCCCTCCTGTGGGAGTGAGTTCCATTCTATAACTATGAACTGTGTGAAGGCGTACTTTCTTTTATCTGTCCTGATCTTGAACATTCATCTTCATCAGATGTCCACAAGTTCTAGTGTTATGAGAGAGGGAGGGAAACAAATTCTGTCCACTTTCTCCATTCCATTTTTAGAAAGAAAAACAAACAAACAAAACTTCAGGTTGCAGAAGCAGCTGGAGGCTGCAGAACTTTTAGAAACATAGAATGATAGATTTGTAGAGATGGAAGTGACACTGGCGAAGGAAGAGGAGTGCGGGGGGAGCGTACCACCCCCGGCAGCACGATCCCGGTGGGGTGCTATCGGGGCTGCACCCCCGCCCACGCTGGGAGCCACACCCCTGCAGGCAGCGTGCCACACCCCCAGGATGCATGCCACGCCCCTGGGATGCGTGTCAGCCCCGCCCCCACCTGCTCTCCGCCCCCCCCCGCTGCTGGAGTGTGAAGCTCTGCCACTGACCAAGGGTCATCTTAGTCCAACCCTCTGCAATTCAGGAATCACAGCTAAAGCATCCATGAAAGATGGCCATCCAACCTCTGCTTAAAAACCTCCAACAAACCTCATGAGGGAGACAGTTCCACTGTCTAGCAGCTCTTACTGCCAGAAAGTCTCTTCCTGATGTTTAGTCAGAATCTCCTTAGAAATGCATGGGATAATAATTATATTTAAATATACTGTGATAAATACATAATAAACTACATATTTTAATATGAATTTTCCTGCTTTAAAAAGTTAATGTGGAATAGGATGAAATAGACTTTTAAGCACATGCAAAATTGACTGATCTAGTCTGAGGTCCATCCATGAGGTTAAAGCACTGGTGTCCTATAGATATGCCTGCATTTTAGGCAGCGTAGATGGATAGGAGTCTGTGTTCTCACATTAAACCTCCCCGGTGGAAGTGCATCTGCTGCCTGAAATAAGAGAATCGCTTTTCTGCACATTATAATCACCAAAGCCTTCCAAAGCCCAGACTAGCCACCTGGACTAAAGACACAGGGATTTGGGGACTCAACTGCACAGCTGTGGAGCTGTACAAGGTATTATTTACAGTGAAGTCACAGGTGCAGGAAAGCCTCATCTACCCTTGTACTGCCTGTCATTTCGCCCCATGGGGTTGTAGTCACATGTTTGCAAATGTAAATAAATAATTTGTACCCTTGAGGGCAGGGGAATCAGGGTTTTTTTTTGGGGGGGTGGACAAGTGTGAGTGAGTAAATGATGGGCAGGGAAAGAGTTAAGCATCTACCCCGATTTTCCACTGCTGGAAATGCTTTTTCCCTGCAGCAGTACCTCTTACCTTTTTAAAAGAGAAAAGGCATCAGGGGTCTCTCGCATGTGGTTGTGTGCAATGAGTAGTAGTGAGCAGTTGAGTAGGATTTTAAACACCATCTCCTTGGTTTAAATTCAACATTTTCACTAGTTCACATTGCTGTCTAGACGCTGGCACTGATGTACAAAGCTTCATACAGCTTGGGACCAGGATGCCTAAAATATAGTCTCATCCCTGAATATTGCATTCTGTAGGAGACCTTGTCCTTCAGACACCACCCACTCAGGAGGTGCATTCCGTACAATATTGAAATTGGGGCATGAGTGTGGTGACACCAACCCCTTGCAACTCTTTCCCATTATATTTCAGGCAGATGCATCTTGACTATCTTTTCACCATCATTAGGAGAATAGTCTCCTGATGAAAATAAGTGATAGTACCACTCTATTCTGTGTCCAGTCCTGGGCACCACCGTTTAAGGAGGATGTTCACAAGCTGGGAGAAGGAGAACCAAGGAGTTGACTATGTTCAGCCAGGATAAGGGAAGGCTGAGTGGTGATTTCAGAGTCGCCTTCAAATATCTAAAGGACTGTCACATGGAAGATGGAGTAATGTTTTCTGCAGGGAAGACCCAAGGCAATGAATTCAAATGACAAGTAAGGAGATTCTGACTCAACATTAGGAAGAACTTTCTGAGGGCAATTGCTGTTTGAGTGTGAAATGTACTACCTCGGAAGGTGCTGGACTGTCCTTCATTGGAGGTTTTCAAACAGAGTTTGAGTGGCCATCTGTCAGGGATTATATAGCTGTGATTCATGCATTGCAGAGGGTTGGAGTAGATGACCTTTGGGATCGCTTCCAACTCTTAGGGTCCCTTCCTAGACTATAATTCTATGATTCCTATTGAAGAGTTTTCTCTTTCAGCACACCTTCTAAGTGAATATTTTTATCCCAGTCAGCGTCTGCATTGGATTTAAAATTCTTCTTACGCATGCAATTATTTTAATTACTTTTATGTATATATTTTTTATATAGGCAATGCTTTTAACTGCTTGTATATGTGCAATCATTTTATATGTGTCTTTATGGCATTGTGAAATCACTTTGAAATGCTTCCTAGGAATTGACTTCCGGGTTAGCACCATCGGCGAAATGGCGGAGTTCCTCCAACCGGAGGAACTGTCTCCGTGGAAACTGGGTCTACCCGCTGCGGCGAAGGTGGGGACCCGCTAGAAATCCCAGGTGGAAGAAGCCTGGGAACGTGGGGTTCGGCAGAGCACCAGGAGCGCCTCCCCTATTCGCGGGGAACCCCATTTTGGGGCTCCGGAGCGAAGGAGGGTGATCGGCGCGGTGCTGCGAACTGACTGCTATTTTCACGGAGGGAAGCCACATTGCCATTGCCGGAGAGCGCTGACTTTTTCCTGTCGACAATTGGATTCTAAACAAGTACCCGTGAGTAGAAACGGAAAATTGGATCAAGAAATATTTTAATTTGGCATCGAACCGGGAAGGTTCAAAACAGGAAGTCCGCCTTCCGCTTTCTGTAAATAGACTGAAGCAAAAATCTTGTAAGCTAATAGCCTGGAAAGCCGCTTTACAAAGGTCGAAATTTCCTTCATTTATAACCATTAAAACCCCCTTGGAAGCAGGAGAAAAGTGGGGGAAATTAAACTGTTCAAGCCTGCTGGAGAGGGAGTAAAGGAAAATAAGTTTCCACCGTCTCAAACCTGGGAACGGGGTGCCAGAGACAGAAATTATTGGAGACGTTCATTGACTGTGAATGGAACATTTTGACAGATAGCAAGAAAAAAGAGAAACAAATTGATTCCATTGCTGCCTTTTGCATTCTAAAGAAACAAAATATTTGAAAACTGAAAGTAACTTTCTTTTGTTGGACATGATTTAAAAAGATGGACACAAATAGAAATTGTATCCTCTAGAGGGAGCTTGTCAAATTGTTGCTGCAGTTGACTTGGGGATTTCACAGCTGCGAGATTAACATCGTGGGACCAGACTGTGACTTTGAATAAAAATGTGTTTGGAAGAAGTCCTGGTGCTTGCTTTTTGCAAGACAAGTGCTTTGCTGGAGCAGTTGCATGAGAAGGTGGATTTGATGAATGAGAAGTTGGATTCGATGACTGTTGCAACTAGTGAATGTGGACAAATAGGGAATATTGACATAGAAATTATACAGGGACCAACCCAGGAAACTGGTTCGACTGGGCAAATGCAAGGCCAGATAATAATGGAGGAAGCTACGGTGCTACCTCAAGCAACACAAATGGTGAGACCCGAGGACCTGCAGGAGTATAAGCCGCTGTTTTGGAAGAATGAACTTGAATTAGGCCTGAAGGAATCTGGAGCTGAGGAGGATCTCAACTTTGGAGAGATTTTGAAATATGCTGCTAAAGATCTTTTGGATTATATTGATGACTGTGGGGAGTGGGAATGTGGGGAATGGGCTGGTTTGACGTGGGGAGATGGACATGAGTATGGATGGAAATTCCCCGGAGACCTACTCCCTAAGGAGAAAGGAAAGAAACTAATAAAGAGACCAACAAAAGACAAGGAAAAGTGCAAGCATAAACAAGAAGAAAAAGATCTGCAGAAGGGGCATGGAAGAGACTTAAGAGCCTCGGATATCAGACTACCAGGTTGATGGACTAGATGGAATTGGATAATGACTGACACAACCCGAGACCAGGAAGAAGGGACGTTGGATGAAAACTGGAAGAGTCTATAAAGAAAAATTTTTATTTTGGGAATTAGTGTAAAATTAATGAATATTAGGGAGAATGTTGGAATGAAATTGTCTGGCTTTAGCAGAAATGATATAAGGATAAATAAGTATTAAGTTTTTAAGTTTTAAGGTATTTTACGGTATTTTATGCTAAGATAAGGTTAAGGTATTCTATGGTAAGATAAGGTTAAATAAAGTAAGGTAAATTGATCATCAGAATATGGTGAAAGATGGATGGGATGTATAGAGTTAATTAATTGGTTATAAGATAAAATATAGAAAGGATTTGCTGAAACAATGACTGAATCAGGATACAAAAAAAGGGAGGTGTGAGGAAGTCAGGGAAATAGGCAGATGAAAGATAGGATATGGAATGACTGATTTGTTTTTAACTATTTTTATTTTTCTGTATTTTGTATCGTTTTGTTTTCTTTTTCTTTTTTTTCCTTTTCTTTTTATATTTTTGTATTTCCTCTGAAACTTTAATAAATATTATTATAAAAAAAATATGAAATGCTTCCTAGGAATTGATTCGTAAATGAAGTAAGCACACAGGCACACTTAAAGAAAAGCAAAACTATCACGCAGCAGGACATTTTTTGCAAATGTTTATTTATATCAAAATACAAAACATTTCTGAAGCAGAGTAATGTTACATGTGGAGCAATTAAATGTTTTTTTTAATCAATTCCAAAATCCATCATTCTCCTACAGAATGGCTAGTTTTACGTAACATTGTAACACTGCCATAATTTCCTTTACTGGGTACATTCTTAAATAAAATAAAAAAATACAGGAGAGAGGGGAGAAGTAAAGTCAATGAACATGCAAGGCTTATAAAATACCAGCAGGTCAAAGGGTTAAGGGCATATTATCGTTCACATTTAAGGCAGGGGCTACAGTTTCCATTAACTGACAGCATTCCAGAATGCCTGGGGATTGGGTGAACATCAATGGCAGAGAGGAGCGGGTTTATTGCTTAAGAGCCCCCAAACCAGATGTGGCCAGGAGTTGTCTCCAATAAAAGCCAAGCGGGGAAGCTCTTTATAGGAGGAAGGACAGAAACGTCAGAAGGGACTGAGAGAATCTCAGCAGAAGGGATGGTCAATGTTTCCTTTTCCCACATGACATACACTGCCATTGTTGTCTACGCTGAAAGGTTTTAAACCAAAAAAAGTGACTGGAATCCCAGAAATCTTCACTGGTTTCTGCCACCTGCAGAATAATTATAAAAATCTCTGTATGTTAGAACTATTAATCCACAGGCTCCTGGAGGGGCTTAGGAGCTTCGGAACTTGGTATGTCCACACTACACATTTAAACCAGTGTGAATCCAAGTCAGCTCTCAAGGCTTCCAGTAATGGTCCCCACAACGCTTTTTTTTCTGAGGGTCCTAAATTATTTGGAGCTTTTGGATGGAATGACACCTTTCCAGAGTCCCTTTGCTGGGAGCCATGGTAGTTAAAAACTGGCAATAAACTGGTTTATATCTGTAGTGCAGACATGCCATGTGTTCTGATTATCCTCTGCTCAGTCATCAGCTTGGAAAGGGAACACTAGAAAGGAAGAGAACAAAGTGGCGCTTTTGCCCGAAACTTGTGAGGTCATCTTTGCCTACTCCAACCAAACATTAATAAATTAGCACCCAGAGATATGTGTGTGTATGTGCGTGTTGAGGGGGGTTAGACTCCCTTTCCACCCTTCATTATAAACTCAGGGCCTGGGAAAGGGTGAGATGAGGCTGAAGTCCTTTGCCTCCATGTTCAGGCTGCTTGGATTCCTCAGAAGGAACATCAGCAGTCAAGAAGCTGAGCCTGCATCCTGCTTCATCTACTTCAGATGGTCAAGAGGAGAGGCAAGGGAGGAAGTGGGAGGGCATGTTCTTCCTGCCCCTTACATTTCTGGCTCTCGTCTGATATGGGGAGGCGATATGGATCCTCCAGACTTAGGATCAGGAGCTGCATCTCCCAACTTCTGGTGAGTCTCAGAAATTTGGGGGGGGAAGGAAGCGTGAGTCTCAAAGCTTCCTTGGGAGGTCTGAAATGGCTCCTTGTTCCCCAGAGGCAAGGCAGCAATGCTGGCAAAAGTCCCCAAGGCCAGCTCACAGTCCAAAGTCCTTTCTGCTGGTATTTTAGAGGCCTTTACAAAAAAAAAAAATGGAGGCAAAGAGCAACAATGAAGATACAGAGAGATTATATATCGCACGGAATAAGTCTCGTATAAGGCTTTGGTACAGCACCATCGTATCTTGGATTTTATTTTGAAACTGTTTACAGGAAGGAAAAAAACAGACATACTGAAAAATAGTTTTTTCTTCTACTTTTTAAATTTTTTTTAATCCTTCTGAGTTATCTGAAGTTCAAAATTAACCCTCTACATGCCACCTTGGCTTGTACTGAATGATATATATATATAGATATATATTAAACCAACCTACCATTACACTGTTTACACACTACTCCCATAGCTAACAGCTAAACAGGTTGAAGTGTGCCGATCAGGAATCAACATCACAGATTTTTTTATTTTATTTTTTAGTAGCAGTGACTACTAGTCAGTATTTTAAAAACCCAAGAACAGAAACACAATGATAAGGAGCAAGTGAGGAGGGAGGAGAGTACTCTCTTATTGGTTTTATTTATTTGTAAGTCAATCTCTTCACTCTCTACCCCACCCACCGCAATTGCTACCTTTGAAACAGCACCAAAAAGCACCTTAACGTGAGTTATACATCGTAATACTCAACATTCAAGAAATGGAATCGAGGTTGAATGGTCTTCAAAGGTTAAAGTCAGTTTAATTCAGTAGGCAAGACTATAAAGAGGAAAAAAAGCACAATTATAATGATTTAAATAAATTCTCAAAAATTTTAAGAAAGGAAAATTTAAAAAAAGCAATAGCACCTTATGGAAAAGTCCCATGGATCTCACATGGAAGAAACCAAGGGCATTTTTGTAGAACAGTATTAGAGATTTGCAGAGACCAAGTCTCCACAGAGTGATATAAGATAGTGATAAAGGATTTTGATTGTAGCTTTCTTCTTTTTTGAAACTATGACAGGGATATAGCTTCTCTCTTACATTTCTGTTAAGTGGATGCAAGCTACTTACAGAAAAAAAAGGTCTCATCTACTAAGCCACTTCTATAGGATCTTCCAGCTGGGGAAGGCCAAGTCCATGCACTTGGGAAGGAAGGTCCAAGTTTTCGTAGCTGGAATGGAGAGTATTAATGGACCATCTTCCTGCAAAACAAGCTCTGTCCTAAACGGAAGTCTTAATGATCTTACAAACGGGGCTCAGGAATCATCGGCAGTCTCATTGAGACCAAGTGAAAGGAAAGTGTGCCCATAGGACCACCAACCTTCAGTGGGAGGTTCTTCAGACTTATGCTGGCCTTATCAGAGCACGAGAACAGCAGTCAGGAGCGACAAAGGTAACATTTGAGATGGCTGGCAGTTCACCTGACTCCTCTCTCCAGCTCCGTGTATGTTGCCAAAACGCTCTAAACGAGTAACTGGACATTTTCCGCGTGGCCCACTCAGGGCTATTTTTTCTACCACCCCAGTTCTCATTCTCTTGCTAAAGTTTGTTTAAAATGTATTGATTAATCTCACACAAACCAACACCTCCCAAATTATTTGTCCCAATGAATTCACACCAGAAATATGTCAGGAGGTAACAGTTCATACCACAGGTGAAAACCAGGAGTCCTGGTGTCAGAAAGTCAGGCATCTCCAGCTTCATACCTCAAATACTATACAGGATCAGGTGAGCAGCAAGACTCTGGCTTGCATTTGGCATTACAGAGGGCTAACAGTATTACTGCTAAAACTGTGCTTTGTTGATGTTTACGACTATGTAGATATATATTTGCCCTATAAGTGATTGTGGAACAAGATGGAGAGATAACATACACATGTCCTACTCTAATTCTGCTATACCAGTTAAGTGGAACCTGGGGTAAAGGTCTTTTCTTTTTGGATGTTCTCATTGCTTGCTGCTAACTGATGAAGCTAAAAGACCTTTAAAAAGAGACAAACACCCATCTCCTCCCAAAGAGAAACATATTCAAATTTATTCCACTTTCATCTTTGCAACCCCTGCTGAACAAAGGCTGAAACTGGAAAACACCTGCCCTTTTATATTCATATGTGTGATGGAGATATAAAACAGAAAATGAAAGAAAACCATCATTGCACCATTATGGGATGGACAAATCTCTCTTGAGTTCAGCTCCTCACAATTCCACAATGGTTTGTGATTTTAAAAAGTTTTCATTAAAATTCATCACATTTTAGTGTGAAAATATCTGGATAAACATGTTTTTGCAGGGGGGGGATTCCATATTTACTAACATATGCATTTTTAGGCACACTGGGCCCCTAACATACCCAGTTTTATAAACATTATTCGGTTGGAGAACTGCATCACAAAATTTGGAAAAGTGCAAATTCTGAAGGATCACTGCATTTTACTTTGCAAATTGCTTCAGAAAGTACAAATTAAGGAGGGTCGCATTAAAATGCAAACCAAACCAAATTTTCCCACCCCACCCCTACTCATGAACATCACATTCTTGTTTTAGCTTATAAAGGGTTGCCTAAAGGTGCTCACATAAAAAGCCACATCCTGTGGGTGACCTGCCAGGTCTTTGGTGGTGGTGGTAATTCTTTTGTGTGGACACAAAAATAGCTAATGCAATTAAATATAAACACCAACTTTCCTCCAAAGTTTTTATAGCAAGAAGATAGCACTTGAAGAACCTGGTTGAATCCACAAGATTTGCCTTAAAAAAACCCTCCTGCCTGGAGGCATTGCCCATGTGGAAGGAATCACCAACCTTCCTGAACTGTTCAGTCCAAGAACCACCACTGAGCATCAGAGGAAGCTGTGCAACCTTGCCTACACTTCAACTCTAAAGTTCAGTCTGACTATTGAGAGGGTGAGATAGGCCATTCCACAGAATGTGTGCTCCTCTGCCTCCCACAGTAAAAGGAACACTGAGAATGAGGACTCCTAGGCTTCTGCCAAAGGCTAAAGAGTCACAGCCTCAAGAAAGTTTTGTGGCTGCAACTCTGGTGCAGCCCATTCCAGTTGCTCAATTGCTATTTTGATTGCCACTTTGACTTCTTCGTTCTTTAATGGCATTCACCCTCCCTGGAAGAACTAAAGGCAAGAATCCCAGCTCTGGCCAGCCCAGTTACAGAACAGGAGATGTTGTCTGGAAGCACCAGCAGAGGCATCACATTTTGAGATCCACTTAATCTACAGGTAATATAGTGCCTAGACAGATGGTTTCCTTTCCCCACTACCACCACTCCCTCTCTCCTATTGAGAGCTACTACTTAGGCATCCCACATCAAGGTCTCTTAGGAAATTTGAAGGAAGACTCTTCTTGCACTGAGCGTAAGCGTTAACTTTGCTTCTGCCTGCAGCATTGAGAAGAGTCAAGTGCCTTGAAGATGCTTAGTAAATAGTGGACAGGAACCCACTGAAAGCAGCCACCCACCATATTTTGCTTTCCAGATTCTAAGCCTACTTTTGTTCCCCATACCCACCTCACCAATGCATAGAGGCCAACCTATATACAACTTCCTTAAGGACAGATGGACAGCAAAGATTAGGAAATCCTAAGTTTAGTGAACTGCTTCCCTAAGAGATCCTACTGAGCCAAGTGACAGCAATGCTGAAGCTTTCTGGGTTCCTGAGTAAGCACTTCTGACACTCATAAATGGCTACAATTTTGTGCTAGATCTTTCCACCACCCCCACCACCCAGATTGATGGACCAGATACTAACTAGAAGGATCAGCCTGAGGGGCACAGTAGGATGAAAACCTTCTGTTGATTAGTCCTTTGCCCCTCGGTTTCTCATGAAACTTTCCTCATCCCACCTAACAGATTAGTATTGCAGCTTTAAACCAGCAGATGGGTGATCCTCCCACCTGGAAAAACCTTTAGAGGGTTCTTCAGTGCATCCCGGGGCCTTCTACAATTTCCCTGTGGCCATACCTTTCACACTCCAACAGTGCTGTTGTGAGTGTTGAGGAAACCACTCCTGCTGAGAGGACAATTTAGAAGCAGCCACTACCTAATTATATTTTTCCCCACCTGAACCAGCATTGATTACATTCACCTATATTCACCTGCATTTGGTTTGGGATTTCCATTTTTGAACTGAAGATGCTTCTCAGTTGAGCGGCACCAGATTCTACCCTTTTACAGAGCAGGAGCCGCTGGTAAGATGCAAATTTCATGCCAGCACACAAGGTTAGAACCACACAGTAGGTCTAAAGTATAATACTGACAGGGAAGTTACACACTTCAAGCTAGAGAAGCCTGGCAAAAATCTTTGCATCATATATCCCATTTCTTTGTACCAACCCTCTCCCTTAGAAATATGTCCCATTCCCTCCCCATTACCCACCCCAATCATTTTTTTTTCTACACTAGTGTGACTGCATTAAAAAAAAGACAAAACAAGAAGCAACAACTTAAATGCATTTCACAGTAAAGCTAAGCTGCAATATGTAGGCAGGGCTGGGTGTCCTTTTAAAAGCCCTTCAAACTTTTGCACTGACTGAGATTTTGCAAAAGGAAAGCAGAATTCTGGAACCTGTCTACGTTATGCAAACCCAAGCCCATTTGCAATATTTTGCATTTTGCATAATTATTCTGCTGGTCATTGGGAAGGGGGAAGAATCTGGACAAGATACAACAGACCTACCCTCTGACCACTGGAAATCTTAGGTTCAAAAAGGATTCCGTCCAGTTTCTGAGATTTCACCAGATATTGCTCACAGACTTGAAAACATATCTTTGCAATTGCACGGGTTAGAACCCTGCATGTGTGTTTTAAAACACACATCTACAGTCCTCCGGAAGCTCAAATGCTACACTGTAGCTTCTTGGCACATCTGCAGAATCACAGTGCACACTGCTCTGGGGATAAGAAGGGACTGCAAAATCACAGAGCACTGCTTGGAAAGGCTGACAGCCCACTCTGGCACCTCAGCTCATTTTCCCTGTCATGTCCAACAAGAGGGAAATAATAGTCTGCAGGGGATGCACCTTGTGGTATTGATCTACCCTGATCTTGATGCCTTTTGATCAAAACTCAAACAACTCATCCTAAGACAACATATTCCCCAGGATGAATCTAAAGCACAGGGACAAAAAAAAAAAAGCAAACCACATAGTTTATGATATGCAGACAAGTGATGAAGTATAGAATTCCTAAGCACCAAACACATTTTTTTTGTTTTAAAAAAATACTTGCTCTGCTCCTGCTCTTTAAGCTTCACTCCACCTCTAACAGCTTTGCTGAACTTTCAAACACGTTATTAATTACTTGCTATTTTTAAATAGTTTTCTTCTATTTATTCCCATTGCCCCCCCTTAAAATAGAAATCAAATTTGTATTTATATAATTTTTATATACAATGCAGTTCTGGAATACACATAGAGCACATATTCAAAAGGTTTGCAAAGGAACTGGATCTTATCTTTGCCGGTTCCTCTGGGGTGTCAATTCTGATGCATAAGTGGGATTTCTGTTTTTTTGTATGAGGCAAGGCATGATCCTCCATTCTGGACCTCTGGAAGCTTCCAGGAGTTGCTGTAGCAACCCAGAGCTCCCCCCCCCCCCCAATGCATCATGGCAAGAATTTCAACCTAGACTGGCCCAGCCAAACCTGTGCTCTTCATTGTAGCCACAGAAGACTTCTGCACAAAAGTTTCACATATGTGGCGCTCTTAAAAGTCTGCCCAAAAAATATACAGCTGGCAGTTTTTGACTGCCAGTTAACAAGCTTTTGACCCAGGGAAGGTTCAGGGAGTTCCCATAACCAACCCCCTCCATTTCCCCCATTTTTAAATTCATTAAAAAAAAAAGATATCCTTCCATGGTATTTCCATAAGTCATGCTTGCAACACCTGATTCCCCTGCCCTACCCCTTAGAATGTGGACCAACCCACTTACCCCCATCTTTTTTCCTCCCCACCCTACCCCACCCCTCTCACTGCTTACTGCCCTCCTATATCATGCACATTATCAAAACTACAAGAGTCCTCAAGATTTGGGGCATGGGAACTGCCTCACCTGCATACATCCTATAATAATCTATATAGCACACCTCTGTGTAGGATGCATGTGGTGGGAAGGGGGAGGAAAATGGATAAATGCCAGGCCCATTGAAAGCCTGTAGAGGATGACTATTAATAATCATAACAATTAACTGCAGTTGGGTACTGGTGCTGGATACAGCTGTGAATGTTCAGAATTATCTCTATGGAGGGTGCTTTTTTCTGACCTCCATTTCGATCCCTTGATGACATGATAAGCCCAATAAATGTCATCAGTTTAGAAAAGAAGTAACAACTACATTCGATTTCACACCAAACCGTAGTTACAAGCATCAAGTTCATCCAGTCTCAATAATCAGTCCTGTCCAATGAAAACTGCCAAATGCATTTCATCTCCTGTCTTCCATTCACCACCAGCAACACACATTCATGAAGGGTTTTCTGTATCTTCCTCAGCCACCTGAATAAGACTGAGACAATTTCTAAGACCAAATGAATATGGGACCCGCTTGGTCTGAAAATTATGGCTTTAAACAAACTTGTTATACTTGGGGGTTTTCTCTGATGACAGCCTTTAATTTGGCCATAAGTGAATGTTTACTTTATGGATTGACATTCTATTAATGCTTTTTGTGACTACTATGTTGAGTTTTCAGTTTCTGCAGGGTGTTAGAATTATCGTCCCAAAATACGATATTATAGATACAAGTGGGCTTTCTGGTTTTCCTGATCCCTATTTACCATGTAAACATAGGATACATTTTTTAAAAATAAACATTTATGTAACATAAAAGCTAAGGAGAACGATTCCTGTTTGGCTTTCTCATCTGCACACAGGTTGCCATAAAAACACAGGTGATGTACCTGATATCAGGCATCATTTCCAGAAGACATGCCAAGGCCTAAGCCTGCTGAAACTGAATTACTTGGGTGTGCAATTCTTTAAAGTCATCAGGGTGCATTATAATTCACCTTTGAATTAAGGTTCACACAGGGCAAGCATAAACAAATGCTATCCCTTGCCTAGGGCATAATGTTAATGTTAAAGGGATTGGGCAGCCTTATGGGCCTGTGTGTGTGTAATGGGGGCAGCTGCACTCCTCTTCCTGTTAAAAAGTGGGGGGACAAAAGTGTGTCCCAGCACTTTCAAGGGTGTGGTGAATTCATCTAAAGAACTAAATTCTAAAAATCAAGACTCCTGAACTGGAAGGGTTAGGGTCAAATGTCTACCTGGCTGGTGTTTGCTACTCTTTTCGTTTCTTTTCAAAAAGGGCTACAATAGACTAATTCCTGCATTTTGTGACCACAACATGGAAATGTTCATAGTCTCTCTATATATATAAATAGTTCAGAATATGTCACAAAATGCTATGGTCAGGAGGAGGAAAAGTTGTTCTTCTCATCACTAGTAACTTTCTTGGCGCTACCCAAAGGAGTCACACGACAACTTTGCCACCACATTCCACACAGCACACAATCACATTGGACATAACAGGTGTGTGTATAGAGGGGAGGAACCAGGTTTCTACAGCAGCAAACACATAACCAGTTACTCTTGCATTGCCAAGGAAGAAAATGTTTGTTAACAGTCTACTGACCAAATGTCCTGTGGAAAAGCATATCTGTATGTGTGTACAGGCCTCGATGATATGCTAAGCAAGTTGTGTAGTCTAAAACAATGCTGCAGTCATTCGTCACAGGATCCAAGTCAGTTTTCCCCACCTCCCATCTCAGATAAGTCACGAAAGAGGAGTTAACTGGGACTCTGTTTTGCTACGATCATTTAATGAACACCATTTTACTGGCTTACTCTGATGAAACATGCATTTGCAGTCATTTGTTACAACCTCCTATCAACTAAAAAAAATAAAAATAAAAAAGCACTAAGTGACTGAGTACACCTTGGGTCAATAAACTCCAACCAGAAGATTGAGCATCCTGAAGTTCAGTCAACATACTGATAAAAACAAACAAATGCTACTAGCTTCAGAGAGTCTATTTGCCTTGCCTAGAGACAAACTAAGGTTGGTGGTTGCTGTTTTTAAAAGAAAGGTGAAGGTAAAGTTGCTGCCTGAGGCAAAATATTAAGCACAACATTGGAGGGATTTTGAGGGTCTCCAAAAAAAAAAAAAAGATTTAGTGAGACTAGCAAAATTACTCAGTGCTTTGCAGAACAGTGGTGTGATAAGATGCATCCTTTCTAAATCGTGATTCAATTGACCAGCCATTATTTCCAGTTACACAGGTTTTGCAGAAGCCTTCCAGAAACTGTTTCTCCATCCTGATTCAATAGACTAATCCAATGGGCTCAAAACCTTTCTGAAAGGGGAACTTCCCTACAAATACAGCCACAGCTGAACCATGAGGAACATCATGTACATATCAGGCATTTGGAATATTTTCAGTATCCTTTTTTCACTGCATAACTTAGTAGTGTCAATGAAGTGCAATGATTAAGTCTGATCATTATTCTTATTATCATCAGACTCTGTGCAGATGAAGAACTACATCCTTGTTGTGCACAGAGGCCAGAGGAGAAACTGCCACACCTCCCTACCCCCAAATCCAGTCTGGAGTCTATTTCCACCTGCCCACCTGTCCCACAACCCACCCCCATACTGCCTTCTCCCCACCCCACCCTCTACCAAGCCTTTAACACCAAATGTTAGTTCTACATGCAAATATACTAGTTTCCTGCAAATACATCTAACTGCTTCTCCTATAGTTCCTCTGTATGTATCGCTACAGTTCTGATATACATTCCTCCTTCTTTAATTAAAGCAAAGAAATCAAGGTAAGATCAACACTGCCAAGTTCTGTGTTGGAGCCTGGTGCCGGAGGGTCTCTACAGAGGGTAAACTGCAATGTTCTGGCACCATGCCCAGGATTTAAACACACTATTCAGGGTGCTTGGAGGGTGTCCCAAGTACAGTGACTAAAACAAAAGGGAACAGTGCAAGCCTGTCTGCTCTACAGGGTATAGCAATGGCTTTATTAAAAGGAGTTTAGACAATATCCATCAGAGACCATTGACCACAACAGCTGAGTGGAACCTTTCAATTCACTGAATACGGATGCTGGGGATAAACTGTGGAAAACCTCTGTGGGAAACAGGAATAGATGGATGTTTCATCTGATCCAGCAGAGCACCTCTTAATTATGTTTTTATGGCAGGGTGATGGTGGAAGCAGGAAGCCAAACCACTTTATTCTGCCCAAAAGTCCTGGACAACTTTTGATCTGCACCTCTACTTTGGTTGACTTTCAAGGGAAGGTGCTGTGAATAAATTATCATCCTATTTTCATTATTAATATTCACAGCACAAGGGAAGCTTCTATGCCATTTTCTTTTTCCTTTCCTTTCCTTTTTAGTTCTAGTGATGATAGAACTGCTATTAGAAAGCATGTGTTACTGACTGAACTATTTTTTTAAAACTAATAATTAGATTTTTAAAAATAATAATATCAACTTTCCCTTCCTCAGTTGTTTTCCTCTCTGGAAACACAACTTGCATACTATCTGCAGCAAAATACAGCACTATACCATTCCATCCTGCAAAGTCCACAATCCCTTTGACCATCCTGTCACTCGGAATGGGTAGCTTGTCAAAATCTAGCAGAGTTCAGAACATACAAAACAGCCTTCCCATAATCACTTCAATAAATACTGACATGAAAAGTCTTGCTCTAAGCCTGTGCAGTCCACCAAAGCAATTGCATCCTATTCTGACAAGTCTACACACCCACAATGCATTTCCAGGAAGGAAGGAAGGAAGGGAGGGAGGGAGGGAGGGAGGGAGGGTTTTAGGCGTTTATAGAACCCCTTGTGGGTTATCACTATACATGTTTTTGGACTGATGTGTCACAAGATGTATAGGCCATATTAATGGTACAAATACTTAATGAAAGGGAAGTGATAATATCAGTGTATTTCATTTACATTCTCAAAAAGGGGAGGGGATAGAAGCCTTTGTATACCACAGTGAAAGACATTCTTGCTGCCGGTGTCTCGTATTTTTTCACAATGTATTTTTGCTATATCCCCTGGGACTCACAGGAAATTTAGGAAACAAATACCATAAAGAGTAATTACTATGGAAATAACAGCACAATATATCTCAGAGTTCCTCAGAATAATTAAAAGAACAAAACAAGCACAGATCTACAAAATTAAAACAACAAACACAAATCCTGACCTTGACAACGAAAACTGTTTTTTGGGGGAAAGAATGGGATAAAGGAGAAACACCTAGCATAACATAGGAATAAAAAATCCTGGGTTCTCAGAGATTCCAAGGAGACTTCTCTGAAGAAGTTTATGAAAGGTTGTTCTAAAAGGACTGCAAAATGGGGAAGAATTATTAACAATTAAGTGCACACAATTTTTCACTAGAAATAAACACACCTCCCAGAATCATGATCTGGACAGTTCTGAAACTACCAGTCTTGCCCTTCTGCAATCCAGCTGCAGTCCCTACATATACTTCCTCAAGAGTAAGCTCTTTGGGGTTCAATGGAGGCTTACTCAGGCTGTTTTTGTCTAGCTTGAATAGTGCCAGGCAAATGAGTATTATTATTTTTTAAAGTCCATACAATTAAGCACACACATATTCACATAAATATATTTTATCATGGAAGGAAACCACACACCCTCTTACAGAACTAAATGTTTTCAATGCCCCTAAGAACGTGAAGGAAAGTCTCTTGAAAATCAACTACTCCCCCCCCCTCACTGTTCAGCCTGGGGACAGAAGCAAGTAAAGAAACACTCCTTAAAAATAAAAATAAAATCCCACAAAAATTAGCACCAACACCAGTTAGCTGGAGTAACAGTCTCAGTCTTTTCTCCAATGTCGTTTAATGGTAAAACTAGTCCAGGCCTTGGTTGGCCAAAACACACTAAAATATTAGTTGTGCCTATAGCAGCTGATTTATTGGAATTATTAGAGAACCGCCTGTAGCACCATCAGGAAGGATTAAATAAGACTCTTGAAATGAAAGTGTCAGCATGGAACCTCTGGAACTCAGAGGTAAGAATTAAAAGAGTTATGTGCATGCCTAGTGAGATCTTACCTCCTCCCATCCCATAACAACTAGCCTTCCATGAAATATGAGTTTTTAAAACATGGCACAGGAGACTGCTGAGTGAGAAACTGAATTGCTAATCCTCCTGTGAGCACAGATGCAGGATTCTCTGCATTCTGACCAGAACTACCTATTTACTTTATTGGAAGTAAGGTGGTTATTGCCCACCTTCCTTCAAAAGAACACAAGGCAATGTCCATGGGCATCAGAGGTCTCGCATGCAGGCACTGAAAAGACCCAAACCTGCTTAGATTTGCTGAGCTGGCTGTCTAGTGTGTCTGAAGACAAGCCAAAAAGCAGTCTAGCAGAATGTTCCTTTCCCAGGCCCCTCTTATAATGAGCAACAACCACAAGGGTTTCTCTCACACTCCTCTTACAGGGAGCAACAGCCATAACACGTTTTCCTTAGCATCATGGGCTTGTCAAGGGAAAGCCTCAGACATGATCTGCCATTGAATTTGCATGGAAGTTACTATGGAGAAAGCTTGCAAAAGGAGTGGCTCACAGCAGTGCTTATACCTAAGAAAAGAAGAATGAGTGGGTTCCATGTTTATCATATGTTTAAAGCTGGTGGTGTGTTTATGAATACAGGGTGGGCATGGGAAAACAGCTCATTTCCCCAGCCCCCAATAAATATTCTCAGTATATTTCAAACTGGGAGAAACATGGGGAATCCATCTTAAGATCCTAAGCCATTTTTTACAGAAATAATTCTAGGTAAAGAAAAATGATGAGCATTTTCACATTTGGGGCTGAAAGCATTTCCTAGCCCTGCCCCAACTTGCCTACACAAATAAACAACAATTGACCAGAATTTTTGTCTGCACTGAAAGTGCCTTTCTCCCCATGTTAACAAGGAGTGCATGTTCACATATATGGCACAAGGAATGTTGTGGGGGAGGGACCCATTAATCTTCTTCCTACACATACATCTTAAGATCTCACACTGCTCCCCATCCCAAATGAAAAGATCTTGCATGGCAGCACAGGGAAAGACCTCCACCCAAGACCTGGGTGAGCTGCTGTCATAATACTGGACTAGGTAAGATAAACAGTCTCACTTGTTATACGGATGCGTCATATATTCAAAATATCTGTAAACTTAGCAACACCAGTAAAAACGACCAGGCGCCCATATTTCAAATGAACCAAATGAACCCTGGGAAGCACATCTAGGGGAGCTCCTCTGTAAACAAGTGCACAAAGTACTTCTAGAGCAGCATTCACCAGCCCTGGTGCCGCTTCCAGATGTTTTGGACTACAACTCCCATCAACCCCAGCCAGCACGGCACCAAGGGTGGCAAAGGCCATTCTGGGACTTTGTTTTCATTTCCTGAATTTCTCAAAGAACAAAGTACCACCTTAATAAAAGTAAACCTGACAAACTAAGGCCTTGGGCTGCAAATCCTAAGCAGGCTTTCTTGGAAGAAAGTTCCACTGGAGGAAGTGAGACTTCTGAGTGAAGCACACACCGGATTTGGCAGTGAGCACTCCATCAGTCAGGGAAGAACCTGGAAGTAAGTTATTTGCTCTTGCTGCTTAGGAAGAAGTTGTTACTTTTTAATATGAAGGAACTGTACTACTAACAATACTTGGCATTAGCGGATTTAATCAGAAGGGTTTTACAAAGTGCTTTGAAGTACGGCGAGCCCCTACTTTGTAAGTGGGGGACACTGAGGCATAGGTGGCTGAGCTCCATGCATGCCTGACTGGGTAACCTCAGGCTTGGAACAGAACCAGGAAAGGGAAACTGTGACCCAGAGTTTCTCAGCCCACCTTGCACTCACCTGCTCCATTAGTCCATAGCTTCCTCTCTCACAGGGTTTGTGCAGTCAAGAAAAGGCATCTTGAACCTGACTATACAAAGGTAGGAACGAGAAGATGCTATTTTCAAACATAGTACAATGCAGGGCTTCCGAGAATTACAGCAGTCAGTTAAAATCTACAGCATCTATCATATCTAACCCAAGGGAGAGTTCACATTGACACATGATGATGTCACAGTCTATAGCTCAGTTGGTAGAGCATGAGACTCTTAATCTCAGAGTCATGAGTTAAACCCCATGTTGGGGAAAAGACTACTGCATTGTAGGAGGTTGGACTAGATAACTCTCATGATACCTTCCAACTCTACAATTCTGCAATTCTATGATTGTTGCACCACTGGCAACCAACCTTAATCAAACAGGCATCCACTAGTTCTTTTCCCCAAGCAGCCAGAGGATACCAAGTGGGAGAAGGCTGTTCTGCATCACAACCACTCACAACATCCATCCATGCTTTGGCTGTGCTTCTTGTCTGTTCTGCCCACCCCCTTCAATATGCCATACCTTTGCCAGAGAGAGCCAAGCTTTTCTGTAAATGGCATTAGCAAAAGCTATGCTACAAACTTGTATAGATTTTGTACTACCAGATTCTTATAACTTCCCCCAAAAGCACCCTGGGCACAGCAGTCTGGTAAGGGTATTCCCTGGGAAGGGAGAATTACTCCTAAACAAGTCTATAGCACAGATGTACCCTAAGACTGGCACTCCTTCCAGGCCACTGTCATACTCTATTATCACATGCCAGGATTCAGAGAACTACTATTACTTCTGCGCATCCAGTGAGCCTTAATTTTTGTTGCTCCCAGGTTGCCTAGCAAGCAAGTCTGAAAACCAAGTGGGGAAAAGGAAGACGTGTTTCAAAATCAAATTGACTGAAAAAGCAGAAATTTCTACCAGGTGTTCACAAGTCTGTAGGTAGAACAGCTCTTTGCATCCTGGCCACACACACACATACATATTGACATGCAGCCCCACAACCATTTACCCAGTCCTGTAGTCCCCTTGTTCAGGTTGTCTACTAATTTTGTTTAACTGAAGCCTGCATGGTGACTTATGACCTACCAAGCCAAACCAGCCTGCTGGCCACTCACTGTGGGCCTGCCATGTGCTCAACTGGCCTTCTGGTTCTGCAGTCCCAGCCAGGCAGTGAGAAAAGGAGGTTAACTGAACACCTGGGTTGGTTTATTACAATTCACCTCCTGCTTTCTTCTCATTCATATATATATATATATATATATATATATATATATATATATATCCCAGCACCAACTGTTTTTATCCTCATAACAACCCTGTGAAGCAGGCTAGGCTGGGAGCGTATGACTGGGGCCCAAGGTCACCAGTGACTGAGTAGGGATATACCTTGAGCATCATTGAAGAGTTCAACCTTTCATCCACACCTCTTAGGCTGATGTGATCAGAACCTTGCAATCCACCCAATTTCACACTCCTCTGACTTGTTAATACAGAAACAGAACAGAAAAAAATGGGTAAAGACACACAGAAGTGAAAGACAGATTCATCTGTCCCCCTCATTTTAATTTGGGTCGTAGTACACCACCCTAACCATACCACCATACTGGTACTCAGCAGGCTACTGTAGACAGCTGAGGGTCTGAGTTTCGGTTGGCAGGCCATAAGTTGTGCGGGCTTGGTATATAGCACCATCAGAACTTGGCTATTGCACATTCCTAGAGCCCCACTATTTCACAACACCACCCCAGTGTCCCGTCCCATTCCCCACTCCCCACCCCATAAACAACACACCTTTCTCTTCCCAGGGAGACTGATTCACCTGGGTATGGCCAGCGTACGGGTGCATTTGTACTGTTAGAAGTAAAATAAATAACCCAGTCCCACTATACTAGGAGGAGAAAGTGCATATAGACCTGCATGAGTGGGTGGGATTATTTATCCTAGAGTGTTAACAAGCAAAATGAAATATGGCATGATGGGACACACCCTTAAGAATCAAACAAAGAAGGAAATCGTATAAGTGAAGCCAGATGCCAAGATGCATATGAACAAACAATGCTGGAGAGGCCTGTGGAATTTGGTTTCACTAGTTGCTACTTGAAACACGTTCTGCACTCAGCAAAACAAGATAAGAAGTCACATTCCAAAACTCCTTCCTATGATTAATGCTGTTGGCACTTGCTGACACGGAGGCATGGCCTATTCCTGCAGAAGAGTGAGAGAGAACTGTCCTGAGATGGTGGAATGGACTTATCACTTCACAGGAATAGAGGAAGCTGCCTTATACTGAGTCAGACCCCTGGCCCATCTTGCTTCGTATTGTCTATGCTAACTGACAGTGGCATCCGTGGAGATGCCATGGACAATTCAACCTGGGAGCTGCTCATTGCAAAGTAGATGCTCTGCCACTGAGCTACGGATATAAAGGGATGCCCATTCTGAATGCCCCGTGTTCATTCAGTTTTTAAAAACGGCTGTAAAAATAAAAGTAGCACTGAGCTCATTTTGTATTGGCAGCTAATTTTGTAGGTTGTGAACAGGGATGGAAGAAGGCATCTTTTTCATAACGTGCAACTAAGTTTTCATTCGACTTCCATCAAAGCTACACTATTCACCTTGCTGTCCGTGGTGCTGAAATCATGTAACTTAATTATGCAAGTTGTGTTGCCATTAGGTTATTCCACCCCAATCATTTCAATGAATGGAAACACAATGCCAATGGAAGGGGGGGGGATGCAATCAATTACATGCTGTATGTGAACAGAAAGCAGCAGCAGCAGCAAATACCAATCATTTTCAGTGAACTGATTCTGGTTCTAGACATTGAATGAATAAGCGAACATCAGCAACTGCCTATCCCATTGAGCTGTGAACCCACAACCTATTGTCATGAGTGGTGTTGTGGATTCCACCACCTCAGGACTCTGCCACCGCATTCTGCTGCATTGGAACACCACACCTGATTTACTGTCTGGGAAAGGACTGGAAGCATAAGAAATCACAGAGAACCTCACCTAGTAATGCTCACACACAGAGTTAAAACAGCTTTTCCTCACTTCAGCAGACATTATGTGAATGGAGGCACTGATATAGTAAGGTTTTGCTGTATGAAGACTCTTTTTCTTCATAGTATACTACTGAACAGATACTAGCATTATCAGGATTTGCACTTTTAAATTAGCCATTCTAAACCTACCATTTGCAACAATCTATGATCAGGGAGATGAATGCAAATACCAGAATTTTTCAACAAGCTGCCACCTTCTTTTCTAGTCTGGGGAAAAAATAGGTACCTTCCAGCCTTTTTAGTGGAAATTAAGAAGGTTCTCGTGTACATTGATTCAACTGTGCAAAACACAATACATACTCTAATTCTAGGTCTTCATTTGACAGATAAGAAAGTAAACTGTAATTTGTACTTTCACTCAGAATATTCAGACATCAAAAAGGTGTGACAGTTGAAACAAGCAGATTTTGCGTGTTTGTGTGTGTGTGTGTTTGTGTGCTGGTAATTTTTCCATTACAATTTTTGCACCACATTAATAAAATCCATCGGGTCATAAACCTCAGCTTGAAATCTTGGTTTCTTAACTGCATCCCATGATACTCCTGTGGTAATTCTTATATCACTCCCAACCCACTCCCTAAATTAGGAAAGCTTGTTCTCTCCCCCCCCAGTGTTTTCTACCTAAATTGAAACACACACTGTATAAATATACATTGTATCCTGTATCTATACTTTTTTTTCCTTTTAGAAAAACAACCCCCACTGTATATATATAATTTTGGAAACCATGTTGTAAAATCTCATCCTCCTTCCAGGACACATAAGACGGAAGCCACAGCACAGAGAAGAAGGTTTGAGGCTCACCAGATTATTATGATGAATATTTTTACAAAGGGTGGTCACTTCGAAGCTCCATTTCCCTCTCCTACAGAACTCCATGAACTGATCTCTTCCTTTGCCTGATCCTCTGCAGGAGATCCAAACAAAGCTGATTTGCTTAAGCAGGGATGTTTCTCCCATGCCCGCCCACCTCCCTTCCTCTCTCATTTCGGATATTGCCTATCCTAACGGATTGCATTGCAAATGAAAATGCTACAGGGAGATGCAAACGGTCCCCCCATCCTGCAATGGTCAAAGACTTCATGTTGGGTTTACTCCTATCAAATACCACACAAGGGTATTGTGCACCATATGTAAGTTATTAATTGCTTTGTTAGGCACTTCCCGCCCCCCATGTTGGTACCCAAAAACAAGACTGAAGCCCACACCCTCCAGTATGGATGAGCCACAAACACACACGCGTGCACACACACCTGTGCTTCAGCTTCTTCTCTCCCCACTGTTTCTCTGTGGATTCTGCCTGATCACAAGATATTTGCACCCTTATCCTGCCCCACCCCTCCACACATACACACCCAGCTTCCCCCTTGTCCCTTCTCTGGCTGGTGCTACTCTAAAGTAAGGTTGCATGCCCACTGGAATCATCATGGTCCACGCTGTTGAGAATGGCTGTCTGGTCCTCAGGAACCTGCCGGTGGCAGAGGTCATCCTTCAGTGCTGAGAGGCGGGCAAAGGGGTCCTGGCGAGGATGTCTCTTCTTCTTCCGGAGACAGACAGCTTCGTCAGGCCACAGTACCTGAGAGTTAGGGTGTTGCTGAACCTGGGAGGCAGAACCATCTGAGGAGGAAGATGACAAGGGCAGAGGAAGAGGGTGGTTAGGCATTTTGCACAGGCATCATGGCGGGATGCACAGGCAATCAGCAGTTTTGTTTCGTTCTTTGTTCTTTTTAAGCCAACAACAAAAAGAAGGAGGAAAAAGAATTTCAGTACACAACTTAAAATATAACCAAGGCAGAGAGGTATTATTTTAGCACATGAAAAGTTGCGTGATTGTAGGAGAACAGGGGAAAGAAAAGCAATGCTTTGGGGTGGGAAGGTTTGCTTTATGCGGAGAGGGTGTGAGATGTTCATGGGATTGCTGAGAGGATGGATGATCCTTGGGAACGAGACAGGGTTTTGTTTAAATAAAGATGTAACCAAGAGGAGGGCAGAATAGGAGGAGGAGGAGGGAGTTAGGAGAGTTTATTGAGGAACTGGGGTAGGAGGAAAAAGGAAATGAGACACAGGAGCTGAGTTTAAAGAGAAATCCACCGGAAAACTGTAGGGAACACCAGCTCAGGGTCTATACAAACTGGAGGTGAAAAGGGCTACAAACTACCTTTTGGCTTAAGGGATGGAGGCAAATATCAGTGGGGTGGGTGGGTGGTGGAACCTTTCACTTCTGAAGATCCCGTGAACAGGTGAAAAAACAGGACAGAGTAGCACACTTTCTCTAGGCCCAGAGACGGAATCAATTCTCATTACAAGTCATTGACTTCAATGAGTATTGTGCCAGGCCCAAAGTGGCAAGGGGCAGGCAGGGCGGGGGGTGGGACGATTAGCCGGGAGTCTCGTGTTCCTCGCACTCACTGATTTGTTTTTTGGATTTCGAGGAGCCCTTGGATGACTTTTTGGGCTTCTTTATCCGCTGGTATTTCAGAGCTTCGAGCCTCTCAGGTGCAGCAGCGTTCCGGGTTGGAGATGGACGTTTTCTAGAAAGACAAAACAGACAAGCGCCATCAGTGGCCCCCTGCCGTATTCTGTCTCAAGGGAGGTCTCTCTGCTGGGAAGAGAGCATTCAACCTCTGTCAGGTCTGCCGTGGAAAAGGAGGGGGGAATATGAGGAGGGTCCTAGGAAGGTGAAATAAGGGTCCACACCACCACACTGGTGCTGGAGGGGAAACCTTTTTTCCCTCACCTCTTCATGAATATATTAGTGTTATCACCCCACACTGCCAGACACCCCTGGCATTCCCCAACCAACCCTACCAGCTCATTCTTTGGGAATTGTTTGATATGTTTTTTTGCTACTCCCACAACAAATGCTGCTCAGGTCGAACCAGGCAAAGGTTATAGAAAAAAGACATTAAGACTCCGACCCCTTGGCCATTCCTGCGAATGGAAGCAAACTCCTACAAATGGCTGGATCTCTAGAAATGAACCATGCTGGAAAAAATTAAAATAAAACTAGCACCAAGGCTCTTGAATTAAAATGATCTGCAATCTTTAAAAAAGAATAATTAAAGTGTCAATTCTAATGTCCAGTAAGGCACTTTTTGGAATTAAGAGGGGAGGAAATGCAAAAGAAAAGGGGAAAAAGGCATATAACAGGTGTCCACAGTGGTGAGGCAAATTACCAAAATTTAGTAGCAAAAGGATGCATCCCAACTCCACAGCACAAAAAGGTGAAGGACATGAAAGAATCATGGGGTGTCGGGTGGCAGATGCAATGAGAGAAGGTCATAAAATTCTGAACTTTATTTCCAATATACATTTGCATTCATCCCAGTTTTGTCCTAGTGAGATATCATTTCTGCATATTCACCACACAAACATACAGCACACAGGTCCAAGGGAGATGAACATTGCAAACTGTCTTGAAAGGTACAAGAGAAAGTGGGAGAACTCCTAGACTACCAACAACTTTCTCAAAGGATGTATCTAGACCATTACACTGTCACACTTCAAACTGATTTTGGACAACCACCGCTCCGGCTGATGGGTTTTGCCATAGGCAATGTCATGTTGTTGGGTTGGCTGGAGCTACAGCTACAACTCAAAGCATACTTGCTCTATCAAAATATGTAGAACTTAATATGGGGCTTCTTCCACATGCCCTGTGTTGGACCCCAAGTCCCAACAACCCCAGCCAGCATGGCCATCAGGGATGGTGGAAGTTGGAGACCAACAGCATCTGCAGGGCTAAATCTACTGTTTCTTAGATAAGGGCTTTCTCTTTAATGGTATACCATCTCTAGAATGTTCTTCAGGAGGCTGACTACACCTTGTTCTAGAGGGACGTAGTGTCCCACTCCTGAATTTCTCTCTGGACAAACTGGGTTTGAAGCGAGCTGAAAGGCCTTCTCTCTTTATTTCAAGATAGACAGCCAGGCATCCAACACAAGTTCTGGATTGCCACAGGGCAGGTTTGCTCTAGCTCAAACGCTTGTCCCATCACCCCACTCCTACCCTAAAGCAGCCTTTCTCAACCTGGCTAGCAAGGCCAGAGCTCAGGGATAATGGGAGTTGTAGTCCAACAACATCTGGGGACCCACAGGTTGAGAACCGCTGCCCTAAAGGATCAGGTGAAGGACTGAAAGAGATTACGTCTCTCTGCCCTCAGCTGAACCACTGTACCCATAACATTGCCAATGTGCCCTGAATGTCCTGTCATTTGCAATGTCTTGGTAATTGGTCCATTAGACCAAGTAGGTGGAGCTAAACAGGTTTTGACTGTTTGGGGGATCAGAAACAAAAAGGAATGCACTGTGGAGGCAGCAACTGTGGCAAAATCTTCCAAAGTTCTCTTTAGTTTGGGGACACCCGTCAAAGTCCAGGGCCAGGACAACCTTCACAAAGAGTTGCTTCTCTTGTCAATGTCCCCTTCCTTGTGCATAGCACTGCAGCAATCTTCTCTGGCACCCACAGAGGGGGCGAGTCTCTCCTTTGCTGGGGGCAAGCCACATCACAGGGCTTCTCATAGGCATCTGATTAGCCACTGTGGGAGCAGAATGCTGGACTAGACAGCCAGTGTGGTTGTAGTGGTTAGAGTGTTGGATGAAGATCTGGGAGATCAGGGTTCAAAACATCATGAAGCATACTAGGTGATCTTGGAAACCAGTCACTGCCTCTCAGTCTCACAGTGTTATTGAGGGGACTGAATTATGAAGGGGAGAACCATGTTCATCACCTTAAGCTCCTTGGGGGAAAAAGGAGGATATAAATGCAATAAATAATAAATGAGTGACTAGACTAGACATAGATGTTCAGGGAAGTTTTTAATATGTGACATTTTAGTGTATCTTTCATCTTTGTTGGAAGCCGCCCAGAGTGGCTGGGGAAACCCAGCCAGATGGGCGGGGTACACATATTAAATTATTATTATTATTATTATTATTATTATAGATTTGGTTGCAAATATAATGAGCTACACTTAGTTCACAGTAGTGTAACATAGTATCATATTTTCATTTCTTTGTTGATTTTTCTACTTCTGTTTCTTATTACTCCCCCCCCATTCTTGCTGTATCATCCTGCTTCTTCTCCTTCAGAATCATGTGATTTAGGGGAGGATGTTCCAAAGCAGATATATTATATAAACACACAAACACAAAATCTGTGGGCCAGACCTTATGCCAGCCTTCATCAACCTGGTGCCCTTTTAGATGCGTACAACTGCCATCAGCCTCAGTCAGCATAACTGTATTCTAAAACCCATGTAGTGCACCAGCCTAGCAAAAGTTGCCTTGCACAGTTCTCAAAACCCATTGCCTAGTTTCATGTTGCTCTAGTAAAGTCCTGGGCTCTGTGCTTCAGCCCTCAGTAGCAAATATTGTGCCAGATCAGTGCTTGAATGAGGAGGAGAGTGGCTGGCTGTAATAAATTCCATAAGGCCCAGCCCTGTTTTAGCCATATAATCCCCCCCACCTCAATTTCTCAAAACAGCAGCTAAGGGGGTCAGGATCCTATCTACTGTTATCTAATCTGAGCACTGGGAATGAAGAGTTTTGTGAGAGAAACAAAATACCCAAGGCTAACTGTTTGGAATGCAGCAACCCCTCAAAACCCAGGTAAATCTAGTGATGGAAAAATGTTATCTAGCTTTCTTTCTTCTTCCCTTTTGGTTAAAAAAAGTGACGAAATACAGAATTACAGAGTACGAGCAGATATTTATTGAACCTAATACTTCTGGTATGGAGATAAGAAGGAAGTCTGAATAAATGTTGATGTAGAACAGATAGAAGCAACATGTTATCTTCACTGTTTCTCTTGGGTTCTTGAAATGTTATTCAGATTCTCATCTCCTTCCATATTCTGTTCTGCTGCACTGCAAACAAAGCGTCTCTTGTGTTTTCGCTGTTTTAAAAAAGATCCAGGGAACAGAGATGGTTGCAAATAGTGGGTTCTTTCAGCAAGGCTAGCTTTAAATAGGTAGATAACAGCAACAACAAAAGGAATGTAGGACATCTTTCCAGCTCCTTGACTTCAGCTTTTTCAAAGATGCATTTTTTTCAATGGCATCCCAGGTTCTTCACTGCCTCCCATAACAGCCTAACTCCCATGTTCAAACTTGAGATGCAACAAAAGAAGCAGATGGAGAGAAAGCAAAATAACACTGTCTGTTAAAAAACACCCTGAGAGGCTTCCTTTAACATGTGTCTTGAATATCCAATCTGAGTGTCCTACCATTTGGGACAATTACGCCAACACACAATTTTCAGCAAAATTTAAAATGTTATTAACAAACTGGGACACGAACAGCAGAAGTATGAAAAGTATGGCAGAAAGAGAGAGATTAGTCATTCCCATTTGAAGTTTTTTTAAGAGACGATGGAAGGTGGCGGTGGGCCATTTGTCAAGATCCAGTCAATGGCGCAGAAGACGGCAGCAGAAAGGAGCTCCAGCCCAAGTTTGCATTTCCCTGTTCCTGCAGAACATTTGGAATCAAGCTTAAAGTGATGAAGTTTCTTTTTCTTCTTCCTTGTAAACTACTAATCCAGAAAACTGCATTAGCCCAGCTCAGGAAACAGATTATGTTTTTCCCTTGTTAATGTTAGATTATGAGGCATACTGGGCTGCTAACTGAAGCACGTTCATAATAAGGTTTCAAAGATTAAAATTCTCTCTCTCTCTCTCTCTCTCTGTGTGTGTGTGTGTGTGTAACACATATTCAACACCAAGCAGTAGTTCATATCAGACATCTCCCTCATACAAGGACTAGATAAGATAAGATGGGGAGCAAAACAAGTAACCTTGAACATTTTTGTGCCATCTTTGTGATTTGCAGTACATCTTTTCTACTGATCTACATTTCCCCAGCCTACACTCAGAAAATGTGTGCATGGACTATTTTTTTGGTGGGGGGCTAAAATAAACCTAAAATATATAAGAATATGGATATATATATATAGAAGTAAGCTATACTAGTTGCATAAAAATAAGCATTCTAAGCATGAAAGACTATGAAACCTCTCCAATTATTTTGGTGAAAAGACAGGCTGCATGTTCAGGACAAATGTACAAAGATGGATAGACTTTTTTTTGCATTGGCAGGATTTTCCAACTTGTAATGGCACACACTAGTTTGGATACTACCTAATGCAGAATTGGCTGGCTGGTGTGCTATTGCACATCATGCCAGCCTATGGCTCACCACTCTTGCCCATTCCAATAGCTGCCATGCTTACATCTGCATTGAGTGCTGGGCTATTGTTGAGCACAATTCCCGATTAAAGCACTGGAGAGCCAGTGTAGTGTAGTGGTTAAAGTGCTGGACTAGGTCCTGGGAAACCAGGTTCAAATTCCCACCCGGTCACGAAGCTCCTTGGGTGACCTTAGGACAACCACTGCCTCTCAGCCTAACCTACCTCACTGGGTTTTTGTAGGCATTAAATGAGAAGAACAAGAACCACATAGGTCACCTTTATTTCCATGGAGGAAAAAAGTGCATACAAATGCAACAAATAAATTAGGTTGAGCTATTTATTTTTTTAATAAAAGTATTTATATACTACTATATCATAAAAAATCACCATATTGGACACTATTCAGTGCAACTGGCCTACTTTTGGGACTTTTTTAGACTTTGGCCTACTATTTTAGACTTTTTCTAATGGAATAGCCTAGATTAGATAGTGTAAAAGCTTTGCTTTGGAAATACTAAATGTCAAGTACAGTTTTTTAAAGGAGTAAAACTTTCTAATGAAGGCCAACACAAGACCATACTAAATTAAACCAATGGTTAAACTAATGGTCCATTTCACCCTGTTTTCTATCTTCAGCTGTGAACAAATTAAAATGGTTTAGAGGAAACTCTTCAGGTATTTAAGGAAGTTACCAATTCAAAGTCATTTATTACCAGCTTTTAAAGAGATGAGTGGTTTGGGGATCCTCTGAATGTAAAATATGAACTGACTCAGACCCTGGAACCATCATTCTTTGTGTGCCTCCTCCACAAGAGGTTGGAGAGTGGCAACACGAGAACAGGGCTTTTCTGTGGTGGCTCTCCATTTGTGGAATGCTCTCCCCAGGAAGGTTCACCTGACACTTCATTACATATCTTTAGATGCAAAGTGAAAACATTTCTCTTCAACAAGGCCTTTGACTGATTAAACAATCTATGACCTTTTAAATGTGTTTGTGGGCCGAGCAATGATTATTATTTTGTTGTTATGTGTTTTTATGTCTCAAACTACCCAGTGAGCTTTGGATGAAGGGCAATATATACATGTCATTATTTAATAATTATTATAACAATAACAACATAGTATTTAAGTAAGTTTTACTCAGAGCACACCCATTGAAATGAATGGATATTACTAAACTGGGTTCCATTCACTTCAGTGAGTTTTCCCTGAGTAAACCTAGTTGAGTATCACCCCACTCTTTCCTAATAAACGCTAATGTTATGGGCCATAGATTTGTCTTTTTACAAAAACTAAACTAAACATGGTACCAGGTGTGTCAGCCACATTTCAAATTCTTACCCAGACTCTATATAATTAGGGCTCAAATGGATAAGTTTTTCCTGAAATGTCCAGTTCATGTTAATTGAGCATAGGTGAAAACTAAGCTAAAGCAAGAAAAGACTAATATGGCTTCCTTCCAGAGTGTCCAAAGACAAGAGGAGAAAAAACACCTGGAAGAGATACATGGTTTGCCTATATGGCACAGTATTCTTCTTGAATGCCAACAACAAAGAACAACTAAAATGAGCAGTTCTACTAGTCAGCAATGGCAGAAATTGGGAGCTATTATTTCTCTGGATCTTCCTTCCCAGCTGAAGGTTGGAAGAGTAGAGGAAGAAATGTAAGGGTGAAGTGGCAACCTTTGACACTGGAATGAGACACCGAGCTGGAAAGGTACAATGAGCACAGCATTACCTCAATAAATAGAGTCTCTCCCCAAAACGCTGGATTACAGCCTCTAGGATTTTGAAGCTTTTAAGCACAGAGACCCCTTCTTCTCCATTTTAAGGGATTGCCAGCCACCTCAAAACTCCAAGAAGGACCTACGCTTGAGTGATACTGCTGCATAGCCATTTGCAAGCTGAGTCAATGAAAGATGCCCCCATCCTGCCCCCCAAGCATTTTCCTACTGCGGTGCCAGGCTCCACCACCAGCAGCAGCAGCAGTAGCAGCAGCAGCGCAATGAGGTAAGGAGGAAGCTGATAAAAGAGCAGGGCACACACCAGATAAAGGCATCCCTTCACCAGGTTTGCGGGGGACAGCACAACTTGTCTACACAACGGATTTTCACCATGCTGACAGGAGAGGGATGGAGAAGGGAGAGGAACAAGGGACAGGAGGCGGAGGTTGGGAGGTGAGGAGAGAGAGGTGGGAGGGGGGGAGAAGGCAGGAGAAGGAGGGGAAGGAAAGAGGAGGAAAAAGTAGTAACAATGGAGTGAGAAAAGAGAGAGAAAGCAAAACGTAAGGTAGAAATCATAATGAAATAAGAGAGAAAAAGCAATCAGACAAAGAGGACTTACAACTTCTCCAAGCCAGAGCGAGTGTGAAAATGCATGCAGAGAACTGGCACATGGACAGCCTTTAAAGGGGAAAACTCTTCTCTTCCAAAAAAGACAGACAGACAAGAGTCCTCAAACTCCAAAAGATGTACACCAGAGTGACAACTGTCAGGGCATATGCAAGTCCTGGCCAACCCCCACCTAGGCTCACATCTAGGGCTATGAGCAGAAGGCCCTGCCCCACTTAAGGGAAGAGCACGCAGGACACCAGCTTGGCCTTGTGGTTTTTGGGTTTCCCATTACAGTGATGAGATTAACTGTGAGGGGACAAGGAGACCTGTCCTTGGTTAACAGAAATTCACAGTGAACTGAGTGCACACACATAGCTTTTTATATCCTAAAGGACTGCAGGGTGCTGCACACCCACAATTCAGCTTCCTGAGAACCAGTGCTTCGCCCCCATCTGAGAACCAATGCTTTCAACTTCATGATGAAAAGCCAAGTTTCTAGCCCATACGGACACAAATATATTTTTGAAAATGTGTGGGCAATGCCTGCTGAGATCCCAGAAGCCAGACAAGGTGTGTGCAACAGGATTTTAGCAGCCTGCTCTCCACAACTAGCAAAAACAAAATAAATTATATGAAATAAGAGCATCATGTAAACTTTGCAAATGTTTGGTGAGGGTACCTTAACCAGCTTTCATTGATGCAAAATTTGAATTGTCAAATGTGCAGAATGTTGAGTGTGTGTGTTGTACATACAGCCCAGATTAAAAACTGAAAAGAGGGTGATGACAATGCAAATCAGACCAGGCCATGGCTCAGTGGCACAGTCTTTGCTTTGAAAGCAGAAGGTCCCTGGCTCAGTTAAACAGTTCAGGTAGCAGGTGATGATAAAGACTCTCCTCCCAAGATCCTGGAAAGCTGCTGCTAGTCAGAAAGGATAATCTGGGCTAGAGGGACAAATGATCCAACCCGCTTTAAAGTGGCTTCCTATCTTTTGGTCATGTGATCTACCAAGGCAAGAAATGGGGAGCCTGTGGCCCTCCAGATACTGCTGTTGAGGCTACACCTCCCATCATCCCTCACCACTGGCTGGGGTTGATGGGAGTCCCAAAACATTTGGAGGGTGCCAAGCTGCAAAAGACTGCAGTAAGGGGTGGACTAAGGGGCCTGGTATAGCAGTCCCATCCAAGCTGCCACTGAGTATTAATGGGCCTTCCATTGGGGAGGCCTAGAATAAATCACCCAGGATCTTAAGTGTAACTTGGCCTGCAGTTCCCCTGGCATGACCTTGTATTGAAATCCATTCCCCAGTCCTCAGAAGACGGCACTGGGTTTTTTATGTTGCAGAAGAGAGAGTCATCCAGAGACACTGACGGCAATGCTCCAGATGCCTGTCCAAATTTGTCTGCATCCCCGTCGTGGAAGTGAGCTGATCTAAGGCGTCTGCACAAATCTCATAAACCATGTCCCTCTTCAGTTTTTATGGCTCCATAAAACAGTGGGGTTGTGTGCGGGTGGGGAAGACTGTATACTGACCTGGTCATAAAGTGCCCAGCAACGCTTCACCCACTGACAACTTTACAACCCCAAATCATAAAGCTATCACTTGCCTCTCTTCTTTATGGAGCCTCTTTTTAAATAACAACACAGTATGCAGTCCCTTATCATCTGCCGGTTTTCACACAGGGCAGAAATGCCCATCCCCTCTCATTTAAGGAGAGACTCCTAGTAGATCAATGTTGCAGGACATAAATCAGTGCCTGCACAATTTGTGGCCATTTTTTGGGCAAGCAAAGCCAACCAGGCCTTTACAGCAGACTAATAGGGGTTCTGCCAAAGCCTCTGCTTTTGCTATTTTGCTAAGAAGAATGGTGGGAACAAAGAGTTTTCATCCAGTATTTGGCATGTTGCCACCCAAGGCTGGCAGTTTGAGATTCTATCAGTGGGTCTCACAGACCCTCCAAGTGCCTCTATTTTCCAGGGAAAGTCCCAGATTTACAGAAGCCATCCTGGTTTCTGATTTGATCCTAGAATGTCCCACTTTTCCTTAGGACATCCCTATTTTCATTGGAGAAATGTTGGAGGGGATGGAATAGGATGTTCCTATTTTCATTGGAGAAATGTTGCAGGGGATGTCTTTATTTTCATCAGAAAAAAGTTGGAAGGTATGGTCTTGCAATAGGCTCTTCCTGCTCCTGACAGTCAAGGTGTGCTGCTCTCAAGGCCATGACACTTATTTTGGCACCTGAGACAGAACATCCCAAAGCCCTGCTTCCTGTCCCCATCACTAAAAATAATTATAAATGAAATACAGGCATCTCTCAATTTATGCAGCGGTTTTGTTCCAGGCTTCCCTGTGTGTAAATGGAGCACCCTGGAGAGTCCTCCTGGCTCACAATGAGACCCTCCCCAGAGCCCAAAGAGGGTCTGCTGGTGAGCCAGGAAGATTCTCCAGGGTGCTCCACATTTCCAGGTTCCACTTCTGGGTTTGTGGCATGTTGCATGTGCACCGTCACATCAAATATAGCATGCATAAATGGGGAGTTAGCAGTTTGCTGCCCTTTCATGACACCCAAAATCAGCTGCCTGAGGTGGCTGCCTCACTCTGCCTAATGGTAAGGCCAGCCTGCTCATTAAGTATGGGGAAGAGATGAGTAATATAATCTCATACACAGCAAGCTATATGGGAGGGTCTCTGAAGAACGGGGTTTGGAACTTCTGACTGGTGTGGCGGTTAAAAGTGTGAGGCTAGAACCTGAGCTCACTGCTTCAGTCACATTACTCCACTTAATATCCATTTATTGTGGTCCTTCTTGGTGATGGGGCACACTCTTGAGGTGCAAAGGGGCAGCAGGGGGGAGGTGTGAGAGGTGTAAATGACTTTTTAACTTTGAATAGCTGATATCACTGGATCAAGTTAATTAGTTTTGTTGAATTAATTAAACTAAATTGGATTTTGGATACATATTCAATTTATTGTTACTAAGGCAAACTGCTATTCTGAGCAATGCTTTTTATAGAGTAGGGGGCACTGGGGAAGAGTTTATGGAATCAAGGGGTCAGTGGCCCGAAAAAGTTTGGCTGATATAGAGTCTGTGCTTATAGAGAGAGGGAGACGTACAAGAGAACGGGGAAACCCAAAAGCCACAGAGACTAAGTATGCAAAGGTTTGTCCTGGATTTTGCAATACCTTATTCCCCTTTAAAGGAAATGTATAGATATATAGATATATGTTATTGAAAAGAGCCCCCCTCCTTTGGAATCCCCTCCCATGCCCCTCTCCCCAACCACGCCCCACAGCACCATCCTTCCAGACATTGATCGCCCTTACCTATTGAGCTGAGGAGTGGCTTGTCTCGACAACACTGCCCAGATAGCTGAGATTAATCAAAAACAAAGCAGTTATCAACACCCGCAAGGAGCCAAGCTCCACAAGACATCAGCAAGTCAAACGGAGGAGGAAAAAAATAATAACAAAATAAATCCAAAAGGAAAAGTGAGGGGGAAAGAAACCGAAACACAAAAGAAGCAAACAAACAATGCTGGAAAAACAAAGGGGGGAAAGAAATGGAAACAAAAGAAAGGATGGCGAAAGTGTATAGAAGGCATGGCTTCAAAGCACAGACAACAGGGCGCTAACACAGAGGAAAGCTGCAGACCTGCAGAAAGCTTCAGGCTGCAGACCTGAAGCCAGCTCAACATTCATTTCCTCCTTCCAGGGAAGCCTGGGAACGGCAGTTGCATGAGGAGGGTAGGGCCAGCCTCAACATCAAGTAGGACAGTGAATGGTTTGGGGGTACCATTAATGGGGAACAATTTGACACATTAAAATTAAATTTGACACACTTGTGAGAGGGTAAAGGTGGGTTAGGGATCTCTTAACAGGAAGTGTTCAGCAGAAAAACCACTACAATTCCCATGATTCTTCGGGGGAAGTCGTGGCAGTTAGAATGGTATGAAGTTTGTAGTGTGGACATGTCCTCTAGAGTAGTGTTCTTCAACCTTGGATCCCCAGATGCTGTTGGACTACAAGTCCCATCTTCCCCAGTCAACTAAGCCAATTGTCAGGGATGATGGGAGCTGTAGATCAACAATATATGGGAGCCCAATATTCAAGAACAATGCTCTAGAGTGTCCTAATATGTTCCCATATGTGGTCTTTGAGTGGAAGTCTTGGATCCGTTAGGTTTCAGATTGTCTAAAGAAGCATAGGTTTAAAATAACAGAGGTTGCTTTTATTTTGCTAGTCATTTACAGCGCCCTTCAGCCATTTAGTGCAAAGACATGTCTCCTATCCCTTGGGTCCAGTCTCCTGAAGCAGCAACCAATAACCTTGCTAAATCTCTCCAAAGACTTAAGTGCTTCCAGGTACCAGAGAGTATAGGTAGAATGCAAGGATGTTTGGCAAGGGGGGGAAAAGCCAGCTTCCCACACTATACTGAAGTCTCACACCTTTGCTCTACAATGACCCTACCGCAACCACTGCTTGGGTTCACATACCAGGACGACCACAGAGTCTAACCAGCCCACCCTTCGTCCCTTGCTTGCTGTTGAGTCACTTCTCCCTCCTGATCCAAATTGATCTACACATGTTTCCATCAAGCCATTTGGGAGGGGCGGGGAGCAGGGTACCACTACTCATTTCCACAACGCTGGGGGATCAAGAGAGGGGGCAAGGGGAGTCAAACTCCACTACATGGAGAACAAAAAAATTGTTTGAACAAAGACAAAAGGATGGAAGGAGAGCGCACCTACAGTTAGTGTGAAAGACAGAGGTGTGGGGAGGAGAAGGAAGAAACGGAAAGAAAGAGAAGACGCTTTGCCTGGTGCAACCCTGGTACCTGGAAAACCAGCTGCTGGAGGTAATTGGCCAGCTGCAATCCCTTGCATGGACAGGATCCGAGGGTGCTGGCGGCTTCCTGATTTGACTTCTGTGTGTTTGGGGTAGATTTTGACTTTTTAAATTTTTTGGTCCTCTCCTTACAAGCTGTTCATGTGGCTAATGTCTTTGTTTCTCTCGCCTCGCCCAAGTCTTGTGGGTGGGGCTGCAGCACCCCTTTTGGAGATGTTGTGGAAAAAGGCGGCTTGTGCGGCCATGTTTCGTTCATGGAAGATGACAAACCCTCTCGGGGGGTAAAAGAAGGATGTGAAGAAGGCAAAGAGCGGGCCTCAAGGCCTTAATGTCCCAGGAAAGTAAACAGCCAGGAACTAGAAGAGGAAAATACTGGTAATATCTGGGGCTCGCTGACCCAGTTGCAAAGCGAAAAGAAACACCACCTGAACCTACAGTTTTTAGACATTTGGACACCCTCTTCATTTCATCCCGGCACGTGACTCCCAAACAAAAATGAAAGCTTCAATATTTTTATTTCTTGTGATGGGGGAGGAAAAGGGAGAGCCCTTGAGCTAACCAACAGTACACAATTCCCAACAGTCCCAAAGGCCAGGGACCCTATGGATCTAATCGCCCATGCTGAGGGGGTAACGGACATTGGCAGGGGGTGGCCCAACACTGCAAAACTTGACTAGGGAAGGGAAGGGGAAAATAACACTAGAAATCCCAGCTGGAGGCCATCTCCAAAAAAGTTGCTGCAGCGTGCCTCGACATGGATTCAGGTGATGGTGGCAGGGGAAGAAGTTGTGGGGAAGGGATGGGAGCAGGTGAGGCGGGGAGGGAGAGAGAGGCTGGGGGGGGAGGGGAAGCAGGCAATGTCCACACACACACACTTACCCCGAACTGGTTGTCGGTGTCGGCTCCGGCCTAAGAATGTCCTCCCCTCCCCTCCTCGGAGAGGGGATTTGTCCGAAGACGTCTATGGGCTCCACGGGCAGGGAAGGGCACTGAGGGGGGGGATAGCCGGTGGCCAGAGAAGTGAAAGACATGGCTGGCCGGAAGCTGGGGCTTCCTCCCCGGCTGCTCTGGGCAGGGGATCCTGTCGACGGGGTGGACTTGCGGGAGAAGCTGACGGCCGCCGGAGGCTGCAGAGTGATCTCAGACATCTCCGCCTGGTGGATGAGGCCCGGCCGTGGCCTGGCCCGCGCCGTCAGCTCTGGGGAGCTGGTGCGGGAGCTGAGGGGGCTCTGGGTCAGGGGGGAAAGCCTCGAAGGTTGTAGCACCACCTGATGTAAACTGGGCTCAGCCCTCCTGGCTTGCCGGGGGCTGGGCCGAGGTCTGGGTTGGGGGTCGTACCACCTGGTGTCCAGGCCAAATGTGCTTGTGCCGCTGTGGCTGACTGACTCGGACGGCCCATGGTAAGGCAACACAGGTATGCCCATGCCTTGACTGGTGTGTCTTAGCTGCCCTTGACTCGCCATTGGTTGCATAGGTTTGTCCTGCCATTTGGCGGCGGTGGGCATGGAAGGTTGGCTTCTGCTTGGCGACTTGCCAGTCCAGCTCTTTGGTGCCTCCAGGGCCAGCATGCCAGGGTAGGACGTGGGGACCTGGAGCGAGGAAGGTGGTGGTCCCCTAGGAAGACTGGCCTTTGGCTGCAGGCTCTCGGCCATTTCGCACTGGTGGAGCTGGTGGGGGAACATGATGGGAGACGATTCCAGGCCGCTGAAAGGGAACTCGGCCCTGCCCCATGGCTCGGGGGACCGGCCCCCCGTCGGAGTCTGGGTCAGGGGCAGCGTGCTGTTGGAGGCGTTCTCTCCATTCTCCTCGGGGATGGTGGCATGGCCAAAAGGCCCCTCTGGGTGCAGAGGAGGGGAGGACATGACAGAGCTGAGGGGGCTGACCTCCGGCATGTAGAAAGGCGGAGGGTCCATCTCGCCGGGGCTGCTGCTGCTGAGGTAACCGTAATACGGGCCGTGGTGGAATGGCCTGGGGGCAGGAGGCCTGGCCTGGCCAGTGGCTTGGAGGCGGCTCTCCATGGTGCCCGTCCCCTCCAGGCCCCGGTGAAACCTTGGGCTGTATGCTGGTGGCTGAAGGTAAGACTCCTGGCTGGAGGAGAGAGGCGTCAGCTGGGACTTGAGGGCTGTCACAGAGGCAGGCATCACGGGGTCGTCGTTCTCTTCATCGGACTGGCGGAACTCCGGGTACATGTCCGTCTCCTCCACAAAGGGGAAGCCCTCTATCCGGCGGGTCTTGAGGGAGGGCTCCATCTCTGAAGGATCCATGACAAAACGGCCATCTGGCCCGCGGCTGATGAGTTCGATGGGGGTGGTCGCCTCAGCTTCTGCCTCAGCCTTGGAAACACTGTACTTCTTGCTGCTGATGGCCCGCTTGGTCTTCTTGTAAAGGGAGAGCTCCTTCTCCTTGCTGGGGCTAAGCATCCGCTTGCCAGGTGGGCCCTGGTCATCGGAAGATTCGGAGGGCGGACGGAGCGTCCGGATGCTCTCGGGGCTCACTTTTCCAGAGGACAACCTGTGCCATATAAAGGGGGGGCATAATTTTAATAATGGATCACAGAGGAGACCAAGGTCTGTAGTTTGCTTAACACCACAGTTTGAGTAAAAGGATGTATGAGCACTAAATAACATAAACCCCTTAACTGGATGTAAAATGAATAAGCAGAAGTTAGGGTGGGCCATGTGGGACATCATTATTAATATTACTTCTCCTTTGCAAAGGCCACATTCACGTCATACGTTTAAAACACCACAATACCACTTTAAACAATCATGGCTTCCCCTAAATAATTCTGGGAGATGAAGCTTGTTAAAGGTGCTGAGAGTTGTTAGGAAACCCTTCTATTCCTACATTTCTCAGGGTGGTTTAACCATTTAATCCATCTTCCCAGGGAACTTTGGGAAGTGTAACTCTCAAGGGGAACGGTTACTTTTAACTGATGATTTCATAGATTTTCTTCTGTTGGTGTTTGTTTTGTTTTGTTTGTTTGTTTGTTTTTTACAACACACAGATACTTACGGAGACTCTAAACTCTTCCTGCAATGGGTTATTGAGAGAGGAGGGTCTGGAAAATATAAAGGGTGTGTGGGAGAAATAATTAAAAGAGTTGAAAGGACAACATTGAATGAGGCACCCTATTTATTACTTTTCCAACAATGAAAAACAGAACAAGAAGCTCACCCTTGCAGCCAGTGTAAGCTGGGTATCCCCACTATTACAGGATGTTCACAACATTAAATGTTTCTCCACATGACCAGATGCTGCTGCATATATCATCATCATCATCATCTATTAATTTATACACTGCTTACATGTCAAAATGGTTTCTAAGCACTTTACAAGTATAACATCAATTATAAAACACACACACACACATGCAATATGTGCAATAAAGCAATTCCATAAAAAACATTTAAAACATCCATCATTAAAACACACAAGAAAAAAAGCCCATTAAAAATATTATTTAAACAAAACACAGAGCTCAAGCTCTGGGAAATGCTTGCCTGCACAGGTTTGTCTACAGAAGCCAGTGGAATGCCAATACGATAGGGCCTCTTGTATTTCAGCAGGGAGAGCATGCCCTAACACTGCATATCAGTGTTTTATATGCTGTTTTATTTGTAGTAGCACTGCATATAAAACTAGCACATCAGGGAGAAGGCGAGGTCAACTTATTTTTTCCAGACATCAAATGCTTTGTGGTATTATTATTAAACATTTGGTCATGCGACACCCCACCCCACAATACAACCTGACACTGTGGAAACAGGTTAGCTCTTTGAGGCCTTATCATCAAATCTAGTGATTGTATCCAATGACAGTCATACATTTAGTAGACCCATTGAAATGAAGGGCCAAGACTAACTTAAGCACATTAGTTTTAACGGGACTACTCTTATTATTATTATTATTATTATTATTATTATTATTATTATTACTACTACAATTTATTAACCATACTTTGCCATAAGGTCCCAGGATAGGATACAACAATTAAAACACAATGCATTAATATTAAAACACAGTATTACACAACTTAGCTGGATACCAAAGTAGGCAAGTGGGGGTGTAGAGAGACATTTTAAGACCACATCATGGCACTTTAAATGGATGGTGCAAATGCGGCCTAAGTTTGGTGGAGGGGAAATAGTTTGAATACATATTCTGTGCCTAGAAAAGCAAGTGTCTTGGAATGCAGCATGTTTATCCCAGAACTATTTCCTCAAGATTTCAGAGTATAAGGCTGTCTTGACGCCTAGGTGATTATTCCCTTAATTTTCCAGCAAATGCAAGGTACAGACTCACCTTTTTTGCGCTTAAGTTTCCGTTTGCGTTGCTTGTTGACGAAGCAGGCAGCTAGAGTGCTGAATAGGATGGCAGCTGCGAGGAAGCAAATGGTGGCAACTATTCCAGCCAGCACAGGCCGGGCCAAGCCTTCATCAGTCAGCTCTGGCTGTGGAAATATGTCTGGGAGAAATAGAGAATAGGGGAGCCTCTTAAGACACTGCTACTGGCACTTGTTCTGCAGGGAGACCGTCAGAGTAAGAATAAACCAATGGAATTACTTCCATCATCTCTTTTGAGGTCACATCATCACATTTGAGGAGATTTCATTGGAAAATGGTTGATGCTGCCATGCTGTGGTAGGCAGTTTTGAAGAGGTTTGGACAACAGTCAACATCTCAAACACATCTCCATGTTGGGGGGGGGGGGAATAAGGCTTCTGGCACCTTGAACATTTAACAGGTCCGTTATGGCCCTCTAGAAGTTGATGAACTACATCTCCCATTAGCCCCAGCCAGCATGGCCAATGGTCAGGGATGGTGGGAGGAATGGCCCAACAAGTTCTGGAGAACCACAAGCCAGGAGCACTTCTAGTCCAGCATCCTGTTCTCACAGTGGCCAACTAGATGCCAAGGGAAACACATAAGCAGGATCCAAGCAAAATAACACTCTCCCCTCCTCAGAAGCACTACTGCCTCTAATAGTGGAGGCAAAGCATGGCCATTGTGGCTAGTAGCCATTGATAGCCTTAATCTCCTCTATGTATCACTAAGATTTATGCATTAAATAATTGGGCAGAAAAACAAAACTGAGTTAAAATCCTTCATCTGGCAGGGAGGGCCAGGACAATTCCTCAGTTCTGAGGCCATTCTCAAGAAGGACCCACTCCTTGTGATGATCTTGCCCATCCGCAGATTAGGTTTGGCTGGTGAAAAAGCTTAATGGAAGGTGGAGAAAGCACTTCCTTACCTGTGCTGGATACGCCGGCAATGTTGCTGGGTTCACTGATGAGGTCTTGCATGACAGCCAGAACTCTGAACTCGTACCATGTGTCCTATGGCATGAAATACGTGCATTATCAAACATCGCTTGACAACCAATGCTGACATTTGTCGTGAAAAATGAATGCTACCACAAACTGTGGTCGACAGTTGGACTCAGTTTTTAACTGGAAACAGTATATTTTCCCAGTGGTGGTAAAGGAATTGGCTTTATACATGCAGGGAGATTAGCCACTTTTAATATCTAGAGTCATCAGGTTGCAACACTTGTAGTTAAGTCAGAAAACAGAGTATTCTAGGGTCTCCGAAGAGATAGTGAATGTAGCAATTAAGCCCCCAAAATGGATTTAGTGGGTTTCCTTAGGGACCATTTAACACCAAACATATATACACACATATCACTTGATTACCTAACACTTGCTTCGTAAAACTGAATTCACAATACCATTTATACCCCACCTGTCCACAGTCAAAAGGGCCGTCCAGGTGGCTTATACTGGTAAAAATATATAACATAAAACTAAACATAATAAAAGAGAACAGAGAGAATTATTATTATTTTTAAAATGGAGCACAGAGGATTACTAATGCATTGGTTCCACTTCAGAAGCAAGACCAGGTAATTTGCAAGTCCCAAATCCAGGGAGAAATTTTGATAAACATAAGTTCTAAAATGGAATTTGGATGGGAATTTCAGAAGCATCCCTAGTTCGGAGAGATGGATAGTACATCAACCACTCTTCTCAAACGAAAGAGCAGTGTGTTAGAAATTTTCACCATTAGGGCATCATTTCTGGTGCTCCAAAGGCCTATTTGCCAAGGAACCCTTTGCAGTTTTCTGTAGAACCTCTTCTACAGAAGATTTGGGACTATGCTCTGGGATAATGTTCTTCAACCTTCGATCCTCAAATGTTGTTGGACTTTAACTCCCATCATCCCTGACACTTGGCTAAGCTGGCTGGGGATGATGGGAATTGTAGTCCAACAACATCTGGAGAGCCAGTCTTGAAGAACACTGTTCTAAGATGTACAGACAAGCTCATATGCAGCACTGCTCAGGCTTCCTGGAACCTCATTTTTGTCAGAGAGCAGCCTGGAACATACCCAACATTCCTCTGTGGCAGAACATTGCAAGGAAAGATAAACAGTTTGGGAGACAATTTGTCTTTCAGGGAAGCTTGTCTATTATTACTAGCCTTCTTATTAAGGAATTCCTATTAAGCTCGCACACTTAATTCACTCCAAGATTTCCCAGAAAGATCACCACACTGTAGGTTCAATCTGTCATCCGCTTACCTGAGTCAAATCCTTTGCAAAGAAGTCACTGTCACTCCCCAAGATGGCATCATCTAAAATCTCCCATCTTTCTCCAACCCGAAACTCCATAATATAACGGTCAATCGGAAAGCTATGATTGGCTGGAGGAAGCCATGACAATAGGACTCCTTGCTGCGTCCGATTGGCTGTTAGGCACCTTGGTGGAGTAACCAGCACCAGGGGTTCTGGAGTTGTGACAGGGAATGCTGAAGATAAAAAAAATAAATGTTGGGATAGAAGGGGAAGGGGAAAGAAATATTTTTAAAACAGATGCAAGAAACCTATGGGGGAGGCGGTGATGGGTCTTGTGTTTTACACTGGAATTGCGGCACATTTGCCAAAGTGTTTGACCACTTCTGCTTTAAAAGCTCTACTGTTTCACCCTTACTGTCCCTTATGCCCAGAATTTCCTCAGAATACCTGCTTTATGCCACCTATCCTGCTGCCCCTTAACTGCTTCCTCGAAGCTCTGCTCTTCCATGACACCTTTGGCTCAACCTTTTACTTTTACTGAGAGTAAACACAGCACTAAATTTCCATGTGCCTCCCCCCCTTTCTTAAGATTCTGCTTGGCAGTTCCTGAGATCAATGAGAAGGTTTTTGTCTATGCTTGGATGCAATTAGACACCATTTTGAACCAGTTGGAGAACCCTTGAAAGCTTTCTGGTTTCTTAGAATTCCAGAATAACACTGGGTATGACGCTGCTAGTAATTCATTCTTTCGGTTTATGGAACCTTGGGTCATCAAGGTCCTCTTCTGAGTCTCACCTAAAGTATTCACAGTGACCACCTCACTGAAGGAGCTTGTGCCTAGCTTGTTTTGGGCCAAGACACTGAACTGGTAGGCAGTCTCCGGTTCTAGATTATCCATGAGGAACCAACTGGGCCCAGTTGGCACTGGGAAAGAGAGCCAGTCATGAGGTCCAAATTGTGCCCGCTTCATCCTGGCAAGATAGAAGAAAGACAATCGAAGGGGCGGGTTCTTTAGAGGGAAGAAATCAAAGAGAAAAAAGAGAACAAGAGAGAGAAAAGAAAAGTGTAGAAAGAGGAAAAAAGAGAGAGATAATTCCTTAATGAACAATGGAGCTACTTGGGGTTGGATCAAATGACACCCAGGACTCTGCTAAATACAAAATTCTGCACCAACATGACTCACATTTCATGGCAAGGAATGCTTGATTTTGCGGCCAGACTCAATCCAGCACATTTGCATTATCACTTCAGATTTGCATTATTTATTTTGCTCCTACTAGTTATATGGGAGGGGGAAATGAGACCTGAACCCCACACCCTCTGGCTTCCCATAGATCTTATTCAGAGATTCCCCTGATTCCTGCAAATGCAGCAGGTGTTGCCCACAAGCTTTCAAACCTGTTTTTAACCATCATATGGGCTAGAAACCTGATTGTTGATTTTAATGAAGGGTGATTTTAATGAAGTTGAATTCTGCACCCAACATTTAATGTAATGAGTTTCTTCTCTCACTCTCCACACACACACACACACACACACACACACACACACCCCTGCAATTTTGTACCACTAAGGTCTGTGTGCAAGTTTCTAAAGGCTTGATCTGTTTCCACAGCAGCAAAAGAGGAGGGAAATGTAATTTGGTTTTTTGCTTGCCACTCTAAACCTGGGTACAGATCTTTCCATCCAATCGGATGTAAACTAATGAAATGATGACAGCCCCCAACAGTACAATGATAATCGGAAATGATATGTTTTCATCCAGCCATCCTGCACCCATGGGTTTCTTACCGCATCAGCCCTGATTATTTGTCATGGCAAATCTAAACATTAATTACTGACGGCCCTCTCCATGGCACACGGTGCTAGCTCTGCTAACGGATAAGCAGGTGGGAGGCTAGGCTGACTCATACGTCATCAGCGGGACTGCCAAATTAATGCCAGAGCCAAATGCTGCCTTCAGGCTAGGCTCACCTGAGCAGCACCTCCCACGAGGACCATGGCCAAGAAATGATTTCATTCACTCTGGTCGCATTCCAGGCCCTGCTGATGCCAACGGAACGGAAGGCAGAGCATTGAAAGAAGGCAATGGGGATTGCCCAGGGCTGTCCCTTCCATAAGGAAGAGTGAGGCAGTCACTGCAGGCAGCAGATGCCGAGGAGTGAGGATTGGGTAGGGCTGTTTGCACCATATGGCCAGGCCTGCACCCCCTAAGTGAGCCTGCTGTCCTTCAGGGCAGTGGAGGTTGCTGTTTGGCACTGAGATAATATTCCACTGCTAATCTGGTCAGCTTCTGCACATGAACTTGAAGGAGCCACCATCTTTGCCCTTTGCCTCAAGGGACAAAATGGGGTTGGCCCATTGAATTGACAATTCTCCTTTGCACCACTAATCCTATGTAATGTTTCCACCGAGAGCATCTGCTTCTGCAGAAACGAAGCTGCTGGTGGAAGTAGGTGCAAGTATGTGATTAAAGTGAAGCCAGAGCAAGATCCAGGCGGCACAACAAAAGCCTAGACAATGGGACCATCTGGGCAGCAGCCCATAGGGCAAAGGCAACAGTGCCTGTCAGGATCCCTCCAACACTTTTGGAGTTCAACCAGAGCCCTTCCAAGGAACAATTTGGGAAGACATGGGTCCCTTTTAGGTCCGAGCAGCTTCAGTCTGTCTTGCTCTGCCCCTCTTCACAGTGACTGGTCCCTGTCTTTTCCTGTCCCTCTGTAACCTCTCCTGTTGGCAAGCTTTGCCTGTGCAGCAAAGCACCTGCTGCATGCAGGAACTCTGATCCTTACCCTGCTCTGCTGATCTGACTCTGCTACCTCCTCCATTAATGTTATGCAACAGAAGATGCCAACACAACAATGGTACTAGTGGAAACTCTCTGTGCAATACATTGCACCACTTGTCATGCAACAAAATTACCAGCAACCTGCTCATGCATTCTCTTGAGCGACAACTTTCCACTGGGGCAAAACATTTCAAGGGTGCAACAAGTATACCACTAAGTGACTTTAATTTAGCACGACTTTGGATTACAACCCATAGACAATAGTGAAAGTGGATAAGGCCCTGTGGAGCTGGCAGGCAACCTCAAACTGCATGAGGCCCTCCCACTAATATCAATAAAGCCCTCTGCAAGCAAGCAGTTCAGACCTCTGGCAGATCCTGGCAGACTGTCGGATGGGGAGAAAGGAGGCAAAGGTAGAGAGAAAAAGGATGTGGTCTCCTTTTTGCTTTTGCCCCAATGTCTGCTCACAGTTGGCAGACTCTCTGTGATAGATTACCCCTGTTGGAATACAACCATAGACCGAGAAAATGTTGTCATTTCTTGCCCTAAAGGGAAGATCCAGCTGCTTCAAGCTGCACCACATGCACCAAAAAAACACCAAACCCAACTGCAATTCACTTGGGGAGAATAAATGAATAAGAGTCCAGCAGAAAAGAGAATCCCAGGATGTAAATTAAAAGGGGAGGGAGAATTTAGCATGGCACCAATAAGTGGCTCCAGTGGGTAATAAATTGCAACTCTTTGCTAAAGATGGAAGCAAACAACTCCTTAGGGCAGTGACTTTGAAACCATGTCCTGGAGCACTCTGGGCTTCCCCAAAGCTCAGTTAGTTAGGAGGGTGGGAATCAATAATGGTGAAAGACAGCTCGTCTGTCATTTGCAATCTCCCCCTGCAATGCCAGATGTTGGAAGGGCACTGGGAATGTTTTAGGTTGTGCTCAGTTCACGCAGGGCCATAAAGAGGCTCAACAGACACAACCAGGGACCTGCATGAAATAAGCATGCCCCAGAATCCTCTGCGAGGGCACCGGGATCCCTGTAAAAGAAATGCAGGGCTTCTTCAGCAGGTGAGTCAGCATGGACCAGGTTCCCTGTAGAGGGGAAAAAATGTTTATCATTTATTTATTACATTTAGATCCCACCTTTCCTCCAAAGAGCTCAAGATGATGGACATGGCTCTCCCCACCTCCTCATTTTATCCTCCCAACAACCCTCTGAGGTAGGCTAGGCTAAGAGACAGTGACTGCTCCCCACCCCAGGGTCACACAGTAGCAAGTTTCATGGCTGAGTAGGGGATTTGAACCCTGGACTCCCAGATCCTAGTGTAGCCCTCTAGCCATTACATCACACTGGCTCTTCGGGGATGCTACTCTTTGCCTTGGGAACCTTCCAAAAACGGAAGCATCTTGTATCCACAGAGCTGGCTTAATGCAGAAGCATCTGCCACAGATGCCTATGCTCCTTTCCCGCACCCCTGGGGACTCCTTGCGCAGACCCAAGCCAAAGAAAATTAACCTATTTTGTTTTAAAGGTTCTGAAAATATCCCTGTTTCTCAACAATGTGATGGGGTAAAAATTGCCAGGACAGCTGACAGCAATCTGGCTGTTCCCCTCCAAGGTGAGATGCAGCTCACAGAGGGAAGATGGTTTAATCGTTCCTTTGCAATAATATTTTAATCAGAGGCAGCTGCATAAATTTTGTACTCTAAGCCTATTCCCTTGATTGTTCTGTGTTCCTCCACCCCCACAACACCCTTTTCCTTTATCCCACCCCTATCTCCCATCTCTCCTTCCTTCCTTCCTTCCTTCCTTCTCTCGTTTTGTTTCTTTACATAATCATATAACCCTTACTTTCTCAAGCGCTACCTTTATCCTCTTCAGGAAGCCAAGTAGATTTTATGATGGGGAAGCACATAGCCAATCTCTGCTCCATCAGCAACCCACCATCCTCACCCCCAAGCTGGTCAGCTTGGACCATCAAGAGGAGGGAGGAGAATAAGAGGAGAAGAAAGGGTGGGGAGAAGATCCCCAAGGATTTGAGATGAGAAACGCAACTGAAATGCAGGTCACTGTCACCTCTACTTTTCCTTCAGTGTCAACAGAGTGACAGAATGTCAATCAGCTTGGAGGTCTCTTTCTGCCAAGCCGTGTGCAAGGCAATGAATTTGCTGTGCTGCAGCAACATCTGAGCACCTGCCTAATCTGGCAAAGAGCTTGAAATGGGAAGGCATGCAGCTGCCTTTCACCAATTTGCCCATCTAGACCAGCAAAGAATGACAACAGCTTTCCAGGGTCTCAGGCAAAGAAGGGTCCTTCCCAATCACCTGCTGCTACATACAGTTTACCCTCTGAGCTATGCTCCCTTCTTTGGAATCCTGGTGCTCTCTGAGCTAGCTTGTGCTGATAGGCATTGTAGCTACTATCTGTCTACCTATCCCCCACAAGACCTGGGATATAATGATCATGAATAAAATCATGAGCTACAAGCAATTGTTGCAAGGAAAAAACAGGGAGGGGGAGAACAATCTATGCCACCTTGAGCTCCTTGGAGGAAAGGTGGGGTCTAAATGACAAAATAAAATAAACTATGGAATGGGAGAAACCACTCAATAGAAACTTTTAAACAAAACTGGGTGTCCTATCTTTTGTATAGGAATCAAAATCAAACAAGAAACACTTGATGAAACCATGAATATATGACTGGCAGGTTGCATTCAACTTCATGAGACACAAGCTATGTGGTAGCAAGTGCCGTAGTTGAACTATCTGCTGCATGAAATAGGACATTATTTTATCAGTCCTGAGTTTTCCAACATTCAGCTTCATTGGGGGCCCACAAATTCTCATGTGATGAGAGCGGGAGAAAAACTGTCAAAGAGCAGCTGGAGGGGGAATCAAGAGTGTGATAGCAGGGGGGACAAAGTGCCAACACCCCCTTCCCCCAATGCTGGGGTTCTGCTCCAAATGGCCCCTGCTCCCCCTTTGGCTGCTATTTGGTAAAACAAAAAGCTAAGCACACAAGGGCCAATCAAATGCTTGATGTCACCTCTGGTTTGCACCTCAGGAAGTCTGGGCCTGGTCAGTGCCCAGAAACCCACCTACAACACCTTGAGTTCCATTATGGAAACAAAGACAAGAGATAAATGTATTAAACAAAGCACATGAACAGCCTCGCAGCAGTGGATATAGGCACCACTGAGAGGGGTGGAGAAAACCCTATTCTGTGCTAATCTTCCTCTTTGGAAAAGAAGTATTGGATACACCTGACACCCTTGCTGGCTCGCTTAGAGTGATTGGCATTCAAGCACATCAGGCTCAAAACAAGCTGTTGGGGGGAACTCCAGCCTGAGAAGGGCAAGGCCCCTTCCAACTCCGAGTTCTGGCCGAGTGAGAAAGAAAAGAAGCAGAGAGCAAAGCATGCTGGGATGACTCACAGAGGGCCGTACCAAACTGAGAATGTCTGTTCATATCCACCATCATAGCCAGGCTCCCAGGAAACATTGGCAGAGGTCATGGAAACAGCGATGCGCACGTTGCCTGGGGCATGGGGGCTTGTGCCTGAAAACAGGGAAGAGGGGGAGAGAAAAAAGAATGAAACTGTTTAAGATGCTGAGGGGAAATGATTAGAAAAAATATTGTTGCACATCAAATTATAGAGTTATTTTTAAAAACTGGGGTGAGGAACCTTTTTCAGCCTGAAGGCCACATTCCCGCATGGGAAATCTCCCAAGAGCCACATGTCAATGGTGGGTGTGGCCAGACAAAGACAACTCTCCCTCCAAGCAAGCAAGAGGTACCATCAGAACTCAAAGACATATTACAACCAGGTAAAAGCAATAGAGGAAGGCACAGAGCATGGTCTGGGAAGGTGTGGCAGAGTCCAAAGGGCTAGCTGAAGTGGCCTGAAGGGCCACGTTCAGTCCCTGGCCCTGAGAGTCCTTGCTGCTGCTGCTGCTGCTGCTGCTGCTACTACTACTACTACTACTACTACTACTGTTATTATTATTATTATCTTTGAGTTCACTACTTGTCAGGGAACTGACATCAGAGATTAGCGGAGAGGGAAGCTGCTCCAATGATGCAGGGGAGGGAACTAGCAAGGAGAGAGAGAGAGCTTCCGCTGGGGAAGGAAACCAAGGTGACACCAGGAAGAAAGGGGAGGCTGAGAGTACTTCGGAGGGAAGGCTCCGAGACTCTTCCAGTGAGATCAGTGGGGAGAGCGCAGGACCTCCGCTTGGCACGCCTACTCTGCGCAGAAGGCTTCCGCGCAGAGAAGCTAGGCGGAGATTGGCTGTCAAGGAGTTTTTATGTTGGAAGAAGTTCAGGAAACGCCCACTGACGGATTCTGCCAGTGATTAAGACAGTCGTGTCGTAAGGCGCTGTCAAACTAGGGAAAGGTTTAGCTATACAACCCGCTTGGAGCAGCAAGGAGTTTTACGCATAAGCAACCCCAATTCCCATTACACTACTGTTTTGAGATCATTAGTGTGTTTAATAATCCTTACGATAATTTAGTCAAATTTTCTAAATTTGGGTAGCCTGCCCTATATTATACATTCCATTATCTTCATATTTCTTATTTTCTGTCCTTATCAGGACAAAGTACCAGGGCAATAGCTGTTAAGAAGCAGAGGAACAGAGAAGTGGAAATTAAAGGGCCAAGCAACCAGGTTCAAAGCTGGCAATCTTGTTTTGGAGAGGGTGTCACCATGCAACATCAGTAATTTTGACATTATTAATTTGAGGGCAGGGGAATGCAGCAGCAGCAGCAGCAGCATCCAGTGGGCAGCTTCCCTCTTTTCACAACCCTTGACAGAAACCTCTTCTGCTAATAGTGCAATAGTCTTTGTCCATTGGAAGCAACACAAATCCATGGGTCACTTCATGAGAATGTGAGCAGAGCCCTCCCAGAGCAGGAGAAAGGCCCATCTGGTCTAGCATCCTGTTCTCACAGTGGCCAACCAGGTGACTATGGGGAGCCAACAAGCAGATTCTGAGTGCAACAGAAGTTCTCTGCACTTGTGATTCCCAGCAATGGACATTCAGAGGCCTCCAACAGCCAAAGCAGAATGCAGACACCATGGCTAGTAGCCATGGATATCGTTATTCAGTGTGAATATGTCTAATGCTCTTCTACAGCTGTCCAAGTTGGTGGTCATCACTATGTCTAAAATGGATACACAACCAGTCCATGCAACCTGTACTTCAGGGAGGTTCAGCTGCTCATACCATTGCATCAGTGTGGTCTGTGTGCTGCATTGGGGCCTGTGGACCTTCCAGAAGCACATCCATTATCTTTAAGAAGATACATTATTTATTATAGGTCTATGTAGACATGACTGCTCACCTACTCCACATTATTTCTAGATAAAATAGAGTGTGATCCAGGGAAAATTCAATATTCTAAAGCCAAAGAGAACCCCTTAGTGATCAAATAATTATGAGGTTTCACAATTCTCCCTCCTTTGCATCCCCTCCACATATATGTTTGGAGGTTATATTGTCATATGAGAAGCTGGGCTTGCTCTGAGGTTGCCCCGAAACTATGGAATATCCTTCCCTAGGAACGTCTGCTAGTCTCACCCATTTGATTTTTTTCTGAACAGGGCTCTGCAGTCCACCTTCTGGTAGGAAGAGGATTGTGCCTCTGCCCTTTTGCTTATCTGTATAAGGAAAGAGGCAATGCTCTGGAAAGGTGCAGGTGAACCAAAGCAGTAATCAAGGAAGCACAGAGGATGTGAGTCCATAGGAAGCTGTCTTATACAGGGTCAGACCACTGGAGCTATTTAGCTCAGCATTGTCTACACTGGCTAGTGGCAGCTTTCAGACAGGGATTCTTTGCCAGCCCTACTCAGAGATGCCGGGGAATTCAACTTCAGACGTTCTGCATGCAAAGCAGATATTCCACCACTGAGCTATGGTTCTTCACCAAAATCTGAGTAACTGGAGGCCTGAATCCTGCTAGGCCCTGAAGCCATATATGTGTCTAGACTCATCATTTGCAGGTGAGAAACTTGCACCAACCAACAAGAAAGGATGCTCCTTTTCTTCCCCCTCAACCCATCTAAAGAAATAGCCAAAATAAAATTTAAAAAATAAAAAAAAGAATTAAAGAGCAGATTTTAGCAACAGGTTCATTGGAGCATGAAATTAAAAGGGAAAATGATCTTCTCTTCCTGGGAACCATCTATGACTCAGACATGGCATTTGCCACAGAGATCATCCAAGAAATATGAGCCTCCCTTGACACAGAGAAGCACATCACCTCCCTCCAATTATCCATTAGCCACTCTGCGGGCTGTAGGCTCAAACATTTTGACTCCTAGAGCAATCAGATGGGACAGTTGAAAAGTCCACACAATGAAATCATTGAAAAGAGAGGCAAAGAGAAGTTAGGGAAACAGCACTCAACCCAAAACACAGGGTGATGGATTGGCATTTTTTCATTCAAAGGTGGCAGAACAGTCTTCTCTTTTATTTCAGGTCAAACTTTCAAGAAAACATGCTTCCAGATGAGGTCACTGAGATAGTACTAACAGGTGATATCTGCTGTTTTCTAAAGAAGCTTATCAGGTTTCCCCCAGAAATAGTAAATAAGGATTAGATGGGTGGGGATGCATACTGCTATTTTAATGCCAACAACACTATGCAGATGTTGCAAAACAAAACAAAAAAACCCTTGAATTCATGAGGAACCCTGATTCTAAAATAAGTCTCCATCATTCCTCGCTCTTTATCTATGCCCAGCGCTGGATCAATTATGCATCACCTAGGAGCCTTTATGAACCTGATGGTGCCACCAGACCTTTGCTAGCTGGCTCTTTTCAAGGAAACATCAGTATCTGGGAATTTTCCTTGTCCTCCAGTATGGATCCAAAACTGGGTATCTTCTTCATACACACAGAGGCCAGAATTTCTAAATATGGAGATCAGCCTCCGTTGCACTTCTCCTTTCTCCACATACCCTTCATTCCCAGCATGCCTTCTCCTAATCCATTCTTTTCCTATTCTGGAGACACTATGTTCTATCTAAGAAGCCAGCCATGAGCCACGCCTCCTCCTCAGCGGACTCTATTCCATTCTCCTCCTCGCCACCAACATTCAGACATCCTGTCCTGTTTGGTTGTAACTTCTCATTAGGATTTTGTTCAACATTTCTCTTCCTACCCTTTCAATTGCAATGGTCAAGAGAGAACTGCATTCCTTATTACAGGTATTTCCATCTTCCTGGATACCACCACCACCTGCTCCAGGGGCGTCTTATCCATAGAGGCTAGTGGCGAAGGGCGCCAGGGCGCCAAGTTCTGAAGGGTGCCAGGGAAGAGGCAGAGGCTGGACGTGGCACCTCCCACCGTCCTCGCCCGCCTCCGCCATGCCGCGCCAAAGCAGCGCCGCGCCCGGAGCCTCCGCCTGCCATGGCCACTACGGCAAAAAGTGGCCAGCTGAGCCAGGAGCCACCACGTCCAGCCTCTTTCTCTTCCCCACCAGAGGAGCTGCCCTCCAGTCGCTGCCCGCCTCCTACAGCCCCGCAAAGCTGGGAGCGTCGCCGGCAGAGCCGTCCCCCCTAAAAAAAGTCAGCAACTCTGGAAAACGGGGGGGGGGTGCGGAGGGATCTTTGCACCACGGCGCCAGATATGCTTAAGACGGCCCTGATCTGCTCAAGAGACTTGTCCACAAAAGCAGATCTGCTATTTTCAGAGCCATCGGATTTGGGGCGGCTCCCAAACCGCTACAGTTCCAAGGTGTCCAAAAAGCACAGGCAAGACTATTTCACAACTACTGCAATTCAGTCACCACTTAAAAACAGTGCTCCAATGGTTGTGAGGGGGGGGGATGCTTATTATTAAAAGCCACAAGGTCCCCTTCCTGACGCCTTCAATTTTAGCCTAATCATTCTCCTCCCCACAAAAAAACCTGTAAAGAAATTGCACCTTTAAAGGACTGCCATGAAATGTAATTTGAGCAGTGATTTACTTTACTATTTTATTTTATATTTTATATTTTACTTTATTTTATTTTATTGCAAGCCACACTATTACACCTTGTTATCTGACTATTTCTCATACGTCATTCTTGTGAAATGTTACCATCCATAATGTGTATGTAAAGGGTTAACTGCAAGAGCTTCAGAACTCTGTGATGTCATGTGCTCTGTGGCAGTTATGGCAGTTGGTACCTTTATGGCAGTTAGTTGAACAGTCTTAACAGTTAGACCAGCAGGTATGCTGCGTTGTGCTGCTGTCTACCTCAGAGTCAGAGTTCATCTGTAACAATTTAATCTATGTACGATGTTTTAGCAACCTATGTATCACCTACCTGCGTTGTGTATTTAATCTGCAACTGCAAGAACACTAAGTAAAAACTATTTGCTCTTTAAACTTTAAAAGAGAGCATCTTGTGTAGTTTCTATAGGAGGGAAAAAGAGAACTAATTAACAGGTCGAATGACCCAGGACTGTCTTCCACAAAGCTCTGCTAAATGGGAACTAGAGTCTAATTCCCACAATTCTGAACCACCATTGCTCTGCTGGTTTAACAGTGCAATTGCTCGTGCTGATCTTCCCACAGCTCAGTGAGAACTATTTGCAAATGGTAGCTTCCTCAGGACCATTATCCGCAATAGCAAATATAACATTTTGCACTCCAGGAGAAGAAAAAACGCAAACATCCATGGCATCCCCCATTTGGCCATGCCCATGAACGCTTCCAATCCATTCCCATACCTACCGATGACGGTCAGATGAGTGCTAGCAGTTATGCTTGTGACTATGTTGGTAGCGACACATTCCCACTCTCCGTGGTCATCCTTACTGAGAGATCGGAACTGGAGGCTGCCACTTGGAAGGGTGTTGTGCTTGCTTCTACTGGGCTTCCCTACCTTGGTCAAACAACAGAGAAAGCACAGGGGGAAGGAAGGAGAAATAAAGAGAGAAAAAACACAACTCAGAGGCATGTTGCAAGGGCAGAAGAGTGAGGCGACACGATGCCAATGCTGCTAGCACAAACTGGGAGAGGGGTGCGATTCTGGGCCCTTCCTGCAGACACTTGGAGGCATCTTTGGCAAAATCATTGGCCAGAGAGGTCAGCTCCCAAAAGGCGGTATGAGCAGGTAAGGCAGGTGTGGAGAAAGGAGCACAAAGAGGTACAAGGCAGAGCTGGAGAACCAGCAGAGATGAGGGAGCAGGCAAGGACAGAGCAAGGAATAGGCGTGAGGGTGCTTCTGCTGCACAGATAAAGTGGGGTTTGGGCAGGGGACCCCCTTCACAGTGGACAGTTCCTTACTTGAAGGGTTGCCTGGCTCAAGTCCAGTTTAAATGAGAAAGAATCGTAAGAAAGAAGAGCAGGAACAACCCTGAAGTTACACATTCTCAATTAGCAGCTGGTCAGCAGGCTGAGCAGAGACACAGGTAATCAACCCATAGTCTGCTTCCTCTACAGTGAGATGTACAAATTTAGAAATAATTAAAACAGAAATCCAGTACATCTATGAAGTAGCACATGTAAATCTGCATCTACCACTCTTCTTTGAGGGTGGGTTGATGCATTAATTTTTCTTAGCCACTGTTATAGGAATTCTATGTTCATAAACTTACAAGGCAAACACATGCATAAGTATATAAACTACGTGTCTGAAATAGTACAGGAGAGCAATCCTGAAACCATTTTGACTCTCCCAAATTGACCTCAAATGTTTCTCTGCAAGGAGGAAGGAAATGGGAAAGCCTCCCCCTTGTCTTTTGCTAAAAAAAATCCTGTCTGAAGGGTGTATCTGTGTTTAAATAGGGTGAGCCTGTGACCTGGATTCAGGAACTGAATATTTACCATCACAAAAGAATGGCCAGGATGCCCAAATAAAAGCAATCAGTGACCATTAGGTATCTTGGCAGACAGGTTTTCTGCTGTAGACCACCTCTTCAGTGATGTATGTATGATGTTTTGGGGGGTAGTCTTGAGCCACAGGGGAGGCAATTTTCAAATGTCTATATAAGAGCTTGCACACCATTGTTCTAGGTTCCTCTCCTCCCTCCCTGCGTGGGGTGCATGGGGGACCCAGTTGCAACAGTTTAATAAAGATCATGCTTACTAGCTGCTTTGCTTCTCAATATACTCTGGTTGGCCTCTGTTATTTTCTCCTACCATTAGAGAACCTACTTAAGGACTCTATATGGGCTCTTAGATCCCCCATAAGGGAAAGGGAGCAATATTTTTCTTCTAACAGTCACCTTAAAAGGCACCTGCTTCTCACAACTGGTAGTGATGGCTGTGATGGCTGGAAAAAAGTACCCAAATGTTCCTGCGCTACTACCCCACTGGCAAAACACCCACTTGAGTAGAGCAGGCTTCTCCCTGCAGATGTTCACCCTCCAAAGGATGCAGGTCAGTGGGGTCAGGCAACAAAAAGATGAAGTGTTCTGTGTGACCTGAATGCCTGCATAATTCTGCAACATCTGAAGGCGGCCCACCTAACAGCTATGAACCTTACATAATTGTAATGTATGTTTAAAAAAGACAGTAATATTTGGGAGGCAGAATATATGAATTCTGGGATATGAAACACTGAGTGCATACATTTATCTGCACTATGACTTTAAACAACTTCTAGGCCAGTTTTAATGTCCATGGCCCCCAACCCAAGGAATCCTGGGAACTGCAGTTCTTCAGGGGTCCCTTCAAAAACTATCCTCCACGCCACAAAACTACAGTTACCAGAATTCTTTGTGGAATGGGTCAAAAGGTCATGACAGCTGATCTTGTCACTGGTAGATAGATATTCTTTTGCATTCTACGTACTGTTGTTCAGTTTAAAGCTTTAGGCCGCTAGAGGGAGCTACGACACCATGGATCTCACCTGCACTCACCCTATTAATATCTGGTTACATGATGAGGCAATCACTCTGTTTCCCTGGGGTTTCAGGCAGTGCCGTTTCCCAAAGTACAGGTATGGGAACCACAGGACTACAAGCCCCACCATCCCTTGCCACCAGCTGTGCTTGGTGGGGATGATGGGAGCTGCAGTTCAGCAATACCCTAAGGGACAAAGTTTCCCTGGATCTGCACCAGAAGACGGCCGTAGGGTGATGTTTAGGGTGGCACTTGGCCATGGGAATCACTTTAGCTGCAGCAATGGACAAAACAGATCTCCCCCTCCTGACCTCTGGCAGTGTATGTTGCTTCTGCTTGTCAAAAAGAAAGAAGAGGCGATGCTATAAGGAGGTACAGACAGTCCAAGCAGCAATCAAGGACACCCTGAGGACATGAGCAACTGCCTTATGCTGGATCAGACCACTGGGTCCACCTAGCTCAGTAATGTCTACACCAGGCATAGGCAAACTCAGCCCTCCAGATGTTTTGGGACTACAACTCCCATCATCCCTAGCTAACAGGACCAATGGTCAGGGATGATGGGAGTTGTAGTCCCAAAACATCTGTAGGGCCAAGTTTGCCTATGCCTGGTCTACACTGACTGGCAGCAGCTCTCCAGGTTTTCAAACTCTGTGTCTTTCCCAATACTACTTGGAGATGCTGTGGGATTGAACATGGGACCTTCTGCACACAAAGCTGATCCTCTACCACTGAGCTACTCCCCTTCCCTGAAGGTTCTGGGGCCCAAGTCCAGATGTGGAGCACAGCTAGGCAAGCAGCAGTAGGCTAGGACTCTTAAGAGAGTCAGAATGGGGAGAATGCACAACGGAAGATCACAGAAAAATGGGAAAGCTGATATCACTTGGTGGCTTTGGTTTGGACCTTACCCCCTGCTGAATCTCTCACAGCAGACACAAAATGGGAGAAACCCCCTTGTCCATTTGCTAAGAGTCAAAGCTTGAGGGAGGACACCCAGTGTGGGCAGCAGCTGAAAGAGATGTTTTGGGATGGGAAAGCTCAGAGCTTATACGCTACTTGTAAGAAATATGCCTTCACTGGAGGTATTTAAGCAGAGGCAGGAATACTATTTCTTAGAGCTGCAAGATTCCTGCATCAAGCAAAGGGAGTGGGACTGGATTACCTCCCAAGGTCCCTTTCAACACTAAAATTGCAATGCTCCTCATATGAAAGACTGCTGTAGTTAAGAGACAGCGTCCTCCTGACTGTACTCCAGCTGGGAACGGGAAAGAATTTTGAGTTTTGTTTACATTTTAAGGAGAAACTACCAAATTTCTCAAGCTGATGCACAGAACAAAAACCGGCTATCCTACAAAATTCACACTTCCCCAAATTCTGCAATGCGGTTGCCCAACCAATCTGTCTAAAATGTATATATTAAGGGAAAGTGGGAATAAACACACCTATATTTCATTAAAATAATGAACAAGAATGCATTGTGTTTGGGGAAATTGCTTGCAAAAATGTGCACACTAGTAAAAACTGAGTACAAACAAAGGTGTATTAAGAGATATTTGTACTCAAATGCTGACAAGATTTTCAGGAGGACCCCCCCAAAAAAATGCAAATTGCTGGGGAAATGTAGAGAACTGGATTTAAGAGTAGAAAAATGGAAAACAGAGAGAAGCAAAACTAATAGGTTCCTTCATCTGTAGCTCCAGCAAATCATGGTTTGATCTGGCAGTATGTTGCAAAATATTAGCACAGAAAGAGGCAAGTCTGTCCAATGCACTGCACTGGGGCAACTGCAGCACTGGAGGGAGGGGTCCACAAGGGGGGGCCTGCAGTAGATACCGGAGTGAGTGGAGAAAGTGGGCAAGTGAGAGCCAGTGTGGTGCAATGGTTAGAGTATCAGACCTGGGAGACCAGGGTTCAAACTCCCACTTAGCCATGAAGTTCAGTGGGTGACCTTGGGCCAGTTGCTGCCTCTCAGCCTAACCTATCTCATGAGGTTGTTTTTGTTGTTTTCTGGAAAAGTTTTCAATTAGCAATAATCGCGCCTCGGATTAACCTCATTGGCTACGATACTGCCACTGCGCAAAGCTATCTCATGAGGTTGTTGTGGGGACTAAATGAGGAGAGGGGAAACCTCGAGTTCCTTGCAGGAAAGGTGGGATATGAATGCAATAAAGAAATGAATAAAACAGAGCGGCTCATTTTGCAATTGCTGCTGTTGCTGGCTGACGGTGGCTAAGGTTTCTGCAGCTTCTAAGGCTTCCTTGCTAGGAGCTGGGTCTCTCCCCCACCCACCTGCGGGACGGGGGCAGCAGTAGTACAGCCCGAAGCGAAGCAGCTGAACCTGCAGTTTTGCTCTTACCGGGACAGAGTGTGGCTTCTCTGTCTGCAATATTCATCAAAAGCCAAAGGCACTGCAGATTTTTCTGGCAGGCCGGGTACCTTTCTCCAGGCGATGGCAGGAAAGGGGTCTCCTGCAGCAGCACAGGGTATCAACAGCTCCCTCCCTGCCTCTTGTCTGTACTCCCAGCCTGGTAGCACCGTAAAATAGGGCGGGTCCTGCAGCCAGGGATGGAAGGCAAGGGGAGAGAAAGGCGGGTGGGGGAAATTAAAAAATCGAACAACTCTCATTGAACGCACAGCCGAAACCTGCATTTAAAAAATCTGCCATCCAATTACAGAACTTTTAGCCAGTTAATGAGTCTGCCAAAAGCCAGATGGTTAAACAGATTACATTGACATACATACAATCACTGACCCATGTAAATTCACGGATGAGGCGGGTGTGCAATACCTTCTCTGTGTTCGTTCTCCCTTCGCACACTCTCTCCCACCAACGCTTAGCTGCTCACAACGCTCATGCAAGCATGCAGCTTGCTCGACTTGATTTGCACGATGCTCTCGTGCGCACACACTCACATTCACTGTCCATTTCATGGAGACAGTATGTAAGAGCTGCCCAATGCTGGCAGATTGACAGGTCATCTTCTCTGCTGGATGCCTCCAGCTGACAGCACCATCTCCTCCTCCTTGACATTTGCATGCTGACTTTTTCAGCTTCTTAGAAGGTGCATTGTTATAGTATGTCCTATCACTGGGGTCCCCACAGGCATCATGGTGCACTCAGATACCCCTTGGTAGCTGCCAGATCCTCATGCCCCTCCTCATTTTATTTTTTAAATTAAGGGTTCTTCCTCTTTTTTTGCATTTTGCAGTTGTTAGGTTGATTTTATTAAAGGGGGCTGCCTTTTTTTTGTCTGTTTTGTTTGTAAAGGTTGAAAGAATTTTGCTCATTGGGCAGGGAGGGTCTAAGCATCACCAGACATTGGTTCCCCACCCCCACCCCCATGAAATGGATACTTGTGGTGTCTGTGGCAGTTTCTTAGACTTCCAAGGGGGCCTGTGAGCTCAAAAGGGCTGGGGATCTGTGTTCTATCATATTAGCAACAGAATCAGGCAGACTCATTTCAATCGAATGAATCTACAATTCTTTCAAATCAGAGCCTGTGGTCTCTTCACTTTAGGTGAGCTGATCTGATTTGGGGCACCCACAGAGGCTCTGTACTGTGCCCCCGCACACCACACCCAGCCAGGAGAGCTTCACAACAGTCGTCTGGCCATCACAGCTGGCATTTTGTTGATGCGGATTGCATCCAAAGTTAGGCATGCTCAATGCAATATGCATAGTTCACAAGCTTTTCAGAACAGCAATATATCAAGAGGTGAGATACTAGCTGCCTCTGGCTCTTCCCAACTGTCCCTTAGAGTTATTGCATCAGGCTGCTGAGCTTGAGGGAGAAGCAGAGCAATTCAACTGCCTCTGTTGAGAGATCAGACACCTTTAGCCTTTCCTCAGATGTCATGTGGCAGCAGCCATTCCATCAGGGTATGTGGGCCATTTGCATTCAAGCTGATTGGTATAAGCACTTTAAGAAATGCTGCCTGACCTGTAAGGGGGGGGAGGTTCTGCCCTCCTCCCTCCCTGTTCCTTTTTCCTTGTGTGCCATGCCTTTTAGAATAAAAGCCTAAGGGTACGCAGTGCCACACTACTTCTCTTTTTTTGTGAGTATGCTGCTTTGTGAGCCTCTTCAGTTAAAGAGAAATATATTAATGTTTAAAAAGTAAATAAATACCTTCAGTACGAGTCGGGCAGGGGGGGACTGGCCCATTGTACCCAGGGCATTATAAGGCACGCAGGTGTATGTGCCAAGAGCTTCTTCCGTTGCCTCTTCTATTCGAATTGAGCCATCTTCCATCAGACTCCAGCCAGAAAACTGCACAGGCAAGAGAGAAGACTAGACACATTGCAGTTTTTGAGTTTCATATGAGATATAGGGCTGTTTTGTGTTTTTCTCTCCGCTTAAATTATCTGGTTGAATGTGTAGCCATATATCTAAGTGTAGATGCTGCATAGACTGGAACAGCAATGAATCCCTCCTCTTCAGCTGACATTTCAATATATACTTTGATGTAATGCTTTTCATTTGTCAGTAGATGTCACTACAGTGCTGTTTGCACCACCTAGTGATTCAGGGTAGAACTACACTAAACTTAATATACCTTGTAGTTGTAGGATTCTGTTTTAAAGACTTTTCCTTTAAGACAATGGAGTTACTGTAGCTGCATTTTGTGGGGAAAGACCAATTCTTGAGGTGTGAGAGAGGAGCATTTTAACCCTGTCCAATTCTGCATTTTTCCCTTCTGGAAGTTCTCCCCTGCCCTGACCCCCTGCAGACACATGGGTTTCACCTCTGCAAGTGAAATAATATGGGTATTTAAGGAAATTTCGAGTGGATGCCTAAGGACTGTGTCATGTCCAAGAGCTGATTATGGGAAAGGGAGTTAGGAGCAAATCTCTCCTAGGTACCTAATTGGGATTAAAGAGTTCCTGGTCTAAGCACAACACATTAAATACAGGAATGGGGGTCTAGTCTGTCCAGGTACGTGTTCTGATTCAGGTTTTTGGTTCCCAGGCCACACAGGCCTCCATCTCTATGCCCAGAAACCTCTAATGCAGCAATGGGGTCAATGTTGCAAATTTCACAAACTTCTGGAATTCTGGCAGAGTGAAATCACCCAAACTTTCCAGAATGGGAACAAGCAATTCAGCTCATCCTTAATTCAGAAACGTCCTAGCAGCTGCCAGATCCTCAATGTCAGAGCTTGGAAAGTTCATTTTTTTAAAAGCAGCTAATTCTAGTTCTAGGTGAACGTGTCCAAAAAGAAATTAATTCCAGTTCATGTTGGTCCCCCTTTACAAAATGAACTGTCTTGGCTCATGTTCCGTTCAAGTTCATCCAAATGATCATTGGCAAAATACTTTTCAGTATTCACAATGTTACAAGCAGCTGTGCTGAGGCATACAGTGTACTTCAAACAACTAAAACAACAACATCAAAATATGGACACAGTGGGATGTGAATAGCTTAATTCATTCCTTCAAACAATTATCATATTTAAGCTTAAAGGCCCCCAAAGTCCAAAGTGTAAAAAAAGAAAACCCACATGTAAGAAAGTTGAAGGTTTTAACTGGAAGTTGTTCAAAGTTCCATACTAAAACTTAATCTACATTCAATTCACTCAAAAGTTATGGGGGCAACTTTCAGGTGTTGTTCAGAGGTCTCTGAACTAATTCAGTGGACTTTTTTTTTAATTCAAGCTACTTTATTCCAAGCACTGTATAGAAGAGAGAGAATGAATTACTGGAGTTAGAGCCCTGGTCCACAGTTCTTTTTTATTTTTTTTCTTAGGGGAGAGAGGGAAGCAGGAAGAAAGATTCAAAGCTGCAGCTGTAAAACATCAAGAATCACACCTAGCAAATGCTAAGGAAGAGGAGAGAAACAGGACAGCAGTTCTTTAGATTTGGGGGGGGGGGGAGGATTCATAAACCAAAATCCCCTTGTCAACATTTTGGACTGCATTTGCAATCCCTTTGTTTCTGTCTGCTGGGAGACGGTCAGTTATCATAATTGGCCTACTTGGATGGCACAGATGTATCGCTTCGGGGAAACATGTTGACACAGAGCCCTGCTAATGAGATGTGGACAATTCCTCCTCCTGGCATCAGCTTGAATATAGCTCAGGTCAGTAGCGCTCAACAAAAACAAAGTACCCTAGGATCACCAATTATTCCCATCATCATGATGGCTGGGGTGCAAAATCATCCCATACCAACCTGAGTGCTGGCCTCGATTCCAGCATACAGCAACTTATTCCAGAGTAAGCTACCATTGACTGTAATTTCGAGGGAACATATGCTCGCTCTCCTCCAAAGGCCAGGGAAGGTCCACATTCAGCCCCAGTGCCCACCCCACTTAAGGGAAGCCATTTGTGCCAGATCAGATCAAGGAAGAAGCTAGGTATGTAGAGGGTTTTGGGTGCAGGCCCACGACACCTATGTGTATCCATGTATAGATCTTCCTTTGGAGTATTAAAGTGGTGGATAGAACATGGCACTGCACTTTACAGCATGAATCACCCAGTAAGCAAGACTAAAAATGTATTTTTTAGGTTTAGGTGTTTAAAAGCGGGGACTGGGAAGAGGCAGGAAATCTAGGGCCCTGCAGAAAAGAACTGGGCTTCCTAACAATCTTCCTGGATGACCAAAGGATCATCTGGTGCACTGCTGCTTCTCCAGCTGTGGCCAAGCAGATCCCCCCAGCAAGCTTGCAAACAAAGCAGGACTAAGGTATCCTTTGTTGCCTGCTCAAAAACATCTGAGATCTCATGCCTCTGAATAAAGCATCGTGCCAAACATTGGGTCCCTGGGAGGGTCATTTCTGATGGTCAGGTCCTGAGAACAGGAGGAGTTAGTATCCATCCAAGCAGCCCAGTAGCAGCTGTGTTGTCCAAAACAAATCTAGAGCACCAATCAAGGGTGGCAGGAAGGGCAGGAGCTTAGGGAATATCCTTGTACCAGAGAGAAGTTCCTTGGAATACAAAGCAAAAACTAAGGCTACGGCTTTAAAAAGGTCCTGGTGGGCAGGGATTGGCTCATGGGAATCAGCTGACTCAGAGTTGTAATAGGCTGAGATTGCAGCCAAGATGGTGCCTGAGCTACAGTGCTGGAGCCATGTGGGGAACACAGGAAGCTGCATTATACCAAGCCAGACCATAGGTGCGGTAGCAGGAGCCACCACAATGAGTCCCACTAGTTCAATGGGACTTTCCCCCTATTCTCCTTTCCCTGTGTGCCCCCTCCCCATTGGCTCTGGAGGGGTCAGGGGAGCATGCAGTGGGAGTAAGCAGGGGCATCATTCCATCAGGCAAGCAGAAATGCATACACTGATGGAACATTTGTGTTAGTGCAACACTGAATTCCTTCCCATTTAGATCAGGATTGCCTACACTGACAGGCAAAAGCTCTCCAGGATTTCAGGCACACTTCACTCCCAGCCCTGCTTGGAGATGCGGGGGATTGAACCTGGGACCTTCTGCATGTATAAAGGTAAAGGGACCCCTGACCATTAGGTCCAGTCGTGGCTGACTCTGTGGTCATCTCGCTTTATTGGCCAAGGGAGCCGGTGAACAGCTTCCGGATCATGTGGCCAGCATGACTAAGCCGCTTCTGGCGAACCAGAGCAGCGCACGGAAACGCCATTTACCTTCCCGCCGGAGCGGTACCTATTTATCTACTTGCACTTTGATGTGCTTTCGAACTGCTAGGTTGGCAGGAGCAGGGACCAAGCAACAGGAGCTCACCCCGTCGCGAGGATTCGAACCGCCGACCTTCTGATCGGCAAGTCCTAGGCTCTGTGGTTTAAACCACAGTGCCACCCGCGTCCCCTTCTGTATGTATAGCAGATGCTATACCACTAAGCAACAGACCTTCCCCTGAAAGACATGCAACCCTGGCACCATGCAATAATAAGTTATCAACGTGTTATGAACATAACTTCTCATTGTATCTTGGTAGAAACAATCCATGACAAGATTATGGTAAACATGTTTCGTCACTCAGCTTGAAATCTAGATTTCTCATTAATACATATATATATATTTCTACCTTGCTCATTACAGAAATACATTCTGCTGATGGGAACACCCTTACTTGGGGCAATATCTGCTCAACTGGAGCTCCGGGGGGAGGGGGGACATTTGCCGCACAGTGTGGTTGTAGCCAGACAGGGGAATATTGTCACCTTCCTGCATGGCTGAGGAGGGGGTGGCTGCCTGATGCTGCCCTCCACCTGGCCATGCTGGACCCTCTAAAAGAGTGGATATTGACCACAATCAGGGCATGGGCATGGGGGTTGTGCCCTGCCTGTCCCTAGGGTATTTAGGAGGGTGACCTGGAGCAGGCTGCCCTCTTGGTTGACCAACACATGATTTACCACCCACCCAGACAGTTAGAGGCCTGCTCAGTGGGGGAGCAGGCAAGTTGGCGTAAGGACATTGCTATGGTTAATTAGTCACCATATTCGGGGCCAAGGAGCAATTTTCTTCTACAAGCAAACTGGCCAGCTTGCAGACTTTTGCCCAGTGCTATTGTTCTAGAAAAAGAGGTGCAGGAACTCACCATGAACACCTCCTTCATTCTCTTAGAATGATAATGGCATCCACCTGAGAGGTGCTGGAACTGAGTTTATTTCGCCTACCGCATAGCAACTGTCACAACTTTGGCGTATAAGGCATTGGGCTGGATCCTTAGTCACACGAGCACCCCGTTAAAGGGGTCCAGAAAGGGTGACTCTGTCCGGGAATCCACAAGGAGACCGATGGGCCAAAACACCTCTCCCAATAGTGGGCCTATGCGAGATCGTGGCACCTGACCCATATTGGGAGTGATTCCCCAGCACTGGACCAACCCATTGGATTCCTATCCTCCACATCAGCCACAGACATCATGTGTCTGTGGTGGCAAATAGTGGGCATGATCTTTCTAAATGTTGGGCATGATGAACACTCACTGATTTCAATGAGTGAGCTAAGCACACAACAAGTATCTTCCCCATGGAAACCCACAGGGCTTCCAAGTGCTCAGCTGTGGCTGGATTGTACCCTTCCCTGATCATCAACACTATCATGCCTGAAGTTGAGAATCACATTAGTAGATGACTTCCCTGCACACACACTCCATTAGAAACAGTCAGAATATAATCTCTAAACTGTTAATATTTAAAGGAAACTCTAAATATTGAGTATTTTGTTTAAATATTTAAAAGAATGAAGTCCTTGATAGGATTTTTCAAACCAAGGTAATAGCAAGACGGAGTCTCATTAAAGAGGATCTTTTAAGCATCCCATATATAGTAATATCTGCCAGATGACCCGTTATATTTCCACCAGTGTTAGATTAATGATGCTCATCTCCCACAGTGACAAGAGGAATAAACTCCCTATGAGACCCTAGATGGAGAGATTGCTGTTGATTAGATTGAAGAATCCAAATTATTGTTCTCTTCTAAATGCCAAGAGACTTTCACATGGTGTGGGGAGGGTAGATGTGAAGCATCTTCGTATGCAACAAGGGTGTCCCAGCCTAAATTGACAGAGATCACATGGAAGGGGGTGGGTCAGTGGGTCACTAATTGGTAAAAGGCATTCCTTACAGGACAGGTATTCAACCAGTAGGTTGGGACACCCAGGTGGGGCTCTCACATGCTGGAGGGGAAGCTGGAAGATCCTGAGAAAGGACCAGTCCTGACTTTTTTCCCAGCTATTGCTGTCATGTTGGAATCCAGGTGAGGCCAACCAAACCAAAGAAGAACTACATGCGGTGTTTGGGCTAGAACATGTTCTTCTGGTAAGACACCCATTTTTAATTTCCAAGAGTTCTGCAAAGTAGCAGGAGAAGGGCAAGTGTCTTTTTCAGTAAGAAATATATTTCTGACCAACTGTATGCCTCACCTTCCTATGTATAGCTATACCTGAAGCAAGGGACATATCTATGGAGCAGGGGCACTGTTCACTTTTAGTTTTCATCAGAAAATCTCACTGATTAATGAACAGCAATCCTATGCACATCTAGTCAGAACTAAGTCCCATTGGTCTGTAACTTACATTCTATGTCTGCTAGGGCAAGGGCTCTTGCCCAAGCAGACAGATGAGGTTTAATGTTGTGCAACAAAGGATGTGCTAGTGGAAATTCATTGCACAACAAATTGCACCATCTGTCATGCAACAAGGTTACTAGCAACCTGCTTATGCATTTGCTTGTGCAATAATGGTGAATTTCTTCATCGGAACATGTATACAGCTAAGAGGCATTAACTTAGTGCTACACTGGATGCAGACCCATTGAGTTCAACAAGGCATACTCATACCTAAGCAAGTATAGGATAACAACCAAAACCTAGTTTCAACCAGGATAATTAAATCAGTGTGGTAGATCAAGACCAGATCTGGGGAGATTCAGCTTCAAATCTCCTACCAACATTACTGAAGGTTGGTCGCTATCTCAGCCTAGTTTACCTCATAGGGCTATTGTGGGGATAAAACAGGAAGGGAACAATCTTGCGTGCCACCCTGAGATCCTTGAAGAAAAGTCCAGATATTAATGCAAGTAATAAACAGCTGAAGTCCTAAAACAAACAAAATCATACACAACTAAGAGCTCCTTCTACCTTTTCAATGTGCAGAGGGCGTCCATCTTTGTTCCACTTGACCAGGGTAACCGGAGGTTCCGCCTCAACTGGGCAGCGAATGTATCCATGTATCCCCACAGGAACGTATATGACGGGTGGCATGTTGACCACACGGGCAGGATCTGGGATGGGATAAGTCAGAAGGGATGAAGAGCTTTAAAATATGAACCCTCCAGACAAGCATCAAGCTTGTACCTTTCTACTGTGGCCTAATTGAACAGAGGTCAGCAACGTTTTTAATAATGGAGTCCAAAACCCCACATACTAAATCAGTAACATTCATAAAACTCTGGCCTCCAGAGACCTTTATCCTTGTGCTCATTATCTCTGCCAGTTCCATTAGAGCAACACTTAGCATTTACATGGACCCTTACGTCACCAAAAACGTTTTATCTCAATCTATCTGTGCTAAGCTCTAGGAGCATGGAAGCATTTTTCAGTCAGGAGGGAGGGAGGGAGAAGGAGAGGGAGGGAGGGAGGGAGAGAGAGAGAGAAATATAGGCACACACACCCCCTCCATCTTCTCTCTCTCTCTCTCTCTCTCTCTCTCTCTCTCTCACACACACACACACACACACCCACACACCCATGATCAGCGTTAAAATCCTTTGCCATCTTACTCAAGAAGTAAAATAAACCTTTACCAGTCAACATTTAGCAGGTGCAACTCACACCTTTCCCAAAGTTGTTTGCATAAAATTTGAGGAAGGATAGTTATGCTATAATTAAAAATGGGGTAAGGGATAACAAGGTTACCCGCTTTGGTACATCCCACTAGGAGTTAGATGGAGTGGAATTTGAGGTGTACTTGAAGGTCCCTGTTCAAATACAATGAACCCTGTAACCATAGAATCATAGAGTTGGCTCAAACCACTAACCATCTGGTTAACAGCCAGATGCATTCACCCATTGCGCCAGGTGAGAGAGAGAGAGAGAGGGAGAAGGAAGGAAGGAAGGAAGGAAGGAAGGAAGGAAGGAAGGAAGGAAGGATTTTGATCAATTTCTCCGTGTTATTCTTATTTTATTTTTATAGCTGGGAAGGTGGGTTGTACATCATCAAGCTGCCACCTAAAATAAAATAAAAATCAAGGCTATAGTAAGGTGGGAGCTCCCACTCAGGAGAATGAAGAAGAATTCTGGGTAAAGCAGAAGAGAGATTCAGTGAGCACATATTCAACAGCGCAATTCTAAACATGCCTAGGTTTTGCAGAATTTGAAAGGGGCTACTTCCAGGTAAGTGAGTATATGATTGCAGTCCAGCTTTTCATAAGCAGCATTATATTTCCCCTTCCTCTCATCCTGCCTGCATCTCCCCCCAAAAAAAATCTACTCCTGGAGGTTGGGGGACATTCTGGGACAGATTTGGGAGGTATGCAAGGGGGCTGCAAGGGGAAGAAAGGAAGTCTCATTGTGCAAGGAAGCTTCCCCTCACATGACATTGGATATTGCTCCATGTTTCATCCCTTTCCCCCCAGTTATTAAAAAGATACCATATCTATACCACAGCCTTAAACTGCTTAAAAACAGTCATTCTCTCTCCACAGGGAACTCTGGGTATTATAATCCTGGGTGGAATCTCAGCAACCAGTGGGGGTGGGGGGAGGAAAAACATATATTTATCTATATGAAAACTACCACATTCAGAGAACTCTCAATTGAGCACAATAATAAGAAAGGAATCAATTTTCAGTTTCATTATTTAAAAAAAACACATTTCCTTTTTAGTTCTAGCTGTTGTTGTTAACCCAAGAGGTTTCACTGCTGCTTTGGATAAAGAAGTTGCCTGTAATAGACAGAACATGCAGTGCACCAACAGAGAAGGGATTTTTTAAAAATTAAATACTAGATATTACTTTTTTAAAAAATAAAGGGAAGGAAGGCAACCTAAAGTAATTTGCTAGGAGTTCTCTGCTCTGGCAGGGATACTCTGATCGGCTGGAGGAGTATAATTGGAAGGGAACAGGAGACAGTATTAAAACCTTTAGTTGCATCGCTAAGGAAAGGAGGCTATTTTGGAACACATGTGGGGGGAACATAAAAGACAACAAGGACGGGGAAAATACCTGACAAACATCGGAAGCTTACTGTGAGGGAGGCTGCTGGTATACTGTCTGCACTGACTGGCAAAGACTCTCTGGTCTTCCCCAGTTTTGTGGGGAGATGTTGCGGATTGAAACTGGGACCATTTGCATGCAAAGCATCTGATCTACTGTTGTGCTATGGCCTTTTCCTAAGAGTTGAGGCCAAATGACCATGATCTAGCTCACCACATGACAGTGGGTCCTTGAACCTTGGGATTAACCAAAAGGCTTAGCCATCGCCAAACAGGATGCTTCTTCACAGCAAGGTCTGAATCAGGGTCATAGCATCATTGACAACAATTGGCTAATTTTGCATCATAGTGTGCCTACAAGTACACCCTTTATTTTCCTTCTCTCTCTCTCTCTCTCTCTCTCTCTCTCTCTCTCTCTCTCTCTCTCTTGGTGGTGGGTACAGGGGTGTGGGTTTATTGGAGAGAATGGCAGAGCTGAAACATGAGTTGCAGCATGATTTGGGACCAGTGGCATAGGATTCCGTTTTTAAGTGCAGGAGCTTATCATGGCAGCTTTCGTAGCCAACAAGAGTTCAAAAATGCAGACACCACTGACAATCCATGCACATGTACACCTTAAATAGCAGGTGTATATAGCACAATACCCATTTTGTTAGGATCAGTTGACATCCTTAGGCTAGTGAGTTGGCAAAGGGTGGTGAAGTGATTGTTAGAGTGTTGGAATTTGGCTGGGGAGACCTGGGTCCACAGCAATGGTCAACTATGCAGCATGACTGTAATCCTGGAAGCAAGATCCATTTTACTCAGCGATACTTAGTTCTGACTTCATAAGCTCAAGTTGTAAAACATACCGAGCTTTAACAACAGATCCTGAGGCATCTGAAATGCAACAGTTGACTTCTAATCAGAAATGGAAACAATCTTGCAAGGAGGTGTCATGAAGCAGGAACCCCATCAAAGAAAAAGAAAGAAGTACCCAGCCTCTGCTTCACTATTTTCCTTCATTCCTCTAATACTAATCTGCCACAGACCATAGCAAAACTTGAAACCCTCGATACCACCCCATTAACTTGCCTGAGCAAGGAGGGCCTGTCAACTACCCATGTGGTCCAGCACATGACACTATCACTCCTGCTCTGGAAAGAAAGAAAAAATCCCAGAGCAGTGTTTTCCCTCTGCCCTTGTTTGTACTCCTCAAAATCACTGGGGAGCAGAGATGGGGGGCAGAGACAAATGCATAGCACAGTCAGTTCTAAGTCAGGACCTGAATCAAGAAATCTGTCCAGCACAGAGCTGGAACAAGGGGGTAAGGCAGAATGGACAGGAAAGCAAGTTTGCAGAGACCAGACCAGACAGGGAAAGACAAAAACTGACTGAAGGGAATACTTGGAGTAAGGCTGGAGGAGCACACAGGCAAGGCCAAGGCCTGTCTGTTGCCTAGGCAACAACTCAGGCCTCACCTGGAGGTATTTATAGCCAGACCAGGCCAGAAGGAACCAATAAGCTGACATACGGTGGAGCCACACCAGAGCCCATGAGGGCAACAATGTTCTTCCTTCTACAACAGTGACTGGGTTCCTCTCAAGGAGCTCCAGGACACTGCCATGAGGTTCTTGGTTCAAAACCTGGTTGATTGCAACATCGTGCCTGGATCCTGCACCATAGTCCTCCAAATCTCATCCTCTACATCTTCCTGTGTCTGCTCCCTTGCGCTACTTAGCCTTGTCCAATTAGCAGTATTACAGAACAGAGACTAAAACCTCCTTTTGCATCCTCCGCTTTCTGGTCCACTGACTATTTGGGAATTCCAGATTCATTTGCTTTTGTTTTTCTCCTCCCCTTCCCTTGGGTGATGGGGGTGGGGAGCAAAAAAAAAGGCGACGGGTAATTCCTAGCGTCAAACCAAGAGTGATTGAATGACGCCACCATTGTCAGGGATTTTGGATCCCCCTGCTTCTGTGATTGATGGGAACAAGTCAAAAGGAGGGAGGGCATTAATCCTTATTATTCTGGCTTTAGAGGGTTTTGTGTTCGTTTCTTTTCGCTTTCCAAATTTGATAGCCTGCCAGGGACAAAATTAAAAAAAGAAAAAACCCACCACACAACAGAGGTATTAAAGATTAAAAACCAAATGATTAAAATCCATAAAAGAGCCTTGCATATTCCCATGCAGCAGTGTTCCAGCGGCACTCAGCACATGAATTGTGAACGGGAGTAAGATCCTCCAGAAGGAGAGGGATTTTTCAATCAGAGGTTTTGTCTGATCACATTGCACTGCACAGCACACACACAAACACACCACTCCCCCAGCCCATCACACTTTGCAAACAGCTGACAACCACCAAGGACTGAAACGTTTATCAAGGTCATCTGATGCCGTCTGTGGCATCGTAACCCAGATTCATATCCAGGGCGTAATGAGGAACTTGATTTGTATACACACAGTTTAGTGCCATGTCTTAGGAAATGTAATCAACATAGGCTCAAGGGATTGGTAACGGGACACTGAGCTTTTTCACTTCTAGGTCACTGGACAGCATCCAACTTGGTTGATTAATGACTGGCCAAAAGCCGTTGCCATCTGACAGCTACTTGGGGAACACTGAACGAGACAGCTTTCCCTCCCAGACAAGAACTGGAGCAAAAGTGACCCGGAAAACCGGAACCTAAAAATGATGCGCCTTTCCTCCTAGGTTCATAGCATGTTGTAGATGCGTATGAAGCGCCAAAGTCCAAACAGTGAACCCAGGACCAGGAAGAGGTTTTAACTCTGGGCAAAAATGTAACCATAGTTAGGATATGTGGAACATGCTGCAGGCGTAGTCACGTTCTCCTCCTCACTTTTCTGGCATTAATCCTCTCCTGTCTGCGGTTTACTTTTTAAGCAATGGTGTAGTGTTGCACCAAGTTTAACACAGACCATGGTTAGAAGTAACCAGTGTTACACCCTGGTTTCAAGGAAACTGTGGCTAGCACTAACTTAACTGCAAATGCAACACTATTTTATTTTATTTAACAACAGTTATATACCACTTAATTGTAAAAATGATGATGGGTTTTGTAGTCCAAACTATCTGGGAGGGCACTAGCTTGGGCAAGTGGTCAGATGTGGTCAAAGTGCACAGCAATGACCCATGAACCAACATCTGGGTCGCTTCAAGAAGCTGCAGGCAGTGCCTGCTGAATACTGCTGGTTGTTACTATATGCCTTGGGCTTTCACCTTGGAGGCAAAAGCCTGCCCTTTCCCAAGCTGCTTGCTGGTCTATTGATCCCCAACTTCCTTCTCAGAGGCAGTGGCATGCCAAGTGTGCCAGGGCATCTGCACAACTACTGTGTCCCTTCCAGCTCAGCCTTGTGGTTAACATCCAACTCACACGGCTGGGTCTGGGAGCCGCAGCACAGCTCTCACCAGCCACCTTGAGACAAAACAAATGTAACAGAGATATAAAACCATTCTGATGCACTTGAGTTTGCAAGGATCAGTGCGGTATCTCACCTACAGTTCAGCTTTTGAAAACCCCCTGGAAACAAATGTATACACATACACAAGCACACACTAGGGGCTCCGCCAATCCTACCTACCCCTTTGGCAACTGCCCTTCCCCTACATCTGACCAAAGCCCCCTCCGTTTACATCTCACCAATCCTTTGCCTCTCCCCTCGCCCCAACATCCAGCCCCTTTTAAAGCAGAGGGGGAGGCACTTCACAGAGCAGCTTGCTAAACTGCACTGTGAAGCACATCTCCCCTCTTTCCACTCCAGGTGAGTTTAACAGAGAGGGGACAGGTGCTCACTGAATCACAGCCTGAAGGGCGCTCCCACCGCCCCATTAAACCCCGATGCACGGCCAGTCTGCCTGGGCCAGCCTGCTGCTCCTCACACTGCAGTTGGCATGGCTGCCATAACCTGCAGAGCAGGACAACATTTTACGTGTGTGTGTGAGAGAGAGAGTGAGTGAGGGGTTAAACTGTGTCCTGTTTGGGGGGTGGGGGGCTGCAGGAAGCCATGCTGGCCAAGCGCCTAGCAGATTGCATGCACTGGTTTAAAAACAAAGAATTAAATAAAAGCTGATGGGTGTGCATCCTGCCTAGGCAAGGAGTGGCAGCTTAACCCTCCCCGGGGACATCTAATACTCATATGATACTCTAACTCTGAAGCATCTGCTGCTTGGTACAATATGGCAGGGCTAGGTAGCATTGCATTAAACAAAGCAATTAACCCAGCAACCGCACTGATCAGCTTGTGCCTCGTCAGTCCCAGTAATTTAGGCACAATTTATTCTCCACTCTCTGGGCTGATGTTGTGCCAACGCAGTCATCTCAGTGCCCGTAAAAAGTTATGGGGAGGCTGCACAGGGATGCCGCTGCCGACATTTCTCATGCCAGTAAGCATGTCATTGACTGTCCTCCTGTGTCTGGGAGCTCATCACCCAGGCAGCCTCCATTCACCCCAGACAAACGCACTCACACTGCACAGTCAGGTAGGCAGAGGCTGATGGCGAGCGCCCCAGGCTGTTGCTTGGAATGCAGGTGTATTTTCCAGCGTCTTCAGGCTTGACTCGGAAGATGATCAGCGTCCCATCAATCAGGATCCGAACCCTCAGCTTTAGGTCACTGCAATGGAAAAGGAGCAAAAGAGAGGACAAGTGAGTAACGACAGGCTCAGGGAGAAGGGGGTATCCAGTGTGTAGCAGAAGGAACATAGCTCAGTGTTAGAGCATGCGTCTTGCATGCAGAAGGTCCCAGGTTCAATCCCTGGGCATCACCAGGTAAGGCTGGGAAGATAACCATGTCTGAAAACCTGGAGAGCTGCTGCTGCCAGCCAGTGTGGCGAGTCCTGAGCTAGATGGGCCAAGGCTCTGACTCAGTAAATGGCAGCTTCCTTGGCTCAATTATGAATGATTTAACACCACTGAATGTGAACTACATGATGGGCAAGAGGCAGACATCTCCTGACTATACAGACTCCCGATATTGACAGGTTTGCAGCACAGCACAGAGGACTTAAGCACAAAGCCAGAGTCATACTTGGGATCTCCCATGGCTTTTAAAACAATTGAACAGCTAGTTTGGACAGGGAGGCAAATTCAATCAGGATCACATCATTGGGGAAGGGGGTTGATCCTTTCCATCAAACCTTGCCATCAAACGTATGTGTCAAATGCATTTAATTAAAAATGAATAACTGTTAGTGGATGATTCCAAGGGCCTCCTGCTGGAGTGTGCAGACCTTTGAAAAGAGAGCTGAGGCTGCTTGCTCACCCTAGCTGCCCCATTCCCTACCACATCCTTCACCAAGACCAGACAAGAAAGAGAGACCCGAAAACAGAATCCAAACTCACTTCTTAAAGTAGACGTTCTCGTCTTCCCAGTGCCAAGTGTAGGTCAGGTTGCCTGGATATGCCTCAGCCTGGCAGGTGAACATTGCATCCTGGGAGATGTTAACCGTGATGTTCTCTGGAGGGGAAACGATGAAAGGGGGTCCTGTGGGAGAGCAGGAGACAAACAGTTACCTCAGCAGCCAAGAAAGGGAAGATGAGCTCATTGCTAAGAGCGGCTGACTTAACGGCGCAGGGAACGAGAGCAAGAAGAGCCACCGTGCCTAACGAACACAAACTCTTGGCATTTCGCCCAGGTCACATAATCCAGCACAGCTCCACTCTGAATTCCTCCCTCGTAGAGTAAGAACCGTGTACTTTTGAGTTGGTGCATCTGGCCCTGAGACGACTTTGCCGTAAGAACATAGGAAGCACCCCATTGGATCAGGCCAAAGGACCCATCTGGTCCAGCACGGGAACTGATCAATCTGAACTCACTCTCAAAAGGTGCTTAAGGCAAACTACTCTTTCTCAGCCTCAACTCCTCAATCCCACCTCAATGGGTGCTGGGCCGTAGCTCAGTGGCAGAGCCTTGCTTTGTATGCAGGAGGCCCCAGATTTAATCTCAACCATCTCCAGGTAAGGACTGGGAGAGCTCTGTCTGATACTCTGCAGAGCCACTGCCACTCACTGTGTGGAGATTCCAGGCCACGGGCCAATGTTGGCCAACCAGGGGATCCAATTTGGCCCACAAGGCTGTTTTCCCCAAATCACGCAGGATTGTCAATCAGCTGATATCACTCAGGTGATGGAAGAAAGCGGGGGTTCAGTTCTGTTTTGCATGTTTGGGTTAAAAGTGGGACTGAGAAAAGTGAAGGCACCTGTTGTGTGCAATAATGAGCTAGCTGGACCATTAGCCTGGCTCAATATTGCAGCCATCTCCCAAATTCCCAACTCCAAATCTAGAATACTAGGATAATGTTGGCTTGCTACAGAGGTTTGTGGTCACGATTATCAAGATGTTATGAGTTGCTTTCAATTTTCTGAAGTGCTAGAAAAATGCTTATTACTATGATTATCTATAGCCCAATCTCAACATTTGGCAAAGGGCCATTTTTAAATTGAAAAGAATTATTACGGGGGTGTTAACAATGGCCACGTTTTCCCCTCAGAGCTAGATGGGAAATGAATGTTTATGTATCTATGTGTCAGTCACCACATGGCATAGATTCTGAATATACAGCATTTCTCAGCAAGGCTGCTGCAGAACCATCATGGGTGCTTGAAACACCCAGATCCCACAGAAAAGTAAAGAGGCTAGTCCTCATGGCTATCATGTTTCCTGTCCTCGAGACAGATGAAGGGAGCAGTTGCAAAGGGTTCTGGGGTTTGCGTGGAAGTTGGCCCCTAAGTCAGGCATTTCCCTCTTCTATATGTAATAAGGGGCATGTTTAAAAGAGGTTATCTGTCACTGGCATCTAGGAAATCGAATTCTGTGGGGATTCAAATAAGACAGCTTTGTGTGTATATGCAAGTACATACAAATCATGGCCGGGGTGTGACTCCATTACACCATACATTTAAAGCACTGTGATACCACTTTAAACAGTCAGAATCCTGGAAGAGTGCTGGCCAGTGGTCAGGAATGATGGGAGTTGTAATCCAAAACAGAGAACCAGGTTGACAAAGGCTTGGCCTGTGAGGTTGCAAACACTGCTTTAAATCAGCATTATTTGAACAGAACAACATTTCTGCTCTTGCAAATTTTACACTCTCTTCTCCAGGAGCAAATGTTGGCTAGATTAAAAGAGGTTTTTGCTTTGGTTATGAAGTTGTACATGCACCATTAAAAACAAAAAAGGCTATTTTCTCTCCAAATAGATCTCTCCCTTCCCCACCCCACCTCCCATTTTTCATTTTAAGACTCTCCAGACTTTGGAGGGAGGGTGTGAATTAAAACAGTCTGCCTATAAACCAGGATGGCTGTTCAATCAGGATGGCAGGCCCATGCACAATTGTGTTCCAATTAAATGGATTTTTCTTTAATACTAATGGAATGCAGGGCCATTAGCTGCCATCATGACAGACGAATGCCACTTACACATTTGCGGTGTCTGAAAAGGCCCGGGAGTTCTTTTTTTTAAAGCTGGGGTGGCCAGCTGAGAAGGAGGTCAGGGCTCCTGCAGATTTAAGAACTGCGCAGAAGAGGACAGTTTTGCAGGACATAGATCACTTCCTCTTCTTTAAAAGACAGAAACCTTTTGCTTCCAAGAAAAGAGCATGGTGGCAGCTGTCTGCCCTGCATCAACAACTTTGCAAGGGAGCCTTGGAGTGACTGTCACATAGCCGGGGTGAGGGGGAGTGTCACACACGTACCGCAAAGATGGCACAAATACAAATAATATACTTAAGGGCGGGGGGAACCTACCTAACATATTCTGAAGAATCCCAAGGCTTGCAGAAGTTCAAGAGAATCTTAAAAAGAAAATCTAAGGGGGGAACAATGTACCCACCCCAAAAAACAAGTGGAGTGGGCGTGCTCAGTAACTACTGAATGTTGTGTGTTAGTTGGAACACTCTCCACCACCCAGCCCAGTTTGAGCTCCTTAATATCCAGTAGTCAAGCAAGGCTGTTGGGGAGGAACCCTGATCAAGAGCACTCCTGAAGAGCTGCAGGACAAAGGCCAAAACTCAGTGGTAGAGCATCTCCATTGCATGCATAAAGTCCCCGGTTCAGTCCCCAGCATCTCCAGCTAGGGCTGAGAATGCCTCCTGTCTGAAACCCTGAAGGGCAACTGCGAGTAAGTAGAGAGAGTGTTGAGCAAGATGAGCCAAGCATCTGACTACATATAAGGAAGCTTCCTGTGTTCCTGGGAGGTGAGGACACGCCGCAACATTTTGTTGCAGCTTGATGCAGATCTTTGGGCACTCCAAAGCATACCCACAATGCAACTTATCACTGCTCCAAAATGTTACCCTCCAAATGGGGCAATGACTCTTCAAAAGGGGCTGCACCTCAGTGGCTGAGCGTGTTCTTTGAAATCAGAACATTTAAATGGTCTCTGGCTTGGAATGGCCACTGACACAGATCCGCTGCCAGTCAAGAACAGACAGCGTGAGTCACAGGACACTGTGGCTTCATCCGCTGGCCAGTGAACCCAGAATAGCCTGAGCCCTTCCAAGAAAATATGCCATCAGCAAGGGCAGGACAAGGGTTGCAGGTGGCCTCACATATTGACCCGGAGGACTGACAGCTGGGGGAACACAAAATGTCATCTCTCTTCCCCTAAGGGGACTCCCATCAGAACCCACTAGCTGTTCTCTGTATTGCTGCCAAAAGAAACCAGGGGAAGAGAAGCAGCCCGTGCTCTTCTGAATCTGTCTGCAGAATTATTTCTCCCTTCTTTATTTCTTTTGCTCTTTCTGTTCCCTCCCTGCTTTTAAAATGGTGATGCTGCAAACTCGAACCACGAGCTACCCCAGCTCTTAAAGAACAGGAGGGACCCAACTGCAACAATAAAAATCAATGTACAGACAAAACCAGCTCGCAGAACAGCTGTTAAGCAAGCAGGAGGAAGGGAGCGGGAAGGGAAGTTAATAGTATCGATGCAGACACAGGAAATCAATACAAAACGCTCCCCCTCTCCCCTCAAGGCAAGGCCAAGGCTGCCAGTTTGGGCTCCACCTGCCTTCTGCGAAACCTTTTGTCTCCCATGCAGGACAAGGAGGCATCAGGCCTCTGCTCTTTTACACACACACACACACACACACACACAAGTCCCACTGCTCCTCCTTTGCATTCCTTGGGTTCTTCAGCTGAGCTAGCAGCCTTCAGCACTTTTTAGATGTCTGAGGTCTGGACTTAATGCTCTTGTTTATTTATTGATGGCATTGTGGAGGGGGTCTTTTTTTTAATGGAGGGTTGGGAAAGAGGCTCATCTCACTGGCTGAAGGTTATGTGGCCACTTGCTCAGGGTCACCTTCAACAGACGCAGCCGTTAACTATTCTTTTAGCAGGAGGCACTAAGAAAAGTCTAGGAAGCACAAGTGGGGAGGCCGGTTGGACTCCATCTCCCATCATCCCCAGCCAGCATGGCTGATGGTCAGGGATGATGGGAGTTTTAGTCCAGCAATGCTTGGAAGGCTGCAGGTTCCTCCACCTGTGCCAGGGAGCACATAGGAAGAAAGGGTGGACGATGCTAACTCAGAATCAAAACTGCAAAAGCGTCTGTGGCCAAGACTTTTGGGGAAGCAGCAAGCCTCTCTCTACATAAAATGGCACATTGTACAAATACGCACATGCAATTTCCTGTCTGAGAAACACAGGACCACAAGGAATCAGGGCTCAAAGGCAGATTCCACACACAGCCCAATTCCAACACTGTCCCCAAACCAGCATTTTACCTCCCTACACAGGAGTAAATAAAAACCACCTACATATATGATTAAAAAAATAATAGTTGTGGAGATGCAATTTAGGGGGGTGGTCTCAGCCTGCTCTCTCTCCTTAACTCAGCCTCTTCATTACCATCCAGCCATCACGCTAGCATATGAAGGGACAACCAACCACTGGGTTTTGATAGACAGATGCTTGGAAGAATTACAAAATGAGTTTTGGAGGGAGAAGGAGTATCAAATTTTAATAGTATATATATATTTCTACGAATCCCTTTTTTGCATTTTTAAAAAATTAGATTTATATGCCGCCCTTTATCAAAAGATCTCAGGGCATTTCACAAGAGAAAAACACAAATAATTAAAACCAGTGCTTTTTTCTGGGGGGGGGGGCGCAGGGGGACACATACCCCTAAACATCTTTGTACTTTTGTCCATTTACTGTATTTATTTTTCCCGATCTGAACTATAAAATTGTGATTTTCTTGAGTCAACATGAGAGTACCCCTAAACATTTTTAAGGGGGGGGGAAGAACTGGTTAAAACAGAAACATTGCACTCCTGTTGCAGGCTATTGCACACCTTGGTGTTTGTGCGACTCTGCTTCTCCCTTATTTCTCATATTATATGCAACCCACCATGCAGAGAGCATGGTAGGGCAACAGCACTCACCTGAACTGCCAATAGCCAAGTCAGTGCTGAGTACCAGGAAGGTTGGCGCTGTGCAAACACGGCACACTGACCTCTCTGCCTCCTCTCCTCTCCCAGTAACCAGCAATGACCCGGCTGTAAAGAGATCAGGCACGACCATGCCATCCACACCTGCTGTACATTCATGCTTAAAGAGAATCACAGGGCAGAGGAGGAAGCCGCTGTTTGTGCCATGAAACAGAAAAGCCAGCTCACAAAGTTTATCAAACCCAGAAGAACAGTCTCCATCCATTAGCCACTAAGGCTAGCGACTTCAATCGTACACTAGGCAACAACTCCTAAACAACTCAGGCTTCAGTGGCTTCCTAAAAAGAATAAACAATGGAGCCATTGCACAGGGTCATACATGGCAAAAAGCGAAATATAAGACCTAAAACAAATATAATTAAGTAAAATATGCTGCTGAAGCAAGCATCAGTTGTAGCACCAAATGGATACCCCCAAGCTGCTGCTGGACTGCAACTCCCATCATCCCTGCCTAGTGGCCATGCTGGCTGAGGCTGATGGAAGTTGGAGTCCGGCAATGTCTCCAGAGCACCAGGTTCCACACTCCTGTTCTAGGGAGCCCATAAGGACTCTCCAGCTAGTTACCTTGGACAAGCAAGCGGGTAGTGTGCACAGCCTCTCCCTGGATGCTATAAGCCCGGCAGGTGTAAGCGCCCCGGTCATCCCGACTAACGGAAACAACAGTCAGACTCCCATCACTAACCTGAAGAGGGAGAAAAAAAGAGAATGAGAGTTCGTCACCCAAAACCATTGCAGCTACAAACATATGCATGCGCACACACATACACACCCCAGCTAAACCTATGTGCAGCATTAACTGCATGCTTTCATTCCTTCCCAATGCAAATAGCAGCTTCAGAGGGGCATTTTTTGACAGGCAGGGGAGGAAAGTGTTAAAACACCACCTCCCTGATCATCACCATCGCTCCCACAATGGCTGCTATTTGCATTTCTAATAAATATGCATCTGGACCATTTCTAGCTGGTCCCAAACACCCACACCCACACCCTAGTTTCCTATACCAGAAAACATGAATCACATATTAATGACTTTGACACAATCTAGTTCAATTTTGTATCCTGCATGAAAATGGAAAATTGTTCAGTGGCTCCTCCATCAACCCATGGATAACTATAGTGAGACTTACGATGGACATCATGTACTGAATAGCTAAATCAACACTGTACCTGTATGTTCTTGTTCATCATCACCCCATCTTTCCTCCAAGGTGGCATACATGCCCCCCACATTTTACACAACAACCCTGAGAGGTAGGTGAGGCTAAGATGAGGTGACTTGGCCCAAAACACTCAATGAGCTTTATGACTGAGGATTTGAACTCTGGTCTCCCAGGTCCTAGTCCAGCACTCTAACCAACAGAGGAAAAAGTGGGAGACACAAATGGAAATAACTCTTACCTTTGTACTGTTGGCTACATTCCTGCCAAGTAAGCACCAGAGGTTTCTGCACAGAAACACACACACACACCCCTCCATCCAGGCAAGCAATAGGAATGATCGCATTTGAAGAACACATTCCAGGCATGCAAAAGCAATCAAGGAGTGCATGGACGAAGCAGGACCAGGGAGGGGTGGAGCATGGGGAGAGGAGGTGGAGTTTAGAGAAAGTCCCAAGGGCCAGACAGAAAAGGCTAGTGGCCTGCTTTTGGCCCCCGGAGTGTGAGGTTGCACCCTCCCGCATCATTTTAGTTATTCATTTTTTTATTTAACAATATGTATACAGTGTTTGATTGTAAGGAAACCTCCAAGCAGTTGACAAAAACATGAAACATTAAAGTGATCAATAAAAACACAGTTAAAAACATGAAGATAAAAACAACAGCAGCTAAGAAGACATAAAACACACATAACTTTCTAATTTCAACTCATGTGTAACTGTATTCATTCTATGTGCCTATCTTACAGTTTAGCTTTTTGTATTTTAATCTTCATCCATCATTATAATTATTCCCCCTGTTTTATACATGTTAAAGAATGAAATAAAGAAACCCACACATGTAAGTTCTGCAGGTCTGGACAGGCTTGCTGAAACAAACAAAATATGTTTTATGTGGGCACCCAAATGAGTACAGTGGAGGCACCTGCTGATGTCAATAGGCAGGGAGTTCCAAAGTGTGGGTGCTGCCACACATAAAGATCGATTTCTTACACGTGTGGAATGAATATTAGGGGGCACCTGAGCCCCTTTCTGAATGGGGATATGATAATCCCACCTCATCCTGCCATAACACACTATGAGCAGCCTAGCCCACTGCAGGGTCACTTAAGCTACCATACTTTTATTCCCACGTTGCTTTGTTTAGTGCAAGTGTGGAGTGAGCATACAGACAATGCATGCATTATTTCCTCCACCTTTGATCCATCCTCTTCCACCCCGCTGCCAACGCGAAGCTTCATTTCACTTCACCCTTCCATTTCAGCTCGTTAACAAATGACTCCTAATTATTCTCATTGGTGCCGGTACCAATTCCAATGCCTGATTTGCCAATTACAATTCATACAGATGGAATTCCTGGCTGAGCAAAGGACAGAGGCTTTTCGGGGGGGGGGGAGAGCATTTATGAGAAAGGATGAAACAGGGTGGTCCCCTCTGTGAGATTTTGATGAGTTGCATGATAGTGCTTTGCACCCCGTGGGGCGGATGTCACAGCTCAAGACAGCAAACATGACATATTTAGAAATGCATAGTGGTTTTTTTTTATTTAAAAAAACCGAAAACAGTAAAAGGGTGTTCAGTGCCACAGGCACTGCTAATTGATGTGTGAATCCTTCCCGATTTGGGCATTGCATTTCAGAAGGTTCTCAGGACAATAAGTCCATGAATGTCAGCTGGTAAATACTTGCAAATCCAATAGCGGTACCCTGTGGGCATCCAGGGGTTAAATGTACTGTTTGCTTGGAATCACAAGATCAGGAGAGTTATCAAGCACCTGCCATGTATAGGTAGGTAGGTAATATGGCTGGCAAATTTATTTGCCTTACTGGTGAAGCTGACAGAGAACCTCTTTTGCAATTTCCCCTAATACACCAAACTTCAGTGGTTCTGTGCCTACTGCTTTGGAAGCGAAAACAGAGCCATCCAAAAAGAGAAAACAGGATGTTGGACAAGACATGACCCCTCTCATGTTCTTACATTAGCCCAGTACGGCACGCTCGGATCACCAGCAGCTCTCCAAGCCTCATCCTGGGTTCTTTCCTAGCAATCCCACCCACATTCCATTGAATGTGGTGATGCCAGAAATTGTACCTCCCTACATTAGGCATGGGACGCGGGTGGCGCTGTGGGTTAAACCACAGAGCCTAGGACTTGCCGATCAGAAGGTCGGCGGTTCGAATCCCCACAATGGGGTGAGCTCCTGTTGCTCGGTCCCTGCTCCTGCCAACCTAGCAGTTTGAAAGCACGTCAAAATGCAAGTAGATAAATAGGTACTGCTCCAGCAGGAAGGTAAACGGCGTTTCCGTGCGCTGCTCTGGTTTGCCAGAAGCGGCTTAGTCATGCTGGCCACATGACCCAGAAGCTGTACGCTGGCTCCCTCGGCCAATAAAGCGAGATGAGCGCCGCAACCCCAGAGTCGGCCACAACTGGACCTAATGGTCAGGGGTCCCTTTACCTTTACATTATGCATGCAGAGTATTTCCTCCATCCTTGAGCCGTGGGGCCCTTTCTGAGCATGAACTTACCTGATATTTATTGTTGGCACCTAAGAGGTCCCCCTCTTTCAGCCAGGTGACGGTTGGCTTAGGGTTCCCGAAAGCCATGCAGGTGAGTGTAATGCTGCCGCCTTCCTTCGCCTCTACGTATTGGGGGGGAGTTTCTGTGAAGGTGGGGGGAGCTGCCAAGGAGATTGGAGAAAAAGAAGACATGAGAAAGATGATGGCACACGCCCTGGCCACACATTCCGAATCTGCTTGAACTTGAGCATTGCTGGCCTACAAACCCTTTGCAAATGAAAAATGGTTCTCTTGACCCACACATAGGTATGGATGTATCATACCTATGTGACTTTTATAAACTTTGTTCTGTCCTGTATCCAATTTAATCTGCTATTTCTTCTTGGGGAGGGTTTGAGGAATGAATAGGTAAGAAAAATACACATTGAATTATTTTTTTCTTTGACATATTTTCCCACATTCAAAGTGCATTTTGGTAATATCATTTGACCGAAGAACTTCAAAGGCATGTGAAATCCAAAGGAGGGGGGGTGTTCTGATCCGCACAACAGATGGGGGGGTGGATCAGGTCTGTTAGCATCAGGTCTGTTATCCATTCCCCCACAAAATGGATTTTGTCAAGCATCCCTTTACCTGTACAGGCTTCAGACAACGTCCCAAGAGTAAGCAAAAGCATACAGTAAATAGCTAAAGAGTGAACAATTGGAAAGTGGATTTTATATAAGGTTCTGTCCAAATTTTAGATAAAGGTTCTGCACACCTTCCAGCTTGTCAATATCCTTCTTAAACTGTGGTGCCGAGAACTGAACACAGGACTCCATTTGGGATCTAACCAAGGAGGGTAGCATGAACTATTCTTCGCAAGGCACACACACAAAGAGCCTTGTGGCACTAGACTAACAGATGGCATAAGTCTTTGTGGATTTGAGACTATTTCAGACACATGAAGTGTTATGCTCGGTTGGCAGATACCTTATTTATATATACATACACATTCATATGCAGAGAGAATATATATTATAAGGAGTGTGACCAAAAGGCTATGAAATGCACGATGCGTAGTTTGTGACATTTCTATGCAAAACTCTTAAGTATACATTCAAGCAAGTGCAATGACCATTTGCAGTGGCCATTTTGGCTAATTTGAAGTATGAAAGGAACACCCTCTCCATCAAATACAGGAAAATCTGCCTGCATTACTCCAGGACCCATTCACCCCACCATTGTAGGAAAGCTATCAAAATGCACAGATGCACCACAGTGCAGATAACTAATCTGCCTTTTGATTAAACAGGCTCTGGGAGAATTATAATATAGGCCTAATCATAAATAGCTGTTAATTCCAATTTTCTAAGAAGGCATTCCAGCAATTTCAATTGACTCTGAAAAGAACTGATTTTTGGGTAACCACCCCCAGAAAACGTTGCTTATTTTCTGAAAAGAAAAAAATTAACTAGGCTAATGTGCTCGGGGTGGAGGGGCGAGAGAGGGTGGGGAGAGAATCATAATGTATGAATTATAAATTCTTAAGAACACGAATTCTACTTCTATTGCACTGTTGGACCTGGAGGATTAAGTCTGCAATAAGGTTATTTAAAAACCAGGGTTTTTTAAAATTAAGTGTTCAGTGTCATATGTAGAGGAATGGCAGATTCCTTGGAACCGGAGACATCTCACTGATGCGAAGATGCTGTAGATATATCTGATTTGCAGTTTCCAATGTGAATTATCCACACTGCCAAATGCCACCCTGGCTGTTTTCAGGGGGCAAAACCTTAGGAGTTGGCTGGACTGAAAGCCTTTTCTGAACAGAACTAAATCCCACTGAATTATGGAAGGCTGTGGACCAACCCTGGGAAGAGGCTCCCATGCAGTAAAAAGGTGGCATGTGGGATATTTTGCCACCCCTTTGATAAGCCACAGATCTCAAGGCAGAGGTCTAATGTGGCTCAGAGCCAGCCCAGAGCCCTGGGTTCACCTGCTCATATGGGCTGGGGAGCTTCATGCCTTGGGAGCTGGATGTGGCCTTCAGGGTGTCTCTTTCTGTCCCCTAGGACTCTTACATACTTACTTACTTACTTACTTACTTACTTACTTACTTAAACTTTCGCGTAACACTACATCATGAAAATATATCAAAGTGGTTTATAGCAATAAAACCATCCAGGAAGTTAAAAGCAAAACAAAACAATGTTGAAAATGAACACCAGTAAACCACTGTAGAAGGATGTATTCTTAATTGCCTAGACCTGGCAGAAAGGGAAAGTTTTCAGCAGGCATTTAAAAGTTGGCACAGAAGGCACCTGTTGAGTCTGTATTGGCAGAGTATTCCACAGGGCTGGGCAGCTTACATTAAAGGCTTAGGATTTCTCCATGTTACCAAATGAGCCTCGTGTGGGGAATAGTCAATGATGTTCCTGCAGATGACCTCGGTGAATAAGATGGGATTGAAGGGTCCAGGAAATATCTCTTCCCAAGCCATGCCTCCTCAGGCCACATATCTCTCTTCCCAGGTCACACCGTTCACTGATCTCTACCTTCTACATGTGTTTTTGAATGACTGGAAAGTGCCCTTGAACTGTGACTATACTTCACGCTGGCCTGAACAAAAGCTGGACGAGCACATGTGTGGGTGTGCGCCTGTAAAACATTTTACTTTTGCATGGTTGAATGTGGCCCTTGGGTTGAAAAAGGTTCCCCCAGCCTGGGGTCTCTGATGAGGTGAGGAGGCAATGAAGATTATGCCCCCTTCCTCTGCCCAAAGCCTTAAGGTACGTACTAAGAGGTCTAATCACAGCAGTTTTCTCTAAGGGTGCCCGCCAGGGACTGAAGAATCTATCTCCATTTCTGACATTCATTCCAGTCTGGCAGAGCAAAACTCCAGAACTCTGCAGCCCAGAACCAAGTAAATCTGCCCACCTTACATACAAAGACCGCCATAGACAATTACCTCAGCATCTTAAGGCACATTATTTTGTAGACGTTGCAGCAACATGACACTGGAATCAGAGGCTGACAACTTTACCATGCAGACAGCCGTAGATGTAAGGCCTTTGAAATTTTCTTGTGTGGTTTTGAAAGCTATTCTATGCCATGAAGAAACAGGGGAAAGGGTTTGTAATACCCATAAGCATTCTGGCAATTGTAGGTTTTCTCTTACACATCTTGGTGAGTGAAAGCAACTTGAGATGTTAGCCCCAGCTTTAAAAGGAAGGCTGTTGTTGGGAGGAGGCAAAACCCTCCATTTGGGCTCCCAGCAAGCATTAGGAACATCATTAGCCCTTAAATACAATGCCACAGAATTCCAACCTTGCCATCCCACCCCCATCCCTTGGGGCAACTGAACCAGACACAAGTTAGTTTTTTTGTGATTCATTAACTCCCCACAATGCAGCCAGACTGGTGGGTTTCATTCTTTCCAGCCCACAATGTCGCAGTGTTGCAAGCTGCCAGCGACATGGCCCAGGAAGTGTTAAGCAAAAACGAAATCCCAGCCACACTGGAAATGGTTTGAACGTTTCATTCTCAGAAAACACACACACACACACCAAAAGATGGTAACGTAAAAGTCTCAAGGTCACGGCTTATGCAGGAAAAGATTTGCTCTTCGTGCTGCTAACAATGGCGAACCAAAAGAAAAAAAGGAAGAAAAGAAAGAAACCCTAAGGATGATATTCCAATTAAGGCTGAGCTAAAGGTTCCCTTTGGAGGCCAAAAAGAGAGGAGAACAATCTTACTTTTTAACAGTGTTTTGCTGTCTTCTATTTTGCAGCAGCAATGTTCCTTTGGGTGCTTGTAATCCCCCCCCCCTCTTTTTTAAAGGCTGTTTAGAAATCCGTTCCATTATGACATATTGTCATTCCAAGGGGATTTATTTTTATTTTTTTGGTGAGGCGGGGAGAATGGGAGTGCTGCTGCCATCCACAAGATTATTCATTTAATTAAGAAATTTATATATAGTGCTTCATCAAAAGGCCACGGGGAGCTTTGCAATATAGCAATATGACAAACAACACAACATACATGCATAATGTAATATACATAAAATGCAAGAAAACAAAAGCTATATGGATACAAACCATAGTATGCATTTGTGGCAAATTATTCATAAATTATTTCAGTCATTCACCCAAAAGCCTGCTGGAAGAGGTGTGTCTTCACCCATTTCCTAAAAGAAGCAGCTATGTGCTCAGATGCACCTCAGTGGGCAACGCAATAGGCAGACCACTGAAAAGGCCCTTCCAGGGACTTTATCCTGTGTAGGGACCAACACCTTCACCCTATTTTGCACCCATTTGGGGACCCATGCTGGAAAATCACCCAGATACCTAGATAGAGATAGAGATAGAGACGATAGAGATAGAGATAGAGATACACACACACACACACACACACACACACACACACACCATTTTACCAATTACAAATGAGGTGCAGTTACAGAAAGGTAGCCGTGTTGGTCTGCCATAGTCAAAACAAAAAAAATTTTCCCTTCCAGTAGCACCTTAAAGACCAACTAAGTTGGTATGAGCTTTCGTGTGCATGCACACTTCTTCAGATACCTGAAGAATGAGGTGCAGAATTGGAGGTTCAGTCCCAACTGCTATAGGATGGTTTTATACTATGTTGCTCCTCTCCTTTCTAGGCTATCTATAATCTCTATCTATATCTCTATCTATATCTCTATCTATATCTATATCCATATCTCTTCCTTATACCGAGTCAGACCTATAGTTCACCTAGCCCTCTTCTAATTCCCCAGGGTTTCAGGAAGGCATTTCTCTGAGACCCAGCATCCCTTATTTGGAGATGATAGAAAGTGAAGTTCATCTCTGCCACTGAGATATGCATGCAGGCGCTCGCCATCTTCTGAAGCCATGGCCCTGGGGATGGCAACTCCCAGCATGGAACTGGTGAGAGGGGGGAAAGGGAGAACAGAAGCCTGGGTTATGGTGAGGTCTGCTCCTACCATCAGCCAACCCTCTCCACCAGTTCTCACCACCTCCCCCTCCCAGCAAGTGAACCTCTATGAAGGGGGAGTGTAACCATGCCTAGTTTGCTGGGAGAGCCAGGAGATGCCTTTCAGGCCTCTGCTTAAGAGGAGTCCTGCTGGATCAGGCCAAAGGTCCACCTGGTCCAGAATCCTGTTATCACTGTGACCAACTAGATTCCCCAAGTGGGGAGGCTGCAAGCCAGAATGAAGTGCAACAGCACTCTTCCCACTCAACTTGAAAACCGTGTTCCATCTTTTCCTGTTGGGATTCAGGGGGGTTGTAGTTTCCTAGCTTCCCAATTAAACTTCATTCAAGGGCACTGACTTAACACTTTCAATAATTTAACTTTTAAAAAGATAGAGACCTCTTGATATCGGAAGAAGATATACGAACCAGGGAAAACAGTCAGGCAAAGCCAGCAAGCCCCATGATTAACGGTGGATATGCTCTAATCCTCAGCTCATTTGTTTACGTCACATTCAAAAAAAAAAAGCATCCAAAATGCTGATGGGAAAATGCAGCACTGTCCAGAGCCTCCCCAAAGCACTTTACAACTCTGAAGCCTGCATCGATTATTCTGCAAGTCAGAGAATCTCTCTCTTCAGTCAGCCATGATGCAACAACAGTGCCCCTTTGTCCCAAGGTAGCGTTGCTTGATTTTCTAAGGGGTACAGCTGTCTATGATGAGTGAAAATGTTTCTATGTGTATGGGGGGGATCCCAATAAAATTAGGTCTTATCAAATCCTAGTAAACTTGAAGAATTATAAATATTGTGGCCTCTGAGCAGTACTGCAGTGACCTATCTAGTGAGGAAGAAGTGGCTGCATTAACCCTGGCACCACGGTAGATACAAAGTTGTCAAAATGAATATTCAGAAGCAGCCTTTCTCCTAGCAGTGAACTGCTAGGGCAGGTGTGTGGGGATCCTGTCTCCCTCTAGATACTGCTGAGGTACAACTCCCAGCATCCCTGGCCATTGGCAATTCTGGCCAGGGCTGATGGCAGTTGTAGTTCAGAAACATCTGGAGAGTCAAATGTTCACCATTCCTGCACTACAAGATCTTTCAACAAGCTCTAGAGGTCTAAACATTTTCCCAGAGGTGGCTTTCTTTTTTAAAAAAAAGTGCCAGCCAAAAAAATACGAAGACATTTCCCCATCAATGGAGAAAAAAAGACAAAGACACACAGGGGGAGGCCTGTGATTTTTACAAAGCAGTTCCTTTCCCATTCTCTGAATTGAGACATGACAATATGCCGCATTTTGCAAGACTTCAAGGCTTAGCTAATTAGAGCAATAAAATAAAATAAATGGAGCCTCTGATGTCCTTGGAGCCAAGCCTTAAAGCAAACCCCGGCCCACAGTTTCATGCAGGCATAGCTCCTGAGCTTTGCCACCGCTTGCAAATCGTGCAGCTGGAACGAGAAGCAGAGTCTGCCTCAGTGAGCATGCCTCATACTTCAAGAAACACACATTCAAAGGATGCTCAGTTGAGTGCAAAGCTCTTATTAAAAGTTAACGAGGCCAAGTTGCTCATTTTCTTGGAGGTTTGCTCCTACCATCTCCCAGGCACGTCTTTTAAGTTAGGCACAGAGCAGAGCCATTTAACGAGGTCACTCACTTTCCCCTCTCTGCTTTTCAAGGAACACTTCTGCCCCCCTTTCTGACATCGCTGATCACCCCCAAACACTGTCACAGCTTATGAAAGTCGCAGGTGACGAATCACAAGCATTAAATGCCATGTCTGAAAAGGGCGTCACAAAACAGGTCTGATGCAAATATGCAGGTGAGATGCTGCAGCAGCCAGACACACCTGCAGTTTCCTCCATGGTCAACAACTCAGCTTCTTAGAAAAGGATGCACCAGCATTTTGTATCTCACCTACAGAAATGGGTTACCAGAAAGCAGGGCAACATTCCTCAGGGAGATGGATTAGGTCCACGAGCTGCCGTTTTCCTGCTCACCCCTGCTGCTTGTTAACCCTCCAACATTGACATCCTTACCAATCCCTGATCAACACTCCTCCCTTTCACCTGATGACATCCCTTAATGTTATTCTACTACAGGGGCAAGGGACCTTTTTCAGCCCCGGGCCAGCATTCGCTCATGAGTGACCTTCCGGGGCCCACATGTCCACAGTGAGCAGGGCAAGAGGCAAAAGAACAAAGGCTCTTACCTTTGTCCAAGTGGACTATATTTTCATTCATGCAAAAGCCAGATCTTTGCATAAACATCTTTCTCCATCTTCCATGCTGGTAAGCAAGAGCCATTATCACAGCTGAAGGATATATTGCAGCTGGGCAATATCACTCAAGGAAAGACCAGTGAGGGATGGGGGCATGGCCTGCGGAGATTTCTATGGGCCACAAAGGGGTATCTGGAGGGCTGCATTTGGACCATTGGTTTCCACCTCCTTGTTCTACTGAAAGCCATCTCAGCACAGGTAGCTGCTACTTTGGTCCCAACGCTAAGCAGCTCATGGGAGATGCATCAGCTCCCTGTATAATAATATGGGTCACCTCCTACAAGGCCAGCTTTAGGTAATTTCTCTCCCTCTCACTGGAACTTGGAGGCCTGGACTGCTCCTTGCCACCCACTTATAGCTTCTCAAACCTTGCCACCAGATCCCTTTTTCGGCTCCAGAACAGTCACTGAGCTCCAGCACCCAGCTACTAACAGGCTGCTGCACACCTGCTCCACCTCACTTGTCACTGCTTCTCCAAAACTTCATGCTTACCTCCATCTCCCCCTAGGATGCTATGCCTTTTTTGAACAACAGGACACTTGCACTTCCTTAATGTGCTTTTCCTCCTTGGAAACAGGAACTGAAAGCTCTGGGAAGCAGAGGTACTTTCCATCTGTTGCTGCCATGATAACTTGGACCCCAGTCAGCTATTCACACCTAGACCTCAAGACCCCCTAACAGTAACCTTGAATCAGGAATATCCGTCTTGCAGGGCCACTAGCCCTTGACTCTACTGGCACAGAATATGAGGAGGGGACTCTTTTTCTGATAATAAGGGTTTATTGTCAGACTGTGAACTCAGGCCTGGCTTCTCTCACTCAACACATTATGTATCCAGGCAGTTTGTCTTCATCAGAGGCAAGATCAACAGTTGGATGCCACTGATGAAGTACCCTTTGTTAGCTTAGGCAACTTCTTCCTGTGCAAATTCTCCTCAAAACCAGTGTGGTGTAGCAGTTTCAGCATTAGACTAGGACCTAGGATAGCATGGATCAAATCCCCACTCAGTCATAAAGCTAATAGGGTCACCTTGGGCCAATCATTGCCTCTCAGCCTAACCTACCTTACAGGGTTCTTGTCAGGCTAAAATAGGGAGAGGGAGGACCATGTTCACCACCTTGAGTTCCTTGGAGAAAAGATGGGGAGTAGAGGCAATAAAAGAACGAATCTGGCAATCAGCAGAGAGGCCTCTGGCTGCCTTCATCAGAACAAAATTGGTGGCAGCTAAGAATGAGCTGTCCATGGTCCTGCAGATCTTGACTCCACTCCTAACTGTCTACCTCCTCAAACTTCTAAGTTTCCCACATATTTATGTTGCTGTCATAGTTTCTACCACTTGGTTGAAAGTAATCCAAGGCTGAAACTTGACATTTCCGCTCTGCTAAGCCAGACAAACTCTTATAGCTACATCCTGCAAAGGGGCAAGAAGGCCCATGCACCAGCCAGCAGCCTGAGGAGACATTCTCTCCCTCCCTTGCTCCCCACATAGAAGCAGCCACGTGGGATTACCTTCTAAGATGATCCCACAGGGGAAAAAATGCTGTGGAATGCAAAGTCAACGGGAGAAAGTTCAGAAGACAAAACGAGTGCATGAAAAGCTTGCTGCTACATGATAGGAAAAGCTGAATAATTGCATTCAGGAATACAGCTGTGGTCACTTGAGCAACAGAAAAGGGATTTAGTAGTTGGGGTTACAGAGAAAATTACAGCCTCCTGTGATTTACTCTATAAATGTCAACTTGATTCAGTGTTTAGGTAGCCAAGCAATGTTACTGAACAGACATTTCACCACAGGAGGAGGGGGAGGCAGATGGATCTAACTATGTGTACAGCTCTATTCATTCTATTCTCTACTATCCTCATACCAAGGAAAGCCTCAACAGTTAGTCAGCTGTTTTAACCCCCAATTCCTTCTCAATATATTTATCCAAGCAAAGTTTATACAAAATATAGTAGGTTATTATTAATCATATATGTATTTGGACAATAATATTTTATATATAATAACGTATGGAAATGTAATTGATTACAGTAAATATACTATATTATCTTTTTCTTATTGTATTTTTGCACTATTTCTTTCTCCATTTTCTTTCCTCTTTCATCACTGAAATTCTTTCAACAAAATGGTAATTTATTTATTTTTTAAAACCCAATTCCTTCTGTTACCATCTTCACATGAACATAAGAAGGGCCTGCTGGATTAGGCCAGCAACCATTCTAGTCCAGCATGCTGTTCTCACAGTGGCCAACCAGATACCCATGGGAAACCCACAAGCAGGATTTGAGCACAAAAGCACTCTCCCTTCCTGGTGTTTCCAGCAACCACCACCAATCTTTATCATCCATGGACTTCTCTAATCCTCTTTTAAAGCCATCCAAGTTGGTGGCCATGGCTGCCTCCTGGGGGAGTGAGTTTCATAGTTTAACTATGCACCAAATGAAGAAATACTTTCTTTCCCCTATCCTGAATCTTCCAACATTCAGCTTCACTGGATGTCCACAAATTCTCATGTTATAAGAGAGGAAGAAACACTTTTCTCCATCTATGTTCTCCATGACAGGCATAATTTTGCAAACTTCTATCATCCCACCCCTCACTCTCCTCTTCTCTAAACTATAAAGTCCCAAACCCTGCAACCCCTCCAAAGGGAGGAGTCTCTCCATCCCTTCAATCATTTCAGCTCCCCTTTTATCCCTTCATTCTTATTTCCCACTCTTTGGCCACTGTGACAAGATTGGGATTTAGACTGTTCTTGGGTCGGTGTGGGTTTTGGGTGCTTGCTCCATGTGCTTTCTCTGAGTATGAAACACATGGGAGCCTCAGAGGACAATTTCAGGTCCTGTAACCAGGGGATGCAGAGATAGGTCAAGGGAGCGCCAAGCAATTAAACGCACCTTGCGCAAGGGAGTTATTGAGCTTGTGGAATAGCTAGGTAGATAATTAGGCTTCTTTACTGATATTTACTCCAAGCAGACCCGTTGACATTAATGAACAGGACTAGGTTAATTTCAATAGGTCTACCCTGAGATAAATGTAGTTGCATTATTATACACACATATACACATCTCACATGATTGGTCCTACTTCTATAATAGGCAACAGCAGATGCTTTGATGAAAAGGGAGAATTCCACGTGGTGGAACGGCATGAGAACAATTGTGTGATAGGCCACCACACATGCTTGGAAAGAGAAGAGAGTGATACAGAGCTGGCTTGGGCAAAGCAGCCCCCATACTTACCATTGACAGTGAGGTGCACCCAGCTGCCGTTGTGGAACGTGTCGTACTGCTGATCGAGCATGAGCACCTTGCACTCGTACCAGCCTTGGTCCTCAGAGCGAACCTGCTCAATGCGCAGAGATGCCTTGTCATGAAGGTTGGCACGGCCTGGAAGAGAGCAACAAGGTGGAGATCAACAGAGTTCGCCAACTGAACCCAACAGAATGTGGGCAGCACAAGGACGTTCAGGGCAACTGCAGAGCCGTATTTTGCCAGTAGGAGGAGAGTTGTGTGGGGCATTCATGGTGGTTGTGATCCCAGGTGCTTACCCACGAATGAGTAGAACACTAAACATTTTCTTCCACGGGACTTTTAAATTTTGGTTCATGGAAGATGTTCATAACAGCACCTACAAGACTCATGAATCAGCTTCAATTGTCCCTGTTTATTTATATAGGCCACACCATACATTTATAGCACTATGATACTACCATTTTTACTTGAATGTAATGCACCCCTTTTTTGGCCAAATTACGTCGTGAAAATTAGGCTGCACATTAGATTCGACGGCACACTACATTCAAGTAAATATGGTACATTAAACAGTTATGGCTTCCCCCAAGGACTTCTGGGAGCTGTAGCTTATTAAGGGTGCCCAGAGTTGTTAGGAGACCCCTATTCATCTCCCAGACCTACAATTCCTAGAGTGGTTTAACCATCTATTCCTCTTCCCTCTTCCCAGGGACCCCTAGGAATTGTACTTTTGTAAGTAGAACAGGGATCTCCTAACACAGGCATAGGCAAACTCGGCCCTCCAGATGTTTTGGGACTACAACTCCCATCATCCCTGACCACTGGTCCTGTTACCTAGGGATGATGGGAGTTGTAGTCCCAAAACATCTGGAGGGCCGAGTTTGCCTATGCCTGTCCTAACAACTCTCAGCATCCTTAGTGAACTATAGGTCCCAGAATTCTTTGGGGGAAGCCATGACTGTTTAAAGTGACACTGCAGTGTGAATATGGCCTTAGACAACTAACACAGGCCAGGAAAGGGCATAGCTCAGTGGTGAAGCACCTGCTTTGGAAAGATCCCGAATTCAATCTCCTGGTAGGACTGGGAATATCCCTGCCTGAAACCCTGAAGATCTGCTGCCGGTCAGTGAAAGCAGTACTAAGCTAGACCAACTAATGATCTGATTCAGAATAAGGCAAAGCTCTCAGTAACTTACAAAGCAAGTTTACAACTTTTATAAATTCTATTAAATACCCGCAGGAAGAGAAAAGCCATAACCTGGCACCAGAAAGATGTCAAGGTTGGCATCAGGCAGGCATCACTTGGAAGGGCATTCCTCAGGCAATATGTGCATGTGCAGGAGCCCTAACCATCACTGTGCAGCACCCAGCCTCCGTTTCACATGCTGCCTAGATGTGCTTTGAACAGCTAATATTTGAACCTCAAGGATGCTTTTCAAGCTAACCTTTAACCACAACAGCAACCACTTTTAAGTCTGTGGAGGACAGGGCTATTGCAGAGTAACATGGTTACAGCAGCTGGAGCAGTAGAGCCTCCAGCAATGTGAGCAATAGTCCTTGGGGGGCGGGGTGTCAAGCAGTATGAGAAATGGAGTAGAAAAACAACCAGAGACCTGGGAAGGCAAAGAAAAAGAGAAAGAGGAAGACAGTGAGACAGAGAGAAGGAAACTCCGGGTGCTTGGTTTCACAGAGACTGAGCATATTTTGGAAGAGTCCTTCTTTGGCAGCGCATTTTAGGTGGTTCAGCTGCATGAACCATCCTAGTAACTCGTTTGTGTGCTACAAGCATTTGCAGCTGTGAAACACTGAAGGGCATGAACGACTCAGGGCCAGATCAGAAGTGGCAGGATCATCATTCACATGCCTTGCCCTGTTTGCATACAAGGCAGGCAAGGGTGGGAGGGTCTTATGGTTGCAGAAAGAGGAGCATGCAAGAGAAGGGTGAAGAACCCGCCCCCACTCCATAGCTCCTTTCCCAGCTTTGATATCAGAAGTGAGCTGGGAAGGGGAGAGGGAGAGTGCCTGGAGAAACAGATTACGGGTTAGAGGGAAGGGACAGGGGAAAGTTCAGCACCCCTGACCCACATTCTCCTGCTGATGTAAGACACGCAACCCCATCATCCCCTGCTTTATAAAGGAATGAGACAGGGGCAACGTGGATGGGGAGAAACTGTGTCCATCACTGCTGCATCTTGTTTAGACACCAGAGCCCCTAGTTTCCAGGAAAAAGCTCAGGGAAATTCCTGCATCTTGAGATGCAGCAATTGGGGGGGGGGAGAGAGAGAGAGAGAGAGAGAGAGAAGAGAAAGTGAATGCATCCGGTTTCCAGTCTTCTCTGAGGCCAGAGAGAAGCTTGTGGGGATTAAAATATCATCACTGAAAGCTGTTCCCCCTTCCCCTTCCCTTTTCAAGAAAGAGCCTGTGTATTCAGGGTCAGGCAATCCCTCACGAAGCAAGCAAACCAGGTAACAGAGAAGGGAAGAGGAGAATGAGGAGGACTAGACTGAGAGGCACAGAATGGAGCCCTCCTCAAAACCCACCCTGCTCACATAGCCCCTGTTTAATCCTTTCATCCCTGCCTACAGTTGAAAGGAGACCTGAGTGAAGAGCAACTCTGCTTTCTGACGTGCATCCCTCAACCCCATCTTCACAAACTCTCCAACTCCCTCCCACTGCCAGAATTGAAAACTGCATGCTCCTTGCGTTCAGAGACCTGCAAACCCACTCCCATTGGGCATCCCCTCCCCACATTTCAAGTACTATTAGGGAAAAGGAGAAGAGAAAACATCTCTCCACCCACTCTCTCCATGCCACTCAGGATTGCATATGCTTCTGCAATCTCCCTCCTTATCCACCTGGATTCTCACACATCTGGAGTTTGTGAGAGATATGCACTCGGACCATAGCCTTGGGAAAGGGCCACAGCTCAGTGGCATGTGCCTTGTGTTTCACAGGTCCCAGGTTTTGATCCCAAGCATCTCCAGACAGGACTGGGAAAGACTAGGTTCCTGTAGTCATGGAGAGTTACTGTCAGCGTAGACAAGGGGAAACCAACCCGGTGCTCCCTAATGCAGCTGGACTACAACTCCCACTTCTTCACACAGTGCCTGGTTAAACTATGGAATTTGCTTCCACAGTGCAGCCCCCAAGCTCAAACTCACAGTTGGAGGCAAGTGTTATTTCGGACAGGAAAGGGAGAAGCAAGCTCCCTGAAGCTGCTCCTCCTCTAGCTGATTAATAGAGCCAGGCTAGTCTTTCCCATGCTTTGGCGTTTGTGCTGGAAAGTAAGGGGAGCGGCCTCCCATGGGCCTTTGTCCTCTGGTTCATGGCAGAGGCCAGTGTGTTGCTGTTTCTTTTTCCCCCCTTCAGGTGCCCACTTGGTGTGATCTAGCAGCTGAGCTCTTCTTAGAGTCCAAGGGCAGAGACAGACAGACAGAGAGCGCCCAACTGACACCCAACATTGGATTCGGCTAGATTTTGGAAGGCATGGGCTGCACAAATGATGCCCGAACTACTGCAGCAGCATCAAATGCATCTACTCTCCAAACCTGCCACTCAAGTGCAGGGAAAACTGCAGAGCTTCAAGAGGTGACCTAATAGGCTAGTTCGCATTCCTGAATGGCGTCCAGGGGCACGCCTGGCTGCTTGTGGCCACAGCCAACATTCAGCCAGACACGTGGGAGAGGCAGGTGCCTGCAGCAGAGCCAGGGCCATGCGGGCCACTCTCTTCCATCCCTTACCCTGCCTTCTTCCACATCTGCTTTTCAAAGTTTTCAACTCTACACAAGCTCTCAGAAATTCAAAGGACGGTCCAGTAAGCACAGGAGTCCTCCAGCATTTACTAGGCATCCTCGTCTTTGGAGCTATCCTGAGATGGCCCTGGAGTCAAGCCCTCTGGGCCACGTGGAAGCTGGGGACAAGGACATGCCAAGGTAGGCCATGTCCCTCCACAATGTCAGCTCTCGTTCTCTTCTCCCTGGCTCCCCCCAAACGCATCCGTCCGAAGAGGTTTAGCACATGAGCGTGCGAGCGAGTTGCAGCAGCAGCAGCAGCAGCAGCTCCCCCTTCCGAGGATGTCACATGAGGTTTCCAGCACAGGGCCCCCGAAAGCATCACTCAGGGCTCTCTGCTGCCACTGGAAAGCCAAGGCAACAGGCACGGGAGCAGCAGCGGATGCCCTCCTTTTCGCTGCCTTGGCTTCTCTTGGCCCCGACAGCCCAGCTGGCTTTTCTCTGCCGCGGCTTAATTAAAACCAACCAGGCGGAAATGATGGAATAAAAAAAGGGGGGAAAGAGAAAGAGAACTTCCTGAAAAAGAAGAGGGAGGTGGTGGTGGTGGAGGCAAAACGAGCCTGGCCTGATCTCTGTATTTAACCAGCCAGCCCAAATTGAACCAAGGGTAAAGACAGATGCAGCGGTTTACTTGTGGCAGAGGTCACTTTGAAAAGCATCTTATCTCCCCAGTCATGAACACAAGATACACGTTTTTCTGTGCATCTGGGGCGGGAAAGATACAAGAAATGATTCTGCATGTTTTGAATCTATAGACCCTGCAGATTAGAAGCTTACAGAACTGCTGCCTGTAAAGGCGGCGGGGGGGGGGGGGGAGAGTCCACAGTGCTAAGCACCTATTGGCTAGCAACTGTGATGGTTTTACAAGGGTCCCTCCAGCCTGGTGGGTTTTTTTACAAGTGTATTATGCAACATGTCGTTAATTTGCAACAAAAGTAGTGCATTACTGGTGGACTTATATTAGATGAAGCATGCATAATCCTGCTTAATAGGTGGTTCCCTTTTTCATGCTTGTCTTTTAAAAAACAAAACCCTATGCAAATAATAGAACCCATTCAAGTTTTTAGTGTAAATGAGAAAAATTATTCCATGGTTTTTATTGCGGCGGGGTAAAAAGAAGACTCACCGGCATATTCTGGGTCCACATGGGGAGGGTAGAACCCAAACTTGATGAAGATGGGGATAGGCACTCCAAACTTGAACCACTCCACCACATAAGGAGGGGGCTGGCCGGTCAGTGGGTGGATTACGTCGCATCCCAGGATCACACTCTCACCAGCACGAGCTGTCACAAACTCGGGTTCCTCCCTTAAGCCGTGGGCACCTAGAGAAAAAGAAGGAGGAAAGGGAGAGGGGGAATCAGTGGTGCTGCTTCCCAATTGCTCGTCTGGCAAGGGCCAGTGATTCTTATTTTCAGTAGGAGCAACGTTTTAAGCTCAGAAAGCTTCGAATGGCCAGTGACATTGGATGCACTTACTCACTCACACTCTGTTACTTGCCAAGTCGCAGGCCAGAGGACTCCTTAACCAGAGGCAGTTTTAGGGGAGCACAACTAGTTCAGGTACACTTGGCACCATGCTGCAGGGGGCACCACAATGATGCTGTAGAACGGAGCAAGAGAGGCTGGGGCCAAGTTTTAGTGTTGCACAAGGTGCCACTGCAATTCGAGAGCCCAAGGTCCATAACTGCCTTAATGCCCTCTTCCTGGGCAGAAGCAGAACAGAGGTTTTGGTGGAAGGCTCCCCACCTCAATCAAAAAACACCACAGTAGATTTTATTGTTTCTAGCCAATGGCCATCACAATCCCCACCCGTGCTATATACTTGAAGCATCATCATACCACTTTAAGCAGTCATTACTTCCCACAGAGAATCCTGGGAACAGAAGTTGGCAGATGTTAGGTGATCCCCTTATTCCCCTTCCAGAGCTACAATTACCAGAGTGGTTTAGCAACCAATCCCTCTTCAGAGGGAACTCTTGGAACTGTAGCTCCATAGCGGGGGGGGGGTCCTCCTAACAGCTCTTGGCAGCCTTAATAAACTACATTTCCCAGGATTCTTGGGGGGACGCTATGGCTGTTTAAAGTGGTAGGATATTGGGGCTTAAAAAATTCATGATCAAATTTGTTTAGTACAACTTTGGCTTTGCAACACAGTACCTAGGAAGAGAAGAAACATGTCTGTACTTTTCCCCATGATGCAAGGAGCTTTGTTGTATGAGGCATTCTCTTTTGGGGGTTAGAACCCCACTACCAAGAATCCACATTCTGAGGGTTTCAAGCAGGGATCTCTCCCAACTCTAGCTGAGATCCCAGGGACTGAAAATTCTGTACTTAAGGGGGTTGGACTAGATGATTCTTGGGGTCACTTCCAAATTGCAAAACTACTATTCTATGAACCTGGGGGCCTTTTGCATGCAAAGCACATGTTTTATCAGAAAGCAATGGGCCCTCCCCTTATATCCATCAGGAGGGGACATACGCACAACTGGCTGCAAATTTAATCTTGAGAAATACCATTGTATTCCTTATCAAGGTCAGCACCAAACTTGTGGTCAGAATGCTCTGCGCCTTTTGCATCATCGTGGTCCACTTTGCTCTTGACAGCCAAGCAAAGGGGGCAGGCTCCCAGGATGAAAGGGTGGGTCAAGCAGAGGGCATAGGAAAGGGGAGAGATCAGCAAGATTATTAAAAAAACACACAAAAAATAGGCATCTCTGCAAAAGGCTCCAAGATGAAGCTGACTGCTGAGGATAGAAAGCAGGAAGTAGAAAGAAAAAAAACTGGGAAGAGAAGAGGCACCTGTGTGTCCAAAGGAATATACACTTGTTTGTGCAAAAGCCTGTTCTATAAAGGTAGCAAGATGAGAATTCTACTCTGGACCTCCCTGCTCATAGCACATAGGCAGGCATCCTCTAAACGCCCCCTGCCTGGAGGGGATTTACCCTGAGCCGACAAAGGCAGAGTCAGGCACTTGCAGAGTCAGCCTCCCAGCATCACTCCAAGGTGACCTTCCCGTGGGGGCTTCTCACAACCACCACCAGAGAAGCCTCTCTGCCTCTCATTTCAGAGAACAGAAAGGAGGAGGGGAGAACTGGGAAGAACCACATGGGTTTTGGTGTGTTTCTTTGCGGGGGGTGGGGAGATTTTTATTTTAGAATCTCTGCATCGCCTAGCAATACCTGCAGGGAATTTCTCTCCTCCCTGTAGCAGGAGCAGCATCCATTCATAAACCAATTTGCCTTTGCAGCCAATCACCAGCAAAGCGCTCCAAAAAATCCCTGGAACGGGCCTTTGATGGGGAAACCGCTGACGCAGCCTGGGCTGCAGTACAAGCGGTGACAGCATTGTTAAAATAGAAACACGGTGGATTACAGCGGCTGCTACACCCAGGGAGACAGGGAGAGAGAGAGGCCGGCATCCATTACACACACCTGGTGCCTTCCTCATGTGCACCCTAACTGCAACCGGAGAATCACACCTCCATCCAACCCATAAGCCAGAATCCAGATTCAAATGCACACACACACTTATAGACGCAAATCCCACCTGAACATGCAGAACATCAGAAGGTCAGCTCAAATCTGCATCACCGTCTGTAGCCCCAGAGAGCCAATACCACACACTTTAGACAATCCTGAACCAATGAGCCAACTTGCTAAAAAAACAGCCGTCCCATGTCCTGGCTAAAGACTCAGCTGTAATCAAACAGCATCAGATTTGCAACTCAAATCCTGCAAAAGCGAGAGGCATATCTGCACCACTGTCTCTGCCACCTGTACCTGCACCCAACCCTAGATCACAATGCTAATCTTTGGCCCTTTAAACCCACAACCAGTTCCCACATGGGACCCCAAGATGTGGCAGGGTGCTGACCTCTGACATGCTGTAGGAAGGCACTGCCTCGCACAACTGAGATCACATCACAGAAGGGGAAGACCACAGGTCTACCGGGACTGGCCCCATTATGGCTCAGGCAGCATATTGGAAAGGGTGATGGATCATAGGCACCAGCCTCCTCCACCTACAAGGCTGGCGCATCCACCACCATCACTGCTCTGGATCCAACTGACTAGCCAGCCAACCATTCCCAGCTTGCCAGACCTGTCCTCTGCAAAAACAGACTTGAACAATAACTGGGAGGGGAAATAGCTCTTTGCTGTCATTGCAGCAAAGCAGCGGTGCAGGTGCTCTCTAGAAGGAATTTGCCCATAATGCCTCACTCTGAGGAAGAAGCAAAACAATGTGTAGAAAGGAAATGCTCATAGAAACCTGTGATTAAAATAAAAATACTGCCTTACTCATGCTTCCAATATTGGATAGCTTTGGATAGTTTTGTGTCTCATTTGTAGAAAATATATACTTTTTTGTGCATTCTGCAATCCCTTCCTCAGAGTGCAACGTTCAGGTGGCCAGGACTGCCACCAGGGGACATGGCATGGCTGGCACACAGGTCTGTGCAGACTTGAAACCTACCATGCCTCCCCAATATTACTGGCCTACAGGGTCTGACTCAATCACTCTCGTTCTCTCATTCACACACAGTAAAGCTGTGTGAGAAAAGGCTCTCAGTTCAGTTCCCAGACTAATCCCACCTTCAGGGAAACAGCATCCAGACAGCTGTTAAAGCATCTGCACTGCATGCAGAACGTCCCAGTTTCAATCCACAGCAAAGGAAAGACTTCTGTGTGAAACCCTGGACAGCTGCTGCCAGACAGTGTGGACAACACTGGGCTAGATGGACCAATGTTGCACTACCCCACCCCACCGCAAGGAGCTCAAGGTGGTATGCAGAGTTCTCTCTCCCTCCTCATTTAACCCCTACAACAACCCTCTGAAGTAGGTGAGGCTGAGAAGCAGTGGCTGCCCCAAAATCTCCCAGCAAGCCTCATGCCCAAATGGGGGATTCAAACCCTGCTCTCCCAGGCCCTGTTCCAACACTCTAACCAAAACACCATGCTGGTGTGCCTTTGCTCTCAGGCTTTAAAAGAGGGGATTAGATGGATGATATGTCTGTAATCCACACTGATAAAACAGATCCTCAAGGTTCATAACCCTGTTACCTCTGCATGTCAGTACAGTAGCTGTACAAACAGCAGGAATAAGTACTGACTGCAAGCTCTGCTTGTGTGCTTCCTGGAATCGTCAGATTGGCCGCTGTAGAAAGTAGAAGACTGGTCTGGTTCAGTGGGACTCTTTCTGTATTTGAGGAGCAGAGGAAGCTGCCTTGTGCAGACAGAGGCTGCTGGCCCAACCAGCCCAGTCTATTCTGCATTAATTGACATTCTGCATTAATTCTGCAGTCTATTCTGCATTAATTCTCCGGGGTTTGGGTATTTTTCCAGGTGAGAGTCTTTCGTCAAGGATGGAACCAGGGGACCTTTGCATGCAAAGGCTGTGCTGTGCCACTCAGCCGGGCTCCTTCCACCAACACAGGGGGATGAGGGTCACTTAACAGCCCACGTCTCACTGGTCTAACCAGGCAGCCAGCCCTCCTGGTCTGCTGTTGCGTAACCGGTGTCAGGATCTGCAAAGCCAGTAAATCGCAGCATTTATTTTTAGAGCCCTAACTGCCAACACTGTGAAAAATCACAGCTTCCTTATTAGAGGAGAAACATTTTTAAAAATAAAAAATAAACAGTACGGTTATGTCAAACCTGTGCCTTTATTTCCACAGAGCCTTCCTGGTCCACCCCCTCCCACCCCCTACATAGCCTCAGATATCCACAGAAACCCTCCAGCATGCTTTGAACCTACATGGGTGTTTTTTTTATTACTTGTGCATTTCTGTTCATTACACACACTCACACTCACACAACACTTTTTTCTTTCTCCACATTGGCGTGCATGCACAACATTTTGTACATCCAGAGCTCAGTGTCTCATGCAACATATTTTGTTCCACCCGCTACCTGCTCAAGCTCTGCCTCAGAACCTCCAGATTATGCCAAATGTTGCTCCTTCCCTGCTTCTGCTCCCCCTCCCCCTCCCGACCCGGTCCAGCCTGAGTTGGGGGGAGATTTTGGCATTTTTGGAATAAAAGATGTTGGTCACTCTCTAACCAACTCACACCACATGAGGTCCAGTTGTTAAGATGCAGGCGCAGAAAAGGGAAAGGGTACAGTGGGTGTCATGGAATAAGAATACAGTGGTACCTTGGTTTAAGAACAGCTTAGTTTATGAACAACTTGGATTAAGAACGCTGCAAACCCGGAAGTAGGTGTTTTGGTTTGTGAACTTTGCCATGGAAGCAGAACATGTTCCGCTTCCTGTTGAGTGTGTTCCATTTGTAAATTGAGTCCCCCGCTGCTATTGGAAAGCACGCCTTTGGTTTAAGAACACTTTGGTTTAAGAACGGACTTCTGGAACGGATTAAGTTCATAAAGCAAAGTACCACTGTATTGTGATTTGAATCCATAAGGACTAGAATCTTACTTTTAAATTGGGTGGGAAGGGAACCAGCTTACATTTACAGGGAGGTAAATTCTTTGCCTCTATATTCTGCAGTGCTACCAAAATTCAGCATGTGCCTGGCCCTGATTACAGATTCTAATGTCCCTTTTAATAAGCACTTAAAACAAAAGCACTGAAAATCAGAACAACCAGGAACATTAGCAATAATGGCATGGCCATCCATTAACACTTCATTAACAAAAGCCTGCCTGGTCACTCTCTTGGGGCTCGCAGGTGAAAACGAAGCTGAAGCCCTTCTCACCTGGATTCAAATTAAAATGCGGACTTAGTTTATATCGCTAGAATCACTTATATAGGGCAAGCTACTGCAGGAAGAGCAAGAAAAAAGCGGTTTTTTCTTGTAGATAAGGGCTACTGGGAAAGTGAGGTGCTTTGAAACAAAGAAAAGATATTTGCTAAAATAAAAGACCTCCAAGCATTATTATTTTCTTGGCTCCTTTTGAGGAAGAGAGCAAGAGTTAACCAAACACATTGCTTTTTGCAAAGGAAAGGAAAACCCGGCACAGCAGCTGGTGCAGCCTGGTGATGTCATTTCTCATCAGTACTGTCAAATGAAGCTTGACTGTCTGTAGAGAGGGACGGGGTCCTCCATCTAGAGATTAATATCTACAGAGAGAGGGGCACACCAGGGCATTAAACCTGAAGCAAGACCTTCATTCAGCTTGGGAGCCTCCTTCTCCTCCCTGCCATCCTAGCTGTGCGGAACGCAGGCTGTAGTGACCCTTCCCACCAAAGGCAAGCGAATTGCATTCCGTGGACATTCAGGGATGCTCTTAACTGTCTAAAAATTGGCCAAGAGATAGATGGGCAAATTGACACAGGCGGAACAAGTTGTGTGGGTTGAGGGTCTCTTTTCCAAAGCATGGCCTTCTCCATTAACCCCCACCCCACTCCAAATATTGAATGTTGAGGGAGGGAGAGAAACAAGAAGCTTCATCCCAACACAGAGGTCCTATTCCTTACTCCCAACCCCGTTTTTTAAAAAACCCTTACGTTTTGCACACTCTAGAAATGGGTGTCCCTGTCAGAGAAGACCCATCTGTCAACTGTCAAGGGTTAGGTTTTCCCCCCTTACTACAACAGCACAAACCCCTCACCTCGCACGCTGCCCTGTATGCACAGCCAACGACCATTCACTTCTATTTGTGAAATTGAAGGGGTTCAGGGTGTGGGGTGCTAAATCTGCCCCTCCCAGGGGACCCAGCCTTTGAAAGAAAACAAGCCAGATCTGAATAACCAGAATCCTTAAGTTGTGCCCCCACCCTCTCTCTCACACTCTCTCTCTCTCACACACACACCCTTAGCTATATCTATGACTGGATGAGTGGAGCTGGCTTCCATCTACACTGAAGATTCAGTCATCCCAGGGCTAAACCTCAGCACAAAAGAACCACAGGCTTGCCTCGGTCCCTTCTCTCTCTCGCGCGCTCTCTCTCTCTCGCGCGCGCGCTCTCTCTCTCTCTCTTTCTCTCTCTCTCTGCATGAAAGCAGGACAGGACCACTGCCTCCTCCAGCGAGGCATCTTCAGAAAAAGAAGTTGAGCGGGGAGAGAAAGAGAAAAGCTTCCCCTCCCCTTGCCAGCTCCTGCGCTCTGCTCTGCAGGGCTGGTGCTGATTGGCCCAGAATGACATCACTGTTTTTTCCACAGCAGGAATCTAGTACGCCGGCAAATCTATTTTTGGCACCCAGGAGATAGAGGCATTAACCAGCAAGTGGCCCCAGCGGGGCCCCAGCTGGGCTTACGACGAAAGTCTCTCAGGGACCCGGGTGGGACAGGTGGCCTCGGTGCTGCAGGTTGCAAAAACCGGATAGCTGGAGAAGCCACAGCGCTACACAAACACCAGCACAAGCCTAGGGAAGATAATAGAGATATGCATACGTGGATGTTATCAGGAGGGAACAAGAATGCGGGGAAGGAGAGAGGGAGAAAGCTGTGTGGCATTTAAATGCAGATTGCACCGCATCAATTGCAAAGGGTGGGCAGACGCTACTCTTGTGTGATCAACTTGGGGTTCACTTTTTTTTTTACTAGAATCCCCCAATGACCCCCATCCAGAGCCTGATGCAAAACAGTGGCTCAGAAGCAATGGGGGGGGCATGCACTCAGAATAAAGGGTGCCTGCTGAATACATCTTCGGCCAGAATTTTCCTCCAGTACTAGAACCAAGCTCTACGTCCTTATACAAACACCCCAAAACCCTCTCCTAGTCCCCACCCAAGCTAGCTTTCTTTCAGTAGCCTAACTTAAAGGGAAGGGAAGCCTTGTTCTTTTCTGACAATATAATCCTACATATATATACTCAGAGGGAAGCCCCACTGAGTCCAATGGGACTTCCTCCCAAGCAAGTGGGTTTAAAAATACAGCCTTGTTGTTTTTTTCTATTATCAAAATGTCTAGAAGTTGAGAAAGACCTGCAGCTGCAAATGGGTCGAAAGTCTTATCAGGAGATTTCAGATATCCCCTGGTCTACAGGGCTGCAGAGTAACTGGTGGAATCGCGGCCCCTCCCCTCCTTTTTTTAAGGCAACCCTATGCTTAAAAATAAAGGGGGTGCGTGAGTGAGAGAGATCCCTCTCAGTTTCAAAGACTGATGGCAGCTCCCTGCTGCCTCCTCTCCGTCCCCCGAAAGAAGCCTACAGAAAGCATCTACTGCTGCAACCTCCTCTCCCACCCTCCATCCAATGGCTGACCTCCCCCAATGCGCACAGGCACACACCAATTGCACACGCTTTGTTCGCACCTTGATGCGCCTCATTATCACTGCATTTCAAATCTGACTGAGGCTTTCGCAACCTGTCAGCAGACAAGAAGACTTCAGCTCCTTCCCTCCCCTCTCGCCCTCCCCACCACCTCAGAAAATCTCCACGGATGTGCAAAAAGAGCAGGAACCTGCCACCTCTCTCCCCCCCCCCACACAATATCTGAGGGAGGGTTGAGGGAGGAAGAGGAGGGGGAACTTTTATTGCTGTCAAGCATGCATGCATGCTATTGCAAGGCACATGCAAGCACCTCTGGAACTCGGAGCCCTGAGCAATGCCTCCTAAAAGGGACAGGTTCTGCTTTTCAGTCGCTGGAGCAGCTGCAGCAGATCCTGGGCAGAAACTTGCTGAAGCCCAGAAGCCTTTCACATCTTGTTTTACAGTGCAGACTCTGGCTGCATTCGCCTTGCACCTTTTGCATGACTCTCTCCTAGGTGTTACATGCTTTCACACAACGTAAAACATACTTCTGGGATTCTAGTGGAATACAGTGCAAGGCGACGGCTCATTTCTGTGTTATATCTTTTTTTCTTTTTTTGGCAAATAATGCGGAAAGGAGTGCTAAACTTGTACTATATTTCACTATAGTTCCGGAAGGGGCTTATATATATCATGTGCAAGCTCAAATAAAATTACCTAGAAATTAACTGTTAGGGAAATACCATGCAAATAGAATAAACTGCCATGTGAATGCAGCCTTCGTGTGTTGAAGAATCCGTGTAAATAAGGCAGGAATTAAGAACCTGAGGCTCTGGGGCTAAATAAGGCCTGCAGTCCTCTCTATCTGGTACCAGAAACTCTCCAGACCTCACTGCCACTCTCTCAAACCCACTACCCTTGCTAGGGCTACTTCACACCTCAAACCTTTTTGGCTGGTTGGAATGTGTCCCTGGACAATAAAACCTCTTGCTCATATGAATGGGAAATAAACAAAGGTGTATTTGGGAGGAAACAAAGGTTAAGTTTACATTACTTTTGCCTCTGGCCCCACTCCCAGTATATGGAATGGCTCAGTGGGTAAAGCATAAGACTCAATCTCAGGGTTATGGGTTCGAGTTGCACATTTGGTAAAGATTCCTGCATTGCAGGGGGTTGGACTAGATGACCCTTGTGGTCCCTTCCAACTCTACAGTTCTATGATTCAATATGGCCCTCCAGCTGAAAAAGGTTCCTTATGATCTTATTCCCACCCCCCTGCCATTTAACATTAACCATCCACAAGTTCTGCAGCTTGATCCATAGTTTTAGAGTCTCCATCTTTATCTCTCTACAATGTTTTAAATTTCCCTGGGGATTTGGTAGCGCTATTCCTCTAAATCAATTAATTCAAGCACCTTCTCTGCAATATCTACTTTGCAGCCGTCACCCATTTCCGGAGAGCATCTTTATATTTTGCCCCGGAATTGACCCTCAATTTGACAGCTTGTGGCCGGAACCTTTTACACCTTTTCCTGATGTGTTCAAGACCAGGCTGCAACTTCTTTTGTTGTCCCAGGTTCTTTTTCGCCTTGAGAATGAAACTAGAAGAAGTACTAGCAGGGGTACATTACAGGGAACGACCATTTTGCAAGAGATCAAGGCACGTGTGACCACCGACCAAGAATGCCCACCTTGCCCCCGCAATTGAGGGGGCTGGCACACTGCAGGGTGTATTCTACCTCCACTGTCAGAGGCAGTCTAGTTCTGAATACCAGTTGCTGGAAATGGCAGAAGGGAAGAGTGCTGCTGTGTTCATGCCCTGCTTGCAGGCTCCCCTTAGGGACATCTAGTTTGGCCACTCTGAGAACAGTATGCTCGGTGACGGGCAGAGACAAAAGGCAGAACATGGGAAAAGTGAAAATTTGATCTCATGTTGCATATGGGACTACAGGCTAGATACCAGGTCTGAAAAGACCAAGGACTAGTCTCTTCTCTCTCTCTCTCTCTCTCTCTCTCTCTCTCTCTCTCTCTCTCTCTCTGTCTCTGTGTCTGTCTTTCTCTCTTTCTCTCTTTCTCTCTCATACACACGTGTGGTACAAAAGCCATTGTGAAAAGGGCTTCCTGAACAGGCAAGGTTCCATTTCATTTTACAAAGGTTTATACCTTGCTTTTCAACTCCAAGATTTTCCAGATGGACTATTAAAACAACATTTAAAACAAGAATTCAGAACACTGAAACAATTGAAAAAGCAGAACATTAACAGCAGGTATTGGAAATCATTTAAAAACAAATGCCAGAGGGGGCAGAAATTTATCAACAGTAGCATCTAGCAGGCTTGGGGCCAAAGAGATAACAAAGGCGGCGTCAAGCAACTCTTTCTAGAGAAGACACCCCCATGGCTCATCGGCACCATCACTAAGGGCTGCAGAGCACATGTGGATTTTGGCAAGTAACTTATCCCATGGCCAAACTATTCTTCGGGAAAAGGGCAAGGCTGAAATTAAAATGTGCTCCAAGAGAAATCAGCCCAGTTTGTAGCACCTGTGAAAAAGGTAGATTCCATGCTTCTGTACACAATATGCATTTTAGAGCACATTCAAATCATATTCTGTCCCGTAAAGAATTCTGGGTGCCACTACCGAGAAGGCCCTGTGCCTGGTTCCCTGTTAACTTCACTTCTCACAGTGAGGGAACCACCAGATACTTTGCTATGAGCTCCTTGGAGGAAGTACAGGTTGCATCCAAGGCAAGGCAAAAAGAATAAGCATTTGCTGGGTTATAGACTCCTTGTTTAGGGTCTAACAAAGAAGCTTCTGCTGAAACTTCCATCAGTGATGGGAGGTTGGCCGGATGCTTGGAAGAAGAACAGTGCCCCCAGCTGCTTTTTCAGCACCTCACAAAGCCAGCTCCCTGCCCAGTCATTTTATGCAGCGTGGAAACTCGGAGCTGGTCCAAGTTGTCTCTGGTACAAAGCAATTGCGGCATCTCCCGAACACACAGCTGGAGACCAGCCAGGAAACAGAGGACTTGATGCGCCTTGGCACTGTCCCCGGTTCTCTTATCTCCCGGTCAGCACCAGGGCCACCTGCTCACCTGTAGGGCTTTGCAAATTCAGTTTAGTTTGCAAGGCTCAAAGCAGAGCAAAGCAGACAGAGAAGGAAACGGGAAGCAGGCAGCGGAAGAGGCATAGAATCCCAGGGACCAGGGAAGTTATCCAGGTCCAACCCTCTGGCTCAATGCAGGGTCTGGAATGCTGGATGCAAGCACAGCATCCCTGGCAAATGGCTGCTAATCTAGTGGGCTACTGTGTGTGTGTCTGTGTGTACTCGAAGTCCACTTTAGACCCAGACATGACCCTGGAACTTGGCAGTCAGTATGAACCTCTGGTTCGGGCAGGCAACATAAAAATACTAAGGACTAGCCCCTTGCCTAATCAGTCATTCAAGGATTTTGCTACTTATGCTTCAGACTCTAGCTTTCCTAGGTGAGCTCCCAGGTCTAGACACCAAAACGTGCAATTTTGGCTAATATACATATTTTTGCAAGCAATTTACCCCAATAAAATGCATTTTTTGCCATTTTCACCAGTATATGCATTTTTATGCACACTTTCAGTACATTTTTGTTGCTACAGAGAACTGATTTGCAAAATTCAGAGACATGGGAGTTTTGAAGGACATTTGTGCCTCAATTTACCTATCAGTTTGAGAAATGTGAATTACTTGGTTTCTCAATAAAATGCAAAAAAGAAGAAGAAGAAGTTATCCTCCACCCATGCAGAAGACCATGCAGAACATGAATGGAGCAGCCCTGTACAAGACTTCTGCTCCCCAAGACAGCCAGAGCACCACACAAGCAAGGTTCTCCCTGCCTTAAATACACTTCCCAACAAGCTGAGTGGTTCCTTTTCACAATCCATGCACATCCAGAGGTGGCACCAAAGCCACGCATGTATTCCATTGCATCAGTAGCTTTCAAAGCAGGTAGTCCTCAGTGATGAGAGCCAGTGTGGTGTAGTGGTTAGCACGTCAGACAAGGATCTGGGAGACCAGGGTTTGAATCTCCACTTAGCCATGAAGCTCACTGGGTGACCTTGGGGCCATTCACTGCCTCTCAGACTAACCTACCTCACAGGATTATTGCGGGGATTAAATGTACCACCTTACATGGAAGTAAGAAATAAGAACAGATTTAAACCATCCCTCAAGTGGCCATTCAGATAAGATGTGCAACAAGCACAATCTGCACCTACTAAGCAGTCACATGAATACATTTAAGAGTTTGCTTGCTTTCCTCTTTCCTCTTCCTCCTTTTGTGTCATGGCTCGTTAGATTATAAACCTGAAGGCAAGTGGCTGTTTGAATTGGTTTTGGAAACCATTCTGAGAGCTTAAATACAACCATGGTAAGCTACCTTTCAATGAAAGGTCATTTCCACATACCCGCTGAATGTCAAAGCAGCTCAAACTTGCAGCTGAGGCAAAAGAACAGAGGGTGGAAAGGTGCCAGAAGCCCCTTCCCCAAATTCGATTCAAGCTATGAAAAGAACCCGGAGATTAAACTGGAAACAGCATTTCTCAGGAAGCTGCCCAGGTAGACGACATCCGATTGATCTCCTGTCTCCGTTATCCTGAGCCAGCTTCCAGATCCCTCCATGCTAGTAGCATAATGTTTAGAAACAGCTCTCGACTAGACTGTGTTTCCTCGTGGGCCCTGCTGACAGGAAGGAAGCCGGTAATTCAATCTCCACACAATCCTTTAATGGTTTCTCAGCACACACAAATTTTTTTTAAAAAAATAAAAATGCATAACCACAGCAGCTCCAATAAAACTTGACAGTGAGCCAAGCCAAAGGCATGGGAATATGCCCAGCAACCTTCCTCCCTGAAAAGTCTCAGGTAAGAATATAGTCCAATGCTGGAGTAAGCCTCAATGCCTCCTCTTCCATGTCTTGGCCATGAGGACATTGGCTGCAATTACTTTGCAGTGTACATACAATTAGGGTTTGGGAGCTTCCAGATTACCTGTTTATTGATCATAGAACTGTGGAGTTGGAAGGAACCCTGAGCCATCTAGTCCAGCCCCCTGCAATGTAGGAATCTTTTTGCTTGAACTCACAATCCTAAAATAAAGAATCTCAATGTCTACCAACTGAGCTATCCCATGCAAGCTCTTTCCATGCTGGGTTTTCCTGCTGCGGAAAGGGCTTTTAAGTTCTCTGCCTTCTTACCGGGCTTTGGGAAGCTATTGTGAGATCTCGGATGGGAGGCAAGGTTGCGCTTATACATGCTTCACCAACAGGCATGGGGGCCAGGAATGGAACCCCCATGTGAAATGGTTACCACCTGTATATGTGATTTCAGCTTTATGCACAATCCCCAGAACGTAAGCCAAACACAAGGTGCGTGTCATTTGTATTTGAAGATTGCTTTCATATCACCTCTTCTCCAGGCTAAACATACACAGCTCCCTCAATAGTTCCTCATCAGATCTCTGATCATCTTGGTCACCCTCTTCTGCACACCTTCCAGCTTGTCATTCTCAAACTGAGGTGCCCAGAACTGGTCACAGAACTCTAGGTGGGAGTCAGACCAAGACAGAATAGAGCATTGCTATTACTTCCCTTGAGGACGTGGGTGGCGCTGTGGGTTAAACCACAGAGCCTAGGACTTGCCAATCAGAAGGTTGGCGGTCCGAATCCCTGTGACGGAGTGAGCTCCCGTTGCTCAGTCCCAGCTCTTACCAACCTAGCAGTTCGAAAGCACGTCAAAGTGCAAGTAGATAAATAGGTACCGCTCTGGCAGGAAGGTGAACGGCATTTCTGTGCGCTGCTTTGGTTCGCCACAAGCAACTTAGTCATGCTGGCCACATGACCCGGAAGCTGTACGCCGGCTCCCTTGGCCAATAAAGCGAGATGAGCGCCGAAACCCCAGAGTCGGCCACGACTGCACCTAATGGTCATGGGGTCCTTTTACCTTTACCTATTACTTCCCTTGATCAGCACACTATACTTTTGTTGATGCAGCCTAAAGGTAAAGGTAAAGGTACCCCTGCCCGTATGGGCCAGTCTTGCCAGACTCTAGGGTTGTGCGCTAATCTCACTCTAGAGGCCTGGAGCCAGCGCTGTCCGCAGACACATCTGGGTCACGTGGCCTGCATGACGAAGCTGCATCTGGCGATCCAGCACAGCACACGGAACGCCGTTTACCTTCCCGCTGGTAAGCGGTCCCTATTTATCTACTTGCACCCGGGGGTGCTTTCGAACTGCTAGGTTGGCAGGCGCTGGGACCGAACGATGGGAGCGCACCCCGCCGCGGGGATTCAAACCGCCAACCATGCGATCGGCAAGTCCTAGGCGCTGAGGTTTTACCCACAGCGCCACCCGCGTCCCTGATGCAGCCTAGAATTGCATTAAATCATTTTGTTAACTTTGGTCCAGTTCTCCAATCTGATCATCCATCCAAACTGTTTGCAGGGAGATTAGATGACATTGGCTATTTAACAAGCATTCATTTTGATTTCTTTGTGGGGAAGTTATGTGACCCTTGCATTAAAGCAAGAATTATCTGACAATTAGCCTTGATTAGAGTGCACACATTCTTGCTCTCTCACTCTCTCTCTCTCACACACGTACACACACGTAAGTCCCTAATGTTTTAGCCTTTACTGCATTCCTCTCATTTAAGCAAACGCCTGTCACCGCATGCATGACATCACTCCTACTTACTGCAATTTACAACCCCTCTGTCAACATTTGGGATGCTTCCCCTAGAGGCCATTCAAGCAAATGAGACAGGCTTCTAAGCAAGGCTGATTGCATATGCTACTCAGCATCTAGTTTAAAAAGGGGAAAGGGGTGGGAGAGAGAATAGATGCAGCATAAGGTTTAATTTGTGCAGGGCTCATCCAAGGAAGCTATTTTTAATACCAGGGTCAAGTCCTGGAATACGGGTAATAATAAAGATGAGGCCACAGCACATCTCTCATTTACTGAGAAACCCAGGCCTGTCCTGCAGGCATCAGATGGAAGGGGTGGGGGCAGAAATTAAAACAGCTGATCGCCACACGAGCTTAACTGCAGGCACAGAAGCAAAGTCCTGGAAAGGGGGGAATCCGAAGTGCTGGAAACGCAATGGAGGCAAACCCTCTCCTCCTCCTCCTCTCCCTGCCTTGCCGCCTGCCTATCATGTCAGCTTCAACACAGCTCATGGCTTTTCCTTTGCAAAGATATGAAGTCACCTTTTCTCTCTCCTGCTTTATTTGCATGCCGCGTGCCTATTGGATGGGAAAGCTCTCCCTTGATCTATTTGCATCCTGCAAGCTCAACGTGGAAGCACAAGCCGCAACCAGAGCACATACGTGTCACGTAATGCCAAAGAGAGGAGAAGAGATTTTGCCATTTCTTTCTGTCTCCCCACCACTGCCCTCTCCCCGCTCTCCCAGCTCCCATCCCTAGCAGATACTCTCTAGCGTCTGCAAAGTGGAAACACAGTAATTGCTAAAGGGCAAGTGAACTGTGGGAAATAAGTAATCTTCCGGATGGTTTCTTGGGGGGGGGGGATGGCAGCATGGCCCAGCAAGCAGGCAGCTATATAAAGAAGTAGCAAAAGCCTATCCCTGGCAGAACTGGGACCAGAGTCCCTGGGCAGGTCATAGTCACAGAAGCATCATCAGTCTGAAAAAGGAGAGGTTGGGTCAAAGGCTAGAGTCTCAGCCATGAAGTCCATCAAACAAAAAAAGGCCTCTGTAAGCAATTATCTGTGTGGGTAGACATAAATGAATCCATTTCAGTTTCTCTACTTTGTCATTTTCCAGTCTTAAGTTTGGTTCTCTAAAATTCCACAACTGTTTGAGTGTTGTTTTGTTTTTTTTAAGTTATCATGAAGATTTGTAAGTCTCTTAGTGCAAATTTCTCCAGCTACACCGGACCCTCCAAGTGTCCCTATTTTCCAGGGACAGTCCCAAATTTACAGAAGCTGTCCCAGTTTCTGATTTGATCCTGGAATGTCCCATTTTTTCCTTAGGACATCCCTATTTTCATCGGATAAATGTCAGAGGGTATGGAGCTATGTGAAACCATGTTCCCCACATTCCTATGCCTTGAGCATCATTGGCATATGAGAAATTGCTTTATCCCAAGTCAGTCTCTCTCCCAGTAACTTGTCTGCTCTGAGCAGCAGCATCTCTCCCAGGCTCTCCACTACCCAATCCGTTTTCACTGGAGATGCCAAGAGAAGGAACTGAACAAGCAAAAGCACCATGGAGTTCTGGCTCCCTCTCCCTGCACAGTGCCTTGCCACAAGGGACCCCAGCAAAAAGGAGAAGCTTCTGCTTTGAAGCCCAGCTAATGCCAAGGTCCACATCCTCTTCCAGGTGGCTGCACTAGCAGAGAAAGTTTCCACTGTCCTCCAACGACCCATCACTCTCTCCCAGATCGCTCTCTGTCCATTCTCATTATACTCCTTCAGCCTTTTACCTTTCTTACTTCCATCCTCTCAATGGTTTATGTTGGATAGAAAACCCTGACTAGGAGCAGACAGATTAAAGCTGGTATCTCCCTCTTTCTCTCATTTTAGTTGCCTGGAGTTATGTTACTCAAGAATTCCGACAAAGAGTAGGAGAACCGTTATACATAGGGGGAGAAAGATCACCATTATAGATCTCCAGAGCTGCTTTAAAAATCTTTCAGAAAGCTTCTGCGAAATTGACCAAAGCTATCACCAGAAGTTTCCATCTTGCTGAAGCTAAAGGCAAACGACTTCTTGTATTATTTCCATCTTGTTAGAAATAAGTAGCAACAACTAAAAACAATGTCACTTTGAACTTATTCTACAGTGCAGCAACAGCAGACAACTTAATAGCAATAAATGCATCCTAATAAGTTAAATTTATACTGTGGTACCTTGGTTTATGAACTTAATCCGTTCCAGAAGTCCGTTCTTAAACCAAAGCATTCTTAAACCAAGACGTGCTTTCCCATAGCAGCGGGGGACTCAATTTACAAATGGAACATATCAACAGGAAGCGAAACATGTTCTTATTCCAAGGCAAAGTTCACAGACCAAAACACCTACTTCCGGGTTTGCAGCGTTCTTAATCCAAGTTGTTCATAAACTAAGCTGTTCTTAAAGCAAGGTACGACTGTACAAGCTTCCTTGGCTTATGGCAGTGGTTTTCAACCAGTGCACTATAGCACCTTGGGGTGCCTTGAATGATAGTCTGGGGTGCCGTGGACAATATTGGCCTCTGTCCTTCTTTCCTTCCCTCTCTTCCTCTGATGCCCTCTTGCATCTCTGCCTCCCTAAGTCTTGCACGGCTATTTGTTGCAGCACCCCTGGCTACAAGCTCCCCAAACGAATAGTGCCTCTGAGGCTGGCTGTGGGTGATTCCCAGGCCCCTGTGGGACAATTTGAGGAGACACCTCTCTTTAGGGTGGGGGGGAGCTCAGAGACCAGGGGTGGCAGCTGCGGCTGCCCAGAGGACTCCCAAGGAGAGGGGAGAGGGGACGAGGCTGAGGGAACATTCCACAAGGGAGGGTGTTCAAAAAGTGGTGAGGGGCTACCAGCTCTGCAGGCAAGGGGAGACATAACTGGGCTCCTGAGCCCCACAAGGGTCCCACAGAAAGAATGTAGTTGGTCAAGGGAGCCATGGACCCAAAAAGGTTGAAAACCTCTGGCTTATGTTGCTAATGCTGTCCAACTTTTGCTGGAAATTTAGTAATGTGACCAAGATGCCTTCTTTCTGCCTTCCTTAGGTCCAAAACCCCCCAAATACCATGAACTGTTTGGCCCATTTTGATTTCCCATTCCTCCAGCATGCCATGTTTAATTGCATTTGGAGAGGGCAGGTGATGCAGATGTAAATGTGGGAAACAGAGCCTACACAAAAAAACTACCAAAAATACACACCACAGAACAAAACCCTGGTCAGTTTCCATGAAAGTACTTCTAAGAGCATGGGGCTAGAAAGGATCCTGGAGGTCATCTGGTCTAACCCTCTGTTCAATGCAAAACATAGGATTGCAACTACAGCATCCCTAATGGAGGACTGGCCAGGCTCTGTTTAAGTGCATCCAGTGAAGAGGAAGAACATGAGATGAGTCATGCTGGATCAGGCCAGTAGCCCATTTAACCCAGAATCCTGTTCTCACAGTGGCCAACCAGATGCCACTGGGTACATGAGCACAGCAACACTCTGCCCACCTGCTGTTCCCAAAAAACTGGTATTCAGAATGCTGATAATGGTGGTAGAACATAGCCATCCAAGTTGGTGGCCATCACTGCCTCCTGTGGGAGCAAGCTTCATGGTCTAGCTCTGTGCTGTGTGGAGAAGTCCTTTCTTTTAGCTGCCCTGAAGCTTCTAACATTTAGCTTCATTGGGTGTCAAGAGAGAGGAGGGGGGAAACTTTGCTCTATCCCTTTTCTCCATGCCACACATAATTTTTCTATCATGTTACCTGTTAATCACATTTTCTCTAAATGAAAAAAGGCCCAAACACTTCAACCTTTCCTCAAGAGGAGTCTCGCTCCATTTCCCTTGATCATTTGAAGCTTCAGAAGAACAAGTATGCTCCATCTTTCACATAACAGCCCTTCAAATATCTGAGATTCAAAGGCAGTTATCAAGTCCCTAGCTGTTTCAGCCATTCCTCCACTGGCAATTGGTGCCCCTTGGGAATGGAAGGGCAAATGGCTGGGAAACCAACAATAGAAGGATCTCGAGACAATGACAGGCAGAGCCAACTAATCTCCATTTTTCTGCCTGCTGAGTTCTACAAGGGGCAACCCTGAAACTAAGGAGAAGGAAGCTGACAGGCAGTGCCACACCCCGTGGGTTGCCTGTAAGTAAGAGGGCAGGCAAATGGGGGCTGGGTGAAGGAAGAATGAAGTTTGGCGGGGCGTTGCCCCATTGGCCCTAATAGGCCTGCCTCCACTGCATTCCTCTTAGGACTTTAGTTTCCAGACATCTCAACATCATGGTCACCCTTCTCTGGACATGCTGCAGATGGCCAACATCCTTTTAAAAATGTGGTGCCCTGAATCAGACACCATAAACCAGATGTGATCTGACTATTGCCAACAAAGCTTAAAACTGAATAGTTGGAAAGACCTGGAGTTCCCACATCCCAGTCCAACTCCTCTGGCTTTAGCTACCTGCTCAACCCAAGTAATGGCATGTTCAGATAGCTCAAGCACATGAGATAAGCAACCCCCAAAGTTGACAGAAGATCCCACTTAATCGTGGACCTCAGCATCCCTTTCCAAGAGAAACAAAGTTGGCATGCACACATCCAAATGCCAAACCACTTTCACCATTCTAAACAGGATATGGGAAACAAGTGGTTGCTGTTGGACTCAGAGACTCAGCCCCACCCAAGATAGCCCATGGTCAGGGGTGATGGCAACTGTAGTCCAGCAACATCTGGAGAACCACAGCTTCCCCATCCTTCTACTGAACCAAATAAATATTACAAAATCACATGTGTTTCTGTCATTTGATTACTTGCAATTGATTGTGTGACAGGACTCCGCCAAAGAGTAACGGGTTTGAAGAGATCTGAAAGTTCTGTTCTCATTCGCATGCATGACACTCAACGCTGCAGTCATGAAGATGTGAACACAGGAGCATGGAACAGTCCACGGCCAAGAAAATCTCTCTCAACCTCTTTAGCTCTAGGGTGAATTGATTTTTTTTTAATGCAATTTAAATTGTAAGGGGGAGGACAGATGTAGCTTACCATTTTGTAATGCATTTATTTCCTGAGTGAGAGTGCATATTAACTTGTTATACTATATACAATTTAAACCTACTGATTTTTTTCTCTGTTTTAAAAGGAAGTCTTCATATTTTACCTGCAGTTCAAGCCTGGGCATATTTACTCAGAAGTAAGCCTCACTAAATTCACTGGAATTTTCTCTTGAATATGTTTAGGATTAGCATCATTCAAAACATCTGTGCATACAAGCCCACCTGCCTTTACCCTTCAAGAATTGTATCAGCTTATGAAAAAGAAAAGCTGTTTCTAAAAGGTATGGATTTCTTTTCTTTTCTAAAAAAAAATAATGTGCATTTTATTGATTTTAATAAACAAGCAATAACAAACCAGGTGTGGAGCAGAGTCAGTCAAACATAAATCCATAACATTGTTCAACACATGGATTATCAAAAGACCCCTCCAAAGAGTAACATGCGTCATTGGTGGTTCAACTTGGGAAACATATTTATTAATATAGTAAATGAATAAAAACTAAAGGTAAAGGTAAAGGTACCCCTGCCCGTACGGGCCAGTCTTGACAGACTCTGGGGTTGTGCGCCCATCTCACTCAAGAGGCCGGGGGCCAGCGCTGTCCGCAGACACTTCCGGGTCACGTGGCCAGCGTGACAAGCTGCATCTGGCAAGCCAGCGCAGCACACGGAACGCTGTTTACCTTCCCGCTGGTAAGCGGTCCCTATTTATCTACTTGCACCCGGAGGTGCTTTCGAACTGCTAGGTTGGCAGGCGCTGGGACCGAGCAGCGGGAGCGCACCCCGCCGCGGGGATTCGAACCGCCGACCTTTCAATCGGCAAGCCCTAGGCGCTGAGGCTTTTACCCACATTGCATCAAATCTATCTTTTAAAAAATGGTCCCTTGCCACTGCAAAATGTATATATTTCTGTACAGACGCAAGGATACTAAGATCCCTTTCTTGCTACTGTCACTCATGGCTTGGTGAATTCCTCATTAATATTACTGTGTTCTATGTAGGTTACTCACGAAGTTAGTTCAGAAACAGCAACTGGTACATTTCACTGGTTACAAGATAGCTCCACTCATCTGCTGACAGATGTGAGTTGGCAAGAGCATGCGTATTCTAACACACCTCAACTGGCAGCCAATTTCTAGGTCAAATTCAAGGTGCTAGTAATGCCCTTTACAACCCTAAATGGTCTGGAAAGTGGTTGTATCAAGGGACGCCTTCTCTAGAAAAATCCCTCTGGCCCAAGAAACCAGGGCCCCAGCCTTTTACAAACTGAGGCAGTCTACTAAAAGCAGGGCCTCACTGCTGCAGCCCCACAGCTATGGGGTGGAGCTCATTTGTCTATTTCTATCCCTTTTAGCAAACAGGTGTAGATATTCTGTCAAACATTTAGAAACTGAAGCTGGTGCTTTTTTCTGTTGTTGTTTTTTTAATTCTTAAAACTATTTTATTTCTCCAAGGAGCTCAAGGTGGTATATGTGGTTATCCTCTTCCTCATTTAATCCCCCTCAAAAACTTTGTGAGGCAGCTTAAAGCTGAGAAAAAGGACTAGCCCAAGTTCACAACCAGGGAGCTCTATGGCCAAATGGGGATTTGGTCGCCCAGGTTCTAGTCTCACACTCTAACCACTATGCAAAACAGCCCACAATCCAATAAAAAGAGAGTTGGGTTGTTAAAAGAGAGCTAGGTGTGCTGAACCATGAGCTAAATGCCCCCAAACGTTCAACAAGCAATGAGCAATTAGAGGGCAAAGATGTTCCATGAGACAGAAAGTTTAAGTGACCACGCTGTTCGGTCAACAGGATTCATAAATATTCATAATCCGCCAGGGTAGAATACAATACATGACCTATTATATCATTTATAATGCTGGACCCAGAAGTCAAATATCTTCCCCAACGGTCTTCTATTTTGCCAAGAAAGAAAGAAAAGCAACGCATGCTTTAATTTGGCATGTTCAATAAGATGGTCGGGCTCATTCGTTTTCATGCTGGCTGGGGCTTCCAGGTGCTGTAGTTCAAAACACTAGATTGGAGAAAGCAGTTTAAAAAACCAGAACAACTGGGTTTTGAATGAGAACAGCAATCGAATTTTGGAACAGAGTGGCTGATACAAGATACCTGGGTTCTGGGTGAGGGATCAGCAGCAGGGAAGGAGTGCTGCCCATCTCATGCAGCCCTTAGATGCAATAAGAGCCCCTCCCCTTCCATTTGGTCTTTGGAATGCCTGCTCTTCATCCCCTCCAAGATGCTGGCTGCATCCGTTCATTCTGCCTCAACAAGCAGCAGCATCCAACCCTGCCTCCGTCGCCCTAGTGCAGTAGGAAGCTAGCTCCTCCAGAGCACCTCATTGCGCAGAAGCAGCCACGCTTGTCAGTGTAATCTGAAGGGTTCACTCAAGGCCACAGGAAAAAAGCTTAGAGGATGTTAAAAACCATCTCACTACAGGCAGCGTCTGAAGCACTGGGCTTTCTGCCATCAACAGGTAATTAAAGGGCTCAGTGGACCACTCTGCCACTTTGCACACCCATCTGGAACTCCTAGCAGGCCTGGGAGATATATGCCCTGCCCCAAACCAGGACTGAGATACTGGGAGTGTTTTGCATCCTGGCCCTGCATCCTTGCCTGTCTTTGCCATGTGGCTCCATTAGTGGCACAGCCATCCTCCTGGGTCCTCCCCAAACCACAGTGCAAATTATTGGCAACCAGAGGGAGAAGAATGCACACTCGCAATGGCCCGTGGCAATGCAGGGAGCCTATCTGTAGTGCCCACACACAAATCTATCATGATGAGTCCGTACCAAGCTCTTAAGATAAGCAAGAAGCAGCAGGCAACTCTTCCCTGTTAAACCTTTCGGAAAGGGGAAGAAGAAAGAAGTGAGCAGGTCAGGTGACCTCCAAACATACCCCAAATTAAGTCTAATCTCAGGAAGGGAAAACTTTCTGAAGTGTGACAGCAAAAGGAGTAGAGGTGTACAAGGGTGGAAAAATAGAGAATAAGAGTTGCCTTGCTGTGTCAGGTCTATCTAATGCAGCACTGAGTTTCCAACTTTGGTGGCCAGCTAGAAGTTGGTAGCCTCCTGGGGACATGGAGGTTCCACTCAGCTCACACACGTAAATAAGGGTGGACAAATCAGCCTATGCCTGTACTATGTCAGCTTGGCATGTACTGAGCCATGCCCATTTTGCCCTGTTTCCTGGAAGGTGTTTTTTACTGCATGGGGGGGGGATGTATTTATATTAGATGCACTTTCCCCTAAAACACACTTTTTTGCATTCTCTCCCATTATATGCATTTGGATGGTTTTCTGTGCATTTCCCCTTCAATGCATTTCCCCTCAAATCAGCATTTTGCCCCTTCAAAACAGCACATTTTTTCACCAAAACTGCAGGAGGGTGGGAATCCAGAGAACAACTACTAGGCAATCTAATAACTGCTTTTAAGACTGAAAAATGCCAGTTTGCTTTAAAATGAAAAACAAACCGGGATTGGTGGCAGGGGATTTCTCTGTTCCTACAGTTAACAGTAGTTGATAGGTTATCCTTCAAGAAATGATCCTCCGTGTATTGGGCTCCACCTTCATTCTAAGGAAGCAAAACAGGCATCTAAGCAAGTGTCTATCACCACATCCAATAGGAGCAAATTCCATGCCTGAATCACATATTTGGAACTTCCTCTCTACAACAGGGTGGCAGGAGGGGGGACTACGATCAAGGAAGAGCAGGAAGTACTGGGTGAATCATAGGCTCACACACAACACATCACCAGTCAAACCCGACTGGAGACAGCATCTCTGGCTGAGCTACTGGGTGGGGGGTCTACTCAGCCAGTTAGAACCCGTGTGACAGAATGCTGCAATTAGATGCTCAGTCATCTAAGAAACATCTGAGGAATCTGCCCTGATTCTGCATGCCCCTTCCCTCCCTGTCACTACAAAACATCCAGCAGGTTATCAAATTGCTGAAGGGGTGTGGTGTATCGTGCAAAGGCCCCCTCCTTGACCACCTCTGGCAACAGCCATCATCCATGATCACCATCTTTTTGCAAGTCCCTGGTCAATGACCTTTCCTTCTCCTCGGTTTGCTTCTCTGTATCGGTGAAGAAGCAGCAACTGGAGGGAGGGTTTATTTAGGTTTTCGGAGCAACACTTCCTGCTTTTTAAACCAGATTTTCCAAATGGAATGACTTGGACCATCTAAGTCAAGCAACCTGCCTCAAGGTCATACAGACCGGCAGAGAAAACAGGGACAGGGTCCAAAATTGGGAAGTGGAGCAGATATACGGGGGAACTGGAACTGGTTCAGGCACTGCCCCATGCAAATGAACCCAACTCCCCACAAGAAAAAAAGGCTAAAAGAGAAACCCCTCTTTCCAGCAGTAATATATATATATATATAGATCCTTTGAGGTTTCCCCAGTGCACAATGACCATATAATACCGGTCTTAAAGGATCTACATCGGCTCCCAGTACATTTCCGAGCACAGTTCAAAGTGTCAGTGTTGATCTTTAAAGTCCTAAACAGTTTTGGCCCTTCACACCTGAAGGAGTGTCTCCACCACCATTGTTCAGCGCTGACACTGAGATCGAGCACTGAGGGCCTTCTGGCAATTCCCTCACTGTGAGAAGTGAGGTTTCAGGGAACCAGGCAGAGGACCTTCTTGGTAGTGGTGCCTGCCCTGTGGAACACCCTCCCATCAGATGTCAAGGAAATAAACTACCTGACCTTTAGAAGACATCTGAAGGCAGCCATGTTTAGGGAAGTTTTTAATGCTTCATCATGTTTTTAATATTCTGTTGGTAGCCGCCCAGAGTAGCTGGGGCAACCCAGTCAGATGGGTGGCATACAAATAAAATACTAACAACAACAACAATGCCCCTCAGTGTGCTGTGACTGCAGCGCCCTCAAGAATCCCCAACAAGAAATAAATATGGGGAAGGCAAAGCAAGCCTGCACACTAGATATTGTCAGGTTAAACCAATTAAACCTTCTGCCACTTCAGAACAGCCCGGCTGTCTCACTATGAAGTAACTGGATAGTGTTTGTTTGCCCTGCTGTGGCCTGGAGGATGGTGAACATGAAACCGGCTTCTGTTTGTAACAGCTCAGGACCTTGGCTTTGAAAAATAATAATGCAGTCCTAAATCTAGTAACTAGGACGCTCACTGTTCTCTGAAAGCAGAGATAGGAAGAGGACAATGCCCCCATTCAGTCCTGAGAGTTGCCAGTCAACATGAATAACATATTGGGGCCTAAGAAGCAACATGGTTCCCACCAAGCGCAGACCCAAACCCACATTTTAAGGGCCTGTTCATCCATCGCCAGCTTCCTTAAGTTTCAAAGCAAACATTATCATTAAGAAAAAGACCTGCCACATCCACAAACTTACCAGCCACCACCCATTTTAGCCTCACAGCAACCCTATGAGGGAGGGAAGCACCATGAGTTTGGCATAGTGGTTGGACTCAGACCGTGGAATCCAGAGATCAAATCCCTGCTCAGCCATGGAGCCCACTGGGTGACCTGCAACCAGCCAGGATCTCTCGGCCTAACCTACCTCACAGTGTTGTTCTGAGGATGAAATGGAGAGTGGGGAGAACACTGTATACCACCTTGAAGTCCTTGGAGAACAAGTGGGATAGAACTGACAGAAGACAAACACGGAAGGCAGAGAGGAGCTCCATTCACATGGCAGTTTGTTCCATTTTCACAGTGCTTCCCTAACAGCTACTTCTTACATTTTATCTGAGCTTTCACACAACTACAATGAAATGTAGCACAAGCTTAGCACTCATTTCCATATTATTTGCCAGTAGATTTTTCCTGGAAGCGAATAACATAGAAGGGAGCACTCAACTTGCACTATATTCCACTATAGTTCCAGAAGTGGCTGTTACATCATGTGAAAGCTCAAATATAATGCAGAACTTAGCAGTTAGGGGAAAGTCATGAAAATGGAATAAACTGCCCCATGAATGAAGCCAGAGTGTGATGAACCTAAGGTCACACAGGGTTCGTCCACACTTCCACTTGCCCCACCACTTTACCACGGGAAAACCAGCTGTTTACCACTGAATTGGAGCAAATGTCCATTGGTTTTTCTGTGGATTGATGCTTGTTCTGATTCAGCGCTAAATAGCAGGTTTCCCTGGGGAAAGTGGTGGGACAAAAGAAAGACCACTTGGACCCATGCTGAGAAAGCAAGGGGCAAGCAGAAAACCTCTCAGGCCCATGCTTTCTAAGCACAGGACAAGCAAAAGTTGGGACAAGTCCTCAGAGAGAGCATCATGGCCAAGGGAAGATTTGAACCTGGGTCTCCCTGGCCCCAGGCCAACATTCTAACCACTGTACCACCCTGGACTACTGCTGGAAGCATCCACGTGTCCACTGCCAGCAATGCAGTTGACAAGTAGTCTTACCAAGAACCCTGGGCGATTACTCTTCTTCCCACCCCCGCCCCCCACCTCCACCACCTTCTATTGGAGCCTGGAAAGTAATCACGAGGAATCAGATTAATCTTTGTCTGCCCAGCGGGACTGGAAGATTACGGCTCTCGCTCTCCTTCCAAGAGCCAGAAGTCAATAGGACCTCACAGTGGGGAGGCAGGGCAGGGAAAGTTCCCCCTAGACTCAACCAAGATTAAAAAAGGATAAGGCAGGAAAGCAATGGAGGCTTCCCCAGCCAGGCACCACCTAGTCCAATGCTTCATGCCTTTTGCTGTGCTTCTAATGTATAGTGGGGTCGGGAACTTCAGGTGTGTGGGCCAAACATGGCCCACTAGGAGGCCTCTCTCTCTGACTCTCAGGACTGAGCATTGCTTTGTCTCCTTTCTGGGTGTTTTTGCCTGACTGGAATATGTCTTTGACCTCTTGATGGTGCTTCTTACTTGCCTGGATGTAGGACAGAGAGGGATGGGCGACTTTGAAGAAACTAGCCTACTGAGCAGAGGTACAATTTACTTTCATTGTTCCACTCACTTTTGACACTGGCTCCACCCACCTCTGACATGTGGCCCCCAAAAGGGAGACCAGATAGGAATGTGGCCCTCAAGTCAAAAATGTCCCCCTCCCCTGATGCATAGAAATGTGTTTCACATGTAACCCACCTTGGGATCAAAGATGAAGAGCAGGGAAGAACTACAATAAGAGATGTGGTAATATTAATAGTAGCAGCAGTAACAGGGAAATTATTACGGTTATGATCCGCAGCAAACGGAAGAGAAAGTTCAGTGCTGGATTAATGTTTGCTACTGTGTACTCACAATCATTCGCAAGATGCAGATATCTGGAGTGCAAGTTAACACCTTCAGCTACCTACAGGAGGAATGAGGAAACTGTTGCCCGCCAACTCCCAGCAGCCCCAGCAAGCAAAGCCAGAAGCAAGGGATGATGGGAGCTATAGTCCAACAGCTTCTGGGAGGGCAACAAGTTCCTCGCCCCTGACTGATGGATTTGTGACCACTGGCCAGATAGACATTCAACCATTTCCCCTACAATGCAAGATCAAGGTTGCTACCCAATGCACCCAAACACGAGAGCGATGTAGTCAGTGGTACACCCCACACACGTTTGGGCCAGGAGACTCAATGCCACAGGCAACTGAAGGCAGTGTTGTAGGTCCATTGCTGCCTGTGGAGAGCGCCCTCATTCCTACTGCCCTAATGTCATCTGACAGGCTTTTGATGCGCCACTAAAAGACCAAGGAGATCAGTGTGCACACCACGGCCAGCACAGTCTCTGTTGTAGCAATTCAACCCTTAGGGAAAGGGAAGTACAACTATTCCCGTCTCCAGATTCAAGTCACCCAATGTCATAAAGCCAGTATGGTATAGTGGTTAGAGTGCTGTAAGCCAGTTACTGCCTCTCAGCCTAAGCTACCTCACAGGGTTGTTCTGGGGATTAAATGAGAAGAGTGAGAAGCATGCACACCACCCTGAGCTCCTTGGAGAAAAAGGTGGGCTATAATTGGAAGAAAAAAGGTGCACTTTGGCACATCCATTCCTTCCCAGCCTGCCTTCCAAGAGCACAGGTCTGTTGGGTCTACTGGTTAAAGCTTATTTAAGATGTCACACTTATTATCCTGTCTTTTGTCCATGATGGGAACACTTATGGGCATGCCTTTGGTTCCAAGAAGTCTCCCATCCAGCCACTGAGCAGATGCAGGCCTGCTTAGCTTCAGCAAGGTGGCCGCTTCCTGTGCTTTTGACTTGTACCCTAGGATACTGCTGCAAGTGTTTTGTGGAAGGAAGGATATAAATGCAATGAACAAATTATAAGTACCAAATATAAGCCACACTTTTTCCTCCAAATTCTGACTGTGAAAAGTTAAAGTGCAGCTTATATTCGCAAACTTACAAAAATTGGCTTATAATCAGGTGCGGCTTATATTCAGGCCAATATGGTAGTAACTGAAGTGAGATAAACTGCACACCCAGGAAGAAGTTGCTGAGGACCACAAAAAACGTGGCTCCTACGTGTCTGGAGAAATTCCCCCATTTGGCCCCCCATCTGCTGTGCATCCATTTGAATGAAGTGTCGCCTTGAGCTGTCCAAACTAGCAAGCCAGGAATGCAAGCATTTATCGATTGGAGTGTCACCTTAAGATTCCATTCAGTATTCATGGCTTATTTGCAAAAGAGAAAAGTCAGCAGTTTCAGCAACGACATCCATGCAAGCAAGAATTACAAATTCCAGTGATCTTTCTTTTTTCTTTTTTTGAAGGAACACATTTTTGTGTGTGTGTGTGTGTGTGTGTGTGTGTTCATTCACATAGCACATACATTTGCCTCTTTCAACACATATGAAGCAGTGCAGCTGGTCCCCAGGCCAGTCCAGAAGGGGAGAGGATGCACCTGGTTCCATGCAACCAATCCATGCAGGTGGGAGAGAGGGATGTCCTCAACCAGGCCTTGACTCCTTAAGGAGGTGGTTGGCACACCCACATCGAAATCTGCTGCCCCTCCAACAACAGCAGCAAGAATACTTCTTGCCAAGTACTGGAAGACACAAGATTTACCCACCGTGGAGGAATGGCAGACGCAAGTGATCGACTACATGGAGATGGCTGAAATGACTGGCAGAATCCGCGATCAGGGAGAAGATTTGATTGAACAGGACTGGAAAAAGTTTAAGGACTATTTACAGAAATATTGTAAAATCTTGGAGTGTTAATATGATGTGGGAAGTGAAGGCAACAGGGTTTGTGTGACTTGGTTAAAGGTGAATTAAAAGAAGAATGTTAAAAAGGATAGGGGGTTATGAACAGAACACTATTATGTCATAGTATATAAGAGGAGATACGGATTAAAATAATGGAAAATCGGGACATAATAATTAGAAGAATGTAAAATTAAGTATGGTTTAAAATAAGGTTTTGAATTTGCTGAATTGGATTGGAATAAAGAGGAACACAAAAAAGGGGGATGTGAGGAGGTCAAGACAGAGGGGTATGGAACTTTAGAAATTTAAGAAAAAGGGTCTTTCATTTTTCTTTTCTTTTTTCTATTTTTCTTTTCTTTTCTGCTATATATTTCTGTTTTTCTGCTGTATTTGTTTTTTATATGAACCTTATGTATGGAAATGATACATTTTGAAATGATGATTCTTTTGTTTTGCAAAATTTTAATAAACATTTATTAAAAAAAAAAACAAAATCTGCTGCCCCTCTCCACCTCTGCCACTGAAGAAGCTGCATCACCAAGGCCCATGGTAGCAGCAGCAGCAGCCCTGCACTCACTCCTGAACTGAAGGATGCTGGAAGACACCATCTCCCTTTTTATTTTTAAATATTTTTTATTAAATTTTACAATTTTATATTCATCACATGGAGGAGACCGTCTCTCGATTTGTGCATATACTGATGCTCGAAATGTCCTTCCACAAAGTTGACCACAGCTCATTCTTTGCTTGCAACCCACTCATTTGTCAGAGCTGCGAAAAACAACAACAACCACCAAACTCCAGAACTCCCCACACTTTACCTTCCTGACCCTCTCGCACTACACTTAGCAAGTGTACACAGGCACACACGTCCACACCGGGGGTGCATGGTAGATTTTGCACATGACAGTTGGCGTCCTGCATGCTGCAGATTCCACCCACAGTTACCGTATCTGCCTCCCAAGGGCACACCCTCCTGCACATCGCTTCTGGTACATGCTCGCAAGAAACACCACGGCTCGTGCAGCACGCAGGCTTCGCTACGATCATGTAGTACTCTCAACCCACACCCACGCACCGATTGGAATACGCAGCCATCATTCTTCACCCTGTGCATACACTTGTAGAGCACTCACTTTTGCGCTACACACACCGCTCAAGGCAGACACGCTTGTCATATAATTCAGCGCCCACCTCTTCTCCTTCCTTTATGCTCAGACAAGTTCCAATTTCCCTTTTCTAAACCTGGTCTATTTATCTCACTGCATCACAGCTGGGCTTACACTTATCGAGAGGAGGGGAGACTCTTTTTTTTCCCAACAATCATGGAGTCCCCCCCCTTCCTTAAAGCACCCCTCTTGGCCCAGAAAGAAGACAGTAGGTGCCACTATCTCCCCCCCCCCCACTTCACTAATCTTCAGTGGGTCTTTCAAGACCAGGAAGGGCTCTCCCACTAAGCACTCCAGCAACTGAAGAGGCTGGGGCACCTCTTTTAGGAAGTCAGTGCAGCGTTACGGGGGGGGGCGGTTCAGTTCAGTTCACGTTTTAATGCAAATCACAGATCTCCTTTTGAAATGCGCAAATTCTGCAGTGCACTTTCCTCTAACCAAACCACATGTGCAAAATGCATAAACCAGAAGGAAAGGTGTGTGGAAAGGCAAAAATTGGTGGAAATATACAAAAACTATAGCAAAAGTCTGAACAGATGAGGGAGCCGGCGTACAGCTTCCGGGTCATATGGCCAGCATGACTAAGCCGCTTCTGGAGAACCAGAGCAGCGCACGGAAACACCGTTTACCTTCCCGCCGGAGCGGTACCTATTTATCTACTTGCACTTTGACATACTTTCGAACTGCTAGGTTGGCAGGAGCAGGGACCGAGCAACGGGAGTTCACCCCATCGCGGGGATTTGAACCGCCGACCTTCTGATCGGGAAGTCCTAGGCTCTGTGGTTTAACCCACAGCGCCACCCACTAAATCCTGCTCAGTTTGGCAGGATTCAAGCAAACTGCCTCCTGATTGAGGAAGCAGTTTGCATGGAATCCCTGCTAAAATGGGAAAGGAGATTCTGATGCAAACCCTTTGGTTTCAATAGGCCTACTCTGAGTAAAACTTAGTTGACAAGCACCCAAGTTCCGAGTTCTCTCCTTCCTTTGAGGTTTTTAAGCAGAGGTTGGATGGCCATCTGCCATGGATCCTTTCGCTGAGATTTCTGCAATACAGCAGGTTGAACTAGATGACCCTCAGGGTCCCCTTCGACTTTACCATTCTATGATTCTATGAGGGCAATTTCAAATGCTGCAGTTTTTGTGCCACTGCACAGAACTGCAAAATGATACCCAGAGGCATGCTGAAATCATCTCCAGTGCAGGCTGACTACTTTTCATGACAATCTCTGTGGTGGTGTACATGTGCACACAAACAAAAACACACAAACACACACAACCAAGATCAGCTGACCTTTAAAGCCCTAAACGGCCTCAGTCCTGTATACCTGAAGGAGAGTCTCTACCCCCATCGTTCAGCCCGGACACTGAGGGCCTTGTGGCGGTTCCCTCATTGCGAGAAGTGAGGTTACAGGGAGCCAGACAGAGGGCCTTCTCGGTAGTGGCGCCCACCCTGTGGAACACCCTCCCTCACGATGTGAAGAAAATAAGCAGCTATCCCATCTTTAAAAGACATCTGAAGGCAGCCCTGTTTAGGGAAGTTTTTAATATTTAATGCTGTATTGTTTTTAACACTCGATTGGGAGCCGCCCAGAGTGGCTGGGGAAACTCAGCCAGGTGGGCGGGATATAAATAATAAATTATTATGATAATGATTATTATTAAACCAAAGACATGAACAACCATTTATCAGGCTACCTGCGGCAAATACAAAATCACCTCAAGGTGACTAGAATCATAGAATCATAGAGTTGGAAGAGACCACAAAGGCCATCGAGTCCAACCCCCTGCCAAGCAGGAAACACCATCAGAGCACTCCTGACATATGGTTGTCAAGCCTCTGCTTAAAGACCTCCAAAGAAGGAGACTCCACCACACTCCTTGGCAGCAAATTCCACTGTCGAACAGCTCTTACTGTCAGGAAGTTCTTCCTAATGTTTAGGTGGAATCTTCTTTCTTGTAGTTTGGATCCATTGCTCCGTGTCCGCTTCTCTGGAGCAGCAGAAAACAACCTTTCTCCCTCCTCTATGTGACATCCTTTTATATATTTGAACATGGCTATCATATCACCCCTTAACCTCCTCTTCTCCAGGCTAAACATGCCCAGCTCCCTTAGCCGTTCCTCATAAGGCATCGTTTCCAGGCCTTTGACCATTTTGGTTGCCCTACTCTGGACACGTTCCAGTTTGTCAGTGTCCTTCTTGAACTGTGGTGCCCAGAACTGGACACAGTACTTCAGGTGAGGTCTGACCAGAGCAGAATACAGTGGCACTATTACTTCCCTTGATCTAGATGCTATACTCCTATTGATGCAGCCCAGAATTGCATTGGCTTTTTTAGCTGCCGCGTCACACTGTTGGCTCATGTCAAGTTTGTGGTCAACCAAGACTCCTAGATCCTTTTCACATGTACTGCTCTCAAGCCAGGTGTCACCCATCTTGTATTTGTGCCTCTCATTTTTTTTGCCCAAGTGCAATACTTTACATTTCTCCCTGTTAAAATTCATCTTGTTTGTTTTTGCCCAGTTCTCTAATCTGTCAAGGTCGTTTTGAAGTGTGATCCTGTCCTCTGGGGTGTTAGCCACCCCTCCCAGTTTGGTGTCATCTGCAAATTTGATCAGGATGCCCTTGAGTCCATCATCCAAGTCATTGATAAAGATGTTGAATAAGACTGGGCCCAAGACAGAACCCTGTGGCACCCCACTAGTCACTCTTCTCCAGGATGAAGAGGAACCATTGATGAGCACCCTTTGGGTTCGGTCAGTCAGCCAGTTACAAATCCACTCAGTGGTAGCATAGTCAAGACCGCATTTTACCAGCTTCTTTACAAGAATATTATGGGGCACCTTGTCAAATGCCTTGCTGAAATCAAGGTAGGCTACATCCACTGCGTTCCCTTCATCTACCAGGCTTGTAATTCTGTCAAAAAACGAGATCAAGTTAGTCTGACATGACTTATTTTTCAGAAATCCATGCTGACTATTGGTGATCACAGCATTCCTTTCTAGGTGCTCACGGACTGTTTGCTTAATGATCTGCTCCAGAATCTTCCCTGGTATTGATGTCAGACTGACTGGGCAGTAATTATTTGGGTCCTCTCTTTTCCCCTTTTTGAAAATAGGGACAACATTTGCCCTCCTCCAGTCTGCCGGGACTTCACCTGTTCTCCAGGAATTCTCAAAGATGACTGCCAGTGGTTCTGAGATCACATCTGCCAGTTCTTTTAATACTCTTGGATGCAGTTCATCTGGCCCTGGAGGCTTGAATACATCTAGACTAGCCAAGTATTCTTGTACTATCTCCTTAGTTATTCTGGGCTGTGTTTCCTCTGCTGAATCATTTGCTCCAAATTCTTCAGGTCGGGCATTGTTTTCTTTATCGGAGAAGACTGAGGCAAAGAAGGCATTGAGGAGTTCAGCCCTTTCTGTGTCCCCTGTTTGCATTTCACCATCTTCTCCTCTGAGTGACCCCACTGTTTCTTTGTTCTTCCTTTTGCTACGAACATACCCATGAAAGCCTTTTTTGTTGCTTTTAACCTCTCTAGCAAGCCTGAGTTCATTCTGTGCTTTAGCTTTTCTGACTTTGTGTCTCTGTGACTAGTCAGAGAACCAGCTGCAAACTTGGCAAAAGGGGTGGTTTCATGCCAAGTCAAAAGTCAGGTGTGCATTTCATAGCCATTTGCACCACTTCCAAAACCATCTATGACCATTATCTCTTTCAGGTACTTTTGCACTCCTGCATAAGAGAGCACAAAAATGTTCACAAGAGGCTGGGTGATGAGGGAAGGGGTTACCGTCTCATTATGAGCAGGCAACCTGATGGAGCCTCCCTCATCTCAATCAAATCATGGGCAGCTAACTAAAACATGAGTAAGAACGTGCACTTCAGTGAGGAAGTAATCTATGCACAATCTCATTGTTTTCAAAAGAATGCATGTGTCCCTCTATGGATTCTCCCATCCACATTCTGCACCAGCTGCTCCTGCAAGTCCAGGCTGGACCCAGGGCAGAAATCTTGCTGCACAAGCAGGAAATCACCAGCAGAAGAATGCAGGGAATATCAGCTGCCTGAGCAATGGAGATTCCTGCCTCCTTCACCATTCAGACACAGAGAGAGAGAAACCGGAGGGATTCCTTTCCCCTCCATGACATCACCATCATGCCAAACCTGATTGGCTATGTAGCACCGTGGCATCATCATACTCACTAAGCAGCATCTCACTGGCAGAGAAAAAGCCACTTTAAACTGGGATGTGCAGCCATTGGTAACAGGGGTATAGGAAGCTGCTTTCTGCCAGGTAATTCGACTATTTGACCGCCGAGCTCACTGGTGGCAGCAGCGGTCCAGGGGCTCAGGTAGAGAAATCTTTCCCATCACTGGCAAACTGTGGATCTTCTTCTGTATATGAAGCAAATGCCCTGCTCTCCAAGGAGCTGTGGCCCCTCCCCTTGTGAAGTGTGTCACCCCCAAGGGGGCTAGTTGCAAGGAGGAAGCTTCTGGTGCAAAGAAGCCCAGGATGATGCCCGCACCCACATCCTCCTCCAGGTAGCTGCATTGACAGGGGGAGTTTCTGCCATCCATCCTCCAGCAACTCATCACACACACCCCATTAATTCTCACTGTGCTCCTTCCTCCTTTTACCTTTTATGCTTCCATCCCACAATGGAACAGTAGGCAGGACACAAAATTCTGGTCTGGTGGGGGTGGGATGTAGAGGGTAGATAAAGATGAAGAACCCCCAACACACATGCACCCCAAAAGCAGCAAAGTGAAAATTCAGCACAGTACTGTCTCCCTCTCCCTTTCAAGCTGCTGGTGTGGCATAAAATAATGAACACAGGTGTGCAATGACAGGTAGGTTAATAGGAGAAAGAGCTGCTCTTCTGATGATTTTCAAGATTTTATTCTACTACAGGGTAGCTCTTGTAATAAGAATCCCTCCCTCTTTCCGGTTTTATTCTAAATCTTCACATGCCACCATCAACACACAAGGTGTTGACAGTGCAATCATTTTATTCACTGATTCATTCTTTGAATTTATATCCCATCTTTTCCTCCAAGAGGCTCCAGGTGGCATGCAAAATTATCCCCCTCCTCATTTAACCCTCCACAACAACCCTGTGGGGTAGATTAGGCTGAGTGGCAGTGACCAAGATCATGCAGTGTGCTTCATGGGAGAACACAAAGGCCCTGGGCCCCAAGGAACAAACCACTGAGAGCAGCCTTGCTCAATGTGATGACCGCCAGATGTCTTGGACCACAACTCCCATCATGCCTGACCATTGGTCACACTGGCTGGGGCTGATCAGAGTTGGAGTCCACCATCTGGAAGGCAGCCCTAGGAACACACAGGAAGCTGCCAGATCATTGGTCCACCAAGCTCAGTATTGTTTACACTGACTGGCAGCGACTCTCCAGGATTCCAGACTTGAGTCTTTCATATTCTACACCTGAGGATGCCAGAGGTTGAACCTTCCCCTTGGAAGGCATGCACTCTGCCATTGAGCTTCCCAAAATCAGGTTATAGGAAGCTGCTTCATACTGAATCAGGCCATTGCTCCACCCAACTCAACACTGACCGGCAGCAGCTTTTCGGGGTTTCAATAAGACTTCTTCCTAGCCCTATCTGGAGATGAACTAGATTCAGTCTGGGAACTTCACACATACTCCACTAATGAGCCATGACTTTTCTCCTAGGTTGAACCTATGGCTTCCAAGATTTTGCTAGACCCCCAACTCCCATCAACCCCAGCCAACATGGCCAATGGACAGGGATGATGGAGACTGTAGTCCAACCATACCTGGAGACCCACAGGTTCCTCATCCCTGCTGTAGGGCGTTGTCGACTACAGGGATGGTGCACTTGTGGGCCTCCATCCCTGACCATGGGCCATGCTGGTTGGGGCTGATGGGAGTTCAACAACAGCAACATTTGGAGGGCACCAGGTTGGCAAAGGCTGCGTGACTATCACTTGCTGATAGAATTGTCTGCTTTGGACAACATGGGTTGATCCACTGGAGTTGTGGGGAGAGAAGGATTTTTCTGCTTACAGGTGGTTGCGCTGCGCTGGCTGTGTAAATATGCCAATAAAATGATTTACAAGCCTATAAAGATTGATACCAGCCCGTGCACACCTGTGATTCTGGCACATCGCCAGTCTGAAGAGAGGGGAAGGCAGCAACATTTACACACATTTCGCTGTTTAGTCCCTAGGAGACAAACCCGACTAGCCACAAGAGGACAAGCTGGCTTGACTGCTTAAAAAGCCTTTCCTACATGGTCCGATAGGTCCACCGCCAGATGGAGAGATGGTAGGATCCAGAGCATAACTTGTTAATCAGCTCTTCAGCGGTGGGGCTGCAGTGCAGTGGAACAAGGTCTTTGCATGCAGAAGGTCCCCAATCCAACCCTGCAAGGGGAGGACCCCGGCTGCAGGAGAATAATCAGGAGCGGTTCCTCCTTTGCAGCTGTGACTTGAACTGCAAAGGAGGGTCTGTTGCTTTGGAGCCCTGGTTTGCATTCATGCTGCAGGGGGGGGAATAGGAGCTCTGAGCTCTCTTCCAGTTCTTCCTCTGCAGCAACCACAGCTGGAACTTCGCTGTACCTGACATTATATATGATGTCAGGGGCAGGAAAGAACACAAGCGGAGCCCTGCTGGATCTGGCCAGTGATCCGTCTAGTCCAGCATCCTGTTCTCACAGGGGCTTGCCAGGTACCTGTAGAAAACCAGCAAGCAGGAGTACTCTTCCCTCCTGCAGTTTGCAGAAACTGGTATTCAGAAATATTGCTGTCTCTGGCAGAGGAGACAAAAGCATAGCCATTATGGCTTTCAGCTGCTGATAGTCATGTCCTCCGTGCATTTGTCCAGTACCTCTTTTAAAGCCGTCCAAATTGGTGGCCATCCCTGCCTCCTGGGGGAGTTCCACAATTTAACTATGCACTGCATAAAGTACTTCCTTTTATCTGTCCTGAATCTTCCAACATTGAGCTTGATTGGACATCCAGGAGTGGATGGATGTCCACACCAAGGTGGGGGCAGCTTCCCAAAGTATCTTGGCGGGCAGATCTCCAATTCCTAATTAGACCCCCAAGACAAAGGTTTCCCACCACTGCTGCAGACTTTTCTACACTGCCCTGGGATCCTGTGCGCTGAAAGGCAGTCTAAAACTGCAATAAATAAGCAGGTAAATAAAAGAACCCTGACTGAGATCCTAAACCTGGAGAGTTTCTGCCATAGTGACCACAGTGCCAAGCTAGGTGATCCAGCTGTCTGAGCTGGTTCTAATGCACCCACGGCACTGAGCATCTCAGGAATGTGTAATTCCTGATGCAAACTGGCCTTGCCCGACTCTGCATGGCTTATTCCTCTAGCACAGATTTCTCCCAACCTGGCACCCTTCCATATGCTGTTGGACTCCAGCGCCCATCAGCCCCCAGCAAGCATGGCCAAATGTCAGAGATGATGGGAGCAAGAGTCCAACAAGGGCACCAAGCTGGGAAATATTGCTCCAGGCCACTCTGGCCTATGCTAATGGGCAGCAGCTCTCTAGAAGAGGCATTTCCCATAAGTTCCAGCCTGATTCTTTTAACTGGATGTATCATGGACCGAGCCCAAGACCTTCCGTATGCCAAACAGCTGTGCCACCACTAAGCTATGGACCTCTCCTTTCTGATTTCAGCCACCTATGTAGATGCAAGCCACAAAGTCTCCACTGTGACTCTTGGGCCAGCCACAGTGTCTAACCTACCTCACATGGTTGCTGTGATGATAAAAAATGGGGAGGAGAGCCATGCATGCCACCTTGATCTCCTTGGAGGAAATAAATAAGCATATTCAGGTTTGCAGCCATTAATGCCTTACCATCAGCATTATTTATTCCAAATAAAACATTATGCCAGGCAAAGCAAAGTTACAGGGTGGGAAATCGGGTCTCTGCCACAACTCAGCATCCCATCCATTCCCCACCCCCACAAAAATGTGCAATTAATAAAACCTAGGACTTCAGGGAGAGATCCCAGCCCCTTCCCTGTTGTGCTAGTGTTCTGCTTGCAGGGAGTTCCACAATGCAATTCACCAGTACTGCTACCTGCAGTCTGAAGCACCTTGTTCCCACCTCATACTGCTGCACATGCAGACCACATCTGGCAATGCAGGGGTAGCGACACTAGCCTCCGACAGAAGATTCCCACTAAACACACTAATGCAAGGTGCTTAGCAACCAGAAAATAAATGACACCGGAGAAATGCAATTAAACTAATGGATCGTGAACATGGTTGCGGGAAATTTGTTTAGAGAGCCACATATGCTAATCCTGGAAATGTACGCCTGACACCATCCCTTAAGAACAGCCAAGCTTTACTAAAAATCATTTTTAAGAACATCCTTTCCCCAAAACCAAAGGGGAGAGCTGGCCAGAGGCCCTTGACCCAAAGCAACAAGAGGTTATATCAGGCAGGTGAGCGTGCCTGGTCACCTGCGGCAAACAATGTCATTTCCAAGCAACCAAGGAGAACAGCTTCTGTGAGCTAGGAGGAGTTGTGTGCCCTTGTTGCAGGGTGCTGACATGCCACATAAATGATAAACAGGTAAGTTTGGTGGACTAGTGACTTGCAGGCTGGTTTGCATAGCTGGACACCAGCTCTCAACTGAAAAAATTGTAAGGTGTGCATGTCATGCCAGCCGGCTCTGTGCCAGCCTCCAAGAGAATGGAAAGACAAACCCACTTTCCTTCCGCTATTTCTTACTCTGCACTCATGGATCTCAGGGCTGCAGCATTGCCTGCTTCCACACAGCAGCTCTCTCTGGTTAACTTATTGAAAGTGGTCATTCCCAGCAACCCCAATCTCCCCCAGCACCACCAGCAACATTCAGGTGTCTTCCATCCCATATGGTGCACACAATGGCTATCTATGAGCTAAGCTTTCATACGCTTGAGTTTGGGTTGACTGCCCTCCACAGAGGTCATTTTTTAAAAATGATTAGCATTTTCATAAAATGCTCAAGGCTACTGCTACTCTAAGCTTTCCCCCAGATGGTGTTCAGAATCATTTAAGTACTTAACAATCATATATAACCAAGGCTGATTCACTGGGCAAGAAATAAGATACAGGTTTATGCTGCAAACTTTAAGCCCCCTGAGCAAATTGTATATTCACCCGCACAGTCCTTGCACTGTAATGGCAAGAGGCACATATATATATTTATTAATATGGGTATTTATTTATATACAGCTCGTGTGCCAGAATGGCTTCAAAGCAGTTCACAGCTATAAAATCCATTATAAAATACATACATGGTTAAAATACCCAGTAGCAATTTGCTCAGAACATTTAAGAGAATACTAAATGAAATACAGAATAGCACAAGTTGAAAGCCTTTACAATTTGAACAGGCTTTTTTTAAATAACAAATTTAAAAAATAAAAGTTGAAGTTCAGTTTCGGGGGACAGTTTGCCTAAACAGGTGTGTCTTTAGGAGCCGGCAGAATGCCAATACTGATGAAGCCTCTCCTTTTCAGCTGGGAGGGCATTCCACAGCACTGGTGGCACCAATGAAAAAGCCCTGAAACCAGAGACTGCAGCACAACGCGGTGAGAATTGCCTTTTGCCAAACATCCTACCCAACCTCTTGGAAATCCAGTTTGTCATCTCTTAAGTAAAGTTAGAATCTTCTATTGAATCACAAGCTTATTCATGCCTGCAAGAAAAAAAATGAGCTAACCAACTCTCTATATCTTAGTATTTACCGGTAACTACGCAGAATCGCATTTAAATACAAAGCCCAGATGGATTTCTTTCTGATGAACATGTGAAACTAGAAATCTCACTTTCAATGGTGATCTCTCTGCCCCAAGAAAAATACTGCAGGCAGCTACCTAGTGACAGGTCACACACATGTGAAAAAGGTTCACATGCTTCATCACTGACCCAGGATCTCTAGCTCTCCCTAGAGTATTCAGAAAAGAGAGGTTGGAAGTAGCTTAGACTTCCAGGCAAACAGATCTTACATATGAGCAAGCCTTGAAGCGTTCAGTAGGGCTTTACATCATCGGTAAGCATGTACAGGATTGCAGCCTTCATAGCACTGCTTTGTTAAGCAACTTCAGCATTAAAGAAAATAATCGTCCTCTTGCTAGATCATGGACTCATACGTTACTTGGATCACGAACATGCACTGGTCAATTGCACGCCTTTCTGCAAAGTCCATCGACATGCTCTCTGCCGAACCTTCCTCTGAAATCGTTACAGAAAAACCAGGCAACAAAAATAAAATAAGACCAAGAACGAGCAGCGGTCCAAGGTTTCAAAAACTCTGCAAAAGACTTATTCAAGTCCTGCTCTCGCTTCATCGCATCCTTGGCTGGTTTTTATTTTTTTTAATGGTTTTTACTGTACTGATGAAACCGTATCACTTAACCATTTCTGAAACCAACCCCTCTCCGGGGAGGAAGGCGGGGAGCAGAAAGCATGCTGCCTTTTTTATTTGTGAGTATTTCTTCTTTTCTTTTCCTTACAATCTGAAGCGCTCCCCTACTCGCAAGGGAAACTCCTTTTGCGCGAAGGCGGCGGCGCGGCGGACGAAAAGCCGAGCATCATTTCTCGAATCGAAGGGATACAGGTAACAAATGAGAGAGGAAAGGTAGAGAGGGAAAGAGAGAGAGAGAGAAGGGAAGGTCCACACAGGAAGCGTCAGCCCGGAGAGCTTTCCCGGTGCCCAAAGAGGCCAGCCCAGAGCGCAAAGGAGAAACCGCTGCAGGGGGGTGGAGGGGGGGGACCCGGTGCACTTCAACTCACCTTGAGCTGCTGCCAGTCCTCTGGTGCTGATCACACTTGCTATCAAAGTGGCCACATACCAAATCATAGTACTACCGCCCGCCGACCAGGAGCATCATCCTAGCTGCAAAGCGCCCTGCCCTGCCGGGGACCTTCTCATCTGCCCAGCCCAGCCCAGCCCGGGGCGAGTGCACAAGGCGCGCTGCCTCCCCCTCGTCTCCGCTTCCTTCTCATGCCCTCCGAAGCCCTCCTCCTGGCTGCCTCCCCGCCGCCCTCGCCATCCTGCCTCTCCCCGACGTGCAGCGGCACCTGCGCGGCTCGCGGAACGCACAGCCAGCAATGAGCGAGCGAGCGAGCGCCAGCCAGAGCGCACAACTCCTCTCCGGCGCGCAGCCTAGCCTGGGCCATTTGAGCCTCCTGGGCGACGCCCCCGCCGGCCGACGATTGGACGGCCGGGGAGAGAGGCGGGCCCCCATTGGCTCCGGGCGCAGACAACGCTAGGGAGGGGGGAGGGGGGGAGAGAAGCCTCCCCCTCCTCCCAAGGTGGGTTGGAGCGTGCAATGCACAGAGCCGCAGAATCATGCGCAATGCCAGGGAGAAGGAGTTGGGTGCCTCCCCCCTTCTCTCCCTCCCCGGTCGCCTTTTCCTCCCTCCTTCCCTCACTCCCTCCCTGCTCAAGCTGCATGGCCGGTTCCCCAAGAGGAGGGGGCTCCCTGGAGCAGGGTGACGGGAACAGCAAGGAGGAGGGGGGGCGTGCAGCGCGGGGGGGGGGTGCTGGCTGCAGCCCCAGCTCTGCAGAGCTCCCCATTGCAGCTGGTGTGGAGGAGAAGGGAGGGAAGAGGAGGAGATGGCCCTTTCCAGAGCTCCGATGCACTTGCTCTCCACTTCGCCCGCCGCTTCCCACACTCCTGCCGATGACTCCGATCCCCGAGTGGGATGGCGGAGCTGTCAGCCTTTCACCCACTCGCCCTGCTTGCGCTCCTGCAGCTGAAATTCCTCTCTTCTCCCCCACCAGCCCTCCGTTCCTGCTGGTCTCCCTCCTTCCCCTGCCACCAACGACCAAGGTTTGCTTTGGGGGAGCAGGGAGGAGACTGCCTGTGTGTATTGCATGCCGGAATTGGTAACCTTTCCCCTCTCCCCCAATATTCTGAGTGTGGTTGATTTCCCCCCCCCCACTCCACAATTGAGTTTTAGGGTGCTGCAGGGTTCGCCCCCTAGCAAAATGCTCGTGGTCGTGATGATAGACGGAGAGGTTTGGGGAGTGGGAGTCTTGGATCTCTCAAAGTCCGGGAGGGGGGCGTGCTTCCCACTTAGAGGCACATTGCAGCAGCCCTACCCTCCCGGACCCTCTCATGGGAGTCGTGCTGTCTCAGTGGCAGAGGACATCCTTTGCATGCAGACGATCCCAGGAGCGGAGACCTTCAAGGCAGGGCTGCGGGTAGAAGTCCGGGGACCCACTCAGCAGAACGAGCAGGAGGAGGCGGGTCCGAATGCATCAGGGCTGGCTTACCGCGTTTTGGAGTGACGTAATACTAGGCTTCCCCCAAAGAAGCCACTAGGAGAACAGGGTGCAGGAATAGATGGGCCGTTGGCCTTATCCATCTAAAGAGAAGGGCTGCAGCTTAGCGCAGGAATGTCCCAGCTTCTCCAGGAATGTCCCCTTCCTGAAACCCTCTGCCAGCCAGGATGGACAATGCTAAGCTGGGTGGACCAATGATCTGACTCAATACAAGGCAGCTTCCTGCATTTCTGTGTAAAGGTGGGATGTTACAAAGACCATAAAGTCCATAATATAAAATCACCTCACTTCCCCCCTGGCTCCCAGATTCAATCGGGCTGAGAAAGGCCTCCTGTCTGAAACCCTCGAGAGATGCTGCCAATCAGTGTGGACAGTACAGAGCTAGATGGGAGACTGTTCTGACTCTGTAAAAGGCAGCTAGCTCTCTGTGTGCTTAAGTGGAGGCAGGATGTTGATCCCAGCCCATTATCCCCACCATGCAGCCCTTGGCTCTTGCTCTGATATGTGAAAGGTGCCACTGAAAACACCATTAGGGTGAAGGCTAAACCCACTCGCATCACGGCAGCCACTGAGAGTCGCACCTGCACCTCTGGTTGCCTATTTTTCTTCGTGTTTGGGTTATGCTGCAGCTGGGAGGGGGAACTGTTTTCAGCCCAAGGGCCATATCCCTTCATGGGCAACCTTCTGGGGCCACATAGCAGTAGTGAGCGGGGCCAGAGGCAAAGGTGGATGGAGCAACTCTCGCTTCGTGCAGAGGGCCACTGGAAAGCTGGAGGTTGCTGCACACACATGTACAAATATATTTACATCTTCCAATAGACACTATCATAGTGCAATGCATAGCTGTCAACGTTTTCCTTTTTTAAAGGGAAATTCCCTTATTCCGAATAGGATTCCTCGCAAGAAAAGGGAAAAGTTGACAGCTATGTGCAATGGCATTTTCAGCCAGGCGAAAGCATTTGAGGAAGTTGGTGGGTGTGTGGCCTGGAGGGAGGGGATGTGGCCTGGTGTTCAGGTTTCTAGCCCTTGTGGTGCAATGGGGCAAATTGTGGGGAGCTGAGGTGTATCTTAGAAAAGTGGGCCATCTGGGTGCATTTATTTTGGGAATCCACATAAAGAGGGAATGTATTATATCATTATTATTATTATTATTATTACTATTACTATTTTGTTCCCTACAAAGTGATTTACAGTTGAAAACATATGCATAAACGTATTAAGCCATAGAAAAGAAAAATTCCCATAACATTAACATTCCATACAAAATATTAAAAAACAGCCCCCACCGAACAATGTTAGAAAGCTTTGGCAGCACACTAACAATAAAATAGACCTAACTCAGTCTATGAAAGGCCTTGGGGCCAGGAGCATGTTTTCACCTGCCTCCCAAAAATATGTCAACAAAGGCATCAGGTGGACCTTGCTGTGGAGGGCATTCCGCAGGCAGGGAGCCATAACCAAAAAGGCCCCCTGCCATCCAGGGCTAGTTTTCAGCCGGAAATCACCTGAACTCAGGTTTGGCACCTCTCAGGTGGGTGTCATTGCCATTATAAGAGAACAAGGGAGGCGTTCATGGTGAGTTCTGGCACCTCTTTTTTTCTAGAAACATGGCACTCGTCATCACCCTCTGAGCCTCCCTGAGAGGAGGGCCCCCAAGAAGGGCCTCAGATGACAATCAGAGGGTCCAGGTAGGTTCATATAGGGAGAGGTATTCCAGAAGGTATGGCAGGGATGCTCATCTATCAAGACTAGAGACTGCCCTACCTTTTTCAGAAAGGTGGGGGGGATGCCAAAGTAACTCCTACCTACCTCTTGCCAAGCTCCAACCCTAGGTACTTAAAGTATTCTGGGCCCAAGTTGTTAAGAACCTTGTAAAGGAATACAAGACCCTTTTAATCAGCCCAATAACATAGGGAGACAGTGAAAGCTTCTAGGCACCAGAGTGCTGGTGGTAGCCTGTCCCCACGAGCAATTTATTGCATGTGTGAGTTTGTGTGTGTGTACACATACATCAGAATTATTATTTTTTAAGTCTGGCACAGCATTTAGGGTGACCTGATACAGAGGACAAGGCTTCTGTGCCCTTAATAGTCATACAGAAGAAAGAATTTTTGAAAGAGAAGCTTTTCTCACCCATGCATAACACTCTAATAGGTCTTCATTTGGAAAAGGAAAGGTGCTAACTTGTGCAATATTTTCTCTCTCTCTGTCTCTCTCTCTCTCTCTCTCTCTCTCTCCACTCAAGGAGTCTCAAGGTGAATTGAACCTGAGAAGTTAATGGCACTCTGTACATGGACCATGACATTCATGTCCAGCCAGCTTTTATAAGTAAAGAAAGGCCATTGCAATTAAGATATTAGGGAAAGGTATTCACACCAGATGCTGATGCTGCACTGTTTGACCTGCACAGCTAGGGACATTCCAGACATTCAGTGTCTCAGTGGGACAAAACTACTGGGAGATCCAGGGGATTTTGCAGCTTTAAATAGTGCAACCAGAAGCCCACAGTTAATTATTTCAATTAAATGGAATGCCAGAGCTATTATAGGTCTTGTCAGTGCCACCATTAAAGCTGTGCAACGTGATCCCTTGCAAATTTTCTCAGAAATAAGTGCTTTTGAATTAAATGGGGGGACTTTGTAGACCGGGTGCACAGGATTGCAGTCTTAGGCATAAAAGTGCCACTGTACACATTCACACACAAGTGACAAATGCCACAGTGTGTGCAATCACCCACAACCTACATGTGGGTTTCGTGCTATTTCCTACATGCAAATGCGTGCATATAAAAACAAAAAATGCATTTGTTAGTAGCTGCGGACAGCATTCTGAATCTGTCACAGTGACTGCAGGAGGGCAAGAAACGGGAGCACAGCTTCACAGAAGGGGACGTGTTTGCATGCAGATGGTCCCAGGTTCAGTCCCTGGTATTAAATGGGTCACATAGCAGTTAATGGGAAAGGCTTCTGCCTGAGGGCCCAGAAAACTACTGCCTCTCAGAGTAGATAATATATAGGCTAGACAACAGGTGGAAACCTGTGGGTCCTTGCAGCCTCCTAAACCTACTCCATCCTTCGATTCCATCAGAGTTTATAGAATCACAGAACTATAGGAACGTGTTCCCAAGCAGGAGTCACAGATGAAGGATCCCTGGCAGGTGGTCACCCAACCTCTGTTCAAAAACCTCCAATGAAGGAGAGCCTGCCACATTCCAGGGGAGTTCATTCCACTGTCACACAGCTCTTACCATCAGAAAGTTCTTCCTAATTTTAGTAGGAATCTTGTTTCTTTTCATTTGAATCCACTGGTTTGGGTCTTACTCTCTGGAGTAGCAGAAAACAAGCTTGCTCCACCTTCCATGTGACAGTCCTGCAGGTATGTGAAGATGTCTCTCTTATCCCTTTTCAGTCTCCTCTTCTCCTTCAACTATTCCTCATAAGGCTTCAGCTCCAGACACTCATTTACAGACTTACTGGCTTGTCAATATCCTTCCTCCTTGTTTCCTTGTGGCTGATTCCCCACCCCCACCTGCTTTTAAAACTGTTTTTCCACTTTCTACGTAGTTTCAGAACAATTAGCAGGATGGCTATTGATACAAATAAATTGATTTCCCCACCACATACACACACATTTTTTTCCTAGTTGTATGGCTTGGGGTTGAGGATAACGTGTTTCTTTCCACAGCTGTACAAGAATAAATTGGTACATTCCTGCTCTGCATGTGAGGCACTAAAGCATGGGTAGGCAAACTAAGGTCCAGGATTTGGCCCGATCGCCTTCTAAATCTGGCCCATGAACGGTCAAGGAATCAGCGTGTTTTTACATGAGTAGAATGTGTGCTTTTATTTAAAATGCATTTCTGAGGTATTTGTGGGGCATAGGAATTTGTTCATTTTTTTATTTTTCAAAATATAGTCTGGCCCCCCACAAGGTCTGAGGGACAGTGGACTGGCCCCCTGCTGAAAGAAGAAGAGGAGGAGGAGGGAGGAGGAGTTTGGATTTGATATCCCGCTTTATCACTACCCTAGTCTCAAAGCGGCTTACAGTCTCCTTTCCCTTCCTCCCCCACAACAAACACTCTGTGAGGTGAGTGAGGCTAAAAGACTTCAAAGAAGTGTGACTAGCCCAAGGTCACCCAGCAGCTGCATGTGGAGGAGAAGGGAACTGAGCCCGGTTCACCAGACTACGAGTCCACTGCTCTTAACCACTACACCACACTGAAAAAGTTTGCTGACCCCTGCACTAAAGTCAGAAAGATATTGCTTCCTTTACAGAACCATAGCTGCATTGATCTGCTGTACCAAAAAATAAATAAATTTCTGTGTTCTTTAAAAGAAATTGAAACTCAGTGGGACTTTTACTTCTAAGTGGACCTCAATCTGAGGTAGCAATGGTGAAAATTCAATCAGGGTGGTCTTTATTCCAGATTAAATAATCTGGGGCACTTTTGTTGCTGGCTCCGCCCACCACCAGCTCTGGCTCCACGCACTACTGCCCTGTGACTCCCACAGATCACCCCCTAGGATTTCCACCCCAGTACTAAAAATTGGCAGAAAGGGACTGTAGGTCACTTGACCAAGCGTCTGCTTTTCATGCAGAAAGTCCCTGTGGCATCTTCAGGGAGGGCTGGGAGCAGGGCCATGAGGCAAGGGGAGGCAGTCACCTCTGACAGCAGATCTGGGGGGCCCTGCCACTGCACCCTGGCTGCAGCTGTGACCCCACTGCCACACCTGTGTCCTCTCTGCCCACACTGCCACCGTGCTTTAAATGTATTTGGGAATGAGGCCAATGACATGTTCCAGAATACACCCCTCTGTCCCATTCCCCCCCCCTAATTCTGGTCCAGCAAGACTCTTTTTGCATGTTTTTGAGTTGTGGCAACAAGGCCCCAAGGCCAGCCAAGACCTTCTAGACAAAAGTTCCTAGAATCAGGGTCCCAAACCCTTTGCAATTTGCTTTCCTTGCAAAAAGAGGAGACTTTGGGAGGAGGGGTGGGGAGAAAAAGCACCAAGTCAGCTCTTAATCCCTGGATCTGAAGTGAAAGCTTGCAAATTCCCTTCCAACAGCCTGATCACCTTGTGACTCAGATGGCATTCTTCTCATTGGGCTAAAAACAAAAACAAAAATAGGACAGAAGTGTCTAGACTCCTTGTATTAATTTATATTTTATCATCATCAACATCATCATCATCATCATCAATATTATTCCAGCCAAATGCCCTGATAAGAAAACTGTCTTAAGGGGGGGGGCTTTTACAACCTGAGGGCCACCTTCCTTTTTCAGAAACCTCCTGGGAGCCACATGCCAGTGGTGTGTAGGTCCAGAGGCAAAGTGGGCTGAGCAAGGAATATACCATTTACCTTTGTAAGTTAAGCTAATTTCTAAAAACATGCGCACCACCCTCTCTACCTTCCATCCAGGGAAGCTAAAGGCAGTTTCAGTGCTGAAGGACACATTCTTGCCAGGCAAAAATACTCGGGGGATGAAGCCAGTCCAGTGAGGGGTGTGGTCTGCAGAGAATTCCAAGGGCCAAGTAGAGAGGCCTGGAGGGCCGGAGGTCTTCCACCCCAAATCTAATGTCAAGGCAAAGACAGCCTGAGGCTTTCTAGAGTCTAACCTAACACAAGACATGCTCAAAATCTGCCACCCAAGGCAGGTGAGGCGACATTACAGGTGGCCCAGTCAACCAAAATGTGTGTGTGTCAGACCCTCCAAGTGTCCCTGTTTTCTAGAGACAACCCTGATTTAGAGAAGCCATCCCGGTTTCTGATTTGATCCCAGAATGCCCCACTTTTCCTTAGGATGTTCCTATTTTCATTGGAGAAATGTTGGGGGGTAATGGAGTTATCTGACCCCCCGAGCCCTCCTGTATAGGGAAGTTTTTAAAAAAATGTTTAATGTTCAATTATGTTTTTATATATGTTGGAAGCTGCCCAGAGTGGCTGGGGCAGCCCAGTAAGATGTGTGGGGTATGAATAGAAAAATTATCATTATGGAATAAGGTAAAGGTACCCCTGCCCGTACGGGCCAGTCGTGTCCGACTCTAGGGTTGCGTGCTCATCTCGCTCAAGAGGCCGGGAGCCAGCGCCGTCCGAAGACACTTCCGGGTCAAGTGGCCAGTGTGACGAAGCTGCAGCTGGCGAGCCAGCACCAGCGCAGCACACGGAAATGCCGTTTACCTTCCCGCTATAAAGCGGTACCTATTTATCTACTTGCACTTAGGGGTGCTTTCGAACTGCTAGGTGGGCAGGAGCTGGGACCGAAAGACGGGAGCTCACCCCGCCATGAACAAACTACAGCTCCCAGAATCCCTTAGGGGGGATGCCATGACTGTTAAAAGTGTCATCATAGTGCTTTAAATGCATGGTTTGAATGTGGCCGAACTCTATCCTCCAGCATCGTTAAACAAAGGCCCAGAATGAGGTGGCCTCAACCAACACCTCTTCCCACTTCCCAATCCAACCAACAAGGCAACATCAGGGATGTGGGTTGGGCTACCAATGAACTTTGCCAATTCCTCAAAACTATCATTACGAGAGCAAAACAAGCCCTCGAATGAGATTTTGGAAGACATCAAGTAAGTTTTGAGATTTTATTTTAGCTCATTGCGTCTTTCCCTCCTCTCCTCTTTCCCTAGATGATCAGTGGTTCATCACTGACTAACTGTCACAGCTGGCTTGAGGGAGGAAACTATTTTTGATCTTCCAGTACCAGTCAGAATGATCCACCTGTGATTATGACTTTTTTTCTGGGGGGGGGGGGATAAAGCGATGTGTTAACTCATGCAGAATGGGTCAATTGAATCATATTAGCAGTTCTTCCTCCTGCTAGCACATTTCCCCAACATACCGTATTAGTCATCCGTCCCACTAATAGACTCACTTGCACAACATTCGCTCTATCAGACGGCAACAATTGTCTGTCGTGTCTTATTAACCTCCTATACAGCTTCAACTTGGGTAATATAATGCCCCGGTCTTATCTTGTCAATTACCTTTCCAACGAAACCCTGGCTTGGGTCGCTCCTTCCCTCTCCTCTCTAAGAACATAGGAAGCTGTCTTATTATGAGTCAGACCACTGGTCCATCAATTGGCAGTGACTCTCCAGAGTTGCAGGTGGGGATCTCTATCTACTCCATCCTTATCTGGAGAGGCTGATGAGGACTGAACCTGGGACTTTCTGCATGTAAGCCAATGCGTCTAACCACTGGGTTGCATGCTGTGGGAAACTGGGAAATCACAAGACTACCCCCAGCCAGGGTCTCGTGTTCTGTTGGTCTATATTTGGGGATCACTTTTAGAAAGTTGGTGTGCATCACCAGGAAGGCAATGGATAGAAGATGAAAAAGACCTGCATGAGAGGCAGGCCAGAGAGGCTTCCTTAGCATGTGAGGCTGAGGGAAGAGAAAGATGAAAATGGGGATATCTAAATAATAACAATAATGATAATGTTATTATTTATACCCTGCCCATCTGACTCAGTTGTCACAGCTACTCTGGGTGGCTTCCAACATATATAAAAGCATTTGTTGTTGTTGTTGTTTAGTCGTGTCCGACTCTTCGTGACCCCATGGACCAGAGCACGCCAGGCACTCCTGTCTTCCACTGCCTCCCACAGTTTGGTCAAACTCGTGCTGGTAGCTTCGAGAACACTGTCCAACCATCTCATCCTCTGTCATCCTCTTCTCCTTGTGCCCTCCATCTTTCCCAACATCAGGGTCTTTTCTAGAGAGTCTTCTCTTCTCATGAGGTGGCCAAAGTATTGGAGCCTCAGCTTCACGATGTGTCCTTGCAGTGAGCAGTCAGGGCTGATTTCCTTCAGAATGGATAGGTTTGATCTTCTTGCAGTTCACTGGAGTCTCAAAAGTCTGCTCCAGCACCATAATTATATAAAAGCATAATAAAGCATTAAACATTTTTTTAAAAAAATAACTTCTCTATACAGGGTTGCCTTCAGATGTCCTCTAAAGGTTGAATGGTTACTGATCTCCTTGGCTTGGGGCGGGCACATAACTCCATACCCTCCAACATTTATCTGATAAAATTAGGGGTGTCCTAAGGAAAAGCAGGACATTCTGGGATCAAATCAGAAACCGGGACAGCTTCTGTAAATCTGGGACTGTCCCTGGAAAATAGGGACACTTGGAGGGTCTGGGGGAGGGGCTTCTTTCCCCTGGAAGCAGCCAGGTTGCCACCAGTTGCACCTGTGTCCTCGTAAGGAGCAATATCTGTGAATCGCAATAAGGTGAAGCATAATAAAACGAGTTGTGGCTGTATATAAATTTTGTTTAATATAATTCTTTTTTAAAAAAGTTCTCAGGGTTGCAGTGCCTTCAGTGAAGGCAAAAGAAGACCGCTACAGCAGATGCCTGACTCCACCGTGTCTGGAGGGCATCAGGTGGAGGACAAATGAGTTTTTCAGTGTTGACTGGAGCCAAGGATTGGGCTTGGCATGGGGTGAATGGAAGCTGACAGCGCAGGGCTTCTCTGAATGTTATCTCCCCCCATTAATGAAGCCCTGCAGAAGTACAGCAGGTCCAAGGCAGACAGTGACAGAGAGGATCTTTGGCAGGTGTCTTCCATTTCCTCCATCACTGAAACGCAAGCCTGGGCTGGGAGGCAGCCATCTTGTCAAGGTCTAATGTTTCCACTGTGCTGCCACTCACTGACTGAGGGGGAATCAAAGGGTTTTAAAGCTGCTGCTATTGAAATAGGTTTCTCTCTCTCTCTCTCTTTCTCTTTATACACACACACACACATCTGGCAAAGAATTAACTGTGAGACGGGTAGGTCAGCCCTCAGCCAAGTCCAGGGACAGGCCTATAGCTGGGGGTCCAGTTCAGGCAGAGAATGCTGGCCCCAGGTCTGAGAGGAGCCTGGGCAAATTTGATGTCCTACTTGTGCTGTCATTGCAGCAAAGCAAAAACAAAAATCAGATAAATCTACTCCCACTAATGGGCAACCCTTGAGAAATTTACTCTAGTAATAGAGAATTCATTCAACTATATTTTCTTGTTAGTTTTCAGCCTGAGGCTGGCATGTCTTAAGTATTTGTTAAATGACGTCTTTGTATTTCATTTTCCTTTTTTCCCCCTTATCTGTGTATTAGGAAGTATGGTCATGATCCAGCCAAATTCAAGCATTTTGGATTATTTCAATGTACAAATTAAACCTTTGTTTAACCCTATCTCTTGCTGAAATAAATTGGATTAAAGGTTGTGATTCAGCAGGATTGATTTACAAGGACACATGCATAGAGTCAGACTGCAGAAGGATTGGATGGTGGAGAGTTTGTGCCACACATTTTTATACTTCATATTTATGGATTTTCTTATATGCTTTTGTTATCTCTCTCTCTCTCTCTCTCTCTCTCTCTCTCTCTCTCTCTCTCTCTCACTCTCTCTCTCTCTCTCACACACACACACAAATGTCACTATGGTTTATGGTAACTTACAACATAACCAAGGCAGCAATCTTACAATACTTCCCTGGAGGTAAGTCCTATTGAATTCAGTGGGACTTACTTCTGAGTAGATAGGATTCCGCTATAAATTTGAAATTTGATCTTACCTGACAGCTACATGCTTTCTGACAGTGCTACGCTTTGCATCTCTCACTCTCTTTTTTAATACAGAAAATATTTGCAACCCTCTCAGTGATGCTGTATGAAGAAGGACCATCGCTCACTGAGAGCACCGGCTTTACATGCAGAAGGTCTCGTTCAATCCCTGGCTAGGGGTTGGGAAAGTTTTTCTGTGTGAAACCCTAGAGGGCTGCTGCCAGCCAGTGTTGATAGTACTGAATTAGATGGTATGACTTGGCATAAGTCAGTTTCCTATTTTCCTATGCGCCACCAGGAACATAGGAAGCTGCCTTGTGTCGGGTCATTGGTTCATCTAGTTCAGTATTACCTATACTAATTGGCAGTGGCTCTCCATGGTCATATTTTAATTAATAATGTTTTAATGCCCCGGTGGATTTGTTATTCTGCATTTCAATTATGTATTATAGTTGTAAGCCACTTAGAAGATGTTTGGGCATATAAGGGGTATATAAAAACAACATCTTCTTACTTCTCATATGAATGGGCTGAAGCATTGCAGCTTCATTGGGATTGGATATTGCTGAGCTGTGCCAGGATCATTTGTTTTCTTTCTAGTATCCAAGGTACCAGTGCAGTGCAGCATCTTCACATGTGACCTCCTTGCATATGTGGTGACTTTCCTTTATTTATATATAAATATTTATTGGAATTTTCAAAAAATAAAGAAAAAACAGAAAAAAACAATTAAAAACACATAAGATTTACATTTCTTACTGTCAATGACCAATTTCCTTGACTTCCCCACACCTCCCCTTCTTGTATTCCAGTTCCAATTTTTAGCTCAGCAAGTTCTTGTCCCCAAACTTTACCTTATTTTCTCTAATTCATTTTAGTTAACCAATTTTAACTTATAAACCTCAATCTTTATACATCAATACTTATTCTTAAAAATCTTTTTCTAAGGTCGGCCCCAATTCCCTTCCCCGAATTCCCCATTTTTATGTTAGTGGCAAAACAAAATTAAATGAAACAGAATATAATTGTACACTCTTTGGATTCCCAAAGCCCCACCACCCCCTTTCCCGGTTTCAAACCCCAACAAAAGTCCATCAGTCCATCTGCAATCAGCCTGGCGACCTCACGTCCGAGGCTCTTAATTCTCTCTCAGTTCCTCTCTGCCGGTTTTTTTGATAGTCCTTTATATTGAACTCCAAATCTCGAAGAAGCTCTGTCCCAGTAAGGTCCATGTTTCTTCCAGCCAGGCCTCCATATTTAAAAGTGGAGCCAAAATCTTGTTTCTTACTTCTCTTAAGTCCAAATGTCCCAAAAGCTCCAGTTTCCACTTTAGCCAGGTTTGTATTCCATAGGTCTTCAGATCTCCACATAGGGAGATCTCTCCATTCTCCATTCTTCAATTCAAACCAGATTTTCATCATCCTGATCTTATTTTCCTTTATATCCATCTTAACCGGCCTCTGGCTCTCCTCAATCATCTGTGGCATTATAGCTCCTCCTTCTTTTTCCTTCAAATCATCATGTTCCTCTTTCATCACATTCTCAAATTTCTCAAATTTCTTTTCTTGTTCAGCTGCAAAAATTTTAAGTTCAACTGCAAAACTTTCCTGTTCAGCTGCAAAGACTTGAGTCAAGTCCCTCCCAGGCTCAGTAACTTTATTTACTGTTCCATTCAATATTGTAACATTTGTAGCCAAAACATCATTCTGTTCCTGCAACTTTCCCAAGAGAAAAAAAGTCCTCTCCAGTTCAGCCAGTGTTTTTCCACTTACAGCCATTTTTGTAATGTCCTAAACCCCCTCTAGAGGGATTCTGGTTTCTTAGTATCTTCCAGTTCCAACCCAAAAGTCAAGTTAGCCTTTTCTTCTTTATTTTTAACAATTTGTTACCAAATTGTAACGAATATAACCAGCAAAGACAACAGAAACAAAGTTCTCCTTTTTCCCCAACTTTGACAGCTAGTTTGACAGCTGTCAAAGTCTTCTATGTCTCTTCCGCAGGCTCTCTCACCGATCGCTCCCGAGTCTTGGGGGAGGGGTGAATTCCGCTCTCAATGTTAGCTCTTATCCTCCAGCACAATCACTTATATTGCCAAAACGTGGAGTTAATTGCTTTTATCCACAAGAAAGAAAGGTATTCTCTCAACCTTAGTTGTAAAATCCTTGCTTTAAGATGTTTACAAGGCGGGTAGGCGGACTTCCTCTTTACACCTTACCCGGTCGTGCCTAATTCCCAAAAAAAAATTCCCTTTTAAGTCCAATTTCCGTATTACTCACGGGTTGTTACTTTTAGTCCAAATGTTCAGAGAAAGAAGTCAGCGCTCTCCGTCCATGGCATGCGGCTTCACTCAGTAGGGGAAGCAGTCGACTCACAGCACCGCACCGCTCTCCGTCCCCCGTTCCGAAGCCTTTAAAAAGGCTCCTTTGCGGGTGGGGGGCGCAAATGGTGCCCGCCGAGTCACCAGGTCCACAGGCTTCAGCGCCTGTGGTTTCTGAGGGTCCCCGCGTCGCCGCCGCGGCAGGACCCGACCCCTACTAAGCTGATTCCCTCCGGAGCTCAGAGGGAATCCGCCATTAGGCGATGGCGCTAACCCGGAAGTCCGCATATGTGGTGACTTTCCATTGGTCTTGGAATACAAAATCTGAAGTTGCTTAGCATAAAAAAGAGTTTCTTAATCATTATGGTCTTCGTTACAGCATGCATGCAGGTAGAGAGGATCAGCAAGTGTAGATTGCGTGGGTGGAATCTTTTAATGAACGTTTACCTATGAGACAGACCAACTCGTGAAGAGCTCCATGACCTGGAGCATGGAAGGACGATTTAGAGGAGATGGGTAAAAATGGTAGGAGAGAAAAGCAACAGTGACCTTACTATGGGTGTCTGCTAGAGACCGCCAAGCCAGATTGAAGACTCGGATGATGCCTTCCTAGAGCAGATTACCAAGCATTCAAAAAGAAGAGATACAGTGATCATGGGAGAATTCAACTACCCTGATATCTGTTGGAACTCAAACCCTGCCAAGAATCTAAGGTCTAACAAATTCCTCCATTGCGTCGCTGACCATTTCATTTCCCAGAAGGTGGAAGAAACAACAAGGAGAACATCTTTCTTGTACTTGGTCCTCACCAACTTGGAACATCTGAATGATGAAAAAGAAATACTGGAAACTATGGAAGGAAGTGATCATGTCCTCTTGGGTTTCATAATACAGAGGTAAGGGAAAGTTGAGTGTAGTTGGACATCCACTCTGCATTTTAAGAAGGCTGATTTTAAAAATGCTTAAGGAACTTCTGGGTGAGATCCCATGGTGAGAGACCCAGCATGGGTTTCTCTAAAACAAGTCATGCCAGATGAATCTCATTTTTTTCTTTCTTTTTAATAGAGTTACAAGTTTGGAGGATATGGGGAATGCTGTGGACATAGTATATCTTGATTTCAGTAAGGCTTTTGACAAGCTGGAACATGTGCAGAGGAGGGCAACCAAGATGATCAAGGGTTTGGAAACCAAGCCATATATGACAAATGGTTGAGGGAGTTGGGTATGTTAGCCTGGAAGAGAGGAGACTGAAAGGAGATATGATAGCCATCTTCAAATATCTAAAGGGACATCACATGGAAGATGGAGCAAATTGTTTGCTGCTGCTCCAGAGGCTAGGACCTGAACCAATGGCTTCAAGTTACAAGAAATGAAGTATTTTCTGATAGTAAGAACTGTTTAGCAATGGAACAGACTCCCTTGGATGGTGGTGGATTCTCCTTCATCAGAGGTTTCTAAGCAGAGGTTGGATGGCCATCTGTCATGGACGCTTTAGGTGAGATTCCTGCTTTGCAAGGTTTGGACTAGATGACCCTCAGGGTCCCTTCCAACTCTACAATTCTATGAATACAACAAATCCCCAAGAGCTTTCTATGGGCAGCTTAGATGAAGGTTTTATCCTTATACAATGGCTGCATAAGGGCAGTACAGTGGGTGGCACATTTCCCCAGTGCTTTCACCAGAGGCCATTCCTCTCTGTTTATACCATCGATAGTCTTTCACTGTGTTTGTATCAAGAGTTGCCTTGAGATCCAGCAATGGGTGTTGATTCCAGAAAGACCCAATTTGCTTGCTAGCACAAAGCACAGAAGGACAGTAGAGGGCGACATTTGAAATCACATACAACTAATAGATTTTCAAAATAATGATGGTGGTGGTAGTGGAGAAAGGTAGTTTAGTAATGACTGGCCTTCTTCCTTTCCTGCATGTTGAGAGACCCTCCTGTGCTCCCATTTCTCAAGCAACAGAACAGCTTTACAAAAATTCTCTATCAGTATCTATCACTCAGCCAACAAGAACATCCATAGCCCAATGGATGTGGCTGGGTTCTGTGAATGGCAGGCTGGCTCCTGGAGGAGACACAGCTCAATGGCAGAGCACATGCTTTGTACCGAAGGGGTCCTTCCTTCCTTCAGTCCCTGGCATATGCAGGTAGCACTGGGAAACACTCCTAGCTGAAATGCTGGAGTCCCACTTCCAGTCAGTTTAGGTTAGGTGTGGGGAACCAAGGTCTGCAAAGTTGTTGCTGGACTACAGCTCCCATAATCCTTGACCATTTGTTGGGTTGCCTGCAGCTTATGGGACCTGGAATCTATCCATGATGGCTATGTTGGACTTTCGTTGTTGGAGGCAGTATACCTTTGAATACTATCTTCTGGGAATCACAAGAGGGGAGAATGCTGTTGTGCCTATGTTCTGCTTGCAGGTTTCTCATGGGTATCTGGCTGGCCACCATGAGAACAGAGTGCTGGACTATGTGGGGCTTTGGCCTGATCCAGCTGGGCTTTCCATCTGTTCACCATCCTTGGTAGACAGTGCTGAGCTAGGTGGACCAATGTTACGTCAGCATCCTCTGTTCCTTGCTTCAGCTGAAATATGAGGCAGATGAACCCATCTTGCTCTGAGGGTTCCTTGAGGGCTGCATCACCACACATAACCATTATCCTCCCAACCATCCTGTGACGTAGGTTAGGCTGACACACTGTGACTTGGCCTGTCAGCTTCATGGCCAAGTGAGGATTTGAACCCTGTTCTCCTAGGTTCTAGTCCAGCACTCTAACCACTACACTGCACTGGCTCTCATTGGAACGTTTGGTTTCAATGTCCTTCAGATTAGCTTTTGCTTTCTCCCAGGTACTTTACATGTGTGACTTTACAAGATCTCTCTGCCTGGGAAGCAGGACCATGAATAGCTCACTGTGGAGTTTCCCAGAGCCTAAGAAGTGACTTCTTTAAAAAGCACAGCTGCTTCTCTAGTGACTTCAGAAACTATATAAAGGTTTTTCACAGGGTCAGTAAATTATATCATTGTTAAGACTAACTGGTACACAAAAAGCTGCCTCACTCAGGATTTAATACACACCCACTTCCAGTGAACATACTTTTTCTTTTTCTGTTCTTAATTTGCAATGCTATATATCCACCAGGATTTAGCAGATCTGTGCCATGGCACTTCAGCTCCCCCCCCCCAAATTCTCTATTCCACACCTTTAATTTACATTGAGAAGATCAAGAAATGGGAGGAGGACAGAATCATTTTTTACATATTTAAATACACAGAGAGATTATTATTTTTTAAATTTCAACAAAGAGGGGAAACAAATAGGCATTTTGAGTTGGGGCACTTTGTTGAATTACTTCAAGGAGTTTGGTGCAGTATCACCCCTTATATTCACAACAACCCTGCAAAGTAGGTTAGGGTGGGTGAAGTACCACATAATGCAAGTCAAGGCTGAGCAAGGAGTTGAACTTTGGTCCCATGGAGCACTGTGACCACCACACTATACTCTCTCTCATGGTCTGAAGCCTTGCTTAGTTTTGTCTGTTGATTATTTCAGCGTTACAGTTGGATGGAGGAATCCCATGCAGTCTGAGCCCAGCCAGAACTGTGTGGCATGCTTTCAGGTTACATAGAGGTATGTTGCAAACAAAATAAAAGCAACATCTATTAGTCGCATTTTAGGGAGCTCAGGAAAGTGTGCACAGTCTCCCCGCCTTCAAATTCATAGCAACCCTGTGAGGCAGATAAAACGGAGGGCCCCTCCAGATGACCTATTTACCAAGCATTCATCCCGATTTGCCTGCACAAAGCTTAGGCGGAGGCTAGAATATATATCTGGCCTTTGCTGAGCATTCATTAAAAGTCTGATCTTTTGCAGAAGCAAGTTTGTTGCGCAAGACTATAATTGCACAACCTGGATTTGCCAGTAAGCAATTGAATCCCATCCAAAAGCATTTGCATTCTGTTTTTTATTGACCATTCATTCTGACTTGTTACGGAGGAGGTAGACAACAATAAGCATCCATCCTGATTTGCTTGCATGGATAATAAAGGGAGGAAATTTTGCTATACTTGTCCTGAATATTATTGTATACATTTTTCATACTTGCTCAGTGTTTGTTCTTTATTTGTATTCATTTCCCCCTTATTACACATATATTTTTAACTTCGTTCAGTCAATTGTTATTATGTACTTGATTTGATGTTTAAGATTTACCAAAACTTAATAAAAAAACTAAACATCCATAAAATCTTCTGACTTCAATATGACCAGAATGAAGCATAATGTACAAAGATAAGAGTCATATGCAGTGTTCCACCCACTTTTACCCCACTAATAACATGTGGCCCATGATGGAATGTAGTCCTTTGTCTCAAACAGCTTACCCACTCTGCCTCTAAAATGACTTGCATTGGCCTAAGTCATACTATTCCCCAGTTTGGGGGACATGGGAGAGACTATAGCTCAGAATATTTTGAGCTGAACTGGAAGAAGCTTGTGTGCCACTACTTAACACACCCAGCGAAAGTAAACTAACAGTAGAGAGGTCTGATTAGCCTTTGTGTGATGCTTGAGACAAAGGTGACATCAGATGCACATTGAGTTCCTCCTAATATCATTTTTATTGTACATCTGTGATGCTATTGGAGCAGTTATACTTGACTCTGCTTTCAATACTGTTTGTGTTTGCAAAGTGCATGAAATATAATGTTTATATGCCTTGAAGTTTTTTTGCGGGGACAAGTGTAAAGGTTTGCACTTGCAAAGTAGATAAGTTTGCATTAGGCAGGAGGTTTCACTCTGGTAAATGCGGCAGAAAAGGTTGGATGTTTCTATTTCAGTCTTTAAGTGAACTGATGAGTCATCGCTGGAAACCCGAACAATCTCTCTTCAGGGAAGAAGAAACCTGAGACCTCGGAGTCTAAGTCACTAATGGAACCATCCACAAAGATGGAACAGGCAAGTTGCTTAAGATCTCTCTCTGGGACCAGACAGAGGAACGTTTATTGAATTGTACTGAGGACTAAAAAGAAGATACAACCACATTGCTTGCTTGATTAAGAGCAATGTGTTATAATTAAACTCTATACAATACAAAGTAACTATTTTAAGACTTTGCTGCAGTAAACCTTTGAAACTCATTCTTGTGGTGGAGAGCAGTTTATTTTCTACTCTACATAAGGTCCAGATCAGGAATTCTGTTGCAACAGAATCCAACAAGACATACAGCTTTGTTTCCAATTGGTGCATGTGCTTTAGCTTTCTGCTGAAATCCTGTAACTTTTTATACCACAAATGTTCGGGGGGGGGGCATGCATGTCTTGCATTGTTGTGCTATAGTTCACGAATGTCCTTCCAGTTGGCAATAATTCAATAATGCTGAGGATGCATCACAGGACAACTAATAAAGTGGAATGGTGTGTGAGCAGAGCAGTATAAATACACCACCAATGCAAGATTATGCATCCATGGCATGTTGCAGACTACACCTGCAAAGAAGCACCATTCTGGAGGGATCCACTGTCTGCCTAGGCCAGTGGTTTGAAGTGGCCATTGACTTGTTTGATTGTTTGTTCCTTGGGTTGCTTGTAAGCCTGCAGCAGTCACTGGAACAAGGGAACCAGAAACATTTTAATGAACACAGGGGACTGATGCCTTCAGGCCTTTTGGAGCTCGAGAATCCCATCCCAGAACAGAAGATGTTGCATAGGAAAACAAGCAAGCTTAACAGAAAGAAATGATTGTGCCTGATCTGCATGACATGGGTCTACAGACCCCTGCAAAGAAGAATAGGAGGGTTGTACTTGCAAGAGAGATACGAGATACAGTGGTTGATGGGAGGCTTAAACTGTTCCCCACTTGTGGCTTTTCTCTGCAATGCTCCACACCCCTGTGACATTTTTCCTTGTGTGGTGTGGGAATGTTAGCTGGGAGGGAGGGAAGGGATATAGGGGCAAGTCTGTGGTGGGTAGAGAGTTCAGTGCAACCTCTCCTCTCTCTTTCTCTCTCACCACTGCGTTCCCTTCTCCTCCAAATTATCCTGCCAATTTGCATTACCCAGGATTCCCAGGCCTGCATTTACCACAAGAAGCATACATCAGCTTGTACTTGGGGGAATGTCGTGGGGCAATGGAGAGGAGAAGATTTATGAGAGGGGAGAGTAAACTGGTTATGTCATTGAAGGCATCGTTTAATCAGCTAGGAGCTGCATTGGCCCTTTATTGCATTGGTTTTTCCATCTCAGCAGCATTATGCTGAGCACTGATAGATGAATCAGTATAAAGGTGTCAATCCCGTCCTCAGATGTGGAGGCATATATATCTGGTCTGCAGAACATACAAAGAAGGAGTGGCTTCAACATCCAACTGCAGGAGCACCTGCCAAGGGCCCACGGGGCTGGCAGCTATGTCAAATCGAGCCCACTTGCTACCCCAAATTCAATTTTTACCTGGCAGTGGGTGTCTGGCTTCAGTTTCAAAATGTCCCAGGTTGCAGTGCTGTGGATATCCTGTGGAAGCCACATTGTTCAATTCAACAATCGCAGTGGAGGCAGACTGGACGCCACAACAGTGCCGCTATTCGCAGCCTTGACGGAAGTTCAACAGAACATATCCACAATGCTCAGGCCCTATGGACGGCAGGTGCAGCCCAGTTGATGGTGCCACTTTAGGCTGCTGCCCGGTTGGCTTTGACCCATGACAGGGTCTTCTCAGTGGTGGTTTCCCTGCTTCTGGAATGCCCTCCCTGGGCATTGACTTTTGAGATAAGTTTAAAGACTTTCAACCTCAGGTTAAGTACTTAATTCGTTCCGGAGGTCTGTTCTTAACCTGAAAGTGTTCTTAACCTGAAGCACCACTTTAGCTAATGGGGCCTCCCGCTGCCACCGTGCGATTTCTGTTCTCATCCTGAAGCAAAATTCTTCACCCAAGGTACTATTTCTGGGTTAGCAGAGTCTGTAACCTGAAGCATCTGTAACCTTTAACCCGAGGTACCACTGTATATAAGGTGAAAGAGGTGTCTAAAGAGAGTTCACTGGCAAGATAAGATTCATGATCCCAACCAAACATCGTGCTGCCTTTACTCCAGAGATCCTGCCTGCCTTCTCCCAAAGCTTGAGTCTCTTAATCCCAGGGTTGTGGGTTCAAACCTTGCATGGGGTGAAAGATTATTGCATTGCAGGGGGTTGGACTAGCTGACCCCTGGGGACACGTCTAACTCTACAATTCTATTAATCTATTATTCTCCCAGTGGCACAGCAGTGTGGGCACACTGGGAAACCTTGTGAATAATTGCCGATCAATATTTAGTAGTCATTAATGCAGAGCTCCTGAATTCCACAGCTTGTATTATTTATATACTATCATCCTGGTCCTTTACAGAGTAACCAAAGCGGAAACAAATGATCCCTGCCCCGAGCAGCTTACAATCTATGTGTTTGGCCCACAGGACAAGGCTATGAGCAGAAGAAAGTCAAAGTAATTTTAACCTGTTGTAGCATTTTAACTTCTGTGTGTTTTAAAGTAGAGTTGCAGTAAATCTTTCTTGATCTTATCACTTTATCTTTTTGGTAAATTGCTTTGAGGGTTTTGTTTTGTTTTTACAATCAAGTGATGTATAAATTTTATCAAACAAACAAACAAATGGGATGTGGCGCTTTGTATTTTACAGAACTAGCATTTACCAGCTGCTAAAAGCCTAAGAACAGAAGGATAGCCTGCTGCATCAGGCCCATGGCCCATTTAGACCAACAACCTGTTCTCACGGTGGCCAACCAGATGCCTGCAAGGGAACACAGCCATCATGACTACTAGCCATCGATAGCCGTCTCCATGAATTTGTCTAATCCTTTTTTAAACCCATTTGAGTTGGTGGCCATCACTGCCTCCTGTGCGAGTGAGTTCTGTAGTTTAAGCCCTTTCTTTTATCTGTCCTGAATCTTCCTTCCTTGAGCTTCACTGGGTGTCCACAATTTCTAGAGTTATGGGATGTCAAGGAGATAAAGAACTACACAACTTTTAGAAGACACCTGAAGGCAGCCCTGTATTGGGAAGTTTTTAATGTTTGATGCTTTACTATGTTTTTATAAATGCTGTAAGCCGTCCAGAGTGGCTGGGGAAACCCAGCCAGATGGGCATGGTATAAATATTATCATTATTATTATTATTATTATTATTATTATTATTATTATTGAAAAACTACTATAGTTTGACCTGTCTTTCCCCCCCCCCCCCAAGCTATCTATGGCTTGCTTTCTTCACTGCAGAACCAAATTGCCTTCACCCCAGCCGGATTACTTCTTAACAATGCCTAGTTCTTACATGCATTGCTTCCTGAGGTCCGATCTCCTGTCCTCGCTTGCCGCATAGAGGAAAAGACCAAGTAGAACCGAAAGTTCTATAAAGAGCAGCTCTCTACTTCTCTCCTTCCTCTGTCTTCCTCCTTTCCCCTAGGAGCACATGGCCTAGAAAATAAATGCCACAGAAATACAGGAGCAGATCTGACAGGCTGCCTTTCCCTTCCTCACCCCATTTCCTCACATGCCCTTCTCTACAAGCAACTTCTAAGTGTTGGAGATTCTGTTCTGCAAGGGAAGGGTGTTTGTTTTGCTCCAAGAGACAATGATGAAAGAAGTCCGGGGGGGTGGGGGGGTGAAATTAAAAATGCAATATCCTCATGACACAATGAAATTGATTTTAAACCAGCTTACCCAGCCCATCGGTAATCCTGTGAGTTGTGGGCCTTCCCACAAGTCTAGGAGATTGCTCTCCTAGGCAGTATTTTTGATTTATTCAAAGCAGAGCAGCAAGATTGGGTAAGTCTAATTGGTAGTTTAGACAACGGAAGCCTTCGTAGCTGATCAGTGGAGGCATTTGGAATAGGAGAGGGCAGGGGATTTTAAAAGGTGGGGGGTGAGAGGTAAGGGCACATACATTTCTTTTCGGAGGCTATTTTGGTCTTGCTGAGTTTCAGACAGCACTCACATACACCATGGCAGATTTAATAATAATAATAATAATAATAATAATAATAATAATTTATACCCCGCCCATCTGGCTGGGTTTCCCCAGCCACTTTGGGTGGCTTCCAACAAACACTAAAATACAATAACCTATTAAACATTAAAAACTTCCCTAAACAGGGCTGCCTTTAGATGTCTTCTAAAAGTTTGGTAGTTATTTTTCTCTTTGACATCTGGTGGGGGGGGGTCGTTCCACAGGGCGGGTGCCACTACCAAGAAGGCCCTCTCCCTGGTTCCCTGTAACTTGGCTTCTCACAGTGAGGGAGCCGCCAGAAGGCCCTCGGCGCTGGACCTCAGTGTCCGGGCAGAATGATGGAGGTGGAGACGCTCCATCATTTTAAAGCCTTAAACAACTCAGGCCCCAAATATCTGAAATATGTCTCCTTCCCTACAGACCCTCAGCACCTGAGATCAGTGCAGGGGGCTCTTCTAGGGCTGTGACCTCAGAGACTTAGAAGGGTGATCCAAGAGGGGGCATTTTCTGTGGTGGACCCTAAGCTATGGAACTCCCTCCTCAGAAAGATGTGTTTGGACTCTGGCACCATTTTGCAGCTTTCAACAAATGCTGAAGACGAACCTCTTCACCCTGGCTTTTCACACTTGAGGAGTATATTTTTAGGACCCACCTTGTTTTTTATGGTTGTACATTGTTTTAAATATTGTGTTTAAAATTGCAACCTGCCTTGGGACCTTAGGGTGAAGGATGGGCAGTATGTAAATAAAGTAAGTAAGTAAATGGATGAATGCAAGGAAATTACTGGTTTCAAGGTATCTCCTGGAGACCCAACATTTGTGTATTAATATTCTCTAGTCCTTTGGAGCACAATACATTTTCACCATTTTTAAATCTCAACCACCACCCCCCACAAACACACACAAGGGGGGAGGCATTGAGGGAGCAAAATATTTCCCGAAAAAGAGCTTCAATGGAAGGTTCACCTTTGTGAGGAGAGAGAGTTGTTCCCTGCCACTGGTTCCCCTCTTGGGTGCATTTGCTTCCTGGCTGTTTCCTAGAGAGGCCTCAAACACTTCTATATTGAGAGGGCTTAAAAGGTCAAGATGCAGCTCACACTTCCCCTTGGTGCGAGCTTCTTCTCCACCCAAGGAAGCTGACTCCAGTTCCTGGTCAGGTAGCCAGCTGCCCACATTGCAACCAAGCAGCATCTTTGGTTTGTTGGCTGGTTCTGAGAGAAACACATCCCAAAAGCTCAGGGCAAGTAACCTGGCTGTGTGGCTTCCTAGTCCCCACCCCCTCCCATCACTTCCGTCTTCCGTAGCAGAACTAAGCTTTCAGGATGCAGAGCTGGTGAGAGACAGGTGAGTGGCAAACGTGTCCTCTTCACAAAGGAGGGAAGCGTCACCAGGCTGCAGTTCCCCCTTCACTGTAATATTAACAAAGCCGTGACACCAGCAGCGGTGACAGGCACACTCCACGCCAATGGATTCATTACCATCTGATCTTTAACGCAGCACTTAGTGGGCAGCACTGAACGAACACAGGTGTTTAATAGAAATGAGTAATCATCTGTCTCCATTAGCTCATCTTTGAGGGTGACCCCCTCTCCTCCCTTCCGTCCTCTCGCCCTCCTCAGCTTCCCTGGATCTTTTTCAGCCCTTCATTCTGGGCCCCACTGTTCACATTACCCCCTTCCTCCCAACTCATTTTTCTTTCTCCTCAATCTCATTTGTATTCTTCCAGCTCTTTCTGGCTCTCTCCATTCACTAGGTGGAGCAGGAAGATGCAGTTATGGCACCAAGCTATTGGCTGTGAGGTAAAGTAGCACCAGGCCTATCCAGGCCAAATTTTGCTCTGGTGTACATTTATTTAGATAGCTGTTACGTTGATATCCCACCTTTTTTTCTTTAAGGAGCTCAAAGTGGCGGATACATGGCTCATTTTATCCCCACAACAACCCTGTGAGGTAGGTTAGGCTAAGAGAAGGCCGTGACTGGCCCAAGGTCACCCAGCAAGCATCCCTTCCCAGAATCAGGTTACAGGAAGCTGCCTCATACCGAATTGGTCCATTGTTCCACCGAACTCAACACTGACTGGTAGCAACCTTCCAGGATTTTGAGAGCTGAGTCTTCTTTCTAGCCCTGCCCAGAGATGAAGATGGTTGGACCTGGGACCTTCTCCACCTTCTCCTGAGCTTCAGCGCTCTCTACTTGATCTGCTCCAAGATGGGGGGTTGTTATGTTCATGCTGCCACTTCTCAGTGAAAATCCAACTGCTCTTGGAGGCTTCAGACTTGTTCTGTGTGGGTGGTGGAATTTACCAGGGAACTGGAGAGACAGCTAAAAAAGATTTGAGCTGCTCTGAATGATTGCTTTCTTATATTTCATTGCTGCAATCAAAGTCCCCCCACCCGCCTCGCCCCCAGGCCTTCCAGCAAAGCCTCATCACGACTTCCTCCAAAATGTTGCTGTCATTGCCACGCTCCTCGTCTTCCCATTCTCTCTCAATCTGTTTCTTTTGACCATGTCTGGGAGAAGAACTGTAGAGCAATTTCACGTTCCTTTGCTGAGATCTTTTGTCTGACGCTCAAAAAAGAGGAGATTGGGAAATATCCTGGCAGGGGGAGGGAATAACCATGTTGGTTTTGAAAAGTAAGCCAGGCTTTGGGATCAAGGCAGATGATGAAGGAGAAGAAAGGACTTCTCCAAAGCGGAAACTTCAATATCCAATAAAACACCACCGTGCAGATTTTGATGCTGAAACTTGACTGCACACTTTCAGGCTTGAAATCTGACACTGAGATTTTGAAATCCAGCCATTCGGGCTGATCAAATGAATGAAGGGCACACAAAACTATTTTGCAAGTCTTGTACCCCAAAAACTACACGATGCTGACTTCATGGTGGCTTTGAAAAAAACAGAGGCCTGGATCCAAAGACCTGTGAGCAAAAGAAGGAAGTGCATCAGAGTTTTTCTACAAACTCTTGCACAACATAGGAAGAGGACATATATGTCATATATCATGTCGGACCATTTGTCCATATAGCACAATAGTATGTACACTGGCTGGCAGCAGCTCTCCATGGTTATTCCCAGCCCTTCATTAAGTTATCTAGGATTGAATCAGGGCAGTTTTGCATGCAAAGCGCGTCCTCTGTCACCAAGCTAGATGAACTTCTCTTGAGTTTTACTGTGCATGCAGTTTTCCTGAGCTATAGCCCTTTCCCAGCTAATAGAAACATAGAAAACTGCCTTATAGTGAACCAGACCATCAGTCCACCTAGTTCAATATTGTCCACACTAACTGACAGCAGCTCCCCAGGGTTTCCATCAGGGCTCTTCTCCAGCTATCTCTGCTTTATGCTTTACCACTGATTTAGTGGAAGACACGCACAGTGTGATGCCGTGCATCACGGGGTTGACTTGCAGCTCGGTATAAAAATGGCGAAAAAGAAAAATGCAGCTGGCTGTGTGCAAATTCTAGTGGACCAGGGAAAAGCCAACATTATTGGCTCTGTATGGCAGGGGCCTCCAGTTCTGTGACCTGAGGTCCTTTCCACTTTTCTTGAAGGCAGTCTGCCTCCAAATGCCACTTAAGCAGGAATCACAAGTGGGTAGAGTGCTGTTGTGCTCAGGACCTGTTTTCAGGCATCCCTTTGGATCACCTGGTTGACTGCTGTGAGAACAGGATGCTGGACTAGGATGGGCTATTGGCTTGATCCAGCAGATGGCCATCTGTTGGGGATTGTTCCTGCATTGCAGGGGATTGGGCTTCATGACCCCTGGGGGTGCCTTCCAACTTTATAATACTGTGACTCTATGATTATTATGTTTGCATGTTCTTATGAAACAGCAGCAGTGCCTTTTTTTTCTTGGGGAACTCAAGGGTACACAGTACCAGCACCCTTTTTTTTTCTAGAAGAAAAACACTGGATAGCAGGACTCGAACCTCACACCATCTGCACACATCCAGTTGAGTTGTACTACAGAGCTATGGCGCTTGTCTCCAACTGGTGTTTCCTTGCCTCCTTCTGCAGTCAAACTGTTTGCAGGTTCAGAAACAGATAAAATAGGCAAACCTAGAGGAAGACCAGATAGATACTCATTTATTCTCCGAAGCAACATCCCATTCTGGCTTCACTGACAAACAGAGATGGAGGGAGGGAGAAAGCACCTTTCCGTCAAATTAATAACAATCCAGTTGGCTGCTGACTTAATTAGTGAACCCATAACATAGGTGGAGGCTTGGCAAAGCCCCCCCCCCCCCCGCGCCCACCGTTTGCAACTTCTTTTGCCCTTCTAATTACTCACTTCTTGCTATGCCAGCAGACCCGCCAACCAAATTACCATTGATTTGTCACTCCTGGCCAGTCAATTTCATTGACCCAGGCATCAAAAAGACAAATTTGCATCCACACCCTCCTCAAGTGGCAAGCTCTAGGCTTTAGGAATCATGCGCAAAAGAGCCCTGTTGCCTGGTGCCATGAGCGCTGGGAGAGGGGAAGAAGGAAATGGGGACGGGGCTTCGGCCTTGAGCCAGGGAGTTCTCTGTCTTGCACAGCCATTTTGTTTGGTAGCCATGGGTAAATTGGGCTTTCCTAAGGATCCTTGCAGAATCTGCCTCTTCTGGATTGAGAGAGTCTACTGTACTGTTATTGTTTTGCAAGTACATTTCTGGAATTTTACAAGCCATGGGGGGGTGTTTGGTGTGTGTGTGTGTGTGTGTGTGTTCCTCTTCCATTTTTTGCATCTTTGTACTCACCAAAGTTAATTAAAAAGTGAATCTCCCTCCTCCAAAAAGGCATGCAAATATACCAGGGTGGGTTTCAGCAATTAAAAACCTGCTATTAAAAATAGCTTAAAACAAATTACAGTCATGAGAATAGGGTGGGTCCTGAATATATACCGTATTTCTCATTTACCTGAACGAATGGATTCGAGTTACAAGAAAGGAGATTCTGACTGAACATTAGGAAGAACTTTCTGACAGTAAGAGCTATTCGGAAATACCTCGGAAGGTGGTGGGCTGGAGGTTGTTAAGCAGAGATCAGATGGCCATGTGTCAAGGATTCTTTAGCTGTGATTCCAGCAGGTTGGATTAGATGACCCTAGGGGTCCCTTCCAACTCGATAGTTTATGGATAGTTACAGGTGTTGAAGGGCAGAGTAAAGGCATACATCTTCAGCATACAGTGGAAACTATGCAATGAAGGTGTCAGGTGTGCCTCTGTGGGGAGGGAATTCAACAACTTAGGGGCTGCTACAGAGAATGCCCCTCCCCAGGCCACCGACACCCAAACTTCTGAGGACAGTGAAACAACCAAGAGGCCCTTGTCTGATGATCTTAACACCCAAGAGACTCTGCAAGGTAGAATGTGGTCTTTCTGATATTTAGAGCTTTAAAAACTTATATGAACACCTTGAATTGGGCCTCAAAATGAAATGGCAACCTGTGCAGCTGTTTTAGAGCGTTTGGTCCAGACATGGGCTTATCGCCTCATCTGCTCATTGTGCAAACTTGGCCATAATTTATCACCATGGGGTAATAAGACACTTATTGTCCTGGCTCCTGCAAAAGCCAGAAGCCTGCTTGATCCACCATCCCAGCTAGAAATGTAGAACCGGCCTTCATGCCTCTTTTATAGCTCAGTTAAGTGAGATGCTCTGTTCTGCGAGGGTTCTGTCAGCTCCCAGCAGCGAGAGATGTGAAGACATTTCTGCACCTATGTTTGGAGACAGCTGGGAGCTGTTAGGAAGAGGCTTCTGTGAGAAAGCTAGTGGAGATGTGGCACTTGTTTCCAAGGCGGCTGCGATCAGCATCTGGAGTCGCACCAGGCAGAAATGTAGGCTGGATGCTGTTGACACAACTCCTGGTTTAAGAGCTGTGTAGGCTGGCCTCAAGAAGACTCATCACCCACCACCTGACTCATCCTCTCCCATCAAAGCCTCCTTGAGCTTCCACATGCACACACATCAAAGCATTCATCAGGCTTCAGGCCCTTCTCCCCTAGCAATGAAAAAGCAACAGAAGAGCCCTGCTAGAGCAGGCCAAAGGCCCATCTAATCCAGCAATCTGTTCACTCAGTGGCCAACCAGAGGCAATGATGTTTCGTGGTTAGGAGTACTGGGCTAGAACCCGGGAGAGACCAGGGTTCAAACCCCCATTCAGCCACAAAGGTCACTAGGTGACCTTGGGCTAGCCACTGCCTCTCAGCCTAACCCACCTTTCAGGGTTATTATGGAGAGAAAATGGGGAGGAGCAGAAGAATATTGGCCACCTTGAGCCTAACCAGATACCAGTGGGAAGCCCAAAGGCAAGAGATGAGCACCATTGCACTCTGGAGTTGCCTGGGGTCACCTGCAACTTGTATTAGCCCTAGAAAGGTACTTTACACAGAGACCGTTGGGACATTGGTTCAATTCCCATATGGGGCAGCTGCATGTTCCTATTTTGCAGGGGGTTGGACAAGATAATCCTCAGTGTCCCTTCCAACTCGACAGTTCTATGATTCTATGATCTACCTCAGGGATGGTGAACCTGATGCCCTTCAGGTGTTGTTGGACTACAGTCTCCATCACTCTTGACCACTGACCATGCTGGCTGGTGCTGATGGAATCTGGGAGCCCAAGACCATCTGGATGAGTGCAGGTTCTCCATCCCTGCTGGAAGGCACAAAGTAGTATATCTACAGAGCTGTGAGAATATTGCCACTATGCACCTGCCCATTATCTTCTAACCAATGTTGCAAGGTCTGGCTCCCCTGTTGTAGTGGAATTCCAACTTACGACCGGTGCTGCCCTGCAGACTTTCCCCTCCCCATAAGGAAAGGGACAGATTTCCCTTGTAATCAGGGACCCATTTAATCAACAATTCCACTTAATAATGAAAATGTTTCCCCGGGCAGTGAATTAAGCTTTAATGATCCTTAATGGTGAGGGTCACTGATTAACTGGGATGACAATACTGCTAAACTGGGGGGGGGGTGGCAGCAGCGAGGTGATTAAGAGAGACTTTGAGAGGGTGAGCTGGCATCTGCGGATGCTTGAGGGAGTTGGGGGAGGGAGAGAGGCCTGATGGCATTTTTCAAAGCCTCTTTCAAATGATGCTTCAGAGATCAAAGAACAGAGGGAATGTAGGAAGCTGCCTTACTCAGAATCAGACCATTGGTCCATTAGATCAGTAAGGTAAAAGGTAAAGGACCCCTGGACGGTTTTGACTCTAAGGCGACTCTGGGGTTGCAGTGCTCATCTCGCTTTCAGGCCGAGGGAGCCGGCGTTTGTCCACAGACAGCTTTCCAAGTCATGTGGCCAGCATGACTAAACTGCTTCTGGTGCAACAGAAACACTGTGATGGAAACCAGAGTGCACAGAAACGCCATTTGCCTTCCCACCGCAGCAGTACCTATTTATCTACTTCTACTGGTGTACTTTTGAACTGCTAGGTTGGCAAGAGCTGGGACAGAGCAATAGGAGCTCACCCTGTTGTGGGGATTCAAACCACCGACCTTCTGATCGGCAAGCCCAAGAGGCTCAGTGGTTTAGAACACAGCGCCACCCGCTTCCCCTATTAGATCAGTGTCGGTCAGCAGTGGCTCCCCAGGGTTACAGACAGGAGTCATTCCTAGCCCTAACTGGAGATGCTGGGGGTTGAACCCAGGACCTTCTGCATGCAAAACATATTCTTTCTCACTGAGCTATGACCCTTGCTGGAAGAGTTCCATAAGGACTGTAAGGGAAGATCTCCAGTGCCAAAGCAGGGTGGGCAGGGAGCTTGCGGCAACAGTTCCTGACATACCGGTAATCAAGATTCTTTGAGGGTTTTGCAGTAAGAAAATCAGCACTTTGATTTGAGGTTGGGAAATGGGTTGGTCTCCAGCGCAGAGACCTCAAAACAGGTGCGAGTGAGAATATTGGTCCACACCTGTCTTCAGGTAAGAAGATGGGGCCCCTACAGCCTTGCCTATCATTCACACAGAACCAGCTAGGAGGTCCTAGAAAGGTCAGGGAGAACCTCTGCCCTGCCCCTGACCTCTCTAACCAGACCTCACATGCTTCTGCCTCAGCAACAGCACCCTCTTCAGGCCATACCCCTCATCAACATTGCTCTGTGCCCTCTTTCAGTAACTTTGCCTTGTTGGGATTTGTTGTCCTTGAAGTCTAGCAATGCCTCTTGCTATCCTGGATACGGAGGACAGAGAGAGATGTGTAGAAACCTCATCAATGGAAATGAAACAGTCACATGCGTTTCCCTGCCCACCCTCTTTTGCTTCTAGTCCTGTCTCTTCCCCCCCCCGCCCCCCACTCTGGACACAGGTTGCCTCCAAAGGGCTGCTGACAAAGGGAATGCGGCCCTTGGAATGAAAACGCTGCCCTGCCCCCCACAAGGAAGAGGAATCCTACCAGAACAATCAGCCACCTGCAGGGAAAATCTGATGACACCCATCCATTGCTTGACAGTCCATTGCTTGGGAAACTCAGCTTGGTTCAAGGTCTCAGACAAGGTCAAAGTCCTAAGTTGCCCTTCTGGTCCCAAGTGAGGCTGCAGGAGGAGCTGCCCTTCAGTCTGAAAACTCCAAGGTGGCACCCGGCTCATCTCCCCGCCTCCCCCAGAGTAATTAATTTGATCCGCAGATGCCAGAGGAGGCCTCCTGCTGGAATCAATGCTCAAGATTATTGAGCCGGGGACAGGTGCTGGTTATTACCCTGGGCAGGGGATTAGATTCTGAGCCCAGCTGTCAGGGGGAGAAGAGAGCAGTATCTGTCTGCAGGCAGAACCTCTTTGCTTTCTCATTCCCTCCCTCCCTCTGGATCCCTCTCCCTCCACTTCATCTTTCATGGGGACTGAACCCTCGGCTCATCCTTCTCTGCCAAAGAGAATGAAAAAGCGAGGAGTTACAACATAATCAGCAGCCAAACGTGAAAGGGAGACAGAGAGAGAGTTAAGAAGATGGACACTCGAGCATTCAGCTCTGCGCGAGGAGAAAGTATGAGATATGCAAAAGGGGAGGGGGGGTAGAGCACAACTCCGGGTTTCTCCTTCTGAGAACTCAGCACATAAGCAGGTGCTCCTTCCACCCCAGTAGACTGCACCCAAATTGCAGCAAACTGGTAATCTCAGGCTGTTGCGTTTCTTTTTCCTCCTACCCAGAAGGAATTTTCATGTAGGACAAGCTGTGTGTATGTTGTCTGTGTAGTCAGAACAGCTTTGCATGTGCTCGTTTTGCTGTGTGCACACGTGTGCCCTAATCTAACAAAGGGGGATCTTCACGCTGAAACAGATTTCTGCACCTGTCGCCAGTGCCGCTGTGCACTTGGATGCAGTGCACAGCTGCATTCCCCTCTGGATCCTTTTGCTAGAAGAAACACCTGGATGCAAGCAGGAGATGATCACTCAGTTTATGCAAAACTAGTTGCAAACGGTGCTGGAAAGGATGCACAAACCCTGGGAAACCACAGCCAACCGTTGTTTCCAGTGGATGTTTCGCAGAGTACCAGCGGGGAGGAAGGAGAGAAAATGGAGACCAGGCTTAGAACAGGGGAGGGGAACCTTTTTTTTCCAACCCAGGGGCCACATTACCTTCTGGGCAACATTTTGAAGACCACGTGACATTAGTGGGTGGGACCAGAAATAAGGTAAAGGTAAAAAAGTTAAAGGACCCTTGGACGGTTAAGTCCAATCAAAGGCTACTATGGGGTTGCAGCGCTCATCTCGCTTTCAGGCTGAGGGAGCCAGTGTTTGTCCACAGACAGCTTTTCGGGTCATGTGGCCAGCATGACTAAACTGCTTCTTGTGCAACAGAACACCGTGACAGAAACCAGAGAACACAGAAATGCCATTTACCTTCCCACCGCAGTGGTACCTATTTATCTACAATGCACTGCCATGCTTTCGAACTGATACGTTGGCAGGAGCTGGGACAGAGCAACGGGAGCTCACCCCGTCTTGGGGATTCGAACCACCAACCTTCTGATCAGCAAGCCCAAGAGGCTCAGTGGTTTAGACCACAGCACCACCAGAAGTACAATGGGCAGAGCAACAAATATGGTTTTGACCTTTGCACAGCAGAGTAGTTTCTTTCCTCCTCCACTGACTATCTACCCAGGCAACCAAAAGGAACAATACAGCCAGACAAAGACACGATGTATGAAGCAGGGGGCCATTGATGGGTGTGGCTTGGAGAGGGTTCTGGGGGCCAGACAGAGACACTTGCAGAGCTGCACTCGCTTTCTGGGCCTGAGGTTTCCCAGGTTAGTAGTTTCAGAGGTGTAGCCATGGAAAAGAGAGGAGCATGATCATAAAGTACAACTTGTCTGCCCCCGTTTCTCTCCGTAGATTCCCCATTTTTGGAACATGAAAGAAAAAGAGCTCAGGAAGTGGATTTCGCTCACTTCAAGCTTACGTCTTAGTCCTGGCCTAGTTCTTAATATCTGACAGATACAGAAAGGGAGATGCAAACAGGAGCAGAGGAGACATATTTCACCCTATGTAAATCCCGTCGAAAGTTCCTCTAAAATAATAGCAGGGTGGCACTTGACTTCAAGGAGGATTAAAAAGATTTACCCAGAGGAGAAGGCTGACTGTTGGAGAGGCAAATATCAGCAGGCAGATACATTGCACACTTGGCGGAACAGTCTGGTGATGCAAATTTTTCTGGATAAGGTTATTAAGCAAGATTAAGGCAATAATAGATGCAGACATTCCATTGAACCTTATTTGGCTGTGAGTGGAATGTGGGGAGGGAATCACATCAGACTTTACTGACAGCAGCAAAAAAAATATTAGTAGCTGAGGAGGAGGGAAACAGGTATACCAAAAATAGCAGATTGGAAAAGAAAATGTTGAACTTTACTCAGATGTGTGAAACTAATCTATTCAATTAAATTGAAAATTGGAATTGAAAAATAAAACCCCCAATATAATAATAATATATACAAATATATGGTCCAACCCACACATTTGGAACACTGTCCATAATTCTGGTTGCTTCATCTAAAAAATGATATTGTTGTGTTTGGAAGAGGAAAACCAAAATGATCAAGGGGCTCCAAAACCTCAAGGTTCTTGTGTTATCTCAGAAAGCCCTAAACTTGACTTCAGGCCCAAAGTACCTCAACGACTGTCTCACAGCCTCCAACATTTCTCTGATGAAAATAGGGACGTCCCATTCCATAATGATAATTTTACTATTTATACCCCAAACATCTTATTGGGTTGCTCCAGCCACTCTGGGCAGCTTCCAACATATTAAAAAAACATAATAGAACATTTTTTAAAAAATCACTTCCCTATACAGGATTGCCTTCAAACCGCTCGGGGGTCGGATAACTCAATACCCTCCAACATTGCTCCAATCAAAATAGAGACATCCAAAGGAAAAGCAGGACATTCTGGGATCAAATCAGAAACCAGGGACGCTAAATCAGGGATGACTCTGGAAAATAGGGACACTTGAAAGATCTGCTGTCTGCTCCCTCATGTTCCACCTTAATCGCAGAGATCCTCCAGGGGGGGCAGTTCTGGTGGTTTCCCACTTACCTCCGAGGACTGGCTGGTCTTTACTAGGCACTGAGTCTTTAGTGTAGCAGCAGGCTCTGCCCTGTGGAGCTCCCTGCCACTTGAGGTTTGGCAGGAACCATTCCTGTCTTCTTTTAGACTTAGAAACTGTACTTTTTAAACAGGCCTTCACAATATGAATTGTTAACCAACCACTATCTACTGATGTTTTTAATTATGTTTTTCAGAGATCTGTTAATTAATTATTTTATTGTATTTTAGGTTGTAAGCCACCTTGATGCAGTTTATGAAAGTGCAGGTTGCAAATATTAAAACTGATTAATTGATGAATTTAAAATGCCCCCAAATAGCGAGCAACCTTTTGAGTCCTACGGAATACTTTGGGCCTGGTGTTTAGCAATATTAGGATGATTGGAGGTGAAAGGAAAAGCTGATGTTGGAGCCCAAACATCAGCAGTTTGTAACTATCTTAAGGTAGGGGGCAGGAGGCCTAGGGAAGACTTAACTGGCTACCAGGTAGGTTTAAAACAGATTTTAGGATGCAATGAGGGTTGCTGGGATGAAGAAATAACAGTGGCCACAAAGTCCCTGATGAGAATGTTGGGTTGATCTGCTGCACATTTTATCCTCACCCTCTTCCTCCCAGGGGACCTGGGCAAAGCCAGCTCTGGAGGTGTCAAGGTCAATCAGTCCTTGGGTTCCCAAGATGAAGAAAAGGCCCTCTTTCCCCAAAACATTGCCATTATCGGTGCACATAGAGTACTCTAGAAGGCCAGGGTCCCTGTAAGAGGATTCTCAGCTTACATGTCTCTTTCCTTTCCAAACTAAGAAGACTCACTAAATTGCATCAACTGAGGGGATCCACTGATTCCTGGAGCCGGGGATTTACACTGATGGAGCTCTCTGGAAACTCAGGTCACATCCCCACCACCTATTTAAAGCACTCTCATATCGCTTCAGAATTCATGGCTCCCGCCCCAAAGAACCCTGGGAACTGCAGCTCTTTAAGGGTGCTTAGCATTGTGAGGAGACCCTTAACACACTGCAGTTCCCAGATACCCTTATCAAACTACACTTCCCAGAATTCTTGGGGGGGGGAACAATGACTCTTAAAGTGGCATAAGGGTGCTTTAAATGTGCAGTGCGGATGTGACCTTACACTCTGTTCTTAAAACCTGGTGTTGTTTGACTTCACAACAGATACCCCAGCTCATTCCCAGCACGTCTAACCCTCCACCACCCCCCACCACCCAGCACCACGACAGATACACTGGAAACCTTGTTCAGCGGTTGGGATTTATTCTGATGATCCCTATAATCCTCAGCCTTGATTACCAAGCCTCCAAATCCCATTAGCATTTTTTTATGTTATATTAATCCCATTTTGATGATCTGATGTTTATTGGTTTTTATTTTTAAACTTCCATTTTTACATCCTATGCAACGCAACAGGAAACACACCCACACCCACAGTCCCCACCTTCCAGATTGTGATTTGCAGGACTCCAAAGGTCTGATGAGAGCAATAAAGCTACCAAACACCAGACTATTTAGCTATGTCACACAGAACTTGGTTTATTATTTGTCAGAAACCAAAGCTTTCAGAGACCACATTTGCACAATGTTTCCTTAGTTGTTGATTAACCTGACAAACTCAATCCCCATCCATTTTCATGCATTTTCTGTCTGTGATAGCTGACCTGTACATCCCACATTGGGTATTTACCATATTTTTCGCTCCATAGGGCGCACCGGACCATAGGGCACACCTAGTTTTTTGGGGGGGAATAAAGAAAAAAATTATTCCCCCCCGCAGCCACGGGGCTGGGGAAGCCCAAGCTTCCCCCTACCCCAGCCCCCAGAACAGGTTGCAATCCGCAAGCCTTCGGAGCCCGAAGGCTTGCGGATAGCTGCCTGAAGCCCGGGGAGTGAGGCTGTTTTCTGCCTATTTAGGGGATACTTAGTCTCCCTGTTTGGAGATGTAAAGTGAGGAGTGGGGAGTGTAAATGTTTTCCAGCTGCACATAATGGTTGGTGGCTGTTTGGACCTAAAAGACAAACCTCCTCCGCAGCTGGTGATGAATTCTTAGTTTTGTAAAGCCATATACCGTATTTTCCATCCTAGAGGACGCACTTTTTCCCCTCCAAAAATGTGCACCGACCCCTCTCGCTTTCCAGGCTTCAGCGAAAGCCTGCATTCGCTCCATAAGACGCACACACATTTCCCCTTCATTTTTGGAGGGGAAAAAGTGTGTCCTATAGAGCGAAAAATACAGTATTCATTTCATACAATTTATGTACAATTGCTTGATTGTATAAAAACCCTCAAAGCATTATTGCTGAAGACTGGGGTTACGATTTCAAAAGCTATGAACCACGGGTGGAGAACTGCTGCGGCCAGGGCTGGATGGGGCCCTCCAAACGTTTGCATCTGGCCCTCGGGATCTGGTGCTGGCCTTACAACCTCCTCCACACCTTTCAGAAGCCCCTAGGTGACTTTGAGCCAGTTAGCATCTCTCAGCCTAGCCTACCTCACAGTGTTGTCGTGAGAATAAACTGGAGGGGGGAACAGTGTTTATGCCACCTTGAGCTCTTTGGAGAAAAGGTGGGATATAAGGAAAGAAAAAATGTCTTGCTCTGAACATGAAGCATTTTCCTCCTCTCTTCTCTGCAAAATAATAAAGGGTGCAAAGCAATAATTGCCACGCATATGACACTTCATGGGTTTTTGGTATAAGTCTGCAAAACTTGCATGCTTTATTATGAACGTCCTAGTTGAGGGTGAGAGAGGGGAGAACCGTACACAGTGCCTTGAACTCTGTGGAGGAAAGATGTGATTTAAATGTAATAATAGTATTTATTTTAAAATCAGCTAGTCCATTCACCCTGTTGCTGATGCATGAAATCCCCATTCAGATTTCCTGCGTTGGAAGAGGGTTGGACGAGATGACCTTTGAAGGTCCTTCCGACTCTGTTTCTGTTTCCTATGTAAAATACCATCCGTGTAGGATGATTGCTATATACTAAGTCAGGAAATTCAGCAAGGAACCCTGGACTGACTTTACCCTTTCCACCTTGAGCTCTTTGGAGAAAAGGTGGGATATATAACTGTAACGATAATGAAACACCACTGACATGTGGCTGGAACATAGCCTCCTGTACAACAGTTGCTCTGCCCAGTTTTGTTGATGATCCTACATTTATTTTATTTTCATCAGGGCTTTTTCCGGTTAAAAAGAAAAGAAAAAAAGGTACCTGCATTCCTATCTTGATAGAAGTATCACGGGCGCCAGCACAAAATGGCTGCCATGTGCAGCAGAGAAAGACCTGCCCATACTCCATACTAGTGAGTCCTGCCACATACAAGAAAGAAAGTGGGAGGGGTAAGCCCTGACTTACATTTATTTATTTCTCTCTGATACATTGACTAGGCATGAGTGTGTTTTGCAACATTTGAAACAATTTCAGATGTACACAACATAACTACAGTCATCAGAACAGCAGTCAAAACATTTCAGGTTAATTTACCTCAGGCAACCATGCTAGAAGATAAACTGAGGCTCCTACCTATGAAACCCCCTCATTAAAAGGAACCCTGAATGAAAAATGATTTTAGAGACTGCCTAAACACTACTGCAGTGGGTGTGTGAAACAACTAGCTGTGTATCACAGGGAAATGAGTTCTTTTTTATTTATTTTTTAAAAAAATATTTTCATTTATATACATTACTTTGCCAAGTTTTAGCATTTTCAATTTCAACTCCCTCCGCCCTCTTTCTGTGGTTCCTTACATTTCGTCCTTTCCTGCATACTCCAAATTGTCTTAAATTATTCTTTTATTTTTCTGTTCTGATATCTATCTCATATATATTTTTAAAATTGCAGGTTTTTACAATAATCCTGCCAATGTCTTGATCTGTTTACAGGTTTTTTTTAAGAAAATACTCAATAAACCACTTCCATTCCTTTCTAAGAAGTTTGTTGTCTTGATTTCTTATTCTTCCAGTAAGTTTCACCATTTCTGCATACTCCATTAGTTTCTGTATCCAATCTTCTTTCATTGGGACCTCTTCATCCTTCCACTTTGGGGCAAATAACATTCTTGCAGCTGTAGTCGCATACATAAATAAATTTCTATACTGTTTGGGTAGTTCTAATCCTTTAATTCCCAAGAGAAAAGCTTCTAGTTGTTGTTTTTTACAAATGTTATCTTAAATATCTTTTTCAATTCATTATAGATCATTTCCAAGTAAGCTTTAACCTTATTCCAAGACCACCACATGTGAAAAAGGTGCCTTCTTTCCTTCACAACACTTATTTGACTTTGATTTATACATTTTCCCCAATCTACTAGGTGTTAGGTACCATCTATATAACATTTTCATATAATTTTCTCTTAAACTGTAACATGCTGCAAATGTTATATCCCTACTCCATAATCGTTCTCATGCTTCCATTTCAATATTATGACCAACACCTATTGCCCAGTGTATCACTGAAGATTTCACTTGTGCATCCTTTGTCTCCCATTCCAATAACACCTTGTACATTTTAGACATCACTTTAACATTGCAATTTAACAGGTCTCTCTCTAATTGTGATAGTTGTTCCACAAACCTCCACTTCATATCCTTTTAAAATATTTCATTCAAATGTTGATATTGTAACCATGTTGTTAACCTTTCTGGTAAATCCTTAAACTCTTTTAATTTAAATTCTCTACTCTCCTCTCTTAATAAATTTCTGTAAGTTGCACAACTTTCCGTCATACTTACCTCCAAAGGTGAAAAAAGTGGTGTTTTAGTTTCCAATAAATTTTTATATTTGTCCCATTTTCTACAGAATTTTTTCTTAATTATATGGTTTGTAAAACCTTTATGAACTTTCACCTTCTCATACCACAGATAAGTGTGTTAACCAAAAATATTATCATGACCTTCCAAGTCTAAAATATGTGGTTTCTACGATAGCAACCATTCCTTCATCCGACACACACAAGATGCTTCATAATATAATTTCATATCCAGCAGGGCGAAACCTCCTCTATATTTCGTGTCTATCAGTATTTTATATTTTATTCTCGGTTTTTTCCCCTTGCCAAATATATTTAGAAATCCCTTTTTGCCATTCATTGAAGCAATATGTCTTGCCAATCACCGGTGTTGATTGAAACAAAAATAACATTCTTGGTAATATATTCATCTTTATGGTTCTAGATTCAGGTAGGTAGCCATGTTGGTCTGATGCAGTTGAAATAAAAAAAAAGTAAAAGTGTGCATGCATATGAAAGCTTATACCCAGAACAAATTTGGAAATGTGCATTCAGGTTTGCTTTTTTAAAAAAATTGAGGGCCCCCAAGAGAGTGGGGCCCTAAGCTATAGTTTGTTTAGCTTATACGTAAATCCAGCACTGGAACTGACCCTTCCTTTTCGCAACACAGAGGGTGGTATGATAGATTCATCAATGCCTGTGGTATAGACACTCAGCTCCCAGTTTCCAATATAGGCCTCTCAGCTTCAGCAATTGGTAGATTACAAAAAGAGTCAATAACTTGCAGTCAAAACACTTCTCTCTCTCTCTTTAAAAAGGGGGGTTGATAAAATTATCACTTTGGGTGACTTCTAAAAATTATTTTTAAAAATCCCAGGAAATCGGCAGTTTCACACATTTGCAAACTTCCTATCGTTTTGACAGTTCACATTACGGTGGCACCAAACCCCTCTGGGAAATTACCTCTGAGCTGAATGGAAACTGCAGCAGAACTGAAGTCAAGGTGAGAGAAGCAGCTTGCCTAAGGCCATGGGGGTGGGCTGCCTTGATTTCTTATGTTCTTATATGCCTGCTTGCACCTGGGACTGGGAAGGAGCAATCCCAGAAGATATGGGCGTGCAATGGTGCGATGAGTCTGAATGAGTCTTGAGCACTGTATATTTGCTATCTACAACTGTGCATTGTGTCCCCCAGTTAGAAACACAAATCAGATACCAGACTGACAGCCAGGTTCTCTGTTCTTCCCATCTCCGCATATGACCTCTAGTGAGGTGCTTCATTTAAAGTTGTATCTGCAATACAAATCTAAACCAATCTAAGCTAAGCCCTTTCCAAGAATTACAATGCTTTAGAGTTCCTTGTGGATCTTAAAATTTGACTTCTTTGTTTGTTCTATGGCCTTCCCTTCCACAGGATGGTTAGGGTGATTCACATACACACACACACACACCACTTCAAGTGAAGCAAATGGAAAAAATATTAAAAGAACATTAAAACGTCACAATAGAAAAGCAGTCAATGGAATTAGAGCACATAACAAGCAGAGTAAGAGCATCATGAGAGTCTTAAGCTTGTTAGTAATCAAAGCCAACAGCACCTTAAATTGGGGATGAGGAACCCGTGGCACTCAGGATGTTGGACTCCCCATCAGCCACAGCCATAAGGCTCATGGTCAGGGATGATGGGAATTGTAGTCCACCAACATCTGGAGAACCACAGGTTTTCTACCCCTAGCTTATATGAAAGGAAAAAGGGTGGTTAGGGGTTCCACAGTACTGGGCTATTTATTACCCACAGAGGAAAGCACCATAGTGAATATCAGAGAAGCTGTTCAGCAACACCAGCAAGGTTCTGGAGAGACCTTGTTGGCCAGATGTTCATCTGTTGTTAGAGCTGCTCTGTGGAGCTGTTGCAACAATTGACCTTTTATATTATTGTTGTTGTTTGTCGTCCGTATGGCTGTCACACCTTTCCTGATGCCCCAGTGAGAGCCCTTCTCCTCCTCTCTCATGCAATGAGATCTCTCCTACTACCAAGCAAGCACTGCACCAGCCTCTCAAATTCTGTAGATTTCTTGAGTGCAGCACATTCCTGGGTTATGGTCCCAGGGTGCCCTGACTCCCTCTAGTTCTGGTATATGCTGGGACCTGCAGCAGGGTCTTCCTTTGATGCAGAGGAAGTACCTTATGCCAAACCAGATCTTTGATCCATCTAGCTCTGCATTTCACTGGCTAGCAGTAGCTCCAGGATCACGGACCACATTCTTTCTCAGCTTTTCCTAGAGATGTTGAGAATATAATCTGGGACCTACTGCATACAATCCTGGTACTTTGCCACTGAGTGTGGCCCTTCCCAAAGATGAGACTCATAGGAAAATGCACCTCTCCCACTTTGGATAAAACCCAGATGCATAAGGAAAAGCAATATTAACTATTTGTGCTTCCTCTCTTGTCAAATCTTTGGAACATCCAAAGCACTGCTGAGTATTATTCTGCACATTGCATGGAACAAACTGGTAGGTTTTGCAAAGACTCCTGTGTGTGTGTGTGTGTGTGTGTGTGTGTGTGTGTGTGTGTAGGGATGAGAGATTATATTTCTAATCTTTCCTCATGTAAGCAAACAAACTTCCTGCTTGCAGAGAGAAAAATCTTATTGTCAACTTCTTCCTGATGAATTTGCAGATTACATGTGGGGAACTATTTAAACAGAGAAGACTTTTAAAATATTGCGCGTGCGCACACACACAAACCCTCACCTGCAGTCTGGAGTGGTTCAATCAGCATCTCTATGGCCTCATTCTGCATAATGTGTAGAAGACTGAATATACCTCAAACCACAAGCCTGGGCTTTGGAGGCCTGATACGTTTGATTCCAAAATGCAAAATGTGCAGCCGTATTGCCTAATCACTGTTATTTTAATATTTATTAATACTGGGTGAACAGTCAGCTCACCTAATAATCATTGTATCAATGGGATCTGAATGACTTTGCTTGGCAGGGCAGTCTCTACCTTCATTTTATAGGCAGGGGTTCCTTCACCGTGTCATTTCCCTTAGCTGTACAGCTAACATTTGCCAGCACAGGCCTAATGCTAAGCAGGATTGAAGGATCTCTGACCACGCAGGTTCCATTATATTCCCAATATGGAAGCCGCCCTTTCCATTGTTGTTGAATTGGCTGCTCTCAAAAGGCATTCGCCTCCACTATGCCAGATGGGCCCCCTTCCCATTATTAACTCATGGCTCTTTACTTATTGCCTTTCTGGACCTTCTGCTAGGAGGCAATGTCATGCTTACTACTAGACCACCCCCAGGATGAGTTGTAAGCAATTGGGTTTGAAATAATGATCGTAAAATGGAAAGATACTCTCTTCTCCCTGGTGCAAACCATCTTTTAGTGTGGCAGCAGTTATTCTGTGGAACTCCCTGCCTATTGATATGAGCCAGGTGTCTTCATTGTATTGTTTTCAATGCCTGCTGAAAACCTTTCTGTTTAGGCAAAACCCTACGCAAGCAGGTAATTTTATTATGTGCATTTGGTTTTTTTTTAAAAAAATCTGTTGGTTTTATCTATTTGGTTGTTTTATTGCATCAGCTTGCATTTAAGGTTTCCTTTTATTGCTGAATATTTTTACACCATTTTATGTAACCTGCTTAGAAATTTCTGAAAAACGATTATTAAGTGGCATATAAATCCTGCCAAGTAAATAAAATAAAGTCAATTCTGAGGTGCATTTCCCCCTGTCAACGTCCTGAGTTGGCACTTGGGATCGGATCCGAAGAAACATAAGGACCGCTGAACTGCCTTGATGGAACAATGCATAGTCAAGCATTCTGCTGACCCAAAGGACCGCTTAAAGGTAAAGGTAAAGGGACCCCTGACCATTAGGTCCAGTTGTGGCCGACTCTCAGGTTGCGGCGCCCATCTCGCTTTACTGGCCGAGGGAGCCGGTGTACAGCTTCCAGGTCATGTGGCCAGCATGACTAAGCCGCTTCTGGTGAACCAGAGCAGCACACGAAAACACCGTTTACCTTCCCACCGGAGCAGTACCTATTTATCTACTTGCACTTTGACGTGCTTTTGAACTGCTAGGTTGGCAGGAGCAGGGACCGAGCAATGGGAGCTCACCCTGTCGCGGGGATTCAAACCGCCAACCTTCTGATCGGCAAGTCCTAGGCTCTGTAGTTTAACCCACAACGCCACCCACGTCCCATAAGGACCGTTTGGGTATCCCTTAAAAAGTTCTGGGCACCTGCCAAGATGGCTGCTGCAGTAGCACTCTCTGGACACAGTCAGTGCTGCTGGAGCCCTTCTGTGGCACAGCCCAAGCCAGCAGCTCCCCCTTCTGGTGAGTTGTGCTGGTGACTTGGAAAGTTATGTTTCCAGGTCCATCAGTCCAAATTATCTGTGATTTTTAAACACAGAGAATTTTTTTATTCGTTATTTCCGTGTATAGACCACATACTATCCCAAGATCTCTAAGTGATTTACAACAGATAAACAAAAAAGAAATGCATATAAACATAACAAGAAGAATAGATAACACTGAGCGTCGCAAGAGAAGGCAGCTTCCTTAGTTTCCAGAGGCAAAACTCAGCGGTAGGGCATCTGCTTTGACAAAGATAGCATTTACAACAGGGATGGGAAAAACCTCTGCCTGAAACCTTGCAGAGCCACAGCCTGCCAGTAGAGGCACTACTGAGCTAGGTAGGCCAATAGTCTGACCTAGTACTGTATAACACAGCTTCCTATGTGTTCAGGAACTCTGCATAATGGGGGTCCCAGAAAACACGGGGCTCTCTCTGCAAATAGGTCTCCACATTGCAGGGACACATGCACAGAGGTAGGGCTTGCCTGCCTGCACAGTATCTTTAACATGCACATTCCCCCTTGATATGCAGAACACGTTAATTTGGGACTCGGATCTCCGCTGCTGGGAGTGGGAAGCGATCAGGATAGGAGCCATGGCTTGTTTTAACCCTTTCACTGCCACCAATGCATACGAGCTTCACTCCTGGGCCAGATAGCAGCTTCGGGGGGGGGTCAGGGATGGTATTGGCCAGAACCACAGTATGGAAGGAAAGGGTTAAACCCCCCTCTCTGCAGCCCATGGACTGCCAGCCCCCTAGTGGCTGCTGTTGATAGAGTCGTGCAACTGCAAGCAACGTGTTTAATTATATGCATCATTCAGCCCTAAGCTTCTGCTTGCAGATGATGGTATTCCACTGGAAAGCCATTGCAGTGTAGAAGTTATAGTGCTAAAACTATGACCTGGTAGACCAGGGTTCAAATCCCCACTCAGGCAAGAAGGGCACTGGATGGCCTTGGGCCAATTACTATCTCTCATCCTAACCTACCTTGTGAGGTTGTAATGAGAGGCAGAATTTCACTTATACCACCTGAAACTCCTTGGAGGAAAATGCAAACTATAAATGGAATTAATAAACAAAACAACTTATATTCATGTAATCCTAATGTATTTATAGAGACACAGAATGCTTTAAAGTCAGGTGGGATTGCATAGTAACTTGCAGGGTTTTGTTTTGTTTTTAAAGAAAAGCAAATCCCTGCTACATATCATGCCTGAATTAGAAGACAGCCACTGTCTATCTTTAGTAGACCATAAATGTATTCAAAAAGAGGGGGAAATATTTTTTGGCACAGAGGACTACGAATATTTCAAAACAAAATGTGTTGTTTTTAAGATGTTTTTATATTCCAAGTAATTTGTCTCTCACACTTTGAGGCTAGGAATAGGAGCTGTTCTACGGCTGAGGGTAATTGAGTTTGCAATTACCACTTCCTCCCCCCCCCCCATCCCACCCCAAAAATATATCATAAAGATTTGGCAGGAAAAAATGCCTATATGAGACAAATATTGGGACATTCTCCTATGTCAGAGCTCCCACTGGCCCAAATAAAGCATAAGCTATTTGGTGTTGCTAATGATTGTCTTCATGAGAAGAGAAGACTCCCTGGAAAAGACCCTGGTGTTGGGAAAGATGGAGGGCACAAGGAGAAGGGGAAAACAGAGGACGAGATGGTTGGATAGTGTTCTCAAAGCTACTAACATGAGTTTGACCAAACTGCGGGAGGCAGTTGAAGACAGGAGTGCCTGGCGTGCTCTGGTCCATGGGGTCACAAAGAGTCGGACATGACTAAACGACTAAACAACAACAACAACAACAATGACTGTGTGGGTTCTAGACTTCAAATACGTGGCTCTAGGACCAAGACACATACTCACAGATAGGTGTTCTTGAGAAAATATTTAACTATATAATAAATTCTGATGTGATCTGACCTGATCAGCACCTCCTGGACTAATGTATGGACTGGAGCATGATTAACTTTTCAGATTTCTTGTTTCTCTGAATTCTTCAATATACTTCACGGGTGTTGTTTTTTTTAAGGGTGAAATGAACTGATCTGTCCATCGCCAGTACAGGGATCTGAAGAGACATTATGTGGTAATTTTGGTAAAGCTAGGCAAGTCTCAGTCTGGGCAGTGTCTTGTAAGGTGACCACCTGAGAATCCATAAGAACATAGTAAGAGTCTGCTTGATGGTCAAACTTGGCCCTCCAGCTGTGTTGGGACTACAATTCCCATCATCCCTGACCACTGGTCCTGTTAGCTAGGGATAATGGGAGTTGTAGTCCCAAAACAGCTGGAGGGCCAAGTTTGGCCATGCCTGTAGGCAGCTTGGGAAGTCAGTGATATTGCTGCACACTTCCTCAAGCAGTAGAAGATTTTATGGCAGGCTGCCATTTGCACAGCTGGATTCCTCATGAGAAACACCAGAGACTCATGGTGTTGTTGTAGCTTCTTTGCAAGTAGGCAAGCTGAGCAAGTGGGAGCAGACAGGCCACCACAGAGACGGGCCAGGTCTGCCGGTCTGAAGTGTTAGTCTGTGGAATAGGGATACTTGTGCTGGGGTGAAAAGCTGCCTCTTCTAAAATTCTCTCTTCAGTGAAGCTACGAAAGGGACAGAATCAGTTTCCCAAGAGATGGAGGAGAAACATGATTCCGTTCACACGTCAAGGCCCACTTACCTAATTCACACTTTCTGAAACAATACGCAAACTGAAAGACAGCCATTCTTTGAAATTTGCCTTCAGTTATCCAAACAAGTAATGTGTACAAAAATGCACATGCAAAGGTAAAGCGTGCCTTAAAAGGCATACACACACACACACACACACACACACACACACACACAAAACTACATTACAGTGGTACCTCAGGTTAAGTACTTAATTTGTTCCGGAGGTCCATACTTAACCTGAAACTGTTCTTAACCTGAAGCACCACTTTAGCTAATGGGGCCTCCTGCTGCTGCCGCGCCACCAGAGCATGATTTCTGTTCTCAACCTGAAGCAAAGTTCTCATCCTGAAGCACTATTTCTGGGTTAGCGGAGTACATAACCTGAAGCGTATGTAACCTGAAGCGTATGTAACCTGAGGTACCACTGTATATTAAGGAGCTTGGCTTCACATTTAAATGAATTTATTATAAGAAATTTGCAATAAAATGCTGGTGCAAACAGATGGGGAAATGTGGAGAACTGAACTTCTGGAAACTGAGAAACTGGGAGGATCTGAAATTGGTCTATTGGTCCACTCAAGTTCACTAAAAAGCAATCAGGGTCATTCCTTTCACCCCCACCCACTCAAACAGGCAGGATGTGACGAGTACAGTGGTACCTCTGGATGCGAACGGGATCCATTCCGGAGCCCCGTTTGCATTCTGAGTAGAACGTAACACGCAACTGCACGTCTGCACATGCGCGGGTCGGTTTTTGCCGCTTCCATGCATGCGTGTGACATCATTTTGAGAGTCTGCACATGCGCGAGTGGCGAAACCCGGAAGTAACACGTTCTGTTACTTCCGGGTCGTCACAGAGCGCAACCCAGAAATGCTTAACCTGAAGCTACAACCTGAGGTATGACTGTAGCCACAAGCCAGCATGGCTCATCTTCAAGGCATTAATCCCCATCAGAGAAGCACCTTTGGCTGCTAAGTCAAAGAAAATCCAAGTGCAAAGCGGCTCTCTTCATTCTAAGGCAGTAAAAATATTATGCAACCTCTACCCAGCCCAATTCACCTCCACCACCATTTCCACATTCAAACCTTACTTGTACTAATGATATCTAAGCTTTTCAAGAAACTTAGTTCATTGTTCATGCTCATCCTCCACATGTTTACCTCTGACCCCAGTTGTTGTTTTTCTCTTTCAATTCTGAATTTGACTCTAGAGAGAAAAACCTGGCCCCACATTAAGATTGTGCTAAGTGACTGAATTTAGTAACTTCTTGTTTGACAGATTTGAAAGGAAACAAGGTTAGTCTTTCAGAAGAGGGATTACTGCAAGAATGTACTGTTGTACAGGGGTGAGAAGCTGCCCCTCCTAAAATTCTCTCTTCTGGGCAGCTATTAAAGGCACAGAAGCCCTTGTCTTCCTTTGTATCTGACCAGGTTACTGGCAACTGTAAGGATCCCAGGAAACAGACTAGTAAACACCTGAGCTTGAGATCTTCCAGAGTCAGTGCCAGTCTAGAGCAGGGGCAGTTAACCTTTGGTCCTCTGGGTTTTGTTGCACTACGACTCCCATCAGCCCCAGCCAGCATGGCCCCAGCCAACAGTCATGTTGTAGTCTAGCAACATCTGGAGAGTCACAGGCCTGCGATCCCTGGCCTATAGAGAAGAACTGGGCACGGCCTGGGTATAAGGCAGCTCCTATCATAACTGATGAAGCAGAAGATCTTATTGCAAATCCAGCACAGGGCAAAGGAGAGAAATAATCACTTCTGTATTGACAGATGGTACAAATTTGACTTCCCACATGACAGGGAGGAGGAGTCGGCATCCTTGATGCACTCCGAAAACCTGCACAACATATCTGCAGTTGATTTGTGTGGCTTAGCCTTTGTTCTGAAAGATTTCCATGATGGAAAAAGGTGCCCAGCCTCATTCAGACACACATGCACAGCAGGTGAATACAGGGAGTCTCCAGGCAAGTGACATGAGGCTGGGCTGGGAAACCTGTGGCCCTGCAGATGCTTTTTGGACTGCAGCTCCCACCATCCCTCACCACTGGCCTTGAGGGCTGGGGCTGATGGACAACATCTGGAGGTCCACCAGTTTCTCTAACCGCTGACACATGCTCAAGATAAAACAGGTCCAGTCCTGCAAGCTGCCTTGATTGTCTGCAAACACTGCATAAACTGCTTGGCTCCAAGCTCCTCAGCATTAGCTACACCCAAAACTATGTACGTGAAGATGCTCCAACTACACCCACAAAGACAATGACATTCTCAGGGTAGTTCCTCGGGACCTAGAAACCTGAAAATTGAAGTGCAAATAGTCCATACATACTCCCTTGCCCCGGTTATCAGGGTTTTGTGAACAATTCTCATCCAAAATGGCGGACTCAAAGTATCCTCCCTGCACCCCGCCAAAAAAGGTTAAGCTATGTAGCGCTGCGTTTGAAGACTACTAATACATTTTGATTGGTGCGGAAGGCAATGGCCCGGTTGTTGATTGGTTCTAGCCACTGGAAATGCATCTCACAAGTGCTGAAATAGCTCTACTTACTTCAGGACCAGCCTCAGACATTTTGTTGCCCGAGGCAAACAAGATGGCTGCCTTCTCTCACTGTGTTCCATATGCAGAAGTTGACTGGACTGGCTGTGAAATCTTACTTCAATACTGTCGATGGGACAGTGTCCTTCACCACACTTAAGGGTATCCAGCTATTTTTGGGGGTGCAGAACAGGTTGTGTGGCACTGTTGAATGATTATGTTGACTGGCTGGAGCTGATAGAAGTCGTTATCTATAATATCTGAAGGGCAGCAAGCTGGGAAAGGCTAACGTATGACTACCCTGCCCACCCAATCCTGAAAGCAGCAATCGCATCACCATCCTTGGTTACTCCTTGAAAATTGAGTTGTGTTGAATTTTTGGCTCCTGGCACATTGGCTTTGGAGGACCCCCTTAGCTGCTGGCAGTAAACAAAGGCACAACTATTGAGGGGCAGAGGAGGAATGTGATGTGTGAAGAGTGAGGCTGTCCCAGAATTCCTTCAAAGTTGCAAGGAGTTTTGGATTGCACTGCCACTTGGCACGGGGCCTGGGCTAATTGCATGCAGCCGTCATGCTGCACAGACCGAAAGCCACAATGTCGTCATGGAGTGACGATAGCAACAACAAGCACTCCATACCTTAAACTCACCATGGAAATGACCAAATCCACAGTCAGACTCTCTTGTTACTGAGAATCCATTCCTGAGCAATGCAGGGACAGATGGAAGAAAATGAGTAAAGCTTCTAAATACAGAATGATAGGTATCTACTGAGCATTCGAACATTGCAAAGGACCCAGGTGTGAGCATGAATAAGGCAACAGAACAGTGAAGACTTAACTGGTGATGACAGCATCACTATGCCATCTTTCATTGGACAGTTGCTGGGGCTCCATAGCCCTGGCAGGACCTATCTGCCTTTGATCCCCTTACTCCATTTTAACTTCCCATGGTGCCCTGGAACAATGCTCCTTCAGGGGCATTGTGGGAAATAAAAATGGAGGCCTCCATTGGGAGGAGCACCCCTTCCACCATCAGATAAGCTTGCCAGGGGAGTGGGGGGGGTGACTGGCATAAAGGTTGACACTCCAGAGGGCACTACGTTGAGGGCTCTGCTCCCCCAAGCCCACGGTCAACCCTGGTGTTGCATGGCGATATTGGGCCAAGCACGTTTTGTCATCATAAGGTCGAGCTCCAGGTTTCTCAGACCCTGCAAACAAATTTAAAAACATCCCTGTAGTGAGCTCCCTCAACTCATTTTTCTTTCACTGAGCATCATTTTCCTGTGTTCCAGCCCTAATCTCCAGTTGAGATTTCATAGTCAGTTGAGCAATGGTCTATGTGTACGATCTGAAACAGGCAAATGCTCCATCAGGACCAAACTGCACCGACCCACACACTGCCTGCTACTCAGCACACTGGGACCAAGAAGCTAACAAGCTCTTGGCTTTGTGCTGTTGAGCTCCCCAGAAGCAAAATGACGGGCAGAGGGAGGCGTTCTTAAGTGCTTTTTGAAGGCTCTCTGCCATTTTCCAGGGGCCAACCCCCACGCCTGCCCCAAAGTCTCTTCAAATCCTCTTCCTGTCACACACTCATTCTCTGACTTGCAATTTCCCTCCTCGGCATGGCAGCCGCTTGTCTGCAATTATCTCTGGAGCCCTGGAAACGAGGGACAGAAAAGCGCTCTCTTCCCCCACCCCTTTCCAGCCATGCTGTGAAAACTGGGCCACTATAGGGAACTTGGAGGGCAGCTTGGACTATGTTGCTGGGACATGGAATTCATGCCAAGGGCAGCTGGTGTGGTATGGAGAGGGTGAGCTGCAGCCTAGCAACAACCTCCCTGCCATCACCATAACAGAGGAACGCCGTGTCTGAGCTTTCTGCTCAGCCAAGGCTATAATCACTGTTGCTTTATTGTGCCGGAACTCAATCCATTCAGCTTTCATCTGTCCCGGGGCTTGGTCGGAGTAATTGGACTCAGCAGGGGAAAGCAGTGCCTGCTGCACTCTGGCAGCCATTAGGTGAGCACATCCTGGAGGCCTGGGGCCATTAGCAAGGCAGACAGCATGGGGGGGGGGACAAAGACCCGAGCGACCCACTACATGAACTCCTGGTCAAAAAATGGAAATCCTCCATAAGGCCTGCTTCTCTGTGGGCACAGAGGCATGTCTATGAGAGAGGTCCTCTAGGTAGCAAGAGCAGGGAACCTGAGGCACTCCAAATGTCGTACGACTCTCCAATCAGCCCCAGCCAGATTATTGGGAAAGGGCTGTAGCTCCATGGCAGATCATCTGTGTTGAATGCAGAAGGTCCCAGGTTCAATCCTTGGTGTCTCCAGGTAAGGCTGGAAGAGACCCCTGTCTGAAATCACTGTCAGTCAGCTGAGACAACACTGAGCTAGATCATCTGATTCAGTATTAAGGCAGCTTCCAATGTTCCATGTGTAATTTTGGGGAAGGACCACAGTTCAGGGCAGCATATGCCTTGCATGCAGAAGTTCTGCTCTCTTGCAGATACCATCTTTCTCAGGAGGTCCATCCTGCACTATATAGGAATCGGGCCTTTAGTGTTGGGGCACCTGCTACTGCATTGAAATGGCCTCCCCTTGAATATTAGACAGCCACAGCCTCTGTTGTCTCTCCAGCACTTACTGAAGACATTCCTCTTTCAACAAACCTTTTCACTAAAGATCTGCACCAGTCTGCAATCATATTGAAATTGTTTTTGAGATAAGATACAGCTTGTTGTTTGCCACCCTGAGCTCCTTTGGGAGGAAGGGCAAGATATAAATTTGATAAATAAAGCAATAAATAAATTAGAGCCTTGGGCAGTGCAACAGGATACTCTGGAAGGTGGTGAGCTCTCCTTGGCTGAAGATATTGAAGCTGAGCCTGGGCAACCACCTGTCAGGGATGCTGCATTCACACCCTGTATTGCAGATCCTGCACGGGGCAGAGGGAAGATTTGATTTGATTTGATACTTCTCTTCCGCTTTTCCAACAACAAATGTTGAGCTCAAAGCAGCTTACAATAATCACAGAAATGTTACAAAACAACAAACATTACAATCACTGTATTATCCAACACAATAACATATAAATAAACCAAACACCAACAAAATAATCAAAGTGATTGATACAATTCAATGAAATCATAGTAATTCAAAATATCAGAAAATATCAAAAACCATTCATCAAAGTGATTGATACAATTCAGTGGACTAGATGAGCTCAAAGCTCCCTGCCATCATCAGAATTCTATTACCTACAATTAGACTTCACAATAAAGAGACCATGCAAATGGTTCAATCTGCTAGTCCTTCCGTTAGACCCTGAAAAATAGAAGCTACTTGACTCCCTATCAATCTAATCTTTCCCTTGGAATGCAAGGGAATCAAACCAGTGGCCCCCTTGCTGTCTCTCTTCTGCCTGGGGGGTTTCTAGTGGATCTCCTCCCTCCAATATAATGATCACACACACACACACACCCCGCCAGCATGTTGTTTATGTTACTGGGGTTTGTGTGCCAAGAGTCTGACATTTGACACTGATTATTTTATTAGGTCGCCTTTGGTTTTATTTCATCACCGCATAATGCCATGGGCACCTTTGCAAGCTCGACTAATAAAAGGGCTATTGTTCTTAATCATTATTTATGTCTCTTTCAGGTCCAAGTACAGCCTGGGCACTTAAATAAATAATGGCTGGAAATTTCCCACTTCTCTGCACTTTGTGAAGAGACTAAGAGATAGGGGTGGGGGAGAAATTTGATGCCATTAAAAGCTAACCAACCAAATTTGCACTTCACAAAAGAATAGGTGGATTGCAATGCAGCTGTCCTTCAAAATCCACACTTCTCCATGTTTTGCAATGCAGTTCTCTAGCCAACTAATGTATACAAAAATGCATATACTGGGGTAAAGCCTGCATAAAAATGCACATATTGGCAAAAAAAGCATATAAAAATAATTTTGATTTTCAAAAAGTGCTTGCAAGAATGTGTGCATTAGGCAAAATTGCATTGGAAAAAATGTCAATAGAAGACAAAATTTGCTACCGAATGTTCATGAGAACTTAAAAAAAAATGATAATAATTGCAAACTGATGTAGAAATTTAGAGAAATGAACTTATGATTGGAAAAATGAAAAAGTGAGAAAGACTGAAGTGGATAGAACCATCTACCCTTTACTTAGAGATGCATGCAGAAGACCTAGGGGAGTTTTTAAATATTTGGCTGCTTTTCAACATTCATACCATGAATTAGACCCAGCAAAAGGGATGGAAGGCTACTTGCCTGCCAGGCATGGGGACAACCAGGGTGCGAGACTGAATTTTAACTCAAATGGGGGAGTAAATCCCCCACAGATGATATTTTCCTGGGCAAGCCAAACAAATGTATGATTTTAAAAGAATCTAGAGTCTGCAGTAGGAGGGAAGGTGTCATCTTTTGATTAAAGTAGAATGAACTTAATTTTCTGAACAATTATCTTATTCTTCAGTTCATTTAACAAAAGTAAAAAAGAACCCTAATATGATAATAAGTAGGCAGGCTGGGCCCATCCTTTAAAATCACTAGGTAGGTCAAGTCTGTCTAGGCTCACATTGAATTCAGCACCTGACTTCTACTGACCACCCCAGCATTTGTGAAGGTATCACATGTGCTGCCAGGAGCTTTATCCCCAAAATATGCACTTGGCAGATTAGCTTCCATGAGAATCGTTTGCTGCAAAGTGCAAATATCTGCAGAGATGCAATGGGGATCGTAAGGACCATGGCTTAGAGGGCCAGTTGTTGTTTTTCCTCTCTAGTGGTTGTCATTAGTTTCCACACAGCTGCCCAGTGGTTATTTGTTTCCATTTATAAGCAGGGTTTCATTCTGTAGGCTGGCCCCAATTCATCTATTGAGCTCTGTCCCATTAATGTCCCAATCTATATGCTGATGATAGCTGATGCCCCTGATCTCCCTGAATGCTGGCAGAAACTTTGTTTGAAAGGCCTTTTTTTAAAGCCTAAAGCAAATGCCCAGAGGATCCTTCTCATCCAGAGATCTAGTCAAAAGCAAGAAATCATCTCAGCAGAGAGATACTCCAAAGAAGCTATGATATTCCCAAGTATTGTCCACCCTGCAATTATGCCCTGTGGATGTGGAACCAGGAGCATGAGATGGCACCTCGAAGACTGGAGTTCATTTTGTTTTGCTGAAAGCAAGCTGCTAGCCCTTAAGACTATGGATAACATAAGCTTTTAAAAAAATTGTGAGCAACTCCTGCTGGACCAGGATGGGCAAAATATTCGTGCATTGCAGGGGGTTGGACTAGATGACAACTATGGTCCCTGCCAATGCTATGATTCTATTATTTCCATTCTGAAGACCTCTTTCACCACTTCATATACGCATGTGGAGCCCAACAGAAGGATATAGGTCAGGTGGTGCAGACAGGGAGCTGGGATTTGTGGCACTAGTAGAGAAGATGAACCTGCCTCAGGTCTGTCCTGCCTGCCTGTCTGGCTTAGTAGATTAGAGACAAAAGCACCAGCAGCCATAGAGGGGAAGGTGGTTGGATACATCCTTGCAGTGTGCACCAAAGCAGCACTGTCTCTTAATCCTGACTTGACTTGGGGTATCCTTCCCCAAAAGGTTGGCCACCAGTGCTCCAAAGACCCCCATGCTGAGCCGTCTTCTGGGGACTTCCGTCCATTAAGCCACAGGGCTAAACTAGATGCCATGCTTACTGCGCAGCTGCATACCTTGTCTCGTGACATCACAAAAGCCTGATCATTCTACCCAGCAGATGCTGACTTAGGTGGCCCACAGCTCCTTACTTGGAAAATGCACCACCCAGCAGAGATCTCATAGGTTATCAACCCCAGCTTCCTAGGTGCTCACAGATGCTGTCGTAGAGAGTTTCCTGCATCAACAGGGGGTTGGAATAAATGGCCTCTGATGTGCCTTATGATTCTTTTGCTTAATTGAATTAAGTTGGCTGTCTTCTCCTGCACTCCATGTTAGGACTAAGTGCAGACTGCCTGGCTTTAACATCAAGCTGGCTTTTCTCTCCCCACTGACCCAAACCCTGGCTTTGTTTAACATGCAGCCTGGTGAAGCATTCTGAAACAAGTTTGCTTGCTGTTTTGTAACTGTTTGCTTGATTCAAATAAAAAAAGCATTTCTTGACTGTGTTTTGGAACTTGTCCCCCTGTTAGCACCTGCCCATAGAGATAGTGCACACAACTTGCATTTCATAGTCCTAAACAAGATGAGCAAAACCTCCATCAGATCCGTTTTGTTTTTCCTCCAGCTAAACCCTTATCCTTGAATTCAGACAGATGAGTCATTCCAAGGAGCTTTGGAAACCTTAGTCAGCACTAGTTGCGGGTAGCGCATTTGTAAATTAATCACCTCCAATTACCACATCTAATGAGGAACTGGGGTGGAAGAACATGCCAAGCTTCCGCCTCCTCCCCCCTCGTCTCTCACCTGATTGACAGTTCCCAGTCCAACCACCCACCCACCCACTCCACCTTTCTCACAAGCCTAGCCTTGTTCCTCATGCACAAAATGTTTGCTTTGTCATCATCGCTGCGGCTGTGACTCAGGCCTCTTTACCATGTTTGAGAAATGCTGACTCAGCCTGCTCGCCCTCACTCTTCTCCCTTGGGTACATCAGACCTCTTCTGTCACATGCATAAAGACCCTGAGGGGTGGGAAGACGGGTAAGGTGATCCACTGGCAACCAACAAGCCCATTTGCATCAATGCAGGGAATAATAGATTTCTGACTCAGCACGTTTCATAATCGGCAGCTGAGCTACTCCTCAGCAATGAGTAAGAGGGCCTCTTTCTCTTTTCTTTTCTGCCATGTGCCCTTGGAGGAGCAGCATGAGACTGCTCAACAAGAGACCTGTTGATGTACAGTCACACCAGCATCATTCCGAGGGGATGGGGGAAACATGACGGGACTGATATGCTGAGAGAAAGCTAAACTAGAGAAAGGGATTAGAACTTGACTCAGCTCTCCCTGCAGCAACATGCGTCAGACCGAGGTGCACACAAGTTTTGGGGGAGAAGTGAAAAGTTGTGACCAGCTCAAGGAGCAGTAGCAAGAGCAGAGTCTGTGAGCAAGGAGCTTCTCTAGGGAGTCATTGGGCATTGCATATCCTGCTCCTGCTGGTGCCTTACTGGTCTGCTCCTCCTGAAGTTTCTGTTCCGATCTATCCTTAGCAGATACCCACAAGGTACAGCAGCACCATGGACAGCTCCACATGTGAATTTTTTTCCGGGAGGTTGACTGAGGCCTAAAGCAGTGGTCCCCATACTTTTTCGAGTCACCACCCGCTTGTCGGATAAACTCATTCCCAGTGCCCCCCTTCCCTACCCAATCGAAAACATTATTCAGAATAGTGGTTTGCACAGCCTACTAAGGAAGATAATAATGCAATAAAATTCAAAGAGTAACAATTAGTTGCACATTTATTCAGAATCCCATTTAAATTATTTAGTTTAATTAATTCAACAAAACTGATGAACTTGATCCAGTGATACCAGCTTTTCAAAGCCTGAAAATCATTTACGCCACCACTTATGCCCCCATGGGTAATTTCACCGCCCACTTTGGGAACCACTGCCTTAGGAATCCCTGCATCCAATCCACCCCTCATAAGTTCTACGCTAGGACTGCCCAGCCCAATCCACTGCATGGCCCTGATCTGGCAAGCTCAAATCAGGCTGCCCTGCCTTGGGCCAACCTGAGGACAACATACTCCAAACCAGATCTGGTCCCATATTAACTTGTTGGTGGGTGTAATGTATAATTAGGGTTTAAGTCAGCGGTTCTCAACCTGTGGGTCCCCAGATGTTGGACTACAACTCCCATCATCCCTGAGCTCTGACCTTGCTAGCTAGGGGTGATGGGAGTTGTAGTTCAACAACATCTGGGGACCCACAGGTTGAGAAAGGCTGGTTTAAATGCAATTAAGCATACAGCTGCGAGGGGCTGAGGAAGGAGACATTGCATATCCTCTGACATTTCTCCAGTGAAAATAGGGACATCCCAAGGAAAAGCGGGATCAAAAAAAAAGACTGGGGCAGCTTCTGTAAACCTGGGACTGTCCCTGGAAAGTAGGGACACTTGGAGGGTCTGGACATTGTGTCTCCTTCTTCCTCCACACTCTGGACCAATTCTGTGGGGTGTTCCTAGGCAGACAGGGATAAAGCACCTGCGTAAACACACACTTCTCTTTTCCAGGAGGACTTGGTAAAAGTTGGGAGCAGTAGAATTAGCCTGAACCTTGAAAAGCACATAGAGCTGAAAGAGGAAGTGGCAGAGAGTGCCACACTCCCAACTTCCTCCTCCAGCTCTATGGACATTCCAAGGATTAAAAGAGTAAGTGCACCCATCACCTCATGACCAAGGAGGTGCAGGAAGGGGGCACCAGACAAAGGTCTCAGGGGTACAATTGTGCCCACAGGCATCACACTGGCAACCCCTGCAGTAATGCATCAGCCATGATTGCTGGACCTTGCATAATGAGAAGCGGAGATTGGAGGCAGTGAGGCTTCTAAATACCAATATCAGGAAACCACAGGTGGTGAGAGCGCTCAGGTCCTGTGTGTAGGTTTCCCACAGGTATCTGGTTGGCCAGGATGCTGGACAAGGCAAGCCATTGGCCTGATCTCATGTTCAAATGTTCAATTGCCTAAATGGCACACAAAGCCATATCTGAGTAGCAAAGGTATCCCTACTAGCTTCACCAAAGGCAGGAGAAAATGTGGTCCTCCATATGCAGCTGACTGCAACTTTCATAATATCTGACTCTGGGGCTGATAGAACCTTCCTATGCCTGTGGGTTGCCATATTTCAAGGCACACCAAAAGTTGTTGAGCTGATGTTTTACAAAAATGCCAATTTTTTCAACTGATTTGCCTAAGATTCAGGACAAAGCCCTGCCTTTCATAAATTCCCCACAGATGCCAATTCTGCCTTTCAGATCCTGGAAATTGGGACATATGGCAGCCCTAGATCAAGGGGTCTCAAGGTGTAGACTCTCCAGCTTGGCCCAGAAACCAATAATCTGAAATCCGAGCCTAGTTTGGTTTTATGCCTCTGAATACCAGTTGCTGAGAATTGCAAGTGGGCAGAGTGCTGCTGCGCTCACATTCAGCTTACAGGCTTCCTGCACACATCATGTGAGAATGGGATGCTGAACAGGATTGGCCATTGGCCTGACCCAGCAAGCTCTACTTATAATCATGTATATACACCTGGCTCTGTGCAAAAGGAAGAGTGTGTCTATTAATAGGCTGACACGTTCAACATGCTGTGTGTCGCTCTATCAATGCGAGAGGCATACAAAGGCATCCATTGCGCCTGTGTGCCAGAGAACGAACATGCACTTGTGTACATACCAGTTTGTCCAATGTGTTATAACAGAGGGCGGAAAGCTGGCTAGGGTCAACTTTCTGCAAGTGTCGATTTGCCAGGGAGAAGTCCAGCTTGTGGAAAGGCTTCTGCCGACTGGGTGCCATGGAAACGGCATTCCTGCAAAAATATGCAATAGCACTTCCTTTAAAAAGTAACTAATTGAGGTACGAAGGGTTGACACCCGTCGGAATTTATTCCCCATGAGCTGCTGACAAGGACAGCAAAGGCAGCTGGGTAATTAGGGCAGGCATTGGTGCTGAGTGGACAATAGCAAGCTGTATGGGGTGTTTTTTTCTGGCGGTGGGGAGAGAATGATAACTGTGCATAGATGGGTCATGGAAGGACATAGAATCACCATGTTTATTCACATTCACCTGTTAGCAACCCTGCTTCTTCCTTTCCTGTCTCCCCTTCTCTCCCTCTTTCTTACCATCCCCACAGTGGTGAAATTTAGAGCAGGGAGCTTTCATAGAATCAAAGAATTGTAGCGTTGGAAATGATGCCAAGGGTCATCTAGTACAACCCCCTGCAGTGTAGAGATCTTTCTTTTTGGCTAGACATATCCTTTCACAAGTGTTGTATTCACTGATAATACCATTTAGCTCAGGGGTGTGGAACCTCAGGTTCAGGGGCCAAATGTGGCCCTCCAGCAGTCCCTGTCTCTGGCCCTCATTGGGTCCAGGCCACACCCTGCTTTGTCCACGAAGGGCTTTTGCTTGTCTGCGATCTGTTCATCATACCTTGAATGTGCCTCTTGCTGATCTGGATGGAAGGTAGAGAGGGGTCTGTGAGCATGTGCAGAAACTAGATTATTGCACAAAGATAAACTTTGCATTCATTGCCCCGCCCACTTTTGCACCCGGCTCCCATCCACCATTGGCATGTGGCCCTGGAAGGTTGTCCCAAAGGAACATGACCCTCAGTCTGAAAACGGTTTCCCCATTCCTGATCTAGATATAGAGCTGTGAGAATGATGGCACAATCCTATACACATCTGCTTAAATGTAAGCCCCGCTGAGTTCAATGGGACTCACTTCCAGGTAAAGTGCGTCAAAGATTTCAGTCTTGGTCAACCAATTGATGAACAACATTTCCGATCAGCCGAAAAGGTGCTCCAGATTTACTGGGCAGCAGATCTCAACACTTTTAAAGTCATCTTTAATACAAATACTTTACAAAAGCTACAAATGGCAAGTACTATCTTTAAAGAGATGTTGCTTTCTGGGAAAAGCCTCTTCTAAGACCTGAGTATTCACAAAAAACAAAGGAAGTATGTCCCCCCCCCCAATGTCTCAGAACTATTGCTCTGTCCTTAAATTGCCTTAGGACACAATGGTCATTGGTCATGCTGGCTGGGGCTGGGAGTTGAATTCCAACAGCATCAGGTTAGCCAACTGACCTAAAGTAATGTGTGATGCTAGCCCTACACGCAGGGGCATGTGCAAACCCAATCCCAAGCAGAAGTGCATAGGATTACAGCCTGAGCCTTGAATAAAGGTAAAGGTAAAGGGACCCCTGACCATTAGGTCCAGTCGTGACCGACTCTGGGGTTGCGGCGCTCATCTCGCTTTATTGGCCAAAGGAGCTGGCGTACAGCTTCTGGGTCATGTGACCAGCATGACTAAGCTGCTTCTGGCGAACCAGAGCAGCGCACGGAAATGCCGTTTACCTTCCCACCAGAGTGGTACCTATTTATCTACTTGCACTTTGACATGCTTTTGAACTGCTAGATGGGCAGGAGCAGGGACCGAGCAACGGGAGCTCACCCCGTCGCGGGGATTCGAACTGCCAACCTTCTGATCGGCAAGTCCTAGGCTCTGTGGTTTAACCCACAGCACCACCCACATCCCTGAGCCTTGAATGAAAGTGTGTAATCTTCTGCATAACCACTAACAGCCCATTCCTAGAGGAAATTTGTCATGCTTCAGCCCGGCTGCCCAGGTGGACAGATTAGTCTGTGACTTAACTTAAATGTGTGGTTGCCAACTTTTCTATAAGCCCTGCTAAGGGGATTTGAACTGCAGCTGGACACAAAAATTAACAGGTGGGTGTCCCCCCCATCATTTTTTCCCCTCACTGGGACTAGTTCCACCTTGCTAGATTTTAGCATATTGAACTGCTATTAATAGCACAGGAGCTGAGCCAGTAAAAAAAAGAAAAGAGTTGGCAACCCAACCTCTGTGAGTTAGTTTGGTCACATTCTGAATTTTCAGGGGCCTCTGACAAGGGCTGGCCCAAGATTATTTTGGCACACAAGGCAAAAGAAATATATAATCCACAGTGGCACAAAACTTTCAGAATAGAATTAACCGTTGACAATTTGCCACCTGTTAATTGCCTCACTCTGCCTAATGCAGGGCTGGGAAAGGCTTCTGGCAAGGCTGCTCTCAATGCTCCACCGCCGTGCTGAACCAGCCTAGAAGCCAGCCCAGACCTGGGAATGGACAGAGGGGAGACCCCGAGGCTCCCACAAACCCCTCCTCTTCTGGTGCACCTCATAAGATCTGGTTCCACCACGCTTCTACCAGGGAGTCCGCAGTGGAAGATGAAGTCTGGCAGCGAGGCATCCTGATGCAAAGCCCTTCCTTGCACCTTTTGTTCGCTTGGCATCAGAAAATGCTGCAGATGCCTCCTTTAGTCAACAATGAGGGGGGGGGGCATTTGTCTCGTGCTCTCTCGCCCACTCAGCAGATGGCAGCCTCTCACTTGGGGGAGCTACATGTCTCTGTGTGTGTGTGTGTGTGTGTGTGTGTGTGTGTGAGAGAGAGAGAGAGAGAGAGAGAGAGAGAGAGAGTCATACAAGCACACACAAACACAAACACACTTTCTGATGTTATTTTTATTCATCGCTCCCCCAATGCACTCATGAAAAGAGAACAGCTTGGGAGAAGGGGGAGCGTGTTAATTTGCTGCGTGAGAAAGACAAAGGAATCATTCACACGGCTGGCAGCTTCATGAAGGGCAGGGTGACCAGTGGCTACTAGCCATTAGGGCTGTGTGCTCCCTCCACTGTTGGAGGCAGCATGCCTCTGATCCCAGCCGCTGGGAATGACAAGCGGGGAAGGTGCTGCTGTAGCACTCAGCTCCTGCTTGCAGGCCAGGCTTACCAATAGGGAAGCGGATTGGCCACTGTGTGAACAGAGTACTGGACTAGATGGGACAGTGGCCTGATCTAGCAGACAGGTCATGTTTTTATTGCTTTTTAATACCACTTGCTGGAAACCGCAGGAGGGGAGAGTGCTCTTGTGCTCAGGTCCTGCAGGCACCTGGTTGGCTGCTGTGAGAACAGGGTGCTGGACTAGATGGGCCACTGACCCAATCCAGCAGGTTCTTCTTCTGTTCTCATGCTATTTAGCATCTGACGCTGTCATGTTCAATCCCTTGCAAAAAAAAATATCAAATCTAAATGGGTAGGTGTCAACAGATCGGGACCTGCCGGGGATGTCAAACTTTGAAACAAAACCTGTGATGTTCACAGTGCAGATTTAAATTTGAAATCTCACCAGAGGAGAGATTTATTTCTTTATTGCAATATTTATATACCGTTTGATCATTGTAAAACCTCAAAGCAGTTTGCAAAATATGTAAATGTTAAAATTACCAGTTAATAATTATAATAATAATAAAATCCATGTATTTAAAAATCATTTGAAAGGTAATTAAAATCCGGAGTAAACATGTGACTACTGTAAATTGTGGGACCCACCAAGCTGAACAGTTTGTTCCCTGTATTGGGCTGGTGGGGGGCAGATATTCAGCCTGTAACCCACAACCAGTTCTCCCCCAAAAGAGGGAATTATGATGAAACTAGACACCAGCTAGGAAGTATCTTAGCAACCATAGATGACCCTTTCACCTCTTTAAAGGCTTCCAGATCAGACGTTCTTGCAACTAGGGCTCTCTGTTCTCGATGCCTCGTATGTTCCCTTTACCCCGCAACTTGACAGATCTGGCATTCATTTATTGTGCCAGGAGATTCAGGATGAAGACAGATAGATATTTAACAAGGTGGTGTAAAATGTGCTGGTTGCATTGCTTGCTCATGGACAGGGCCGGCCAAAACACTTTGGTACCTGAGGTGAACATCAAACGGCACCCGCCTGCCAGCTGAGATGAGAAGGGGGAGTGGAAATCAGCATCAGGATGGGGTGGTGGTGCAGATGGGAATGAAAGTGTGGAGTAAACATCAGCATCAAAATTAAAGCGGGGGCTGGAGATCAGCATCAGAATTGAAGGGGGGTGAAGATCAGCATTGGAATGAAAGGGGACAGTTGAGATAAGCATTGGAGTGAATTGGAGGAATGATGATGAGTCTTGGAATGAAAGGAGAGAGTGAAAATCAGCCTGGAAATGAAAGGGCGAGAGTGAAGATGAGCCTTGCATAAAAGGGGAGAACAAAGATTAGTTTCGGAATGAATGGGGAAAGTTTGGGTTGCCATATTCCTGACACCCGCAAAGTTGTTGGGAACAAACCCAAATTGTTGAGCTTTTGGGGGGAAACCTCCCCCCCAAAAAAATAATTAACTGGAACATGTCACAAATTTTCCTGGGCAAACTACTTCACCATATTAAACTTTTTTTTTTATGTGTGGGTTAATGCCATGAGCCCCTCTAACCTATGCCCAGGTTGTACATATGAGTAAATGAAAAACCATATATGTTAAAGAAACCATGGTCTCTGCTGACCTTCATTCCAAGTAAATCAAGCCCTGGGTAGGCGCAGGCACCCCTGGAGTCTCTTGTCGCTTAGAGATTGCAGAGGCACGTAACAGCATGTTTGTGCAGAATACAATGAGGGGGTTTCCGTGCTGACCCCGGTGCCCTACAAATGTTCTGCCCGCCTTCCCAGCAAGGAGAGCTAAGCATTGTGACAGCCACATCATTCCCCTGTGTGCCGCAGACCATAGCAGACTGTGTGCCTTTGAGCCACACTTTTAGCTGTCCAATGGTCTGGAAAGGACTCAGGACAAACTGCTGGCCTCCGCTCAGTGGGGAAATGGGCCAGGAAGACAGAAATTGCCCGAGGACTGTTTGGCCGGTGGAGAGGCAAAAAACTGACGTGTCTCGAATCCTGCATGGGCAGCCAGCGGCACGCAGGAATCTCCCTGATGGCACTTAATGAAATCATTAACATGCTTGAAAAGGAGCCAAGAAAACCACTTGCGAGTCGCAATGCGCAGCATCACAGCGTGGCCAGCAGAGTGGCTGAGCAGTTGCAGCAATTTCCTGGTCATTCATTTCCCTTGCAGCTGGGATGACCTGCATCAGTAGACAGGCGCTCACAGCTCCCGCAGTCATGAAGGATTCTGTACCGAAATAATAGCCCTCTTCTTGATCTCAAGGCCAGGCTGCTTCATCATTGCAGCATAGCCTGAGCTTGCAACCCAACAGACCACACACCTAATAGCATTGCCTTAGCTCTAGCATCACAGAAGTTGCTTCTAACTAATGACAGAAGAGCATTTTGGAATCTGCATGCGGCTGCTGTCAGACACCCACGCCAAGGAAGGTGGTTGTGGATTGACAACTGGTCCCTTAAGGGCCTCATGGATCGAATCTGATCAACACATTCTGTAGAACAAGGTGGCAGAATTCCAAGCTGTTCCACTTTGTATCCACAGCAGTGACCAGAGGAGAAATGACCACTGGGAGGAGAGCAGAAAGAAGAAGCACTATGGTACAGCTGCACCACACAACCAGATGCCTTCATCTGCCCTAGCTGCAACAAAACATGTCTTTCTTGTATCGGTCTCTACAGACACAGCAGGCACTGCAAATCTCCAAGGGATTAACTTCATCTCCAAAGGCACACTCTTCCAATGTCTCCTGTGACAGACGGATGCCAACCAACCACACTCAGATTGCAAGTTTGGGAGGTCATCTTTAAAATGATAAGGATAACTGACATACTGGAGAAGATCAATCTGCATGCAGTAATTAATTAATTAATTAATTAAGTAAGTAAGTAAGTAAGTAAGTAAATAATTAAGCATGTCAGGGAGAAAGAGGTATGTAAGCCTGCACTAGTTTTCATGAAGCTTTTTTTCAATGAGGATCATTCAAAGATATGACACATACTTCCCAAGTATATATCTGTAATGTGAAGTGGTACAGTTCAAAATTTTACTACCCTGTTCTGTGTAATATGTGGAAGGGCTCTTGGTCCCAGCCAGTGGTGTCTGGACAATGGGGGGGGGCTCAAATTTCGTCTTATCTAGGATATCTGAAACATCAACATGATGTCCCTAATAAGTTTTAGAATCTATCATTGAGTGATGGTGGACAGCTGTGGCTCATCTTAGACCACAACAGTGGGAATAGCTTTTAGGAACAGGATTTTTTTGTCTTTCTCAAGGTCAAATGAATGACAACTGGTCAAAATTGAGCTGGAGCAAAGGGATAAAGAGCCACCATCAGCCATGCTGAGTTGCCAAACTCCTCCCTCCATCAGCTATCACTTGGCAGCAGCTATTGCATCAGGTTTGTAGCTGAGGAAGGAAAAGAAGGGAGGCAGGAAGACCACTCCATTAGCACAGCTGAGAGACCAACACCTTAGCTCTACCTCTGTTGCAGTTTTACACCCCAGCTGGTCATTAGAAGAACTTGAGTTTGCTCATTTCATCCACCCTCCTACACAATTTTCCTTTTGTCGTGTCATTTTGAATCAGAAGCCTGGGGACAGCGACTGTCTTGTTTGTAGTGATCTGTAAGCCACTCTGGGACACACCTCCCCTTTTTTGGCTACAGGAGAGGAATTCTTTAAATAGATAATCTTGCATCTCTGCAAATGAATTCAGTCGTCAACCTTTAACCAGAGGAATTTGCTGTATTCATCTGTTGCGGGGACAGGGGGGCTTAAATCCCCTCTTCTCACAGCCTCAGTTCCTTATCTGCAATATACTATCCAGAAAGAAAGATTTAAATGGTGTGTGCTATCTGACAGTTTAGTGTGATGCCGTGGACAATATTGCACTTAATACTGGATTCAAATGTGGCTGAGCCAGTTAGCATCTTTTACTCCAGTCTACCGTACAAGACTGTTGTGGTGGCCCCATCTGCAGTGCCTTGAGCAAAGGCAGAGACTGACATGATTTCAGAACACAGAGCGCTAAAAATGTGCTACACTGTTAACCCATCTCCTATAGAGCTCAAGGTAGGAGAATATGTGGTTCCTCCTTTGTCCTCACAACACTGATTTGAGGTAGGCTAGGCCGAGAGGCATCAACAAGTCCAATACTACCCAGAAAGTACTGAGGCCAAGTAGAGATTAGAACCCACAGCTCCCTGCTTTCACTCCAAAACTCTAGCCGAGTCTTCCCACCAACCTGATGCTCTTCAGATATTTTCCACAAGAAGTCCCATCAGCCCCAGCCAGCAAGGCAAATAGCCAGCTGTAGTTCAAAATCTGGGAAGCACTATATTGAAGAAAGATATTCCAACCCATTCCACCCGACAACTGTGCTTTGGCAGTGAAATCACAGGGCAATCTTACACGGGTCAGGGATTCATTAGCGGCGACTCCTGCATTGCACGGAGTTGCAACAACATGACCCTTGCAGTCCTTTCCCATGCTACAGTTCTATGATTCTGTGTCGACTCAGAAGTTCAGTGGAACTTACTTCCAGGAAAGTGTGCATAGCATTTCAGCCTAGAACCACTGAAATCAGGTAAGAAAAGTTCATCACCTGCTTCAAAGAATGACAGTCTTAGATTATGTCATTTGAGCTGAAAGCCATTATTTAAAGGCTTACAGTAATTGGTGGCGACTGGCTCCCCAACACCCTGACAAAGCTACTGAAATGTTAAAGATCTGACAAGTCCAATTAGGGTCTGTGTCGATAACATAATGACATCAGCATAAACGACTAATCAGGATAAAGGAGGTTATTGCATACGTTTACTTTTTATATATGCTGACCGGAAAGTCCTTACTTTTGGGTTCCTTATCCCCAGAATGTGAAATGAATCTATTAAAGGGGGGGGGGCAGAGTGCACTGGAAAGGTTGCTGATTTATGGGAACGTACATCCACGTTTGAGTAGCTTGCCCCTTGGTTCATGATTTTGGGGCAGAGACTTTAAAACTGATTTGAGACGTGACTGGTGTTAATTTAGATACAACATATAAGAAAAGGGCCCTTCCTATTAAAGCAGAAACAGAAAATCGCTCTTGTCCACATACCCTATATTTCCTGGAAGCTTTAGGACAGCCTTTGCTAGCCTGGTGCCATCTAGATGTTGCTGGACTACAATTCTCATCAGCCACAGCAAGCAGGGACTCTGAAGTTGCCCATCAAATGTTCTTGGACAGGCAACTCACATGGTCACAGTCTCCCCTCCAGGGCTCTCTATCCAGTCCTCAGGACTCTCTCAAAGCCACATCCCCTCTGGAAGCCACACCTCTCTGTCCCACATCCTCCCTGTGCTTTAGCTTGGTTGGACCGCCACCTTGGGTTGAATGATGCTTCTCACTTGCCTGGATTAAGGATGGAGGCATGTGGTTGCATATAGAGGCCTCTGACTTTTGCACAGCTGAAATGTATATTAAAAAAGCAAGACTCGCATCTGGTGCTCTGCCCACATCTAGCTGCCTTTGAACACACCTACCACGTGAAGGCTGTCCGCAAGAGAACTTGGACCTTGGGATGAAGATTGTTCCATATCGGTTGCAAGGAACCACAGGAGAGGAGAGTGCTGTTGTTGTGCTCAGTTCCTGCTTGCAGGCTTTGCACAAGCATCTGGCTGGCCTATGTCAGAACAGAATGCTGGACTGGAAGGGCCATTGGCTTGTTCTGGCATATATCTCTCTAGCACCGTTGTTAAAACATCGGCACTGGCTGCCCATACACTCCTGAGCCAGGTTTAATTTACAAAGTCCTGAACAACTTAGGTCTAGGGTACCTTAGGGACCACCTTATATCCAGCTCCATCACTGAGATCAGCTGTTGTCCCTCAAGTTGGTGAGGCTCATTTGACATGACCATGAAACCGAGCCTTTAGTCTCGCTTCCCCAGTCCCATTGAATATTCCTCCCAGAGACCCAGCATCTTCTCTACTGCCATTTAAACATTTGCTGAAAACTTTTCAGGCTTGCAATTAATCTGAACACCTAAGAACATCAAGAGAGCCCTGCTGGATCAGACCTGTGACCCACCTAGTCCAGCATCCTGTTCTTGCAGTGGCCAACTAGATGCCCTGATGGGAAACGATCAAGCAGGACTCAAACACAAGAGCGCTCTCCCTGCCTACAATTTCCAGAAAGTGGTGTTCAGAAGCATTTTGACTGTAGAGGCTCAGCATCACCATCATGCCTAGTAGCCATTGATAGCCACACCCTCCATGAATTTGTCCAATCCTCATTTAAAGCCATTCAGATTGGTGACCACTGTTGCCTCCTTTTCCATAGCGAGTTCCATAGCTAAACTATGTGCTTCAATACACTTTCTGATCTGTGTATTTTTTTATTATTCTGTGTATATATACCTGTAAACCGCTTTGATATTTTTTTATGACATTGCAGTATACAAGTATGTTTTTAAATGAACCAAATAAAATAAATATTGCCCCCATCAGTCAAGGGGGGTGCTTTAAAAACTCTTGGGATGGTTCATCAGAAAGGTGGTGGGGTAGAATTTTCCTCCCTTTGCAATGCTTGTGTATAGCTGAGCTGAAGACAAGAAAGTCTTGCCAAAGATATGAAGAGTTCAGCTGCTCAGCTGTGCTGGGAAGAAAATGTGGGCAAGGCAAGGCTATAAATAAAGGCTGCAGAAGACGGTAGCGGCTGCCACAAAGGTCTTTGTGAGCCAGGAAGAAAGGAAGGTGCTTTTGGGGGTGGGAGGTGGGCGGACGAGATGCTCAAAGTTTTTGACTTTACATAGCCAGAGATACATGAGGGTATCCCTGATACTGAGAGGGGTTGATGGAGACACACTGCCCCGTTCCCAACCCCCAACGCCCTTGCAAGCTGAATAAAATAAACCCTGGATTCAAACGTTGCATGCTATAGATGGAAGAGTTTCTAAAGCAGAAAGAACAGAGGGGAAAACAAAGAGAGATGGAGAGACGGGGGAGAGACAGTGCTCAGGGGCTTCTGAAACATTTAACAAACAAACACAACAAGCTGTAGGAAAATGTACGCTGGGGGTGGGGTGGGGGAACAGGAATGTCAATATTAACAGTGTACAGTACTGGGATTTGGGAGGCAAAGAGCCCACAGAAGGGAGTGAGGAGGAAAGCTTCTTTCCTTTTCTTCAAAATCTCAGAGGCCAACTCTCCTAGTACAGTGGTGCCCCGCAAGACGAATGCCTCACAAAACGAAAAACGCGCAAGACGAAAGGGTTTTTCGGTTTTTGCGTTGCTTCACTAGACGATTTTCCCTATGGGCTTGCTCCGCAAGACGAAAACGTCTTGCGAGTTTGTTCGCTTTTTTCTTAAAGCCGCTTGAAGAGGCACAGTTGCAACGGACCGTGCTTCGCAAGACGAAAAACATCGCAAGACGAAAAGACTCGCGGAAAGAATTAATTTCGTCTTGCGAGGCACCACTGTATACCTACCAAAGGATATTCCTGCTGGTTTGTGGAAGGGCCGTAACACAAGGGTAGAGCATCTGCCTTGCATGCAGGTTCAATCTCTGGCAGATTTGCTCAGGTAGGGTTGGCAGAAGCCCCTGCCTGAAATACTGGAGAGCCTCTGCCAGTCAGTGCAGGCAGTATTGACTCCACACAGACGCCTAAAAGAAGGCAGAAATGATTCCTGTCAAATCTCTGCCAGAAGGGAGTTGCACAGGGCAGGGCCTGCCACAACAAAGCCTCAGTCTTGAGTCCAGGGCAGGCCAACCAACCCTGAGGGGCCACATTGGGAACCACAAGATGTGCCGCATCAGAGGATCTCAGTGATTGAGGTGGTGCATAGGGAATATATGTGCCCACTCTTGCAGGCCTGGTGGGTCAAATACGGCCTCCAGAGCTCTCTATCTGGTCCTCAGCCATGCCTTGGAGGAAAGGTGGGGTATAAATGGAACAGTGAACAACAGAGCAGTGTTCGATTTACAAGTGGTGTCTCCATAGCTGGCCTTACCACTGGGGGACATTCCTCAAACAGGAGATATGCCAAATGTCTATGACAGCCTTCCCCAACCTGCAAACACTTTGGACTACAATTCCCATCATCCACAATCGCTGGCAGTGCTAACAGGGGCTGATGGGAACTGTAGTCCAAACCATCTGGCGGGCACTCAGCTAGGCCAAGCATCGAAACCATGTTGAACCCCACAAAAATTAAATAGAACGCTGTTCGTTGATGGCCAGCCAGGCAAGCAGGGGCCAGTGAAATTGTGGGAGCATGAAAAGGAGGCAGAGCAGGAATCTGTGGGGTCTCCGTGGACCCAGGGGTTTTCTCTCAACTGGCTCTGCAGCATTGAGTCATCGGGAGCCAGGCAGTGAATAGAATTCCAAAGCCAGCCAAGTAGGGTCATTTCCAGCATGATTTATTTAGCAGGGAGAGAAAGAGTTTGGCTGAGTCCTTTAGTGGATATTAAAAGGAAGAGAAATCCTTGCAGGCCTGCTTACCAGTGTGTAGCAAAAGCGTTATTCTGTGGGCAGAATAGTGACTGGCAGCCGCTTGCTCTCTGTCAATGCTACCCACCCCTCTCCAGGCTCCCTCCAGCCAGCCACATCTTTCTCACAGGCAGAAGGCAAGTGCAGGCATTTGGACAGGACCCCATAACCAAGCGTTGCTTTGGAAGCCTGGGCTCACTCCATGTGCAAAACGCAAAATGACATGGACACAGTTATTGCTCACAGGCAGGTAGGGATGGGGGTGGGCGGGCAAGAGAAATTTGATTCAGTTCACATTTAAAGACAGACCTACCTAATTCACCCTTTCCAGAACAAATGCACTTCTAAATCTGCACTTTCCTGAATTTTTGCAAGGCGGTTCTCTGGCCAAGTGATGTGTGTACCCAAATGAATCTACTGAGGTAAATTGTGCATTTTAAGAATTGTGCAGATGAATGAAAAGAACATACAAGATACATTATATTAGGGAAAATCTATTTGCAAGTATATTGGTGGGGTGGGAAGCACTGAAATCCCAAACTAACATGGAAGTGTGAAGAAATTAAATTAAGATAGGAAAAATGAGAAACCGAGAGAAACTGTAAAGAACAATTTCACCCATCCCTCACAGCAGGTGCTAGGGGCAAACAAAACAAGTGTGAGCCAATGCTTTCATGCAATTCTTGTTGTTGTTGTTAGCAATTTAATCCCACCTTTCTTTACCTCCTCAATTAACCCCCACAACAACCCTGTAAGGTAGATTAGGCTGAGAAGCAGCAGTGGCTGGCCCAAGGTCACCCAGTGAGCTTCATGACTAAGTAGGAATCTGAACCCTGGCCTCTAGCTAGCCACTCTTGGAAATATAATGCTGCTATACATGGATGTTTGGGCTGCATATGACCCATACATTTAAAGCACATTTTTCACACACACACACTAAGAATCCTGGAGTCTGTAGTTTGTTGAGGGTGCTGGGAATTGCAGTTCTGTAAGGGTAAATTACAGTTCCCATTATTCTTTGGAGGGGTATTGCATTATATGTGCTTTCAATATATGGTGTGCATGGAGTCTCAGACCTTCCAAGTGCCCCTATTTTCCAGGGACAGTCCTGGGTTTACATAAGCCATCCCGGTTTCTGATTTGATCCCGGAATGCCCTGCTTTCCTTAGGACGTCCCTATTTTCATCGGAGAAATGTTGGAGGGTATGGTAGGTACCATTCAAAGCACGTTATTTCCCTCAAATGATCCGGGGCACTGTAATTTTCCCCTCAAATAGCCGCAATTCCCAGGAAACCTTAACAAATGACAGCCTATGTGAGGGAGCAGGGCAAGGGCAATCCAGTCTTGGAAGGAGCGAATAAAGCTTGCTTTGCCTACATCGCTGAGTTCCAGGCCTATCAATCTCTCCACATGTAAATATACCAGCAGCTGAGAACCCCACTAAACCTGCATGCACCACTGAGAGGGGACACCATTAAACCCCTTCCGAAAGCCATTATTTTGAGAAGTGACAAAGAGGCTAGAGAAAGAGAAGGCACAAAGGGATGCAGTTAAGATTCACACACAAAAAAGGTAAAAATAGCTACGTTGGCCCATTTAGAAGTTGGTCCATGCAGAGGTTGGGGGGGTGGAGTTGGCAACCCTACTAGATCCTGAACTTTGCTCCAGCCTAGTCACACCCTTGCCCTGGGCTCACAGCCTGATAACAAACTTATTCCACCAAAAAACATAAAAGGCTAAAGGTATTTCCAGAATGACACTATTTTGGGGTATGACTCAATCACATTTCATGTTGCACATTTAAAGTTGATTGGGCACTCTTGTGCAACAAACCCACTTACTCCTCCCCCCCCCAAAAAAAAACCCACCTCCGCCTTTTTGCAATAAGGAAAATGACTTGGAAATTAACTGTAAAGTGTAGTAGAGCATTGATTGCGTACACACAATGCATGTAAGGCACATTCTCCCTGCAAAGAATCCTGGAAACTCAGACTTTCAGAAAACTACAGCTCCAAGCACACTTAAGAAACTACAGTTCCCATGATTATGGGGTGGGAGGGAATGTGCTTTAAGCATACAACCATCCTATAAACTCCCCATAAACAAAGTGGAACGAATTTTCAACAAACAGCCGGTACTCTCTGCCCTCCTTGCGAACAAATCAAGATGACGGCTCAATCAACAGGCTGTCTGGAAGTGGCCTAGGGGTCAAAACTGCATGTGATGTTGTTCACACAATAAGCAATTATATATATTTTTGGTAAAGTAAATAAGTAAATAGCAGCCTGCCTAAGCAGTGGGTGGGGGGAAAACAAATAACCGGGCTTTGTGCCCAAGGCAAGAATGTGGAACAGGGGCACCATGATGAGGTCAGTCTTATTTCAGATCTAGGCACCAACTGCAAGGTCAGCCCTGAGAATTCCTGCCTCCTTTGTAAGTCAAGAGTGAACGCAAATAATAATCCAAAAAGGTGAGATATAGAAGAGGACTAGCTGGGGAGACAGATGGGCGGGAATGGGAACATAAGTTAACTGTAAGGAATCGGATAAGCAGCAGGCTTGGAACAGACAGGCAGGCATATGTTCCCAAACAGACAGCCAAGCACATGGAAGCTTTCCTATCTGTCTCAGGATTTCTCTCCAAGTCCCTGCAGGCTTCTGTCCAGTGAGTGCAATGAGAGAACATTGGATGGACGCAGAAACATAGGGATGCGCCTTATACTGAGGCCACATCTGCACCATACTGTTGCAAGACACCCCAATCTCCAAGCAGAGTGAGATCCCAGGGGTTCCAGGCGCTTACTCGAGATCTGGCTTCCTTGGAATGACGGACAGCGGAGACTGTCGTGTCTTTATGCTATATGGTTTATTTACATATACAGTGGTACCTTGGTTGTCAAACTTAATCCGTTCCGGGAGTCTGTTCGACTCCTGGAACCATTTGAAAACCAAGGCATGGCTTCCGATTAGCTGCAGGAGCTTCGGCTTCCAAAGAACATTCGCAGACCTGAACATTTACTTCCGGGTTTGCAGTGCCTGGGAGCCAAAATGTATGAGTACCAACACGTTCAAGAACCAAGGTACGATTGTATATGCAACCTGAGCCTACGATGGAGGGGCTCCCAGCACTAACACTCCAAGAAGATCCTAGAATCATACAGTTGGAAGGGACCCTGAGGATCATCTGGTCCAACCCCCTGCAATGCAGGAATTTGCAGCTGTCGCTTACAGGGATCAAACTTGCAACCTTGGCGTCATCAACACCACACTCTAACCAACGGAGCTATCCAGCTGGTTTTTGCTTCTCCCATAGTCACAGCCTTGGACTCAAGCAGAAATCAAGCATGGCTCTTGCTCTCTGGCTTCTGCCTGTTTCTAGCCCTGCACTCTCACACAACTCTGGCATATGTCTCCCAACTAACAACAAGCGAAAGGGAGTAGGGCCCACCCATTTGCCCTCTGGAGCAGAGCAGCTTCCTTTAGCAACTGTACTTAGTGCCATTAACTCACCAAGAGAATGGTTCAACAGTGGAAACTTCCATTAGATTTTAACCCTTTCTGAATCTAGGACCCCAGGAATTAGAAGGGATTCAGGCATCATATAGATTGATTCCTTAAACTCACAGCAGCATGTTTAAAGCATGACGGTACTGCTTTAAAGCTTAAAGGCTACCCCCCCAAAGACTTCTGGGAAGTGTCCTTTGTTAAGGGCAATCCCTCTGTACAGGAAATTCTGGGAACTGTAACTCTAGGAGGGGAATAGGGGCCTCCTAACATCTCTCAGGTCCCTTAATAAACTACATTTCCCAGGATTCTTTGGGGGAAGCCATATCATAGTGCTTTAAATGTAAATGTGGGTCGGAGTCAGGTCACAGCTGCCTTTGCAACACACTTGCAGAGAACACAGCTCACCACAGAGGAAGTTGTCTTATACTCAGTAAGATCACTGTGGTCCACCCAGCTCAATATTGCCTACACTGACTGGCAGTGGCTCTCTAGGGTTTCAGGCAGGAAACTCTCCCACGGAGTTGCCAGGGATTGAACCTGGGACCTTCAGCACAAAAAGCGGATGCGCTAGGACTGAGCTATAGCTGAAGGATATTGGAGAATTCTGACAAAAATGGAAACAAGAGAGGAAAACGCTGACATGCACTAATTCATCCCATATCCAGAATGGAAATCAATCCTGTGAATCCCAGAAATATTCTGTTGTTGTTGCTTTCAATCCACAAGTGAAAGATAATGGATTACAGCCCCCACTCCCCAATCTGCATTGCATTTCCTTTGCAGGAAATTAATGGGGTGTGATAACATAATGGCAACGTAGTTTACGTAACTAATTACGTAAGTTACGTAATTTTGCCACAGCAGACAGTAATGCAAAAATGGTACCTTTAGGTGGAAGATGAACTGCAGCAGAATGCAAACGATGCTGTGTGAGATGAAGGCGAGGCAGAATGGAAAGCAATGCCTTCGTACATGCCCAACTATTGCCCAACCCACCAGCCATATGTGAGTGATTGACACACAACCTCATCCTCTACTTCCTCCCCCCTCTTTTTTGCAGTTCTAAGCAAGCAACAGATAACAGGAGGTTTCTCCAGGCCCTGGAAGATGCCAGTGTGTGGTTGGTATTTGGGTCATCCCAAGCCGTGCAAACCTGCTTTTGCAGATGGGCTTGGCTAAGCATGCAGCAGAAGGGGAAAAAAGATTGATGGGGAAATTTTGCTGCCCTGCATCCCAGGCTGCTGTTTAAATGCACAGGAACAGAGCCAGAACAGTAGTGAGGGAGGGGGGAGGGGAATCCACACAGAATGGATTGGTCCTGTCAGGGAACTGCCATCAGAACTAGAGGAGGAGGCGAGGCTCCACAGCGATGCTGGAGAGGGGCCAAGCAGGGAGAGAGGCAGGTCTCCTGTTGGGGAAGAAAATCAGTGCAACACCAGGGATAGAGGGGGGCCAATGGGGGAAGCAGAGAGCAGGCTCCGGGACTCTTCACTGGACACCAGCGGGGAGAGCACAGGTCCTCCGCTACCCACGCCCTCCCTGCGCAGAAGACTTCCGCGCAGGGAGAGTAGGAGGAGACTGGGCGTCAAACAACTTTTATGTTGGAAAAGGTTTAAGAAACGCCCACTGACGGATTCTGCCAGCGACTGAACAGCCACGGAGTAGATGGCTGTCCAATGAGAAATGGTTTAACCAGCCAACCTAGCCCAGAGTGGCGGCAACTTACGCACAAGCAACCCCTAAAGCCATTACAGGTCCTTTGACTTTCAACAGCAGTTTGAATGGCAGAAGCTTTCCAGGGTGCCAATCTAAAGTCACCATCTACTCATTCCTGCATGTTGAAGTGTTGTTAAGGGCTTGGCTTCAGGGGCTGGGTTAAGAGCTGGCAATCCCCACAGCAGAGCCAGGAAAACAGGGGTGGGAGATTGTCAGTCACCCAGGTAGGGCTGTGCAATGGTTAGAGAGTGTCGGATTATGACCTGGGCAGACCAGGGTTGAAATCCTCACTCAGCCACAAATCTCCTTGGGTGACTTTTGGCCAGTCACAGTCTCTCAGTCGGACCTACCTCACAGGGTAAAAAGGTAAAGGGACCCCTGACCATTAGGTCCAGTCGTGACCAACTCTGGGGTTGCGGCACTCATCTCGCTTTATTGGTCAAGGGAGCCAGCGTGCAGCTTCTGGGTCGTGTGGCCAGCATGACTAAGCCACTTCTGGCGAACCAGAGCAGCGCACGGAAACGCCGTTTACCTTCCCACCGGAGCGGTACATATTTATCTACTTGCACTTTTACATGCTTTCGAACTGCTAGGTTGGCAGGAGCAGGGACCGAGCAACGGGAGCTCACCCCGTCGCAAGGATTCGAACCACCGACCTTCTGATCGGCAAGTCCTAGGCTCTGTGGTTTAACCCACAGTGCCACCCGTGTCCCACCTCACAGGGTAGTTTTGAGAATAAAATGGGAAAGGAGAGAACCACACACACAAACACACCCTAGAGCTCCTTGGAGGAAAGCTGGGGTATACGTGTAATAAAAAAGAAAATAAACACATTAGGAACAGAGAAACCTGCCTTACACCAGGTCAGATCCCTTGTTCATCTAGTGTGATGCTATTTACTCTGACCTGAGAGCAGCTATCCAGAGTTTTCCCCATTACTTGCTGCTTCTTCCAACTGGCAATGTTAGCGGTTGCACCTTCGACTTTCCATACGCAAAGCATGCACTCTAGCCACTGAGAGATTCTTATCTCCAACAAAGCAATGTTAGGCATTACCATGTAGGCACCCACTTATCTTTCTCCCCACATCCACTCCCCAACTGCCTTTCATCACGCTACTGTCACCTCCTTCTACTAGGATGAGGGAAGCAGAATCTCCAGTGGGCCGAAAGGGCAGGGTCGCCAAATTTTCAACAAGCTTCTCTGCCACACATTTAACAGCTTCTCAACGCATGGGATGCAGCGAAGGGAGATTAGCAAATGGACAGTAGTAAGTGGAGTACAGTGGTACCTCGGGTTAAGAACTTAATTCGTTCTGGAGGTCCGTTCTTAACTTGAAACAGTTCTTAACCTGAAGCACCACTTTAGCTAATGGGGCCTCCTGCAGCCGCCGTGCCACTGCTGCGCGATTTCTGTTCTCATCCTGAAGCAAAGTTCTTAACCCAAGGTACTATTTCTGGGTTAGCAGAGTCTGTAACCTGAAGCGTCTGTAACCTGAAGCGTCTATAACACAAGGTACTACTGTATGCAGATCCAGGTTCTCGGCCACTAAAATGCTCTTGGTAAATGGAAGTGGACAACTGAGGACCGAGGGCTAAAAGTGGCCCTCTGGGCCTCTCCGTCTGGCCCTTGCGACTCTCTCCAGGCCACGCCCTCTTTCCCCAAGCCACACCCCTCACTGCCTCTGCTTTCTACCCTCCTTGTGTGTTTTTTACTTGGCCGGAATGTGTCCTTGAACTCTGGCGACGCCTTTTGCTAGCCTGGATGGAGGACAGAGATAGGCGCACAAGTGTGTGTAGAAACCAGCCTGCTGTACAAAGGAAACATTTGCATTTGCTGCTCCACCCACTTTTGCCTCTAGCCCCGCACACCACAGGGACATGGCCCCAGGAAGTTCAATCAGGAGGAAATGTGGCCCTCGGGCTGAACAAGGCTCCCAACCCTTGTGGCAGAAGCTGCTGTTGAAAGGATCGGCGCTACAGGGGGCATTTTGGTATCCAGGACAGCTTTGGTAGACTCTGCATGGCTCCTGCCTAGGCAGAAGAGGGTATGCAAATGTGTTTCATATGAATAACAGGCGCAGGTTGCAGGATTCTCTTTCCTGAGAATAAACTCTGGGTTTCCTCAGTGTGCAATTTTAATTTTTGTTTTGAGTATAATGAATACACACAGCTCTACCAACTGGACTGTGAATCTCCCACTGTTTCTGTTAGATCTTAAATAGCAACAGCAGAATTCCCTTGTCATTGTTGGAGCACTTAACCCTTGCTTTAAAAAGGCTTCGGTAATCAAGATACTGCAATCAAATATATGCCCAAATCAGTCTGTTGTACCTATATGACTAATTTGGGGTGTATCTGATCACAGTATACGATTAGAGAAGTGACTGGATTTTTTTGAAGGTGTTAAGTACACCAGCGATGACAAGTAGTTTCTGCTGTTTGATGTGCATGTAGCTATTATTATTATTATTACTATTACTAACTACTCGCCCTTTATCAGCAGGATCTAGGGTGGGTTTTGACAATTCAAAATCCAGAATTAAAAAATAGTTAAAACAAATTACATGAATAGGGTGGGTCCTGAAACAAACACTTATCTCAAGTTTCAAATACCAAGGTCTAGGGTGCATTTGCCCAAAGCTGTATAGTGAAGGTGCCAGGTGTACCTCTGTAGGGAGAGAGCTCTGCCGCTTAGGGGGTGCCACAGAGCCCCCTCTTCAGGCCCACCTCAACCCACTCTTCTCAGGGCAACAGAACTACCAACAGGTCCCCCTCTGCTGAGCTGAACACTCAAGAGAGTCTCCTAGGAAAGATGTGGTCTCTCAGATATTTGGGGCCACATACATTCTGGGCTTTAAACACTAGCATGAACACCTTGAGTTGGGTCCAGAAATGAACTGGCAGCCAATGTTTTAGGAGAGGGGTTATATGAGTTCTAAAGGCAACCCCAGCCACTAATCTGGCCACTGCATTTTGAACCAGTTGGATTTTCTGAATCATCTTCAAGGGCAGCCCCACATAGAGTATAGTGGTACCTCAGGTTACAGATGCTTCAGGTTACAGACGCTTCAGGTTACAGACTCCGCTAACCCAGAAATAGTGCTTCAGGTTAAGAACTTTGCTTCAGGATGAGAACAGAAATCGCGCGGTGGCAGCGAGAGGCCCCGTTAGCTAAATTGGTGCTTCAGGTTAAGAACAGTTTCAGGTTAAGAACAGACCTCCAGAATGAATTAAGTACTTAACCCGAGGTACCACTGTACACTGCAATGATCCAACCTGGAAGTTACCAGAGAATGGAGTACAGTAGCCAAGTCATCTCTATCCAAAAGAGATTGCAGCTGCTGAACCAGCTGGAATGAAAGGCAGGGACTCCTAGCCACCAAAGCCGCCTGTGCCTCAAGTGGAAATGTCGGATCCGGAGAAAACCCAAGCTATAAACCTGCTCTTTCCAGGGGAGTGCAACCCCATCCAGAACAGGCTGTCTTCCCACCTCCTAGACCCAAGAACATGGAACACAGAACACCTCTTGTCTCTTCAGGGTTCCATTTCAATTTGTTGGCCTGTATCCAGCCCTTCACTGCCTCCAAACACCTGTCTAGCACCTCGGCCACTTCTCCTGTGTCAGATGGAGCAGAGAAACCGAGCTGGCTATCATCCACATATTGGTGACGCTTCAATCCAAAAGTGTCATTCCAAAAGTGATGACAGCTCCCTGAAAAGGTTTGAGGAAAAACACTGCAGAAGTGGCAGCGGGAAGTCAATTTATGATACAATGTAACTATTCAATATGAAGATTGTTGTGAGAATGTTTGTAAAAATTAACGAAAAAATATATTACAATAGTGATGACAGCTCCCAGCAGCCTCCTATAGATGTGTAAGTAGGAGGAGGTACACGGAGGAACCCTGTGGGATTTCATGGGAAAACTGCCAGAGCATCGAAATGTGGCCTCCCATAACCACTTTCTATATATATTCCTGGAAGTAGGAACAAAACCACAGAAGTACAATGCCTCCAATCTCCATGAGCAGCTCCTGAAGGGTACCATGGCCAACGGTATTAGAAGTGGCCAAGAGGTCAAGAAAAGCAAGCCCTTCCTGTCTCTCTCCTGACCAATGTCATTAACCAGGGTGACCAAGGCAGTTTCCATGCTATGTCTGGGCCTCAAGCCAGACTGTAACGGATCCAAATATTAGGTCTTATCAAAATGTGCCTGAAGTTGGACAGCACCATGTATACCTGAAAGAGTGTCTTCACCCCCGTCATCCAGCTCAGACACTGAGATCCAATTCCAAGGGCCTTCTGGCAGCTCCCTCACTGCAAGAAGTGAAGTTACCAGGAACCAGGAAGAGGGCCTTCTCGGTGGTGGTGCCCACGCTGTGGAATGCCCTCCCATAGAAGACATCTGAAGGCAGCCCTGTATAGGGAAGTTTTTGATGTTTGATGTTTTATTGTGTTTTTATATTTTGCTGGAAGCCACCCAGAGTGGCTGGGGCAACCCAGTCAGATGGGCGGCATGTAAATAATAAAATTATTATATTTGCTCTCTCTCATAAATCAGGGGTGGGAAATCTGAGACTTTCCAGCTGTTGCTGGACTCCATCTCTCAGCCCCAGCCAACAGGGCCAATGGACAGGGATGATGGGAGCTGAAGTCCACCAACAACATCTAGAGGACCACAGATCCCCTGTTCCCTGCCTTAGTGGATCTCAGGCTCGTGAAGAGCTTGCCTGAGGCCTGGGGTGGGAGTATTGTTGGAATAAAGTTATAAACCAGGCATAGGTAGATGTTATAAAATTATAAACCAGGCATAGGCCCTCCAGATGTTTTGGGACTACAACTCCCATCATCCCTGACCACTGGTCCTGTTAGCTAGGGATGATGGGAGTTGTAGTCCCAAAACATCTGGAGGGCTGAGTTTGCCTATGCCTGTTATAAACTCAAACAAGAAAAACCTGATTGGTCCTTGGTGGGGCCCCCTGGCCAGCTTTGTCCATCGAGACCAGGGCAAATGTACTTGGCTGCCCCTCCTTCTCTGCATAGGTCTTGTGAATTTAAATATAGGACCAAAGCACAGGAAGAAGCTTTAGATCAAGTTGGGCAATTTGTCCTTCTCTGAGTGGCAGCAGCTTTTCAGGATCTTAGGCAGAGAGTCTTTCACATGACCTGCTATCTGACCTGTTCAACTGACCCAGGGACCTTGTGCGTGAAGAGCAAGTACTCTACCCCTGGGAAAGGCTGCATAGTGCAAATTCTCTACTGTACGAAGATTTTTAATCTCCCCTCAGCTCAGAAATATTTCTACAGTGGCTTAGCAGTTTAAAGAACAGCTTATGCAAAAACCCCAAACACCAATGCATGCAAAACAAACTTCACCACAGCTCCATCCAAAGGTATGGGGGGGGGGAGTTGTGATTTTTTTTTAATGCAAAATCAATTAGCAGTGAAATATAAAGGCTTTTGAAATCCTCTGGCAAAAGTGCCACAGGATGTCTCCCCCCTCGAAGCCTGAGCTGTTGTACCGGACTGCAGATGTAGGTTATCTCAAGCAGCCGATGACAAAAAAAAAAAAGACGGCGACAAATCTCCGAGAGCTGGAGAGACCCTCAAAAGTCCTTGAATCCTGCAATGCAGCGTTTCTCTGCTAATTAAACACAATCCAATTCGGAGCCCCTTGAAGCTGTGATGTCATCCCGGAGACTGGCGGATAAGCGGGGGGGGGAGGGAGGCGGGAAGAAGGGGGGCTTGCTGGCTGATGGGATGCAGCCTGCATTGCATCCTCTCCCGATTTCACACCTGCTCAGCCTCATCCCAGTTGGTTTGTTGCAATTCTGATGCAGGACGCGGAGAAGGAAGATTAGGTGTGTGTGTGTGTGTGTGTGTGTGTGTGTGTGTGTGTGTGTGTACTCTCTCTCTCTCTCTCTCTCTCTCTCTCTCACACACACACACACACACACACAATGGTCAGGTAGCAGACTCTAATACGGGAGAGGCAGAGCTTCTTTTAAGCCCAAGGCACATATCCCCTTATAGGGAAGTCTTCTGATGGCACGACCAAAGGCCCAAGACGAAAGTGGGTGGAGCAAAAAAAGGACGTGTTTCTTAACTTTCTGCAGTAGGCGACATCCCAGCAAAAGTCAGTGGTTCCCTGCACACCCCTCTCTCTCCAGGCATGCAAGCAACAGTGGTTAGCACAGGTCAATGGCACAGTCTAGCTGGACAAAAACACTTGAGGAGGATGTGGGCAGGGCCAGAAAGGGTTGCAGCCTGGGGCCTGTCCAGACATGCACTGCTGTTATGTACTGAGTTGAATAGGATCCAAACTGCAGCAGTCTGATTGGTCCTAGAACAATAGGATCCAAAAGGCAGCAGTCTGATTGGTCCTAGAACAATAGGATTCAGAATGCAGCAGTCCGATTGGTCCTAGAACAATGCAGCAGTATGATTGGTTGGCAGGAACTACCCAATCATGCTCCAGATAGAAGTGAATCCACAACCTGATTGGCTTACAGTAGAATTCCGGAATTAGCCAATCATGTGCAGCCCATTGTGTAAATAATGTATATAAAGCAGATACTTTGAGGGGACTTTCATTCATTCCTCCTCACCACTATGAGCTGAATAAAGAGCATGAAATCACTTTGCGACTCTGAGTATATTTCAACTGCCTTCTGATGTTTCATCATCGGAGCCAGCCCGCCCATGATGCGTGGTGGAGCAGCTGCCTCAGGTGGCGGAAACACACGAGGCGGCACCCCGCCTGCCCCCCCCACTTCTGCTGCTGGTGGAATGCCCCCCCTCTCAGAGCATTCCAATGAACAGCAAGTCCTTCCTGAACGCTCCCCATCACACCAAGTGTGGCAAGTGAGACGAGAGAGAGATGTTCCGGTCCATGGCTTTGTCACTTGGCTTCCCTACCCCTGAGGTGGAGAAGATGAACATCAAAGTCCTGTTCTGCCTCAAAAAACCCCTGCCTTCCCTGATAAGAGGAATGCTTAATTTTATTGTACATTTCTCAATAAGACATTCTTGTTAACTTGTTCTTTGTTTTAGTTTTGTTATATTTTGCAACTTAGTAAACTACGTAACTTTGTTCATGTTGTGAGCCCCCCCTGAGTGTGTTATACTGCAGAAAGGCGGCGTACCAAAAAAAAGGGGGGGGGGATGATGAAGATGGAGAGTTCCAGGTTCAAATCCCTATGAAGCTCACGGGATGAGATTGGGCAAGTTATTCTCCCCCTGAATCAGACTCTTTGTCTAGCCTATTCTTGACAGCTAGGCTCAAGTCTTTCCCCATCAGTTACCAGTCAGGATCCTTTTTAACCCATAGATGCCAGTGACTGTGAGAGAGTGTGGCTGTGGCTATCATGCAGGGACCCTGCACTTCTGAACCTGCCACCACACTACTGGTTTTGACCCATGAGGCAGTGCTTTTTAAAGAGGCACCTGCCAAGGTGTGTATGTTGGGGGGACAACATTTGGCAACCTTTTTTCTGTCTTGTGTAAGTGCATTTAAAAAACTAAGCTCCAAAGCACAGAATAAATAAATAACTTCTGGCGGCTGCAGGATACTTGTGTGCAGAGCAAGGGAAGAAATCAGCATAGGCTGGCTTTTTTAAAAAAAGAAAAACAGGTGGCATGCTCAGGTTTTGGACCGCAAGTCACTGAGCACAACCTATGCTCTGTTTGAAGGGTAACTTCCTTGTGCCGCAGTATGTAGATCTTGTACTCTGTGCCTTACTTGCCCAGAATAATAAGCAGGGGGAATGGAGGGAGCAGAGAAAGGGGGAGGAGGAAGGGAGGCGGAGGTGGATACACACAATGCATTTCTCCAGCTTTGTTGATCCTGGTGTGAAACAAGTCTCAGGCTTTCAGATCCTCCGGGTGAATGTCATGACCCAGATTAATTGCTTCTTTTGCTTCCCTCCTTTTCTTTTCTTGAAAAAGGTGCCTGGACCCCGCTGTACAAACAAGGGAGCCTGTATTCTCCTACACGGAGCTCCTCGTTGGGAGGGATGCTCAGCCGCCTCCTCTGCCTTCCAGACAAGAGGATGTGGCTCCTCTCCATCCCAGCTGTGGGCAAGAGGCAAAAGGAAGGCCTCTGCTGGCACAGGAGGGCAGGGCAAGCAGCCATGTCTGCCACACAAGCACAAGCCTTCTTTCGACAGAGGCAGCTCTTATCAGCGGAGGTCACCGGTGCCAAGAACAACCTGTATTTCTGCTAAAGTATAGCTGCATTGAGGCTGGACAGTAAAGGAAAGTGGCACAGGCTGGCCTGACCCAACTCCTGACCCCATTCACACAGGCTTTGGTTCATTCACTCTCTGCCCACCAAACATTCTTTTAATTTCAATTTTAAGTTGGCCGGCCGGGCCCAAAAGGTTCCCCAACCCTGTTCTTATAGGAGCCCTCCAGATGTCTTTTTTAATAGAATCACAGAAATGTAGAGTTGGAAGGGACATGAAGGGTCATCTAGTCCGCTGCAATGCAGGAATCCCAGCTGAAGAATCCCTGATAGTCTAAATCCCAAGCTCTAAAAACATCTAATGAAAGAGAGTCCACCAGCTTCAAGGCAGTCAGTCCACTGTTGAATGGCTCTTACTATGTCTAGTCAGAATCTGTTTTCTTGCAACACCTCCACAGACTTCTCTTTGGGGTGGGCAGAGGAGAGAGAGTGACCAGCGAGGAGGAAGATTCAAAGCATGGAAAGTTCACCACGAATCCTCTTGCCCACTTGCAGGCTCTTGGCTCTTCTTAAATTGCTGAAGCCTGGAATATTGATCTCCTTTGAGCAAGGGGAACAAGGAGCTTGGCAGGCAAGAAATGTTCCCGGATATGATCCTGACATGCTAAGAGAGATCTATGCCCTTCTCTCCTCCTACATCCTTTGCTAGCAGACTTTTGCCCTCCCTTGCCAATCTGTAGAGTAAAAAATCGCTGGGCCCGCTGCCATTGGCCAGCCTCCAGCGCGTTCAGCGGGGAAAGTCAGTCTCGAATCTCACAAGCTTGCAGCTGCGTCACTCTGGCCACTTTCAAAGTAGGCATGCTGGGTGGCAACCTCCGGTGAGCCAGGAGGCCAGGGAGGACTGAGAATCAGCGTGGCAGGAGGAAGCATTTGCTGATAATGCTTTGCTTCGTGCATGAACAACAACAAAAACCCACTTCCCTATACCCTTAGCTGTGTTTCCTGCACTGGAGGGGGTTGGACTGGGTGTCTATATTTGAAGCCCTTCCAACCGTACAGTTCTATGATCCTCGCCAGCCCACTGACATGCCCACCCCCATTTGACAGATTCTATTTGTATATAGCAAGGAGGACTTTATGGGGAGGGGGGACACATCCAGTGATGCTGAATGTTGGAAGGTTCAGAATGGATAAAAGAAAGCCCTTCTTCACACAGCGCATAGTTAAACTGTGGAACTCTCTGCCACAGGAGGAAGTGATGGCCACTAACTTGGGTGCCTTCAAAAGGGGATTTAGACAAATCCATGGAGGAGAGAGCTATCAATAGCCACTAGCCATGATGACTGTGCTCTGCCTGAATACCAGGCCTGGCTCTTAAAGAAATACACTGTGCAGTATTGTGCAAACCAGCTGGCAGCGACTGCCCAAGATGCCAGGCAGAGTTCTCTCCCAGCCCTACCTGGAGATGCCAGGGATTGAACCCAGAGCCTTCTGTGTACAGAGCAGATGCTGTAGGACTGAGCTACAGCCATTATGGGAAGAAGAAGAAGAAGAAGAGGGGGAGGAGGAGGGGGGGAGGAGTTTGGACTTGATATCCTGCCTTTCACTCCCCTTAAGGAGTCTCAAAGTAGCTAACAATCTCCTTTCCCTTCCTTCCCCACAACAAACACTCTGTGAGGTGAGTGGGGCTGAGAGACTTCAGAGAAGTATGACTAGCCCAAGGTTACCCAGTAGCTGCATGTGGAGGAGCGGAGACGCGAACCCGGTTCACCAGATTACGAGTCCACCACTCTTAACCACTACATCACACTGTCTGGAAGTGGATGCAGGGAAGGGAATCTCTCCCATCCACAGCTGCACCCAAAGCTTTGCCAATTGCTGGTGCCCCCCCTCCCAAGGTAGCTGCCTGAGGCTGGCCTAGCCTAGCTGCTCCCCTGAGCCTCCTCAATCTCCAGTAGCCCCCGTCGCCTCCAAAAAGAAGCGAGGCTGCAGCAGCACGTGGGCCTGCGAGAGCCATTTGGCACCCGAGCCCAGCTGCTGCCCTATAAGTGCCCTCTCTGGCGGAGCATTTCGCCCAGCTGCTAGTCTAGAATGGGGAGCGTGCACATCCGCGGGGGAGGGAGCTGCCAACTGGGCGGTGGACAATGGCGAACAGTGTCGGGGATTAGCTCCCTTGGCCAAGTGCTTCGCTCTGGCCTTTTGTCAGGCTTATAAATAGACGAGCTGGTGTTGGGTCTATTGACTTGCAACCGAGAAGCCTGGAGCTCTTCAATGGGCCGTTTCAGAGGAGCGCGGCTGATGCTTGGCCTGCTGGCGGCGTCCCTTCAGCCTTAGCTGTGGCTTTGCAGACTTCAGCTTCCCATCTCATGTCTGCTGGCTGGCTGCCAGAGTTGGTGCCAGGAGTAGGGAGTCTCTTTCAGGGCTGCACATTGATTGATTGATTGATTGATTGCATTTCTATCCCACATATTTCTCCAAAGAGCTCAAGGGTACAGGACAAGGTTCTTCCTCTTCTCGTTCAATCCCCATAACAACCCTGTGAGGTACGTTAGGCAGTGTGACTGGCCCAAGGTCACCAAGTGAGCAGGGATTTGAATCCTGGTCACCCAGGTCCTAGTCTGGCACTCTAACCACTACACCACACTGTCTGTCTATTCCTCCCTCCTGGGCAACTTTCTAGGACCAGAGGCAAAGGTGGGTGAAGCAACAAGTTTAAGTGTTACCTTTGGACAGTCGGCTAGTTTATACACCGACAGATACCTCTCTCTGTTCTCAGTCTGGGCCTGCAAGATGCCTTATCAAGGGCATGTTCCAGGTAAGTGAAAAGACTCAAGAAGCAAATGAAGTAGGTCTGGTGAGGGGTGTGACCTTGGTCTATGAATTGTATGGAATGAATGAATGAACCTGCATGCATGCCTTAAAAATGGGCATATGCCACTCTTGTGCATGTCTGCATCCTCTTATTTGTGAGTGATACGTTTTTTGGGGGAGGGTGCATTACACCCTGTAGCCTCACCCAAATTGGCAACCCTGCTTCTCACCCAAAACTGCAACAGTCATGGTTCCTTCCTGTCTCAGGGGTCTGCCAGAGCTCTCAGGGCCAGCCAGCTTCAGGTTATCGTTGTTTTGGGGTGGAGGGGTCTCAGCAAAGTTCTCACTGATGGGCTTTGTGGTGGTAGCAGCAGACAGCTGTGTTCCAATTACACCAGGTCCCACTATCCAAATGCTCATTATACAAAAACTCACTTATCCAAACATGAGGAATTAGTATCCAAATCTTGCTATACACACCACAGATACACCTATCCAAAAAGCTGGAACTGTGCATAGTACGGTAAAGAAATAAGCAGCCTTAAACAAGCCTTACTTTTTTATGTTTTGCTGGTCTGTGGTAGCCGTTTTGCCACAAACCATAGTGGGAAGGAGGGGCAGAGATAGAACAAACAAGAGATTTTTTTTCTCCTTCCTTGTTTGCCTTTTGCAAGATTTTAGAGGGTGTTCCTGTAATTCTGGGGTCAAAACTCCGTGGTTGGGAACGCATTAGGAATTTCCCCATAGGAATCAATGGAAATCATGGACTCATTATGCAAACACTCACCTAACAAACCATTTCCTGCAAACACATTGTGTTCAGATAGTGGGACCTGTGTGTGTTTTGTTTGTTTATTATTAACTTATTTCCATCAATTATTAATCATTCAAATTAATTAATTGATTGATTGATTTGCTATGTATTTTCAGGTTGCCTTTGGAGATAAGCACCAAGGGAGGCTTGGAACATTTAAAATACAAAACACTCTTTCCCCCTCCCTCCCTCCCTCTCTCCCTCTCTCTCTCTCTCTCACACACACACACACAAATAGATAAAATAAGAGCAAAACAATTATTAAAATGCCACAAACTGACAGCAGACAAGCCTCATCATTATAGCCCAGATAAAAGATTAAAAATAATTCCAACAGCAGCAGTCATCAAACCAGTAATCATCAAACCATCTAGAAAACTCAAGCTGGAATAGATGTTTATTTGTCTTTAAAAACCTCTTTAAAAACTGGAATTGAAGGGTCTCATCACACCACAGTGGGAAAATCAGAGATAGGGAATCGGCAGCTCTCCAAAACCACTGTGCAAAAATGCGTCTGCTAGAAGAAATTCACGCCAAAAAAATGCTGATGAATTTTCATGAGGATTTATTACTGTGAACTAATGTGGAAAGGTGGAGAACTGAACTTAAGATTGGAAAAGTGGAGAAAAGAAACCAAAATCGACAGATTTGTCCAGCACTACTGTCAGGGCAAGGGCAACAGTGTGGATACCCCTTACCCTGAATCCAGACAGATGAGCAGTTCAAGGAGCTGCCTTATATAAAGTCAGACCATTTTGGTCCATCTGGCACCTGGGAAAACATGCATTCCCTGCAAAACATGCATTCTACATCCCTTCCCAGAATTAGGTTACAGGAAGCTTCCTCATACTGAATCAGAGCATTGCTCCATCTGTCTACATACTGTGTACACTGCTTGGCACCAACACTCCACAGTTTCAGACAGGGGGCATCTCTTGCAGCCCTACTTGAGATGCTGGGACTGAGCCTGGGACTTCTGCATGCAAAGCAGCTGCTCTACCAGTGAGCTGTGGCCCTTCCCAAATCCACATGGCCACTTTGACTCCTCTTCCCACTGGAAAGAGAGGCAATGCAATCCCCCATGAAGTAACATTAAGCTAAGTGTGATCTATTAAGACATGCTGAGGGAAGAAGGGAAGACATCCAAAAATTTCCAGGCAGGACCTGTCCCTTCTGTTCTGCAGACTGCATTTGCAGGAGAAATACAGCTTACTACAGGCCAATCAATTACAGCTAATAACATTAGCATTTTAGCAAGTGGATGGGATGGAGAAGAGGGGGGTGGGATGCAAAAGGTGGAATGGATTACAAAGGGAGCTGGGTACCAGATCTTTAACTTCCAGAAATTTTGGGAAGCTGTCAGCATTCAGCATCTGGGTTCTGCTCTTAGCCACAGGAGACTTCAGATGATTTGACTCAGCCCAGCTCCACCAATGAGTGGACCCAAAATCAAAGTCGTGCTGGTTGGCTGTGGTTCCCCAAACACACCCATCTCAGCACTGGTGGTCAAACTGGGAGAAGCAGAGAGTGCCGCCAAGAGTCCATAAAGCTTCCATCATTGGTATTCAGTGCAATTGCAGAACATGGGCTCTTTGGGCATATGAAGAATCTAGAAAATCTCCACTGTCTTAAAACTTAGCAAGTTTCTAGCCCTCAATGGTTCTGATAATAAGCTTGGGATTACGTAGACCATAGCTGCTATAGGCTTCAAAACAATGTGGAGACTTGGGTTGAAATATCTGTACTTTTGTATTCCTTGTATGTCTCTGCAGCGCATTTCCCCAGTCCCTCTCTCTAGAATTCCTAGTTCTGCACAGGAAACTCTAACAACTGTGATAAAGTAAGGAAGTTACCTGTTTGCTCCATTGTCATATTTTGTTCTCTGGAGCTGAACGTGGGTATACTTCCAACTCATTGAACTGTGGAAGCTTTAAAGGGCAGAATTATAGATAGCTACAGTACACACCCACAAACAGGAGGCATCTGTGTGCCAACGCACGATTGTTCTGCAAAAAAACCGAAAAGCCTCAGAGCCAGCGTGATATACAGGGCAAGACAGGCTGGTTTCGATTCAAATTAGGTCCAATCTAGCTTTCTAAAAGCAGTAGCCAAGGGGAAGGTTCTTTCTCAAAGGGTAGCAGGTGGAATTCCACACCACCACCAAATAATCAGAGAACTCATTCAGTTCCTGCTCAGCCCTGAATGGCCTAAGAAAGTTGGTTGTGCCGGTCTAACCTACCTCGCAAGATCATTGTGAGTATAAAATGGAGAAGCATTTTGCATGTTACCTTTAGTTTCTTAGAGAAAGGGTGACACACAAGCATGATCTGTAAGAAGAGGTACTCTTTATACCACAGATATCTGGATGTTTAGAGGCATTGTGTCACTCCATGTTTACAAGCCTGGGACCTAGCGTTCAAAGCTGCTTCTGAGACTATGGAGAATATGTTCCGTTTCGCCACCAGCTCCAGGTATTGTCTCTCCAGAGCCATGGCAAGCTCCAGGAGAAGGAACTGCACACTCTCTCCAATCACTGGTGTGATTGATAGGTCCATTGCATAGGTAACAAATAATGACAATTTTGGATTATATATTTTAAAAAATCACAGAGAGCAGTAAATCTGGGGGAGAAGCCAAGAGGAGAAATCCATACTCAGGAGAAAGCTGAACTATACAATATCACCCAGCACTTTAATCAGCTGGGATGGTGTCTCTCAGCTGCCCGGCCCTTCAGCTCGGATCTGGAATTAATCCAAAAACAACCCAATTCAAATGCAAGGAGCTATAAATACATTGTAAAAAGGAGTGCTATTGCACAGTGCCAAGTGCAGAGAGAATCATTCCTAGGCTTTTGTTTAGCTAGGAGGGATCAAGATGTTCCTCCACAAGTGCTGAGAGATGCTTTCTTAAATGAGCCTTAATAGCTGGTAGCTTAGCGAGTTTACAACTCTCCCCACTGGTTTTGGGTGGAAGGGAAACAGTCTGGCATTTGGTATGTAGGCAGTGGAAGGAACCAGTCTTCTAAGTTTTGCAAATGGCTGGGAAGAAGCAGCCTTGAAATGGTCCAAGAACAACGTGATGGGGGGGGGGGAATGGATACTACTTTGGGGGAGAACTAGCACTTTCTCAGTGGTTGCCTGATCACTTTGATGACTGTATCTGTCAAATAAACAGATTATCAGTCTCACTGTTGTACAAGAAAAGGCTTGAGTTAACAGATCTCCACCCGAGGAAGCAGGGGGGCAGGGGGAGGCATTTTGAGCTGCTAATCTATGTTACACACATCACCCCCGTAATCCTTAAAATATTTCTGGAAGACAGATTAGCAAAGGAGGTGGTATGCCTCAGTATATTTGTTGTTGGAGCGTACTAGTGGTTTTGCATTCAGATTTGGATTTTGAGCAGAATAGTAGCATGCAGAAGCTTTTGAGAAGATGCACGGGCATCTGATTGGTCGCTGTAAGAACAGGATGCTGGACTAGGTGGGCCACTGGTCTGATCAAACAAAGCTCTTCTTGCATTCTTAACAGCAGGAAAGGTCAATGGACTTCATTCCCTCCTAGTTAGCATCCTGGAGGCCAGGGAATAGGATACTGAATAAGGAGAACTTTTAGTCTGATCCAGCAGGGCTCTTCTTATGCTCTTAGTTTAAGATACAGCATCGCTAATTCCCATTTTAGAATCAGGCCCGAGGGCCCAAGTTCTTTTCTTGCCTGAGGCAGTATTATAAAGCAAATGGTACAAATCTTCCCAAGTCAAGGTACATTTTCCCCAAAGCTGGCCAAGTTATTTGTGGCACCCCAGGCAGAAAATCCCCAAAGTGCCTCTCCAACATGCTGCCCTTACATGTCATCCCAAACCAGCTGCCTGACTACTTTGCATAAGAGTAGGAGGCCCTCATCACCACATGCAATAAGGTCTGGCCTATTGATGGATTCTGTACATGGTTCCTGAAGGCTGCTTGCTCAGAACCGTCCTCCTGCCCCAGTAAAATGGACGCTCAGCACTTATTCAGACATCTCCTGAGGACTTGGCAAGCACAGATTCAATCATTGTTGCCAATGACTGCAGCCGGACCAGAGCAGTGGGTGTGTGGGTCACAGTGGCCTTGGAGGCACAGAATAGGCAAGCCGCAATAGTGGTTACCTGGCAGCAGTTCCAGAAAGTGGGGGCAGAGTACTTTTTTGCTGAGATATTCAATGCACAGAGTTGGCCTACTCTGCTTCCTTTCTTCTTCCAAGTGTGCCACGAGAGGAAAGGAGAAGGCTCCTAAATGGAGAATTGGAATCTGCCCTATAAGGGGGTGTGCTGTACCCCAGAGAAAGGGGCACATCAAAAGAAGGGTGCTCCGTATCTTCCATGGGCAGCTTTCTGGGGGTCTTAGGCAGAGAGAGTTGGGGAGTCTCGATTGAGAAAGTTGGAGATGCTGAGCTTGGAGAAGATTAAGAGGTGGTATGATAACTGTCTTCAAATATCTGAAGGGCTGTCACATTGAAGATGGGGATAAACTTGTTTTCTGTTGCTCCAGAGGGTAGGGACTCAAACCAATGGATTTCAGTGACAAGAAAGGAGATTAAACGTTAGGGCTAAACATGAGGAAGAACATTCTGATGATAAGACAGACTACCTTGGAAGGTGGTGGACTCTCCTTAACTGGGCATTTTAAGACAGAGGGTGGATGGGCATCTGTCAGGGATTCTTCAGCTGTGATTCCTGCATTGCATGGGGTTGGACTAGATGACCCTTAGGGTCCCTTCCAACTCTACACTTATATGATTCTGTGATCCAGAGATCTGTCTTGTCCATGCCTGGCTTAAAAACAAAGAACTAGATGAAGGGAGAGCAGGGACTCTGGAGCTGCCTATCAACAGCTAGTACTTAGCAGGTCTCTGTGCCAAAGGCTCCCCCACTATGGTGAGATAGATTGTGTTTCTAGTTAAATTATAGTAATTATTTCTGTGTTTTGCATCTATAGGTATAAATTAACATTTGCAAATGCTACACATATCTGTGTCCTTTTTTCTAACTATGCACTTCTTCCCTTTTTGGATAGGTGTAAAGTGGCTTCCTTGTTCCTGACATGCCGCCAAAGTAGCTTGCAGCATCAGAGAGAGAGAGAGAGATGTGAAATTGTAATCATAAAACTGAATTAAAAATACAAAACAAAAATATTATCTAGAGGTCAAAACTTTCCTCAAACAGCAAAATCCCCAAAGTCAGGCAGAAATGGTTGGCTTTGAAACAGGGGAACCTGTGGCCCTCAGGATGTTGCGGTACTTAAGGGCCAATCAGCCCCAGCCAGCCTGACCAGTGTCTACATGTCTAGAGAACTGCAGGCTCCCCACTCACACTCGCCGCCTTCCAGAAGGCAAGCGAAGAGCAATTAATTCTTCTGTTTCAGTAGGAAGCAGTTCCGCAGCCTCGGGGGCCACAGCTGTCAAGACCCTGCTTCCCCTAGTGGAAGATGTTTGCATTGCACAATTAGAAGCAGGGCATTATTTGATGCACAAAGATGAGGGGGAGAGTTGATATATGGAGAGACAGCCCACCTCTAGGCTATTATCACATTGCATCTTATCTCATCCTATAAAGGCGGCCTGTTGGTGGGAACTTATGAAATTATTTCCAGTTGCAACTCCGGAGTGCCCTCTTTGGCCCAAGGCCTGCAGGAGTTCTGCTTGGCTCCTGGCCCAGGAGATTTCTTTTGGCCTGCAGCCTAGGTGATTCCTTTGGGCATGCTGCAGAGCAGACTCTTGGGCTGAGAAGGGGGCTCTGATTTCGGTTTCATTTCTCTTTGTATGGCAAGCTAGAGGAACAAAAACAGTCTCAGTTCTCTAGTGGTGGCATCTCTAACCTGCAATTGCTTTGAACTTCAACTCCTATCAGTCCCAGCCAGAGTTGACAGACAGTCATTTTTTGGACAGAGACCTTTCCTAGGCCTACCTGGAGATGCCAGGATTAGAACCTGGGACCTTCTGAATGCAAGACATGGGCAAGACCACCGAGTTGTGGCCTCCTTCTCTGCCCTCCTCACCAACACTCTAAAGTGGTCCAGTCCTTCCTACCACTGCAAGATTCCACCACCTCATTCTCCTGCATAAATAGCCTGGGGCTTATTAGAAACACAGAGAAAAGCAGTCCTTTTTTTAAAGGGGGGGGGGAATCTCCTCTCTCCTGGCAGGCTCCTGCAGACTGACAGTTTCCCTTTGCTGCCCGCCAGCAAGCTGTTGTTCTCTTCTTGTTCTGTTCCTAATGCAGCCAAGTAGACAGGCAAAGGTTGGAGGGATCCCCCTTTCTCCCCTTCCTGCTGGTGCTGCCATCGCCTTGAGACTTGGCCGGGCACAGAGGAACACACAGGCTTTGTCAGACTGGATCAGATAGCTGCTCCATCACATTTCAGGCCCTGCTGCCTGGAAGCTGCCAATACCTGGAATTTTGGAGAAGAGGAAAGCAGCGTAATGATCATGCAAGGCTGTTCCAGAGCACAGAATCATAGAATTGGAAGTGACACCCCAAGGGTGAGCAGGTTCAACCCCCTGCAATGCAGGAATCGTACCTGAAGAATCTCTGACAGGTGGCCATCCAACCTCTACTTAAAAACATCTAATGAAGGAGAGTCCACCACCTTCTGAGGTAGTTCATTCCACTGTCAAGCAGCTCTTACCCTCAGAAAGTTCTTCCTAATATTTAGCCAGAACCTAATTTCCTGTCATTTGAATCCACTGGAGCAGCAGAAAGCAAGCTTGCTCCATCTTGCATGTGGCAGCCCTTCAGATACTTGAAGATGGTGCATGTGTGCATGTGAACATGCACTCAACTTCTTGTTATACAGTAATTGCAAAGCAGTCCACTGAGGTGCAGCACCTCAACTATGCCACCCATGCCCAAATTGCACCCTCCACTTCGCATGCCTAGGGCAAGTTCCCCGCTTAACTGAAGATCAGACAGTCCATCAATAAAGGGTAGAAGGAGTGAACTGAAAACATTGCCTGCAAAAGCCCTCTATCAAGTTGGCACACATCCGTGTGCATCTTTTCTGGTCTCCTCAAAGAGGGAGGAAACTTTTCTTTTTTTTTATTGTCACTTGGCATTTTCAGTGAGTTTGGTTCTCCCTGCTACAGAAATGATAAAGCGCTGAGCTGCCTCCTGCATGGGAAGAAAGGTAGGGAGAGGCGTAGGATGTTGAAAGATGGGAGATGAGAAGGTGAAGAAGAGGGTGGCTCTTTGGACCTAAAAATAAGCAGGCTTGCTTCTTGAATAGAAGTTTGTGGGAGAGAATCTGGCTGGTTCTAATGCAACACATCCTGGGAAGCTGCTTTAAACCCTCTGTTGGTTATTCTAGTCCAGGGTTGTCAATTCCAACTCGCAGTGACTCTCTGGGGTCTAAGCCAAATGCTCATCCCATCAGCTGTGGCATGATAATGTTTAACAAGAGAGCCAGTGTGGAATAGTGGGAAGAGAAGGAATTGAGAACCTGTGGTTCTCCAGAGGTTGGTCATCTTCCTTGACCCATGCTGGTTGGGGCTGATGGGATTTGTAGTCCAAGGCATTTGGAGGACCACAAGTTCCCCATTTCCTGGGTTGGAGGGTTAGGCTAGGAGTCAGAAATGAAGGGAGCTGCAGATCAAAAACATCTAAGGGTCATAGTTCCCTCTCCCATGAACTACAGCATCCCTGACAGATGGTGGTCCAGCGTCTGCTTAGAGACCTCCAGCAAAGGAGAGCCCACCCCCCCTTGAAGCACCTTCTCTCACTGTTGAACAGCTTTTACTGTTAAGAAGTTTCTCCTAAAATTCAGCCGAAACCTACTTCCCCATATTTTGGCCATCCAGCTCTCTGAAGAGGCAGGGGTCAAGTCTGCTCCATCTTCAGCTGGACACCACTTCAGATAGTTGAAAACCATTACCACAACTCCCCTTAATATTCTTCATAAACATGCCCAGCTCTTTCAGCCTCAGAGGACATGTCCTGGTCGCCCCCATGGCAATGGCAATCATGATTGGGGTGGGCTCTTTCAAGGGAAGCCCTTCCACATCATCTTGTCTTGTTATCACAGAGCCTCACCATGCTTGCGCCACGCTACCACTGTGCCCACAGGTCATTTGGGGAGATGTTTCAGAGCATGAGACAGAGGCAGGACAGGCCCAAGACATTTTGCTGTCTGACAAGATATTCCCACTCTCACTTGTACAAAACCCAACCAGATCGGCAGCTGCATCTGACTTCAACTGCATAAAGGGGGCAGCATCCTCCACCACACCTGAGTGACACTGGCTCGAGTAGAACAAGCTGTGTGGCATGTGCTCAGATGACTCCCTGTTGCTGCCCACTCTATGGCATCGGCTGCCTGAGGCGGTTGCCTCACTTTGCCTACTGGTAGACCAGCCTGGGACAGAGGCTGAGCTTGTTGGGAACAACCATTCCCCCGTGTGAATCTAAGATGTCCCTTCCCTGGTGCCACACACGGCAGAGAAAAAAACAAGGTTGTCCTGTCATTGCCAGGCATCTCTTAATAAGCTTCTGCAAAGCCCTCGTAAACCCTGGGACACTATGTGAAAAGCACGCTTGGTTGATTGACAGTTTGCCATTCTTCAATGGCATCCCAGAATCTGCCATTTGAGGCAGGATCTCAGTGGTAGTTCAGTAGTAGAGCATCTGCTATGCATGCAGGAGCTCCCACGATCAATCCCTAGACAGGGCTGGGAATGCCCCCAGCCTGAAATCCCAGACAGGTGCTGCCAGTCAGTGTAGAAATACAGAGCTAGGTAGATGATGGTCTAACTCAGTGTAAGGCAGCTTCCTATATCCCTATCTGCTTCCAGGATGAGTTTATTAGGATTCAACCTCATGCCATAATTCCCTCCCAGTGCCGGATTTATGTACAGGCTAAGTAGGCTGAAGCCTTGGGCCTCTAAATCTAGGTGGCCTCACCAGCCCTCCCACTCCCCAGCGGGCAGTCTTCCCCATCCCCAAATTGCAAACCCAAGACTTCATGCGAGGGCAGGGCAACTAGGGCCTCTAAGTCTAGGGGGCCTCACCAGCCTGCCCTCTCCCCAGTGCCACAGTCTCCCCTCTCCCAAAATTACAAACCCAATACTTCATGTGAGGGCAGGACAACTTGGGCCTCTAAATCTAGGGAGCCTTGCCAGCTCCCCCGCTCCCCAGTGCTGCAGTCTCCCCTCTCCCAAAATTGTAAACCGAAGACTTCATGCAAGGGCAGGGCAGCTCAGGCCCAGCAACTATGAGACTCAGGGCTAGCCAATGGGGCCCAATTTGAAGCAGTGGGGCGCAACTTGATTTTTTATTTTTATTTTTTGTAGGGCCCCAGTTCACAGCCAAAGTCTGCAAAATCTTATAGATGTAAATAAAATCCATCTAGATTGCCCTGGTGTGGGGGCCCCCTTAGGAGCGGCCTGCAGGGCCCTGTTTGGCCCAATTGCTCCAATTGCCTTAAGGTCAGCCATGATGAGACTGTGCAGGGGTTTGACTGACAAGCCCTGCACCTTCTAGGTCCCTGGTGTCACCATTCAGAGTACAGACTGAAGGACTTGTTATGGAAATAAGGGGGAGCACTTATTGGAAATCAGTTTTGTCACCTTTTCCCTCCAAAGACAATGAGACAATGAGCCCAGCCACCTTTTATTCACAGTTGCATAAGCACTACACTACAGCATGGCCATAATCCTGTACGTTCAACCGCTGAAATATACACCCAATATGTAGCAATGGAGATTTATGTTACTGCTTTATGAATGAACACTGTGTTTTATGAATGGACTCTGTATTTTGTGAATTACCTAAGAGCCACCAATAGGGAGCTCTAAAATCTGACAGCTAACCAATTGGGTACTACCAAACAGCGACCCCTATTGCTGAAAGCAGGTAACCAGCAGGGAATGCTTCAGCTCAGCCTTTGCACTGTTGACTAAACACCCACTGCTGTGCAGATAATGGAGAAAGCTCATAAATTGTATCCCTTCTGGCATTCTGCCCAACTCTATTATGCTGGTGTAAACCCTGGTGCACCAGAAGCCCAGAATAGCAACAAATAAAATCCGCTCATACGGCAGCAACTGATAAGACTTGTCAACCAGTTCTTCCAGAGTTTTCCTAAATTATAAAGCTCCAAAATACGGGCCAAAAGAGAGCAGGTCTGGAAAGAGCGAGGCATACAATGGGCACACCAGTGAAAAGGCCCTGTTCCGTGTAGCTCCTGCCCTGTCATTTGTTAGGGTGCCCACTTGCCCTCCTTCTTGACATGGAATGCTCTCTTTTAGAGTCTCCAGGTCCAGTACAAAGACCATAAGAAGGGAGAGCAGGGACCTTGAAGTTCCCAACAGCTGTTAAACGAGCAAGCAAGCACACAGGTCACATTTGTATTATTTGTATTATTGTATTATTGTATTATTATTATTTGTATATTATCAACAGCAGAAAAGTTGTTTTCCTTCATTTGCAAGGAATCGTACAAAACAAAGTGGCACTAATAAAGAAAAGTTCTAGGGTGGCAACAGAAAGCAAACTAAAAATGCTTTTGCAGTTCATCAAAACTATCTAGGAATATCAAGTTATAGGGAAACTGGTGCTATTAACAGTAACCCTTCTAGTTGGTTAATTGGTTCAGCAACTTCCATGCATATGACATGTGATGCTAATTATTTCCCCCAAGAATTAAATGATAACTAATCAGAAGCAGCTCAGGAGAGCTATGAGATTCAGGTAAGGGTCAGATGCCTTGTCAATCCCTGCCCTTCTCATAAAGAGGAGAAGCCTAACATGGAAGACTTGTGTATAGTACACAGATCTGAAAGGGCCACAAAGAGTAAACCACCCAAAAGGTATGCTGAAGAGTTTGCTAAAGCAGTCATAGCAGATACAGCTGTTGTTAGTAGCTCAGAGAAGGTTTGGGAACCTTCAAGCTTCCAAGAGGTCACAAGCTGAACCTCAGAGGATGCTGAGCCATTGTTAAATGCCATGAAGGCTGAACTTGATTCCTTAGAGAGGAACAAGACATGGGAACTAGTTTCAGGCCTGCCCAGAGCACAAAAGGTTTACCAAGTTCAGTTATTGCAAAAGTTTTTCAGTGTTAATTTTATGCATTTTAAAAAATCACCATGGTATTTAACAATAATATCTTATGTCCTTTTGAGGAGAAATTGTGAATTGCAGAATTTTAAATACCCGCCATCATCCTTGGCTTCACTCAGTTTTGTTCATAACACTCTTCCATTTTCTCTAGTTGTGAGGGTGGGGGATGGGGAGAGGCCTCACAGGTGGAGTAGCCTAGGGCCTCTCTTCCTCTAAATCTGGCCCTGTTCACTCCTCATTTTGGAACCCTCCAAAGACCTAGAGATAATCATCTTCCATCATAGAAACACAGCTATAGCATCCCAACAACCCTGCTCTGCTCCATTCATGCAATCTTTCCTTGATCACTTACTTTGATTTCCCCCCCTTCCCTATTCCCTTCCTTGGAGAGAGAGAAAATATTTCCTCCCACTGTTCTTCTCCTGAGGTTCTTGATGCCTTCTTAGGGGCCAAGAGCATGCCATAAATATTCCGGGAGCTTTGAAGAGAGGGATGAACGACTGGCTGTCATCTGCTCATTAATTTCCTGGGGGCAACATTTAACGCCAACTGGCAGCTTTGCATTGTTCTCCCTCCGCTTTTGATTAATGTCCAGTGCTGTTGCTCCTGGCCTAACAGCCCTCACCAGGCCGGTGATCATATTGCGCATAATGGTATCTCTGCTTGGGGAGAGACTAGGGGTGGGGTTCCCCTTCCAGAGGCACACAGGAACCAGCAGGGAGCCTGCATTTCCAGTTGCTAGTTGCCCCCTTGGAAGTCTTTCCTGCAGCTTGGCATTGAGATAACAGCCACTCTGCTTGGGAAAGTTCATTATCAACGAGGAAATCTTGGCAAGCCCTCCTCCACCTTCTCTCGTCATAATGTGCAGCACCTCCCACGGTGCCATCTGGGTCCCAAAGGCCCAAGGTTCTGAGTGCATGTGAAATACCCTGGGAATGCAGCATCGAAGGGCAGCGCACTCTAGCCTCTGACACCCAAAAGGGGACGGAAAACCATGGTGAGGTTACTGGGGAACATTGCAGAAAGCAGGGGGACCAAACTGCACCCATCCACAGAGGAAAATCTGCAGAGAGTTTGCTTCCATGCCCCCTGCTAGAAAGACCACTTAAAACAACACCGTAGCTAAGAACCAGTGCTGAAAGCGAGAGCCAGTGTAGTGTAGTGGTTAAGTGCAGTAGATCCGTAATCTGGGGAACCGGGTTCGCGTCTCCGCTCCTCCACATGCAGCTGCTGGGTGACCTTGGGCTAGTCACACTTCTCTGAAGTCTCTCAGCCCCACTCATCTCACAGAGTGTTTGTTGTGGGGGAGGAAGGGAAAGGCGAATGTTAGCCGCTTTGAGACTCCTTAGGGTAGTGATAAAGCGGGATATCAAATCCAAACTCTTCTTCTTCTTCTTTTCTCCTCCTCCCTCCTGATCCCTTTTCCCTTTGATGCTGCGTCTTCTATTATGCCTTTTATATTGCAACCTGAAGGGAAAGAATTATGTTATTACTGATCACTGGAAGCCACTCTGGGAGTCCTTTTCGGCAAAAGAATGGGATTATAGATGTAGATCTGCAAATAAATAAATCAGACAAATAACTGCAAAACCTCAAAACGCCTTCTCTAAACCCAGATTTTCTACTGAAGCCTTCAAGCACAACTGCAAAGCTCCAGTACCCATCTGTAAGTAAGCCTGACTGAAGCTGGCATATATAAAATGGCACAGAAACACAAAAACACATCCAAACAGAGGGAAGCAAGTCAAAGACCACTAAAAATCTGCAAATTGCTGGTGTGGGAAAATGGTGAATACTCCATAAACATAGTAATGACCATTCAGTTGGGTTTCCTCCCATTAGCTCTCTTCTGATTTGGTGATCTCAAGCTAAAGTACTGTAGGCAAACCCACATTATAAATTCAAATCAGATTTGATGCATATTTATAGCATATTACTTCCCTCAAAGAATCATGGGGCCGGTAGCTTCACCCTCACACACCTACAATTACCTAGCACCCTTAACGAACTACAGTTCCCTTGACTCTGAGATTAAGAGCCTTATGTTCTACCAACTTGAGCTATTCCAGGGCTATGGGCATGTGGGTGCCCACTGTGGGAACAGGATGCTGGACTAGATGGGCCATTGGCCTGATCCAGCAGGCTCTGCTTATGTTCTTAGCCACTGTCCCTTAAATCCATCTCCTCCAATGGGATGGTGATGATGATGATGATGATGATGATGATGACAGTGATGATGACCGACTTTACCCGCCTTTCATACAGATGGATTTGTGAGGCATTGTATGCAAGCAGCTGATGTACTCCTTGGACTTGCAAAGAGATCAAAAGGCTGGGGTTAGTTCCATCTCTGGGTGCTTCCAGACTATTGCTATTTTCAGGTGAGATTTAGTCCCATACCAGCAAATTCAGATTGCACAATTAAAATCAGTTGGGAGGCCTTGCGCAACAAACCTGTTTCTTCAGAAGATTGGACTTTTTTGCAATAAGGAAAGCAATGGGAAACTGCACTGGAAAGTGAACATTAACGCTTGCTTTGATGCAACGCAATCTAACCTCCCCGCAAACAAATCAGAACAAATGCTCAGTAAATAAGCCAACATCATCTAACCTCCATACAAACTCTGTGCAAACAAATCAATGTTGTATAAAGAGACCATCTGGAAGTACCCCTTGAAAGCTCTATGCCTGTCCGAGAAAGTTTACAGCCACAGGTTTTTGCCTTGTATTTGGAGGTCATTCAAAGGTCACCTTGTCTCTCCAGGGAATTCTGTGCTCATCCCTGCCATTGATCATTTGTCCCTAGATGTAAGACCTCAATAGGAAACCACGACTTTATCCTGTGGCTCATAAGGCACAAAAGTGGTACTGCTGACCGCCAGATCATGTCCTGGTTTCCCCTGTGCTGGGAGCCCAAACCCCTTGTAATAAATTTGTCCTTTTATCACCTGCGGCAAGTCCAGGTAATCCCTCCCCTCTCTCTCCTCCTGCCGGATGTTTCAGCTCCTGTGGCGCCGGAGCCCTTTGAAGGCTTCAGGAAAGGCAGCTACCCCACACCAAAGTGGAGGTGGAAGGAGATGACTCAGGGGATATAATAATGAGACAGATCAGAGGAGGCGAGGAAGGAGAAGAGGCTGGAGAGAGAGAGAGCGCAAGGGGAGGGAGGGAAACGCGCGCTTGTCCTTCAGGCCTACACACACACACACACACACACACACACACACCCTTCCTGGATCCCCATTAGTCACAGCACAGCAGCTGCGGGGTTTGTGAGCGTGCACCCCCCCTCCTCTCCCCAAAAATGTGACTCATCAAAAAAGAGGGGGAAAGAAGTTCTAAAGGAGACCTCTACTGCTGCAGATGGGATATTTTTATCCTTTTGCTTTAGATTGGGCTGTATACACAGGGAACTTTTCATCTGAGAGAGAAAAAAACCCAGCAAGCAATTCAGCAGGGATTGGGGGGAGGGGAGAGAAGGGGGGGAATCAGGGCAGGTTCATTGTCTGGGGCTGTAAATGGAAAAGCAACTTGGCTTTCTTTTCTGCACACGCACACACTAGCAACAACACGCCTGCTTGCTTTCATGCCAGGGCTGTGGTTTGGCTGGCTATTCTGTCTCGGAGAGCTGGCCATACATCTATTTCAGCGCATGCATCCACCCCCCCACCTCCATTGCTCCTTCTTTCCCGCCCTGATTGTCCCTCTTCCATGCCTGTCATTCTCTGCATTCAGAGCCATTTGAAATTCCTGCTTTGTAGCCATCGCTGGTGTGTGTGTGTGTATTTTAATGCAGTATGAATTCTCCTCTTTCTTCAGCACAGAACCCCGGAATCCAGAGAGTATTGTCACCACACACATACATACATATATATGCATGAATGCCTATACAACACACACAAGCAAAAGGAAGCTTCTGCTGATGCCCCCTGGAAGAAGAGGCGAAGTGCCTCCCCTCCGAAAAGTCTCTCAAGAGGTCCGGGCTGGCAGGAATCTGCTTGCTTCTGCAGCCCCGGATTGCAATGAGCCAAGCAGCCACAGCAAGAATGACATCATCTCTCCTCCCACTCAAAGCCAGCTTTCAGCTTTCTGCACAGTTCTGGCTGCAGGTTGTCTAACACTGAAACAGACCAGCCTTGAGGTGTTCAGCTTCTCACTAGGCTTGGAAGGTCCAAACCTTGGCCTCATTTTATTTATTCCTCCCCACCCCACTCAGGGTTGTTGCCAAATGCTAGTCCTACTCAAAGCAGTCTCACTGAGAGGAAGAAGCATGGCTAAAACTTTGGTCCGTTCAGTTTGATGGGTCTACTGAGCTAGGATATGACCCTGACATTTTGACTGAGCATTCGTGATCATAGATTTGTGGAGTTTGAAGGAACCCTCGAGGGTCCTAGTTCGACCCTCCTGCAATGCAGGAATCACAGCCAAAGTGTCCTATCCAATGTGCTTGAAAATCTCCAGTGAAGGAGAGTCCACTACCTTCCAAAGTAGTCCATCCCACTCTGTTACATGGAAAGAACACAGAAAGAAGGTGGCTTCAATTTTAGAATGGGCTTGCCCCTGTTCTTTCTGGGGCTATCTTTGAAGCACATTCCTAGCACATCCTTTCCCTCAAAGAATTCTGGGCACTGCAGTTTGTTAAGGTTAGCTGGGAACTGTAACTCTGAGCAGTGAACTACAATACCCAGAAGGCACTTTGAGTGGGGATGAGCAAGGAACACGTCCTTCAAATGTGCTTTAAAGGTATAGCATGCATGCAGCCTGAGACCTCATTCTGAGGTTTAATTTCTCTTGGTTTCCCAGAAATGGAGCCACAAAGCTCAAAAAATGTGGGTCACTTCATGACATATGTCAACCCAGCGCCTCTCATCCATTGTGCATCACACTCAAAAATGGTTTTCAAACTGGCATCAAAATTGTACTGGCATTCCTTTCCTCTGAATCAACAAAGGAAATTTTAGCCTTTAAAGGCACAAGCAACCATGATATAAATACAGCAAACGAAGGATCATTTTGACACATATTCGACAAAGAAATGTAAATATAGATACACATAAAACGAAAGAGAAAAACGACACTCCCACCCTCTGAAGTAAATTGCACACTGACCCTCTGCAGTAAGCTGCATAGGTGTTACAAATTCAACAGAAATTCAATAAAAAATTGACATCCTACCCACCTACTTGGTACTTGAGTGGTAGTGAATGCATTTTTGCTTGCAAAGCAATATACATATCTGGTCCAGGGGTGGGGGTAGTCTGTTTGACAGGGATCGAAAGACAGAAGTAAGGACTTTGTGCCCAGAGTGCTTGTGAATAATGGGAGAAGTTCTCAACCTCATCAGACTCACAAAGTCTTCAGTGATGTGGTATGTGATTAAATCATCTTCCCCCTTATAAAAACAGTAGGCATATGCTGGAGATGTAAGGCTGGGAATAGTTTCCTTAAAGGACCCTCCGTATTGAACTCTGTGTTAGGAGAGCTTGCAGCTTGGGTGAATTGGATTGGAATAATCACTTACAGTTTATGGAGTTCAAAGGCTTTATTCATGCAGGAACTATTTACAGGGTGAATAGTGGTGTGTGAGAGAAATAGCATATCATGTCTCAAAACGTTTAGAGAGAGAAAGAACAAAACAGTGCCCTTAGGTTTAAAGTAACGCATGCATTAGTTAGAAGTTCAATGAGAAGAAAATACATTTGCTTTTTTCCCAGCATGCTGAACCTCCATGAGCTGGAGGTTGTATGCATAGGAGGCACTGATTGGCTACATCTGCCCAACATATCCATGGACAGCAAACACATACTGATGTGTTCAGTGGCCACACACAAGCTAGGAACGTGCAATTGTGTTATACCAAGCCAGACCATTGGTCTATCTAACTCAGCATTGCCAACAATGGCTGACAGCATCTCTCCAGGGCCTCAGACTAAGGTCACTTTCCCTCCATACGGTTAAAACATGATGATGCCACTTAAAGCTCTCATGGCTTCCCCCAAAGAATACTGGGGTCTGGATTTTGTTAAGGGTGTTAAAAGTTGTCAGGGGCCCCCATTCCCCTGGCAGAGCTACAATTTCCAGAGTTCCCTAGGGAGAGGGATAGATTATTAAGGCACTCTGGAAACTGCAGCTCTGGGAGGGGGAAGAGGAGTTTCTGGACAACTCTCAACACCCTTAGCAAACTACAGCTCCTATAATCCTTTATGGGGGAGCCATGACTGTTTAAAGTGGTACTGTGTGGCTTTAAATGTATGGTGTGAATGTGGTCCGTAGGTGTCTTTCTTAGACTTGCCTGCAGGTACCAGACCTCCTAGATGCAAAGCGAATGCTCTACCGCTGAGCCACGGGCCTTCCCCATAGCTGCACGCAGACTGGATGCTATTTCTTACACGGAAGAGTTTCCCACACAGGAATGTTGGCGTCTTTGAACAGGCGCCATGGCTGGCACAGATCTCCATTTCTACCTCCCGTCCTTCATTCTGAGGCAGAAACTTGGCAAGTGCAAAGAATTGTTTATAAAGAGCCAGCTTGGAAGCCATCACAACAAAAGGCACCGGGCCTAGCTCTATTTATACCACTTGTGAACGGCACACAAAAAATAAGTGGAGGAATCAACTGCAGCTATTTTTCTCCCTGGCTGCCCACCCACTCTCCCAGCAGAGCCAGGATGCCATAGGTGGCTGCCACGGGGCAGTCTGGCCATCTGGCGAGTGGGGCAGGGACAGCGGCATCCTGAGCAGGTAGATAGGGCCAGTCACAAGTTCACACATCTCCCAACTATCCCTGTTTACCAGAATGGCCCCGTTTTCCGATACCTGCAAAGAGGCAAATGGGCAACTGTAGTGTTGCCTTTAAGAGGAGCTTGCAGATCAGCTCACTTTTCTCCATACCGTCAAATGCATCATTGCCTGGTTTTCTGCACACCAAACTACACTAGAGCAGGCCAAGCAGCTTTCTCCACTAGTCAGTTGGCAACCCTATATTTGTCCCCCAACCCCCTCCGCCCGGTGTATTGTTGCCTTTAATTTCCCAACTGGGAAACTGGGACCTGCTTGGTGGATTCATGGAGAAGGCAGCTATGATTGGCTACCAGCCATGATGGCTAAGCTCTGCTGCCATGGTTGGAGGCAGTATTGCTTATGAACACCAGTTGCTCCCTTAATATGGTTTTGACAGGAGAAACCAGGAACTGAACCTGGCATCCTGTGCAGCAAAGCATGTGCTGCCCCACTCAGCTCTGGTCCTTCTGGGTGTGGAATCTATGGCCTTCCAGATGTTGTTGAGCTACAACTCCCATCATCCCTGACCATTGGCCATGCTGGCAGGGGCTGATGAGAGTTGGGAGTCCAAAAATGCCTGGAGGACTGCGGATTGCCCATCCCTGCTCTATCACAGTGGTTGGTCCCTGGTGATCATTAGGACTGGTAGGGTAGAAGGCAGGGAGCCCAACAGCAGGTGGCACCAGAGCCAATGACAAGCAAGGTCAACTAAGGAGGAGGAAACTTACAGAGGCAGTGCCACTCCCTGGACCAGTTGCAAGTAGGAAGGCAGGTGGGTGGGGTCTGATTGAGGACAGTGGGGCAGTGCCCTATTTGCCCCAATGGGCCAGCTTCCACTGCTCTTGCATCTCCAGTTTTGATACCACTACAGACAGAAATTGGGGTTATTCCACTTTTACACAGAGCTGCCAGTGGTAGTGATGGTGAATTCAACCCATGCGGCTGTGTTAATTCTCACTGCGTAGCCACATTATTTATTTGTTTATTTGGTTTACTAAGTTTCCTGATTGGCCAGTTGCCAGAACTGTCCCCACCCGCAATCTCTGTCTATCTGGCCTTATCGTGCTTGACTGGAGGCGAGCATCCGAGAGCGATGCTATTGACTTTTCCCTGAACGGAAGGAGCACTATCAACCTAGCATCTAAAGAGAATTCTCTAGCGATAGTGAGACGCTGCTGAAAGATGGGTGGCTTTAATAAAATAAAATAAAAGTGTCAAGGAGATTGTTATCAGGTCTCTGTATGGTACGACTGGATTTGAGGCCTGTGCTCATGGCTGGAGAATGGGAGGTTAAAGACACTGCCTTGGCATGCTTTGAAAGGATGTCCGCCTTAGAGGTTCTGCCATCAAGATCTATTAGAGCAGCAAGCACAAAAAAGGCAGGGCCTTTTCGGTAGTGGCTCCAGGCTTGTAGAATTCCCTCCTTATGGAGATAATGGCCATTTTTATGGCATGCGATTTGAAGCACTACAATACCACTTTAGACAGTTATGGGTCCCTTGTGAGAATCCTGGGAGCTGTAGTTTGTTAAAGGCGCTGGGAGTTGTTAGGACACTCCCTCCCCTTCTCGGAGCTACATTTTCCAGAGAGGCTTCATCTATCCCTCTTTCCAGGGAACTCTGGGAATTGTAGCTCTGGAAGGGGAACCCCTATTTCGCCTTCAGAGCTACGGTTTCCAGAAATACCTATGAAGAGAGGTTGTTAAATCATTCTGGGGAGTGCAGGGGAACAGGAGTCTCTTTCCCCTGCCTTAAACGGGTCCATAGAGGAGCAGGCTGCATGCCTGAGCCTTGGCTACAGAGCCACAAGCGACAGGCAGAGGGGTGTCCATGGAGAGAGCCGAGCCCGCCCCCTCCTTGCCAGCCCTTCCTGCGATCAATTAGCTCTCTGGAGGACGCCGAGTGTTGCGAACAATGTCAGATCCCATCTGTATGGAAAGTGTTTGGCTGCGTGTGTGGCGAGCGGGGGCGGAGGAGGGAGTGCGGCGCAGACCCTCATCGCAGACCACCGGCTCTGTGCAATGCCAGCAGCGGGAGGAAGGCAGAGACCCTCCCGGCTGCAGCAGTGCATTCAAATCCGTTTCTCTGGCCGGCAACGTCAAGGTCACAGAGCCCCTCCTTCGCCGTGCAACAGCTCGCAGGAGCGCCCGGCGGCTGCTGCAATGCTGCAACAAGGGGTCCGGCACTGGGCAAAGCGTCGCCGTGGCTCCCTGAGTTATTAGGAAATGCAAAGGGGGAGCGGGGACAGAGGTCTGAAGGAGAGGGGGGGTACATCCAATGCACTGCAAACGGAGGCGGCAGCTTGTATAGGAACACTTTGAAGCGGGTGGCGACATCAGATGAGGACTTTGGAGCACAGATGCAGAGCCCCGCTCAGCAGAATGGACAGCCACCCCCCGAAAAGGCAGCAGGGCTTACCACATCGGAAGTCAGATCGCGGTTCCCTGTAGCTCAGCATCGTCTACACTGACTGGCAGCAGCTCTCCAGGGTTTAAGGAAGGCGACATTCCCAGCCCTACCTGGAAATGCCAGGGATTGAATTTCTGGCCTTCTGCATGCAAGGCAAGTGTTCTACCATTATACAGCTAGGGCCCTTCCCCAAATAAGCAACAATACCATCTTAAGGGTATGAAAGCCAGAGTCTGAAATGACTTGATGGCAGGACACATTTAAAAGGTGCTTCCCATGCTTGATGGCAGAGTACATAGCTGAGGTCATGATTAAGTCGGTGATGCAGTTCATATTTACCAGGACACAAACTCCATTGAACACTGGGGTTTCTCTCTGAGTAAACATGCATGGGATTGCTCTGTAAGCATCCCTGGTGAAATCCCTCCAGAGTGAGGAAACCTTTTTCAGCCCGAGGGCCACATTCCCTCGTGGTCAACCTTCTGGGGGCCGTATAGCAGTGGTGGCTGGGGCAATGGGTGTGGTTTGTACCTTTGCACAACAGACCGCATCCCAGTTTTCCAAAACCAGAATTTCCACACATGCACACTCCATCAAGGCTTGTGTAAGCGAGAGGCGTGATAAAAGGACAAGGGTGCACTCCTGCCAGGCAAAAGCAAGCAAGGAAGGCATGGAGCAGGGGTGGGAAGGGGTGTGGCCTGAGGGAGTCCTGAGGGCCAGGTGGAGAGTTCTGGAGGGCCGCATTTGCACTAGAGCAGACCATTGCAATGCAGCACAGAGCCAATGGACAAGTCAGGTATCCAGCCTCCGGCATCTTCCTTTGAGCCAGGGCTCAGCTCTGGACCGGATTCTCTTAACTGGGGCTCTTCCCCAGAAGGAATGATGTGGTCAAATGGTCACTTTTGTTGCCTCTGATCATGTGCAGTTCCCTCACCACAACCAGCCCACATGCAGTTGGCACAGGGAAGGATGCCCCCTGTCAGAAGATGTAACTTCCAAGCATGCATGCACTGGACTCACCCTTTGAATTAACACCCGAGTGTTCATCAGACGTGTGCAAGTTAGCTAGTAGTTTTGCCGGTCCTGTTCTTAGGGTTTCTTGATAAAGCAGACCAACACACAGATTAAGCAGGCAAAGCTTCCCTTGCTCCCACTGCTTCCTCTCTATGGAAAGAAAAAAGCTTCAGCCGATAAAGTGCAGCAGAACAGGGCCGAGAGGAAAAGGTGGCAACCTTTGCACGGTTTCCTGTCAAATTGGTTTCTCTTGATTTCCTCCTGACAAGCTGAAAACTTGTTCCAGAATCATAGGTTTCTGGTGTCTGGCTCCTAGCCTTCCCACTTCCTCACTAGCTGATGTGCGTGGGATCCCCCTAGTGGCTCAGTTCTCTTCCAGCTTCAGCTTCTTCTCAAGCCAGAACGTGAGAGAGGAATCCTCCTCAAGTAGCAGAATCTGTTGAGCCCCGATTGCTATGGAAACCGGAGGGAAGCTAGTCTGAGAGCAGTTGAATGAGCTTTGTGGAGTTAAACCACCACAGGGAAGGAGCAACTTTTTAAGGAAAGGCTGTAGCTCAGTGATAGAGCACATGCCTTGCATTCAGGAGCCCAGGTGCAATCCCCCAATGGTATCTCCAGGTGAAGCTCAGAAAGACTCCTGCCTGAAACCCTGAAGGCTAGCAGTTCTAGAAGGTTGTTGCCAGTCCGTGTCAACAATACCAAGCTAAATGGACCCAGTGGAACCACATTCTTTCTCACAGGTGGTCACCCGGGCATGGCGTAGAAACAGACCGTGCTCCTTAGCTCACAGACAATGTAGTGTAGTGGTTAGAGCACTGGTCTAGGATCTGGGAAACCAGGGTTCATATCCCTCCGCCCAGCCATGCAGCTCATTGGGTGACCTTGGGGAAACTGGTGTCTCTTCAGACTTTGTTGGACTCCAACTCCCATCAGTCCTAGCCAGCAAGGCCCTGTTAGTTTCTGTTTGCCACTGTGCAGCTGCTTTGGAGTCACAAGACTCTGTTTACATTCCACACATTCCATACTGTTGGAAGTCTCACGGGAGACGGATGTGACGTTAGTGGTTTCCTGTTCCTTTGTTCCAGTTGCTCTCTGTCTTTCACAGAGAGAGAATGTCTTTTCTGCCTGCGTAGCTTCCCTGTGCTGCTTTGATTCTCTGCTGAATGGGGGATGTGCCTGGAGCCTTATCAGAGGTTCAGGTTGTCAATCATGTCGGAGGTGATTCCAAAGGACTCGGCCGGAGGAGGATGAGCTTTATCAGCTTGGTTGAGTGGAGATCCCAACAGGCCCATGGTCAGGGATGATGGGAGCTGAAGAAACATCTCGAAGGCCACAGAATCTCCACCCCTGGCATGGTATATAGGTAGTTAACAGGACAAGAAGCCCAACTCCTGCTGGGACTGTAACATCAGCATCAAGCAGGCAATCAGACAGATACGTGGCACCCTCCAAATTTTTGGAACTATAACTCTCATCAGCTCCAGCCAGTACAACTGAAATGAGTTGTAGTTCAGGGCACTTGGTTGGGGAAACGGTGCTACATCACTGATCACCTGGGTGCTTGTCTACTTGATGCTGATATTACAGAAGATTAGGAATCAATCCCTCTTCCCAGGGGACTCTGGGAATCGTAGCTCTGTGAGGGGAACAGGGATCTCTTGACATCTTTCAGCACCCTTGACAAACTATGCTTTCAGGGATTCTTTGGGGGAAGCCATGCCTGCTAAACAGAGTGCTTTAAACGTATGCTGCAGATGTGGCCTGAGTTCAAGTCCTGGCTCAGCTATGAAGAGGGCAGGACCACGCCTGGCTCTCTCCAGCAATGCACAAACTATGTCTCCCGGTTGCTCGCTCCACAGAGCAAGCCAGAAGCCTTTAAGTAAGTGCTTAAGGGATGTTCACCTGACCTCCTTTGACCTATTGGCGCAAGTGGGCTTCCTTTGCTGGCAAGTCAGGGGCCCTGAGGTTTCCTCCTTTGGCCGCAGTGGGGGGGGGTGCACAGGCTGACACCCTTCCTGACTGTGGCCAAAGTCACTAGGTCAAGATCTGCTGCAGGCCTGGATCTAGGTGAGCGTGGATCAGTCAGGGCTTAAAGTATTTATAACCTGCTGTTCCACAAAGAAAGAAAGAATCCAAAAGCTGCTAACATGATCAGTTCCAAAAGACAATCAAAGGTAGTACGCAAACATTCCTTTGTATTTCATTGCCCTACCTGAACAGGTGATTCCTGAGGCAGCTCAGTAGCAAACAGCTGTGGATATGGAGGGACATTTTTCAATTAAGTTCGGATCTTGTGTGACTCATCTAATACCGCTGTTGCATGGAGGGGAGTCTACATGTGGAGGGTCAGATTTCAAAGCCCTTTTGGATGCGGGGCAGCTGGTACTAAATGTTATTAATAATACAAACACTCATTAGCGTGCCACCAGGGTGGCTGATTAAGGGCAGCGCTGCAGAAAGGGACAGATTCGGTTGCACAGGAGCAGCCTTGTCACGGAGCAAATTCTATCAGAAAGAGGCCACAGGTGGATGTCACATTTCTGGGTATGGAGAGACTGGAAAAGTACCATTAAATTCAATTTATGCAATCCTTCCTTCAGGCCCCTTCTTAAGAGAGCAGATGCATTTATTTGTTTATTCCATTTGAAATAAAATAAAATAAATCTATACTGCCAACATTAAGAAAGAAATGTATTTGGAGTGAATAGCTTAAAATCAGCAATTCTGTAAATCAGCTTAACAAGTCAGCTTAGCTGGATCGCCCTGGGCGAACAAACGAGTTTGAAGCAGGCACCTAAATGCCAACACTATAGATGCCTGCCTGATGTTCACTGGGAGTACATTCCAAAGGGAAGGTGCCACCACACTTAAGGCTCTGGTGTTTGTGGACAGGAGACAAGCCTTGAAGCACATGGAAGTCTTGTCTCTCCTAGAGGCAGGGCAGAAATTAGATTCAGTTTGCATTTAAAGGCAATCCACACTTTCTGAAATGCAGTGTGAACCAAATTTTGCAATGCGGTTCTCCAGCTGTGCATTGTGCACAAAGATGCATATTTGAGGGTAAAGTGTACATTGTATATATTCATGAAAATAACATGTAAAAATGCATCATGTTGGAGAAAATCACTTTGCAAAAGCATGAGTATCACGAACTGTGTATAGTAGAAGAAATTTGTGCTAAAAAGCAGGTGAAATTTGTACTAAAAATGCAAGAGGACTTTTTTAAAAAGTGCAAACGGATGTGAAAATGTGAGGAACGGAATGTAAGATAGGGAAAAAATAAGAAACCGAAATTGACAGATTTGCCCATCTCCAGCACTCTCCTGAGGATGGTAGTGACCCAGGAAGGGACATGCAAGGTACGGTGAGAGAGCTTGCGTGGGGAATGGAGCTGGCAATCTCTCAGCCTCTGACATGCTGCCTACAAGGTTCCCAGAGCTAAATGCCTCCCTGGTACCAGGCACGTGCCCTTTAGCTTTGGCACTTTCAATAAATCAACCAGAATAAGCATGCAGCTCCTTGACCTTCCTGGCCAGTGGAACCCAGAGAAGCCTATTCCAGTCTGATGGCCACTTTCCCTTCTGATCAACCTTCTGGGGGTCCCATGCCAATGGTGGGTGGGGCCAGAGGGAAAAGTTTTTGGAGCAATTAATATAAATGTTCCTTTTGGAACAGTAGACAACTTTCTAGGCACATACACACGTCTATCCTCCATTTAACCTAACAGGTGGCATTATCAGAGTTCAAGGACACAGTCCAGCCAGGCAAAAACACCCAAGGAGGGTGTGAAGTGAGGCTGGCAAAGTGTGTGGCGGGGACAGAGTTCCAAGGGCCAGAGAGACCTGGCGGACCACATTTGGCCCCTAGACCTGCTATAGGAAGTCTTGGTAGTGGGGCTGATTTTTTTTATTCTTTAAATAAGCAAAGAACTGTGTTGCAGTGGCGTGGCATTCCTGGGACCTTGTCTACCCAACCATGGAGAGCCCTGGATGGCCATCTGCTGGCCCAGTGGGACATTGGGTTGAGACCATAGGTTACCAGCAGAGATGTCGCTGGGGAGAGGGCCGTCCTCCTTAGCTGTGAAGGAGGCCAGTTCTCCTTTACAAGGGAGAGGTGAGTGTTGGGGAAGAAGAGGGAGCCCCAGCTCAGAGCCCCAGGCAGTCACTCTTGTGGGCTTGGCAATTACGTGGTGCAGAGATGGGAGGAGCGGGAGCAGACTGAGGGATGAAAGGGATGCTGTAATTAAGCTGAATGAAGCTGTCACTTAAAGCATCAGTCGGAGGCTGGTGGAGGATGACGGATGCAACCCAGTGTTCTTATCAAGTTGGTAATTTCCGTGTATGTTTGGGGGGGAGGGAGAGAGAGAGATTTACTGGCTTGTTCTTCACTGTCTCCTTCAATCACGGCCCACTCCCAATGCTACCTGAGAACAAAATGATGATCCGTTTAGGGTTGAGTCAGATCATCGGCCCACCTTGTCCTGGCCTTTGCTGCCGGGTGAAGAACTACAGATTCAGTGGGAGTCTTCTTCGCCAACTTTTAAATGCCTGCTGAAAGCTGTTCTGTCCACTAGGCAAGCAGTTAAGCGCACACACACCTCACCATGGTCTACTAAGGCTTGTTTTTAATCCTTTGGCTTTTAACTTTTAGAAGATTTTACTGTATGGTTTTTTATATTGTTGTGAACCATTGTAATATGTTTATATGATATATAAATATATGTATTTGCAAACAAACAAACAAACTTGAACCCCTGGCTTCCTGCTTCTCCAAAATTATTTTAATGCCTACATCTGAGTGATGCACCGCAGGTGAATTACATGGCTGAGCAGGAGCTGAAGTGGTTGACTCAGCACTGCCCTCCCCCACTGGCCTCTTCCATTCATTCATTTCCATATTCCTCATTTCCTCCAAGGAGCTCAAGGTGGCGTGCATAGTTCAGCTCCTCCCTATTTGATCCTTACAACAACCACCCAGTGAGGTAGGAGGTCACCCAATGAGAGCTTCCTGGCTGAGTGAGGATTTGAACCCTGGTCTCCCACGTCATAGTCCCACACTCTAACCTTTAGACTACACTGGCTCTTTACAGAGCTTGGGAAGGGGGCCACAAGCCTTATCATGGCAAGCGACAGGCGTCTCTACTCCAGACAAGCAAATGGGCTCTCCTACAAGTGGGCAGGGCCCGTGAGGTTTGCTCGTGCCAGCATCTCCATGACGTTGGTGATGGAGGTAGGGCCTTGGTATCTGACTCACTCTCAGGTACCATCCCCCAAATTGACAGGAAGGGCTGGCAGCAGTGCTGGCCCTTTATATAGGGCCTGACTAGAGGTGTCTCTCGGCTTCATATTTTTCCAGTCTTTGATTCCCTCCACATTTCTGAAGCAGTACGCAATGCTTAAAAAAAAATGACCCATAACAATTCCGCAGCATCTCAGTGAAAATTTATTCTAATACTCTCATGTTTGTATATAATTCTACCTAATGTGCACATTTTTTTGCAATGCAGTTTCATTTAAAATAATGCACAAATATATGCATTTTTATGGACACTTTCTACATTGCTTGACTGGAGAACTGCATTGCTTCTGGAAGTGTGGGTTAGGTAGGTTCACATTTAAATGTGAACTGCATCAAAATTCTCCCCACTTCCTATGTACAGAGCACTAAGGGATGATTCACGCAGGAGCCCCGTGTGTACAGAAGACCCTCTTTTCACTGGGGCTTCATTGTTTCACCTTGCTAATGAAGAAGGCAGGTTGTGCCAAGGAAGATGACCGGGCATTTGGTGGTGCTCCCAAGAGGCCTGGAAATGGGTTTTCCAACTGCCTGTAGCAGCAGGAATCTGTTGCTAGACAGTTAGACAGAGGCTTCCGTGCAGATGGGATTTTCTAGGAAGGAGGCTGGAAAGAGTAATGTATTAAATGTATTTGTGGCAAGGCAACAGCCAATATATTCTACGCTGCAACAAGAAATTCAGTTCAGGGAGGCAAGATGAACACTTCTCGCTCTGGGAATCGCCAAACAACTAAATCTCTGGAAAGGTGGGCCCCAATTTTCCAAGGCTTCCTATTCTATAGCATGCGCAGAATGGTGGTTAATCAGGTCTGCTTAGAAGTTTAGGAGATAACAAAGTCTTTTTGGGAATTGATATACAATGAATTGGGGAAAAATGTTTAAAATAGTCTTTGTTTAAAAAACCCAGAAGCATTTATGTTAGGAATTAAAGGTTCTGACAACCCAAAAGACCAGAAAGACTGTTTATGTAAGCGACAACAGCTGCAAGGATGCTACTGTCGAATTCAAGCCAGCAGAGCCAGCGAAGTCCAGAGGAAAATTGGCCACCCTCCAGGTGCCCGGCTTGAATCCTTGTTGACCTCCCTGGCTGCATTCTCCAGCAGGATCAAGGCGAGGTCTCTTCGGCGATCCTTTTCAACGTGAAAAGGACACACCACTCCTCCCCCTCCCATAACCGGGGGGGGGGGGGAATGAGACAGACAGAAATATATTTACATGTCTTTATTTCTGTCGTTCCAGCAGTACAGAGAAACCATGTCTGTACCCTCTCATCCCAACTGCAGAGAGAGAATAACTCCACCCATGTACTTCCAGTACAGGGTCATGTGACACTCTGAGCTAACATCCGGTGCTCAATGCATTGAATAGACTGTCCCTGGTTCCCACGGTACAGTCCAATAACATCAGCTTTCTGTTTACCATTCCAGCCACCTGGAGCTCGCTTCTGCATTGCTCCTTTTTCGTAACATCCTCCCCCAAAAGAATCAATGCGTGTTGCGGCAAGCAAAGCGTGATCCAGAGAAGAAAACAAACAGTTGTTATTCACATAACACTCCCCTGTTGTTTCAGTTCCACCCTTGGAACTTCCCGCCACTGGTTTCCCCAGTGTACCTCTCTGGTTGTCTGGTTTCCAAGGAATGAGTGCATCTGCATTACCTTGGCTAGCAACTCTCTGTTGTGTCTTTGTCTCTGACTTAGACACAGCTCCAACCTGTCCTCGGTTGTGTACAACAGCAACACATGCAACAGCTAAGTTAGCAAACTCTTTTGAGTACCTCTTGGGTGGTTGACCCTTTGTAACTCTCTCAGACCTCCGTATGAGCTGCTGATCCTCTCTGCTCACTGGACTCACTGGACTCTTTGGAGAACCAGTTCCAATGGTAAACAGTAGTTCATCCTTCACCTGTGAAGGCCTATCCATTGTGTGAGATTTCCTCTCAATGACTGTGACAACTGAGCTCTCCGAGCTATCACTGTCACTCTCAGTACCACTGTACTCAGTAAAATCACCATCATCATCTGAATCGTCCTCAGTGGGAAATGTGTGTACTATCACTCTCTCCTGTTCAGGAGCACTCTCTAGAAATTTTGTGAGAATCACCTGACCAGATTCAGACAAAATTACTCTGTAGAGACCCTTTTCATAACCCACAAAAATGCCTCTGGCATTCTTTACTCCACCTGGAGCTTCTGTCCTCACATGAGACCCAAAAACCTTGAAATGGGCAACAGAAGGTTTTCTATGGAACAGTTTCTCAAAAGGAGAACTTCCCAACTCTTTTGAAACCTTTCTCATCTTCGTATAACAATACGACATCAGCGACTCGGCCCAGAACTCATGTGGCAGATGTGAACTAAGCAATTGCGCATTCATCCCCTTTTGCAATTCTTTGTTCACCCGTACACAGACACCCCTGTTCCACGCTTCCGCTGAAACAGCAATCTTGTGTCTTATCCCTTTCTTCTGCAGGAACCTCTGGAAATCCTGTAAAAGAAAAATCTGCTTCTCATCTGTGAATAGACAATCAATGTTAGCATCATGCATACTCTTAACCTTGTCACAAAACTCCTGAAACCTCTCCAAGGCTTCGTGTGGCTTTCTCAACACATAAATCCAGACATAGTTAGAGAAATGATCCACACACACAAGATAAAATCTTGCATTGCCTCTAGATGGTTCTAGAGGACCAATCACATCAGCATACACCCGCTGAAATGCTCTGTTGACCCCGGTCACCTTCTTGGTAACACCTGCAAGAGAAACTAGGTTAGACACAGATGAATTACATTCCATGTAATCACTTTGGTCAAAAGTCAACAAATATAGTCCATCTTTCTCTCTGGCAGAAAGAAATAACTCTCCATCTTTGTAGATCTTGCAGCTCTTAGCATCATAGGACAGTCTCAGTCCTTTCTTTGCAATCTGCGAAACACTCAGCAGATTGAACTTCAATTCAGGAACCATATAAACATTGTTTATAGTCAAGTTCAGACTCTTAAGATACACAGTCCCTACGCCGGTCGCTTCCAGCTCCTGACCATTGGCCTGTTTCACAGCGAAGCTTTGCTTCTTAAACGTTGAAAAGAGTCCTCTGTGTGGGGACATATGAACCGTGGCCCCAGTGTCAATTATAAACGCGTTCCCAACGTCTGGCGTGGTTCCTTTCGCCATCATAGCCTTTGCAGGTTTCACCATAGGCTTGGTATGACCTTTGCCTGACGCCTCAGGCTTTGTTGAGTGGCCCTTCGCTCCTTTTGGCTGACGTGGCTTCTTACAGTTCCGCTGAAGATGCCCAGCCTGTCCACAATTGTAACATCGGACAACGTTCAAAGCTACAGCATCCTCTCCAGTAGCCTCATCTGTGGGGGAATTAGAACTCCGTTCCTCCCTCCCCCTGTGCTTTACTTCCAGTGCAGCAAGCCGGTTGTGTTCATCTTGAACCACGGCACTCAGGGGAGGTGGATAGGGTAACGCTCCCCCCTTCCTGGCATCCATGCTGAATCCAAGGGTCAGCTCTCACTTTCAAGCCAGTAAAACCCAAAAGTCTTTTGGCTGTTTACTGCTTCACTGGCAGGCAAACTTTTGGGCTGTTTTCAAAATCCTTGCACAGCTGCGCAGAATTCAAAACAATTCCTCTTCCCAGGCTCTTTGACTGAGCCAGTTGCTTTCCAAGCCTTCTGGCTGTCGTTGCCTAGCAACCTGCTCGGGACGGGAATCTTATCTCACCACAAGAATTCCTGGTATGCAGGCTTGCTTACAGAGCTGTTTTTTCCAAACGTTGCTCTCTCGTGAACAGAGAATAATCCTTTCTGTGTTCACTCTCTTTAGCCCGAAATTCAGCATACCTTTTTGGGGCTCCGTTGCCTCTCGGTGTCCTGCTTGTCTGTTCAGCTTCTGGCTGCAGGCAGACGCTTTCTTTATCTCCTTAGGTGCAGAGGATGGCAACGATTCATCGACCTCTCACCTCTCATGCTGATTCTCATGGATCAGAATCCATCGGCTTTGCTACCAGATGTCGAATTCAAGCCAGCAGAGCCAGCGAAGTCCAGAGGAAAATTGGCCACCCTCCAGGTGCCCGGCTTGAATCCTTGTTGACCTCCCTGGCTGCATTCTCCAGCAGGATCAAGGCGAGGTCTCTTCGGCGATCCTTTTCAACGTGAAAAGGACACACCACTCCTCCCCCTCCCATAACCAGGGGGGGGGGATGAGACAGACAGAAATATATTTACATGTCTTTATTTCTGTCGTTCCAGCAGTACAGAGAAACCATGTCTGTACCCTCTCATCCCAACTGCAGAGAGAGAATAACTCCACCCATGTACTTCCAGTACAGGGTCATGTGACACTCTGAGCTAACATCCGGTGCTCAGTGCATTGAATAGACTGTCCCTGGTTCCCACGGTACAGTCCAATAACATCAGCTTTCTGTTTACCATTCCAGCCACCTGGAGCTCGCTTCTGCATTGCTCCTTTTTCGTAACAGCTACTAGCCCAAAGTTAGAAAGAACCAACAGTCCCTTGCTAGGGAAGAATGGCAAGCCAAACTGCTGGACTATGCTGAAATGGCAAAACTGACTGGGAGACTCAGGAATCAAGAAGATAATGACTTTTAAAAAGAATGGGGGAAATTCATAAATTAGGGTACTTAGGAGACCATTGTAAACAAATAAAAATGTTAGTTGGACTTTAGAAATAACTTGTAAAGAAACGAAATATATGGATAATTTAGAGGGATGAAAACTGTGAACATAATGATATGTAGTTTTAGAAAAATTATTTTAAGGACCCATGCAGGGGAAGTCACAAGATTCAGAGAATCTCATATATGGATACGTTAAAAGTTTTTTCTCTTTATTGTTTTAAATTTGTAAAAACCAATTTTTTTAAAAAAAAGTAGTAGTTTAGGAGAGCAGGGTTACAGTCCAGCTTTTATAACAGACTGGATGGTAAGAGATTGGTAAATGATAACAAATGATAATAATAATAATAATAATAATAATAATAATAATAATAATAATAATATGGTAGAGCAAGGACATATTTCCTATCAACAAGATGTTCTACGCTTGGTACATTATTCAGATAAAAGGAGCCATGAGATTTTCTCTACGTTCTTCCTTCCCTGAGCTCTGAGAGCCGCACCAAACAGATTCCTTTGTACCCCCTTCCCTGTGTCCCTGCCCTGGACACTACTCCTTCATCCCTCTCAAAACCACTCAAAAGTAGCCTGAGAGCAATTTGCAATGTCTTTCTGCTTAGGAAACCACGCCTGTCCCACTTCCTGCACACACACACACACACCCATCACCCTTGGGGAAGTACTTTCCTCGGAGCTCCACAGATTCGCGTTGAATTTCAAAGGGATGTTTAATTAAAGCTTTGTGCATGGGAGTTTTGCAATTTTTTTGAAGGCCGGCACTGCCAGGAGCTGGGACCGCCCTCTGGTGGAATGCTGGGGAACTTTTCCAAATGGAGGACGAAGCCCCTGTCTGTTCATTGTCAAACCTGTTGCCAGCAGTAGCAGTGTGTGGCCCTCTAAACCTTCTGGACCCACCAGCCCAGGCAGCGTGGCCAATGTTCAGAGGTGATGGGAGTTGCATGTGACCTGGGATACTTTACTTGTTAGTCACCCATTCCAAGTGTCAAGCAGGTTCCTCAGGGAGTTGCTCTGAATGTGTGTTGCGTGCAGACTGTGCACCGATGCTTCAAGTACAGACAGATCTCCTGCTCTCTTTTCCGTGGCCTGATAGTAACCCTGCTGCAGGCTGGTGTTAAGAGCGCTGCCAGGGCACTGTATAGAACCCTGTTTAATAATTCAAATCAAGTTAGTACGTACAGGGTGGAGCTTGTTATCAGTAGCAACGATTTAGCAGGCAACCCAGAAGCCCGCTCTGTTCCTTTGGGGGGAAAAAACAGAAGCAAACAGTTTAAAGTGCTCGCCGCTTACTTCGCAGCTTGTGATCCCTCCCCGCTTACAGGAGCTGTGCCACTCGTGCGTCGCAAAAACGAAATTAAGAAATGCATTTCACGTGTTAAGCAGAGGCACGGTGGCATCTGTCTTATATATCACCTGCCTACAGCGAGGCAGGCACTGAGTGATGTCAGCGCGATGGTGGGGGTGCTCAGCGGCTGCTATTTTGCAAAAGAGGCCAGCTGTCTCTGGAGTTTGCAAGCGCGGAGCTCAGCCTAACCGCCTGGGTCCCTCCGGGATGTGCCCGGCGGGAATGAGATGTGGGATCTTGCCTTTAAAGCGGCGACGCCCTCATATGCTAAGAACGGATGCAGAGCTGCACTCTCTGCTTCGCCCCAGGTGCCTGAGGACTTTCTAAAGAAAGTTGGGGGGGGGGAGAGAAGAGAGAAGCAAATGATTTTAAGGCACTTCTTTTATTTATTTCCCAACTCAAACCTCATGTGAGTTTTATAGCACTACCGACGTCTGCGCTGGAAAAGCCCTATTAGGGCGGGTAGGCAAAGGAATCCAGAGACTTTAACTCAGTGGCAAAGCACACACTTTGCATGGAGGAGTTCCCAGGTTCAATCCCTAGCATCACAAACAACCCCCGAAATGGGGTTCGAGCCTCACTGCAGGGAACACAGAGGAATAAATATTGTGTGCTACAATTTGGTGCTTATTGCAAGAGAGCAGGGAGGGAGGAGAGCTGTAATGGAAGAAGATACGTTTTGCAGGCAGAAGGTCCTAGCTTCCATCCCCAGGATCTTTAGGTAGGGACTGAGAGAAATCTTGGGGAGCTGCTTCCCATCAGTGTAAACAGTACTGCTCTAGATGCAATAGTGGTCTAACTTGGTAGAAGGTTTCCTAGGCTCCTATTTGGGAAAGGCCAGAACTCCACGGAAGAGCATCCGTTTTGCATGTGGAAGGTCTCCGCTTCAATCCGTGGCATCACCAGGTAGGCTGGGGACATCCCTTGTTTAAAACCTTGTGGCTAGAAGCCATATGCTGGAAACTGCAGGAGAAGAGAGGGTTCTTGTGCTTGGGTCCTGCTTGTGGGTTTCCCATGGACATCCAGCTGGCCACTATAAGAACAGAATGCTGGACTAGATGGGCCATTGGCCTGAACTGGCAGGCTCTCCTTAGGTTCCTTATAAAGTGCAAAAACGAAATAGCCCCTTTTTAGTAAAATTATTAGCCATGCTAGTAATGAGTAGCTTTCACGGAAAAATACGCCTTAATGATGCAGGTGTTTCTTGGAGAGACAAGACAAAAATATGTGATGTTGGGGCTGTTAAGTTTCACACCTACCCAATTATTTTTATTATTTGTTTTATTTCATAAAATTTATACACTGCTTGATTGCAAAAAAAAGTGTCTCAAAGCGGTTTACACAAAAAAGATTGAAAAATAAAAATAACCAATAGGAAAAATTAACAATAAAGCTTTTGAACATTTAAAATAATAGACGAAAAATAGATTGAAACTCATATCAACTTTCTAAAAATCTAGGCCAGCTTGTCTAAGCAAAAATGTTTTTAGCAGGCACCAAAAGGAGTGCAGCAAAGGTGTCTGCCTGATATCAATTGGCAGGGAGTTCCAAAGTGCAGCCACACTAAATGACTGAGTTCTTACAATTGCGGAACGGGTATTATGTGGCACCTGTGACGGCGCCAGTTCCATTGATCAAAACAGTCTGAGGGCATGTATGAAGTAAGGCGATCTCATACGTAAAGTGAGGGCTCAAACTGAGCAAAGAAGGTCCGTATTGAGTTTCAACCAGCTTCCGTGGGGGCATTTTTCTCTCTTCCTTCAAAATGCCAACATAAACAAAATGTTGGTGTACCTGTAAGTTCTAGTTTCAGACAGCAGTTCCAATCAGTTCTGGGGGAAATAGAGTCTCTCCTTCCACAGTAGCTCCTGATGCTGCTATTACTGTTGACCTAATTGAGAAGAACAGCGCAGCAGGAACCCTCCAAGTCTTCTAAGGACGCTTCCCTCCTAACTGCTGCACTCCTCTCCCTGTGACAGCCAGATAGGGGTTCACATCAGGCTTGGTGACTAAGCACCCTCCCCAAATACAGTTATTAGATAACCATCATCCCTCTTGGGGAGCGAGAGAGAACCAAGCGTGGTGTTCAGGCAGCCAAGAAACATCATGGATGATTAAAGGGTCAAAACACACTGACTCACTCATCTCCACTGTTGTGATATTTGCTCAGTTCTCAGGCACAAGAACAGGCTGCATGGGACCATGTGCAGTCACGACATGCACCCTAGGGGGACAGACATCTCGCTGGGGATGAGGCACGTGTGTCACACGATACTCCTCCACGTGGTGGCAGTTTCCGTATGGAAGCCGATAGCAGTGCCACTTTTCCCATGCAGAGCACTCAGCTGTTGTGCGAAAAGCAGGTGGGATTTTGCTCACAAGGAAATGCAGGAAGCTGCCCCAGTTGGATTTCTGCCTCCTGCTAAGCTGTTCAAGCAGAAGCAAGGGACCTGTGGGCCTCTGGAGATTGCTGGACCACAGGTTCCGTCATCCCTGACCAGTGGCATAGTGTGTGAGGGGGGGGCACAGGGGCTGTTGCCCCAGGCTCAAAATTGTTAGGGGCACAAAATTTCAACACCCAGTGTTGTCTCCATACAGCTGTGCACTTCTGTCACTGGGCTCTGTTGAAAAGAACTCTGTGCGAACCAGGAAGTGACCCCTCTAACTCTGTGGCTGTGATCTCCTGGGTGACACAGACACCATTACGCAGTTGAATGGGCATGCGTACTCCAGCTGTTTTCCTCGCTCCCACCCACGAGCCCCATGCAGCCCCGGGCACTGGCAACCCACTCTACATCACTGTCAGTGCCGGATTTATGTATAGGCTAAGTAGGCTGAAGCCTAGGGCCTCTAAATCTAGGGGGCCTCACCAGTCCGCCTGCTCCCCAGTGGGCAAAGGAGAAGCAACCTGCTCCGGTACCCAGAGCAGCGCTCGTCCCAGAAGCAATTGAACTTTTTTGTCTGACATCTTTTGCCCTGTCTCCTATCCTGTAGCCCTCCCATTCGCCAAGACCTGGGACTAAGAGGGTCAGCTCTTCCTCATTCTCTGAGGGACTGCCACTTCGCTCTTTCCCTCCTGATGAACTGCTTCCTTCTCTATTTGCGGTATTTTGCACGTCTCGAGAACATTGGCAGGGCTTTGGCTCGCCCTCCGTCATTCTCTTATCAACTGCCATTCCTAAGGGCATGAGCCACGGGCCCCAAGAGGATCAGGAGGGGGAGGAACCTATGCAACTGGGTGCCACTGGGGGGGTGCTTTCCTGGAGTTTCGCCAGCTGAGAGGGAGAAAACAGCTGTGTTTTGTTTGCAGCTCAGAGACACACCTGACGTGACAGTGTGCAGACAGGAAGACCCAGGGATCCCTGTCAGGGATGAGTGTGGACCCAGTGCCGGAGCGCAAGGATGTGTTGCTGGGAAATGACCAGTCCCAGCCCCTTCCGGAGGTCCAGGGCTGGGAGAAAAGGCAGTAGAAGAGCCTCCGCCAGGACCAGTGATTCTGGGAATTACAGTGTGAGCCACAGTATGACTCCCAGGGGAGCAGCGAACAAGTGTGTGCACTCACAGACTCTGGAGCATCTACAGACTTTATGAACATGAACTTAGTGGAGAGGCTGGGGTTAGCCACACAGAAGTTAGACTGCCCCCCCCCCGTCAGTACGAACCATCGATGGACAGCCCTTGTTGTCTGGGCGCGTCACAAAGAAGAAGGCCTTCTTCATCCTGACCTGGCCTTCGGCGTCCTGGACAGGCGTTTTTCGTCTGAGCCAGGCCTGCGTCCTTCTCTTATCAACTGCCAGTCCTAAGGGTGGGGGAATTGGCACTAGGCTATGCTCATCTTGTCTGGCAGTTAACCCTCTCTCTTCCTGGCCATTTCCTTCACTGGGAGCTGTCTGTAAACCTTCCCTAGCAGCTGGATCATTAATGACAGGGGCAAGTTGATAAACTTGGGTAACCTCATGACTCCCCTCCCTCCCTCCTTGTGACATGATGATGATGTATCAGTGATGTATCAATGGTGGTTCTGGAAATTATTCTGGGTAGGGAGGGAAGGTCTTCAAAGAGCTTGTAACCCATGTTCAGGGTTCTTACTCTATGTGGGGACCTGTTGCACAACAATAAAGATCGTGACCACTGTTTTGCTCCTGTATTTGCCTGGAACTTCCTTCTGCTAACCGCAGAGACCCACAGGAACTTGCACCCCGATAAGCTGTGCTGTTGTGTATCCTCGCATCCCAGAATTTTCCATCTCAGAAGCCAGACCCCGCAGGCCCAGAGTCAACACCCAGCTGCACAACCTTCTCCAGCTCAAGGGTCAGGTCAGTAGTGGTACGTGCTGCACTTTAATCAGTGGGAGAGTGTGAGTGGGGGGCCGGCTGGGGCAGATAGACCAGGCAAGCAAGCTCTCCCAGGTCTCTTCTATTCCTTCCTTCCTCCTTGGCTTGAACAGAGCAAGGCAAGCACATGTGACTGGCACTGGCCTCACCCCTCCCAGGCAGGGAAGTCTATCTTTCACACTTCACACAGCCCTGTTGGTGCCTCAAGCATGCACTGTAAATTGCCCACCGGCAGAGAGCGGCCTTGGGGACCAGGGAAGGCAGTAAGTGGGAAGAACTACCTGTAGAAGGCAGGAGACCAGACTGCAGGTTGGTAACTGGACCTCATCCCGAGGGGAAATAAGTATAGAGATCAGTTCAGGGTCAGAGGAACTGTGTTTTTGTTATGTACTGAAGTTCTCACCCTGGGCCAGCAGGGGGATACTGTAGATAGTTTTCACTCAGGTCCACATATGCAAATAAGGGATTGAAAGTGACATTCAGTGATTGGATAGTTACAGAAAATGGTTACTGTTGCATTCTAGTAGAGCTCTATATAAGCAGGCTGACTGAACCCTTCAGTTCAGTTCTGTTCTGGCCTGTGAATAAACAAAAGCTGTTTGAAGAATCGCTGCGTCATCTGATATGTTCACCCACAGCTTAACAGTTTTGTCTTATTTTATTTGTGCCCGGTGGTGTTTTCCTTATCTGTGTTCAATGTAAAGTGCCTTTTGTGTTTAAAACCCTGTTACTTGTAGATAGTCAAGAAGATATTTGTTATTTGCTTAAAAGCCCAGTCTGGTGCTGTGACTACAGAGTCTCCCCTGCTCTGCCCACTACCAGTGCCTTAAGAAGGGTCCTGGGAGGGAAAAAGCGCAAAAATGTGCAGGTGCCAACCCTCCAGGAGAAACCCAAAGATAGGGGTTTTCATCTCCAAACCCCAGGAGTCAGCCAGGGGGGTCTCTGTGCCCCTCAAGAAAGGCATAGGGAAGTCAGTGAGTGGTGGCAGCTACTGAAGAGTGACAGAAGCCCAAGTTTATCCAGTTGAAGATTTATTTTTATTTTTTAATCTAAGCATGAGTAAAAGATTTGAAAGTGGTGCTAGCAAGCACAAGAGACAGAGACTCGAAAATGCTAAGTTAAGACCCATCACTGTTTTCGTGCATTAACCACAAGAGCCGGCAGGTCACTCTTTAAATCTGGTGGGCAGTTCAGCTGTGGATTGCTGCTTTGATGCAGTGAACTGTTTTGGCATTATCAACGAAATTTATTCCTTCTTTTCATCATCCACAAAGAGATGGGCAGTTCTAAAATCATTTTTGCCACCTCAGTCTAAAGTGCCTAAATATTTGTCAGACACTAGGTGGGACGCACACGCAAAAGTGACAGAAGCTGTTTTGGAAAGTTATAGTGCTATCGCTGATACCCTCAGTCATTTGTACTCTGGTGTTAATGGGAAGGGGAAACCAGGCTCCGAGCTAACAAACTTTTGCAGAAAATGGAAGAACTGGAACTTGTGTTTATGCTGCATTTTTGGACCTGTGCGCTAGGTCATTTTCACAAGGTCAGCAAAGCCCTTCAGAAATCAGACCTGTTATTGAGTTCTTGTGCAAGTTTGCAATAATTCGTTCACTTCTGAATTATTTTTTTCTAGTTGTGAGGGTGGGGGATAGGGTGGGGCCTCACAAGTGGAGTAGCCTAGGGCCTCTCTTCATCTAAATCCAGCCCTGATCACTGTCCTTGACCACTGGCCAGGCTGCCTGGGCTTGATGGAGTTGAACAACATTTGAAGGATCACATTCTCCAAATCCTCGTGTCGAAGGAGTGGGAAGGTGGCAGTCCTTTGATGCCGCTTTGCACATTTCTTCACTGTGCCCTGTGAAATCTCCCCCCCCCAAAAAAAAATTATAAGTCACACTGAACACAGACCTCACAAACTGCAACAGATGCTTTAGGTGGAGAGAATGTAATAATATAAGACGAGGCTGCTGGATCAGGCCAGTGGCTGATCAGGTCCTGTATCCTATTCTCACAGGGGCAAACCAGATGTGTTAAAATGCTGATGAATTTTCATGAGGACTTTAAAGGGGAGTTGGGAACAGAAATTCTGCAAAATGTGGAGAACTGAATTTAAGATGGCGGAGGGCTGAGGGAACTGAAACTGATTCCGAAGTATACTTACATGGGAGTAAAACCCCACTGAACACAGAAGTGGGGGCTTAGTGAGTATGCATGCATTGGATTGGGCTTTTTGTGTCTAGAGTTGGTCTCTCTGAATTAGGCAAAACAGGATTGGTCACTGTCAGAGCTAGCAAATTGCAAATGATAGTGGGTTGTTTTTTTTCTTAAGTTGTTTTAAATGGGGAAGATTAGTTACTTCAATACCCTTTCTCTTTTTTTGCGGGGGGGGGTGCGTGTTGAAATCTAAACAATAAGCAAATATGAGGCAAGTTAGAAGACATTTCTTTATTCCTAACCAGCTAGTTTTGAAAAAAGAACTTCACTGCAGCGCTCTCTGCTGAGAGGGTGAGCTACAAGTGAACGGCATGGCCACAAGGGGGAGCCATGGCGCTGACAGAAACAGAACGTTGCAAACGTCAGTGACAGCTAAACCTCAAGATCTTGATATCGCCTTTCAAATAATGAATTTTTCCTCCGGTATTTACACCTGACGTGACTGACCCCCTAATAAGGGGTCCCAAAAGGCCTTCTTGGGGGAATCATTGCAGAGTGGTGACAAACACCCTGACCCCCCCCCCTACATCATTTAAGTTTCTCAAAAACCATTGAGAAATCCCCAAGTATGTGTTAGAGCATATATTCAGGGTCGTTGATACATGATGCATTTCTACGGGATTACATAAAGTGGAGGGCAGCATGGTCTGGAGCAGGCTGAAGAAAAAGTACTTGCTGAAAATCTCACTGTTCATTTTTTTAATTAAAAAAACCAAGTTTCTAGTCCTTATGTATGCAAAAATATGCTTAGAAGTGGGTTGGCAATGCATGCTGAAATCTCAGGATCCAGTAAAATGTGTCTAAATTATAGTTACCAGTTGCTGGGAAGGGGGTGAATTTGAAATTTTAGAAGCACAGGACCCCCTTCAGACTGGTGTTTTTCTTTCGTTTTTTCATTGACACAGTAATAGTGCATCAGTGGTGGATTTGTACTGCAATCTCCACATGCTATTCTGCTTTTTTGGTTGTTCTGCAATGCTTCCCCGATGTCATTGCATTATTGTGATCTTGGAGGGTCACTCTTGCACTATAGCAAGACAAAACACACACATCTCTGCAACATTGGTGTAAAAATAAAGTTACAGGATTTCAGCAAGAAGTTACTGGACATGCATTGATTGGAAACAGCAGGTTTCTGCCCCAAAAATTTTGCCCCCAGACAATATTGAAAGCAGCATCACATATAACTGCCCCAATGTCATCAAGAGCGCAAAGCATAAAAAAGCAAAACAAATGAGACACCAGGAGGGCAGAATTAATTGTTCAAAGTTTCATGGAAGTTTTGCAACTTGCTGAAATTGCATCCATTGTTGCAGGTCGCAGAATCCAGCTGTTCTGTGTGCAGAATGTTAATTTGGCATAGATGATAGATAGATAGATAGATAGATAGATAGATAGATGATAGATAGATAGAGTGGCCAGATGCAAAAAGGAGGAGCAGTCGTCCCCCCATTTCTTTGATGCTTTTATAGCAGAGGAAATTTCCATAGGTCATAGATGCCTTTTATCAGGACAAACTGCCTGCTAAAATTTCTTCTCCACAAAGCTACTGGAGCCACATTTTTTAAAAGTGTGTGAATTGGTGACTTCCATCGCATTGTCATTATTTATTACATTTATTAATCATCTACTACATAAATTGTCATGAAGTGGCTTACAGTTGCTAAAAGCCAAGCAAACGTACACTTTCACAAGTGTAAACAATCATAAAAACCAGTATTGTTTACTAAAAGTATTCACCATGAAGTATTAGAGAGAAAGACAATTCCTACCTTGCCCTACAAAAAGATGAACACTGTAACAAGAAAGATCATCGTGCCATATGATCCTAATTAAATGCCAAATTCTTGGCTAAACAGGAATCTCTTTGCCTGGCGCCTAAAACTTGCTAATGCTATCGCCAGGAGTACCTCCCTGAGGAGAGAATTCCACAGACAGGGCTCCATCGCTGAAAGTCACAGTCCTGCTTCTAGATTTTTAAGAGCTAGCATAAAGGAAACAGAGAAGCATCGAGATGGCTGCTGCGTTAAGCGGAATGAAACACTGTGGCCTGGCCCCCCCCCCCGACCATTTTTGTGGCTTTATTTTCGCAGGAGAAGGCCTTCGGTCATTACAGAGGTTTAACACGTGAGATCCAAATGTTATCTTGGCATGTTGTGCTGAAGAGGTCAAGCAAACAGCCTTGTTTTAAACTGGCAGAATCAAATTTCGGAATCAATTACCTTCGCTGTCTTTTTTGCTTTTACCCAGCCTTCCAGAAAGCTGCCTTGTCCCTTGTACCCAGGGATAGCTGTGTGCGTATTAAAATCTTCAGATGAGGCCCTTCTCTGACTTCCATCGGCAGGGGAGTTAGTCACACAGCCACAAGCGAGAGGGCCTTTTCAGTGGCTGCACCAATTTAGCTGCGAGGCCTGGAAGACCTGCTCCGTGCCTTGCAGGCTTTTTCTACCTGACCTGGGTGAGGCCCTGATTGACTTCAGCTACAAAAGCTGAGGTTGCTGAACAGACTCTTGGGCTGGGATATTGTTTAGTGGGGGGGGGGGTGTTTAATTTTAGATCGAGTGATTTGTGTGGAAACTTTTCAGTTTGGTTGCATGTTTTTAAATGTTTTATTTATTGTTGATGACTATTTTCGTCATGTTGCAGTTATGTATTTTTGCCATGTTGCAAGCTGCCTTGAGCATGGTTTGAACTATGGAAAGGGAGCATACAAATAAAATTATGTATGTGTGCATGCATGCACCATGTCTTTGGATTTTTACGTTTCTCCCGGAATGGAAGGATACTGGAGACGAGAAGACGTAAGAGTTCACTGCAGATTATAGAATGCAGACGTATCTTCTGTTCTCCAAAAAAGAAATAGCAAGAAATCCTCCACAGGCTGAAATCTACTCCATCACACACAAACACACACAGAGCTCAACACAGCATCCTTCCCTGGTACAAGAACACAAGCTAAAAATCAAATTTGCTTGAGAGGGTATGTGTACAGTCATCATTCACAGGACATAGAGTTACCTGGAATTAACATGAGTTGCAGAAATGATTCCTTGAGCTCTCCTGTGACACGACCTTAAAAGTGCAATTTCAGCAACTAACATTTTCCAAAGACTTGGATTTCAGTTACTAAAGAATACCCAGAATTGGCAAGCAAAACCATCACCCACCTGCTGCCATTTGGCATCTTTCTGAGCAAGGCTCCTCAACAACACTGACATTCAAAATAAAAAAAATAATAATAAAAGTTTAGCCTTATGCAATGAGTTGTAAGTTAACCTGATTTCACCCCTCAATGGAATGAAATCTGGAAGAATTAACTTGCCCAGGAGTGTCATCAAAAATGTCCTTTGAAAATAATAATAAACAACTGGTTTGTGGGTTAAACCACAGAGCCTAAGACTTGCAGATCAGAAGGTCGGCGGTTCGAATCCCTGCAACAGGGTGAGCTCCCGTTGCTCGGTCCCTGCTCCTGCCAACCTAGCAGTTCAAAAGCACGTCAAAGTGCAAGTAGATAAAAAGGTACCGCTCCGGCGGGAAGGTAAATGGCGTTTCCGTGCGCTGCTCTGGTTCGCCAGAAGGGGCTTAGTCATGCTGGCCACATGACCTGGAAGCTGTATGCCAGCTCCCTCGGCCAATAAAGCGAGATGAGCGTCGCAACCCCAGAGTCGGCCACGAATGGACCTAATGGTCAGGGGTCCCTTTACCTTTACCTTTCAATAGCTTCTCAGCTTTTTGATTAAGATCAAGTGTAAAAATCACGGGTTTTCATTTGTAGTGTGAATGCTAAAGCAGAGCTACGTATATTGCTTTCTGAATTTCCATTTTAGGATTAATAATGTGCCTTATCAGCGCTGTTAAGTATAAAACAAAAATGAATATGTGACAGTTTTATGTTGCAGGTTGGGAGTCAGAGGTGGGTCTGGAGCAGTTGAAGACTTTGCAAGCTATTCAGAGGCTGCATCATGATATCAAGGTGGCTCCTTCCAATGCCATTGAGCCCAGTTTGCTTGTCATAAGAGGTATTTATAGGAGTGTCTATAGCAAATGAACCCCTAGGGAGTTTTGGCTTATGGCTCTGCCAGTACCTTGTGCAGAGAGAACGGCAGAATGGCCAACCCAAATAACCCCCTGTGAGCTTTATTTTCCTATCCCTTGTTGCTTTGAGCTCAGCTTTCAGGGCGAGGGGAGTGCTTGTTATCCACACCACGTTGCCAAGACTTTGAAGGCGAAGAGGAGAGGGCTAGGTGCATGCAGCAGTGAAACAGACACTCAGTTTGTGTTTGTGTCCGTGTGTGAGAGATAGCGTTTGGCTCCTTCCTCACCACAGGGCATCCAGTCACAGGAAGGCTTCTCAGTAGAGTTGCCTGCCCCCCTCTGTGTATAAGCTGGCCTCATCATAATTTGGAGTGTGCTATTTCCAGAATTTCACAGAGCTAAGGGTGGACACTGAGCAGCGTTCCTTTTCAGATTTCAGCTAGGTTGGTAACTTGCAAGGAGACTTTAGGAATGTTGCTGTTCTCTCAAGCTTCCTATCTGCAAAATGGGGATAACATCAATGCCACCCTTTGTAAACAGTCCTATAAAATATGCTGCAAAGAATGTCCGCTACCCTGCTGAGAGCTTGCAGATTAAGGAAAGGGAACACCATTTCCCCATAAGAACACAGGAAGCTGCCCTATACTGTGTCAGAGTCGGACCATTAATCCGGCTAGGTCAGTACTGTCTACACCAGTGGTATTCAACTGGTCCAGGCCCCAGACCCACCTCTGACTCCCAACCTGTACCATGAGACCCACTTTCACATACAGTTATACCTCAGGATAAATACGCTTCAGGTTGAGTGCTTTCAGGTTGCGCTCTGCAGAGACCCGGAAGTAACGGAGCGCGTTACTTCTGGGTTTTGCTGCTCGCGCATGTGCAGACAGTCAGAATGACATCACGTGCATGCGCGGAAGCTGTGAAACCCGACCCGCGCACACGCAGACATGCTGTCGCGTCTTACGTTCTGTTTGGGATGCGAATGGGGCTCCGGAACAGGGCTCCCGTTCACATCCCGAGATACCACTGTGCAGTGGTACCTCGGGTTAAGTACTTAATTCGTTCCAGAGGTCCGTTCTTAACCTGAAACTGTTCTTAACCTGAAGCACCACTTTAGCTAATGGGGCCTCTTGCTGCCGCCGCTCCACCGGAGCACGATTTCTGTTCTCATCCTGCAGCAAAGTTCTTAACCTGAAGCACTATTTCTGGGTTAGCGGAGTCTGTAACCTGAAGCATATGTAACCTGAAGCGTATGTAACCTGAGGTACCACTGTATTCACTTTTGATTTAAATTTAATAGCACAAATAATTGATAAAAATGGTAAAATTTTATATCCCAGACACCGCACGCAGTGTCCTTTGGTTTGGTCAGCCTTAGCTGGAGTCCAACATGGCAGCAGTGGCTTTGCTGTGACCCATCTTGGATTGCCTCACGACCCACCTGTACTTCCCAACCCACTGGTTGAAGATCTGTGGTCCACACTGATTGGCAGCAATGGTACTCAGGAGTTTCTAACCAGAGGTCTCCCCAAGCCCTAACCTGGAGATGGTGGGGATTGAACCTGGGACCTTCTGCATGCAAAGCAGGTGCTCTACCACTGAGCTATAGCTCTTCCCCTTAGTATCATCCTGCTATATTTCTCTGCTGAGCCTGGAGGAAGGAGGCTTCTCTGCCAGACTGCTCACCCATCCGCATGCTATTCCTTAGTGCCTATGACGACTCACACAAGTGTTTAATTGTGGGGCCTGATAGCCCCCTCCCCAGACCTAATAGGAACTGAGGAATTGCAGGCAGACAAGCTTACGTGTTATTAATAACCACATTTATTCCTAGCTGCGTATATCCCGCTGTTAAGCCACGTTACCAAAGTGGCTTGCATTAAAAGATTAAAATACGCTAACAATAAAACATGCTAAAAATGGCCAATGAAAAATGCAGCTGTGTTAAATAAAACCGGCAGAAATCAAATTATCTATTTAGGGCAGCGTATCTGAAAGTTCAAAAGATGGAAAATAAAAAGGGATTATTTGGCTCAACTGCTGACCTGATTTTGGACACACCACCAAACTTCCAGAGAATGGGGATAGGGTGTGGGAATATCCTTTTCCTGCCCTGGTACAGCAAGGGTGGGTGACAAGATTTAAATCTAGGTCTTAGATCATTCGACAGATTCTTGCTCAAACTTTCAAAGCACCATCCTCTGGTAGCTATAAAACTCTGTACAACCCCACTGTTTAATTCACCCTTAACAGTAACTGATAGTGAATCTTGACCTTGTGTTTTTCAGAATAGCAACTGCAACGTGAGCCCAAGGTCGGCCGAGGTTTTTTTTTTGCTGCTATAAGCACATTGTTAAAGTTTTGCCTTCACCCAAATCCTGAGCTCACTGACATATTGTTTTTCCATCTCCATTTTTAATTTGGTCATAAGAAGAGCCTGGTTGCTGGGTCAGACCAAAAGCCCATTTACTCCAGCATCTGTTTCCCCTAGTGGCCAAGCCGACGCCTCTGGGCAGCCCACAAGCAGGGACGAGGAGCAAGAGCAAAGCCTGGAGGAGAGGGGCTTCTATCCTTTGGCAGCCCTCTTGGTTTCTACACAGGGAGCAGAAGAGGAGTGTGTGGGAAATTGCAGCCAAACATGCATGAGTCCTAGTTACTGCATGAAGGGGTTAAGATCATAGTGTAAGTCCTCCGAGGCCTGGCTGGATCACACTCCATCTCCTTCAGAGGAAAGGGTTGGCAAAGCGTTTATCACACACCCCTCACCCTGGAAGAAAGGAAGTCAAGCTCCCTCCCCTGTTCTCTCTCTCTCTGCACCATGTAACCAACAAAGGCGGATGTGTGTGAGCTTAGAGCCTTTGTTTGGAACTGTATTTTCTACCCAATAGTATTTTGCCTGTGTTCTCCTTCCAGCTGCATGGAACTATGCATGTGTCAGACCTTTGAATCTGTAAAGAAAGCATTTTAAACTTACTTAAGAGTGTCTGGTCTGTACAGTGCTAAGAGGGTCCTGTTTCAGCGGGCAGAACAGGGTATCTAAGCAGATTTAGCAGCCTATTCTCATAATGCACAAGTTGTGACTTGATTTTAGACTGCTGGGGCTTTCTGTGTGCAAGCCCCACGTTTTGAAACTAGACACACAGCTGATTCTTTAGTTGTTCACCCACACATGTGACCCACAGGGATTCACGTTGTATATTTAATTCCCCTGCAAAGTGGGGTGCAGTAGATCTTGCCACCCGACACTAATGGGGTATGAGCTGGCAATAACCAGCCTCTTTGGGTGAGAGGTCTTCTAACAACTCTTAGCACCCTTAACAAACTACAGTTCCCATGATACTTTGTTGGGGGGGGGGAGCCAGGCCTGTTAAGAGTTGTATACAAGGGCTTTAAATGTACTTTTAGAAAGTTGAGAGATTGAGCCCCATATTTCCTTCTTTGGGGCCCTGAGTCTCAGAATAGAATATCATTTATTACGGCCATAGGCCCATACAGGTAAAAACAACACATCAATAACAGCTTGTGCCGTAAGGAGAAAAAAAAAAAAAACAATCGCTAAAACACCACTATAACAATAAAATACTATAAAATGGAAAGGCATGCTATGCCTTAATTAGCTTGTAGAGCTCCTTGGCGTCGCTTTTGGGAAAGGACAGCAACTAGGAACCTAGCCACCTCCAGGGTCGTGTGAGTATCCTTGTCCTGCAAGATTTGGGCAAGGTGGAATTTTGGTGGGGTACCCTCTAGTTTCTGTATGATTGATCCCAACAAATTTACCCGTGGCACATTAAACAAGGGGCAAGTGAACATAATGTGCTGGAGCGACTCCGGCGTCACCTTATCACATTCGCACACGGCGGGGGCTTGGCCCTTTGAGAACCTATGTCTCAGGACATTAGAGGGAAAAACGTTAAACCTCGCTTTGGTGAAGGCCAGTCTATGTGCAACAGTCGAAAGGGAGGAGAGGTATGATGGAACGCAGTAAGTTAAAGTGATACCAATGTTCTGGGGCGAACAAACACCTCCCCCCAGCGTATAATTTCGCTGTAAATCGATGTCATCCAGTCTTTGGCGGATCAGTCTCTGAGCAGTGATTTGGTCTAGTTTTAGGGAATCTGAGGGAGAGATTCCATAACTCAGGAGTTTGGCATGAATTCTACTAGTCCAAAGGCTAGAGAATTCATCTCGCCATAAGCATTGGGCAAGGTAATAGTTTGGTAATCTATGCCACAATGATAACCAGTAATTGAAGACTTGCTTCCACAGGCAAGTTTCTAAGGATGCGACCTTCAATTCTAGTCGCATGGCTGCGTTGCTTACGCACAGGGGGAGCATTAGGAGCCGACGTAGGAATTGGCTTTGCAGAGTCTCAAGGGGAGCAAGATCTGTCATCACGGCCCAGAGCGGGGCAGCATAAGCAAGCACGGCAACCACTTTTGCCTTGAACACCTTTAGGGCCGAGGGAACATGCAAAGCTCCGTCCGAAAAGAAGAATCGGAGGAGCGCATATGACAAGGTTTTGGCCTTATTAAGTAGGTGTTGAATGTGAGCTTTCCACCCCAGATTGTATTGAAAAATAACTCCTAGGTATTGAAATTTTAGGACTTGCTCTATTTTTGCCCCACCAAGCTTCCATTTGTATAATCTCCGGCTTCTGGAGAAGATCAGGATCTTGGACTTGGCATGGTTGATGGTTAATTGATTGAGTTGACAATACGTGGCAAAGATCTTCAGAGCTCTGTTTAGTCCAACACGTGTATAAGATAGAATTACCGCGTCGTCCGCATATAAAAGGAGTGGGCAGCGGTAATCCGCTAGTCTAGGCGCGTGTGTACTTGGAGATGAGTTGACTAGGGGTGCTCGCATGTCGCTGATGAATAGGTTGAATAGGCAGGGAGCCAATATACATCCTTGGCGCACTCCCTTGTTTATTGGTATCGAGTTTGTAAGGTCGCCCGCTGGAGTGAATCTCACTCTGGCAAGGGTACCTTCGTGGAGCTGGCTTATGAGCCATAGGAGTCTTCTATCAATGCCCTGTTTCGCAAGTTTCTCCCAAAGAATATTTCTAGGAACGCTGTCAAAGGCTGCCTTTAGATCTAAGAAGGCAGCACAGAGGTAGCCCCGGGGGGGGGGAGGAGTACTTCCGAGCCAGATGATAAAGAACTATCGCATGATCGGTTGTAGAGCGTTTAGTTCTGAACCCTGCTTGTTCATGGCCAATCTGGTTAGTCTCATCTACCCATCGCAATAATTTAGTCATCAAAAACCTGGCATAAATTTTCCCTATGATCGAAAGGAGGCTGATGTTACGGTAGTTTTCCGGCTCCGTTGGAGAACCTTTTTTATGAATTGGTACAATAATGGCCTCCTTCCATGTTTTGGGGATGAGACCGGAAGCGTTGATTACATCGAAGGTTTTGGCCAAGATGCCGGCCCACCATTGTGGGTGTAGTTTGATGGCTTCAGCAGGGATCAGGTCGGGCCCAGGAGCTTTGCCCGGTTTCAGCTGAGCTATTAACTTGGCTATTTCGTCAGGATCGGTGGGAGGCCAAATAGGTAGGTGGGTAAACAGGTGCATCAGATGGTCGGAGGGAGCATCTGCCTGTGAGAAGCATTTCTTCAGGAACCGTTCCCATGTCGGTGCAGAGATGACTGCCCTTGGGGAATTCCTCCCCCTTCTGTTAATCAAAGACCAGAATTCCCTGGATCTGTGTGATTTTGAAGCAGTAATCAAAGCCTGCCAACGATTATGTTGCCACTCACGCTTGGCAATTATCTGCGTGCGTTTGTAAACTTGCTTGGCTTGTGCATAGCTAGCTGGCAGGGTAGATGCATCAGAGGTCTTGTATGCATTATATATAGCACGGAGGCGCTGTCTTGCTTGTTTGCACTGGGAATTATACCAGGGAGCACCGTGAGTATACTCATTTCGATTTAAATTTTTGGGTGGTAACCTGAAGAAGGACGTAAGATCAGTCATATGATGGTAGAAGCGCTTCAGTACTATGCTATGCTCGTCTGAGGCAGAGCCTATGTTGGGATAGGGCCCGAGGATTTCTTTTTGAAAGAATTCCAGGTACCTTTGAGCCTGTGTCTCCGACCATTTGATTCCTCTTACTTGGAAAGATTCGTTGGTTACCACCTGAGTCGCATGTCTATGAGCCTCCGGCTGCCAGTTCAGGGAAAGCTTAGCAACAAGGGGAAGGTGATCACTAAATTGTACATTCTCGATCTTAAAAGTGGAAATACACTTAAATAGATCCCTAGAGACCAACAGGTAATCGAGGACGCTGTTTGATTTAACGCTCAGGTGAGTGAAGTCCCCTGGAATATCGGGGAGGCATGTGCCATTTAAGGGGACCAAATTCAAACGGATGGCCATTTGATAGAGGAGTACTCCAGCCTCATTTGCTCTGTGGTCCTTAGAAGTTCTCTTCACGATGTGTTCCAGGTCATAATTATCAAGGTTTGGGGTAACCCACCATTTGGCTTTGGTCAACGAGTCCCAATTTGCTGCCGTACGGGCATTAAAATCACCACCAATTATGGCCGGGGTGTTAGGAAACTTAACATAGCATGAGAGCAAATGCTCTTCTAGCGAGCCCCATTTAGAGCCCAATTCAAGGGAAGAACCCCCGGGTGGCAAGTAAACATTTGTAACTAGGAGCGAGATCTTTTCCCCCGCAATCAGCCCGGTGAGGGCGTAGGGAGGCAAGGCCTGTACTAGAGTAAATTTGGAATGTAGGTTGAGGGAGATGCCTATTATTAGGCCCCCTTTAGGGCGGCCTCCTTTCAGGGAGGGGCAGGCAGGGAGTTCTAGAAGCTCAAAGCCATTTAGAACAATTTTTTCTACTTCCCACGATTCTTGGAACAGGATGATATGGAACCGATTGATATACTCCAAGAATTCTGGCTCATGTTTTTTTCCCCTCCAGCCCGCAATGTTCCAGCTGAGGACTGATAGGGGGGAGTTCCTGTTGTGTTCAATTCGCTGTCATTTCGGGGAGAGAAGTGGGTCCTTTGGAGGCAGGGCAGACCCCACAAAAAAGTCAGTTATTTTACTTTGCATGGCAGGCACCTGCTGGAGGTACCTAATCTTGGAGTTGGTAGTGGGGTGTTCAGACTGGGACAACAGAGCGGGTCTCCCGCTGGCTAACCCAAGGGTGGCCACTTCAGTAGGAGGCTCCACAGGATTTGCCGAGACTGCCCCACCGCGAGGTCTGAAGGTCGCCAATGAAACCATTTGATTTATATGTCCGGTCGGGTCTTCAGTCAAATCCGGATCATTTTTTGATGTAGGTGGAACGCTCCCCTGACCTGATGCTAGCGAAGGTACTGGGGATGCTCGACGTACAGATACCGTTTGTATGTCGTGTCTGTGCCGCTCAGGAGAATATGAGGACTCCAATTCCGGCATTGATGGATTAGATGGTAAAGAATTGTTTTGGTGGAGGGGACTCTGAATTACACTCTTCAGCGGGGGACTCTTGGAGGGCGAGTCAAGATTTATCAGGAGTTGAGATGAAAGGCCAACTTGTGAGGCAAAACCTGGGTCTGCCAAGCGTCGATGGGCTTTGCCCACAGGTGAGGGAGGCATGGGTTTAGGAGCTGGACTGAGGTGTGGAAGTCTTCCTGCTTCCTTAGAACACGACTCCGAAAAGCTGGCATGGTTATCCTGAGAAGTGGGCAGGACTTTTCCGTTCTTCTGGACATATATGAGCTGATGATTAAGTACTTCTAATCTGTCAATTATTTCTTGTTGTTCCCTCGGTGGAAGGTTGCCAAAGGTGGCTAAAAGCTCTCTTTCCTCCGGCGGGGTCAGAGAATTGCATGCGCCAGTGGATTCCTTTAGAGCTTGTGGGGACGTAGGGTAAGTCCAGTTTCGGTACGGGTGGGTATCCTCCGGAAGAGGAGGCTCAATATCCCGAGATGCTCCCGACCTCTCCGACAGGGTCCGCTCCGTGCCGTAGTCGGCAAGTAGAAGGGGATGGCTCATGCTATCCATAAAAACTCTTGTTGGGGTGATATCGTACCTAGCCAAGAGTGATTTCTGCCTGATGATAGCTGAAGGGATCCTTGGAGAGTAAAACGCAAGCATCACTCTCTGTTGCCTGAGGTGCTGGTTCAAAGGTAATACTGCAATAAGATCGCATTGTGTGATTTCTATGTTTAGGAGGTTGCTTAGTTGCTTTTTAACCCCTCCCAAGGTGAGCCACCTTGCTGACCCTACCCCGATATTTAGGCAGATTTTCTTAGGTTGCAGGGACAATGCTTGATGTTTCAGTGCAGTATTTAGTTTATATTTAGGGATCTCACTTCCTTTTTTGGTTGAGTGTAAGGTCCTCTGCCACTTCATTTCCCCCGTATCTACAGTTGGTTTAGACATTGACCCGAGGTTGTCAATTTTCTGTTCAAGGCTAGATAACTGGGAGGATAGCACATCAATCTTCTTGAATATGCAATTAAGGGTTCTGACCACAAGATGGAGATGTTCATGTTGTTCTAGTCTAGCGCAGTCCTCGGCTCCGGCGTCCTGCACCACCCCCAGTGGGGGGCTCCCTCTTCCTCCGAGCTTGCCGTCCGCAGTTTTAGTCTGGGGTAAAAATAATTCCTCTGGAGTTGACGTTGTTTCTGGAGACGTTAGAGGGTAGAAACGGTTCTGAGTTTTCACCCTATAGCAGTGATCAGTGGGGACACTCCATTTGCCAGACACGGGGGGGTCGGTTTTTGATTGTTTAGTTCTTGGGGAGGGCGAAACCTCGTCACAATCCCTTCGGCGTTTGCCTTGGCCCATCGTTGTGAGTCTTTTAAAATAGCAGTGCTTAGAAGGTAATAAAAGTGGTAAAAATAGAAATACAGCCGGATGTGGGCCGGCGCAAAGCCAGTGAGACAAAGGTTGCTTCCAAGACTGCCGGAGAACACAGTTATCTGCTCGTTAAAGCTAATTTACGATGCAGGCTTTACAGTTATCAGTTATCAGTAATGTGAGCACCTGACATGGGCTCCAACACCCTGGTGCAATCTTCAGCAAGAGTTTGAAGGGCTGGGCGCCGCAACACAAAGTTTAGGGCGGATTCGAAATGAACTCCGGCAAATGCGTCTTACCTCGTCGCCTCCTTGCTTCTGCCTCACCACTTTCTTTCAGTCTTGAGTGGTCGTGAGACTGTGGAGAGACCCGGCGAGCGAGTGACGGAGGGGCAGAGCAGCGTCAAGGTTGCTGCTGCTCTAGGCAAGTAATTAAAACCAATTGATGAGCTCCTTTGCCGTGGGAGTCACAGGCTTTCAAGATTAATGGTGTCGTCCCTGAGTCTCTTCTCTAGATGGTTGGTGAGGATCATAAATATCTTGCTGTTGTTCCCCTACTTTCCATATGCAGGGGATACGCCACCATCAACTAATGCTAAGCTACACCTCCTAAAAAGTAGGCACTTGTTCTTTTTCCAGGAGATTTGCAGAGCCAAGACAGGCTCCCCTGAAATAACGATACCCCAAGCATCTGCCCTAATTTGTCACAATGTTTGTGCTAGCTCTGCATGTGCCTCTGTCGCCACTGACCCTTCCTTCCTTCCACTGGGATTTGTATAGGCAATGCAGAAAGAATGACACAGCCTCACCATAGGCACAGCTCTTCTAAGCAGCAAGAACCGACAAGGGGGCACCAGCTATTAGTCATCATTAATAAGCCAAAGGCTTATTAGGCAATTAGCCACGGCTCTGTGGTTGTGCATTTGGAAACTAAGCTCCACCTTTAACTGCAAGCCTGTGCTTGGGTGGTAGGAGACCTCTGGTTGACCTGGCATTGCAGAAACAATGGTGGAAGTTGGCAATTTGGGAAAGGCAAAATTCTTCTTGTTGTTGTTCTTCTTTTGAGCGGGAAAGCGAAAAAATACATATGTTTTCTCTGGATTGCCAATTGCCAGGAATAATAGTGCATAGAGAAGGAATGAAGGGGAAAGAGCCTGCTATGAGCAGAGGTTGTTTGTTCTGAGAGATGAAGGCATGTTGGATATTCCTGGAAGGGTTATTTAAAGAGCAGAAACATGGGCTTCTCCCTTTCTGTCTTGCTAACATTTAGCAGTTTGACAGCTCTGAAAGCAACTTACAGTCACTATTTAAAAACAGGATTTTAAAAATAATAATAGCATTACAGACAAAAGGAGGAGGGGGAGGGACAGCCATGTTTACACCAGCTTGGGCTTCTTGGAGAAAAAGGTGGAAAATGAATGCAAAAAAATAAATACAATAAAATAGCAGCTTCAGTGAAAACCTCACTTCCCCAGCATCTCAGTCCCAAGGGAATCTGAACTTTGTCTCTGGCAGCTGCTATTACTATTATTATTATTACTATTATTACTACTACGACTATTAAACATGTAATTTGTTTGTTATACAATGAACTTCTCCAAACGACTCTCCGCATTTTAAAGACCATAAGCCCGAAGAAACAAATGCATTATAACAAACACACGTGGTGGAATACCCAGTCACAGGTTTCCCAGTGTCATATGTTTCGTAGTTTGGCCCTCTTGGGTTTCCTTAGAAGACAGACAAGGTACCTCAAAAGCCACCCACTGGACCCGTCCAGCATACTGTGGGTTTCAGATTTGGAGCAAGATGAGTTCATCTTATGATAATCAGTGGACTACCTTCCTTACTCGTTTTAAGGCAGCGGTGGGATACTTAAGGTTCGGAGGCCGAATACGGCCCTTCAAGCCACTGTCTGGCCCTTGAACCTCTTCCCATGTCCCACCCCTTACTGGCCCTGCATTGCTTGTCATGTGCTTTTGCCTGCCGCCTGGAATATGCCCTTGGAAACTAGCCTACTATATAGAGGGAGGGGGGATTAACTTATCTGCCTACTTTTGCCTCTGGCCCTGTCCACCACTGGTATGCTGCCCCTAGAAGTTTGTTTGAGGTCCTCAGGATCTGTAGATTCTTAAGGGTATGTTGGGAAGTGGAAGCAATTTCTTTCCACGGGGGATCCACAGACCTCATTGTACACATATCCATCACAAACTTGTGCCTGGAACATCTCGTGAATTTTTGCTCTACCCCCATAAAGCCTGTGCCTGTTTTGTCACTTGTGATCTTATCTTCTAAAGAACCACTTAAAAGAACTAGGGTCTCACATCTCAGCCTGAACCTGGTTCAGCTGTCTCGAAATCTGTGGCCTTATCAACCAACCCAGCATGTGAGGATATTCTGGGAGGCTTAAAATGGCCCCTGCACCCAGCAAAAGCAGGGATCTGTTTCCCCAGCAGCATCAAGACAGGAATCCCCTCGGACAAAATACACAGCCTCTTCTTTCTTCTCCCTTTTCTTCCTTCGTGACTGCCATTTTGTGTGCTTACTAAGAAGGTCAAATGGCAAATAGTTTGCCAGCTCCTTTCAGTATTTTCGCTACCAGTTTGGTTTCACAGATTGTTGTTGAATAAACCCAAATATTTTAAACTTGGGGGAGGGTTCCCCCCCATTTGACATCATCATCACCACCATCAAATTTACGGTTGCCTTCTACACATATGCCTCAGTGACGTACAACGAAAACAAAACAAGAACTCAGTTAAAAGCGCGCACACAAAATCAGCCAATACATTTAAAACAAAACTGAAACAATGCAAGAGAGACTCTCCTGGCAAAGACCCCTTTATCCAGCTGGGAAAGCCTGTCGGAACAAAAATGTATTCAGTTGTTTCCAGAAAGTGCGGATAGTGGCTACCTGCCATATCTTGAGAAGAATGCTGCTCTACAGAACAGGGAAAGCCACACTAAAAACCCTGCTCCATGTTTATTATTATTATTATTATTATTATTATTATTATTTGCCCTCCTTTCACCCTAAGGTCCTAGGGCAGGTTACAACATTAAAACACAATATTAAAAACAGTTCAAAACAATTTACAACCACAAAAATCTGGTGGGAGGGTCCTAAAATGTATATCCCTCAAGTGTCAAAAGGTTATGACAGAGATCTTTGGAATTTGCAACAGAAACTTTCCTGCATACTCCATAAGATGATCCTTTGCCCCACGAGGTGGCAAGAGCAGTCGGGCCCCACCCCTGACCCACCCAAAGCCATTGACTCCACCCCACGGACCCACCTCGTACCTCACTGGGTGCGGCTGAAAGAAGAGTTGACCAGCTGGATGATGTTATCAAGAGAGGCTGTTGAGTTTCTGTTTAGCACCAGACAGTTAGAAAAGAAGGCCTAAGTATTCAAAAGTCAGTTCCTATAAAGTTACAAGCAAAACCTAGACACCCTTGCTATTTATATGTTTGAACGCTTTTCCAGAGAAAGGTAGTTACAAGGGATAGCCTTTCGTCCAGATGTAGAGCTGGGTCATGTCATCACCAAGGGGCAGCTTTCTGGCGTGGGTTGACTGTCTGGGGGGTGGGGAGTAGCCTGTTTGGGCGCTGTTAGAAATACATCATTTGTGAGGTTCCATTATGTTTTGTTCTGTTACTTATTGTTTGTAAGCGCTTTGGGATTCGTTTGAATTAAATCAAATCAAATCTGAATAGCTCAACGTCCCTGATTCTCCCCCCCCCAAAAAAAAACCCTCAGGCCCACGCTACTTTGAAGGATACTACAATAAAGGCGCAACTGCTGAAATGCTATGTTCTAAACTGATGGGGTGAGTCAAGTCTAACCTACCTCGCAGGGCTGTTATGAAGATGAAATGGGACAGGCCCAAACAAATACAACTGAGCTTTGAATTGTGGGAGGAAATACTAATATGATAATATGAGGTGCCTTCTGATTTCTCCTGTGGTTTCCTCTCCCTTTGTATAGTCTAATGAGGACCAAGCAGCTCATCAGAACGAAGCAACATAATAGAAAGAGACAGATCTACGCCACCCCCTCATCCCCAACAGAGTCTCTTTCCCACAGCGGCTGGCTCTCCGCTCATATTTTATTCCAGTCACTTGTATTAGCATTAAGTAATGGAACAGAAGCTCCGTTTGTGTGTGAAAATCAATGTTTCACACAGTAGTGATTTGGCATCGTGGCTGAAGTGAGAACGTGGCCTGTGTATAACATTTATTGCAAATGGGCTTGCTTGTCTAGTTCCACATTTCAAATGGGCTCTCAGCAGGGATGGCAGATTAAAAGGCCAAGTGTTGTTATAATGCAAACACAGCAGTTCACCTGGGTACAGGGGGAGGTTTCTGAGACCTACAGTGACATCAAATGCCTCCTTATGTAAGGGATATTTGAGGCAACTGCTAAAGGAAAAGTGGTTTTGAACCCTGTTTGCTTTTGGTTGACCCTTCTCTCCAGAGAAATACAGCCCAGCACGGGACCTTGGGCGGCGGCGGGGGAATCCCAGAAGCCAGGACAGCAAGTGGGATCCTGGCTTATGGGATAGCCAAACGCAGCCTCTTCCAGGCAGTGGCATGAATTCTCCCCCTGCCTGGGAGAGGCTGCACACGGCTAAGGCTCCCCCAAGAGCCGCGCTTCCTTTAAAGAGCGCATGGAGCGTGGGTGCGGCTCTTGGGGGCTTTTTCCTGAGGAGGAAAAGCCCCCAAGAGCCGCACACACGCTCCACGCTGCTCTTTAAAGGGAGCGCTGAGCAGAGCCTCCCTCCTGCATTCGCTCCATAAGACGCACACACATTTCCCCTTACTTTTTAGGAGGGGAAAGTGAGTCTTATAGAGTGAAAAATACAGTATATGTTGGGGAATGGCCCCCACCCTGCAAAGAAAATGGAGGAATCAGCAGGCACCTGGCTCCCAGCCATGCTAGCACCAGTCTGGCACATGAGGGTGGGGGACATGGAAGGAAGCATTCCTGTAGTATAGGGCACTCAACTGACATTTCAACCTACCTGACCTCTGAGCCTTTCCTCCCTTGTTCTGGACTGCCTCACTCCTAAGGAAGATGCAAGCTCTTGCTGGAAGCTACTGGTGGGGAGAGTGTTCCTATGATTCCCAAATGTTTCAGAAGCATATTTTTGTTCCTTTAGTTGCTTGATATATAATCATTTCCTAGGAACCATAAATGGGAAGTGCAAGTTCTTCTAACAGTATGGTTACAGGGAGCAGCATGTATAAAATATTGAATGTAATAGGGTTATTAAGGTAACTGTATCAGAATTATCATAGGAATGTTAAGGAGGGAGGGAGGGAGGGGGAAAGAGAGATTGTGGAATTCTGGTGGTGAGTGATGATTGGATGAGGAGTTGAAAGGGAGTTTGAATGTGAGGCAGTTGAGAGTCAGTTGAGAGCAGTGGGTTCTGGAGGGGGTGGTTGGGCAACTAACTATTCAGTTTAGGATCAGTAGTCTAGTCATCATTTTTGTAATAAAGCAGCATGTACGATAAAGAGAATTTGAGGCCATAAGCTCAGGTACACACGCCATCCTACAATCATTTAGAGAATCATCCATACAGTCTCCTTTAGTGAGGGTGCAATACCTAGGATCTGGACCAAACATTGATTTTATTTTATTTTGATTTTTATTTGCTCTTTTCTAGTTTTATAGGTTTATGTTCTGGTTCTAATGATGTAATAGGGGTTGGGGCTCTTTAAATACTGGGGGCTGCCACACACTCCTTTTCTTCTTAAAAAAATTATAATTTCCCCTCGTTTTCAAAAGCACATGCATTGTCTCCTTCTTCAGGTTCTTCAGTTACATTTCTTGTGAGACATTGGTGTTATATGCAGTATATGGTTGGGAAGAAAGGGGGGGCCTCATCGTGCAGATTAGCATGAACTGAGATTTCAGTTTGCAAGTGGAGTATGAAAGCAAACACAGATGGGAAAGAAGTCTGATGCTGCCTCAATAAACCTCAGTTAGCCATAAAAAAGCTGATGGGAAGCCATCACAATGCAGTGTATGCAGCAAAACTTGAAAGGAAACTCAGTTTGCCACTGTGAGGCACTTCTTGGCTTAGTCTTATCAATAATTCTCTGCAAATACCAAAAAAAAAACAATTGTCTAAAGAAAGTTGACCAAATCAAACTCTTTCCTCCCCCTTTTGTGGCCAATGAATCTACACCTTGAAAGAGAGAAAGAAGAAAGAAAGAAAGAAAGAAAGAAAGAAAGAAAGAAAGAAAGAAAGAAATATCGCAGGGAAGAGAGTTGGCTATGTTTTTTTTATGGCTAGTTTAAATGAGTTATTTGGTACTGTTATCGCACATTGTTTTTTAAAAATTTTCAGATGGAATTGCAATACTCTCTGTCATGTTTCCTCCTCGCAACAAACCTGCAAACCATTTTTCAGATGGGAAACTAAGGTCTGGAGATAGCAACTGGTCCAAGACCTCACAAAGAGCATATGGAAGAGGGAAGACTTGAAAACAGCTCTCCCAAATGGACAGTTTTCTAATTCTTGGCTCTTGAGGTGCAGCAGAGCCTCAAGCCAAAATCTGCTCATTTCTTTGTGCAATCATATTTCTGGAGTGTCCATTTTTATGTGTGCTGTGGACAAGAGCCAGAATAGCGGTTATTCAGTCTTAGCTCCACCATTAGATCTTGTAAACATTGAGATCAGATGTGTTTACACTGTCTGTACTCCAAAAAGTGGGTCTTTGGGATGCAAATGACTATTGCTGCCTGTAATTGTATACCTAACCCTGTAAGGAACTGCATGTTAGATGCTACTAAAATAGATCAGTTTTGTTAATCTTTCTCTATAGTTCCTAACTTTTTAATATTTGATGAGATTTCAAGGGCCAGCAGCCTTATACTTATTTAATTTTGTTTATTTGAAAGTTTTATATCCATGATGGGAGAAGTGGAAATCTGCATGTAAGACTTAGCTAATAATATTTCCTCCCTAGCTCTCATTTCTTCATATTTTTTCCTTATCCATTGACATTGTTATCATACACCCTGTTGAACAGGCAAATGACCCTGGCTTTATCTTCAACTGTCTCTGGGCTGAATCTCTCTCTCTCTCTCTCTCTCTCTCCTTTGTTCTCCATAGTCAGTCCCTTGCCAAGTGATGTTGCTTCTCCCGTTACAACTTGTACAAAATGGCTGAATAGTTTCATTTCATCATATGAGGTATAAAAACATCCTTATGATCAGGTCTGTTTTCCCTGAGACTATAGTTATTAATTGACATCCATTCATATTTGGATCCTTTTTATCAGATAGGTACATAAAATCCTATTTTATTCTTAGTAAGCAATGCTTAATTTCTAAAATAAGATATGCTGGACCTCAAGACTTTCAAGAAATAATGTATTTTGATTTAGAGTCATTTTTCCATAAACTGAGATGTGTGATGATTAGTTCTATTTTTAATCAAGGATAAGCTAAAAGAATGGCACACTGCACATGCTCAAAGTCACTCTTTAGAACTGTTTCTCACATTGCAGGGTTGAAGTGCTACACAGGAAAAAAAATCAGGTTCTATAGGACTCCTGTCCCAAATGGCCATTTGATGCATTATGTTGTCTTTGATGAGTATCTATTATGAAAAGAAACATGAGGAACACATGAAATGTGACTAACCCCTAATTTGTAAAAATATGTGCTTCTTACAGAAACCCAGGTTTAGATGCAACTTTCCTTCATGCCTATACTGGGTCTGTATTTTGGATTACTTATTGGTATTTATTGATTTGTTCTGATTTGTTACTCTTTTATGGTATGTATTTCAGGTTCTATTTTATAAGATACTCTTGAATAATTTGGGTGCTTCTAGATAGGGGTTTACTGTGAGCTCAGTGCTTATCAAGGATGCATTTTTTTTTTTTTGCAGCACCATTTTGATGGTATCATTGCCATCAAAATGTCAGTCTGTAATTTCCCACTCCCTAATTTAATCCAGATTTATTCTTTCCAGGGAAATCAGGGTGGGTGGGTGGGTGGGATGATTAGTTAACACACACACCTGTTGACAGCAACCTGTTTGCAACATCTGAATGGCCTGTTTGCAGTATTAAGCTCCTCATTGGAAACACCCTTTGTGTAGAGAAATGAGATAAAAGTAATTAACCAAACCGCATTAAACATCTCATTTCTTCTGAAAAGGGTCCTGGGATGCTCTGGAATAAGTTTTAGGATGATATTCAAACTAATTTATTACAATTATTAGTTGCTTCCTATGAAGCATCTCAAAGCAATGCCACAATAAAGGACAATGAAACATAGAGGGGGCAACAACCATTTTACATATAAAAACAGTTTAAACAATTTCAAGTCAAGTATACAAGCTCTTTTGTGTTATTCTAAATATGCATGTGTGTGATTTATTTTTTAACTCTACACATGCACGATTAATATGAATACCCGTAATAACAAATAGTAAAAGTGCCCTAACCAGTTCTCACAGTCTACTTTCCCTAAGTTCCTGGTCACTTTCTGGGGCGGACCTAGCATCTCTTGTCACCTGGATACTGTTTCGATGGTACCTTCAACCACTCGCTTCGACTCCGTTACTCCCCTCGACCCCAGGGCCCAGGCTCCCAAACCATTTCCTTGTGGGAGGTGGGGGGGGGGCTTTGGAAGAAACAAACAAACAGACCTATGGAGCTAACCGCCGCGTCCATCCTTTCCAGGCTTCTCCTGCCCCTCCGCGCGACTGTGGATGCGGTTGCCGAGGCAACGGAGCCCCAGCATCTCTAGTCTCCTAGCAACCGTTGCCCGAGCAGCCGAGCGCTGCTAAGGCGGGCATCTCCCGCTCGCTCCCTCCTTCCCTTTCTCTCCTCCCACCCGGCGCTGGGACCTGGCCAGACGGGGAATGCGCAAGCTCCGGCCCGGCCAGGCGGACGGCTTAGTTGCATCCCCATCATGGCGCTCAAGCGGCGGGCGCTCCTTCTCCTGCTGTTGCTTCCCATGTTCCGTGAGTCTCGCCTGGCTGGGGAGCGGGAGAGGTCCGGGGTTTGGGGGCGGCGGGGCTTTGCCAAGAGGGACCCCGGTTTTTATTTGCGGGGGGGATAACGAGGCTGAGCGGTTTGCAGCGGGGTGGGGAGATCATACTTCAGCCCCCTCCCCCGCCCATCATTGTTTTCAGCAGCCACGAGTTGGAAATTTGAAGGGGCGGGGGTGCCTGGCTGCTGTGCAAGCAGGGCGGGGGGCATGCGTGAGCTTTGCACCCTTCCCATCATCGAGGAGCGAAAGCTGCCTGGGACAATAGAGGCTATTGAGGGTGGCTTTTGCATTCACAAATGTGTGGCTTGGGGAGGGTTTTTTTTTAGGGTGGGTGGATGTTGAGTTTTGCAACGGAGAGGGCAGCAACATTTATTCAAACTAGAAGGGAGGGATGAAAGGGAAAGTTTTAGCCCACTTTTTTAAAGTGGTGAGAGAAAGTCTTCCCCCTTTTTTTTGGTGGTGCTCTGTGCTGATAAGACCGTACTTAAAAATAAGATGTTGATGTCTGTGTGGTATGGAAGCTCACAGCAGCCTTGGAGTAAAAGACATTGTACTAACAAAGTATTTAAAAGTGAACGGGGTGTAAGGTTTGGAAACATTTCCGCAGCTGAGAGTCCCCTGTCCCTCCGCATATTTATTACACTTAAAAATGTGTTTATCTATTTAAAGTGTTTTGATCCTGCTTTTCTGCACCCAAAAGGCTCCCAGAGCTGTTTACAAATGTCAAGGATGAGATAGTCTGCCCTTGGGTTTATAATCTGAAAAACACTGAGACAAAAGGGAAAGGGGTTTTTTTTTGGGGGGGGGGAGGGTGGGTTCCCTGCACTTAGAATAAAGTACTAACAAAGATTCTCCCTAGCTCAGTCCATCCCATCCAAGTAAACAGATATCTGAAGAAGCGTGCATGCACACGAAAGGTCATACCAAGTTGATCTCTAAGGTGCTACTGGAAGGATTTTTAAAAATTTTGTTTTGACTATGGCAGACCAGCAGGCTACCTACCTGTAGTTATTTTAGGGTTGGGGTAGGGGGTACAATGGAAGTGACTAGACTTTGTTTTAGTACAATACAGGTAGAAAAAAGTAAATTGTGGGTCACCGTTTTTATAAAAGTTACGTGTCCCTTTTAAAAATTGGTATTAGCACTCATTACTCCCATCTGCATGTAATTTTTTTTTGTATGTGTATTCAAAATATATGCACACACACAAAACCCCCAAGATTTAATTATAAAATAAGAGGGAAAGGCGTGTTTTTCCCCCTCCCCAATCCGATGACTTGTTTTTTGTCTTGGTACCTTTGAAGAATATGACAGTGAACCCCACCCCAATAAGAAATAAGGGAACTTGCTTCCCTAAAACTCTCTCCATAACTCAAGCACCACCCCCACCTTTCCAGAGGATGAGGGAATCAGGAATGTGATGGTTGGCCAGGCAGGCAGAGTTGATACTGGATCCTATTCACTTGGCAACAGAGACACCCTTTGTTCCTGGAGCCCCACGCAAATGTTTGCAGCTTTAATTGCAAAAACATTTGTTAATTCCATTCACGAATGAGTTGGGACTTGCTTGTCGTCTGGCTATTAATAAAGGCCCCAGGGAGGGAGTTGGAGAGTGGCAGTCACTGTTTGGGGGAGGGGGGGTCTCTCTCAACCATTTGTGTCCTCACCCCCAGACAGACAGACAAAATAGAGATAAATGTGGTGTTTTTAATCCTGCTTCTTACATCGAAATCATTCTGTGTAGGAAGTAATACTTATCTCCTGTGTAAATTATTGCTTGCGATAACCACACACAAATGTGCGTCTTCTCTTGCAACTGCCAGAAAAATACACAATCTCACATAGGTTTCTTTCTACAAAGAAATTTCCCTCTGGAGTGGGCATTTTGAAGGGTAGCTCTCAAAGATCTTCTGATACTACTTTTCCAAACTTTATTTCAGTTTCTACAGTCTATTATGCCTTTGGTCTGGGACAGTAACAACAGTTTAAATAACACATCTGAGCTTATTTGCAAAACAGCTGTGAAATACCAAAATGTGTCTGTAACAGACTGTGGAACAAGTTATAAAAATTCTGACTGATACCAGATTGGCGCATATAGCATTCAGCACTCAGAGTTCTTTACAGAGTGGCATTAAAAGGTTCCTGCCCTAAGCTCTTCACAGTGTGAATTGCAAACACCAGTAAACAGTCAGGCAGTTACTGAACATGGGACCCACATTTGCCATCATTTGAAGATCTTCACTAGCTTTTTTTTCTGGACAGAATTAAAGGTGCTAGTTTTAACTGCCGCCATGATCTTCAGATGAAGGGCAGTATACAAATTTAATAAATAAAAATAAAACCAATACAGCTCTAAATAAATCTAAAACCAGTTTATCTAAACAACTACCTTCTCCCATAAAACTTGCATTTCGCTAGAATCATCGCTCCTGCCCTGGAGGATATTGGAGACAGAGCATTCCCTGAATCTTCCAATTTTAATTGGAAAAAAGTCTGGGGAGGGGGGGGTTATCTCTGTGTACGTAAATTAGAATGATTTGCCTAGGGTAATTTGCAGCAAAATATTTTCAGTTTGCATCAAAACAGTTTCTGATATCACGGTTGTCTAATATTGAATTTGAAGCCTTTCCTTGTCGCTACTGACCTTATGAAATGGGGGGGGGGCGGGAAATCCATGGAAAAATAAAGGACCTGGGGGGGGAACCCCCTCAATAATTCTATGCCACATTACTGAATCGTTTTTAGTTTGTTAATTCTGGAATTTAGGATTCTTTTTTGTTAGCTGCCTTGAAGACTGAATCTGACAAAAAGACAAGAAATGTGGGTCTGTGTGTATTATCTATGTGCATACTATACATGTATGTATTTTAAATAAAACATCTACATTCCCAACAAAGGACAGTGACAGAGAGGAAAGAGAAGATAAGGGATGAATCCAAGAAAATTAATAAATTGAAATAGGTATACTGTATACTAATTTTCTGCTTACCAATCTAAAAAACCAGTTCACAACAATAAAACAAATAGCACTCTAACAGTGGAATCTTATACATGTCTATTCAAAAGCAAGACCCACTGAGTTCAATGAGTTTTACTTCCAAGTAACTGCATAAAATTGCAGCCTAAATCGCAGTGTGCTATAATAATCAAAACAGCAAAATACAGCCCGCAGCAATAAAACAATAAAGTAACCAACATCATCTAAAAATCTATAGCTGCAGCAGGCCTTTACATAGAAGCTTGATAAAAGCAATTGAAATAAATTTAAATACGGACAGCCAGCAAAACCATTAAAAATAATAGGTGAAATAATTATTTTTTAATTAGGATACTAGTGTAGTCACTTACTTTAATGCTAGATTTTTTTTGTTTTTAGATATGCTGTAAGCCACCCAGAGTGGCTGGGGAAACCCAGCCCAGATGGACAGGGTATAAATAAATTATTATTATTATTATTATTATTATTAAGGTGGGGGCTCCTGAAGAAGGCACTACGTTTCAGATCTCAATGGATCGGATGAGTTCACATAGAAGAAGGTCCATGCATATGTCAGGCTTTTGGGTTCAGTTTGGGATAGAGATTATGGATTCACAGAAAAAACAGATTTTGAGGAGGGATTTGAGGGAACAGAGAGAGATAACCATATACATAACCATCACAACCATATTAAACCATAAAAGCAATCAAGTGGAGGAGGGGTTTGTGTCCAAGAGGAATTCTGGGTTATCAGGCTAGATCTGATGAAGCTGGTTTATATATTTCCCCCCATATGGGGTATCAGCCAGTGTATGCTCCTCATTTCCAGCAGGTTCTGCAAAGCGTTGAAGAGAGCCTCAGTTGAATGTCTGCTACCTCTCCCACATTCCATCTTGTGACTAAATGCAGACGCCATCCATGGCTCCAATTGTCACATTCTTTTCCAGCATCTCACCCTTGTTTTATATAGCACCTAGCCAAATTAAGAGTTCTGGAGAACTTGAAACCTTGCATATATTATTCTGTCACAATTTGGTCAGCCAGACAAAAAAATACAGCCCTAATGTGGGTTTTGGAATTTTACCTAAATTCTGTCTCTCCTCTGTCAAGATTCTTTAAAAATGTTGAGTACTACTAGAACTACTACATCCTCCTCTCCATGGGAGTAAATTTTACTGAATCCGTGAGACTGATCTTGAAGTCAACATGCACAATGTTCAAAGTGCTTTACTGTTCTTTGCTTCTTTATAACCGCAAGACAGATAATTCAAGCCAAAAAGTGAGTGACTTGCTATAGCCCATTCCATACAACTTCTAAGTGAAGTACAGTGGTACCTCGGGTTAAGTACTTAATTCGTTCCAGAGGTCCGTTCTTAACCTGAAACTGTTCTTAACCTGAAGCACCACTTTAGCTAATGGGGCCTCCTGCTGCTGCCGCGCCACTGGAGCACCATTTCTGTTCTCATCCTGAAGCAAAGTTCGTAACCTGAGGTACGATTTCTGGGTTAGCGGAGTCTGTAACCTGAAGCGCATGTAACCTGAAGCGTATGTAACCCGAGGTACCACTGTAGTGATTTATATGGGGTGTCCTATACTTAAAACCAGCTGTTTGGCCACTGCCCTGCCCTCCTCATTTCTTATAACCCACCAACTCCTCAGCCTTGGGACAGAATCGTCAGTGAGGATTTGCATCCTATGGTGTGCTAAGATAGTTGAGAGTCATGAAATTCTCCAGAGTCACAAGTGGGTTTTGTGCCTACAAAGGTCTTTTTGTAGCGTTGTAGTAAGCATATCTTGAGAGTCCCTGCAACCACCCCCTTTTTAAAAAAAGTAACATCCAGCTGCCGTTCAAGCAAGCAAATGCTCCAAGCCAGCTGTCTAGGCCCGTGGAAGCTTTTTGTGGGGTTGTAGATTTTAGACTTTCAGACTTCTCAATTGGGAAGGGGGACTTGAATGCCAAGAATGTCATTAGGGCAAGGAGCTGCATGCATCATTAATGTGCAGTAACCAGGGCAGTTGCATGCAAATACAAACTCATCGAGCTGAGCCAAAATTGGGCGTTTCAAATGGCAAGTTCAGTAACATCCTTTAGGCAGGATTTGGTGTTTTTCATCCAGCAGTAAATAACCAGCAACTTCGTCAAACCGTAAGAGAAGCATCTGTGCGTTCCTCTTGCCTGGGTCCACTCTACAGCTGTTGGCAAAGAATGTGTGATACTAGCAAGCTGCCTCTCCCTCTTGACATTTATCGCAACTGTTTTTTGTTGCTCAAATACGCCTCGATTCGTGGAGAGGTGTGTGTAAGTGTGTGCAAACACTGCCCATGTCTCTTTCCTTCTCTGTGCTGAAAGTCAAGTGACCCAGCTATGAACTTTGATTCCTTTCTCTCTTTTTTTGACCCGTCTTTATTAATATTGCCCAGGATTAATGTTGCATTGTCTGGATCCCAGTGGTGGTGGGTTTACCTCCTTGACGATTCCATTGGCGTGCTTATAATTTGAGCTATAAATAACCGCTGCTTTGCTTACAAAACAAAGTCTGTGAGGTTTTGAAGTATAAATATACTTCTTTCCAATTCCCAAGTTCATTTGGGTCAACTGTGGTTCACTTAAGGCTCTTCTGCTGTCCATTTAGCCGTCCCTTTTTCAAGTTTTAAAAGTGGTTTTCAGATTTTCTCTTTTCAAGTCAACTTTCCCCACATCACATCCCAGTGAGGAGTTTCTCTGGATAGTACTAGAAATCCCCAGTTCTGTTCACAGCTGTCCTTTGTGATGATCCATCAAGGCTATAGGCTGCAGTGTCCTCCTGAGCAGCAAAGGGTTGCCATGAGGGATGTAAGAAGGCAGCAGTTTCCATTCTGACCTGTATTTGTCACAACCGGTGCTGTTTCCCTTTTGGCCTCATCGATCTCATCAAACTAATAGTGCACCTAGAAAGCACCCAACACTGCCAAACCACTGTGTACAGTGGAACCTCGGTTGTCGAATGTAATCCGTTTCGGAAGACCATTCGACTTCTGAAATGTTTGACATCCGAGGTGCAAAGGGCTGTCTGCAATATCCATTGAGAAAATTGAAAAACATGCAGCGGAAGCCATTCGACTTCCGAGGCGTGTTTAAAAACAGAAATGTTTGGCTTCCGAGATGCTCAGAAACCGAGGTACCACTGTATTGGGACAGGTTGGTAACAATGAACATGAGTCGTTGTAGTGAGTGGTGGGAGAGTGTCTACCATCACTAATCTTCTCGTTGAGTAACCCTTGATACACTGCCAAGCAACACCAACATTCTCTGGAACACGGTTTGAAAAACCACTGGGGTAGAACAATGGTGAGTTGTTTGTACTAACTTTTGCTCTTTAGCAAACCGCATCTCTTCTTTGGCATTCTTTGCAAACCCCCTTTATTTTTGTGCATGTGTGTTGAGGCAGAACTGGATGCTGCTGTAAATTTAGAAGTAATGTTTCACAGCTGATTGCACCCATCCCCACTAATCCAAGGAATGTCAGTGAATCATTCCCACCCCCACCCCGCAAAGCAGGGGTGAGCTGTAGTGTGGGGTTGGGGTGGGGGGAAGAGATAGGACACTCGATTCCCATAGGCCAGCAAGTGCTGATTCAGAATCCCCCACATCTTCCGTCTTCCCGTTATGCGAAACCATTTGTTGCAAAATGGTTTGGGGTAAACTAAATCTCTCTCTGCCTGAGATGCTGAACATTTAATGCTGTCTGGAGGCTTGTTTAGAAGTCGCATCCCATAAAAGCTGATGAAGCAAAGACACAAAATTAATTAACGTGGTTCTATTCTCAATCTGTTTCCTCTTCCAGCAGGAAGATTAAAAGCATAAGGCATATTTCTGTTGGAGGGGAAAACAACAACTCCGTGATAGGTTATTCTCAACCCAAACAATCTTCACAAGAGATTGCCGCTACTTGTCTTCACAGATTATTGGTGCCACAGCCGTTTGACCTATCAGACGAATAAAACAAGTAGAATAGCAAGGGGCTTATTGTAACTGTAATTTAATCATAGGTACATCATTCCATTGAAATAATTACACTAGGTATCTTATTTGTTTAAGCCAAAGCCAGCACAAGCACTTCTGGAAAAGACAATGTCAACGCACTATTGCCAAAGTACAACATAGGCCGATAGCAAAATGAGTTGCAGAATACTGAACGAGGATGTACTGATTAATTCAGGCTACTAAGTGGCAAAAATACATCATCTCAGATTTGCCATTCATGTGAAGCTCCTTTTGTTCATTGTGACGGACAAAACACTTCCCATAATGCTTTCTGATTATTATGGTCAAAGCTTCTGAAATATGGGTGATTCGTAGAATGCAGAAGCAGGTGGCAGCTGAGCTTTCAGAGGCATGGAGAGCGGCTTCGGCTGTTCCTTGCTGATCAGGAGGACAAGAAAGCATAAGTTGTCTGTACTTTGTTTCCCTGCTAACTGCATCAGAAATGTATGCCCGAGCATCACTGCTGCCCAGTCAGTGTTCAAAACTCCCATTTTTCTAGGCGCATTTTGCAACAGGGAATATCATTAGCTTGAGCAGTTTCTGAGCTCTGGGCGTGATACTGCGCCTAAGATTTCATATTAAAACTGCAGAGTGAAAGGAAAGGAGGACCTTCTCTGCCTCCCCACTTCCAAAAAAGAGAAGTTTTAAACCTATTATTTAGGGAAATCGCCAAAAAAATCAACACTTCCGATACGGGCTGCCATACGCCCGGGGTTTCCTGGACATTTTAGCTGGTTTTCAAAAATTCTGCCTGGACGCCATTTTCGATGGACGAATCCCGGCTATGTCCGGGAAATTCCAGATATGTGGCAGCACTAGCCAAAATATAATTTAGAACATATTTTACTTTGGAAGCCAATGAGGCATTTATGATTTCTGAGTAACAACTAGTCCAATCCACTAGTCAGAGGCCTAGAGAGACCTCTGAGGCCTTTCCTAGTGAACAGATAAGCAGCGGCATCTGCCTGCCAGGGCTGGATTCTTTGCCCTGTTATGGAGGTAGGACGAGACCAGCAATTCCTTGTTCAGATGGGCGCTGTTTGCCCTGCTGTAAAGGCTCTACTTCTTGTTGAGAAGTACAAGGTCTGGACACCCCATAAATGCAATTACACCCACCCCCCACATGTGGTGGGGGATAAGTTTGCATAAGCACTCTTAAGCATGACCTGCTGCAATTTAGCTTCAGCCTATCTGTGCACCCTGAATGTTGGTGGCCTTGTTTGCAATTACCCATCTTGGTTTACCCTGGTCTCCCTAATCAAGTGTGTCTGGTTTTTTCTCTCTCCCCCTGTCAAAGTACACACCCCTATGAGGAACAGTCGCAGTGGATGCAACCTTTCAGTTTTGAGAAAAGATGAGTAAGACAGGACACGATAGAAGACTATAAAATTCTTCATGGCATGGAGAAAACGGATAGGGAAAAGTTATTCTCCCTTTCCCATAATGCTAGTACTTGGGGACATCTGGCGAGGCCAAATGTTGGAAGGTTCAGAACAGACAAAGGAATGTACTTCTTAATGCAGCTCATAGTTAAACTATGGAAGTTCCTCACACGAGAGACAGTGATGACCACCAACTTGGATGGCTTTGAAAGGAGATTAGACAAATTCATGAAGCATAAAGGCAGTCAGTGGCTACTGGCCACAGTGGCAATGCTGTACCTCCAAGTCGGAAGCAGCAATGCTTCTGAATACCAGTTGCTGGAAGCCACAGGAGCAGGGAGTGCCCTTGTGCTCTGAACCTGCTTGCACGTTTCTCAGAAGCATCTGGTTGGCCCCTGGGAGAACAGGATGATGGACTGCATGGACCACTGGTCTGATCAAGCAGCCTCTTCTTAATGTTTTCACGTCCTCTATTTGAAGGGATCTCCAGTCAAAGTCTATACAGGAAGACTTCCCAAATATTATTTCCTGCACAGTGACTAAAGGTACTGCAAAACCATCCCTATTGCGAATTTTTTTGGGGAAATACTTCTCTCCTCCCACCTCTAAGGCTGTAGTGTTTCTACACATCTTCCCCGGCTGTTTTTGAGTCCCCAAAGTATAATCCTCCAGAGCTTGGGGGAAAAAAAAAAAAGACTGATAGGCTCAGCTTGGGGACATTTAAACAATCAGACATATGGTTACAAGCAGAATTTCTTAAGTCCTGCCAATGGCAGATGTAGGCACAAAGCCCCCACTCCCTAGCTGGGATTTCAATGTCAGGAAATGACAATGCGTGCTGGACGTTCCTTCCTTCTCTTCTCCGGAGCAAATTATTAGTTTGCTTAACAATCATACATTGGGGGGGGGCCTTACAATGCATTTAATTAAATGCGACTTACTCTGCTGTCCAACTGCTGCTGCTCTAGGTCTTCAAGCAGGAATCTTTTCCAGTCCTTCCTGGAGAAGTTGGGGGCTGAACCTGGGACCATCCCCATCCAAAACAGATGCTTTGCCACTGAGCTACACCCTGCCTCATGCTGTGTGTGCAGTGTGCTGGCAGCTCATCCACAGCAGTGGTTAAAATTAGCATTTCAAAATAAACACCCCTTTAACATTTGCAAATCAGTAGCGGCTGTTTTTATCCTTCATCTCGGAGAAATGGCAACCTTTTCAACATGCATATAATTGCCTCCCAGTCGTTTTCCTCTAAAAGATCTAATGAGTATTATTCTTAGATGTTAGCTATGGCCACATCCCATTATCCGTTCCTTTATTGTGTTTTGCAGCCAAAATCTAGCTACAGTGGTACCTTGGGTTAAGTACTTAATTCGTTTCGGAGGTCCGTACTTAACCTGAAACTGTTCTTAACCTGAAGCACCACTTTAGCTAATGGGGCTTCCTGCTGCCGCTGCGCTGCCGGAGCACAATTTCTGTTCTCATCCTGAAGCAAAGTTCTTAACCTGAAGCACTGGGTTAGCGGAGTCTGTAACCTGAAGCGTATGTAACCTGAAGCATATGTAACCCGAGATACCACTGTATATGGAATGTCCAGATCTAGAGGTAGCAAAAACCTCTGAATACTAGGTGCAGAGACAGCCAATAGGAGAGGGCTGTTGCCTTCCTGTCCTGGTTGTAGGTGTTCAGATATATTTGGCATCTACTGTTCAATACAGAACTGCCACATTTGCACATTGCACTAAACCAGAATTACTGGCTTACCCTGGTTTATTGTGAACATGCAACCCAATGGGAGTTGGATGTGTTTAGGCTGGCGAAGAGAAGACTGGAGCTGAACGACAGCCATTTTCAAATATCTGAAAGGCTGTCACATGGAAGAAGGAGCATGCTTGTTTTCTGCTGCTCCAGAAAACAGAAAATGCTTACATCCATTGGGTGTAAACCAGTGGATTCAAATGACAAGAAGTGAGATTTTGACTAAATAGTAGGAAAGACTTTCTGATACCAAGCGCTGTTTGACAGTGGAACATACTCCCTTGGAAGGTGGTAGTTTTTAAACAAGCATTGGATGACCGTCTGCCTGGGATTGTTTAGCTGTGATTCCTGCATTGCAGGGGTTGGATTAGATGGCCTTTGGGGTGCCCTCCAGCCCTATGATTCCATGAAATCATACCCACTTTGCTGCTTAGAATGAGCTAGAGAAACAAAACCAGAAGTTGCAGTTAAGTTTGGCTTCCTGTCACATCTGGACCTGATGTCATGATTTGCTTCTCCCCATCAAGCTAGGATTTGTAAGCCAATAAAAAACCGTGGCTCAAGGCTGGCTGGCGATCCTTCCTGACTTGTTAAAGGAATAACAAAATGTGAACATCATAGTTACTCTATCTTAAATGCAGTTTCCTGGTTTATTTCTCCTGCTTGTGCTGGGGAGAAAAAAAGGAACGATTGGACTATGTATACAACTGTAGTGCTCATTTACTAGTGATGTGTGAGGGGTTTTTTTGGAAAATCTTCCATTGTTCATATTTAAGAACATGCAAATCATTGAAAATTGTTGGCACACCAATATATTTTAGCAACCTGAAGAATTGTGCATACACGCTGCCTCACATCCTTCTTGTGATAATCACCTGGGGGAAAAAACATTAATTACAGCTTTGGAAATGTTAATCTTTCCTAATAATTGTATTTGTAATTGACAGCCATTCATTGTTATGAATTAACTTAAGACATAGCAAATCTTCTGTGTCAAAATTCAAGCAATGGAAAATTTTCTTCCCCAAATCAGTCATTCACAAGAAGCCAGCAACCCTGACTTATCGCATGATGTGTGAACATACCCATTGATGGACTTTGGTCTGATTCATCAAGGCAGTTCTTACATTTGTGACCTCCTGCGATGTGTGAACAAACAGTTTTTTTTAGTGTAATATTTCATGTGGGTAGGTGTGGTTTTCTTTTGTTTTCCATAATAATACCTTGGCCTCTCATTATCTCTTGCAAAAGATCAGATTTCTGAAATAATTTCCCATCCTGGAACAGAGGAGTGGCGGCATAAAACTAATTATATTTTATTTGCCTCTCTTAAAATAAAAAGAGCACCAGAATATATATATCTATCCTCTAGGCAGACAGGTATTTTAAAATTAACAAAGCTGTATTTATATATAACAGAGCAAGTTTAGCCTGGGGAAAGATTTCATAGCTGGGTTGTCAACTCTAGGAAACAAGGCCTTGATCCTGCAGGTGCTTAAGAACATATGCCACAGTTAGTCATACAAGTTAATCTCAAAGGGGAACTATTCACTTAAGACTCACAGATTACCCCAAGACATCAGGCATGCAGATGAAGGTGAGGAGCATCTTGTGCTTAATTTCTGCATTCTGGGATGCTGCTGTAGTAACAAATAAAATTTTAGCGACTGTGGACATTTATTTGTTATACAGGCGTCCCCCCCCCCTTATGCACAACCGACTCACGCACAGCTGCATATACGTGTGGCGCCAGGAAGTAAACAAATTGATAGATTCAAACCAGGAAATGGCTGGAGACAGACAGCTGGAGAGTCTTCATGGCTCATGAGGAGACCCTCCCTGTAGCCTTAGGATTTCAGTGAGGGCAAAGGAAGCCGCAGAGAGACTGGAGGTACAGCAGGGCTTTGTTTAGGCTGCTCAGCCTCCCTGCCTAGCAGCTGGCATGTGGGGTAGCGCAGCAGCAGCCTCTTTTCTGTGAGTCCTCCAGCCAGCCCCAGATCTTCAACTCTAGAGAGTTGTGTGGAGAGAAAGCTGGAGAGCAGGAGGAAAATGGTGTTTTGGAGGCTTTTTAGAGGGTGTTCCCTACTTACACGGTTTTTGTTTATGCATGTGGGGCCTCAGAACGTAACCCTCACTATTCTCAAGCAAACGGAGCAGCAGAGGGAACTAGTGAAGACTGCAAGGACTTGTTTCGGGTCATGGTGACCCACATATATTGCTCTTTTAAATTACAGGCCAACACCACTGATAACCATAAAACACTAATGGGAAAACAAATTGGAAGATCAATTTCAACTCTGGGGCAAATCCAGGGTTTTTTCCCCCCAGCCAGAACTCACTGGAACTCAGTTCTAGCACCTCTCAGGTAGGTGCCATTGCTATTTTAAGAGAGAAAAATGAGACATTTGTGGTGAGTTTTGGCACCTCTTTTTTCTAGAAAAATACCGGTAGCACTGAATAGATCCTTATTCCCAAGTGGCCTGACCTGGAAAATGTTGCCTCTTCAACTTTACCAAGCCAAATCAAAAACCTCTACCTCTTAAACAGTTGGAAGAGTAACCCTAAGGGCTTTTATACCCATGGTAGCTATGGCCTTCTGTTCTTTTGAAAAAAATAGTTGGGCTTTAGGTGGTCTGAGAACAGAAAATCCACAATAGCAATGACTGAATGACGGTGTTTTGTCAGGGATGATGGACACCATGCGATCCTCCCAAGTCCCATCAGCACCAGCCAGCCTGGCCAGCGGTCAGAACTGATGGGAACTGAAGGACAATAGCAGATGGAGGGTCGCAGGTTCTGCATCCTGGAGTCACCAAAAAAAGAAAGGAAGGTGAACGGCGGATAGCAATCCCACTAGAGTGGAAGCACCTTAGCTGCCGCTGGACTTAATTTTATTGAGGTGAAATCGGGAGTTTTCCCTGCTCCTATTCTGCTCTTGTTTTAAGGGAGGCAACAGAAGTTCTTCTCTAGCTTGCTGACTGGTATGTCCTCTAAGCCTTCCGTGGCCCAGGCCCTTTGTAATCCTTCCAGATGGAGGCTGTTTATCTTCGGAAAGCCTTGCCTTTACAATGTAATGCTTTCGTTCTGCCATCAAGGAGGTGTAGAGGAATACCAGACTAGATTATCTCACTTGGCTGCTGAGGTAGCCTTCTATGCATTGCCTGCCTGGGGCCAGAACGTGCCTCCCTTCTGTGGGTGTGTTGTACATGACTCTCTATGCGTGTTTGATGCTGGTTGCTAACGTGTTCCTCTCCTCTCTCTATAAAGGCTCTTCTGATATGCCAGACTCAAGGCCAGCTGTCCTCACCCAAAGTCCCAGCGTGATTTAATAAGCTTCTCTCCCACTTGGGGTTGGGAGAAGGGGGGTGGATAAGCCCTTTGAAGTTTTCTTAAAAGAAGGGGGAGCTGGAGAATTTTTTAAAAAAAATAAAACGCACACACTTCTGCTTTTCTGTGTCTGGTACAGAACACTTTGTACTGCATTCCCTCAAGCTGTGATTTGGTATCTGTGGGCTACTTTTTCACCGTTCTTCCTACTCTAGACTTCTTTGCTTGTGGTTTGGTTACTAGCCCTGAGATAAGCAAGGGGTGGGTGCGAAGCATTACAAAAACCCCTTACTTATTCCTCTCTGCCAGATGGCCTCTTAACCAGAGAGGCCATCCTTATTTTATTTAAAATATGCGTACACCATATTTCAGTCTAAAAACGGCCGCACCACTAAGGTGGAGATAGGAACATAGAAAGCTGCCAGACCATTGGTCCCTTTTGCCCAGTATTGTCTGCACTGACTAGTAGCCACTCCCCAGGGTTTCAGTGCTACCTGGAGGTGCTGCCAGGGCCCAAACCTGGGACCATCAGTGTGCGCCACTGAGCTGCAGCCCTTCTCGCAAGCAAAATAGGAAGTTGCCTTCGTACGGAGTCGGTTTGCTTACCCATCTAACTCAGAATTATGTAAATTGGCAGGCAGGCAGGCTTTCTAGGGCTTCATAGCCTTTCCCAGCCCTACCTGGGGAATAATAATAATAATAATAATAATAATAATAATAATAATAATAATTTTATTATTTGTACCCCACCCATCTGACTGGGTTTCCCCAGCCATTCTGGGCTGTTTCCAACAGATATAAGAACACAACAAAACATCAAACATTAAACACTTCCCTATACAGGGCTGCCTCCAGATGTCTTCTCAAAGTTGTGTAGTTACTTATCTCATTGACATCTCCAATGGGCACCTGATGGGTGGCTAAGAGAGGTATAGAGCAGTGATTCCTTGAGTCATTGCATTGTTTCTGTATAATGGAGCCTCACAGCATCCCCTGCGAAAGGAAGATGGTGGAATGTTGCTACCTAACTGCGTCGCTTAATTCCACCACCACTACCCCTTTGCTGTTTGACTGCAATATTCCCACCCCTTTCTTAACTGGGCTCCTGTACTTTTGAACAGCTGCCTGACTGGGAGAAAGGCAGCAGCTGAAACATTCCCATCGCACCATCTGCATTCTGGAGATGGTTATTTTTTCAAAATAAAGACTTGCCCCATCACCCACTTTCATATTTTCCCATGAGCAATGGAATGTAGGATCTGCTGCTAAATCCTCTGTGGCAGCCCCTTGCTACTCCTTCAGTGCCCTGCCCTGCTTTGTGCCACCTAACCCCAAATTTCCCTTTTATTTCCCCAGATACGGCCAGTAGCTGCATTGCACTGGCGTGCAGTTATTTTATGTAGTGAGAATGCAGCTGTTTTGACATAATTTCTGTGTTAGTGCTAGGAGGAACTCCTGCTCCAGCGAAGGAAGGGTTGCCAACATTTTCCTAGCTCTTCAGCTTGGTTTTTAACAGCAACATAGAAGTTTATAGAACAAAGCTTTTCCTGGCATGAGGATAAAATAATAAGGAAAGCTTAAAGTTCCTTAATTTTTGTGTGTTGAGCAAGTGTTGAAGGCCCTGGAACTGGAACAGTTAAAACCTGGCAGCCCTTTCTTACCCGCAAACTCGCTAAATGGCCTTGAGTAAGCCATGATCAACCTCCTCCCTTTTGCAATGTGGAGATCATAATACTAGTTTGTATATTACAGGGTTGTTGTGCAGATTGCTTGAGAGAAAGTATGTGAAGTGCTTTGGCGCCTTGAAACATAACTGCTATTATAATTTTGGGGGGAGAAAGAAGGGAGGGGATGAGAACTACTACCTTGGTGGGCCTAAGGAAGGCGCCCAGGCACAATTGAATTAGCGCTAATCAAGTTGGGCTCCTTGGCCATATGACCTGCTGAGCTGTCCTGCTATTCCAGGTCAGGTGCCCTGATTGTACCGCGTGTGCCGTGGAGCCGGCCTTGGGTATCTTAAGGGCAGGTCGGTTCTCATTATCTCCTCATAATTAGATTGAGCTTCCCAGATCTGCTCGCTTTCCTAGGAGGGCTCCAAGTAGAGGAGAGCTCCGACATGTGACAGGCCATCGGAAGGAGAGGACGTCCCTTACCAGATGAGCTCATGCATTATTCACATGGCCTGCTTCGCCCATTTCACTTTGGAGTGCATCTTTGGTGATGCCCACAGTGGATTCTGTCCAGTAGCATCTGAGCTCAGACTGTTTGGAATGTCATCTTCCATATGGGACAGAGATCGCTCAGTGGAGCAGAAGTGAGAATGTTGGCACGTGCCACTTCTCACCATGGAGAGCTGCACTCATCAGAAAAGCTGAGCCTGCCCAAACAATGCCTTCTTGTTGATCTTGTTGTCAGAGAACCCATACAGACAATCGATCTGGTTACCTCCGGGGTTAACTTGGTTGTCTGAATCACCACCCTGAATGTTACCCCACAGCAGGTGCAGCCGTGTGGCAGAACTTGTGGTGAAATGTTCTTCTTTATGAGGCCCAAGAGGGCCGTGATTCCCCACACAGTGCACGTTGCCATCTCCATAAAACCGCTAAACTCTCTCACACCACCCTGTGAGGCGGAAGTGACGTTATGATCCGACGCCAGATAGAAGGCCCCATTGTTGTCCTTAGTTCCTTGGCCAAGGGAGATGTGGCATAAGGGCATCCCTTTGTGTTAGATTGCAGAAAACGCCGCAAAGAAGGACATGCCGGTCCTTCAAGCCTCGCAGCTGCGGAGGCTGCAAAGGAAACCGAAAGGGAGAGGTGCCCACATTCCCAGCTGCGTGCATCTCTGCCGTCAAAGACAGATGTCAAATATTGCGTGGTGATTTCACACGGTCGAGACCTCTGCTGAACTTGATGCTGTGAGAGAGAGCAAGGGCAGGCCCAGCCCTGTCAAAGCGATCGCTCCCAGCATGGACTGCAAACAAGGCTTTGACCGTGCTGCATTGTCTTGTTATTTTATTTTATTTTATTAATTTTATTTTATTTTATTTTATTAAAACAGTCATATCCAACACGTTTTATAGAACACAGTCCTATAAAATTATGCAAGGAATGAAGGAAGTGAATTGAGAATAGTTTTTCTCCCTTTCTCGTAGCACTGAAACTCAATGGACATCCAGTGAAGATGAAAGTTGGACGATTCAGGACGGATCAAAGAAATAATAATAATAATAATAATAATAATAATAATAATAATAATAATAATTTATTATTTATACCCTGCCCATCTGGCTGGGTTTCCCCAGCTACTCTGGGTGGGTGGCTTCCAACAGAACACTAAAATACAATAACCTATTAAACATTAAAAGCTTCCCTAAACAGGGCTGCCGTCAGATGTCTTCTAAAAGTTTGGTAGTTATTTTTCTCTTTGACATCTGGTGGGAGGGCGTTCCATAGGGCGGGTGCCTCTGCCTGGTTCCCTGTAACTTGGCTTCTCGTAGCGAGGGAACCGCCAGAAGGCCCTTGGCGCTGGACCTCAGTTTCCGGGCAGAACGATGGAGGTGGAGACGCTTCAAGCTCCCATGGGAAGCAGTGATGGCCACCAACTTGGATGGCTTTAAAAGGGGATGAGACAAATGTCACGAAGGCGAAGGATGTCAATGGCTACTAGCCACAGTAGCTATTCTCTGCCTCCTGCCTCCTCAATTGGAGGCAGCAATGCTTCTGAAGACCAGTTGCTGGAAATGATGGGAGAGGACTCTTGTGCTCTGGTCCTGCTTGCAGGTTTTGCCACAGGCATCTGGTTGGCCGCTGTGAGAACAAGATGCTGTTTACAAGCCTCCATAGCTGTGATGCACACAGCAGGGAGGGAGGCCTCTGTGCCAAAACCACTGTTGCTGTTCGTGGGGAGTTGAAGAGTCCTTTGTGCCACTTCAGTTTGTGTGAGAATGACTCAGTTGGCAGCTGTGTCTGCTCTTCAGCTGTCCTGAGGAAGGCTGCAACTTAGTGCTTTTAATGCAGGAAGTCCCAGGTTTGATCTCTGGCGTCTCCAGAGATCCAGTGTGATGTAGTGGTTAAAGTCCTGGGAGACCAGAGCTCAGATCTCCACTCTGGCCACAAAGCTCAGCAGGTGACCTTGGGTCAGTCACTGTCTCTCGGCCTAACTTACGTCACAGGGTTGTTGTGGGGATTAAATGAGGAGGGAGGGACCACGTACATCACCTTGAGGTCCTTGGAGAAAAGGGTGCAATACAGTGCAATGCAATAAATGAATAAGATAGGAATGGGAAGGTCCCTTGCCTGAAATCCTGGAGAGCTGCTGCCGGCCAGTGTGGGCAATACTGATCTAGATAGATCAGTGGTCTTGCTCAGTATAATGCAGCTTCCTATGATCCCTTTACAATTCAAAACGTGGCCAGGTTAATAATGAGTTGCTGACCGGGGTTATGCATGCATTTAGAATTAACTGTCAAATAAACGTGATCAAATCGCTGATGTGGATTTGCTGAAATGCCCTTTGCTCACAATGAAGGAATGACGGCACCTCAACATTTGAGGCCGAACCATGAATGCAGGGGTAGTTTTGCTTCATCCCAGGGCGCGAGCCGAGTGACTGTGGGAAAAGGGGGCCTCTGACAGTGATAACATAAGGAACACTTGGCACATTTGGAAAACACTAGGCTAAAAATAGCAGGAGAGAGCAAGGGGACAAGGAGCTTGAGGATTTGGAAGAATTTGTCTCTATTGCTAAATGCTCTGTTTTGACTTCGCTTTGGTGAGGCAGTTTTTAACTCCTTTCATGCTAGAATAATTATGGGATTTCTGGCAGGGAACACAGCCCTAATATAGGAGTGTCAGGCGGGGTGGGGTCCACAACTGAGTAGGAAATACTTTTCATTTTCCCAAGTTCTTTCAGTTTAAAAGCTCTTTTTGTTTCCTAACAATTTCTTTTCCTGCTGTTGATGTTCCTATCATAGATTATTCTGATGGATTTCTGGTTCTTGGCATGAATATCTGATTTGTAATATTTTCCAGACAACAAAAGAGCCCAGAAAAGATCTTTGCATGCGTGTGTGTGTGTGTGTGTGCGCGCACACACACACACACACACACACACACTCTACAGCCCTTCCTCTTCCCTTCAATATGATTTTGTACAGTGGTACCTCAGGTTACATACGCTTTAGGTTACAGACTCCGCTGACCCAGAAATAGTACCTCGGGTTAAGAACTTTGCTTCAGGATGAGAACAGAAATTGTGCTCCGGCGGTGCAATGGCAGCAGGAGGCCCCATTAGCTAAAGTGGTGCTTCAGGTTAAGAACAGTTTCAAGTTAAGAATGGACCTCCAGAACGAATTAAGTTCTTAACCCGAGGTACCACTGTATTTGCGGGAGGCTTGGGGGAGGGGCATGTAATTTTGCAGTGCAAACCCCAAGACCTGTGTTTTTTACCACCTCACGTGAGAATGGGCCAGCTTTGATTCCCACACTACAAAATGTGTATGTGCATGTGTGCACAGTTATTTGAACATGATTAATGCCAGTGAGTATTGCCACTCTTGATTTAAAGTAATAATAATGCTGCGGGCTCTGGGTAAACTTACCTTTGGTAGCCTTACCTGTAGGGGGTGGCAGTTTTACTAATGCACCAGAGTGATGCTAGGACAGGGACATTGTGGGAAATGGAAAGGTGGCTAGACCCAGCTGCCTCACGCTGATTGGATTTAAGGGTTAGAAAAAAGTAACGAGAGGGGGGGCTTGGGGCAGGCATTGGCAGATGCCCAAGAATGCTGACCCCTTTAAGCTTTGCATCTTGTATCTTACCCCAGAGAGGGAGAAGTTGCAGCCTTGCAGTCCGACACTGACTGACACTTTGCGATTCCATCATTGTGATGGGTAGAAAAAGGGATGCAGGAGGTTAGTACGCATAGGAATTGGGGATTAAACGTTGACATTTTAGTCCTTCGTTATTGCTTGGAACTCAGGCACACACTAACGAATATTGAAAAGCCAGAAGTGTACAGGATCATTGTCCTTGAACTGTAGACATTCCGCTTTCGCATTTTGCTGTGTGTGAGAGAGTTTATCCTGCGAAGTGCTGGCCCAGGCAGGAATGCATTTTGCCCATCTGAGCTGAAGCAGACTAATGACATCTTTTGCAGTTTATAATGGATAAAACTTCCAAAATCCGCAACTGGGCAAGAAAACATCGCCCAACTGTTGATTTTGGGTTTTTCCCCCCTTATGGGACAACATGGCTACCTTTGCTTTTTATAGTTCACACTTGATTTCTCTGTCCTTCATGATGCATTTGGTGATTGGCAGATGAATGCATAAGCTACCTTAATCGAAAAGCCTTGCTTAGAAGGTAACATGAAAGTTTCGTTTCGTTTATGGTGTTTGAACTGTGATGGCCGATGGTATATTGGATTGCAATCGCAAGACTGGGGGTGGGGTGGGGATACTGATTCCAGGACGTGTTTTTTTCAGAGCAGGAGTGATTATGTGACCTATCAGAGCATCTTCTGGAATATCGGGATGATTTACAGACTTTCTGGGCCCTGGAAAATGAGTGAGGTGATAATGAGGCTTTCAAGTTTTACTGTTATTTGTGAGATGAGCATAGAACACATTGGGAGAATGGAGAAAATAGTAATCGGAGGCTGTACATTTATTTCCTTTTGTGCTACCAACTTAAATAGTAACAGTCTTTGCAAGATGGTTTGCATTTCCAATTAAAAGCTAAAGGTTACATTTGAAGCTCCATGTGCTTTTTCAAGTTGAACCTATGGCAGCCCAGAAGTAAGCACCATTGTGTTTAAAATTGCAGTCTACTGACCCTAATAAACTGGATATTGTGCTATGTGCTGCTGTGCTTTGGGTGTGTATCTTGTTTGTGTGCATGCATCAACATATCAGCACATCTGCCTAATTTTTTTGGGACTCTCTTTAGCAGCCTGGCTGTGGGGGCTGGCATGATGAGCACTTGGAAATTTACAACTACACCACAGGGATGGCATGTTTACATATACAAGGTACCACTGGATGTTGCAAACCACAAGGAATTGACATGTATGTGTGTGAACCAGCAAAAAGGGTGGAGGGAAAAGTGCCACCATTATCTTTGTTTTTCCCCCTCTAGGTTTTTCACTGACTGGGGGTCTGAAGAGTGAAAGAAGCCCCTCCCCAAATATCCGCCCCCCCCTGCAGATTTCCACCAAGAGCTACTAGCCCCGTTTCAGATCCTGTTAGGTGTGACCCGAAACTGATACTCATCTGGTCAATTTCTCTTGCATGTAATTGGAATTTTCCTTTCTCCTGATCCTAGCTGTTCAGACCCCCCCCCCCCCCGAGTACAAAAAGAAACCAGTGAGCCCGGTTGGGGGGATGCTGTGTTTGCGTGTGAGAAAACTAAACAAAACTGGGGGGAAATCCATTGTCTCCCTTGATGTTTCCGGCCCCTGACCCTTATTGTTGCCATCTGCCCAATCCCTCCTGCTTCCCATCAGCAACCCTAGTGCATGGGTGGGGGAGGAAAGGAGGCAGGAGCATTAACAAACTAAAAAAAGCAAAAAAAGGAGGGTGGACAGTACAAGATATGCTGATAGAGGAGTTTCTGCTTGCAAAAGGAGAGTCAGATGAGGCTGGTGTAGCGCCTGTTGCCCGCATGCCTTGCTAATGAGCTTTCAGAACATCTGGCCAGCTGTAGTTGGAGATCTAACCTGGTGGGTTCAGCAAGGCAGTTTTTTTGGTGTTTTTTTACATATGTATGTGAAAAGGGAAGGATGGGAGAAGGAGCAGAGGAGGATGCCACAACAAACTTTTTGCTCATTGCTTGGCAGGTTCTTGCCCTCTCTTGTTGCATGCGTGTCTTGCCACCTGTTGACAGGTTTTTGTTTTTTCAATTGTTTGGCAGGGCCCTGTGGGGTCCTTGCCTCCATCACAAGCAAGCAGAGAGAAACGCGTGCCTCTGATTGTGTCCTGCTGCTGCGTGTGGGTGGTAAAAATAAAAATCTTGCAAGTGTGGGTGTCCTGTAATTGCAGCAAAGATGGATGGGGTGTTTTCTTGAAGCCGCTGGGCTGTAGTGGGAGGGTGGGCTTTTTATAACTCCTTATCAGTGTACAGAGTGACTGCCTGTTTCCTATGTGGTTCTTCATTTGTAAGCGGTAGTCCTTTGCTCTTGCTGAGCAAGGGGTGATTCAGTCCATAGTGAGAATTTTTAATTTTTGTATTACATTAATTTATGTATTGCATCTTATCTTGCAAGGTGGGTCCCCCAACTTTTATCCTTGCCACGACCCTGAGCAAGAGATCCACCCTGTAATCTTTGCAGTGCACCAATACCTAGATGGGATCTGATATGAGGGGCTGCAACACACTTATTATTTGCTGGGTGCTGTCAGTACTAAGCTTAGATAGTACCTCTGGGAGGCAGGTAAGAGCTGACCTGCTCAACAGTGTAGAGTAATTGAATTTCAAATGTAGTGCCATGCAAGAGCTGGTTCAAAAACTGTTGCGTTCTGGGCATAGCTGCCAACTTTCAAATTTGAAAATAAGGGATCAGCAGCCTCACCTGTCCCGAGGACAGTCTATGGGATATCTAACAATCCGGGATAGCAGCGGGAAACAGCGCTGGAATAAAGGAATTTCCCGCAAAAAAAGGGAAGGTTGACAGCTATGGTTCTGGGGTGGATCCAGGCAGAAAGGGACAAGTCTGTGTTCTCACGCCAGTGCTTTCAATGCCACAGGGCAGTTGTTGGAGCAAGCCGCCGCAAAAAACCTCGATGTCCATGTGTGTCCAGTTTGACACTGCCTGGATGCCTTGATTTGTATCACTTACTCTCTCTGAAAGGCGCTTGCGCTGCCTACAGAGCAGCAGCCAAAAGAGCAATGAGCTGCACTATGTCCAGTGATCCTGTGACTCTGTCACACTTTGGGTGTGCTCTAAACTGAAGCAACCGGAGATCGAGCAGCGCTAGGCTCCCCTGCCTTAGAGGTTCTCAGGTTGCGCTAAGTAGGACTTGGGGTGTTCTGCAGTAGTGGCTCTTCACTCCATCCTCACAGCTATTGGACAACGAATATATTATTACCAGAGGATAAGTCACATTGGACTGTTCGTGGCAAAAATAAAGAAGAGACTTGTGGCGTTTGAAAGGTGCAGGCAGGCAGACGGAGCCCGAGAAGGTGCTTGCCCACAACCTTCTCAGGCTCCATCTGTCTGTCTTTCTGCACCTTTGTCATCTGCAGGCTATTTGAGCTGGCGCAATGCATTGCCAGTTCAAATTGTCTGACAACCAGTATCACGATCTGAATGCCATACCAGATTCAGACAATTTATCAAGACATCGCCCCACCTAATTTACCTTACAAAGGTATTGTGCAAATAAATAGAGGGGAGGAGGGGAAAGATACCCAACTAGGCTGCCTTGAGCTTCTTAGGAGGAAATGCCGGACACAAATAAATCTCCTGCCCCCCTTGCTGGGATTTCACCACAGATTCACCACCAGAGTTGGCAAGTTGCTCAAGCTCTCCAAAAAACACTATGTAACTCTTTAGGTCAGAAAAGCGAGTGTTTGCTTGGCAGCCTCACTCCGGGAGAGGACATGTGGAATACAGTGAGCAAAACTGTCTCTCTCCTTGCCCGGTCTCTGTGGTGACATCTTTGTAAAAATGTCAGGAGGAGTTCAGAGGGATTTTCCTCTGCTTACTCTGGGGCTTCTTTTCAGCGAGTTGCTTTAATGCCTTGGATTTTTGCTGGGATTAGCGAGATGTATTTACCTCAGAAGGGGGAGGAAAGTGAGGGTATAAAAAAAGACAGATTCTCTTAAGTCGTAGATTGGAATCAAAGCTGGAGGAATGAAAGGAGCTTCTGTGTGGCCTGGAGCCTGTTTTTGAAGTGCTGAGCCTACAATAATACACTGCTGGCTGCTTTCTTTGCTTCCATCTTCTAATTCATTTTTTTCATTTGTTACATCCCACTTCTACCATGACGGAACAAAAGGGTGGTATACTTGGGGTTCCCAGATAAGCAGACTTAGACCTTCTTAGCTTCAGTGAGGTATCTACATCAGGTTCCTGTAACCAAGGGTTGAGGAGCCTGTGGCCTTCTAAATGTTGTTGGATGCCAACAGCTATCAGTCCCAACCACCTTTCCCCGCCAAAAGCCGGGCTTGAAGGCTGTGATCAAGCCTTGCTTGGATCAGCTGGGATCCTCCTTTGCAGCATGGCTTAAACTTAAGCTGCACAGCAAAGGAAGCGAGTTTCCTGATGTCCAGTTGGGGAGCTAAGGACCTGGTCTGCCAGGCTAAACAACATTTCACACCCAATATAAATGCACATGCATGACCACCTAAGGCATCATGCAGTGCACAGACTGCTATTTCACACCCTGCAGGTGCTGAGGTCTAATTTGAACTGTTGATGACATATTGTAGAACAATTATTTTCCTGCTACTATATCTTTAAGTGGAAGAGAAGTCAATCACTTACCTTCTATTAAATTAGTATTGGGCCACCTGTTGCAGAGCAGAATCATATAATTGTACATAACTACCACCACCCTAATCCTGCTAAATATAAATCTTAGTAGGTGGTTCAGCAAGGATTACATCAGATTTTGCTAAACTCGCCCCTTTTTTTATTTCCAGGGATTTGATGGGGTGGTGCAGAGTGAATGTTTCCAGGCCAGAAATGTATGAGGTGCCTTTCTTGTTTCTTATGCTGCTGCTTGTTTGTTTTTCATAGGCTACAGAATCTTGGCCGTAGAGCTGTTTTCCACTGACTTGAACCCCGTGGTGCAGGAATTTTACCGTAAGTGTGGCAAGGCAAAGAAACATTGGAAGCTACTTTTTGCGGTCAATACTTTAGTTCCATATAGCTTAATATTGTCTACACTGAATGACAGAGACTGTTCCCATCTCTGAAAGAAAGTCGAAACACGGCTTAGCACGAACGTGGGGGCTCCTGGAGAGGAGATAGTGGCCGCTTTGCTCCCCTTTTGGTCCTGCTGCTGCTGTGAGCCAAGCCATGGCTTGGCTTAGTGTGTAGGCCGAAACCAGATTCATGGTTCGTCTTGTTCCCAATAAACCACAAGCTGCAACCAAAGTTTGTTCTGGGTTGGGGCCAAATCACGAGTCTGGGTTCGGATGGCAGCCTAAGCCAAAGCAATGCTTAGCTCACAGCAGTGCAACAGAAGCAGTATTGGAAGAAGGCTGAAGTTACTGTGATCTACTCTCCAGGAGTCCATGCTTCTGCACCAAGTCATGCCTTGGCTTGTGTGTAAACTGAACCAGAAGTCTTCCTCACCCCTGCCCCGATATGCCAGAGCTTGAACCTGGGACTTTTTGTATGCAAAACATGTGTTCTGTCACTGAGTTATGACCCTTCCGAAGAACTGGATGGTGAGGAAAACCAGTCTTCACCCGGATGTTAACCAGGCCTGATCCTGCTTTGCTTCAGTGCCAAACGTTGTCAGGTGCCATCAAGCTACTCATTGGGACAGGAGCAGCCAATGTGGTGCCCTCCAGATGGACTTCAACCTCCCATCAGCCTCAGCCAGAATTGCCCATGGTCAGGAATAATTGGATCTGTAGACCAGCACCATCTAGAAGGCACCATACTGGCCAACCCCACCAGTGCTTGCAGGAACCAAAAAGTTCCAAATTGCAACTTCATCAGGGCTCCTATGCCTTTAATGGGCAATACATAAATGTTAAAATAAAATGAGAGTTCCACCCCCCCCTGCACACTTTCTCCCAAACCCCAACCCTCTGATCCTTTTAAGAGACACCCCCTCTGTCACCTCACACCCAGCATGTCCAGCCAGTTGCAAGAAATTGTTGGCATGAACTAGACTACTGTTTTTGTATTTTCTCCCAGTAGTTGCTATCTGTGTTGGCTGCTCACTTACTGGCTCGGGTCCACAATCTCCCGTCCAGCAGCTTCTGAGTTTCAGCAGATTTTTCTCCACTTGGGAGGCAGATGGAAGGCAAGGTTCTTGGCTTCAACCGGCGAGGCTTTTCCCTGGAAGGCTACGTAAATGACAAGATGTTCCTTCTTAATCTGTGCTTGTGTGTGTTCCTGCTGCAGGTGCTGAGCTTTCCTGCATCATCACTTCCACCAAGACAGTCAATCCTAGGATTGAATGGAAGAAAATTGCGGGCAAGGACACAAGCTACGTGTATTTTGATCACAAGATGCAGGGTAGGAAATGTTTGCAGCAATTTTCTTCTTGAGGTTTCATTTGAACCCCGAGCAACTTTCTGTTCAAAGTTTCTAAAAGCAGATGGGTGCCTAGAACTTCTTGCCATTTCCACTTAAGGCTTTGTGAGCTATGAGGGCTAACTAAGATTTCCAGGGGGCCGGATGTATCAGGGGACACCTTCCACCCTTCTTCCTTGCCTTTCTGTAGGAGACTGGGTGGACCGTGCAGAGCTCCATGGGAGGACATCACTGATCATCCACAATGTGACCCGGGCAGATAAAGGCATCTACCGGTGCGAGGTTGCGGCTCCTGAAGACACACATATTGGAGCTGAGATCAACATCAACCTGACAGTTCATGGTATAAGCCTAGATATCCTCACATTGTGCACATACACTGGGATTGGATGCCTTTTGTTCAAATCACTTGGTGCTAGGGATGGCGTCGTTCCATCCTGTTTCATTCCCGCTGGTGCTCAGTCATAGACCTGCACATCCCGTTATGTGCAGATTTTTCAAAAGGCACAAAAAGCCTGCATTTAATTGTACACATTTTGTGAGCAATTTCCCCATAAACTACGGCTTTTCCCGTGCTTTTCAATGCATTTCCCCTTAAGATGTGCAGCTTTTTTAAAAATGTAAAATATATTAGCTATACAGTAAATTCTTTGGAGAAGGAGAAATATATGAGTACATGAAAGTACCTTTTACCAGTCTCTCTAACTCACTGCTGTCTACTTTAAGCAGAAAAGTCTTCCCAGTCTCAAGGGGAGGTTTCTCCCAGCCCTGTCAGAATCCTCTTAACCCGAAGTCCCAGGAGCTCAGCTGCAGAACTTCTGCTCTGCTGCTTTGTGATAAGGGCTGATGGATGCCAAATGGACAGTGAGACAGCAGTTGATGCCTGGCAAGCTTGCTATGTTGGTCCCCTATTCAGCCTTGATGTCTGCCTAGCTTCTGAGACCAGGAGCAGGGAGCCATTATTGTTGTTATTATTTAAAGCAGCTTGATCTTATAATGTGCTAAAAATCAACCAATCACCAATTTCCCAATCCTCTCAGATCATGCTTCTTGAGAGCCAGCTTGGTGTGATCTGTGGGGCTAATTACAGCGCAGAGTGAGGCCTGCAGCTGTGGCCTGTCTCTGCTTTGCTCTGTTGCTGCCCTGCTCTCTGGCTCACGAGACTGGAGGGCAAAACCACACCCAAGCATTGTGCATGTTTTTTGCAGTTGCATTGGAGTGGCGCTGCTTTGTGTTTATTTTGTAACCGAGTTGGAGTGGTTTAGCTTCTACTCTATTCAGCATGAAGGGATGAATGAAACACATGTTGGGTGGGATGTGAATAGTGGCAAATGATTAACCAGTCTGACTTACCTAGTGGGCATCTCTTTCCCCAACAGTGAAACCAGTGGCCCCAAAGTGCCGAGTGCCCCAGTCAGTGCCCGTGGGTAAATCTGCTACTCTCCACTGCCAGGAAAAGGAAGGCTTCCCCGAACCAACTTACAAATGGTACCGTAATGGTGAAACTTTGCCTCTTGACTCCAAAGCCAGCTCCAAATTCCAGAATTCCTCCTTCACTGTGAACACAAAAACGGGCACATTGGTAAGTCTCACGCGGCAGGCAGGCAGAGGAAGGGTGGATTGTCCTATCTTTTGGGCATTGTGTTGGAGTGGATCAGGGTTAGCCAATGTTGGTGCCCTCCAGATGTTGTGAAACAAAGGTCCTGTCGGTCCTATCAAGCACGGTTAGTGGCCAAGGATTATGGGAGTTGTAGTTCAGCAACATCTGAAGGGGCACAGTTTAGCCACCCCTGAATTGGATGCTCCTCTGTTCACCCCTAACTATAATGCTATTAGCCTGTTCAGACATTCACTGAAATGGAAATTTTCAATGAAGAGTGGGGACATATGGGCTCCCCCTGGACTTAACTGTCCAGGGGTCCTTTTCCTTTACCTTTACCTATGATGCTCACAATGTCACAAGTAATGTGGCTGATGTGCATAAATGTGTACCCAGACATACCTGATTTGCACGATCATTTTTTTTTCTTGGAAAAGGTCTCCAAGCAACACACACACACAAAATACCATAAGGGAGGGGGGGTTGTACAATACATCATCAATATATTGCCTAATGTTAACATTTATGAAAGAACACACCCGCCATACAAACTACGCTCAGATAATAAACAAATAATGCTCTGACCCACTAATTAGCAGATAAACAACAATTTCATTCCCCTTTTAACCTCCTGCTCCACCTAAAAGGCTGGTTTCAGGCCAGCTATTGCAAATCACCTGTGGGTGGGTCCAGCGTCCTCCTCTAGGGATACTCCCAAGATCTCTCCACGCCCTTCAGAGGAAAGCTGTAGCAAAGCAAAGCAGGAAGATGGTAGCAACTCTTTTTCCTGCTTTGCAGTTGGTCTGGCTTAAGTTTTTGCCTGATTAAGGATGTCTGTGCTGGGTATGTGCACCTGCTTTCTCATATAAGGGATGGGAAGTTTGTACATTTATGACTGATGGTTCACGGTTGATGATATTTGAAAAAAAACCAGTCTGCTTCTCTATGCCTAGTGACAGAAACTTGAGGCCAAGCGGGGTTGTTGTTTTAACCAACCACCTGGCCTTGAACACTTAGATCTTTCCCCACAATGTTAAAAAAAAATCACAAAAAATTGGGCAGGCAGCCATTTTAATAGCGCCCCTTCATGCATTTTAGAGGCACCTCAGTTTGTTCTATAAATCCAAAATATCTTTTAAGCAGGCGCTTTATTGCACAACGTATCATCTGAGTGTGCAAGGGAGCACAGAAGTTTCAAATCCAGAGGCAAATTAGTATCATTAATCAGAAATATGCTTATTCTTAAGAAGCCAGCTCGTTTCAAGCACAAATCCTAAAATATATTATTTCTTGGTGGCTGCAAATTCATTTCTGGCTGAATGATGGTATATGGTGTTGCCGCCCACCTTTTGGGGATGGTAGTTAAGAACTTTAGAAATAGCACAAATTGCTAGATTAACAGATGCTGGGGGGCGGGAGGAGAGATTATTTCTGTAGAGTTTTTCCTTTTTCCAGAAATCGTTACCTTTTTAATGCGTACCAGAACGCATATTATAATGCTGCAAGACTGGGTGCTGTTATATTTTATGTAGAATACTCATTCAGAAATTAAAAAGAAAAGAAAATCTGTTTCTAAAAGAAAGCTCTTTGTACTAATGGCTTATTCTTATGGTTTAGGTCAGCCTTTCACAGACTGGTACCCTCCAGATGTTGTTGCACTCTACCCAGCCCGGCCAAAGAACCATATAGGCACTCAAGTTGCTGCTTTAATGGCTGTCACTCAGAGCAGTGTTTCACTTTTGGAGTAGGGTCGTATCTCAGTGGTAGAGCATCTGTTTTGCATGCAGGATGCACCAGGTTCAAGTCCCGGCATCTCCAGGTAGCCCTGTCTGAAACACTGGAGAGATGCTGCCGGTCAGTGTAGACAATACAGAGCTTCGTGGACTAGGGGCATGAATCAGTATAAGGCAACTTCCTGTGTTCCTAGTGGGAGCTGGTGATGCCAAGCTGGCCAAACCTCAGGAATAATGGCTGATATACATCACACTTGGGGTCTGGAGGGAACTGACAGGGCATTGCCTCGCTGGCTCATAGTGAACTTTTATCTAGTCCAGTATTCTCCTTCAACAATGAGGACTCCCTGCGCCAGCAGACGCTTTGTGAAAGCTCACAAACAGGATGGCAAAGACCAGCTATCCTCCTCTGTTATTTGTCCCCAGCATCCTGGTATTTGTAGGTAGACTGCCTCTGAGCATGGAGGATCTGTTAGGCTATCATAGTAGCTAAACGATAGTCCATCCCTCCACTAGTTTGGCCAGTCCTTTTATTTGTAAGCCATCTATGATCAACCTATTACCTCATTTTGTGGCAGCAACTCCCATAAGTTAATTGTGCATCACAAATAAAGGGGAGAAAGGCTTCCTTAGTGCCTGCCTGTTTCATTGGGTTACTGTTGTGTTCCAGGCACCAACAAGAGAGGAAAAAATGCCCTCCCCGCTGGCATTCATTTTCTCCATTTTACTAATTGATGCTATAACCCCACTAGCATTTGTAGCGGAGCACCTTTTTCCCAACGTTGCACACGAAGAGAGCGAAGGAGCTGCCAGCCTCTCTTTGATCTTTCCCTCCTTAAAATGTTCAGTAGTTCTTCCAAGTGCTAAATATAGGTACAAAACGTAGGAGACACTTCTGTCCCTTCAGCAGGCACTCACGATGTCCTCTGCCAGCCTCAATTTACACTTTGGCAAGAGAGGGCTTCCTCAGCAGTTTTCTGCCAGGGGAGAACCAGTTGCTGGTTCGTTCCTGGACCACTGGCCTAGCACAGCATGGGGAATGCTTCTATTATTCATATCAAGTAGAGGCAGTCGAAGTGCCAGGTCATTTCTGGGGCTCCCTGCATTCCATGGACCTAGCAGGCTGGGGGAATGTTCTGCATTCCCTGCAGATCGGCTTTTTATGCTCTCGCTCTCAGCCCCATCAATTTTTATAATGGTGAACTTGAGTGGCCACTGAGAAACAGGAGGGGGGCATCACCAGCAAGGCTCTGTGGAACCCAGAGGTTTCCAGAAATACAAAAACTGGGGAAAGCATCTGACTGATGACTAAGCATGGTCAGTAGCCCTGGAATGTCAGTAGCCTGTCAATTGGAAAAGAAAACCAGGTGTTGGACATGGAATGGAGTGCCTTGGAAAGGGGGTACAACTCAATGTCTGGATCCCTGAAAATGAATGCTCCCATTAGGAGGAAGGGTACACACTGCCACATTTCGTTTCAGGCCGCGCTTGTAGCTTCTAATTCTCTAGGTAGAGTTCAGAGCCAGTTTACACATTCAGAGGGGGAAAGGCATGTGGTGCAGACATCTGGGACCATGCCATTTTAGAATGCAGATTGGGGGCATATTATAGGTATTACTCTGTCATCCATAGGCATGCATGGTGCTTTACAGAATACAAGAGGGCAGCCCCTCCTGGTATATAATTCAGTGCAGTGGGGAGATGAGAGGAAGGAAATGGAGGCAAAGGAAATGGGAGGGGTATGCATTTATTTCACGCTCCTCATGTAGAAAATGTACCTGTATGCAGAAAGCATGCTAGGCCTGACTCTCTTTTAAGCGCTGCTTTTTCTACATGCAGGGAGTTTTTTTGATGGAAGGAGCCTTCAAATATGTGACCTCCCCCCTCCAACCACCCCCACCCCATTCTGAAAGGGTCCAGTCTCATAGGATGTACTGTACAAGAAACACACTGAGTGCTTGGGGAAAGCTTTCATAAATACCACCTATTACTGGGAATCACAACTTGTATTTGTGCAGGTCTTCAGCGAAGTGCAAAAAGGAGACACGGGCCGTTACACCTGTAGAGCGACAAATGCCGTGGGTGATGCCTGGTGCGAGGAGATGGAGATGGAAGTCTGTGAGTCTAGGAAGTGGGGCAGGGGTTTTTTTTTGCTGATGTTCAGGATGCAGTCTTTCCCCCACAAACAGGGAGGGGCTGGATGTTCATGGCTGTCTTTTCTCCTCCAGATGACCTTAACATTGCTGGAATTGTTGGAGGAGTCATGGTGGTCCTGGCTGTCCTCTTGCTGACTACGGTGGGAATCTGCTGCGCATACAGGAAGGGATTATTTGTGAACAACAAACAAAATGGAAATAGGTAAGCCTAAGCAACTGATTCCTCATCTCACTGCTTTCCCCCCAGGTGATTTTCTCTCAGCAGAGGGAGCGAAAGACCATGTGATTAAAGCCAATCTGCATGCACACATGGGACTGGGTTGCATGTAAGGCCAACTGCTTTAAAGAGCAAATGCCTCAAATCTGGTGCAATGAACTGAGCGCTCATTACACAAGGTAAAAGAATTCTAACAAAGGGGCACTCCCAACGGCTGCAGGACAGTCAGCTCACATAGGCAGCTGCCTTCTGACAGAAGCACAAGCAATGGCCTACTCTCCCTACTTTGAATGGAGAGAAACATTAAAGGAAACAGTCCTTGGCAATATTGCTACAGTGGAACCTCTGGTTGTGAGCAGGATCTGTTCCGGAGGCCCGTTTACAACATGAAAAGAGTGCAACCCCCAGCGGCGTGTCTGCGCACATGCGGGTTGCGATTCACCGCTTCTGCGCATGCATGTGACGTCATCTTGTGTTTCTGCGCATGCATGAGCGGCAAAACCCGGAGGTAAGTGTGTTCTTCGGCATGCAGGAAGTCTCAGGTCCAGTTCAAAGAATCTCTCGTTTAAAAGGATCTGTTTGCCAGCTGATGGGAAAGGTCTGTTTCTACTTGAGAACCCTGGGGAGACACTGCCAGCCAGAGCTGGCAATACTAGGTTAGGTGGACAAGTTGTCTGACCTGTGATGAAGCATCTCCCTGTGAAGACAGTGCCAGCCTTGTTCTTTGGGTGGGTGTTCACGTTCCTTCTTCAAAAGAAATGGGGGTGATGGTGATTTTCGAAGCTGGGGGATAAGCTCTGACTGTAGCAGATTTGCCCATCCTGAGAGAACCAGGGCTTCTGGAATGCTGCAGGTCAGGATGTGGGGATCACACAAGTGAAATAAGGCAGGATGGAGATGCAGGGCCCATTCTCAACAGGGCCCCTGTGCCCTTTAATCTATGCCTGTGCAGTTTTGCACCATGGCTTGTGAACACAGGAGTTTTAACTTACTGGCACTGGGCAGAAACCTTGTGCTCAGACGCCTGACTTCATTTCTGTCATCTGGTGCTCAGCTTTCCCGTTACTGCATCTGCTGGGTGACGTGAATTGAGGCAACTTTCCTGCGACCAGCTGCAGTAGCGAGTGAGCCCAAAGGGAGCAGATGGCTTAAAATTAGTCACAACAGGAAATGACACCCGAGGAAAAGGAAGACCCTGGGGCAGTGACCAGAGAAAGATAACGTTGTTCCCATCTTAATTTGTTAAAACTGACTCAGGCTTCCAAGCTGCCGGGGCTTAAGAGTTGGAGATCACCCTTGCTCTTAGAGCAGCCGTTGAAGTGCTCCAGCTTGGGTATATCTTCTGTTCGATGTTTCTGTTTAATCACAGAGCATATACATAACACAAAGAGCAGGAAGTGTGTGTTATTTGGTTTTATATAATCAATACTAAGACAGAAACAAACTCTTCTAAACTCTCGAAAAAGTTGCTTTCCCCAGCTGTTCTCCCATGATGCAGCTGTTCAAAGGTGCAGGTCTGCTGAGCGTGAGGTACAAATGAGCCCACTGTGCAGAGCACACAGCTCAGCAGAGCTGTTCTTGGGTCAGGGAGCATTTTCTCCTAGCCAAATGCCAAGCTACCAAACCACCAAGTTCTGCCTGAAAGGCGGGTTAGTGCCCACAGCTTTCTTTCTCCTTCCCGTCACTCCCAACTTGACTCCTGTCGGCATTTTGTCTTGCCTTCTCCTTGGACTCCTTTAGTATTGCTCCAAATGGGCATTTTCAGAATTCATGTCTGCAGTGGAAAGAAACTTTGGCCCTTTCGATTTGCCATCATGGGGAAACCTTTTTGGACCTCCTGGCTTGTAAGAGTTCAAGCCACAGCTACAGAGCACGGTGCTTCCTTTCTGAGCCCCAAACCAGCCTATGCATTTTACCCTGCGGGTTTGTAATGTTCCCTGCAATCTCTTCTAAATAAATACATAGGTAAAATCATGTGAGGGAGCACACACACGGTCCTCCCAGCAGCAGATGCTTGAAAACCAGTGATCTAAGAGCCTTCTTTCCGCACCGCAAGTAAATTGTTTATTCCTTGTTTCCAGCTACAAGACTCCAGCGAAGCCAGACGGCGTGAACTACATCCGCACAGATGAAGAGGTAAGAAGGTCCACCGGGGCCCAAAGTCAATAGATAAATTTCAAATAGGTTAGATCTCAGGGCGATGCATTCACTGCGGCGTTTGAGATGAGCCAGGGGAGGCAGCTCCAAATGGTAGATAGACGTTGGTGCTGACTTTGGACGTTGAAGCTTCCTGATTCAATGCTGCTTTTATATATATTTAAAAGGCACCCTCTCCCATAATGCTCATTTAATAATTAGGGCAGAGTTCCAGGGCTTTGTGCCCTCTGGATAAACAAATTCTATGTTTCCATGAATTCAACTGCTGGACTGGGAAAAGGTGGATTCTGTGACCTGTATAAATTAAGAAAAATTGGCCTGATTTGCATATTTGTTTCTTATTTATAAATTATGTGTTTCACTGAACGCTGCCCAGTTTTGCATGAAGTTTTCAGCCTTTGCTAGTAGTGGGTGAGAGAAGGCAATGAGCTGCTTTCCTCCAGAGTTATATAGATTAAATAATTATATCCCGAGTTATTTTGTTTGCACAAGGTGTAAAGGTTCATTGCGTGCAACTTTGGGCTTTTTAAGTGCAGAATAGATGTGAATCCGGGCTTCCCTTCAAAGTGGAATTATTTAGCTTCACAAGGCAGAACAAAGCACCTTGAAAGTTAAATGGAGGAAGCCAGGTCCCTGCCCCAAGCAGCTTGCAATTTAAATCTCAATGGTAGGGGAGCCAACAAAAGAAAGGGAGGAATGTGAGCGAGTGCCGTTAACAAGCACCCTTCCTGCCCATGCGCAGCTTGATCTGGTTGCCACTTTCCCATCTGTCTGACCTTCTCAGGCAGGTGAGAAAAACAAAATATCTACCCTGCAGCAGAAACACACAGGTGGCTGCTTTAAGGAGCCCTGGAGTCATTCAGAACCACAAGCTAAAAGGTGAGCTGCAGCCGGCTTCGTATGACTCCACCTATAGGAAGAGGCCAGGGAAGTCTCAGGAGATTGTGCTGGTTGGAGCACTACATGTGGCAGGTGTGAGTGGGAGGCCAAGGAGGAGGAAGAACAGAGTGCTGCTTTCTTGACTCCTTTGCCTCCATTCTGAAGCCACAGGGACCAAAGGGATGTGTGGAAAACCCAGAACCCCTCATGTCTTAAGTGTAGGATACAAAAAATGGCCTATAATGACTCCGTTTCATAGAATGACTTTGCTTTAATTTAGGCTGGGGCAAGTAGTTGCAGAAGGTGTACCCTATAGAACTTCTATACCCCCCCACCTGAAAAACTTTGTTTCTCCATTCCAGGGTGATTTCAGGCACAAGTCCTCATTTGTGATATGAAATGGCAGAAGAAATCTGGATTTTGCTCATCAGCAAGAATGGAATATGGATAGAACCTCCTTCTGGAACTCTTTATGAAAGAGCAGATAACAAATGGCGTGTGCATGGATGCGCTTTAGAGGGAAACTGAACAAATCACCCATGCACACACACTCACACACGTGTGCATACCTGATTTTTATTTTTTTGGCCAAAGTCAAGCGATGATTTCTTTCTTTCTTTTTAAAAATAACCAAACCAATCTCTTATTCCCTGGAAAGTGCCATGTAGATCAGCACAGTCCAGACCCTGTGGACAAGGAAAGGACCTTTGGCAGGAGAAATAACGATTCCCTAAAAGTATCCGTGGGACCACGTTCCTCCATCATTCCTCCATGCCATTGGAGGCTGTGGAGCTGCCTCCTGCCAGCGTTTTACAGACTGCCATGTTACCAGCACTTAAAAGGGGAAATCTTAGAAATGGGCTTACACTACTTCCTTTTCCATTTCTTCTCTCTCTCTTTTTTAATTCACAGAAGTGTTAACAATGGCAGTAGAACGAAATTCTGCCTAGAGAGATCAGAAAGGCCCTACTGGCCAGCTAAGCATCTGGTGACCTGATGCTTTGAGTTGGGATCCTGCGCTCTTGCAGCAGCTGCGTTGAAAAGCACAGAAGCCGTGTGTGCTTTCGTTTTCCTAAAGCGCAAATAACGGAAACAGCAGACACTTCCAGAGCCCACCAGAACCTACGTTGCTGCCAGCCAATTGCTGTAATTCTTGCCAACGGTGTCCGCTTATTAAAATGCACACAAGGCACCAATCAACACATGGAGATGGCAGGAATTCCAGGATGGTGCCATAATAATAATAATAATAATAATAGGATGCAGTTCCCATGACAACACACACTGCACAAATAGGATGCCATGAGCCTTCTGCCATCAAAGCATCCTAGGGCTTAGGAGGCTACCATAGTCTTTATTGATGTCTTTTGTGCACCATTCCCTTTCACAAAAGTACTCTAGGCGTGGGGGCGGCATGGTGTGGCACCCTCTCACGAGTCTAGATATATACAAGCTGCATTCCTTGCTGAGGCTTATATGCTCTTGACACTCTGCTGTGATTTTCTTCTGAGTCAGTTGCAATCCTCCATTATGTCTAGGAACAGGCAGTGAGGAAGTAAGTGGGACAGCCATTCCCTTCTCCCCTCTGAGTGTTCGTTAAGGTATGACAAGGTATTTCGTTGTCGTAACTTTATGCTGGCGGAGAAGGCAGATTAAGAGGGTGGGATTTGGTCTAAGATAGCCATTCCTCTGATCCTACACCGTCTCTGGCTCATGCCTCCCCACCTTGTAGTTGACAGTTGTCATGCCATCACCACACTTCACTGTAACAGCTTAATTTGGGCTTAGGTGATGGACATCAGATTGTAGTTCTGGCAGTTAACCTCTGTATCAGCAATGACAGAACTAAGTGAATGATTCTCACATTGAAAAATAGCATGCCGTCAGGAAGGTTAGGCGAAAATCCTTCTTGTTGACATTCTAGTTTTCTCTGTGCGGGGTGTTTTATTCTGTATGGTGGAGCATCTGGTCATTTGAGCCACCCCTACCTATATTAGGAGGTGGTACGGCGCACACATAGGTGAACCACCTCGCCTTGGAGTTATCCAGGTGTTAAGGGTTTTCTTGGTGATGCTGCCTTCAGCCAGCCAGTGTAACTTGTGGATTCAGTTATCACGTTGTTAGAAAGGCTGGGATTTGGAGGGTGGTGTTGGCAAAAAATATATACATTTCTGTGTTTGTGTGAATCTGCTTTAACTGCTTGGGAGGATTCTTTGGTCATTCCATCTTTTTTATTATTCAGTAGTCTGATCAGATGGTGCATGGTCAGCTCAGCCTTGTCAGTTTCCAGTGCCACAAGTTGGTTGTGTCATCCTGCTCCTCCACTGCCACCCCCAGTTTGGCATCTCCAAATTGAGGTTTTGCCCACAGCCAAATTCCCAAGAAACCCACATGAAGCAGGATAGAGTGGGACAGAGAACCTTTGCCGAATTTCCCATTTAATGTCTCCGCAATGTTTCAGCCATTTTCAGGCCAGCATGAGAACATTTCTTCCTCATTTTACATCAAAACGCCCCCTGTGCGCATACAGCACCTAATCCCGCTAATCTGCATTAAGCAATCTTGCCTGTTGTACACCCCTTTCCATGCCAATCAAAGCATACAGGTGCTTCCCTGGACAGGTAAGCTCAAAAGCCAAACCTTCTGTGCAGCAGGGCTGAAATTCCAACTTGGTACCAAGACTGAGGGCAAAGCTTTTCTACCGTTCCTCCTTTTGTAGAATTCCGCATTCTAAAGTTTTTGCAAAGATATATTTTGATTACTTTAAAAAAAAAGTGGTTAATGTTTCTATTTAAAATGTAAATAGGTTGGTAGGCCAAACAGTGTTTAAGTAATAATGTAGCTTTTTTGAAAAAAGGCTTCTTAGGTTTTGTTTAATGACAGGTGGGAGATCCTGTGCTGATTCAAACCATATCAGTATTGTTAACAGAGCACAGAAAACTGTAGAAGACAAGGAAAGTGGGCAGCTTGTTCTCTTCCTGTTTCCCTTTATTTGGGGTTGGGGGTGGTTGGGGAATAAGACATATTGTAATCTGCAGGAAGAATTGCTTTTATCTCTCAGTATTTCTGCTCTTCCTGCAGCAACAAAATGGACCAGGATGGAAGGAACTGTACAATTAGTTGCAGGAAGGGAAGTGTTTTATCAGATGGCAGCCTTTTGATGCGTCACGCTGAATGGACAGGTTTGTGGTAGAACGTGGCATTAGAAGGAAAAGCCCCAAATGTGGGCAAGACCTTTGGCACACCCAGGGCAGCTCTAACCCTTTGGATGTTCCCTTAATCCTGGACACACGTAAAAGCAAAAGAAGAGGAAGAGTTGCCAAATGAATCTGTTAAGTTTTAAGAAGGCTAAAGCCGCCTCTTGGTCTCATGTGATTCATTCAGTTTCAACTCGAAAAAACTTGGATCACAAATTAGAAAAGGAGGTTGGTTGAGAAAGTACACAGCCCCCCCCCCTCTTTTTAGCAGTAATGCTGGGGGCTGCCAACACATCTAGCTATAAGCTGATAATTCCGAGTTTCTTGCCATGTTTTATTCTGCAGTCTGGAAGGGTGCTGTGGGGCCAGTCATTGTTCTGCAAGAACAATTTCCTGCCGTGGGGTGGGGGTGGGGAAGAGGGGTAAGCGTGTGTTTCTTCTTTTTAAAAAAAGCATAGCATACTTTTGCAGCAACGGTGTTTTTCAACTACCAATTTTATGGTCTTAACTTTGGATGCAGACAGTATTTTATATTATTATTGCATTTTTTGATTTTTTTGGACTGTTTTGTGTTTCCTTTGTTCATGGTCTGTATTAATCTGCCTTGGAATATCCGAAACGGCGAGTGGATTTTTCTTTTCTTTTCTCTTAGGGTGTGTGTGTGTTTAAAGAGAGTTTGGAGATGTCATTGATGTGTTTCGTTTCTTTGCAGGGGCCCAGATCCCTCCCCTCTCTTTTCAAGCTAAGGTGGCAACAATAAAGGGGAAGCTGTACCAGGGCATTTCACTGCCGCTATCTTGTTTTGATTTAACCATAGCTACCTCTAAGAGGCATTCAACCAAAGCATAATTTTCTTCCACTGCCGAAATGCTTCCCCCCTCTAAACCTCAGTGATAGAATAGGGTTGCCTTCAGAATCAAAACAGCTCTCCTTTCCACTTTTGTTTGTTCATTGTGCTGCTTGGCAGAGAGCAGAGCAAAGGCTTGCAGTATTATAATTTATTAGAAGGAATTGAAATGAAGGGCTAGCAGCACCACCCACCTTTGAGATATGTCTGCACGACACAAGCCCATCTGGGATTAGCAGTCATGATTTGCAGGCTGGGAAAATGGTAGTTCCGCAAGAGGGATAAGGTCTTAGCACAGGGATGGGGAGCCAGTCGGGTCCTCCTGATTCTGTTGGATTCTAGCTCCTTTTTGCTCCAGCCAACATGGCAAACAGTCAGGGATGATGGGATTTGGAGTCCCAACAGCATTTGGAGGGCTACAGTTTCTCTCCAGCCCCAAGCAGAAATATAGTCCATCCCCTTTGCAAAGCTGCCACTGTAGGATATTGGGTAGCTGGTGCCTAGGTATAAGGGGAACGTGGAGGTTTGGTTCTCAGTAGGCTTGGGAGCAGGGAGAGGACTCTCTGTTAAACAGCAAGTTGGGGATTCAGTGTGTGCTATCAGGGCACCTGGCTAAGGCTGAATTGGTCTTGGGTTCAGTTCTTTTAGTGCCGCCACTTTGCACACAAAGTTGCAGAATTTTGGATGGTGCAGTTTTAAGAATGCAGTTGGAGAAACCATTTTCGAATGGTCCTCTGTGGCTTAAAAAAAACAAGCCACCACCAGTACAGATAATGAAGTCTCACCTAAGGAGGAAAACAATGCAGTTTGGTATACGCAGTTAACTTTCCACTTAGGAAAGTGGTTTTTCCCTTTTAAATAAATAAATGAATGGATTTTCCACTTATACTCTGAAATGCTACTGTCCATCCTACCACCTCTCAGGACCATACTGTCCCATTCTGCAGCAGGTAACTATCCAGCCCCATATCATGCAAAAGGAGGGGGTAGAGTGGGGGAGCATACCACTTCAACCTGCAGGTGGTGAGGGGGTCATTTTTTGAATGCTCTACTCCACACCGAGCATGCAATAATTTAGCACTTAAGGAAGAAACGATTCATACGATCATTTCCTCGAGATGCTTCCTTTATAAGCATGCACTGTGTTGTAGATGGAAGACTGTTTAAAAATGTGACCCTGCTAGCTGCAGTCTAAAGTGGTACAAGCCTGCCTTTTTACCACCGTAATCTGCTCTTATACAGGAGAGTTGGCTGTGGTTGTTGCCTTCAATGAAGTGTTCTTCCAAAAGGTGAAAAGGGAGAAAGACCTAGATAGGAGGGACTGATTATTCATCTCCTTTTTATTTATACCATGGGAGTTTCTTAGATTGAAGTCATATCAGTTGATCCAGTTTTGTCACATAGATGGGTGCTTGAAAGGCTGATTCCTCATTTTACTTGGATACTCCACCCCCGAAGAACATGACTATTCTGGGTTCAGAAATGTACCAGTGGCATCTCTTCCCAGGTCAGGGGTGTCCGCCCTTGAAATAGCTTCACAGAATTCATTGTAAATATTTGACATGTTTGTACTAATGTGTTGCATTTAACTTTGCCAAGAATGTTTTACATAAATATAAAAAGAAAAGGTGTGTGTAGTAGTCTTTTGTTGTGGTTTGGGAAGTGAGGAGGGATGAGTTCTCTGCAAATAAAGGGTGGTGGACACATAGAGGTGCTTTTGGAGTGGTGGGAGATGGTTTGCTGCTGAAGCCACCCAGGGGTTGTGTGAACTTGTTCAGCAGGTTCCTGTGTAGAATTATTACCTAGCATTTGGGTGAAATCTGTACGAGACAAATGCTAAAGGAGTCTCACTAGGTTACTGAAACCAACTTAGCATAGCAACTCTCCCAGAAGGACAACTGACCTTTCTTTGTGACAATGTTCCTTTGGGGAGGAGGCTAACTTCACTGGACTGCAGCAATGATGGATTGCTTGTACGTATGAAGTCAGCACCACAGACACAGCTTTGGGCAGACAGCCCGAGAGCAGCTTGGCTGCAAAGACGGGGTTACATGATGAAACACAGGGTTATATATACTGTCGCTGTTTAAAACCTCAGTGCCACATGTCTTCTGTGGGTAGGACAGAGGTATATAAATGCTTTAAATAAACAAATGGACATTAAAAAAAAAAAGATGCCAGAAAGCACACCACAGTTGAACTAGCATTTGTGTGTTCAAGGGGTGGTCTGCATGGAACAATCTGCAGTCCATACAGATTCGAGTCAGATTTTTTTAAAAAAGGTTTGTGGCCCATAGTTCCGCCTTCTCTCTATCACCCAATAGCATTTCTCTATCTTCTCCATGCAGAGGGCCTACCACCTGCTTTTTCTTCCTCTTGCTTTGAACATAGCTGAACAAATCTTTATTATTAGCTTTGGCCTGCCAGGCCTTTGCCCTGCAACTGTTAGCTACTTGTGTATATTCTCCCTTTGTGATTTCCCCTTTCTTCCATTTCTGATACATAAATTAGCCTCTTAAGCAGTTATGGAATCTAGCTGCTATCACAACAGAAGGCTGAGGCAAAGCTGTCGCAGCAGGTGGAATGGAGGGCAGAGAAGCTCCTCCCACACCAAGAGGGTCCAAGTCATTAGCCTAATCCAACATATAAAGCAAGGCAGGGGCACAATGCACAGCTGGTAGCCTCCACTACTGAAGGAGCATTTCTGATGCTGGATGGGTGGTTAGTATAATTTCTCTGTGCTTTTCCCTAATTCACACAAGATCCAAAATGATTCCAGAATAAACTATGCAAAAGTTGCACAAAAATACACAGGTTAAATAATCCAGTTCCCCCTCTAAGCAGACAATTCCAAACAATTTCATACAGGCCAGCTTTTACCAATAGGTCCTTTATGCCAGGTTTCTTGAGCAGCTGACTGGCCCCTATGAGTTAGAGCCAATGCTGAACTAGACTAACCATTAGTCTAACCTTAAAAGACCCTTTTCTTCTTAGAAAGTCATGCAGTCAACCCATCTGGGAATTTAAACATAGTCCTGCCCTTTTACATTTGACCCTCATAACAGTCATGTTTTCAGACCCCTCTTTTATAAGAACTATTTCTAAGTAAAATGCTCATAACTTTGAGAGCCTCTTGATCGAGATCGTCTTCGGATATTACACTATTTACATATGCAGGAAACAAATGTATTCGAGAAGGCAGCAAGCGAAAGGCTCAAACAAGTTACACACACACACACAATCTACAGATAGGTTTTCAATCAAATCAAATACTTGAACATGTAAGCTTAGCTCTTATTTATTGTGCATACAATCATAACCAAGCCTAAGTTAAGAACCTGGCTGGAAGCCAAGAAATAATCTATTAAGATAAGAACAGGAAGGTTGTGTATACACAAAGTTATTCACATGCTGCGATTATTTGAATAAAGCTCTCTTACCAAGTTTCTGCTCCAGGAATGGCTTTGGCGCAAGTCTTCAAAGCCCTGTAGGTCAAATTTGGAAATGAGGCACCTAGTTTTGCTCAGATCCCAGAAGGCTGTGGCCCTTGGTCCTTTCTCCTTGCACCCTTTGCTGGCTAGGGCTCCTTGTTCTAAACAGAGGACAACACAGATTCTCCTGACTTCTTGACATTTGGACTTTCAAGAGGGGAGGAGGAGCTCAGCGGAGAAGGAGTGCTCATGCATAGAAACTTCCTGTGGCTCTTTGCCTTTTTTGTGGGGTGCATGGAGGGGAAGGATTCCGTAATAAGGGATGTCCAACTGCAGCATGGCACTGTTCACATGCATTCTTTCCATGGAAATAATTGCAAAGGCCTTCCCTGCAGTAGATGATCTGATCTGGACAAAGCATTTGTCCATGGAAGCCAAGTCTCTTTCCCATTTGACTAAGCACTGGTATTACTCAAAAGGTGCATGTCCAGAAAGTAAAATGAGATAAAAGCTGTGAAGGTATATGTTTGAAGAAAGATTTTTTGTGAGACAGTACATTTTGGTTCTTTGGCAGGAGCAACTCAGATGTGCAGCCCCACCAACCTGGATTCAACTGCCTCAATGACTTTTTAAAATTATTCCAGTACATGTATATACAAGCTCTCAAATATATACAGAGTGTGCCCCAACCAGTGCAGTGATGAATTACTAATATTAACAATATCAAAAAAGACATTTATCATACAGCAATTACAAAAGGAAGCCGTGTTCTTCAAATAGTCTCTTCAAGCCATTGCAGAGAGGACGTAAAACATGATCATGCTTCTTTACAAGCTGGGGCTATAGAAGGCAAGGGCCATCATTTGCTTGACAGCCTGGGAGTCTTGCGGCTGGACCTCCTCAGCCCTACACTTGAGGGGTTGCTTCTCCTCATTGGAGAGTTTATCTTCCACTGCTGAGGCTGCGGCAACCTACAAGTTAAGATGGAAAATAGTTTTGAAAAATAGGTTAAGTAAACTAGTGTTTAGAGCAGGGATGGGGAATCCGTGGCCCTCTGCATGTCATCAGACTCCTGCTCCCATTAACGCCAGCCTACATGGACAGAGGATGATGGGAGCTGTAGTTTAATTAACATCTCAAAGTACACAGGCTATCCATTCCTGGCTTAGTCATTCTGCACTATAACAGGAAACACAAGTTTAGAGTGCAGCCAAAATCTGCACAAAACGGGGGTCTCGCCAAACAATGAGGAATTTGCTTTTGTCGAATGAGGAAAGCAAGGATTGCATCCATTGTTGGTCCTACCCAGAGCAGACCAATTGAAATGAATGGGCATGACGAGTTCTATTCTAGAAAATCGCTTGAATGCTGCTCATGTAAACAAAATCCCTACTCGCTGAAAACTAGAATGAGAGAGAGAAGGCTAGCCTAGAATACTTCTTCCTAACTTACTATTTGACGGATAGAGAGGGTTTTGCTCTGAAAGATGGCATGTAGTAGTTACTTATTTCCAAGACTTTTGTGTACAGTTATTTTTAAAAAGAGAGTTATGGGAAGCACTCTGACATCTGTCCCCCAACTGCAGTTTACAGTGATATTTTCCACCAGCAAGCTTTGAAACAAAGGTCATTTGGGTGGCTTTCCGATGAACAGCACATTGACATCTTCTCTATTCAATAACCCTTTGCTGGCTGCACCACTAGGCACAGTGTTTCACCACCATTTTGCAAAAAGGGCAGTTACCGCTGGTTTCAAGTTATTCTTTCTGCCAGGGAGAAACAGCACTGGTGCCTGGGAATAAATTCTGTCTGATCTCCATTGCATGGAGCACAAGTGTTGGTTGGAGTGCAGAACTAGAACTGGGGGAGACCAGGATCGAATCCCCGCTCAAATGCAAAGTTCATTGGGTGACCTTGGGGCTGTTGCACTCACTCTATCAGACTAATACATAAAACGGCAGGAGGGTGTGTGTGTGAACTATGTGTGTCACCCTGAGCTCTTTGGAGGAAGAGTGGGACAAAAACATGCAGAACTACTGTTTGGCACAAGGTGATTTTGGGATTGCAGAGCTGCCCCAGCCAAGGCATCTATTATACTCACGGCGAATCTGGTAAAGGCAAGCAGATAATCTGACTTGGTGGCTCCTGGGCTCCTTGATCTCCTGCAAGTGGAATGGCAGAAATATTAATATGCCTCGGGTTTGTTTTTTTCTTTCTGTCTGTCTTTCGTTTCTTTCTATCTAGCCACAATAATGCACAGCAGCAACTTACCTGCATCTGAAGCTGGCGTTTGGGTCTGGTGGATATAACTGACTCCTGACCCAAAGGTCACGTTGTTAATAGTCTCTGGGGAAAAAACACCACAAAGTTTAGCACAAGCTCACCTAGACACTTAAGAACTGAAAGGAGTGTTGCGAGACGGGGGAGTGGCCAATACTAAACCCCTCCCTAGCAGCCAGACCTCCTCAGATTGCTATAACAAAGATGGGGGAATCAACCAGGTATGCAAACACCTAATTGCTCAGGGTAAGGGAAGGAAATAGTTTGAAATATGGAAAATTCACCTCTTCTCCTTTAACTTCCATTTTTCAGGCTCCTGATATGCCATTCACGGCTTCATGGAGAGTTGTGTGGGTAAGCAGACTAATAAAATGTTTGGGTAAGTCAGTAGGTAGGTTTTGGGGAGGAACCATATTCACATGTTTTGCCTGCACAATATCCCAGATTCAAGCCCTGGTTGATAGCCGCAAGAGACTCTGGAGAGATGCTGCCCATCTAAGTAGACCGTTCTGATTAGATGAATCAGTGGAATGTCTGCACACCAAACTACATGCAGAAGCAGCTCTTTAGTTTCCAGAGAACGCAGAAGCAGGTTCAGAATAGTGGCACACAACAGGAGAGAGAGGATGGAAGTCTTGTAGCTGCTCATACACGTAACACCAATCTATGGCTTGGCATTATGTCCTAAGGGACTAAGTATCCTGGCTCACAAATAAACCTATGGTTTGTTTAGCCTAACTATGACATGCTGTTCTGCCAAAAGTAAAAACACTTGTTTAACCATGGCTTGCTTGCATACTACACCCAAGGTACTCGCCAGCCCAAAGAGGCACAAGAGCAGCTTGGAAACAAGCCAAACTGTGGCTTGTTTGTTCAATTCATGATTTGTTGAAGAAACAGTGGGTTGGCATGCACAGTGAGTTTTTGTTCAGGTTCCGCATTTTTCTCTCTGTGTCTGTTGATTGTTTTTTGGACCATATAGTTTCATTCTCATTTTAGGACCGGGGGACCCAGAGCCAGTGGGGCGACGACAGCTCAATCCTGGCCATCTCAGCAATTAGTAATGTGACACACAGCTTGTGTCACTGCTAGGAAGCAAAGCTGGAATTTTAAGCCTTGGCCCACAATGGGATTAACAGTCCCCTCCCTCCCACTCTCCCCAGCATATGTTGCTTAAATGGAGCATCAATGCCAGCCCCTAGGCAGAAAGGAAGGCACGGTTTTCACGGCTGTGGCATCCCAAGACTTTACGCAAAGCTGACGTTGGGAAGTTAAGGACATCTGGTGTTAATGTTGAGTCTATCAACTCAGCCAAGTCGGGGAGAGGATGGCACAGAGGGTCAGATGTCTGCAGTCAGCTTGCTGTGAATATCACAGCACGGCTTTGAAAAAGAGTCACTCCTGGTCACCTAAGGTCTCAGGGCACGGTCTTTCCCTGGCCTGTTGCAGATCACTTTTAGACTGAAGATAGCAGCAGCTATCACAGAGCGTTGGAGCCCTTCCAAAATAAAGGCACAGGCTCCTGTTGGCTTCATGAGGATTTGGCTTCACAGAGTACTGCCTTTATTCTCCCCCCCCCCCAATTTTTTTTAATTTTTTTTTGGTACACATGCAAACGCGAATGCCCACCAGTTTAGGACAACTTGTAGCATCACACACAAACTTTATGACCCACTGCTTAAGGTAGTCAGGAAAGTGTTCATTCCACAATCCTGTGTATGTGAATAAAAAATTTGGGTCTCTGGGCACAGCATCCAGCATCCTGTGGTTCATCTTATTCTTTCAAAAGGTAAATTTCAAACCTTAAGTAAATGTGAAATCTTGCAAATCAGAATGGCGCCCATTAGCATTGCAAGTGGTCAGGGACATGACTTAGTGCCCTGCATGGCTCCTTCTTCTGTCATGATTAGGAAGATCAGGGTACAAAATACAGGTAATGCAAAAATAAATGTAAACTTACAGCTTCCTTTCCTTCCAGCCAAAACTTGCAGACTGACTGTCACTAGGGACAGGCAACCCACCAAATCGCCTGAACTACCCTTGCTGTCTCATCCACCCAGTATGATTTGGGAAGAAGGGGATTCAGGAAGAGCTGTTGTCTACATGTGAACACACATTTGTCAGCTAATATCCTTTAGGAATATGGAATACAATTTTGAAGTGGAGCCTGAAGCCAAAACACTGTGCTAGGGAAGGTACCAATGAGTGCAGGTCTAATGCTGGGTTGATCTACCAAGAAATGGTCATGAGGATTAGTGCTGAGATACTTGACCAGAAAAACATATATGCGCATCAGGATTTCAGACCACTGAGAAAGAAAGACCATATACTAGGAATGGAGAAATCTGTCCCTTCAAATGCTTCTGGACTACAACTCCCATCATGCCACCACTGGCTGAGTCTGATGGGAGTTGGAGTCCACAGATGAAAAGAATGGTGTTCATTCACAATGAGCTGTTACTGGTGGACGCATCGTAGGAAGGGATTCATGACTCTCTTAAAGTAGCTTTTTGACTGCCTGGTTGGACTCTTTGTTGTTATGAACTGTGTGCACTGAATTTGCAATACGCTGCCATTTTCTACCGTTGCACTTGCCAGGTTTGGTTTCTTTTCCTTGCAAGGTTGCAGTGGAGTGCAATTTTCCTTTTGTGTTTTCTTTATGCTTGACCAGAAATGGCAGGGCTAGGGGACTAGGAGACCCCTGAAGCCAGCCCTGCCACATTCCCCTCAAAGTAGGGCTGCTTCCACACACCCCTCCATAACAGACCACCTCTTCAGAAACTTACGCTCAGGGGTACTTATTGCTCGACCTTCCAGGGGAACGTTGGTTCCAGATGATGGTCGGTTTAGACTGGCCAAAGACACTAAAAGAAAAAGGAGAAGAGTGTTAGAGACAGTGACTGTCCCCAGCAAGACACCTCTAGTTAGTTTGAAACAGGAACTGTGTGTACATTTAAGGTAGTTCTGAGACAGAATCTCTACTGGCTAAAGAAAGGCTCACCTTTACTGTTCTGCCTGCTCCCGGGAGATGTGGGTCTCCTGCCCAGGCTCCTGCTGCGCTGACTGAAAGCAGCCTCTGCGACCTTCTTAGCAGAGTTGAGGATGGCAATGGTATTCAAGGACCTGTTCCTAGAAAGGAGGAAAAGGGTAGAGATGTTGCTGGCGTTCCGGTCGCTGCAGAGTAAGCAAGCTTTAGAAGAGCATCTGCCGAGCATCACAAGGCGACAACTAATTGGACCTCTGGAAAAAGATTCCTTTGAACCTGCAGTTCAGTGCATTGATACACTTGATTGCTAGCAGCAACCATCTCGCACGAAGTGTGACAGTTTAGCACACGATAAAAGCCTAATAATTAATAATAATAATAATAATAATAATAATAATAATAATAATAATAATTTTTATTTATATCCTGCCCTCCCCAGCCAAAGCCAGGCTCAGGGCGGCTAACAACAATCAAATGATCCAACATTCTAAAAACATTTCATTATAAAAATTAATTAAAATCAAATTGATGGCAACCGTTAAGCAAAATTCTGTGCAGATTGCCAGAGGAGGGAGTCAGGCTGCGCCCTGACCAAAGGCCTGGTGGAACAGCTCTGTCTTGCAGGCCCTGCGGAAAGATGTCAGGTCCCGCAGGGCCCTAGTCTCTACAGAGCGTTCCACCAGATTGGGAGCCGCAGCCGAGAAAGGGTATAAGGCAAGCTGCACACAAATGCTGCCTGCGAAGATGCACAGGAGATACTCAGATTAAGGTTTTGCTGAATCCCAGAAAAGCAGCAGAAGTACAGACAGCCCAACTTGAGTCCACAGAGTCCCGTACCTGGCCTTCAGGATGCCTGGTCTGGGCGAAGTAAACCCAACAGATGCTGGAGAAGGAGGAGGTCTCAAAGGAGAGGCCGAGTCACTTGCAGCAGTTGCAGAAGCAGCTGCATTTTGATAACCAGGAAGTGCTTCTTTTTCCAAAGTAGGAGACTATGATTTAAAAAGGAGAAAATGGAGCAGTGCTTAAATTCCACTATGGCGTCAATCAGGGGCAAAGAGGGCTTCACGCTACTGTCAATAGGCTCACGCCAACTCTGCGACGCCAACCCCTCATCATTCCTGTGTTACAAACAGAAAACTCAAGTTGGGTGTAAACTGTCTTAAAGTCACTTGTGGCAGAGTTGGGAGCTTTTGCTCTGCCAGCTTGGGGTGACAATAGGAGGGGACAGGACTAGGCTGGAAAACAGGAACAGCCAGTGAGGGGTTTCAACGTAGTCTAGCACAGGGGTAAGGAACTGTGTATCTCCCATCCCTCTGGGGTGCAAAACTCGGCAGATGAGTGAGGCCAGCCAACTGTCAATCTCCTGACATCAGGACGTCAGCTGCTCCTTGGCATGCTACCGCAAAATCTTGAAAAAGCAGCAGCTGGGTACGCCAGCAGGTGACAGTGGAAGAGGGTTGGGGACGAGCCTGTTGGGAAAAACAGGACTCACATGGCTGTGGCTAGCAAACACAATCCTCACAAGCCCCTGCTTGGGAGGGTGGGAGTTTGTACCTGCGCAACTGCCAGGACGTGAAGGGATCCTGCCTCTCTGGCCAGCTCCTGGTCTCGCTCAGACTCCATTTTCAGCTGCTCCTCATACTTCCTCATGTCGTACTCCAGCTCGGCAGCCAGCTGCTTGTCCATGGCAAAGAACTCTTTGATTTCATTTCGATAATCTTGCATCACCTCCTGGAAGATGCAACAGAGAAGTCGGTGGTGGTTAAACTGGATGCCTTAGATATTTGTCGTGGGCTGTTTTTAAGATCTATACCTGGTTGTTCTACTGTTTTACAAAACATTTTTGCTGTTTTTAAGGGTGTGCTTGTAAATCCTTTGGGATGCAGACGTGGAAGGGTATTATTTCATCAGCTATGCTTTCTGCTGATGTTCAAGTGAAGATCTTAAAGCTCCAAGTGGTGAAATGACCCTCTGATTTAAAGAATGTCTGGCCAAGATACGCAGGCAATAATACTGCAGCGGGGAAGATCAATAATGGCAGTTGGCTAGTGTGGAGAACAAGCAACTGAAGCAAAGTCCTGGTGTGAGTGCGTGCACACACATGTAAAGACTGACATTGCTCCATAAGGAAGGGCATTATCTCCAAGTGTATCTTGTGCTCCTCACTCAACCTTCAATGTCCAACAATTGTTCTTTGGCCACTGTTACCTATGACACAGGTCATTCTCCCCTCCAGTCTATCAAGACACCAGAACAGGCTGGTGCAAATGCTTAATTGTGCCACTGCCAGGCCCAAAGAGCCTCCAGATCCTATCGAGAGATGCTAATTGTGGCATTTTGACTGCTGATCATTTAGCCCAGCAACATTAAACATGCCCCCAGAGGCTCCTCGGTGTGCGTCCAGGCTCTCTTCCTCTGCAGACATCCTTATCAGTCGCACAACCTCCAACCAGTCCATCATGATCTCCCACACCTCTCTACCGCTCAGACCCCAGGACAGCAGGCAGCATGTGCCTTGTCACAATACGTGGCAACCAGGACTGGGCAACAATACCCACTGGGTGCAGGGAATGCCCAGGGCAGGGGGTTGTCCCTGAATCATGGGTTTAACTAAATGACCCTGGCCTGAAATATTACCCGGAGATAGTTCATGAGTTCTCTCAGAGCAGGAAGCCTGTTCTCCTCCAATGAGGTCTTCAGCGACGTGATGATCGGAATGACATTCTCAATAAAATTCCTCTTCTGAACCTGTGGAGGGTTGGATTGAGTAGAGATGGATTCAGTGGAATGGGGCTGCTTTATTCAAAACAACAGAGAGATTTAGCATGTTGCAAAGGGAGAGCACCGTGGTGTCACTCCCAAGGACTTTCCCAGACTCTCTTTGGAGCTGCTATACTCACTTGCGAGATCATTTTCTTCTGGGCCACCCGCACGACGGCATTGGCAATGGCCAGCTGGTCCTCATCCGGCTCAAGGTCATCCTCTGGCCTGGATTTCATGGCCGAGAGCTTGATCTCCTTGCAGCTCAGGACCTCAAAGGTGTCGGAGAGCAGAGCGCTGGCCTCCAGGTCGAGAGGCAGGGCTCTGTCCACAAAACAGGCTGGAAACAAAAAGGATGGAGAAAGTGGGACAAGTGGTTACTTCCAAACACCAGAAAAGTCCAACGTTTTAAGCTGGGAGCAAAGTGGTCTTAGCTCTGCACAAGGCTCTTTGCAGGTAGGGATGGCTCACCTAGTCAAGCGGCTTCACAGGGAAATGCAAAATGAGGTTGGGGCTTGCTTTTAAACTCTTGTGCAAGGGACTCAAAGCACACACGCACACACAAGCATATTGGCACCCACTGCAAGGAGAGGGGGGCCTTGTTCTTATGAATGTGTCTCAACCAATTAGATGGAGATGAGAGGCTCTTGTGAGCAAGCCAGCGGCATAACCCGCCATAGAAGTCTGTCCAGCACATTCAGAAGAGTGAGTAGCCGCAGAAGCAGTCTAGATTTTCTACCTCATGGTGAAGGCCTCCTTTTAAAGCTCCTCCCAAGGATAAATTGAAGAGGGCAGTGACCTTCAAATAGCAACTCCCAGATATTTAAGCCGAAAGAGAATTTCCCAGAGCATCACTCTAAGCCTGGGAACAGGCACTGAGCACAGCCCCAAATCCACTACACAATGCCGGTTCAATCGCAGGCTCCTGCAACCGAACCTTGGAATTAACCAAAGAGTATAAAATGTGCACAAGAGGCAAACAAACCAATACCCCCCACGCAAGAAATGGAAAACTCTGCAACAATTCACAGCTAATACTAGCAGTCTGAGAATATTTTGTAGTATCCATGACATTTTGGGTACATCATCACAACAATCCTTTCAACAATGCTGCGAGAAAGGCTTGTGATCTTTGGAACTGGGCAACTTCTGAGCCACTCTGCAGGGGTGTCACCCAATAGGCACTGAACTTCATGCACAGAAGGGGTTTTGGAAGCCCCCCCCCCCAAATCACGCTGTGAATTAACATTTCACACAGTGCCTTCTGCGTAGGAAGATACAGCCGTACCCAGAATGTTCAGGCTGATTTTGGTGGTGATGTTGAACCTCTGCTCATCGGTAAAGTGCTCCAGCAGGAACTTGTAAATCTCCATCCTTTTCTCTTTGTTAGCTTCGCCCTTCAGGGAAAAGAGTTTCTTCTCTCTGTAGTAGGTGAATGAAATTCATTGATAGCTAAGGAACACAAGTGCATGTAAGCCACCCATCTATTCAACATTCAAAACACAGACATTAGATCTGGCATATCACTGAAGAGGGAGGGTAGGAAACAGGATTCGGCCTGTTGCCCCGAGGTCAATCATCTATCATTAAAATGGGAAACGGGCTTGATGACAAAAAAAAAAAATGTAATTCCTGCATTCACAGTACAATCATCTTCTCTTCTCTCTCTCACCCCAACTCTCACTAACCTACCTGCCACGTTCTCCTTTCCCTCCTTCCTGAGGTCTCCTCTTTCCAGCATCATCTCTACAAGTCAGGGATGGGTGAAACTAACTGCCCTCCAGATGTGGATGGCCTACAGCTCCAATCATCTCTGACCATTAGCCATGCTGGCTGGGCCTGATGGGAGCTGGGAGCCCAACATCACCCGGAGGGCCACCGCCACATCCCTAACTCTGGAGTCTCCTCTCCCTCTCGCAGGATTCCACAGAGCTTCCCCCACCTCACATTCCATTATGTCAGGGCAACAGGCAGGCAGCTAGCAAAATGTCAGTCCTCAGGAAAGGCAGAGCCCATGTTTAATCAGGAAGTGCTTGGGCATTATGAGAATCAGAGGTAAAGCAATGTCTCCCTGCAAACAAGCAAGGGTTGGGTTCATCCGGTATTGGGGCTGAAGCGCAAGCTTTGACCTCGCTGCGTCGTTGGTGGCCCTGACGTACAGAGCTTGACTTTGCCCCACAGAAGCAAGCAGCAGCCCGCCTGGGAGAGGGCAGGCCAAAGGACGCATTAGGACAGAACTGCAACAGAGGTCACTTTGGCACCTCAGGATCCTGCTCATTGAAGATCAACCCCACAGCCAAAGTGCATCACCTCAGTTTAGGGTCTGTTTCTCAGTCAGACTACAGTGCGGCAAAACTTTAGAAACTGGCATTTACTTATATGTAAAAAGATGGACTAGCTATTCGCTCTGAGCCAGTTTCACCGTAACATTCTATGGGGATGTTTGTCAGTAGTATAGCATTGCAAAATGCCACTATATGGGGTGACGAGAGGGGATTGTAGCACTCCAGTCCTTAAAACACTACACTGGCTGCCAGTAATACTGGACCCAAACACTTCCCAGCCTCAGTGTCTCATCAAATAGCAGCAGGTGTCCTGCTCATTGCCGCATCAGTAGGGGCGGCTTGCAGGGCCTTGGTGCTGCTGCTCTATTTATGGAATTCTCTCCCAGATGAAATCTGGCAGTCCTGCATGCTATCAGCGCTCAGGCGCAAGTTGGAATCGAATCTGCCCAGCTGCTGTCCTGTGCTCAAACTCTGGGTGAACATGGCTGTTGAACTGCAGTTCTAAGGACTGAATTATTTTGTTGTTGGTATCCCCAGGTCCTGTTGGAGAAAGGGTGGGATATAAAAGTGATGACAAGTGACGCTTCAACCATAGGAGGATCCTGCTCACCACCACATGCAACCCCCTCCCTCCAGCCCCCATTCATGTTAATGAAAATAGCCACCACTCCACGGACCGCTCACTCTGGGGGAACCGGTTGTACTTCTCATGCCTCTCATAGCTGTTGAAGTGGAAGATGCACTCGATGAAGTGCTGGGAGAACATCAGCGGGTTCCTCTTCAGCAGGAGGTGCGCCAAGCAGAATTTAGCTAAGCTGCAGGGAGGAGAAAGGGAAAGCACGTCAGAAGGCCACCTCAGTGGCTTTGGTTTGCAGGCAGCGGCTCACTTTTTAAAACTACCTGGGAGCCATATTCTGAGCTAAGCGTGGGAAGCAGGAGCCAGTTACATTGGCTCTGCCCTTCAGCTCGTTGCCACGTGACCAGAGAAAGGCAAAGGGCTCCTTAGCCCCTTTTTTCCCCAGGGTGGAGAGAAACAAACGCTTTGGGCAATGTGAGGTACTCTTCCCTTCTGAACCTCAGTTGCTGGGTTGCCACTTTGTGTGTTTTGATTCATGTGCAAGAGTTTGGATTTGATATCCCGTGCCAGTGTGGTGTAGTGGTTAAGAGCGGTAGTCTCGTAATCTGGGGAACCAGGTTCGGGTCTCCGCTCCTCCACATGCAGCTGCTGGGTGACCTTGGGCCAGTCACACTTCTTTGAAGTCTCTCAGCCCCACTCACCTCACAGAGTGTTTGTTGTGGGGGAGGAAGGGAAAGGAGATTGTTAGCCGCTTTGAGACTCCTGAAGGGGAGTGAAAGGCGGGATATCAAATCCAAACTCTTCTTCTTCTTCTTCTTCTTTCACTTCCCTTCAGGAGTCTCAAAGCGGCTAACATTCTCCTTTCCCTTCCTCCCCCACAACAAACGCTCTGTGAGGTGAGTGGGGCTGAGAGACTTCAGAGAAGTGTGACTAGCCCAAGGTCACGCAGCAGCTGCATGTGGAGGAGCGGAGACGCGAACCCGGTTCCCCAGATTACGAGACTACCGCTCTTAACCACTACACCACACTGGCTCTCGAGTATTAAAGAGAGATTATTAAAGAGAGTATTAAAGAGAGAAGAGGGGGAAGAAAGACTATGCCAGAGCCAGAATGAGCCCCTGGGCCACCACTTGCCGACTCAAGGTTGATCAGCAACAGGGATGAAACAGGAAAAAAGTATTAATTGTTGTATCAGCAAAGCAACTGAATGGGCTGCCTAGGGAAGAGCCCAAACTATGATTGGAAATACAGTTTACACAGCCCTGATTAACAGGCATTTAACCCTTTTTCTTGCGACACAATCGCAAGATATGGACCAAAAGTACCTAAATCACATAAGGCAACCCCAGATTTGTGCGGAGGTTCCAGGTTATTGTACGCTTGCATGAAGTCGTGTGTGGTTGAAACACCCCGTTCTGCCTCCCCTTTTTAGTGATGTATTTTATGACGTTTCTGGGTCACTTCCGGGTTTGTGCTATGTGCGCAAAGAATGAATGTGCACATATCTGTCGCGCCTAAAGAGGAGGTTGCCTGTCCTGTACTTTTTTTTCTGTAGACTGGTGACATTTTGCAACGGACCAGCTGAGCAGCACAGAAGCCAAGAGAAAAGGGCGTCTCTCAAAATGCAGCCTGGGGGGGGGGGGCGGGTTGGGAATTGTGTGGTTCTTCTGATGGTGAGCTTTTATTCCCATCCGCCCCAGCCAACACGGCCAATGATGAGTGTGTTGAAGGGAACTGCAGTCCCAAAGCTCTACATGGCCACGGGTTCCCCTCCCTTGCTGAAGCCCACCTCAAATCAGAGTGGTGCTTAAACGTCACAATGTTTAAGAAACACGGGGTCTATTGTTACACCGCTCCCTTATCCAAGACTCCTTTGAAAAGCTTTCAGGGCCCATCCTGCAATTTTGCTTCTAATTATAATTCAACATAATTAAAGAGAGAAATAACTCAGTTGAACAGTAAACACCGACAGTAATTACAGTGTTTGTGATAATTAACCAGCAGTCACTCGTGCTAGCAAGATCTTATTAAGGAGATCTGGTATTCCCGGCCTGAGACACAGCTTGGAATCCACAATGACTAGGGAGCGTTTTTTAATAAAATTACTCGCTCCCTACGTGTGGGCATTTATTGAGAATACCCCATTAATAGCCGGGCAGCTTTTAAATGAAACGTTGATGCGCTCCACAGGAAAAGGCAGCTCACTGCTACGGTCTCAACGCTGTAACAGGCTGCTGTGGAGGAGTGGATGGGGGGGGGGATGGGGAAAGCTCCGCATTGAAGAATGACTGAAGTACAGATAAGTAAAATTAAACTCACACAGAGTCAAAATGAATGCATAATTAAGCTCGCGGAATATATTGCCACAAGGCGGGGGCGATGGTGATTAACATGGGTGGCTTTTAAAAAGCATCAAGATCATTTTTTAGAGGGACTGTCTGTCAACAGCTATTAGCCACTGCCACTAAATGCAGCCCTCAGAACCAGAATACCAGGGCCCCAGGAGAGCATCTATTTCACACACAGAAGGCTCCAGGTTCAATCTCCAATGGCATTTCGAGGCAAAACCGGGAGAGACTCCTGGCCTGAAACTGCAGAAAGCTGCTGCCAGGCAATATAGACCAGGGCTTCTCAAACTTGAGTCTCCAGCTGTTTTTGGACTACAATTCCCATTAGCCCTGACCGCTGGTCCTGCTGGCTAGGAATGATGAGAGTTGTAGTCCAAAAGTGGCTAGAGGCTCAGGTTTGGGAAACCCCGATATAGACAATACTGAGCTTAATGAACTAATGGTCTGACTTCATATATGGCAACTTTCTGTGCTCCTTTTCAAGTCGAGGATGCTGGGGACAAACTACAAGAGAAAGTGCTTGTCTTAATCCAGAAGCACCTGGCTATCTGCTGTGTGTGTGTGTGTGTGGTGTTGTTATTATTATTTTTTAAATAGAATGCTCAAGCTCATGGGCAAGGAGTCTTATAAATACACCAGTAAAAACAGTAAGGGGGTAAGATATTGAGATAGATTTTAAACCAATTTCTTCAAATAAATCCTGCAGATTTAACCCCCAAATAAGCAGGCTATCTAAATGCAGAATATCTGCAAGGGTCTAAATGATGACAGGGATTTCAGACTCAAAAGAAGATGCAATATGGATCAGCAGCAGCTCATACCGCTATGCCCAAATTGCATCTTATGCTACAATTAATGCCTGGCATAAGGCATACAGTGAGCTTAGGAAATGTCACATTCTGATTTGGGAGGTCTAGAACATTCACCTTATCTGGTTGAAGGCATTTTTAATGGCCAAGCTCAAACACTTCCATTTAAAAAATAAAAAAATTAAGAATAAAGAAAAAGATACTATTTATGAATCTGCGGAAATATAGGATACAAGCTAGTTTGGACAGTACCTTTTGAAAAAACACGTACTTTTACCATGCAGTAAGTTTTAGAAAGCCACAGAATTAGACTACACAAAGAGTTCCGTGACTTCCGAAGCTTGCTATTCTGTCAATGACGGACCTGATAAGAAGACATAACCTGAAAACATTTGGGATCCTGATTGTCTTTTTGGAAAGCACAAGAAGACAGCCACCATGTGGTGTGAGCCATTGTGATGGAAGTGGATAGTGTTGGTCTCAGGAAAGATAGGTTCTTATTTGGTCACACTGTACACCTAATTGTGCGGCAGGCCTTTTTCAGTCCAGGTGGTCTTGGGCAAAATCTGTACCTGTCAGCCTAACCCCAGGGTCGAGATGGGTTAGCCCAGGGAATAGGGAACCTGTGACCCTCTAGATCAAGCATGGCCAAACTTGGCCCTCCTGCTGTTTTGGGACTACAGTTCCCATCATCCCTGACCACTGGTCCTGTTAGCTAGGGATGATGGGAGTTGTAGTCCCGAAACAGCTGGAGGGCCAAGTTTGGACATGCCTGCTCTAGATGCTTTTGGTATTCCCAGCCATCCTAGCTATCATCGTCAGTGGTCAAGGATGCTGGGAGTTGGAGTCTTATAGGTCTCCCATCCCTAAGTTAATTTCACCCAGAGCTTCCAGGTGAAAGAGACACAACATTTAATTGTCCAGATCAAGTAGATTAAATATTTTTAATCAGGTGAAAAAAGGTCTCTTAACAGATCAGACAGCGGATCTTTTAAATCATTTAAGGACAAATACTGATTTTAAAAAAGAGTGGAAAACACCATCTCAGAAGAGGCACAATCTCTTTGTGTCTTCTAAGATGATGAGTGTGTAAAATGATGCGTGTATTTGTGTGTGCAGCCTAAAAACAAAGAAAGGATTCTTCTGATTCCTGGACTAGTGTTTTGTCTGCAGTGCAAGGTAATTAATTGATTACAATTAATTGACTCAGATTTCTTTAATCAGGTGACCAATGAGCAGTGTCCGTTTTTACCCTCGAAACAGAAAGTGGACACACACAGAGACATAAACGGCTGTGCAGAAAGCACATTAAAGATGATACAAGACCGCCACCAGCTGGAGAGACAGGAAAAACGTGGCACCAACTGCAGGTGCTGCATGAAAGCCAAAGGGCAACAAGATTGTCCCTGTTAGACCCGTATTTTAGGACAACTTCTTAAAAGCCTGGGAATGAGTTTCAGAATTAATCTTAAGAAAGCATACATCTGGGAAATGTCAAATTGCCACTGACAATCCCAAAAGATTTTCCAATCCCAAACCCACAGTAAAGATTTTAAAACAAGCAGACAAACACATTTTTATGAAAATAAGAGACACACACATGCTCACCCGCCTACTCACAGCTCCCCATTTCCCAGCTGATGTGAATGGGCCTGGTCCATCCCTGCTCATCAACTGACTGGAGAGGGGGCAATTTGCATTGCATCGGGATGAAGTTTAAATCTCTGCACCCACCCAATGGCTGTGCCTACTGAACATATTTTTTTTTTTGCCAATGCAGCCAAAAATTAGGTTGTTAAGGCCTTTTGTTCTTGTTCCTTTTGGTGGAGAGGAGGGAAAGAACACCTGAATGGGTGTTATCCACACCCGCTTTGTAAGGATTAACAAAGACATCATGAAAAGATAAAACGATGGGAAGGGTAAAATAGTTTCTCCCCAAGTCTGTGCTTGCTGAGCGGAACTGTAGACGCCAGAGCTTTTATTTAAAAAATGTTTTCTACTTTTCAGAGTTGTTCTTATAAATAACCAAGTGGGAACAAATTCCAAGATTTTCCCCATCACTCAGACATAAGCAAAATGTGGAAGCAGAACCAGGTTTCATCCCTTTTTTGACTCCGGGGCGGGGGAAGAAATGATGGTGTTACCTTGCGATCTCCTGATATGGGTCCACCAAAACACTGACAAATCTGAAGAAGAGGGATCCTTTCCATTTCACAAATTCTTCCTATGCAACAACAAAAGTTGGGAGGGGGAGAGGATGAGCGTGCTTCAGAGGCTACTAGGCTTTCCACAGAATCCACAGCATGCATACAAGTCTGCTAACATCCACCGCAAATCCTTGATGTGCAAGTTTAATGAACTCTATGACCCATAATTACGTAAAACGAGCAATGGTTGTATATTTTCGCCTATTCTCTCGTTCTTAGTCTGATGCCCAAATTATTCTAGTTTTGGTTGCCAAGGGATGAGGTGCATAAAGGAGCAAAGCCCTGCTCCCGTCTACTGAAAATCATATCCCTGTCAACCCATCTGCTACACTAAACTGGCTCTCCTTCACCATCTTAAGGGCTGCCAACTTAGGGCTTCCTCTTGTGACATGCCACCCTTGACATCAGAGCCAAAGTGCAGCACAACAGAGAAGACCCCAAGGCCAACCTGTGCTTGACTCACCTGCAAGAGGTTGGTAAGGAGAATGAGCGTCTGCTTCCGGATCAAAGGTTCTGGATCCTTCAAGCATATGGCGACATCGGGGATGTACCTGTCTACCTTGTTGGTGTAGCGGATACAGAGGTCACAAATCACGATGACGACATTATTGCGGACAGCCACGTCCTTGGACAGCTCTAGTTCTCGAACCAAGGCGGGAATGCATTTGTTTGCCAGGTCCTCGTGCTGGAGGCAAAGCTTACCTATCAAAGAGCAAGAAGCCGGGAGGAAGGAGGAGGATTAGGCTTGAGCCACTGGACCGATCTCTTCCGCCTGTGCGGCAGGCCCAAGCAAAGTGACGCGGAAGCAATCGGAAAGAGAAATAATCCTCTGTATGAACAAACGAGGGAAGGGTGGCTCAAGGGCCGAAGGGAGACCCTTGTGTGCAACCTGCAGTCCCACTAGACCAACACACTGCCATCGTTAAAGACAGTCAACTGGATCAAGACTTAACCATTTCTAGTGTAAACTCACAGAAATCAAGGGGACTTAGATTAGCCATGATTCATTTAAAACCCATTTGATTTCAGTGGTTCTACCCAGAGTATGACTAAGTCTCAATGCCTACCATTTCCAACATCCAAACTCAGCTGCTTAGTTTCTCTGGGTAGAAGGAGTCTATAGCAGGGGATATTTTAAACCTCAGTCCTGGCAGGGGTGGGGGGCAAATGCAGCTCCCTCTCCCCAGACTGCATCTCTTCCCAGCTTTGCTTTGCACTCTCCTTGAGTGTGTTTGCCTAGCTGAAATGTGTTTTTGAACTCTGATCATGCCCCTTGCTTGCCTGCATGGAGGATTGGCTGGGGCACACACCTACTGCACATAGGAGAAAAACCTATCAACTTTCCCCTCTGGCCCCATCCACACTGGCATGGAGCTCTCAGAAGGTTATGCAGCTCTTGAGCTGAAAGAGGCTCGCTGGCCCTGATATATCACCAAGGTTTACTGGAGAAGGATGAGGATAACAAGAAGAGGTGGCACATGCTAAGGAGTTCTTGTGCAAGGGAGAGTTCTTACCTAGTGTAATGAATGCGTGAGCTCTGACAACAGACGGAAACACAGAGTCTCTGAACTGGGACAATGGTTGAGACGGTGGAAGGTCCTCGCTACTCCCAGGGCTGGACGCTAGGGAAAGAACCACGCCAAAGTTAGAATGGGACATCCAAAACTGGGCAGCTACCCTCTAAAAGGCCACACCAAAAGAAGAGGAAGGCCTTACCTTCGCGCAGTGTGTCAGAACTAGCCAGGATGGACTGTATCAGTAAGAAAATGTGTTTTTCCACTTTGGCGGGACACAGCTGTGCAGCCTCACCCAAGATAAAGAGATGTCTAACCTACCAAAAGGAGAACACTGAGAGTTAACATACTGTACAGCACAGCTCTAGTGAACTGTGAAGTTTACAGCTCCGTCACATCCCTTGTCTAAGCTGTAGGTTGGTGCTGCTGAACAAAGGAAGATGTTAGAAACACAACATTTAAGAACCAACAGATACCACCCGCCCTTTGAGGATGGAGAAGAGGGTGAGGGAGGCAGGTACAGGGAAACACCAGGGCCTGCTCTAGTTGGTCGGCTCCTTTCTCCCCGCTCCCAATTTTGCATGTTAGAACATTTGCCTTAGTACTTTAAAACTGTAAACCACCTTGGGTGCTTGGGAAGAAAGATTGCATATAAATGCAGGTAATAAATAATAATAGTCTGGTCTCACTTACCAAGGCATCTTCTTGTAGTAGCTGCTCTGCTCTGCGCTCTTGGAGGACTATACTCGAGATGAAATGATCACACGTGGCTACAAGACCCCCAAATAAGTTGTTCAGCATATCCTGTTCAAACATGGAGAGACCTTGATTTAATTCTTTACTAAGGAACCACTGTTGCTTCTTTCCCTCTCCCCTTCTCTCCCTCCCAACATGTAAGTTTCTCAGACCACCAGGCTGAGAAAATCCCCTGATCACTCTTAAAAAGTCAGCAGTTTTTCCTTTGATGAGAAGCCTCTTCCAGAAGAGAACAATGCGGGTTTATTTTGGAAACCCAGCTGCAGGGACCGGGCTAAATTGTCTTAACAGACCCTTCTACTTTCCACAGTGGCCAAAGAATCATTAAGCAGTTTTGAATTTTCTGGCATCAATGAGACCTTTCCACATCAACTCCTCTGCCAAGAACACGCCCCCCCCCACGCTTCCAGCAGTTATTGGGGAACGTCTTGAGTGATTCAAAGGGCTCTGAGAGGTATTTTAGGGTATACTTTTTTTTTTGTAATGCTGGGTGCTGGGCAGACCTCATCACTGCTCCTTGGTAAGCAAGAGAACACCCAACACTCCTCGGCAGTGACAGGAAACTGCTTTATAACAGGCCTCACCCAGCAATAATAAACAGATAGGAACAAGGTCTTTACCCACCCACACAGCTCCTCTCTCCATGGCATAGGAGCCAACTCCTAGGGGCCGTGGGGGCTTCGGCCCTCACAATAAAATATTTGAGCCCTCCTCCCCGTTGATGGTCATTCCCATTCAAACGGGGTGGGGGGGTGGGTGTGCGTGCAATGCATCATGTGATCAATTAGGTGTGGTGGGGCTTACCTGGGCCCCCACAACATTTAAGTTAGTACCCCTGCATAAGCAATCAAATGTGGAAGCCTTTCATTATGCTCTGGCTATCTCCTGCTTGGATGACTGCAATGCAGTCTATGTGCACTCTATGTGGGGCTACCTTTGAAGGTGACTCGGAAACTACAATTAACCCAGAATACAGCAGCTAGACTGGTGACTGGGTGCCACTGGAAGCATATAACACTGGTCCTAAAGGATCTCCATTGGTTCCCAGTACATTTCCGAGCTGTTGATGCGGTCCTGTATACGTGAAGAGAAGTCTCCACCCCCATCTTTCAGCCGGATACTGAGGTCCAGCTCTGAGGGCCTTCCGGCAGTTCCCTCATTGTGAAAAGTGAAGTTACAGGGAACCAGGCAGGGGGCGTCCTGATAGTGACACCCACCCTGTGTAACGACCTCGCATCAGATGCCAAGAAGGTAAGAAACGGTCAGACTTTTAGAAGACCTCTGAAGGCAGCCATGTATTGGGAAGTTTGTAATGCTTGATGTTTTTATATCTTGCTGGAAGCCACCCAGAGTAGCTGGGGCAACCGAGTCAGATGGATGGCATACATGAAATAATAATAATAATAATAATAATAATAATAATAATAATAATAGACACAATCTTCCCTTTCTTCCAAACCAGGAAAAGATGGCTAGCAGTCTCAAAACTGGACTATTAAAATCAACTTCTATGCTCCCATCGACCCAGCCCAAGCTTGAGTGGCAGCATCTCTGCAGGGTCTCGGGCAGGTGGCCCCCACAGCACCTGCTAGCAAATCTTTTTAACTTGGCAGTGCCAGGAATTGAAGCAAAGCAGGCCCGCTCCGACTAAATCCTGGCAGCTGCTAATATCAAAAGGGGCAACTTGTGGTGTCGAGAAAGCAGTCCTTCAGAGAAGCTGATTGGCTACAACTGATTGCACTGCTGAGAAATCCCAAACAAGCTTCAGAAGAATCCCTCCTTCTCAGTAGGACTCGCCACTGCTTCTCTCGTGTGTTACTAAGCATGGGGAAGCAAGCATAGCTCAAGGACAGTTTCAAGAAGGGTAACCAGTGGGACGTTCAGTGCTTAGAAGGCAGATTTCGGAGCCTCACCTGGGTCTCCTTTGGGGCATCTGAGGAGGCAGTGCAGAGCTTCTGCAGAGTCTCTATGGCTGGGCTAATCGCCTCCAGAGGACACTGGGAGTCCTGCAGCCAACATTTGATATCATCTGTGGGGGGAAAGAAGAACATCAAGTAGCTTAACATGAGCTGGTGAGAGAGGCAGACAGACCCGACGGTTAGTTCAGGTGACAGGTAGAGAGCTCTAGGACAACACGAAAACACTCAGAAGATGGGTAAAGTTGGCTTTTCAAATGGACACTCACCCATCAGTCTGCTTTGGATGCTGCTGGGCAGGTGCTTTGCAGTGTTCCCAATCACACATAGGATGTGCACCATGGTCTGCCAGCCAGCACCAGGCTCCCTGAAAGAACCAGAATGTTCAAGTTGCAAACAGCCCTGATGGAGTAAGACAAAAATCCTTCTCCTCTGAATGACACACAGGGCTGCCTCCCACCTGGGCCAAGTCACACTTGCCTGCTGATACTGTCCCAGGCTTTAATTATCTTGGTGTAATCTAGCTTGGGTGAAGAGCCGGAGACCTTTGCCAGCAGCATCCAAGCAGGAGCAGCACGCTCGGTTTCGGTATGGGAGATGACGCTGCTAACAAACACGGAGGAGAATTTCCCCTGCTTCGACCATATATGGAAAGCTCTGGTCAAGTAGCGGCTGAAAGACAGGACAGAAACAAAGGGTGCTTAGTGGTAGCAAAAAAATGCCCATCTTCCGATGAACTGCCTTAAACTGGGCTGTCGCATGTCATCCTCACAGCCACCTTGTGATGTAGACTAGGTTGAGAAATGCTGGCTAGCTTTACAGACAGCAAGAATTGGAACCCATGTTCCTCCAAATTCCATCTGCTATACCACAATAGTCTAGAGGCAGTCTTAAGCCATAGTTCACTCATTGCAAGAAGTGAAGTCACAGGGACCAGGCAGAGGGTCTTTTCGGTAGTGGCACCCGCCCTGTGGAATGCCTTCCCATCAGATGTCAAGGAAATAAATAACTATCTGACTGAAGACATCTGAAGGCAGCCCTGTACTGGGATTTTTTAAATGACTGATGTTTTACAATTTTTTATACATGCTGTATAATACCCAGATGGGTGGGGTATAAATATAACAACAACATTATGCACAAGCCTCATGCGTTCTCTGCTCTCCTTCTCTGACACAATCACCCAACTTGCTTGGAACATTTAACTAACCATAGCTTGGTGTTATGCCTGGATGGCAACAATGGTTAAGCCAACCTCAAACTTTGGTTTACAAAGGTGGCCTGTTTAAACCAGGTAACACAAAACTGTGGCTAACTGAAAATGGAAGCAAAGTTTCTATGCTCCTCATCGCTGTACCGGAGGAAGGGGGCGAGACATCATGTGAGCACCCAAGACACATTCCCATAACAACAAGTCATCATTTATCATTATGTCTGAACACAGGCATTCTGCTCGCCTGGTACTACCATGGCAGCAATAACTTGCATATGTTTTAGATTCCTGGAAACCTTTACCAAAGCAGATGGAAAATTAAGAATATTCAAAAACATTAAATTCAGAACAGCAAACCTGCAGACAGCTTTCTATCCCACCCCACCTCAAATATGAAACATATTTGTGACTAAGAGCAGGTTGGACCTGCATCATTTCTGGCCACCAAACATCTTACTTCTCTGTGCGAAATGCTCCCCCGTTGTGGCCCAAATGAATTTTAAAAATTAGTAATTGACTTATGTTTCCCCCAGTTCTAAAGAGGGAAAGGGGAAGAGAGGTATAGAGGTGCTTTTGAAAACGCAGCAAGCAATATAGAAATGCCAATTATACCACGCAAGGCCCAAAATTGGGACTCGTGACAGTATCACAAATTCCACCACGGCACGACCCACGAGCGGGTGTTCTATTTCAGTAACTGTTACACGCTATTGACTAATAAAACATACGCTGCTTTTAATCAGCACGCGTATTCTTGCCATTCTAAAAGCATCTCCTCATCCCTTTTGAGGTCTCTTACAAAAGATGGAATCAAAGCTTAGTCAGACAAGCAGCATATTGCACTCCAGAATGAAGACAAATGCCTCTTTCTTAATGAATGATAGTTGCCTTTCTCATTTGCATGCTTCCGATTAGCATTCCACAATCTCTGTACTCAAAAGGGCTACATTAAGCAACAGGCAACTAGCGGCCCAGAGGTTCCCTATACAAACACCTCCACAGACCCAGATCCCAAGAGCTTCTTATCAGGGTTCCACAAATTTTGACTGGCCTTGGCAGCCAACTAGAAATGACCCTTTCTCAGATGGAAGCAGCTTGTTCATCTCTTCTGCTTCTCAGTGTGAGTTCAGGAAGCTTGGAGTTTCGGACTATGGGAAAATGATTCCTGCAACCACACAAGCTCCAGATCTTCAAAGAAGACTAGACAAATTGATTCATGATAATACTTTTGATGGCTACTAATCATGATGGCTATATATGTTCACTGTCGGGGAAACTATGCTTCTGAATACCAGTTTATGGAAAGCGCAGGAGGGGAAAATGCTCTCATGATCGGGTCGTGGTTGTGGGTTTCCTACAGGCATCTGGCTGGCAACTGTGAGAACAGGATGCTGGACTAGACTGATCATTGGCCTGATCTAGCAGGCTCTTCTCATGTTCTTAAGGGGACACATATCCGTTATCTTCCAATACCTGTACATCTGTCATGCTTGTTCTCTGTTGCTCTGCAGGGAAAGGACTGGAGCTAACAGGTGGAACTTGCAAGGAAGCAACTCTTGGCTTAACATTAGAAGAAAATTCCTAACAATAAGACCAGCCGTGAGCAGCCGTGGCTCAGTTGCAGAGCATCTGATCAAAGGCAAAGCAGTTATATTCATATAGTGCCAAAAGTTAAAAATGCATGACAACATAAGCGTTAAGATTATAGGTGATGCTCCACACAGGGATAGCTCTGCATGTGCTCAGGTGCTACGGACTATACCTCAGTTCTTGACTCTCTTTTGTGAAGTGCATAAGGAGGTCCCAGGCCAACACTTGGCCTCTGTCCTCACGGGAGAACTTATTGCAGTGCTTGATAGGCTGCAGCAAGAGCCGGTCCAGGAACTCCAAGGCTTTTCCTTTTACCGAGTCCTCACAGTCCATGACGATGGGGACGACACCCGTCAGCCAGGCCTTCTGTATCAGAACATTGTCTGGCTGAGACTGAAAGGAGACCGACAGAGATCAACTGATCACATTAAGACAGACATTTCAGATAATGAGGCATCAGAAGGAGGCAAACGATCACAACACTCTTCAGCTAATCACAGGTTGCCTGAAATGGTACAAGGATGAGCAGCCTTGAATTTTTACCTAAACATGGGCTGTCCTGCCATTAGAGCAAAATAAAATGGGATAGGGCAGCTTGAAAGCTTTCCGTTTGGGTCCTTCCTCTTTGATATAAGGATATACAGAAATATGCTTTAAACCAGGGACTAGACTGACATTTATCTCCTGTTTAAAAATCCATATGCGCTAAGCACTGTGCATAAAATATTCATTTAAAAATTTGACAAAACCAAATGTTAAAAAGAAGCTAACATTAAAATATAAGCAAACTCATATGTAAATACATACATAATAAAATTCAAACACATATTAAACTTGTTTTGTTTAAGCAAGTCTGCCCAGACACACAAGTCTTTAGTGGGTGTTGAAAACGATACAGTGAAGGCATCTACCTAATAGCAATGGACAAGGGGGACCAGAGAATAGGAGCTGCCACAGTGAAGGATCTCTTCTTTGAAAGAACTTGTAGGGTCTATTCTGTTTTTACACTAGACCTCCAAGGTCCACCCATTAACATTTGGTGTAAAATAGTGGCTGGGGGGTGATAGTGATGGCCATGCACAGAATCAATAAACAAAGTATCACCAAAGTCTCAATTACAGTGGTACCTCAGGTTACAGACGCTTCAGGTTACAGACTCCGGTAACCCAGAAATAGTACCTCGGGTTAAGAACTTTGCTTCAGGATGAGAACAGAAATCGCTTGGCAGCGGCGCGGCGGCAGCGGGAGGCCCCATTAGCTAAAGTGGTACCTCATATTAAGAACAGTTTCAGCTTAAGAACGGACCTCCAGAACGAATTAAGTTCTTAACCCAAGGTACCACTGTACTCATCTTTCATTAGTGGAGAATTTGTATTGCTCGGGTGCTACATTCTGAAGTTGTTGTGATAGGCTTTTTTTTTGTAGTTCTCATACACAGCCTCATCCAAGAGCAAAGCCAGCAACTTCTCTCACCAGTAACAGGTCTGTGATACACTGCAGGGCTTGCTTCCTCACAGAGACGGCAGCATCACGACATCGATCCTGGAGCGTGCCCAAGTCTTCCAAGGTGCAGGAAATCACATGGTGCTTCAAGATGCTCATCAACACCTAGGGATGGGACAAATACACATCTGTCAGAGATGGGGGAACTTCAGGCCTGGAGGCCAGATGTGGCCCTCCAGATCTCTCTATCCAGCCGCTGGGTCTCTTCCCAGGCCACACCTCGCACCAGCCTTGCTTTGCAACCTCATTGAGCATCTTTGCCTGGTTGGAATGTATCTCTGAACTGTGAGAATGCTTCTTACTTGCCTGGAGGATAGAGAGGGGTATGTGAATTTGAGTAGAAACTAGCTCACTATACAAAAAAGAATGCTAACATTTGTTGCCCCGCCTATTTCCACCTTTGGCCCCACCCACTGCTGCCAAAAGTTTGTCAGGAAGGGAAAAGACCCGGCCCCAGTCCTTGCCTTAAGTGACAGACACACACTGAGGGATGTCAGAATCATCCCAGAGCTTTGATCTGGAAATTTGGGACAGGCTGTCTTGCCAAATTTGAGACCCAGATTCCAAAGCCATCATGCTAGCAGTCTTTGGTCCCCCGATGGTGGCCACCCTCGGGGGAGCCTGGAACAAGCCAATTATCCCAGCTACGGAAACCTACAATATTCAGCACAACTGACGTCTGTGCAGTTCCGCATTCAAATGTGTGCCAATTCATTACCTTCCCACACAGATTCATTATGCCACTATAAATATTCTAAACATGAGGGTTTAAATGTTAAAAAGTGATTTATTCAAGCTTACGTATTTCATTACACAGTAATAAATCTCTCAGCAGGAGATCAAGTATTTGGCCAAGTTAAGGTCACATTTCTCAAGTCATTCATCATTCGCTGTCGCTGTCAGGGACGGGAATCTTCTCCCAGCCATTATCAATACCAATCTAAGATAATTTGATTTATTTAGAAGTATAGCCCTCCCTCTCGCAGTGACTTTGGTGCGGGTTATGTATGCTTCCAATTCCGAATTAAGGGAGGATGAAGATGGTGGCCGAATGGAGAGAAGGACCAGAACTAAGTGGTAGAGCATCTGATCCCATGGAGAAGGTCCCAAGTTCAGTCCCCAGCATTGACAGATTTTGGGTTTCTTTTGTTTTTTAAGGATCAGATGACAGGTGATGGGAATGGCATCTGCCCAAAACTCTGGAGAGCTGTTGCCGGTGAGAGGAAACATTTCTGGTCTGGTATAAAATAGCTCACTATGCCTCTAGCTTAAAAAAAAAAAAATGCACACACATGCAGTGGGAGCTAAAATCCCTGGTACCTCCAGTTAAGAGCGATCAGAGCGCATAGCTAAAAAAGACCCTGGAGAACCTTATACCTGTCAGGGTTGAATGCACTGTGCTAAGTGGGCCAACTCTTGAAACCACCAGAAATACCTTGATCTCAGTTATGGAGACAAGTGAGACCTGCAATATTACATTAGTGTTGAGCGTCCCTGCTCGGTGTTCCAATTAGCTATGCCTTCATCCATGATACTCCATTCCCCACCCCTGAGTGTTTCCCACCTCTAACAATCTGCATTCTGTGGCTGCTAAAGATGGATGCTGTGTGGGTTGTTGTTGTTTTAAGGGAGGGAGATTACCTCTCTGAAGGGGGAAGTGTAATTTAAAACTTTTTAAAATTTATTATTTCTGCAAAAACCACAAACACCCCAGTACCTCTCCACTTGTTTCTTAGCGGCCTCATTTTGGTTACAATCCTTTTGGCACTCGCTGACTGAGCTAGCTATTAGAGGGAGCCATTATACTGAGAACGTCGCTTCTGGGTACTGTGCAATTTTCCATGTGTTCCTTTATGATTCATTGCAAAACTGGCTACTTTTAAAGAATACAGCAATGTCTGTTGGTACTGGGAGCACAAAAAGAAGACAGGAACATACCTGGAGGGCGGATTTCCTAACGCTTGGATTGTCATCCGCAGCTCTTAGCCTCAGCATGACCATGATCTCTTTTCCTGTTGCAATGGGGTGGGAGAGTAGAGAATGAAGCTCTTAACTTTTTGATGTATTTTAAATTGCACACACAGTATGCTTTTTAAATTGTAAGTCGCTTTGAAACTGTAAGTGAATAATAAACACAGCAAATAATAACAAATATGGTGGCGGAGGAGAAGAGGTTTCGGAAATATCGTATGCTCAGCAGAACATTGCATGGATTTAGCATTCTTATAGAGTGCTTCCAGTACTCAAGAGGGCTTCACATACATTGTCTCAGTAATCCCACAACAGTTGCAAAGGTGTTATCCAATGAGAATTGAAAGGGGGTCGAATTGACACCACACAGAAACATTACTCCTGTTTCTCAGGGTGGGCCCCCACCTGTGGATAGGCTGGGTCAGAAAATGAGCAAAAGGCTTGCTCCTGACAGTGCCACCCTACAGGGTGAGATGTGTAAAAAAACTGTTTAAAATACTCCCCCCCCCCAAAAAAAAACCTCCCAACAACAACCAATTGCAGGGCTCTGTGTGCAACTGCTTCCTGGATCAAGTAGCGGGGCTTTCCCCAGAAGCAGCTTCACAAAGGTAGAAAATATGGGTCAAAGGCATTTACACCAGTTGCTGGGACCCACAAGTGGGTGGAATGCTGTTGCACTCAGGGAGTAACAGTGGGAAAGGGCTATTGCCTTCTGTCCATGTGAATTGGGGCTCCTAGAGGATTTCAGTGCAGAGTCTTTGGAAAAACAAGACGGTAGATTAAGATGGGCCTTTATTCTGACCCAGCGGGGTGTCTCTTATGTTCTTTGCCATACTGCTATGCACATCAGACTAGCACATGAACCGTTCTATGCAGGTGGGCCTGTCTCCTCTCTCTCAGCTATCTTCCTTTAGTCTTCTCTTCTGAAAATCTCCTTCAACTGCCCTTTACAAGCTTCTTTTTTTGGGGGGGGGGACTTCAAAGTTTCCCACCACCACACCACCTTGGCTTCCTATTGGCCGAGAACTGAGTTCTATCTTCAGGATGCTCCACTGTGCCATAAAAGTAGGCCAGTATCATCACTGCCATAGTAAAAAGAGGAGCATGGAGCCAATAGGGTCAGGACAGAGATACTGACCTGCCCGAGGCCATTTAATAAATCTGTGGCTAAGGGGAGAGACCTGAACCTTCCCAGTTCATACAGGAATGCGCTAGCTAGCTATCCTCACACACATACTGTCAAACCACCTTTTCAACTCAGAAGTGCCCAAGGCAATATGCATAAAGAGAGATAAAAGAAGCACTATGGGCATTCAGCTCTCTCTCCTCTCAAAGATAACCAAACATTACAACAACTCGCATACCACACACACATAAAGTCGAAAATCAAGCAGTCAGGATTCTCTCTCATCTCTTCCTTGCTCAGCTGCTAATCAGCACAATCCTAGGCCTACACAGAATTATGTACCACTGAGTTCAATGGGGCTCACTCCAAAATAAGAGGGGGGGCAGGATTGCAGCTTAAGTGTCCCATCATCCAACCAGCGTGGGTGAATGATTTTAATAAAGGGTCTACAATTCCCACCTTTTTCATAGGACTGCAATTCCCAAGGCTCTTCATTCACACATACAATTGCCATGTGGGCTGCACACAATTTCTACATAGATCTGCCCCACAAGTAACCATGATATAATGTATGAAATCTTCTTCTATAAATAAAGCCGACAATATTCTTTACAGGTAACTATTTTCTTAATTAAAAAACAACAACCCTGAATATATTGAAGATGATCAAGTAGGAAAAAACGAGTGAATTTTAAAAAGGAAAACCCAAGAATGGGTCTAGCATACCATCACACTCAGTAGTGTTGCGCTCTTCGGTCACCTCTAAAGTTTTGAATGTTGGGAAAGTCTTCAGACAATGGCTGGAGGAAGCTTTAATAATAATAACAACAATAATAATGGTTACTGAACAGAAACTACACCTAAGTGTATCAGGATCCATTTACCCATAACCAAAGAGTTGCCCAGAGATCAGACTACCCAGAAAGATTTGTGATGTCACTCTGACGCTGTGATGTCATAATGACCCAGCAATTCAAGGAAGACAGCTTGGAAGGAGAAAATAATAAAGATGTGGATTATCATTCATTGCCTTGTCTGCTACTTTTTTTCCAAATAACTCCATGGTACATTCATCCTGTATCAGAGGCAATATACCTCTGGATTCCAGTTACTGGGCAGAGTGGGAGCAGGTGCTGTCATGCTCGTGCCCTGCTCATAGGGTCCCCCATGGGCATCTGATTAGCAACTGGGAGAACAGGATACTGGACTAGCCGGGCCTCAGGTCTGATCCAGCAGGACTCATGTGTCTTAGACAGCTGGTGGGCAAGTGATTAGGGACAAAAAGAAGGGTCTTACTAAACATCTCACCCACCTGTCTGGGATGTCAACTCCAAAGGTGACCAATTGGTGAGATTGTAGCCTTAGGATTATAGCCTTAACCAAGGCAAATTCCCATAATTAAGAGTTAGGTTTCTTTGTTTGTTTAATTTGTGTCCTGCCTTTCTACCCAATGGGCTGCTAACAGCATTAAAAGTAAACTCCAAAATCACCAAAGACAATGTGAGAACAGAGTGGGTACAACAAGACATCAATAAATTCAACACAGTTGAACACTGGCTATAAACAAACCAGTTGATCAAGCGAGCTGCTTGTTGGTATTAAGGGGAATGGAGAAGGTTCCCTGAGCAAAGAGTTTCTGACAGACCTCTCTTTGATTCCTGCTGAATGGATTTCTGGCATTGATAGAAACAGAGAGAACTCTTCTGAAGATCTGGGCAGGCTTGTATGAGACATGGCAGTCTTTCAGCTATCCTCCTTTCTCTCCACCAGGAGTCATTCCTAACAGGTTCAAGCATTTATTCCAAGTTCCTCTGGTACATTACAAGAACAGGCATGGCAATTTTGAAAGGGTTACCAGTATCTGGTGGCTTGGCTCACCTTCTGTGTTGGTTACGAATGTCTTTGCAGGCATGTTTGAGTCCTGTACTGCAGAACTAGCAGCTGTGGGGGCAAGTAAAAGGAAGAAGATTAAATGCAATTTGGCAGCCAAAGAAGGCTTTTTATATACACACACACTGTCTGAGGATAGCTCACACAAAGCAGAGGAGGGGTTGACAACTAGCAGCCTCTGAGCTAGATCATGCCCAGCTCTGGACCTTAGCTCTACAATCAACTGAAGCGAGTCAACACAAGGAAACCCAGAGTGCCAGTTCTCTATTGCTGCATTGAAGAATCTCTTAGTTGCCAGCCCTTCTTCCAATGAACTCAGAGCTGTGCACATGGGGTTATCACACTTCTCAATCCTCTCAACAACCCTGTGAAGTAGAATAGGTTCAGAGATACTGACTGCTCCCAGGTCATCAGTGCACTTCAGGACAAAGCAGGGATTTGAATCTTGGACCCCGTTAGTCTAACGTCCCACATTCTGTCTGAAACATCATGAAGCCTGTTGATGATCAGCGCTCACGTCCCCCACCATACTTACTGCCCTGCATCAGCTCCTGGATGTTCTCTCTGTTTAGTGTGGAATTCGCTTCGAGACACTGAGCAAAGCTTGAAAGTGCTTTGCTGCGGACAGTTGGGGCTTTGTCCACGCACCGCCCGAGGACCATGGTCTGCATTAGGAATTTGTGTTTCAGAAATGCCTGCTGCTCCTCAGACAAGGTGATGTCCTGCTCCCGCTCTGGAAGGTCCAACAGGGCCAAGGCCACATCAAGAGCAAATACTCTGTAGGAGGCCTGTTGGAAGAAGAACCCCAAGATGCCATGTAGCTTAGAAAGCAGGGCACCACTAGTCACAGGCTAGCTGGGTGTTCAGTTTATTGCTCGCAGCATGTCAGGGATGTTGCTGGCTCTCCTAAAGGGCCAGCATGCAAACCACCACTGCCCTCACCTTGTCATTGAGTGAAAATTTATACAGCCAAGCTACGAAGTCAGCGTGCTCCGCACAAGGGAATTTGTGCAGCAGTTGCGTCACAGCCAATGCTGCGTATGTTCGGTATTCAGACTTATCAGGAACCTGGAACAAATGGAATAAAGGAAATTGTCAAGGCTAAGTGAAGTCAGGTGATCCATCATAATTGCTGCAACTTCTGGAGCAGGGTAGAGAGATTGGCAACAGATAGCCCTTGGACGAGACCCAGTGCAAGTGAGATCCCTGGCTTGACAACCAATTAAAGCAAGGGACTGGCCTTAGGCTGCCAGATACAGAGGCCGGGGGAATCCCAAGGAATGCAGTGTGATGTATTGAATGACAGCATAGAGTTGCGTTGCATCATAAAGGCCTGCTGAAACAAATTATGAAATTCAGTTACTGTAAATGTCCTTAACGGATTACTTCAAGATCTGATTCCTGGCTGGTTTGGTTTTAAAAACATTTAGCTCCAACATTACAAAAAACCACATGGTCCTCTATATGTTGCTAAAAACAGCACCAACAAGATGGTCATTCTAAAGTTGGGGAGAGGAAACAGGCAAACCTTGGACTGAATCCAGTCCAAATAAAGTTCTCAGGAGGCCAGTCCATGAAAGCAGCTTGGTCACCAGCTGCTGCCACTACACAGCTGTCTTTAAGAAAACGATGCCTCCTTTTTTCAGAAGTGAGACATGCTATGCAGCTGGACAGGAGAGTAAAGATTATAACCTACCTTGACACAAATATGCTGCAGTAAGATTCGCAGCACAGGGTAGGCAACTTCTTTCAGTTCCTCGATCAGAGAGCTGCACAAAAATGGAAGAGTCAGACACGACATGGCAAGAAGCTCTGGGCACCTGGCCAAGATACACCACTGATCCATCTAGCTCAATACTGTCTACTGTGATGGGCTACCCAGATCTTCCCATCCCATGGAGATCGTGGGTCATGAAGTCCTGACCTTGAGCTTTGGCGCTTTATCTGCCTTAAGAGAAGGAAACCCCATGAAATTATGTGCCCCTGTTTGTACATTTATGGTATTTCTATCCTGCCCTTCCTCCAAAAGTAAGGGCAGCAAATACAAGGTTCTCTCACTATGAAGTTGGTAGGGCAAAAGATATTGAGCATCATGGAGGAGCAGATATCTATACTTGTATCTGCCCCCTAGTAGCAGGCTTGTAAAAGGCCACTTGTCTGGTCACCTGTGGCAAGTAGGAATTTCTTCCGGACAAGAGATCAGTTCAGTGAGCATCCATGTGATTGTAGCAGGTTCCATGTAACATTATTTTACATATTTATATTCTACTTAAAAATACACCCCCAATATACAAGGCACCCAGTAGTCCCCCATCCAGATTGCCAACTAGTTCCATATACCTGCTTAGCTTTAGTAATGCAGCAACATGCTGTTCCCAGATCATAATATATGAAACAACAGCAATTCTTATTTTTACATTTCCGGTCCTCACAGCTCTGGGGAGTTAATAAGTGCATAAAGGCTGCATATGGCTAAATCTGTTCACTTCTTAAGGCTATCTCAAGCATTCAGACCGCGAACCTGAACTACAGAATGCTAAAGCCACCCACAAAGAGTTGACAGTTAAGGATGGTTTAATGCTGTCCTGCTTAGATGCACAAGCACAAACACCAAGCAACAGCCACTTTGAGCTTCACCTGATGAATCCGATGGCTAGGTTCCTAGCGCCAAGAGCCTGAGATGGAATAGTGGCTGATGAGCCACTGGAAGCACCTCTCTCTGGCTGCATGAGGATGACAGCGAGCAGACGGTGGAACACAAGGCGAAGAACCTAGAAAAGCAACAAGAGACAGGTGAGTGAGTGGGTGGGTGCCAGGAAGAGTTATCCATGTCATCAGTTTCCCCGCACCTAACACCACTACTCCCCTTTTACAGCATGTGCATCTTTATGTGAAGAAACTAGAGCCTGTCTCTCTCTCTCACACTACATTATTCCTCTGGTGAGGGAACTTCAGTAGGCTTTAAGCATAGGTCCAGTTAATATTGGATTGCTAAAATAACACTGGGCAACAATTTTTTACTTTTTGAATGTTGTCTAGATTTCTACAACTGATTTAGGGTATTTTTGCACTGCTGAATCAGGAAATGGCATCCGTTTCTCTCCATCAGGTCAGGTTTACTGTAAACTGAATGGTGGGCATTGATAAAGGTAAGTACACGTAAATTGCATGTTGCTTCACCATTTTTCAAACTTCAGGGCTTGAACTTCCATTTCTTGGAACTCCAGGAATGCTCAGCGGCAGGGAGGTCTCTCTTCAGAGTCCAACAGTAGTCAGCCATCATGACTGCATCCCAGCGACCCTGATACTTGGTCTCCATCTCTTTCATGTCCTGATGGAATCTCTCCCCCTGCTCGTCACTCATTGAACCCAGGTTCTCAGGAAACCGGTCCATATGTGAAAATAGGTAGTGCATCTTGATGCTCATGTTGCAGCCCAGGTTTCTGAAAGCAGTCAGCATGTTGTTGACAAGTTCTGCGTAGTTTCTGGCCTTATTGTTGCCAAGAAAGTTCTTCACTACCAGAACAAATGCCTTCCACGCTTCCAGTTCCACTTCGTTCATTGAGTTTCCGAACTCTGGATCTCTGATGAGCTGACAGATCTGAGGACCATCAAAGATGCCAGCTTTCAACTTCTCCATGGTCAATCCTGGAAAAGCCTGGCACAAGTAAGTGAAGCAGTCACCATCCTTGTCCAGAGCCTTGGTGAACTGCTTGATTAAGCCGAGCTTGATGTGCAGCGGTGGGAAGAGTATTCTGCCTCTGTTCACCAGAGGGTCGTTGATGACGTTCCTTTCTTTGCAAGGCACCAATTCCTCCTGCACAGGCCAGTCCTTCTTCGTGTAATGCTGAGCACAGTCCCTACTATCCCACATGCACAGAAAACATGGGTACTTGGTGAAGCCAGACTGTTGTCCCAACAAAAAGTTCACCATCTTCAGGTCAACACAAATAAACCACTTATGCTGATCATAACCAATTTTCTCCAGCACATACTTCACCGCTTCATACTTCTCCTTCAGTGTACTCGAGTGAGCCAGGGGTATAGAGGCAAACTGGTTGCCATTGTGTAGCAGAACACATTTCAGTGATCACTTGCTGCTGTCAATGAACAGCCTCCAATCTTTGGGTTCGTACTGTGGCACTCCAAGCTTGAGCAGAAACTGCGCAATATCTGCACAGTACACCAAGTCCTTCTCTTCTGAGAAAAAACAGAGGTTTTATGACTTCAAACTGATCCCTTTTCAACATAATCACCCAGAACTATCGGACCTGAATACTCCTTGTCATTAAAATAATCATTTCCAAACAAAACAATTATTCGACATGGCATTTTACCCCCACCCACTTCTTCTAAAATGCTCCACACAAGCGTACATGTGAACAAAAACGTAAAAAAGCGACATGTGGCCATAGCTCAAAAACTTGACCTGATTGAGCAAAACCAATGTGATTTTTGGATTCAGCGCATCAGATTCGTCCTAAATCAACTGAAAAAAACGCAGACAACAAATTTGTTGTTGACCAGTGTAATTATTCCCCAACACCCTGTTATGCACACAGGAGTGGAAAAATGGAAAGTCTACCTTTGATCGAAGTGTTGCTGCTGATTGCAATAGAAGGCAGACTACATACTCTATTTTTAGTATGGCAAATTGAAGCTTCTACATCACACATCCTACTCTTCTTACCTGGCCGAATGAATGAGAAGTGTGCATCACATTTATTTACGTGAGCTCCCTTTTAATGCACTGTGCCTTAGTTGAGCAAGCAGCACTCTCAAGTAAATAATAATTTTTAAAAAAAACTATGGAAAGAATGTGTTGTGCAGAAGTCCTCCATTAAAGAAAAACACAAGGGGCAAAGCCTTTTGAAGAAGCAAGTGTATAGAGCCCGCAGAAAATTTGTCTTAGCTCAGTACAAAATGGTGTGAAAATGCCTCCGCAAAACTCGCTCTGCCCTACTTTGTGGTAAAACGGCACACGTCAGTTTTATACAGCAGTGTTAAAGCTCCCTCTAGCAGCCAAACGAAAGAGGGCACACATTCTGCTGCAGGTCCCATTGGTTTGTCTTTATAAATGAGAATAAATTAAAGTCTCTCTCCAGAAGCGAAGCAAGGCTCACTGACTCAGATCAGTTGGTTTCAAGAAAGAAAAATGGCCATATGTGGATCCCTGGTTGCCACAGCACTGTATAGAGAAAGCACTGAGCCTCTGAAGGGGAGGGAAGCATCCAGAACAGGACAGTGGGGGATTGGGAGAACCAAACCTCTATGAATCTCTGCTGGATTTTGCATAGTCCTGTCTACCGGTTTTTTACAAGTCCTTTTAAAAAGGCCCCTAAATATCTGATGCACAAGGTGGTTTGCCATTCTAGCTTGATGAAGACTTCCGAAAAACCCATAAGCTTGCACATCATTTTGAAATATTTTGGTTAGCCTAATAAAGACAAAGTTCTAATGTGGGCTTTGACTAACGGGAGCCTTTGCATATGCTAAGAATTATAGACAGAGAGGAGACACATCAACATGCATGTAAGTCATTTTTACCTTATCTTCTACACCGTGAAGTGGAGAGCACAACAGCCGTAAGCCAAAGCACGCAAGTTCTGGGACATACTTGGCTTGGCTGATAGTCCTGTACCAAAAAAACACACCAAAAAACAAACATTTAAAGCTCACTGCTGGATCCATTTTATGTGCAGGCTAAAAAGTCCTAAACCAAACACTTGTAATTACAATTCCCCAATTCTTGATCACAAATAAGAAATAACATGTGGCTTAACTGTGGCTGGGGTGGGGGAGAGTTTAATATTTAAAAGATCCCCTCACATTCTTTAAAGTACAGTGGTACCTCGGGTTAAGTACTTAATTTGTTCTGGAGGTCTGTTCTTAACCTGAAACTGTTCTTAACCTGAAGCACCACTTTAGCTAATGGGGCCTCCTCCTGCTGCTGCACCGCCGCTGCACGATTTCTGTTCTCATCCTGAAGCAAAGTTCTTAACCTGAGGTAATATTTCTGGGTTAGCGGAGTCTGTAACCTGAAGCGTATGTAACCTGAGGTACCACTGTATGATATTAAGACTTAACAGAAATAACTCACATCCTCTCTGAAGGCTCAAATCCATGCACGCAGGGCTCGAAACTCATCAGCATAACAAAGATCTACAAGAGAAGTCAAAGCTAAGAGTTAATTCAAGTGGTAGGGAGAATAGTCTTGATTAAGCTGCCTTCCGACCCAAGGGTAAGCCTATTCAATCCACTGGAGCCAATAGGAGGCTGGAATTCATATAAAAAAATGGGCAATGGCCGACTGTTGCAGGGCAAGGGAATACAGACTTAACAGGCACAGTCATAAAACAAGGAACATGAGGCCCACAAAGAATATCCTGGCCTTCCTATGCTTTTGCATGCTCCATGTGTCCCATAATTTAAAAGTGCACCAACTGCAGGATCCAGAGCATAGTGAGCAAATAACCACAAATCATTCTAACAGAGGATCATGGAAGGCCAGGCGATTACCTAGAACCCCATGTATCACTTACATTGTAACTATAAATATTTGAGATGACACCCTGAAAAACTGGCTAGAAGATGCCTCTGGGAAGCTCCGAAAGCATGGTATGAAAGCCAGTATCCTCCTCTTGGTTTCTGTCCCTGGCACCTGCTTTTTAGAGGGATAGAGGCTCTGAACACAGAGGTTTCATATAGACATTATTGCCAAGAGTTGGAAATCCCGTGTGGTGTACAGTAGTGGTTAGAGTGCTGGACTATAACCTGGGAAACCACAGTTCAAATCCCCACTAGATATGAAGCTCACTGGGTGACCTTGGGCAAGCCAGATGCTCAGGTTAAACTACCTCACAGGGTTCTTTTAATGATAAGATGGAGAGGGGAGAACAATGTACACCACCTTGAGACTTGGTAGCCATTTGTTGAGCCTCTGAAACCGGGGGCCTTCTTGGGGGAAAAGATGGTATAAGAATGTATTAAACCAATAGATTTATCCTCTGCAAATTTGATTAATCTTTTTGAAAAGCCAGCCAAGCCAGCAACTAACACCTTGCAGCAGATGGATCTGTATCTGGTTAACCAAACTTGGTGCTCGCCATATGTTCTGGGAGTTGTAGTCCAAAACATCTGTGGGGCACCAGGGTAGAGAAGGCAGATTCTACACAATGTTGTTTTGATCCCAACAGTTCCAGTCACCTGAACACACGTCTGCACACACTGTGACCTCTCTTTCAGGGAAAACTTAGAGAGAAGCCTCAGGAGGTTCTTCAAGAGAAGGAAGAGGGCCTCCCGGATCTGAAGCAGCTCCTGTGCAGAAAAGTAAATCTCCTCTTCCTGGTCGTCGTCGTCTTCTTCAAAGTTCTCATCTATCTAGAATGGCAAGAAATGGGACAAGGATTTGAAAGAGCAAGGATGCTCCACTGGCAGCCTGCAAATCCACTCCCAATAAATCTGAACTAGCCCACATCAAATTTGAACACACACCAAAAGGACTGACCACTAGGCAGAGCAAAAAAAACAAAAAAAACAAAAAAACAGAAGTCCGAGAGGTGAAGGAGACAAATGTACCTGTAAGCCACCCAAAGAACTGTAGCACGTTTGGGAGCAAATCATCTAGGGAACCATAAGATTCCTTCCATAGAAGACATGCTTAGCTGAAAAGGCTTGCACATTTAGACAAACCAGAAGGAAACTGGCTTCCAAAAGTTGTAGAAAATGAGGGATCGCACATTCGAGCATTACTTTTCTCTGAGTTTTTGTATGCATTTGTGTTTGCTATAATGGTGAAGCCTTAACTGATGCGTGGTGACCATTTTATTACAGTTGCTGACAGTCAACAAGGGTGTCTGTTTGTGTAGAAAGACACACTTCACACTTTCAGACTTGTCTCTGGAGCTTGGAGTAACGTTCAACAATAAAGAATGGCTACCTCTGGCTAGATGAATCACTTCTCCTTGGAGGTGGGAAGGGTTTTTTTATAGAATTTCGGTAACGCATGGGTAATTTTCTTCTTACCATTGTGTTTTCCTCCCTCAGTGGCTTTCCCCTCTTCTTCCGATCACCCTTACAGCTTTTAAGATTGTCTTTTTTCCTTTTCCTGGACATGTCTGAGTCAGGGGGCCAGCATTTAGACAGAGTCTGGAGGCATTTTTCAAACATCACTGGATGGAACACCCGGTTAACTATACTACCTGTCCAAAAAGGAAAGGTGGACAAAAAGCCTGCACTTTAAGGAAACAGCATTTCTATACCGGCACATCAACCATCACCATAAGAAGCATAGAACTAAGCAAGGCAAAAAGGGGAAGGAGCATTTTGCAGCTCTAACACAGCATGTTGGCTAACTTATCAGAAGCAGAAAATCCAAATATGACCCTACCCTATGAATGAAAGTATACTAATCCCCACCGCCCCACTAAATATTAGATAGACACCATCTTCTGTCTTTTCAGTAGTCACTGAATACATTCCTCTTTCAAGAAGCCTTTTAAGTAGAGATTTTTCCAGGTCTGTATCTGCACTGGAATTGCTTCTAGGTGTTTTATCGCTTGTGTGCTTGCTACCCTTGGAAGGAAGGGTAGGATTATAAAGGATTATAAAGTTAGTAAATGATAATAATGAAAACAAAATGGATGACTTGCTGTCTTTTAGCAGGATCCCCAAAGCTCTGAGTTAAGACAGACCCCCTCACACTGCCTAACAGTGGGGCAGGCCCAGATTAAAACCCTCAATGGGAAGCACCCATTTCAAATCTTCATTTGGCCGCGAACTTATTGGACTTTGGTTATAAGCAACCTTTGCACCTTCATCCCCGGCTTCACTGGCCGGCCTCCTCCCTACACTCCAGGTGCTTCCATCATTGGTGCCTTGGCCAGCTGACACCATCACTTCCTTCAAGACAGCAGTGATCTCCTTCATGAGTCACTCCCAGCATTGCAGCTAAACCAATAAACACAGAGCCTGTCCTCCACTCTGCCATTTTAACAATTTTTGACAGCTTATGACAGCCTTGCAAGTAACTTCACAACTATTACTAACCAACAATTTTATTTTTATTTTGATGGCCTACTTGCCCCATGTATACCCAGCTCAATTGTCTTTGGTCCATTAAGGGTGGAAAATCTGATTGCCTGGAATTAATTCTCTGTCACCACAGGCAGCCAGGAGATTGCTTATTTACTGGCCTGATTTAGCATAGCCTCATTGATACCCATCAAGCTTATATCCAGTTACAAACATGCAGGGTGACTGTGCAAAGGACTGGCAAAAGTGTTATCCAAGCATCTCTCCTACTTACCTGGAATTTCAACCAATAAGAAGTATAATCCAGCAGCATGAAGAGCATACAACCGCTGATGAAAATTGGCCTTTTTACTCTGGGACTCTTGGACAAAGTGATACAAAACAGCGACAAAGGCATTGTGGCAGATATTGTTCTCCACAAACAGGGTCCAGGCACTCTGAAACAAAAGGAAAAAAATCTGACAAGAAGAAACACAACACCTGCCATATCACGACATCAAATATCCACATGGGAGCCCACTGCATGTTCTGAGTTTCAAGGGAGAAAGCGTTACTGGTTCAACTTTCCCAGATGCACAATTGGTTCAGAGCAGGGGTTGCCATGCTTTTGACCTTCAAGGAAGGTTTTCCACACCTCCTGGGCTACTGAGGAACTCCTGCATGCCACAGAAGATTCTGGGACATGACAGTGCATGCTGAGCTCACCGGCTAGGCCCATCAGGCCTCATCATTGTGCCATGATGCTTGAGAGCATGTCCTAGAAAACTCCCAATACTTGTCTGTGTCTGCACATTCCCAGAGAGCAACCATAGTGGCAGTGGTTTGCAGGCTCTATCTCAGATAATCCCAGTCATTAGTCTTCTCATCAAGGAAACCCATTAACCTTCCTAAGATTTCCAGAGTTCTCCAGAAATTGGTTAAAAAACACTGGCTTGAAATAATCACCACCTACACCAGGCGAGGAGCCCATGGCCCTCCAAATGTGGACGGACTACAACTCCCATCATCATCCCTCACCATTGGCAATCTAGTTAGGGCTGATGGGAGTTGAAGTCTTGCAAAATCTCTCTCCCACACCTGATGGAATGGCTATAATCCTTGGGGATTACATAGGGCATGTTACAGATGACAATCACATGGAAGTCTGGGATTCTATGCAATTAGGAATGCTTGAAAGTTGCAGTTCTAGATAATTAGGAGTGCTGGTTTAACTCTGCTAATTCCCAAGGGCTTAGGTGTAGCACAACTCTGAATAAGGATCAGGCTGTACATGGTCAAGCAACAGGCTTCAGGGAGGCAAGAACTGTTATCTATCCTGCCAGAGCTCTAACTGTCAATCTTCTGCAACCTATCCCCAACCTGGTGCCCACCAAACCATTTGGACTACAATTCCCATCATTCCTGACAATCGGCCATGCTGACTGGGGCAGTTGGGAGTTGTAGTCCAAAACATCTGAAGGGCACCAAATTGGGAAATGCTGGATTAAAATCTCCACCAGTGAATTAGAACAAAACAAGCCAATCTTTGCTAACATCACAAACATGCTTCTTACTTCCGTGGTTTCGTGGTCATCTGCAGCGAAGGGGTAGAGAGCCGTGTAGAGTTGGGAAAAGGCATCCAAACCATTGCCCGTTATCACAGCCTCTAGTTCAGAATCCAAAGGCTCAGTCTCTGTGAAATCTAGCTCCCAGGTTGTGTCAACCCAGGCTGGGGAGGAAAAAGGTTTATTAAAATGTATAAAGATGTTTTCAGACCAAAAAGCTTTCCCTCAATTACAAAATGCAGTGACCATCTTACAACATAATAAAATGAAATCACATTACTTCACTTGAGTCCAAGGAAGCTTTGGGGGAAGCCCTGACAGTTTGAACAGTGTAAAACTAAGCAAGGCAGATAGCCCAAAACAGCATGCAAACTCTAACACAGCTGAACACAGACATAAAATATGACAACCTCCTGAAGATTTAGATTTTTTTTAAAGACACTTTATTTTAAAATGGAGACAAAAGACAAACAACATCAAAGATACTGGTACAAAAAGAAAAAAGAAAGATTAGAATGGGCAAAAGGGTGGAGAAGAAAATAGAAAATAATACCCTATATTAATTCATGCAATGCATTTTTTATAGTCACAATGAAAGGCATCAAGAAATAAGTTTTTAAAATGATTTCCCTTCTGAGGAGGAAAAAACCCCCAAACAACTGACTTGCTGGGAGGTTCAGGAATAAAACATCAAGCATTACTATGTCATTATCTTTTTATTTGAGGTGGTGAACAGGGGGTTGAAGCATAAATTAGAACCTTTTATTAAAACTACCGTAATTATGGCACATCAGCTTCTGCAGTTCCAGGGCAAACATCGAAACATGTTTCATTAAAAAAATTGCCAGTGCTGGGGCACAATAATCCTCACGCTTTTTAAGATTTCAATTCATTCATCATTATTACAAGGATAGGAGCCAATGGCCAGTTTTGGTTCAGTTTCCCTTCACTATTTTAGGGCCTGTTGAAGCCACCTGCATTTAAAAGAGTGCGTAACGTGGCACCCTATGTGATGCTTCCACCCCAAATGTTAAAATATTGTAGTTTAATTTCAGGATATAGCTCAACTTGCATTTCATTCAGTGATGGCTTCAATAGAGCAAGGATTGCTCCTTTGAGAGCTATTTGCCATATTAGCATCACCTAATTGCACTGATTATTGTTTCACAGTGAGAACTGTGAGCCTACAGAGGATCCAAAAGTCCCTGACAAGATCAGGGGATTTTGATTTACAGAAACAGAAATGAGGTCCTTATGCTTGTTGGGTGGTTGTCAAGACATCTGCACAGAAACAACGACTCATCAACACTTCACTGCAATTGAAACAGGTCAAATCACACCAAAAATTCCTTAATCAGAGCAGAGGTAGAGTTCTGCAGTTCACATATCTCTTGCTGTTAACAGAGCACAGGCAATTCCACGCTTCTGTTATGGAATAGATTGCCTAGGGAGCATTAAAATTTTCTCCCTTTGAGATTTAATGAAAGCTACACTGTAGAAGCAAACAATTATTGTCTAGATTAGAACAAGATACTTGCTTTCTTGCTTTATTTGGAATTCCCATTTTATACTTAGCAGTAATCACACAAGACTTTTAAAAGAAATTTAGAGGATTTTTTCTTTGTCTTCAGGCAACTGTATTCTCAGTGGCTTACATGCAATCAAAACAAGCAAACAATCAGACCCTAGGCCAACCCCAACCTCTCTCACCACCAAAGGAACACAAGTGAACAACACAAGCAACGCTGACACCAAACTCTACATACATTAAACATAATAGAAACACCGCCACCCGACCCCACCCCCATCCATCTTCCCTCTCTCCACCCCCCTTTCTTTTTTCTTTCTTTTTTCTTCTCCCCCTAATGCCTCAACAAATGAAACGGATTTGTAAAAATGTTACATGGAAGAAGAAGAAAAAAAAATACGAGGCACTACACTTCTGTAAAACAAGAAAATCCTTAATAAAAAATATTAAAAAAAACAAAAAACAAGACAGTTCCTGCCCACAAACTTACGATCAAAAAGAGATGACACAAAAGGAAAAAGGGATGGGGAGGGAAAAGGAGGAAGCAAACAATAGCTCTTTTAATGACCACTTAGAATGACAACATTTCTATTTACTGCTGGATTTGCAGGCAGTGTTCAGAGGGCCTGATAGAAATGGCAACTGAACTAGAATTACATGTACTGTAACCTAAAATATCCTTTGTCATGGGACTTTGACCTGCTACGTCTTCATCCAGGAATGAGTTTGCATGCCATACGATAGGGTACTTTCCACTGCTGATCACTAAAACCTCTTCTGTATGCCTCTGCATTTTCAGAAATGCATACTGCTTTAGTAGCTGTGCATCAATATCTAATTGCACTCTAATAAAGAGTTTTTTACATGGTTAATGGTTCCAAGCATTTTATACAAACAGACACTGTCAGTGACACCAGTATCTGTATGTAATTGTTATACTCATCTACATCTTGATAAAGTGTATATTCAGTGAAGGTGTGATGTTGCATTTTACCAGTAAAGATCAAATACGCATCAATTCTTAAACCTTTTGAGGGAGATCCAGGATTGGTGGTGGTTTATGTATAACGGTCACTAATTGTCTGTGAAGGTTTGAATTATCATCATCATCATCACCATCATCATCATGATTTATTACCCACCCTTCATCCTAAGGTCTCAGGGCAAGTTACTGAAGATACAAGCACACACAAAACTCCCTGAGTATATGAATACATTTTTGTGTACACCCCCCCCAATGATGTGATTTTGGTGGGGGTAGGTTGTATGCACAAGGCCCCCTCCAATTCCTGGATTCAGCACAGATTCAATTCCTGAAACAGCAAGGCTAGCTTTAAGTATGGGCCATTAAGGTAACAAAGGAAGAGGCTCAGGTAGGTAGCAGTGTTGGTCTGAGGCAGTTGATAGATTGATTGATTGATAGATAGAGAGAGTCCAGTAGCACCTTAGAGACCAACTAAGTTTGTTCTTGGTATAAGCTTTTGTGTGCATGCACACTTCTTCAGATACACTGAAACAGAAGTCATCAGATCCTTATACAGTATATAGTGGGAAAGTGGGGTGGGGTTTATCTCAGGATGGGTGATTGACTCAATGGGTATGGTAAACCTGTTGGCTAATTGCAGTTTAGGAGCGCTGCAGAGAGCTTGCTGGGGAGACCATGCAATACAAGGAACTCAAAAATAACTTTAACAAGGTTTTAATAACAAAACAAAAACTCCTTTTACACTAAAGATGACAACGACAAACATGACCCAACTACCAACCCATCTGCCAGGGTAATGGGAGAGCTAGGTGCTGCCCCTTATATACTGTGTTGGTGCTGCCCCTTATATACTACACTGCCGACACAGCTTGATTAACACAACTCAGCAGCACCTGCTATGTTTCACAGCTGTAAGACTGGGTCTCGTTATTTGCCCTGGCCCTGGCCCTTAAAGACATACACAACTTGTGAAACAATAATGAACCTTCAAATTTTAAAGTGACCATTCAACAAAACCGTGCCAGACACCAAATGGGTGGATGGCCCTCCATCAACTCACAGGTAGCTAGAAAGACAAAAGCCAGAGTTGAAAGTTGAGTTATGTGCACTAGAAGCTGGCAGGCTGGGCGGCTAGGAGACAGCTATGCCGGATTTCTACTGGAATCCAAGGTTGTGACGGACAGTTTGACAGCAGATTCTCCCCCTCTGCCACAGTGCACATATGTGTGTGTCTGTGCATATAAAAAGGACCCAGAAGTCCTGCCTCTCACCCTTTGTATGTATATATTTATTATTTAAAAGAAACCATTAAAAAAAGAGTCCAAGCAGCTTACAAAAATACATGAAACCAGAGAGTAAAAACCACATAAAACAAGTTAACAATAGGTATAGATTAACCATTGTAAAAATATGTGCTCTTAATTGGCTGCATAGGCGCGGCAGAGTAGAAAGGTTTTCTGCCGGCGTTAAAAAAGTTAAACCGTGTTGTAGGGCGAGGTTTGATGGATCCATTATATATGTTTACTGTATATAGAAAGGACCCAGGAGTCCTGCCGCTCTCCCAATGAAGGACTCGATGTCGCTATCCCAACCCCGCCCGAAGCCGCCGCACTCACCCTGGCTAACATCACGGAGGCCCCACCGCCCCAGAGCGCAGAGCAGCCTCTCCGCCGCCATCGCTTCTGCCGCTTCCGTCGAAGCGACTCCAGCCTAAATCCCCGCCGCTGCCTTCGAACCGTCCAATCACCGCCTGCCTTCCCCGTTAGCCAATCACCGCCGCCCCGAAGCGCGAGGGAGTGGGGCGGGCGCTGGCCTCTCGCACTGCGCCGGCGCACCAAGGGCCGCGGACCCCGCCTCCGCGCGCACCTCGGAAGGAGGAGGACAGCGCATGCGTCCCGTGAGCGCGCTGGGGTGGAGGGACGGAGAGGCGGGCCTTCCCCTCCCCGGCTCCCCCTCCTCCCCTTTGCCCAGGAACGGGAAGGGCGCGTGCGCAGTACGAGGCCCCTGGTCCGGGACGCGGCGCGAGCTCCGCAGCCAGCAGCCAGCGCAGCCCAGGCGAAGGCGGGGAAGAGGCAGCGCATCATCGGAGCGGCGGCGGCGGCTGTCATCCTTCTTCCTTTATTTATTTTTTGCAAAGGCCCGGCTGTGCAGTGAATGCTCCGGTGCTGCGTTGCATTTCGCTGCACGGCATTGCTCTCCGGAGCCTCGGGCCTTCCTGCAGCAACCTCCCTCCGCCACCTTTTCCTTTCCTCCCAGGGAGCAACGCCTCCGCCGATTTTCCAACCCCTCCCCCCCATTCCACCTCTCTTATTTATTGATTTATTTATTTTTAGTTATTATTTAAAAACCCCAGCGAAGTGGGCCCGTAGATTGCACACGCCTACCCCCTCCGCCCGCTCCCCCTTCCCCAGCAGCAGAGTCCTCCGTGCATGCTTCTCCCCATTCCCTGCCGAAGCTGCTGCTCCCCCTTCCTCCGTGACCACCAACCATGTCCCCCACCGCTTGTAACGTTGCATTCCGTCTCCAGCTGTGAACGCCCCTTCCCGCTTCTCCTTGCACGCCCACCTTCATTGCATTGGCGCCCGAAGGTGAGAGAGCAGCGCCCCCAACCTGGGTCTGCCTTGATCCCTGCCAGTTCTTGGGTCTAGCCTTTCCAAGCCTTCGGAGCTGTAGCTTGCAGAGCATCAGTTATCATTCTTCTTATTGGGTCCAAACAGCACCTGCCTACCCCCCTTCCTTCCATCACCCCCACCAAATAGTCCCCCTTTTGCTCTGAGCCCCTTTGCCCAACAGAGCCTTAGTCCTGCCCCAGCACACCCAGGTTTCCTTATGCACCAGGATCCTGTGGTTTCCTTGTCTTACTTTGGTAACTGTTTTTTAGCCAGACAAGCGAAGATTGCATCGTGGGCTTGCAAGGTTGCTCCTCCTTCACAGCATCGGTGAAAGCTCCCGCCTGGAGAACAAGGCTTGCACAGCCACCCCAAGGTGCTGCTTGCCCCGTTCTGTGCTGCTTGGCACCGCCTTAGCCCTCTGAGGTGCCGCATCCCTTCCCCGACATCGCCATGAGCTTCTTTGGGTTCGGACAGAGTGCGGATCTGGAATTGGTCCTGAGCGACGCAGAGAGCAGGCGCCGGGCAGAGCATAAGACCGAGGAGGGCAAGAAGGAGAAATATTTCCTCTTTTATGACGGTGAGACGGTTTCGGGGAGGGTCATCCTCACCCTCAAGCACCCAAACAAGCGGCTGGAGCACCAGGGCATCAAGGTGGAGTTCATTGGGCAGATCGGTAAGTTCGGTCGGTACTTGCCATCCATGGTGGCAAAACTAAACCTCCATCAGTTGGTGCAGTTGGGTTATTTGGGGCCACATTCACACCATACATTTAAAACACCATGATACCAAAACAGTCATGGTTTCCCCCCCAGTAGAATTCTGGGAACTGTAGTTTAAGGAGACTAAGAGTTGTTAGGAGACCTCACAGAGCCACTGTTCTCAAGAGTCCCCTGGGAAGGAGTGGTGGGGAACCACTCTGGGAATTGTACCTCTGTGAGTGGGATAGGGGCCTTCCAACGGCTCTCAGGACCCTTAACAAACTACAGCTCCCAGCATTCTTTGGGGGAAGCCATGGCTATTCAGAGTGGTGTCATAGGAGTTTCAATATATGGTCAGAATGTGGCCTTGGACTCTGGATTTATTGGTCTTTGGGTGGGGAGGGGAGAAAGAGTGGCTTTTTAGATAGCAATAAGTCTCCACAGTAAAGGCAGAGATGCTTCTAAATACCAGTTGCTGAAAGCCACAGGAAGGGGGAGTGCTGTTGTGCTCAAAGTCTGCTTGCAGGGTGTTCCACAGGCATCTACTTGGCTGCTGTGAGAACAGGATGCTGGATTAGATGGGTCATTGGCCTGATCCAGCAGGCTCTTTTTATGTTATGTAGTCACGTCTTGAACATGCGGATGTCTACCCCTGACTCTGACAGCAGGGATGGTGCTGAGTATGTAAAAGGCTCGGGGTCTGGGTTGGTAAAAACAATTTGCTGGGAGTAGTTTATATGCATAGATGCACATAGATGTCACAAAAGGCAAGCTAATGTAATTCCCCATCCAGATAACCCCAGATAAATTATTCAGTTAATGTGCACGCGTGCACCTGCAGATCACCCCAAACCAACTCCTTTTCTAGTCGTCTGCCCCCAGTTAATTTTCCCAATGGGTTCTGCTCCAAATCAGTTTAGTTCTAGTTCAGTTGCCCCTATTCATTATCCACCCTGTATCACCTTCACATAAAGTCATCTTCATTTAGCCCCCCAAATTTAATATTCTACCCAGTACAGGCAACTCCCTTCATGTGTCAATTGGACGCGCCTGTAATGGTCCCCGCCTGCACTTCAAATCAATTTCCTCTGAATGTGTTATTCAGAATCCACTGGGCTGTTGAAAAAGATTTGTGTAGGATGTCTGGCAGCATCACCACATTTTCTGTGTATGGTCTCAAGACACATTCATGAACAGTAGGGCTATCTGTGGCAACTAGCCATGATGACCGTGTTGTACCTCCACTGTCAGAGGCAGTATCCTCTGAATATTAGTTGGTAGGAATCATGCTGTTGCATTCAGGTCCTGCTTCTGGGCTTCTCATAGGCATGCAGTGGGCCATTGGACTGATCCCATAAGGCACTCTTTGTGCTCTTCTGAGGCAGTATACCTCTTGGTAAGAAGAGTGGGCTGATTTTCATGCTGGATAGGTCTACTTAGAGCTATTAGGTAAGATGGATGAATAGAAGCTCTATGTATCAAAGCAGTATACCCTTTAGTATAAAGGAAAAAGAGAGAGAGAGGCCTAGTGAACAGAACCTCACAGACATAACTAGCATATATATCTCTTTATACCATATGCTGAAGGAGAAGAATAGTTGGGAAAGGGAACTGTTTTAATAGATAGACAGTACAGGCTCTGGGTTTTTAAGATGTGATAATAATAGGCACATCTCCTTGTCAAATTCAGCTCAACCATGTTGTAAGCAAGCGAAGGTGTTTCTGAATTTTCAAGGGAGACCCCTCCCATTTTTCTTATTGCTGCTTTTGAACACAGCCATTGATTTAGCCTAGTTGGAGGGTGAAGAACATGTGGCCCTCCAGATGTTGCTGGGCTACAACTCCCCATCATCCTTGGTCATTTCCCATGCTGGCCGGAGCTGATGGGAATGAGAGTCCAACAACTCTTGGAGTTCCCTAATCTTTGGCTTAGTGTTGCCTTGTCCCAGCCTGGAAAAGCTGTGCTCTCTGTGGTTTGCAATCCTTCCAGTGGTGTTGACCAAGATAGACGGGGAGGATAGCAGGCAGGGGCACGTGGACCATAACCATGTCTTTAAAAAGAGAGACAAAGAGAAAGTTGGTGTTTCTGGCTGCTGTGACTCACAGCCATTGACAGCCCTCAGGTGGGAGTCGAAGAAGCAGCCTTGTGCTGAGTCAGACCACTGGGTCCATCTGACTCAGCATTCTCTACGTTGCCTGGCTGACGGTGGCCCTCCAGGGTTACAGGCAGGGGTCTCCCCTGGTCCCAGTCCCACCTGGAGATTGAACCAGGGACCTTCTGCTTGCAAGGTGGATGCTTTGCCCCTGAGCCATGGCCCTCTAATGAATCTAACCATTGGTCTGTCCTGGCTTGTATTGTCCGCTCCAGTAGGTTACTGCTTTTCTAGCATCCCAGGCAAAGTCCTTCCTGTCCCATAACAGGCAGTGATGGCCACCAACCTGGATGACTTTGAAAGAGGATTAGACATATTCATGGAGTAAAAGGCTGTCGGCAGCTGCTAGCCAGGATGGCTGTGTTCTGCCTCCATTGTCAGAGACATAATTCCTCTGAAAACCAGTTGCTGGGAATTTCATGTGGGCAAAGTACTGTTGCACTCAACATCCAGCTTTCAGGCTTTCCACGGACATCTGATTAGCCACTGTGTGGGCATGATGCTGGACTAGAGAAGCTATTGGGCTGATTCAGCAGGTTAGTTTTATGTTCCTGCTACTTGCTCCTTTTAACTGGAGGTGCCAGGATTCAACCTAGGACCTTATTGGGTGTGCCAGGCAAATGTTTTACAGCTGAGCTACAGCCTGCTTTGATTTTTGTTCTCACCAGCAGTGAACTTGGGGTTTTCTTCTGAGAATACTGATGTTTGCCTCTGCCAATAATGGTAGAAAAGGTTATCTGACTATCATTTATTTGCGCAACTGCTAATCAGTGGGTGGATGCAAGCTGCCTGTCTGAATACCAGTCATTGGGGAGCAACAGCGGCAGAGGTCTCTTGCGCTGATGGGCTCAAAAACTGTATAAGCGTGATGATAGGTGGGCACAAGAAGTCTACACTTAAACTGAGCATGCATGCAAATATAAGCAGTAGCCAGTGTTTTATGACAATGCCAACTGTTAACTCTTTATCTCTTTATCTTAATCTTTATCTTTATCTTAAGTTATTAGCAGTAGTGTGGTAAATTCAGAAGTGCAGGGTTCCTTCATGATAGTCATAGCCCCCTAGAAACGGCTGCCACTGAATCTAGGCTCCCTCTAAAATGTAAGTTGCAGTTAATCTGCTTTTTCTTATCCCATATTTTCCTATCTGGGATTTGATCGCCTGCCCACGCATCCATTGCCCTTCAGGTTGATGCTCATGTTACCCTTTCATACAGTGTTATTCTGTCAAGCTCCAGCTGAGAAAAAGCCCTGCTTTCATATATGAATCCACATGATTCTTTACCAGCACAACCCAGGCACCTAACAATGTTGACCTGGAAATGGCCACAGGCATCACATTTGATTGTGATGCAGGTGTCGAGAAAGTGTATACCCTGGCCCACCTCCTTGTCAGTGCAAGGGAACCCAAACTTAATACATGTACTTGGCATAGACATTCTTAATGTTGCACTCTGTGGGCAACACTTGCATCACAAAATCTGCACATGCAGGAAAAATAAACTTGAGAATCCCAAATATCAGGGAGCGTTTGGAACACCAAACTGGCATGTTGAAGAGACAGGGGTCGGCTGTGGTTGTGTGAAGGATCCGCCGCATGCTCAGTGTTTCCCCAGCCCCTTCTCCCCTCCTCTTGCAGTCTCCAAAACTGATCTAAGTGGATGGAGTAACAAATTGGGGTTGATTTCTGGCAAACTCATTCGGCTTCGTGAATACGTTGTTGGTCGGCTCCTTTGCCTGGCGCTTTCCAGATTACATTTACTAACAGTAAATGATTATGCGGCCAGGATTCTGTACCCGCTTTCGGTTCTCTCTGTGTGGTGCATCCACGCCTCCTAGTCGTTTTTGCAGTCTGAGAAGCCGGATGACATCCCAAGTGCCTATTTATTACGTTGGAGGGGAAAAAATTCTGGCTTTCTATTTTGATTCCCTTGTTCCATGTGGTCAGCTCTGACTGTTCCCTGAGCCAGGGCTTGTGGGAAGAACCTCCCGCCTTCCCCAGCTATACTCTGTCAACCTGTTTTTCCTGCCTCTGCTTATTAGAAGGAACCTGAATGGCAGAAGACCTCAGTTCAATTCTAATTCATCCTTCCAGGTGTGGTATCTAGACATTAATGGCGTGGCAGGAGCAACAGTAATATAACAGGGAGGGTGGCTGTTTGGGGGAGGACTGCAGGTCAGTGGCTCATGCTTTGCAAGCAAAAGGTCCCTGGTTCAATCCCCAATAACTCAAGGAAGGAATGAGAGAGAGAGAGAGAGAGAGAGAGAGAGAGAGAGGGACTGATTGACTAGCAGGTGATGCTGCTTATCTGCTGGATCCACTCAACCAGTACTGAACTAGGGGGAGAAATAGTCTGACCTGGCTTAACGCAGTTTCCTATTAATCTGTCCGTACCTTTTTACAAGGCACCAGATTGGTACCTGCTTTTTCAGATCCAGATACTGTTTAGTCCATCATTGGTTGGTCCTTCAGCAGGAGCTGACTAATCCAATAGGCATAGGATTGCACTGTTAGGCAGCAATCCTACAATTGCTTCCTGGGAGCACAGTACCATTGAACTAAATGGGGTTTTCTTCTGAGTTGGCATGTGTAGAATAGCCCTGTGAATGTAGTAGAGCCGATGTTTTAAACCTTTGGCCCTCCAGATGTTGCCAAACTGCAGCCCCAGCAAGCATGGGCAGTGGGCAGGGGTGATGGGAGTTGCAGTTCAGCAAGAATTGGAGGGCCAGTGGTTCCCCCTATCTGTAGTACACAAAGCTTTTTTTAAAAAATGATGATGTGTTAATTTTACATCCTCAGTAAACATCTGAAAAGTTTTTGCAACAGCTAAGAGTAGTTGAACTGAAACAATTTGATTAGGAAAAGCAAGTTCAATAAATTGTGCTTGGTGTGGTTTAAATGTATGCAAACAATTCAGAGTATTACTTGAAAATTACTTTTATTGGAACGCTTGCAAACATTTCAAGAGTTGACAACAAAATAGCATACACGTCGCCTGTTACTTCAATTTTAAGAAATAAAGTGAAGGCACTGAAAACTGCTTAACATTTTTATTTTCATGTGCTGGAATAGTTGTGTGCATAAATCTTAGGGAGAAGACGTTTTAAAAAGCTAATTGCAGCTTTGAATTTAGATTTGACTAGTTGCTGTATCCAATTTGACTTGTATTGTAGTTATTCATCGCGCTACTAATTGATTTTTTATGAAACAACATGTTTCTAAAACTGGTAAGCTTTGCATAAGAAAAATATTGCATTGGAAAGTTTTCTTTAAAAATTCCATGCCAGAAGATTTTGTCCCCATCACTGCTTGAGGGAGGGCTGTCATGACAATTCAGGTGTCTACTGCAGGCAAAAGCCCTAAACAACTTGAGAACCTATTGGCTTTTGGAACTGCTTTTTCCTTGTGGATCTTCCTGGGCCCTAAAATAATCTGCTGGTGCCCTCCTCATTTCTGAAGCACAGACAGTGGCAATAAGAGAGAGGGTCTTTTCAGGGTCTTTATTTATGGAACACTATTTGTATAGACTCACCTGGCACCTAATGTTTTTTCAGCACCAAGGAAATAAATTCTTCCAGGACTTCTAAAACAACTTTTAGAGATTATTTTAGCATCTCAGATTTCAGCCTCTTTTTAATGTGAAGGTTATTAGTCTTAGGGTTTTGATCTCTATGTGATTGGGCCAGCGTTGATACTTATTTTTTCTTGTTGATTAGCTGCATCCATTTAAATTGTTAGCTTTTTTTTTGCTGGTGCTTTGATATACTTTACTGCAGGGCTGGGCTGACTTCAGGCTTCTACTTTGCTTTTTACTGGAACCCCTAGATCCACCAACCAGTGCTTGGCCAAAAAAACCTTGTGCTTAGAGCTAAAGAATTCTGACCTCAGTAATTTATTTTGGGTACCAGAAAATAACAGAGCTCACCAGCTTCACACACAAAAATCTACCATTGGTTAGCTCAAGCTGCTTCTTTCTTTTTCTTCAGCAGCATAATTTATGGCAAGAAGGATTCGTTTTATTGCTTCTATTGGGAGCCATAAATCCTTGCTAATCTACTGCCAGTCACTCGGAGATCTACCAGTTGATGTAGGGCTACCTTCTGCCTTAATGTTCCTTTCCTATTTTCTTGCACTTCACCTGGAGGCTTCTAAAATGAGGCCACAAATAGCCTTGCTTCACCAAGAATCTTTCACTTCTAGAGCTATATTACGATCGAGGAAACCACCATGAATTCGTGTCACTTGTGAAGGACTTGGCCCGCCCCGGAGAATTCACCCAGTCACAGACCTTTGATTTTGAATTCACACACGTGGAGAAACCATACGAATCCTACACGGGGCAGAACGTGAAGCTGAGGTGAGCTCCATCTCCGCTCCTCCAGCCTTTCCCAGTTTTCTTTGCAGCAATGCCACTAAGATGCCACTAAGAATTTGATCTCCTTCAACCTGGTGCCTGGCAGGTGTTTTGGAATACAGCTTCCCACAGCTTCACTGGCTGGGACTGGTGGGAGTTGGAATCCAGAACATCTGGAGCTGTCAGATTGGGGAGATCAAGGCTTTGGTTGTCTGAAATAAAGTTACTGTGGTGGAATTAAAAATATGAATCTCTGTGGACAAAACAAAAAAAGAGAAATTTCTCAGTGCCTGGATTCAGAACACAGGACTTGCACATGAAGAGTCCCAGTAGCAGAGTCTTAAACTCACAAAAATAAACAGCAGTATAGCATAGGAATATAGGTTGTTAAACATTTTTTATCCCATTCAGCTGCACACAGCAGCTGACCTTTTTCTACCCATCTTACAATGAGCAAACCACACGCTGTTAAGTAAGTTTAAATGCTTTACTTACAGATTCAAGGTCTCAGTCCTGCATTGCTTCCCCAGATATTCTTCCTCACTGGTTACATCATGGAAAAGAGAACAGACAAAGGAGGGAATTTGACTTCCTTCCTTCCATGGTGAGGGGTCGTGGCAAAGGCTTTGCCAACCCCTTCCTCCCAAGGAGAAGGGGGTGATCTAGCCAAGCCTGGGAGGACTTACAGTATGATCTTAACTCATGATTGCTAGCTGTATTTGACTGCAGTCTCCCAAAGTTTGTATGTATTTTGGTATGTAGAACCAAACCAATTTTTTTAAAAAAATTGTTTAGTCCACTGGAACCTCCAGCTATTTCCAAGTTGTCCCATTCATGTAAGGACTTCCCTTTGCATGACAGAACTGCACCCACTCCACTGTGATTTTCTCCATAGGGTTGTGAGACTGATTAGTGTATAAACTGCTATGGGAGCCTTTTTGGCTGAAGGCGGTGTGTATGTGTGTGTGTGAAAATTGCCTTTTCTTTCTTTAAAGCAGTCATATCCCACCTTTCTATCCAAGGCCACTTATTGTCAGTAAGCTCAAACAACTGGAAAATCTGAATGCAGTTATAAAAAATCCTAGCATCCAAAACGAAAAGAAAGGTGCATTTAAGTATCTATTGCAGATGCTTAATAGACATGAACCCTCAGGCTGTTGAGAGACTTGCTACCACAATTGGGTCTTTCTTTTTTGCAGGTACTTCCTCCGGGCTACTGTGAGCCGCAGACTGAACGACGTGGTGAAGGAGATGGACATTGTTGTACACACACTTAGCACGTACCCAGAACTTAATTCCTCCATCAAGATGGAGGTGGGCATTGAAGATTGCCTGCATATTGAGTTTGAGTACAATAAATCCAAGTAAGTTGTTCCACAAAGGCTTCCTACTGAATGAGTTGGGTATTTGAGGTTTGTATATGGGGATGTAGCCAAGTGACTAGGAAGACGTCCCTTGGAGATTGTGACTTCGTCCTTGTGCACTTCTTCTCCCATGGATGGTTGAGTGGCAGGCAATCCCTTAAAAGAGGTGTAGGGGAAAACCTTAGGCCCTCAGGAGGTTGCTGAGTGACCACTCCCATCAACCTTGGGCATGCTCGCTGGGCTCAGCAACATTGGGAGAGCCCAAGGACCCCCACACTCTCCTTAAAGAATGGCAATAGCTTGGTGGTAGTATCCATGCAGAAGGTCGCAGGTTCAATCCCTTGGATGTCTCGGTAGGCCTGAGAAACCTTGGAGAGCCATTGCCAATCAGTGTAGACCAGCTTTGGAGAACCAGTTGGTAAACCAGCAACATCTGGAGAGACAAGGGTTCCCCACATCTGTCCTTGACCTGGCTGGAACTTATGAGAGACAGGAGTCCAACAGGGCTGGATGATACCTGGTTTTCAACATTGCAATATGTCATCAGCTAAATAAGGACGGAGCTATGTAGAGACGGACAGTATGGCTGGGTGTTATCTAGTCTTCAACTTTGTGATATAGCGCCAGCTAAGCATTGCGATATAGTGATAAATCACAGTGTCTGAAATAAGGATGGCGCTGGTTTTCAACCTCATGATGTATCACCAGCTAAACACCGTGATAGGCTTACTATTATATAACAATGTCTGAAATAAAGATGGAGCTATATAGAGGCATTGGCTGGCTTCACAGTTTTTCCCACATTGTGATTTTTTGCATAGCACACAAACACACATCTTGAGTCCCAGTATATTTCCAGGTCAAAACTTATGAAACCAATAGCACAGGTACCCCCAAACTCAGCCCTCCAGATGTTTTGGGATTACAGTTCCCACCATTCCTGACCACTGGTGCTGTTAGTTAGGGATGATGGGAGTTGTCCCAAAACATCTGGAGGGCCGAGTTTTGGGATGCCTGCAATAGCATAATACGGACTTGAAACCAGTTTTGGACGATATATCACCTGGCCCTAGAGTCCCAACATCTGGGGGGACCTATCATTCTATTTTGTTGTTTAAAGGTCATTATCAATTTGTTAATGCTTGTTTTGACCCACTTTGATCTGAAGAAGCTGGGTAGATTTTAAAAATAAAATTAAATAAGCAACATGCAAGCAAACAACTCTGAAAAGAGAGATTCTCTGGTCTGTTGAGTCTATTTTCTTTGTTGATTTCCGGCTCTCCCCAGGTACCATTTAAAAGACGTGATCGTTGGGAAAATCTACTTCCTCCTAGTGCGGATCAAGATCAAGCACATGGAGATCGACATCATCAAGAGGGAGACCACGGGGACCGGCCCTAATGTTTACCATGAAAACGATACAATAGCTAAATATGAGATCATGGATGGGGCACCTGTCAGAGGTAAGGAGGGATTCCTTGGAAGGATGCCCCAAGGCAGCCATCCCCCCCCCCCCAACCTGGTGGCTTCTGGATATTTTGGACTGCAGCTCCCAGCCAGCATAGCCAATGGTGAGGAATGACGGCAGATGTAGTCCCAGCAGCATTTGTTAGTGCATCATCCCTGTACTAAAGGGATGGCGGTTTCAGGTGGTTAACCTGGCATCTCATGCTAAAAAAGGCATGAGTTGTACCACCGAGCTGCAGCCCCTCTCCACAACACTCTTTTAAATTCCCCTTCCTCCACCACTTTTTTTGCACATTTATTTACTTAAAGCATCTCAAGAAAGCAAAAATGCAGCATTAAAACAGTGCTATAAGAGCATATCAAAACGGGGATTTGGGGAATTTGTACAGATCGAAACAAGGGTAGCGGCCCCTCCATTTCACACTTTGGCCTTGGTAGCTGAACGAGGACAGGAACTCTGGTCTCCTTGCTCCGAACCCAACACCAGGCGTGGCTTCCAGATGTTCCTGGATACAGTTCCTGTCGTCGCTCACCATTGGCCCTGCTGGCTGGGGCTGATGGGCGTTGTAGTCCAGCAATGCCTCAAAGGCTGCAGGTGCTGTATTCTTGCCCAGTGCACCTATTTGTTGCACCATTGCTCTTTCTCCAGTGGAAACGTGAAAACAAAACCAGTGGGAAGTTCTGTTATAAGTGTGTTCCAGCTTGGAAAATTGGTTTTGCTTTTTTTGGCCTCCTTTGCAGGGGAGTCCATCCCCATCAGGCTCTTCCTCGCTGGCTACGAACTGACGCCGACCATGAGGGACATCAATAAGAAGTTCTCGGTGCGCTACTATCTCAACCTCGTGCTGATTGATGAGGAGGAGCGGCGCTATTTTAAACAGCAGGTGAGGTGGCGTGGGGCCCTAACAGCTGCCTGAGGACCCAAGCGGGCAGGCCTGCTATGGGAAGTTCGATGCAGACAGTGGGGCTGTTGTCTCCCCTTTGCTGCATAGTTAGGATATGCGGAACCGGTAACTCTCCAGATGTTTCCGGATTGCAATTTATCAATCCCTGACCTTTGGCTATGCTGGTGGGGGCTGATGGGAGTTCATGAATTCTCCAGCCCCGGTTTAGGCCAAGAACTGAGTGTGTGTCTCTCTCACACACACCTACAGTGACACCTTTTGTGATACTGTTGCCTGGATCCTGAGGGTGTTGTGTGCACAGGCAGCTCCCATTTTAGGCACATCCAATACCGTGGTACCTCAGGTTACAGACACTTCGGGTTAAAAATGCTTCAGGTTACAGACTCCGCTAGTCCAGAAATAGTACCTCAGGTTAAGAACTTTGCTTCAGGATGAGAACAGAAATCATGCAGCGGCAGCAGGAGGCTCCATTAGCTAAAGTGGTACCTCGGGTTAAGAACAGTTTCAGGTTAAGAACGGACCTCCAGAACAAATTAAGTTCTTAACCAGAGGTACCACTATATGTGTGCGATTGCGCACATGTGCCTCATGGTAAAGTAACCTGAAAATGTCACCAAAAGGGACGGAATGAGGTGTTATGCAGGCTTTTTTGATGGTGTTTAAAATATGCACGGTTTCACTTATACATGCGGAGCCATTGTCTGTATTTCAGGGGGAAACGGACACATGCATGTGAACGACTTTGACAAGGAAGGGATGTAGCTCAGCGGCAGACTGTGTACTTGGTGTGTGGAAGGTCCCAGGTTCAATCCCCAGCCTCTCCAGTAGGGCTGGGAATGCCCCCTGCTTGTACTCCTGGAGAGTTGCTACCTGTCACCAGGGACAATACTCAGGCCCCATCTGCACTATGCAGTTAAAACGATATCATACCTCTTTAGATTTTCGTGGTTGCTCTCCTCCCCACTTGCCAGAATCCTCAGAACTGTAGTTTAGGGTGCTGAGTTGTTAGGAGACCCCTCTCCCCATCCCTGAGCTACAATTCTCTCTTTTTTTTTTTTATAAAATTTTTATTGGCTTTTCAACATATATTATAAGACATTACAAACAACAAACACAAACATGTATAATTTCATGAATTTTTTCATGTACCCAATTTCAACGACTTCCCCATGCCTCCCTTTTCTGCATCCCTATTTTAAACTTTTTCAGCAACCCCTGATCTGAATTACTTATAAATTCCTTTCTGTAACCCTTTTCTTTCCTCTTGTCCAATCATTTATCTCTGCAAATCTGCTATGCTTTACCCATGACATTTTAACACTCACTAATTTTACAACAATTTTTAAGATAAAATTTAAATTTCTTCCAATCTTCTTCCACCGTCTCTTTCCCTTGGTCACGGATTCTGCCCGTCATCTCTGCCAGTCCCATGTAGTCAATCACCTTCGTCTGCCACTCTTCCAGCGTGGGTAGTTCTTGTGTCTTCCAATACTTTGCTAGTAGAACTCTTGCTGCTGTTGTAGCATACATAAAAAACGTCCTATCTTTCTTTGACACCAATTGGCCTACCATGCCCAGGAGAAAAGCCTCTGGTTTCTTATGAAAGGTACACTTAAGCACCTTCTTAATTTCATTATAAATCATTTCCCAGAAGGCCTTAATCCTTGGGCACGTCCACCAAAGGTGATAGAAAGTACCTTCAGTTTCATTACATTTCCAGCATTTGTTATTGGGCAAATGATAAATTTTTGCAAGCTTGACTGGGGTCATGTACCACCTATAAATCATTTTCATAATATTCCTGAGCTACAATTCTCAAGAGTGGTTTCACTTTATTATTAAATTTATTTATATCCTGCCTTTTCCCCGGACTGGGTGGGGGGGGGGCACTCCAGGCAGCTTACAAAGATTAAAACCCCCCAGATAAAATACAGAAGGCTGAAAACATATACAGTGGTACCTCGGGTTAAGTACTTAATTCATTCTGGAGGCCCGTAGTTAACCTGAAACTGTTCTTAACCTGAAGCACCACTTTAGCTAATGGGGCCTCCTGCTGCTGCTGCGCCGCCGGAGCACGATTTCTGTTCTCATCCTGAAGCAAAGTTCTTAACCTGAAGCACTATTTCTGGGTTAGTGAAGTCTGTAACCTGAAGCGTATGTAACCAGAGATACCACTGTAGCATGTAATAGCTAAAAAGTAATTAAACTATAATAAAATAAAAACAGATCTATTAAAGTACAGATAGGAAAAACAGCACAGCACTATTTGAAAGTCCTTTCCTTAACAAAACAGCTCCCAAAAGCCTGTCCGAATTAAACAAGTGTCCAACTGCCAGCAGAAGGACAAGAAGTAGGGAGCCAGTCTGGCCTCTCTAGGAAGGGAATTCAATCCCTCTTCCCAGGGGACTCTGGGAATTCTCGTTCTCTGGGAAGAAGAGGGGTCTTCTAACAACTCTTGGCACCCGTAACAAACTGCAGTTCTAGACGGAACTTTTGGTCTGATGCGTGGCACATACCGGGGGTACCAACTGATTAATAATACAATCCCATCTCTCCTTTTGCGGGAGCAGGAGGTGGTGTTATGGCGCAAAGGCGACATTGTGAGAAAGAGCATGTCCCACCAAGCTGCCATTGCCTCTCAGCGGTTCGAAGGCACGTCTTCCCAGACAGAGAGCAGAACGCCCAGCCAGCCTTCAGAGAACAACGGCCGGCAGTGAGGCGGTTGTGGGATGAGGAGTTCCAAAGCGCTTCCGTGGTCAAGGCTTGAAGATGTCGATGAGGAAGGAGAACGCAGAACGGATCTTTCACCAGAGACTTGCGAACACAAATTATCTTGTCAGGTTGTGTGTGTGTGTTTTCTTCATTTTTCTTTGTTCCTTTCCCCCTGAGGACTCGCAACTTAACGGAATGGGGAGGGAGCCAACGGACGTGACAGCGACAAGGTTTGCCTCCCTCTACATTCAAATATTCCTTGGGGATAGGGCGGGGAGCTGGGTCAGTGGCTTTAGAAGGCATGATGAAGGGAAGGGCGGCTGGTGAAAAGTGTGTCTGTGTTCTCACATGATGCTAAAAGCATCCCCCCCCCTCAAAAAATGTAAAGACACCCCCATCGGTTTTACTGTACATTTGGGTTTTTAATTTTTTTTTAAGAGCGCTCCATTTACTCTTCCTCAGTGGCATTATTCATATGTGTACATAATTAGCACCAGAGAGGCTCATTTAGCATTCAAGTGTAAAAATAATAATAATTTCCCCAGCATTTCTTAAACTCCTAAAAGCTGATGGGACACTTCTTTCCCAAATAAAAATCTGGGAGTCTCGCTTCATTCTTACACCCAAAACGGTTTTACTTTTTAAGGTAAATGTTATGTCCCTGGGTGAGTCTGTGTTCTGAGCACAGCTCCTGCTTAGAAGGAAGCAGGTGCACCACAGCATCTCTTGCAGACACACACAGCAGACAGCCTCTGAAGGCAGGCATAGGAAGATCTGCACTGGCTGTGATTTGAATGACTGACTGGAGAGGTGTGTCTGGTAAATCGCAGAGAGGTGACAGGGAGCCTCTTTGGCTAGGTTGGTGCAGTGGGCTCCTGGTAGCATGGCCCTCCAATGTCATTAGATTCCAACTCCTTATCAGCCCAAGGCAGTATCTATTAGGGGCAGGGTTGATGGACATTGTGGTCCAGTAACATTTGGAGGGCCACAGGTTCCCCACCCTTCGTTAATTTAATTAACTTGCTGATTGTGGCATGGGAATTGTTTTTTACCCCCTGTCTTTTGAGTTTCTTTTGTCGAACTGGAAAAACAACACTACTGTTTTCACTAAGCCAGTTGTGTGCAGTTGAGACGTCCTTCGTTGAAAACTGGAGCGCGAGGAGGAAAGCTGCACTGTGGGGGCCTTTAAAAAAAAAGGCATAGTGAGGGAGGGAAGCTCACACACCCCGTTTCTGTTGTAGCCCACTTTAAAATATACCCTCCCCAATAGCATTCTCCTATTTCCCAAGCTGTCTGCATGCACTCTGTTGCTATTCCAAAAGTTGGATCAGCACAGCTCATTCCCAAACTGTGTTCCGTGAGGGAAAAACCCCCAAGGACCTGGTACCTTCTGTATGTACATTCCTTGATCGCTGAGGTGATCCACGCTCTTTCACATCCTAAAAGCGAACCTTCGGGGAGGTGGAATGGCAAGCTGTGTCTAAAAGTGCGTCCCTTAGGATTAGATATTTGGAAAGCACTGATGAATTGGGCTGCTTTTCCCTAAGTGTGCTGGGGGCACCTGCTCTTGGACATATTTCCCCACATCCTATAAAAGACCACACACACCCTGCAGCCAAAGCTTCATCTCCCCGGATCCCCCCACCCCCCCTGGAAAAGCCTGATATAAGCTTAAAGTTAATTGAACACTAAAAATGTACAGAGTTAAATAGATGTGTCTTGTTCTGTAAGCATGAATTGGTTTTATTCGTCTTCACCATTGAGATTGACTAAGGAGAACAAACACAGTCACTTTCTTCCCTCCAAGCCCATTTTGTGATAAATATGCACTTTCTTCTGTAGAGGTGGGCGTAAGACTGAATGTCACCTCAAAATATTCAGAAATTCGTTGGTTGAGTTGCTCTCCCTCTAATACAAACCATTTACCCGTAATTTAATAGCATAAATATTTCTCTGATTTGCCTTCTGACTTCAGCACTTTTAGGAATGTTTCTTTTAAGCTTCTCCCCTCTTTATTTTCCTCCCGTGAATCAATGAGAACTAGAAACTTGAGCACCACAGCTGCTCCCTCCACAAAAATAAAACCTACTTGCAGTTCTAACAGATTCCTGGGACCAAGCAAATGTTTTGTATTTAAGACACCCACACCTTCATTCCGTTTCTTAATCAGTGGGATATATCTATGCAGAGATTCTACCAGATCGCTGTAAAAGCACCAGAGGACATGACAATTGTCAGCTTTTATTTTAGGAAAGAGACACGTGGGCAGCTCGTGTGCATGTGATGGCTAAAAATGTGTAGGCTATGCCTGATGAAATTTCAGAAGGCAGAGGGGCTACTTGAATAAAATTTCTGGTGGCCTGCATGTGTTTTTCCCTGTATCGAAGTGATTAAAGTGCATTTTTTTTACAGCTTGTAGAATAAATTGCACAGAATTGTCTTAAATTTGCAAAATTAGTGCAGGGTACGTGATTTCAGTTTTCTCAGTTGTCCTTATGCAGAACTACCTTTCTTTCATAGAATTAAAGTACTGTAGAGTTGGAAGAGACACCAAGCGTCACCTGGACCAACCCCCGTCATGTTTGAATTGAAAACACCCCCACCTATTTGGAAATACAGTTCTCTGAATAATCCAGCCTTTACATGAGGGATGGGGAACCTGTAGCCCTCCAGATGTTTCTGGACTACAACTGCCATCATCCCTAAATCTTGACCATGCTGAGCAGGGTTTATGGGGGTTGGAGTCCCTAAGCAGTGGGAACCTGTAGCCCTTCCAAATGTTGTCGGGACTCTAAATCACAACATCCTTTACTATTGGTCATGGTAGCTGGGGCTGATGGGAGCTGGAGTTCAGCAACATCTGGAGGGCCACAGCCAAGCCGGCCATTATTGGAAAGCTATTTCTCCCTGTTGCTTTGCGACCCACGGATAGAGAGTTCAAGGATTGTGTGTTGCTTGCAGAGGAGGGGAGAGAATACAATGCCTTCTGTAAAGTGTAGGTAGATCTTGCAGTCCTGCTTGAGCATAAAGCCATATTCTCTGGCAGGCTGTATTCTGAAGAATACCACTGCAAATGTATTTTTAAACGGGCTGTGCCCTTGCTCACTTCACCTGCCAACCTTCCTCCCCTCCCTTTACACCTCACCAAAAAAATTCCTCCTCTCCATGGTTCATCTGGGCCACCCACTGCCTATGTATCCATCTTCTGGTTCCCTCACCTTGCCTGGGCTGCTGGAATCTCCACCCTCCAGTTCCCTCCTCGACCCTCCTTTTCCCTGAGCAGCTTGTCACACTGTCATTTTCATCGCCATCTGGCTGTAGCCAAGAGAACTGCAGTGTGATGACATCCTTAGGATTTTTTATATTGCAGAGATACAGAATCTGGTACTAGATAGTGGGATCCATGCAAATAACATTCTTATCTTTATTCTGACAACACCTTTATGAGATAGGTCACTATTAACCCCCATTTGGACAGATTGGGAATGAAAGCGGTATGCCTAGGATAGTCAATTTGGTGCCCTCTGGGTGTGGCTAAACTTTTTATTTCCCATCACCCCTAGCCAGCATGGCCAATAAGGATGATGGGAGCTAAAGTCCAAAATATCTGGAGGACACAAAGTTGGCTATCTGAGCTATAAGCCACACCCATATCCCCACCAGTGGATCACATGTTGGAGCAAAGATTTCAAAGCCAATTCTCTTATGTCACAGAGACAGGAAACCAATGCTCTGACAGCTGTAACTAATGGGGACATTCCCCCCTTCTCAAGTTTTTTTGTTGCTAATGCTTGCCGTCTACTACTTTGAAGGTTTTAGAATCAGACAAATATGTTGCTAGGTTGGCAGAGAACCTGTGGCTCCCCCCAGATGTTGCTGAACTACTCCTTCCATCAGTGTCTGGAGGACCAAAGGTTCCCTCTCCCAGGGAGTCCTACATTAAGTGGGGAAGAACTGGCATCTCACATGTGAAGGCCAAGGATGTTCCACCAAGAAGAAACCAGGCTGAAACAAAACACCAAATGTGTTGGGTCCGCAAAGGGGAGAGATTATGCTTTGGCTCTCACCACAAAGCAGGCTGGGTGCTGCTCCTAAGTTTATGCCACCCCTCATTCTTGTGTGCAACAGCTCCTTTGCTGTGCCAGGACAGCAGTGAAACCATCTTCATAGTTTTAACCAGCTTCTGGTGATCATCCCTGTCCTGTCGGGTGATTCTTGCTGCGAGGCTGTTTTCTGCCTATTTAGGGGATACTTAGTCAATAGGGTTCTCCCTGTTTGGAGATGTAAAGTGGGGAGTGTAAATGTTTTCCAGCTGCACATAATGGCTGGTGGCTGTTCGGACCTAAAAGACAAACCTCCTCCACAGCTGGTGATGAATTCTTAGTTTTGTAAAGCCATATAATGTGTGCTGGCATTGGATATAGGTTAGTGGTTTTGAAGCTTTTTAGCATTCAGGCTTCTGTCTGGATCTCGCTGTTTATTGGACCACGGCATTTTGTGACCCGTACCAACTGCATGAGGGGGTACTTGAAAGAACTTTGCATTAGATCTCAAGGGCCAGGGGTGTGTGTGTTCTTTGTTTTCCAGGCCAAGGGTCCAGAGCAATATATGCCCCACATTTTCATGGAAGCACAAATCACAAGATGTGGTAGCAGGTGGAGAACCAAGTTTCTCAACAACCATAAGTTTTCATTCTGAAAAGAAAAAGCCTATGACAGGACAAATGGTTCTCATGTTGAATGGTTGAAGAGTTACGCTTCCAGCTTTGCTATTAGTCCATGGTGAGATCACAGCAGCCAGAGGGTGGGTGGTTTCCAAAGTAGCGCTGAATAACATGGCCCACCTGCACAAAGAATTCTACTTGTGCAGGGGGGCTTCCTTCCCCCTTCCCCACATCTCCAGTGCCCCAAAGCAAACAGGGGGTGTGGGGAAGGAATCCCCGTTGTAAAAGCCTGAAATTTTGTGCTAGTTAGACAACAACCAGTATTTTTTTTAGCCAAGGCACAAGTGCTCATCTCCCCATGACTAGGAGTAGTACATTATTAAAAACTGGGGGTGTGTGTGTTAAATTATGCAAAGTAGTTTGCTGATTTGCATAATTTTATGCAGGCAGCTTGGGGCTGTGCAGCATAGAACCGCCGGTGTATTTGTAAGGTACATCATACACCCTGGTTCAGTTTCTACTAAGCCTTCTAGAGTAGGGTCCATACCCATTTTGCACCTAGCCATCCCTGGAAAAAGCCATGTTTAACGTTCATCTCCAGTGTGAGACACAAGAGAAGGAAAAAAATCCCAAGCAAAGACCACCCACGAGGATCTGACTGCCCCGCTCTGGCAGGGATGGGTGGGTGGGTGGGGAATCCACAGGTACTGAATTAAGCTGGGCAACTTGTAAATTTAAGCCTCTGCATTGTTTACATGTTTCTTAATTCATTGTCTTTTAAATGGTTGTATTTTTAAATGATGAGAGGTTGTTCTCCCAATTAAAAAAGAAGCCATTCTAGGCTTTCAAAGGTTGAGCATCAAGCTATTTTTCTTGGGTTGTGTGATATTTTTATAAATCTAAAAACGATTTAAAAAACCACAAGTGGGGTGGGAGAGTAAATCCAAGGTTTCCTGAGAGTAAAAAGTACTGCACATATACTCAGGGGCATTCCAGATGTTATGGGGTTGCAGCTTGGTGCTTTGGAATCCAGTAACACTTAAATTAGGGTTCTATCCAATTCTAGTCTTTACGTTTGCTGGATGTGACCTTTAGCCTGTGCTTTATATGTCTGGCTGTTTGTTCCTCCTTTGGCAAATAGCACAGTGAAGTGCCTTTGTCTTGCAAAAAGCTCGCTGGCCCAAAGATCATCCACAGAGGTGCTACTCAAAGGCCCACCATTAAGCTCCAGGTCAGCAGTCAGAAAAGTAAGTCCTCTCCCTGTTCCACCCACTGACACAAGAACCAACCTGATTAGCTCAGGGTGCATAGGCACTATTACCTGTAAAACATGGCAGAAGCCCATTCTTTCCCCTCAAAGAATTCTGGGTGCTGTAGTTTAGAGCTCACAAGAGTGAACAGTTCCCAGCAACCCTTAAACTACAGTGCCCAGAATGCTTTGAGGGAAAGAATGTGCCTTAAAGGCACAGTGCATACCCAGCCCCATGCCCTGCAACAGAGGTTCTGCTAGCCACATCTCTTGTGTTCTACACCTGTTAAGACCTCCTTATTTGGCCAAGTGGCTGGTTGGTGATGAATCGTGTCCCCTTTTTACTTTAAGGTGCAGATTCTCATCCCAGTGACTGCACTAGCTATCAGCTCTTGACTTCCGATGTACCAACTATGGAATTTTTGTATGCATAAGCCACCTCATGGGTCCTTGTGAGGGCCAAATGGCAGGGAGTTAATTTTTTTTTAAAGACTCCTAGGTAAAAATAGGCACACATATATTAAAAATGTAATTTAAAGCAAACAAAAGAGAAGGCCGCAGATAACAAATGCAGCTATAACCGGGCTTTGGTGGGTTTCGAACTTCAAAAAAGCACACCGTTGTTCAGGAGCAAACTGGGTTGGTTTTTTGTTGTTGTTGGTTTTTTTGCAGCAGCAGCTCAGCCAAAGCGATAGCAATTCGGTGCATCTCTCAGTGCTTTTCCTCTTCCAGGCTCAAAATGAATGCAAACTGCTCTTTAAAAGAAAACAGAGAAAGGTGTGATAAGGCAGGGGTAGCCATCCTGGTACCTTCCAGATGTTAGACTCCACCAGCCACAGATTGCAGGGGGTGGGAGGTGAAGTTCAGCAGTATCTGGAGGCACCTGGGATAAGGAAAGTCTTTTGCCAAGGACACGACCCCACCTGTTTGACTGTGACACTTCTGAGTCCCAGGTTGCCAGAAGCTGCAAGAGGGGAACATGCTCCTGTGGTTTGGGTCCTGCTTTGGGGCTTCCCATTGGGGCATTAGGTTGGCCACTGTAAGAACAGGTTGCTGGACTAGATGGGCCACTGGTCTGGTCCAGCACGGCTGCTCTTACGCTCTCCCCAAGATAGGGGCACCTGGCAAGTTAAAACGCAGGTAAAGCTAAGGTGGGGTACGAGTTAAGCATTCCTGCATCTTTAGCCTCCAATGGCTGAATGGCTGGGCAGCCTGATTTGGGTTATTATTGTTGTTTTGGTTGGCAGGATAGGGAAGAGCTGCCATCCCTTGCATCAAGTGATGCTTTGAAGATGCAATCGTGCAGGTGAACATCTAGCAAAGTGGCAAACAGTCTTACCATCCGTCAGGGGCTGGACCGAGAGCCTCTGCCTGGTGAAAAGAGCCACATCTTTCAGGGGCCCTCCAGAGATTTTGTGCGCCTGGTGGTGAAGTTTCAGCTCGGCCAGAGGGATGAACCGCTTGGTCATTCGCATAAACTGGACGTCCACCTGCAAGCACGAAGGAGCATCCGTCAGGGAAGGGAGTCAGACCTTGGGGTCTGCAACTTTTGCTCTTCTACCTGCAGAATTGCGGCTGCCAAGATTGTGCTATCTGGTATTGTGAGGCACTTGCAAGAAGATTCTGCCTCCCCTTTGCCGGCTGTGCAGAGCAGTTACTTATTCAAAAGTGAGTGAAGAGTCATTAACACTCTGAATGAGAGAAGCTCAGAGAGAAATGGAAGGATTTGTCTCTGCATCTTGCCGGGTGATGTGAAATATTAAGCAGAATGAGTAGGAGTAGAAGACTGCTCGAAACTTCCCTCTTTTGGAAGAAAAGCACCCATTAATTAATGCTTTAGAAAAGGAGGCCGATAGTATATATCATTTGCGAGATATACTTAGCTGCGAGACTTACTGCAATGGAAGGAGATTTATTTTCAGCCTTGCAAAAAACCCCACAAGTTTGTAATGCACCATTTGCCTTGTTTACAAGCCCACATATACAAAAATAACTCAGTTGTGGCTGTTTTAAAGAGGAACAAAAGGAGCATTATTTGTCCCATTTCCATCTTTGACACAAGGGATGGGGAACCGTCGGGCCCCTCAGGGTCAAATGTGACCCGCAGTATCGCCATATGAGGCCTCTGAGGCCTCTCCCCAGGCTAAACCTTCCTGACCCTGTTCCACAGCCTCCTCAAATGCTTTTGCCTGGCTGGAATGTGTCCTTGGACTGCGAGCGATGCCTCTCGCCAGCCTGGATGGAGGATACAGAGAGCTGTGCTCTCAGGGCCGTCTTAAGCATATGTGGTGCTGGGGTGCAAAGATCCGCCTGGCGCCCCATCCCCGGTTGCCCAGAGTTGTTGACCTTTCTTTAGGGGGAGAACCCCAATGTTGTTGACCTTTTTTAAGGAAAGGTTCCCCAAAGTTGTCAACCTTTTTTTAGGTTGCGGACACCACGCTTATCTCTGCTCAGGAAATGAAAACAGGAAACATAAGGAGTCCAGCACAACAAACCAGCCCGAGGCGTCGGCATCTGAGCGAAGCCGGGCGCCTTGTGGTGTAAGCGGCATGCGCTGGACGGGCTTCTCCATGGTCCTGCACCAATCCCGGGCATGCAGGAGGGTGGAGCCAGCTGGCCACCTCAGTGTCTCGCTGGCTCGCTTGCCCCTGAACTTGCAGCGCAGAAGAGCCCGCCATGCTGAACTTGCAGCAGAAGAGCTCGCCATGGCGCTCCGACCGACAGGTGGGCTCTTCCCCGGATGCCAACTCTCGGGCCCCGGACTTTTGGCCTGGCGCCCCTGAGAGCCTGGCGCCCGGGTGCCCTGCACCCCTGGCACCTATGGTTAAGACAGCCCTGTGTGCTCTGTCTAGAAACCTCTGACTCCTGCATGGCTGGTGTGCAGAAGGCAGAGTCAAGTCTGTTGCTCTGCCAAAGAATTTCCCTAACCCTGGTATACGCATGATGAGATTGGAGCCAGCCGTGCCTAACCAGAGCCGATCCTTGAAAACCCATTTGCCAAGCAACAGCAATCTTACCATGAACCATTTGGGTTTCTCTTTGGTGCTGGAAGCATCGTAGTGAGGATCTTTCTTTTCAAACTGGGTGTGATCGGGATACGCCTCCTTCACTATCTAGAATTCGGGAGAGAAGCACAACCAGAGGATGACTCGCAAACTGAGAGTAGCTGCGGAGTAGACACTGCTTTGAGATAGTCATCATCATTTGTGACTTGACACTCAGATCCAAATGTGCGACCCACTCAACTGAAAAAGACTGCAATTTGAGGCAATTTGCCAGCTGTATGTTCCATATCAGAACTTCCAGCTCTCCTCTGTAACAACAGGACTTAGGCCCCAAATAGCTGGAAGACCACCTCCTTCCCTGCAGACCCTCTTGGGTGTTAGGAACTACACACATTGTACACTGAAGATGCACTTCTCTTTGAGACCTAAGGTATATGTCTATATTTGGGAGCCACCCCTAATCCTGAGACTAATTTGTTTTAAATGGGTTTTAATGTTATTTCACACAGTTGTGAACCACCCCTGGTACCTCTCACCTTGATAATGCCAACAATCCCGGGCTCTTTACAGTTGCTGTGGTAGAAGAAGGCTTCCTGGCCAGCTTTCATATCCTTCAGGAAATTCCGTGCCTGCCAAAACAGAAGAGCAGGGATCATCTTATTCATACCACCAGACAGAAGGGCTACAGATAATCCGTATCTCCTTGCAGGTAATTAGCACTATAGCCACCATGCCTCATATTTTGAAGGAGAGGATGCGAGGCAAGCAGGGGACTCAAAGTTCAGTTCAGTTATATTAAACCATGGATTGTGCTAACCCTTGTTTAGAACTCGATGCAGGGAGCCAAAACTCCCAGACAGGCAAACCATAGTTTTAGAACTATTTGATCACTTTCCCTTTCCACAGGACCTCCTCAGCACCCTGGTCTCCAGGGAGCTGGCAAAGCAAGAGGTGGACTGTGATCTGTCAGTTCAAACATTGCACCAAACCATAGTTAGAGCCAACAATGGATAACAAACCATGGTTTCCGGTTCCGGTTTGCTAGCTGATTATAAACCATTACTCGTCAATCCAGATGTCATGCTAACCCAGAGAAGAGGTACTGTTTTCAGCCCAAGGGCCATGTTCTCTTCTGGGAAACCTTCCAGGGGCCACATGCCAGTGGAGGGGGGGGCCAGAGGCAAGAGTGGGCAGAGCAAAAAAAAGTGGATTTTACCTTTCTTTGCTTGACTAGTTTAGACACATTCACCTGTCCCATCCAGGCAAGCACGGAACATCATCAGAGTTCAAAAACACATCCCGGCCTAGGCTCATTCTCATCAATGCTAGAAACTATGGTTTGAATTTGCAACTCAACTTGTCTTAAATATCAACAGCACAGGCAAAAATAAAAGGTGGAAATGGACAGCAGAACTTTAAGGTGCCAAAACATATCTGTGTTCTCCCACTGTAAGCTTTGATTGGAAGGCAAGTTGATTCGAATCTACACAATATCACATCCATCCAGAATAGCTATTTGCTGCTCAGAACCCCCCTTTTTTGGGGGGTGAGAATAAATTTATTGATCAATGCCGTTGCTACAGTTGACTTTACTTACCTGGTAATTCCTGACTCCGTCCCAGCATGCTGTCTGATTGGGTTGAGCTTTTAAATCTTCAATGCCAAACTGGATAATAAAATAAAATAAACATACATTACCCAAAATGCCTAATTGTGCCTTTAAAAAAGAAAAGTTCAGCATTTCATTTATTACTGGCAGCCTTGTTTATACCTGGTGTTGCTTGGGAATTTTAAGACACACACCCCCTCCCCCCCAAAAAAGACCTGTGCAGTTTTGAAAGGTTTGGTCTGCACTAAGTAAGGCACGAGGGGCTTGGGGTGATTTCTGGGGGTGGGCGAGATACAAAGGAAGGGGAGGTTGGTCAGGTGTGAGGAGCAAAGGGGTTGTGGGGTTGGTGAGCAGAGGAGCAGATGGAGCAGCCACTTGGGGAGGGAGAGACAGGCAAAGAGACAGACAGAGAGTGAATCTGTAATGATACACCAGGCAAGATATTTTGGTTATAATATACAGCTTTTATCATGGGAAAAGTGTTTTTTTTTTAAAAAAAATTATTAGTTTTTCAACATATATTATAAGACATTACAAACAACAATACACAAACAAACAAACATAAACATGTATAATTTCAAAATCTTTTTTTCTTATACCCAATTTCAACGACTTCCCCATGCCTCCCTTTTCTGCATCCCTGTTTTAAACTTTTTCAGCAACCCCTGATCTAAATTACTTATAAATCCCTTTCTTTAACCCTTTTCTTTCCTCTTATCCAATCATTTATCGCTGCAAATCTGCTATGCTTTACCCATGACATTTTAACACTCACTAATTTTACAATAATTTTTAAGATAAAGTTTAAATTTCTTCCAATCTTCTTCCACCGTCTCTTTCCCTTGGTCCCGGATTCTGCCCGTCATCTCCGCCAGTCCCATGTAGTCAATCACCTTCGTCTGCCACTCTTCCAGCGTGGGTAGTTCTTGTGTCTTCCAATACTTTGCTAGTAAAACTCTTGCTGCTGTTGTAGCATACATAAAAAACGTCCTATCTTTCTTTAACACCAATTGGCCTACCCTGCCCAGGAGAAAAGCCTCTGGTTTCTTATGAAAGGTACACTTAAGCACCTTCTTAATTTCATTATAAATCATTTCCCAGAAGACCTTAATCCTTGGGCACGTCCACCAAAGGTGGTAGAAAGTACCTTCAGTTTCATTACATTTCCAACATTTATTATTGGGCAAATGGTAGATTTTTGCAAGCTTGACTGGGGTCATGTACCACCTATAAATCATTTTCATAATATTCTCTCTTAGGGCATTACATGCCGTAAACTTCATTCCGGTGGTCCATAACTGTTCCCAGTCAGCAAACATAATGTCATGTCCGATATCCTGTGCCCATTTAATCATAGCTGATTTAACCATTTCATCCTGTGTATTCCATTTCAGCAGCAAGTTGTACATTCTTGACAGATTCTTAGTATTGGGTTCTAACAATTCTGTTTCTAACTTTGACTTTTCCACCTGGAAGCCAATTTTCCTGTCCTGTTTGAATACTTCATTTATCTGGTAATAATGAAGCCAGTCCCTTACTTTAAACTTCAATTTCTATCATGGGAAAAGTTATGGAAAGAAGATTAAAAATTTAAAGCTTACTGTACATTGAAAGAAAATTGTATGAAAATTATGTGCCGCTGGTATCTAACACCTAGTAAACTAGCAGGGATGTATAGAACTGCTTCAAATGTGTGTTGGAAATGCAAAAAGAAAGAAGGCACCTTTTACCATATGTGGTGGACATGTGGGGTGGTAAAAGAGTTCTGGGAAATGATATATAATGAATTTAAAAAAAAACCCGTTTAAGGTAACTTTTGTTTAAAAACAACAACCCAGAAGCTTTGTTAGGAATTCTAGGTGCGGAATTACCAAAAGAGAAGAAAAGACTGTTTATGTACACGATGACAGTAGCACGGATGCTCTTAGCCCAGAAATGGGAAGAAGATAAAGTCCCAACCAGAGAAGAATGGCAGACCAAGTTGATGAACTATGCCGAAATGGCAAAAATGATGGGACAGATCAGAAATCAGGAAGACCAAATTTTTATTAAGGACTGGATTTTATAACATAATTTTATAACCTATCTTAGGGACCACTGTAAGCAGTTGAAATCATTAGCAGGAATACAATAACTCTTGTAAAGTAACATGAACTTTAGATACTCTGGACATATAATAGATTACAGTAAAAGATGCAGGAATAAAATTTAAAAATGGAACCCAGGGAGGGAGGTTAGTCCGAAGGTTCGAGAGAACGTTTTGTTTTTATTTTTTCTTTGGGATTGTTATGTTTGTTGTGTGTAATTACTACATAAAACTATTAATGATAATAATAAAAGCGAGAGCGAAATGCACACATCTCCCATAGAAGATGGCTTGCTTACCTTCACATCTACACCCTTCTCAAACCTACTCTCGGGTTCAGATTTCATTAGCCAATGGGTGTGGGCTCTCTTGTTTCTGTCCTGCTCAGCACGGGCTTCTACCTCGGAGGTTTCTGTAACATTTCCGGTTGCAAGGCTTTTCATCTCGACTCTCTGCGATCTGGGTCTCTTGCTCTCCCCCTGCAGCTCAGATCTGGCCTCTTTAAAATCAGGTTCTTTTGGAGCTTGAAGGATCCAAAGAATTCAGAGGGCATACCACGGGTATTTGGAAGATGAATTTTGAAAGGACATGAGGAAAGTGGGAAGGGGAGCAAAGAATAATGTCAGCTTGGTGGGCTTCAGCTAATCTATTTAAAAAAGTCACTTTGGAAAATGATTCATAAGTAACTGGGAGGAAATGGATGCACAATGTCCATCTCTAGATATTGTGGTTTGCCTGCTGGAAGCTGTTGCTGATCTCTCCTGTTTGTGCTCAGACACAGCACATTTACATTTACCAGCAGCTGCTTGCTTGCTACTTGCTATACTGATTTGTCATTGGCTGTGCTGCTGTGAGGTCATGAAATACCGTATTTTTTGCACCATAGGGTGCACCGGACCATAGGGCGCACCTAGTTTTTAGGGGGGGAAATCAAGAAAAAAAAATCCCCCCCCAGCCCCAAAGAGCAGCATACAGGCTGCACACAACCTCTCCTTGCGGAGCGGTTGCGCGCAGCTATGGAAGAAGGCAAGGCAGCGAGCGGGATGGATCCCGCTAGCTGTTTTGGCTTCCCCTTTAGCCCCGTGCAGCCTCTCCTTGCTGGGAGACGCTGCACAGGGCTAAAGAATCCATAGCCCCGTGCAGCCTCTCCTTGCGGAGGGGTCGCGCGCAGCTATGGAAGAAGGCAAGGCAGCGAGCGGGATGGATCCCGCTCGCTGTTTTGGCTTCCCCTTTAGCCCCGTGCAGCCTCTCCTTGCCGGGAGACGCTGTGCAGGGCTAAAGAAGCCATAGCCCCGTGCAGCCTCTCCCTGCCGGAGGGGTTGCGCGCGGCTATGGCACAAGCCTGCATTCGCTCCATAGGACGCACACACATTTCCCCTCAATTTTTGGAGGGGAAAAACTGCGTCCAATAGAGTGAAAAATACGGTACATAGGAACATTCCAAATGATCAGGGCAGGGGTTTTAGCCACAGACCTGGGAGGCAAGTGAAGAGGAAGGGCCCTATAGCTCAGTGGTAGACTATCTGCCTTGTGTGCAGAGGGTTCTAGGTTCAGTCCCCAGCATCTCCAAGTAGGGCTGAGAGAGATTCCTGGCCTGAAACCCCAGAGAGCCACTGCCAGGCAGTGTAGGCAATACTGAGCTTGATGGACCAATGCTCAGACTTGGTATAAGGCAGCTTCTTATGAGGGAGGGGCTGCATGTAAATGGTCCGAGGCTCAATCTCTGTTTTTTCCAGGTATATCTGGAAGAGAGACCTTTTCCTCCTGACTCACAGTGCTAATGAAACAGGATGCTAGAGAGAAAGAGATCCATCCATTGCTTCTCCTCTGCAAGCTGCTAACACCTACTAAACTTCCTTGACAGGCTAGTAATTTTGCAGCCTTATTTGCAAGGCTGCTGGATCAGACAGGCGAGAGGGCGTTTTGGGGGGAGAGAGACCAGGGATGAGTGAAACCAGACACATTGGGCAGGAGAGGGGTCAGAGAAATAGGCCAACTATCAAATCCATCATTCAATGGGGGAGAGGACACTTGTGGCCCTCTCTATGTTGCTGGACTACAACTCCCATCAGCCAACACAGGTCAGGAATGATGGGAGCTGTAGTCCAGCGACCTCTGGTCAGCCACAGGTTCCCTATTCCTGATATAAATCTTTAGCTACAGGTGCTGAGTAGCTCACATTTCAACATCCCTTAGTTTGTATATAGCCAAAAAAAGAGCAGCACACAGAAGATGCTCTTTCTTTATTAATAGTTTTTACTTTTTTTAAGTAAACTGAACTCTGGATAATATTGGTTGAGCCTGGCTACCCCACTGACCTGTCAAGGCTGCTCGGCCTCTTTTCTTCCCTTTCGGAGGCATTTATCCAGCTGCCTAGAAGAAAGGAGGAAGAATCTTAAAGCAAAGCAGGAAATATTTTCTTGCATCAATAGCTCAGTCAGTAAAGCATGAGACTCTTAACTCTTAATCAGGCATAGGCAAACTTGGCCCTCCAGATGTTTTGGGACTACAACTCCCATGATCCCTAGCTAACAGGACCAGTGGTCAGGGATGATGGGAGTTGTAGTCCCAAAACATCTGGAGGGCTGAGTTTGCCTATGCCTGCTCTTAATCTTAGGGCCATGGGGTTGAGCCCCACGTTGGGCAAAGGATTCCTGTATTACAGGGGGTTGGACTAGATGACCCTAATGGTCCTTTTCAACTCTACAATTCTACAATTCATTATATGAAGCGCAACAAGGGAGGTAAGACTTGGGGAAGGACTGGAGCTTAGTGACAGAGCCTCTCTGTCACTAAGCATGCAGGAGGTTCCAGGTCCAGGCCCTGGCATTTCCAGGTAGGGCTGGGAAGGTTCCATGCCTGAAATTCTGGAGAGCTGCTGCCAGTCAGTGCAGACACTATTGAGCTACATGAATTAGTGGTCTGACTGAGTATAAGGCAGCTTCCTATGTATTTTTCGATTTGATTGGCAGTGCCTCCATCACTCCAGGACTGGGGGGTGGGGGTGGGAAATCAAGGCTCAGATCCCAGTTCTACAATCAAAAGGTCGCTCTTTCTCTTTATCCCAGCCCACTGGTCTTCAAGTGGTGGGTCACAGCTTGATCCAAGATAGGTTGCAACAGGAGCATTACCACCATGAAAATGCATGGTAAATGATTAAGAAACGGTTCCCCACGTGCCTGCCTGGGCTACGAGGGAGTCCTCCCGAGTCTGAAAAGGTTGAAGATACCTAGCCTCAGCGACGCGGACTTATAAAAAATATTGGGGGGGCCCGGGAAAGCTCATGAATAATAAATAAGCTCATGAATATGCAAATAAAGTGGCGCCGCCTCCTCGTGAGCGAATAGGGGAGAGCGTGCTGCGCCTATTAATCAGCTCCAAAGGAAATTGGGTGGAGCTTTTGCTCGGGAGGGAGGGCAGGAGGCATGCAGCCCGCCCCCCCTGTGCATTTTGGGCTGGGGGAGGGGCGGCGATGGCGCTCTGCTGGAGGGGCGCCGGAGATTATTGGGGGGGCAGAGCCCCCCCAAACGAATTTTTGAGGGGGCTCGGGCCCCCTCAAGCCCCATGGAGTCGGCGCCTATGCCTAGCCTAACCTACCTCGCAGGGGTGTTGTTGAGTATTAAATCAGGGGGGCAGGGAGAACAATGAGAGCTGCTTTTTGCTCCCAGAAGGTAAGAGAGAGTTATACATGTATTAAATAAAAGCCCATCAAAAGTTAAAGACCAGAATCCGTGACCAAGGGAAAGAGACGGTGGAGGAAGATTGGAAGAAATTTAAACTTTATCTTAAAAATTCTTGTAAAATTATGGAGTGTTAAAATGCCATGGGTAAAGCATAGCAGATTTGCAGCGATAAATGATTGGACAAGAGGAAAGAAAAGGGTTAAAGAAAGGAATTAATAAGTAATTCAGACCAGGGGTTGCTGAAAAAAAGTTCAAAACAGGGATGCAGAAAAGGGAGGCATGGGGAAGTCGTTGAAATTGGGTACACGAAAAAATTTATGAAATTATACATGTTTATATGTTTGTTTGTCAGTGTTTGTTGTTTGTATTGTCTTATATTATATGTTGAAAAACCAATAAAAATTTTATTAAAACAACAACAACAACAAAAGTTAAAGACCATAGGGAGGGAATAGAACCCACCTGTACCTGTAAAATTGGTACCGTGGTGGTACAAATATGCGACTGTACAACTTTCCTTCCTCTTAATAGCGTCCTTTCTGTCTCTCCAGCTTTAGAAATTGGCGCGCCTGACTGCAACAACAAAACCCACAGAAACGCTTCCGCTGCTAAATGCCTGTTTGGTTCGGAGGTTAAATACTCGTTTTGCAAACCGCAGCTATGCCTTTAAGACCGGCCCCCTGCTTTGCAGCCAATCGGAGAACTAGCAGCTGGAGAACCCTGGGGAGAAAAAGACAACACAACCCCAGAAGCCCGGGCAAGCCCTTTGCAATGGCTTCTGGGGATTGTAGTCTTCTTGGGTAGGAGCCAGAAAGAAAAGTAACGGCAGCCTGTGGAGCTGAGAACAACAATTCCCACAAAGCAGAGCGGCCACCCGGACCTCGTTCACCTGCCCGGGCGACTTAGGTGGTGCTGGCCATGGCTTGGAGAGTGTGCTGCAGGCTGGGGGCCCAACTGAGGAGGCTTCCTGGACGGAGGCACGCATGGGGGCGCCGAGACATCGCCTCCTGCATAGACCGTAAGATTAAGGGGAGATAACCTAACAGTCTGCTGTTTCGGGTTAGGGACAGTCCTCTGGGGAAGAGCGGAGTCTGTCTGTTAGCTGGAGGGAAAGCAAACAACCGGACTCCTTTGCCTTTAGCGGAGGTGTGGCAGGCAGAGATCCAACAGGTTGCGTTGGCCACCGCGTGGTAATGTACCGGGAGGAAACCACCACCGGTTGAACTCCTGCCAACTCTTCTGCTACAGCAGTTGATTCTTCTTTTTTTTGCACGGAGATGATCGGAGGGGAGGTTGCTTGCCGTTTGGGTCATGCTTCATCTGTTGGAATTCTGTCTGCAATGACGCTATTAAGAAGGATTCTCGCTGGAGAGGGAGGTTGGTTCTGGCTTTCCAAATACTGTTGGGCCACAACTCCCAATTGATCCCAGTCAGCATGGAGATGCCACTGTGGATTCAATCTGGGGCCTTCTGCATGCAAAGCAGATACTCTGGCAGGGAGCTGTGGCTTTCCCCATTGTTCCTCATGTGCTGAGATGAGAAGCAGAATTCATTCCATCAGCTCTATGAGGCCACTCCAGTTATTCATTACAAGAACCATTACTTAATTTTTAACAATTGGCATATCCAACCCCCCTCTCCCTGCCCCCTTTTCCTTCTGTGCTGTGGCTTTTGAATTGCAAGCCTGCATGCAGAAAACTTGTCTTGTTTTAGCTGATTATGTGCAAGCTGTTTCAGAAGCAAAGCAGGAATGCTCCAGATAAATAATGTTGTGAGTTGGGCCGTATCCGCAAGTCACCTTCTAATTCCTGGACCTGGCAAGGATTCAGTTGCTGGAGTAGTCAGGCTAGTTTCTTGGCGAGATGGTGGCCTAAGTATGTCATTAAGGCAACCACGGAAGCAGCTCTGGGCCAGAGGGAAAATGGGTGCTCCTTTTCCTTAACTGTCTGGTGAGAAGGACAAGAGCTAAAACAGAGTGTGTGAGAGCGAGAATCTAGAAGTAGGCTGGGCTGCTGAGAGTCAGAGCCGTGCCTGATTTCTGTTTAAATCCAAACTATGGTCAAGGGAAGAGCAAGGCCGCCTTGGGGCGATAGTGGTGTGATTCCCTCCATCGTAGGCTCAGCTTGTGTATATGTGTAAATAAACCATATATCATAAAGACACCACCATTTCTTCCAATCTTCCTCCACCGACTCTTCTCTCTGGTCTCGGATTCTGCCAGTCATTTCCGCCAGTTCCATGTAGTCCATCACCTTGAGAAAAGGAAGAGAAAGGGGGGAAAAACACCTTCATCTGCCATTCTTCCCGGGTGGGTAGATCTTGTGTCTTCCAGTACTTTGCAATAAGTATTCTTGCTGCTGTTGTAGCATACATAAAGAAAGTTCTATCCTTCTTTGGCACCAATTGGCCGACCATGCCCAGGAGAAAGGCCTCTGGCTTCTTCAGAAAGGTATATTTAAATACCATTTTCATTTCATTTCATTTCATCTCCCACAAAGCCTTAATCCTTGGGCATGTCCACCAAAGGTGAAAGAATGTACCTTCAGTCTCTTTACATTTCCAACATTTATTATCGGGCAAATGATAAATTTTTGCAAGCTTGACTGGTGTCATGTACCACCTGTAGATCATTTTCATTATATTTTCTCTTAAGGCATTACATGCCGTAAACTTCATACCTGTGGTCCATAACTGTTCCCAGTCAGCCATCATAATATTATGTCCAACGTCTTGTGCCCATTTAATCATAGCTGATTTCACCATTTCATCCTGAGTATTCCACTTCAACAGCAAGTTATACATTCTTGACAAGCTCTTAATTTTGGGATCTAACAGTTCTGTTTCCAATTTTGATTTTTCCACCTGGAAGCCAAATTTTTAATCCAAATTATATGCTTCCATTATTTGATAATAATGAAGCCAGTCTCGCACTCTATTTTTTAGTTTTTCAAAACTCTGCAGTTTTAATCTGTCTCCCTCTTGTTCCAGAATTTCCCAATATTTCGGCCGACACCACAGTCTCTACTGTCTCCAAACCCTGGGTTAGCGCCTGGAACCTTGCACTACTTGGAGATTGGGTGGCATGCAGCAATAAATATTACTTTCATTAACCTAGAGTGACCTGTTTATTGGAGGATCTCTTCCTCCTTTTTTCCTTGTCTCTGCTTTGAAAGTTTCTCCCCTTTCTTCTGCCTCCCAGCCACAGTGGGTTTGACCGAGGAGCAGAAGGAGTTCCAAAAAGTGGCCTTTGACTTTGCTGCCAAAGAGATGGCCCCCCACATGGCTGAGTGGGATGAAAAGGTGAGAAATCCACTAGGCGTGTAGATACCAGATCTGACGACAATGCTTAAGTGCCTTACAAAGAGAGCAGGTGGGGAAAGCCTGCCCCTGTTTGCTACTGCTGATTGGTTCGTTTGCTTGGGGCTGCTCGCTTCTGCTACTCACTAGCAAACATAAAATGTTAAAGGTGACCTTTCCTGGCTTCCGAGTGGTAGCACTTGTTTATTCACCGGTAAGTTACCCTATGATGCGGGTGGCGTTGTGGGTTAAACCACAGAGCCAAGGACTTGCCGATCAGAAGGTTGGCGGTTAGAATCCCCCTGACAGGGTGAGTTCCCATTGCTCGGTCCCTGATCCTGCCCACCTAGCAGTTCGAAAGCACTTCAAAGTGCAAGTAGATAAATAGGTACCGCTCCAGCAGGAAGGTAAACGGTGTTTCCATGCGCTGCTCTGGTTCGCCAGAAGCAGCTTAGTCATGCTGGCCACATGACCCGGAAGCTGTACGCCGGCTCCCTCGGCCAATAAAGCGAGATGAGCGCCACAACCCCAGAGTCGGCCACGACTGGACCTAATGGTCAGGGGTCCCCTTTACCCTTTACCTAAGTTACCCTATGCTTCAAAAGGCACCTCAGTGGCGGTTTTAGTGTGTATGTATCAGGTTTTACCACTTCAAAGCCACACAGTGTTCCCTCCACATTTGTAAGGAGTAATTCCTTTTGTGTGGCTTCACCTGGAACTGTGGAACTCCCTGCCAATTTACATTCGGCAAGCACCATCATTATATTCTTTTAGAAACCTGCTGAAAAGCATCTGCTTTAGTGGGTCTGTCTGGACACATGGTCTGTTCTTCAATTTATTTTGGATGTGTGTGATTTTTAAGAAGCTTATAACAGTTTTAAAATCTTATCATAGAGTCGGAAAGGACGCCAAGGGCCATCTAGTCCAACCCCCTGCAATGCAGGAATCTCAACTAAAGCACCCAGGACAGATGGCCATCCAACCTTAGTTCAACAACCTCCAATGAAGGAGAGTCCACTACCTTCCAAAGGGAGTCCAGTCCACTGTCGAACAGCTCTTAGCCTCAAAAAGTTCTTCATAATGTTTAGCTGGAATCTTTCCTTTCCTGTAACTCGAAACCATTGGTTTAAGTCATCCTGTTCAGAGTTCCATTCTCCATGTGGCAGCCCTTTAGATATTTGAAGATGGCTCTGATAGCTCCTCTCAAGCAGCAGTTATTCTAGTAAGCCAATATTGTGGTCGGTGGGTGAGGGGTGTTCACCTGCTGCTTCAAAGAAATAGTTGTCCTTGAGAAAAGGAAGAGAAAGGGGGAAAAAAACAAACCTCAAGATTTGTCGAAAACCCAAATGAAGAACTGTTTCCTCTCTCTCTCTCTTCGCAGGAAATATTCCCTGTGGAGACAGTGCGGAAAGCAGCCCAGCTGGGGTTTGGTGGGATCTATGTGCAGCCGGACGTGGGGGGCTCTGGGTTGTCCCGGCTCGACACCTCCATCATCTTTGAGGCTCTGTCGACGGGCTGTGTCAGTACGACAGCTTATATCAGCATCCACAAGTGAGTAATGGGAGGCAGAAGGGCTCGGCCAGGAAGGCCACCTTCAGGCAGAGGGTCTGCATCGTGACCCCTTTTCTTGTGGTTGTCGCTGCTGCAGCATGTGCAATTGGATGATCGACACCTTTGGGACAGAGGAACAGAGGCACAAGTTCTGCCCGTCGCTTTGCAGCATGGAAAAGCTTTCCTCCTACTGTCTGACTGAGCCAGGTGAGGGAGATTTGTTCATTTAGTTAAAAGTTTTTCATCAAATTATATTTTATTGATTTCCGTGCGAAAGCAACAGCAGCAATGAAGAAACAGGTAAGTGTCTCTGCTCCCTCATATAGAAGAAGAAGGAAGCAGCTGAAAAACTTTTGAGGATATCCAAAGTAGATGAAATTAAGAGTCCAAATGGCAGAGGACAGAAGCCACTTCAGACAGTCTCAGGATTGCAGATGGAAAATGAGGACCCCTCCATGACATAGCTGTCAACTTACAGATTTGAAAATAAGGGACCAGCAGCCTTGAAAATAAGGGACCTGCAGCCTCACCTGTTCCAGGCACTCCAGTCTTCCTGTCCTCCTGCAGTCTGGTCAAACTCATGCTGGTAGCTTCGAGAACACCGTCCAACCAACTTTGTAACCAGAGGTTCAACTGAATAGAATCTGAATCACATGCACCACAAGGCCTATATAGCCTCAACTTAAGATGGCTCCCCGGCCTGGCTTTGCACTGCAAAGTTTGCAGCAGCATGTGCAACAAAATGGCGTCCAGCATTCAAAAACCCCCTCAGCTTGCATTAACTAGCCACACACACACAGAGCCTCCTCCCCCTTGCCATGAGATCGCCAGTCACCCATCATTTCAGTCAGCCAGCTCCTTTCTTTTCCCCCATAAGTCAATCGAAGGAGCCTCCAAAACAAATTCAAAAGCCCCCCCTCCCACGAGATCTCCTTTCCTTTCCCCCCACCATGTGCCCCCACTCCAGACAGACCTTTTCACCGGCAAGGGTGAGTGGGCCGTCGATGACGTATCCATCCAATTCCGATCCGAGCACTCAGCACAGGTATGTTCAACTTCTGAGCCCCTCTGAGCCAAAGGCAGAAAGCCCAGCCAGCAGCCAAACGAAGCCTCAAGGAAAACCACCGTCACCTCTCCGCTGGGAAGCGCTGAGCAAAGGCGAGTCCCCAGGGAATGCAGCCGATTTGATCAGCACAAGGCATGCAAGCTCCACCCCCCAGTTGTTCTTAGACTTCTTATTGGGTGAGCAACACAGCCAAGCAACACAGTTGCAGCCTCCCTCCTCTCTGGCCGGCAGGGAGGGAGGGAGAGGAGCTGCTTCCTTTGAAATTTAAGGGACATCATTTAAGGGACATCCATCAATAAGGGACAGCAGCGGGACATGGCGATGGAATAAAGGACTGTCCCTTTAAATAAGGGACACTTGACAGCTATGCTCCATGAATGTATCCAAGTCTTTCAAAGCAAGCTAGTTACTGCCTCCTGCGGGAGTGAGTTCCATACTTGAACTATGCATAGTACGAAAAAGTACTTTTTATTTTTTATTATATCAATAAAAATCTTCCAGTATTCAATTTCCCTGGATGCAAACGAGTTCTAGTGTTCTGAGAGATGGAGAAAAACTTTTCTCCATCAACTCTCTCCATGCCATGGTTAATTTTATAAACCTCTATCATGCCACCTCTTTCTTGCTTTTTCTCTAAAAGGTCCCAAACACTGCAGCGTTTCTTCCCCTGGCGGAGGGGGGGGGTCACTCCATTCCCTTGCTCATTTTGGGTGTCCTTTTCTGAACCCTTTCTGGCTCTACAGTATCCTTGTTGATCTAAGGTGACGAAGGCCACCCTGTGAGCACCCCAAAAATTGGAACCCGGGCCTCTCTTGTCTGAATCTTACTCTTTATTGCTCTTTTAACGGTATCTCAGTTGCAATTGTCTGCCGCTTCTTTCCCAAACAGGAAGTGGAAGTGATGCGGCTTCCCTGCTAACTTCAGCCCGGAAGAAAGGGGACACTTACATTCTGAACGGCTCCAAGGTACCAGGGTCCTCATCTTTGACACCCACTCTTCATCTTCGCCTCAATGAACCCTCCAAAATATTCTTGTGCAGAATTAACTACCTCCCCCTCTTTAGGCTATTTCGGTGGTCCAAGCAGTCATTGCTGCAGATGTCCAGAATGCAATATTTTCTCCCTTCTGCAGTCCCTGCCCCCCCCATGCCTTCTGCACATAAATTATTTGGTTCTGAAGATTGCTTTGGGAATTCCACTTGTGTTTCTTACAGCTATCTGGCTTAAGATAGCTTTGAAAAGGGAAGCGGATAAATGCGCAGTGTTGTTAGGTCAGGTGATGGTTATCATTTGAGGAGCAGTCTTGTTTCCAGATGTGTGCTGTGGGCTAGCTGTCAGATACCTGCCCACGAACAACAAAGCAGGAGACCCACTGCCTCCCCCCCCCGGCTCCTGCTGCTTTGCAGCTGCCTCCCCCCCGATTCCCTTCCCTTCTCCAGATGTGCAGATGTTGACCAGAGTCGGAGATGCTGCTGCCCTTGCTTTTCACTCTCCTTCAGGTTGGTTGTGTGGATTGGGCCTGGAGGAAAAGGCCAGGAGTGTCAGTGAGAGTGAGAGTCAGTGAGAGTGTCAGGAAGAGAGAGGGGCCTGCTCCCTGGGAGCATCTGATCCCCATTCCCTCCAATGTTTCTCCAACGAAAATAGGCATGTTGTAGGGAAAAGCGGGACATTCTGGGATCAAATCAGAAACCAGGACAGCTTCTGTAAATCCAGGACTGCCCCTGGAAAATAGGGACTCTTGGAGATTGCATGTGGGATCAAACCAGGGACCTTCTGCATGCAAACCAGGTGGATACCATCCCACTACATCCTTTCCTAATAACAACAACAACAACAACAACAACAATAATTTATTATTTATACCCCGCCCATCTGGTTGGGCTTCCCCAGCCACTCTGGGCGGCTTCCAGCCAAATATTAAAATACAGCAATACATCAAACATTAAAAGCTTCCCTAAACAGGGCTGCCTTCAGATGTCTTCTAAAAGTTTGGTAGTTGTTGTTCTCTTTGACATCTGGTGGGAGGGTGCCACTACCGAGAAGGCCCTCTGCCTGGTTCCCTGTAATTTGGCTTTTCGCAGTGAGGGAACTGCCAGAAGGCCCTCGGCACTGGACCTCAGTCTCCGGGTAGAACGATGGGGGTGGAGACGCTCCTTCAGATATAGTGGGAGACGGCTGATGTCCGCACCCTTGTTTGTGGCCTTCCTCAAAGCGTCTCCCTGTGTGCTGATGGGGGAAGGGTACTGGGTGCCTGATTCAACGGTGCCCTTCTTAGCTCCATGTTGCCACTCTGCCCTTCCTGTTTATCCTCCCTTGTTTCATCTTAATCTTCTCCCCTCTCCTTTGTTCTTACTCCAGCCCTTCTCTCCTTCCTGGACTTGCATAGCCTTGGATGCACAGGCCCCCCAGGGGCAACCTGTCTGCTTCTTGAGGTCGTCTGGGCTGTAGTAGACTCTCCCTCCCTCCCTCCCCTCCCCTTTCTCTTGAGCCATCCTTATTCTTGTCTCCCTAGGCCTTCATTAGTGGTGGCGGCGACACAGACCTGTATGTGGTGATGTGCCGGACGGGAGGGCCAGGCCCCAAAGGAATCTCATGCCTGGTTCTGGAGAAGGGGACTCCCGGCTTGAGTTTTGGCAAAAAGGAGAAAAAGGTAAGCAGGTCGGGGGGGGGGCGAGGAGACACTCTTGGCTTTTGGGGTGCATGCTGCATTCAGATTAAAAATATGCCACTTTTGCCACTGTGGGGACTTGCTTAAGTGGCCAGCCAGTATATTTTATTTAGCTATAAAAAAATTATCCTATTTATACATCATAAAAAAGAAAAATTATCAAATCAGTTTTCAGCAGTAAAAACATAAAACCATAAAAAGTTAAAAACAAACACCAACAAACCATTGTGGAATTATTATTTATTAAAATGTGCAGTGCTTTTTTCTAAAAAAATGTTTAGGGGTGCTCTCATTTTGACTCAAGTTGGAATTGTGAAAAATAAATACAGTAAATGGACAAAAGTACAGAGATTCACAAAATGTTTAGGGGTATGCGTACCTCCCTGTCCCCCCAGAAAAAAAGCACTGAAAATGTATATACTGCCCCATTCCCATAGATCTCATGGCAGTTCACAACATAAAAATACAGTATTAAAAAAACACAAAATACATGATAAATGTAAGAACAGAAAAAACACAATAATTCCCCCTCCCACATCACATTTAAAAGCGCATCGGATGACAGTCCTGGTTGAAGAGGAATGTTTTCGTCTGATGCCTAAAGGTGTGTAGTGAAGGTGCCAGCCGAACCTCCCTGGGGAGAGCATTCCACAGACAGGGAGCCACCACAGAAAAGGCCACTTCTTGTGTTGCCAACCTCTGGACCTCTCATGGAGGTGGCACACAAAAAAGGGCTTCAGAGGATGATTGCAGGGTTCAGGTTGGTTCCTGGGCCCAGCAGAACAGAAATGTTTTCAGCTGGTGTCTAAAGGTTGGCAGCGAAGGCACCCCGCTGAATCTCTAGTGGCAGAGTGTTCCACAGGACTGGGCTTAATTCAAAATCCTTTATTAGGCATATCACACCTCACATTAACAAACAAACATCATATACAGACTGTATAAAATACGGGCTCAGCGAACACAATTTATCCCAGTCCTATTCTTAACTCCAAAAAATAAATCAATGTACATAAATAATATAATACAACACAGCAACATCACCTACCATTAAAACCACTAAGTCTCTTTATCATGGCCCATTCTTTCTTCATGGACAGCACTTAAAAATTCAGCCGCTATTAAAGTAATTTTATCATCGCTGTCCGCCAGCAGGTCCTGAACAGTTGGTTGTGTAAAAAACTGTCCATTAAATTTTAGGGCCTCAAATAATTGTCTTCTGGCATAACTGCCAAAATCACAGGAAAAGAATATATGTTCTAGAGTATCGGGTTCCTGTTTTCTGCATTTACAGAGACGCTCTGATTCTGGGATAGCTAAGTATCTTCCTCTCACTACCGCCGAGGGAAACATGTTAAATCTGGCCAACATAAACAGCCTACACGATTCATGTTTCTTCAGATTTGTCATGTATCCCTTTTGGAAATCTCTACACAAAGGGAGATTTAGGTGAATAGGAGAGCAGGTGCTGCGCTTTGCAACCTCAAGCATGGCGAGAACACTTTTTTCTGTGAGGGTCTTCCTGATAATTTCCCATATATCTTTGGGATCAGAGATTTCAAAATCAGTTAAAGTGAGCCCTATCGAATCCAGTTTTCTCCTACAAATCACTGATAGATTGTAGATTGCCCTATCACTTAAAAGATCGTAAAGTATAGTATTAGGGGATAGGGCTCTATAATGCAGGAGGATCCAATATTTCAAGGCAGGACTGGGCTTAAGACACAGCAGTGGCATCAGAGCGCAGGAGCAAAAAAAGGCTCTTCTGTTTTCCCCTCCCCTGCAGATGGGCTGGAACTCCCAGCCGACACGCGCTGTGATATTTGAGGACTGTGCCGTTCCGGTCACCAACCGGCTGGGAGAGGAAGGAACGGGCTTCAACATCGCCATGAAGGGCTTGAATGGAGGGAGGATTAACATTGGTAAGAGCGGAAGGGAAAGTGGGAGGTTTGGGCTGCCCACGAGGGGCAGGGGTGGGGGGACGCGACACCAGGCCTCCCGTGCATAATGGAGTCTTCTTCCCCATTCCTCCTGCAGCTTCTTGCTCTCTAGGTGCCGCGCATGCCTCAGTCCTTTTGGCTCGGGATCACCTTAACGTCCGCAAGCAGTTCGGGGAGCTGTTGGCTAGCAATCAGGTGACTTCATCTCGCAACAGCCTGTCGCTCCTGAAACGACAGCTGCAGCTCAGTGGTTGGAGCCCCTGCCTTGCAACCAGAAGGTCCCGGGTTTGATCCCCAGCAGCTCCAAGTTGGGTTGGGAGTGATTCCACGCCTCCTGTGGCACTCAGGGCAGAAGCTAAGGCCACATTCACACCGTCCATTCAAAGCACAATGATATCCCTAGAATCATAGGTTCTCTAGTCCAATGCTCTAATACTGCCCACTGCTGTCCCTGCGTGGGCTCCAGCTGGCAACTTTCCAGTTAACAGCCAGGCACCCTGACCTGTTGTGCTTCAGATCATGGCTTCCCCCAAAGAATTCTGGGAGCTGTAGTTTGTTAAGAGTGCCAAGAGCTGTTTTGAGGTCCTGTTTTGAGTCTGGACCAGTCTGAATAGTTAGCTTTGGTGAAGACTTGACGTTTTTATCCCCCCAAAAGTTTTTGATTGAGTTTCCACTGAAATGAGGTTGCATTTTAATGTTTTAATGTTGTATTCTAATCTTGTTTTTTAAGGTGTATTTCAATCGTTTTTATATTTGGTGTTAGCTGCCCTGAGCCTGGTCTTGGCTGGGGAGGGCAGGGTATAAATTATTATTATTATTATTATTATTATTATTATTATTATTATTATTATTATTATTATTCCCCTCGCAAAGTTACAGTGCCCAGAGTGGTTTAACAAATCAATCCCTCTTCTCCGGGAACTCTGGAAATTGTAGGTCTGGAAGGGGAATAGGGGATCCCCTCTCAACTCTCATCACCTTTGGCAAACTCCAGCTCCCATAATTCTTTGCAAGAAGCACCAATTATTTAAAGTGGCATCGCAGTGCTTTATGATGTGAATGTGGCCTACGAGTGATCCAGCGAGGAGGGACGTAATAAGGCGCTGCCAACCGTGAACCCCACTGAGCACGACACCATCTGCACACTGACCGGCAGCCCCTCTGTGGTGGCTTCCACAACAAGCGTCTGTTCCTAGCCCTACCTGTGCACATAGGATACTGAACTTGGGTCCTTCTGTATGCAAGCATTTGGCCCCCCCTTTGGGCAGGCCCCCTCGCTCCCTGGTTGGGGAGAAATGGGGGAATAGGGCAGCCTCACAGCAGCAGCAAAATTGGGGCCGCTTGCTGGGTTGGCCCTCTGGGTACACCTTTACCTGTTTTGCTGCTTCTCTTTTGGCAGTACCTCCAGTTTCGGCTGGCAGAGATGGCAACCCGCTTGGTGGCTGCCCGGCTCATGGTGCGAAACGCGGCGCAGGCACTGCAGGAGGGGCGCGAGGATGCTGTGGCCCTCTGCTCCATGGCCAAGCTCTTTGCCACGGATGAATGCTTTGCGGTAGGCAAATCCCCCCTCCTCCAGCCCCCCCCAAACAAAAACAAACACATGCATGTTTACTGCAGTTGCAAAGGTGGCGCTTTTTGCATCTTCAAACGTTTAAGCCTTCTTCCTTGGTATTTAAAAGACGCCATCTCGGGAAATGATCAAGAAGTGGTAAGTCAAAGGTAACGATCCCAAGGAATTGGGAAAAGACCTCCTTTGCATTAGCTGCTGCGGCAGCTCATCCACTTTCTCTCGAGCAAGGCTGACCAGAGAGCTCACTGGTGCTGGTGCTCTTTACCGCAGCTACTGTTGCAAGGAAGCAGCAGCAGCTGGGAAACAAGCACAAGGAATGGCAGTTTGCAGACTGCTCCTCCTGCTATCCCAGAAAGCAGGGCAGGAGAAGCAGAAGCAGAAGCCAAATCTATAGGTCCGACTATTCAAGTCAAGGGAAGGTTTGTTGTTCAGTGGTTAACTCACTCAACCACTAGGTGGCAGTGTTGTATTTTAATCCTGGCTTCTGTGAGTCTTTAAAGGCTATTGTGTCTGCTTTCTCTCTGCTTTCGTTTTTTTCAAAAGACTGGTGCGTAAACTCAATTATTTATTGTCCCTCTTCTACTTTGCTGCTGCTGCTATTATTATTATTATTTATTATTATTATATTTACATTTATATCCCAGCTTTTCCCCAAGGAGCTAAAGGTAGTGTGCATAGTCCTCCCTGATTTACCCTCACAACAACAACCCTTCAGTGGTTCAGTGTATCTGAAGAAGTGTGCATGCACACGAAAGCTCATACCAAGAACTAACTTAGTTGGTCTTTAAGGTGCTACTGGAAAGAAATTTGTTTGTTTGTTTGTTTTGAACAACAACCCTGTGAGGTAGTTTGGGCTGAGAGTGGGTGACGAGCCCAGGGTCACCCAGTGAGCTACATGGCTGAGTGGGGATTTGACGTCCTAGTGTCCAGCACTCTAACCACTACACCACACTGCCCCGGGCAAGGTCTTCTCCTTCTGGGGACAAAAGTGGGGAACCTATTTCAGCCTGAGGGCAGTCTACCAGTGCCAGGCATATACACTAGTTCTTCTCCCAGCAATTAGGCTTAAAGAAAAGCATCTTACTGGTGCAATAAAAGGCCTTCTTCAAGTTCAGTTGTGGCACGGGCTGTGTGTGAGGTTTTTTGGGGGGGGAGGAACGGGAGGGTTAATTTTCCCACCCCAGCTATAGTAAACACACCCTTCCAAAACAAACCAGCCCCCTGGACTTGGAGAAGAGACATCTGTCTGCTCTTATAGAAGAGTTCTCGTCTCCCCCCACCCAGCCAAAGTGGGACAGTCAGCAGAGCACTGTAGACCGGATGGGGAGGTCCCAGGGGCCACATTTGGCTTGTGGACTGGCTCATTTCCTCCCCGACCCTCCCGGCTCTGGGGCTCAACTCTTACTTGATTGTGTCTCACGCAGATCTGCAACCAAGCCCTGCAGATGTACGGGGGCTACGGGTACCTGAAGGATTACGCAGTGCAGCAGTTTGTACGAGACATCCGTGTGCACCAGATTTTGGAAGGTGAGTCGTGTGGGGTGCTGCCCTGCAGCCTTGGCTGCTGCCTCATTCTGGTGACTGCATGCAGAAGGAACCTGCTTCAGTCCCTGGCACCTCCAGGTGGGCCCGAGATTGTTCCCCCTTGAAGCCCTGGAGAGCTGCTGCCAGCCAATGTAGTGTAAGTCAACCTTGGGTTACCCAGATGAGACTACAATTCCCATCATCCTTGACCAGTGGCGAGACTGGCTGGGGATGATGGGAGTTGTAGTCCAACAGCAGGGGGAAGAACACAGGTGCAGACAACATGGATCAGCGGTCTGAACTCTGTGTAAGACACTTTCCTATGTCCCTAGATTCCCCTGCTCTCCAGTTTTCTGTTTATGTTGAGACCACATTAATATTCATTAACTGCTAAGTTACAATGAGCTAATTGCATAATGGCTTTACCAATGTCTCCCACTTGCACGGGTCGGCCACATCTCATGGTGTGACCTGTGGGAACTTGGCCCCAAGTTAACAGATGGCTAGGAAACCACCTGCTTTTTAAAACCGACATAGGGAAGATAGGAAGCTGCCTTTTGCAGAGTCAGGCCATTGGTCCATCTAGCTCAGTACTGTCTACACTGACTGGCAGCACCTCTGCAAGATTTCAGACAGGGAGATCCCCAGGAAATGCCATTGGAGAATAAACCTGGGACCTTCCGCATGCAAAGGGCATGCTCTACTCCTTAACTACATCCCTTTCCCTGGGTAGGATATTGCAGTCATAAGCAGGTAGTGCCTGCATACTTTCAACCTTTGCATCCATGAGGACTATAAACTTGCTTGCTTTATCTATGGAAGGAAGAAAACTGGGGTTCTTAGAATTCCCCATCTGCGTCTAGATCTCCAGCACTTACAGGCACCAAATACACAGTTCTGTGATTTGCTAACAAATACCTCTCTCTCTCTCTTTGTCCATCTGTCTGTCTGTCTGTCTCTCTTTCATCTGGCTTCACTGGCCATAAGGCACTAACGAAGTGATGAGAATGATCGTGGCCAGGAATTTGCTACAGCCATAGCGTCAGGAGCTGGTCTTCAGACCCTTGCTTTGCTGGATACGAATTTGGAAAAAGGAGAGTTTGGAGGAGAGTTTTCTTTTTCAGCACCTGCACTCCACCCACCCACCGATCTCTGCCCCGATGGGCATGGCTCAAAACCCACCAGGTGGCAGATGGTGAATGCAGAGCCTTTGCCCCCAAAAGGCCAGCTGCAGGCCTGTTTCTCTGCTCCTCCAAAAGAAACACAGCACTGGCTGAAACTAAACAGCCTGCATCCTCTCCAGCATTTCAAGTTAGCTCCCAATTAGCGGGAGCTACAGTCTTTTGATGGGCTTTGATACCAGAGCCTTGCAATGCGGGTGGGCAGAAGGAAGAGAAAATCCGTTCTGGGTTTTGCACAGGTTGGGGGAAAGGGATAAGCTTGTTACATCCTTATTTCCTAGAGAGTACACATTTTCCCCAGGGGAAAACCACAAAGGCCTTTTAAGCTTTGCCTTTTCTTTCAAGACACAGGTCCTCTTTTTTTAGGTCAAGCTGGCAGGTGAGGAGGAGATCTCTCTTACTAAATCAGGGGTGGCTAAATCCAGATGTTGCTGACATCTCCCATCAGCACCGGAGTCAGCATAGCCATTGGTTAGGGATGATGGAAGTTGTAGTTCTGCAATATCTGGAAGGCCGCAACTTAGCCCTTCCTGTAGTAAACCCAAAGGAGCAGGAACCTGCAGCCTTCCATAGCTCTCATTATTCCTGACCATGTTTGCTAGAGCTGATGGAAGTCGGAGTTGGTAGTCCTCCAGGACTACAGGTTCCCCACGTCTATTAAACCTCACGGCAACCCCCTCGATTTCCACCAAAGCTCACTCTGTCTCCCACCATCGTTCAGATGGTGCTAATCCTCTTCACGATCAGATCATTTTGGCTGCAGCAGGAAAGCCTTTTGACGCACAACTGGGTCTCAATCTGGCAATTTCCAGCGGGCCAATAGCACAAAGAGTGTCAAGAGTGTTGATCCAGGTCATTTTCTTTTACTACTCCATGCTGGAATCAATAAATTGCTGTTTCTAACTTGGTTTGCATTGTCATTTCCCCCCTTATTTTTTTGGTTAAGAGCACAATCCTGCTGATGTGCCTTTTGCTGCTTTTTCCTGTACCTCAGCCTTAAGAGAGCGTTGCAAGGCTGGCAGATTGAGGTGGTCTTCAGGTGGATTGGTGTTGGGAAGGAAGCAGGGATGAGAGGCCACCTTGCATTAGGTTTCTCAATGCCATCGGAAGGACCTGTGCAGGCGAGTGCCCTCCACAAAGTGGCTGCTTATGCATCATCAAAAAAGAGGACAGATCCGCATTCGCTTATATATAGGTGACAGTTTAAAGGTAAAGGTAAAGGTACCCCTGCCCGTACGGGCCAGTCTTGACAGACTCTAGGGTTGTGCGCCCATCTCACTCAAGAGGCCGGGGGCCAGCGCTGTCCGGAGACACTTCCAGGTCACGTGGCCAGCGTGACATTGCTGCTCTGGTGAGCCAGAGCCGCACACGGAAACGCCGTTTACCTTCCTGCTAGTAAGCGGTCCCTATTTATCTACTTGCACCCAGGGCTGCTTTCGAACTGCTAGGTTGGCAGGCGCTGGGACCGAACAATGGGAGCGCACCCCGCCGCGGGGATTCGAACCGCCGACCTTTCGATCGGCAAGCCCTAGGCGCTGAGGCTTTTACCCACAGCACCACCCGCGTCCCAGGTGACAGTTTAAATAAATAAACAAATGAATATTTAAATTAAGGTGACAGTTTAGACCACCATAATTTAAATATTCATTTATTTATGTTTTGCATTCATATCTCCGCTCAGGGTGGAGCTTAGGGTAGTATACATGGTTTTCTCCCCCTCCCTTCACAACAACCCTGCGAGGGAGGAGAGAGTGACTGGCCCAAAGTCATCCCGGGAGCTTCATGGCCTGGTGGGGATTTGAGCCCTGATCTCCCAGGTCCTAGTCCGACATTCTGGTCACATTCACATCGTACATTTTAAAGAGCTATGATTCCACTTTAAACAGTCATGGCTCCCCCCCCCCCCCGAATTATGGGAAGTATACCGGTAACTCTGTGGTTTCTGACGTAAGAGTGTGCAGGGCCAGTGTGATTGTGAATGCCAGCAAAAATCTGAGCAAAAGAAGGGGGTCAGACCTGTTCCTCCTCTCTCTCCCTCCTTCTTTTCTTTAAAAGTTTTTAAAAATTGTGTGTGTGTGTGTGTGTGTATATATATATATATATATATATATATTACTTTTTTAAAGAAGATAATATACAAACAGATCAGCAAAAAGAAAGCAGCATGGCGTACTGGCTTTCTCCTGGTTACGTCAAACTGCTTATATTCCTTTGCATCATTATATTTACAAAGGAACAAGGATTTACACTTCTCTTTCATCTTCATAAGAGTTGGAAGGTACCAAGGCTCATCTACTCCAACCTCCTGCAATGCAGGCATGTGTTTGTTGCTGGGAAAGCGAGATACAAACAGAGAACCAAACCAAAACCATTGTTTGCTGCTATTTATTGGTCGTGTGTCTCACGTAGGAGTGTCCCAAAGCGACCTAAGGATGGCGGCTGACGGTCATGCTCCTTATCAGCTATATGTGCAATAAAACACTGCCAAATGGTATAAAATGTGACCTTTGCCTTTTGATTCCGTAGGATCTGTATCTGGTTAGTTAATCTCCCTGTTAAAGTGACCTCCTAGATTTTCAGGTACAAACATTCCAGCATCTTACTGTCCAAATCATTCCAGTGTCTTCCAACTGACAGTTGGGCCACTGCAAAAAATAAAAAGAAAGAAATCCCCCAACTTACTTATGGGCAACACCTTTCCCTGGAAGTGGGTCCATGAGTGAGTCTCTGGTTTGTGTCACAAGCCTATGCCTTGAATATTTTCAGGACCTAAAAATCTCCCTGCTCTGTCTTCATTTCTGGAATGGCTGCCTTAGGACAGCACCATTGCATTCCACAACAGTCCATTCCCAACTGCAGAACTGGCCACGCCAAACTTCCTACCTTGTTGCCATTGCAGGGTATATCCCCAAATAGCTTCTCTAGACACTCAAGAGAGTCTGGAGAAGAGCTCTGTACAAGAAAGCAGTGGCGTAGCGTGGGGGGTGCAGGGGGGGCCGGGCGCACCGGGCGCAACATCTGGGGGGGCGTGCTCGCACTCGCAGCTCTCTGCCCCCTGATAAAATCCACGGGTTAGGGAGCGCAAATTACTTGCCTTGCCCCGGGTGCTGACAACCCACACTATGCCACTGCAAGAAAGAGAGCTTTACAACCTTAAGTGACTCCCTTAAGAGGCCAGGTTGCAGCGTCTGAGACTTTTTAGTATAGAGAAAATTTGGGCAAGAGGTGACATGACAGAAGTTCATAAAATTATGACAAATGTTGGAAATGTAAAGAGAATGAAGGTACATTCTTTCACCTTTGGTGGACGTGCCCAAAGATTAAGGCTTTCTGGGAGATGATCTATAATGAAATGAAAAAGGTATTTAAATATACCTTTCTGAAGAAGCCAGAGGCCTTTCTCCTGGGCATAGTCGGCCAATTGGTGCCAAAGAAGGATAGAACGTTCTTTATGTATGCAACAACAGCAGCAAGAATACTTATTGCAAAGTATTGGAAGACACAAGATCTACCCACCCTGGAAGAGTGGCAGATGAAAGTGATGGACTTTATGGAATTGGTGGAAATGACTGGCAGAATCCGAGACCTGGGAGAAGAGTTGGTGGAAGAAGATTGGAAGAAATTTAAAGATTATCTGCAGAAACATTGTAAAATTAATGAATGTTAAAATGATGTTGGATTGGAAATAAGTGGTATTAGCAACAAAGTTAATAAGAATATGCAAAAATGAATTGATAATGGATGAAAATATAGAGTTATAAAATGTTAAGATATAGAGTTAAGATAAATGAAAGAGGGTAAGGATTTGCTGATTTGATTATTTAAATGGGAATACAAGAAGGGGAGGTGTGAGGAGGTCAAAGAAACAAGCAAATGAGTTAAGTTATGAAAAATGGAATTGTTTTTAATTTTTCTTATTTTTTCTTTGCTTTTGTATGTTGTATCTTTATTTTTCTTTTTTCTTTTATTATGTGTTTTTGTATTTATGTTTTTGTAAAACTGCAATAAATATTTCTTTTTAAAAAAAGAAGTTCATAAAATTATGCACGGCATGAAGGAAGCGGATAGTGAAAAGGTTTTTTCTTCCTGGAACTCGGGAGACATTCCATGAAGCTGAACGCTGGAAGATTCAGGGCACATAAAATAAAGTGTTTCTTGACGCAACACAGTTAAACTGTGGAATTCCCTCCCACAGGAGGCAGGGATGGCCATGAAAGTGGATGGCTTTAAAAGGCCGGGCAAATTGTGTAGAAGACAAGAACTACTGTGTTTTCCACTTCATAAGACACACTTTTTTCTTCCTAAAAAGTAAGGGGAAATGTCTGTGCATCTTATGGAGCAAATGCATGGTTCCTGGAGCCGAATTGCCCAGGGGCAAAAAGCAGATCCTGCTCTTATTTTTTGAAAGAGGGAAGTGGGTGTGGGAACAAAGCTGCTGATTGTTTGCTGATTGGGGAGAGAGATAAGGGATGCTAGAGATAAAGGAGGCTGCCTGGGAGGGGGGATGTAAAGACAGCAAACTTGCCAAGGGGGGGAAACAGGAAGACTAAAGCAATAAGGAGAGAAATTAGAAGAAAAGGAGGAGCAAAAAACTGCTCCAGCTAAGGAAAAGACACGAAGGCAAACGAGGGAAGGGAGTGTTGGAAGGAAACAGCTGATCAGTGGGATCGAAAGAGAGATAAGGGACGCTAGCGGAGGCTGCCTGTGAGAGGGGAGGTAAAAGCCCATGGATCCTCAGGATTTGTGCATTGGGTCACCCCAAATTCAACATCAGATCACATAGCATGTCCATGGCTACAGCGTGCACCAAAAAAACACGCACCCACTGTTGCGTGGGGCCGCAATGGCACAAAACATGGTTTCAAAGCACAGATCCACATGGATCCTCAGGTTTTTTGCATTGGGTCACCCCAAATTCACCATCAGATCACATGTCTGTGGCCACAGCATGAACCACAAAAATCATACATCCACTGTTTCGTTGAGAATATTTGTTTTCTTGTTTTCCTCCTCTAAAAACTAGGTGTGTCTTATGGAGCGAAAAATACAGTAATGAGTGCTGGAAATGCAAAGAGGTAAAGTGTGGTGGACTTGCAAAGAGGTAAAGGCTTTCTGGGAAATGATACATAATGAGTTAAAGAAAATGTTTAAAAATACTTTTGTTAAAAAGCCAGAAGCCTTTTTATTGGGTATAGTGGGTGAAGAGATACCAAGGGAAGATAAAAAACTGTTTATGTATGCAACAACTGCGGCAGTAATTCTCTTGGCCCAAAAATGGAAACGAGGAGGTACCAGCGAAAGAAGAGTGGCAGATGAAGATGATGGACTTTGCAAAACTGGCGAAGCTGACAGGAAAAATCCGAAACCAGCAAGATCAAGTATTCCAAAAGGACTGGAGTTAATTTATACGATATCTGAAAGATTATTGTAAGCAATTAACATCACTAGCAGGGTTGTCTGAAGACTTGCAATGGGAAATTTTCTACCTTTCTACCTTTCTATATTTATTTAAAGTTTTAAGTTATTTTGTAATGAGTGTAATTAGAATTGGAAAATGTACAAAACGCAATGATGTAAAGGTTAATTTTGAAAGCCATGAGGCGGGAGGGAAGGAAGTCGATGGGCTCTAAAGAGCCAGGGAGTGTGTGTGTGTGTCTGGGCAAATTGATGGAGGAGAGAGAAATTGATGACTACTTGTCATGATGGCTAGGCACTTTCTCCATAGTCAGAAGCAGGAATGTTTCTGCATGGCAGCTGCTGGAAACCACAGGCAGGGAGAGTGCTATTGAGCTCTGGCCTTGCTTGCCGTTTTTCCACTGGCATCTGTTGGTCCACTGTGAGAAGGGGATGCTGGACTAGATGGACCATTGTCCTGATCCAGCTAGGGCTCTCCTTATATTCTGATAAATGCCAGTTCCTTTGGCCTGAAAAGCAAGATAAGCGTCATGCCCCATAGTTGCCTCTGACTGGACTTAACCATCCAGGGGTCCTTTACCTTTACCTTACCTTTGTTCTTAATTCTGGCAGGATAACCAAAGGGCCTGCCATCCTAAGTACTGTACACTTCCTACGTAGCAGGGATTACAGTGGTACCTCGGGTTACAGACACTTCAGGTTACAGACTCCGCTTACCCAGAAATAGTGCTTCAGGTTAAGAACTTTGCTTCAGGATGAGAACAGAAATCATGCTCTGGTGGCACGGGGGCAGCAGGAGGCCCCATTAGCTAAAGTGGTGCTTCAGGTTAAGAACAGTTTCAGGTTAAGAACGGACCTCCGGAACTAATTAAGTTCTTAACCTGAGGTACCACTGTACTTTGTTTAAATAGAAGAAATCAACAGTATTGCCAACAAGCGAGGATTGGGGACAAAAATTCAGGGCCCCAAATGCAGCAGAGTTAGTTGGTTTACCATACTTTGAGGTGAACTAGGAAACATCTCAAAAAGGCAGGGATGGGATGTACTATTAAGTTCAGAGTCTAAGATTACTCAGTAGCAACACAGGAAATCAAGTAGCAGCAGCTTTTCTGATAAGATACGGTTTCAGACTGGAGCTAAGGGTTTGCATATCTGAATGTTTTCCCTGTGCATATGCCCGAATCCACACACACTCGCATAAAATACTCTGTACATGGAGAAATCTAGCAGATAACGTTGAGGGTTTCGATGCTAGCTTTCTGCGTGCATGAAGCTTTGTTTCTGGAGGACTACATCCCAGCCCCTCGCTTGCAATTTCCTGACTTATCCAAGAAAAGTTTATCAGTCAATTCTGTTGAGTCACCCAGGTGTGTATGTCCCTCAGAGCTCTGCCTTAATAAACCTGTTTAGCAGGACTGCGTTGACGGTGTTGATAAAGAGGGTGCTGCTGAGCCTGTACAGAGTGCACTCCTGCAACCACCGGAATGAAAAGTCGCCCTCTCCAGTCGGGCACATGCTCCCCAAGCAGGTGAAAAATGCACCGCTGCAACCGATCCCAGGGGAGAGTCGCCTGCTCCAACCCAACTTCTGAACCGTGCTAGCAACCATCTGCCAAAGGGCAAGCAGCTGCCCAGGCACCCACAGCTTCATACAGAGTGCACTGCAGCACCCGCCCAAAGGGAGACGAACCTGCTCAGTCCAGCATGTTGGCAGACAACTGCCCAGGTGCACGGAGCCTTTGAGCATGTGCAAAGTGCACTCCGGCAGCTACAAGGGAGAGTGACCTGCTCAGTCCAGCATGTTGGCAGACAACTGCCCAGGTGCACGGAGCCTTTGAGCATGTGCAAAGTGCACTCCGGCAGCTACCCCTAAGGGAGAGTGACCTGATCAGTCCAGCTCCACTTCTGAGCGTGCAGGCGGCCAGCTGCCAACGGGCAAGCCGGCTGCCCAGGATCGCCCAGCCTCTGAGCATGTGCAGAGCTCCAGCATCGCTTTCTGCCTCCCCCCCCCCGCCCCTTTGCTTTTTGCACGGCATGGCACCTCGCCAGCCTAAGGCGCTCGCGAGGGGGAACAGGTGGGAGAGCGGGAGCCTTAGAATGCAGAGAGCGAAGCATGATCGACGGGGGAACGCCCGCCCAATCAGGAACGATAGACTGGTCCCGCCTCCCGCGGCGCGACACCGGCCAATCGCCTGGAGGGACCAGGCCGACGCTCCCGCCCTCCGCTCTCGGCGCTTCAGCGGCGGCCAACGACAACCGAGCGAATGTGCCTCCCTCCCTCCAATGGGAGGCGCCCGTGTTGGTAACGGCGCCGCCAATGGTAGCGAGAGTCGGAGTCCCTGGTAACGGAGCCGGGGCTGCGCCGGGCCGCCTCCAAAGCATGTGGAGCTGCGGGGGGCGCCGGCGGCGGCGTCTCTTCGCGGGCGCCTTCCTGCTGGTGTTGGCCATCGTCGTGCTGAGCAGGTGAGAGGAGCCGCTGAGGAGAAAGGGGCGGGGCCTGGACGCGATATGCTAATCTGGCCCCGCCTCCTGCCGGCCGAGCCCCGCCCTTCCCTAGGAGGGCTCCGCCCATGCCCATGTATGGGCAAAAGACCCCCCCATTCCATCCACCCTTTGGAGCGCCCATAGACCCTTCATCCCTCTTTCTCCCAGCCCCATTCTAGTGGGAGGGGGTGAAATCCAGGCTTCTCCTCTTTTACTCCTAGGGTGACCCCCACCCACCTTCAATGGAACATGTTTTCACCATGGTCCTCTGCCCCCCATTTTTGCCTCCCCCCCACCTTTCCAAATTATATACAGCATAAGGTTGCTTTAGGTATAAAGAGTGAACCTGCCTCGCAAGGTTGTTCATAGAATTGGACAAGTTGGACTGGAACCAGGGGTCATCTAGTTCAGCCCCCTGCACAACTAGATCATCCATGAGAGATGGCCATCCAACCTCTGCTAAAAACCTTTCAGTGAAGGGGAGGCTGCCACCTCCAAAGGGAGTCAGCTCCACCGTCGAACAGCTCTTCTCATCAGAAAGTTCTTCTTGACATTTAGTGGGAATCTCCTTTCTTGTAACTTGAAGTTCAGGTCCTACCCTCCAGAACAGGAGAAAACAAGCTAGCTCCATCTTCCATGTGACAGCCCTTTAGGTATTTGAAGATGGCTATCATGAAGCTTTTCCTGTTCACATGCTCTGTCTCTGCAAATGAAACTGCTCTAATGATCTTAGAGATAGGGGGGGAAAATAGCACCCCAAGTTGCAGGACCTATTTTGTAGAACTTCTCTAAGGAGATGTGCGAGTCTAGTTCTCCTCAGAATTGTACACAACCATATTAATTGACAGGTACGTTTGTCAACTGACTAGAAATGACCAGCTGGTTGGTTCAGAAATCAGCAGTTCTCTCCAGTAGCCCCTATTCAGCAGAACCTGAAGGGTTAGCTCAGTCAGTAGAGCAGTAGACTCTTAATCTCGGTTGTGGGTTTGAGCACCAGGTTGGGCAGAGATATTACATTAGCCCATGCCAGCAAGGTCAGTGGTGAAGAATGATGGGAGTTGATTTTACGGATGACTTATTAAAAACATGGTGTACTAAACTGCATTTTTAAAAATGTCTGAGAAGGTCCATTTGCAATTTCTCAAGCTTGCTGCCTGTACCCTGGTCTCTAACCATTACATCTTTGAACTGGGGCATGTATAGTTACTCCAGGGTGCATACGTAGACAGGAAGGTGCCCTCCAGTGCACTTTAGTTCTTTTTGAGAATCATAGGAGAGAGAACTCAAAGCTTTCTAGTATATCTTTAACCAAAATGAGAAACTTCCTCCATCCTCTTAAATCAGTGTCAGATGGGCAATTCCAAGGTAAACAAGATCAGAGAGGAAGAAGGAACTCTTAGCAATATGCAGAACGGTGGGTGAGTGTTAACACATATGAGCGTGTCCTGTTCTCATCTGAAATATTGAAACATTTGTAAGCAGCCTGGCTTGATTGATTGTGCTTTTCTAGGCAGTTTGCCCCTGCAGCCCTCCATCAGAGATTCACATTACCTCTCTCCTTAGCTCAAGACCAAGGCATTTAAAGCACATCCCAATCCTCAAGCAATCCTGGGAACTGTAGTTTCTTAAGGGTTCTGGCAAGTTGTAGCAATGTGAAGGATTTTTGGGGTGGGTGGGGGATGTGCTTTAAATGTATGGCATGTACACAGCTCAAAGAGTTTAGAGGACACACATTCAGTCTTAAGAACTCTGAGAAGTTGTAAATCATTATAACAGGAAGATAGTGAGCCATGTTTACACATGACACATGTACAGCACTGAACATATGAGAGAGTCTGGGATTGTGCCCACTGGCCAAGCAAGAAAGGGCCTTATGCATGCACAGCTCTTACTTGTGTTCAGTCAGGAAACAACCTGACTGCCCAAAGGCTCTTGGTGTGCATGTAGGAAGAGCCTTTTCTTTCTAATGTTATTTGGGTGAGCCTGGCCATTGGGTGCAATCCAGCTCCTCACTTATATTACTACCAATGCAATATTTGATTTTTTAAAAAAAGTTTTCCAGTAACCTTCCACTTTTGCAAGGTGCAAGACCCCTTATGCAGCCTTGAAAGGAAACCCACAAAAGTTACTAGCCTTCAAAAAATAATAATTGTTCACTATCCTGAGAAGAGACTAATAGCCTGCATTTCCATAGAAAAGGGGAAGCACATTCCTGCCTTCTGAGGCTAGTATGGAAATGTAGACTAGTGGCTGCTTAGCAGGCTAGTAAAAACATGGCCTTCTAAGCAGACTGGATGGAACGACCAACTCGCTCACTGGCCTTCAGAGAACTACTTGTCACCTATAGCTACCAGGTTCATTGTCAGATAAAAGGCTGCCTTTCATTGTTACATGACACTTGCTTCCATACAGCAACCTGGAGTTGCCACAATGCAGCCCAGAGATCCTGTTGCGTTTAAACATTAAAGGCGGTGCTCAACTAATTAGCTGTGCATTTGCAAGAATCACCACTAGTTCAATTAGACTTCCCCTGTCTCTCCCTCTCTGTCCCAGCATTACCCCTGCATGTCCCCTCTACCCAGATCTGCTATCCAGGGCTGGGGAAAACTCATAATAGATTCAGGACTAGGGAAGAGAGAGGGAGAATGTTCTGTTGTGCACTGAGAAATCCTAGCATTGATGAAACCAGCAACTTAGTGCTACTTTGGCTATAACCCCCAGGACATAAGAATCTTTCTGGATCAGGTCAGTGGCTGATATTGTCCGGCATCCTTTTCCAACAGTGACCACCAACTGTGGGAAACCTGATTAACAACAGCACTCTTCCCACTGGTGATCCCCAAGAACGTATTTAGAAGCATACTGTCTTCGACAGTGGAGGTAGAACATAGCTTTTGTGGGGCTAGCAGACATTGATAGCCGTATACTCCATAAATTTATCTAATCCTCTTTGGTATCTAATCTCCTCTTTTGACTATATTCCTCACATTGATCCTGCACTGGCCTTTTAGCCCACTCTCCTCTCCTGTCTGGTGTAACAAGTAGGACTTCAGTTCTATCAACAGTAGGCAGGGAAGGAAGGGGAGCGAAGGGACTGGTGAAAGGTTTGGCATCTCAGCAGCTTTATATCCTTCCGGTGCATCAGCATGTTTAAAGAGACAAGCAATATTTCTCAAGTGGTTGTCTGGCAGCCAGTGAGAGGAAATGTACTGGTTTATTGTACCTGAGTGCATTTTTCTTTTTAGGTCATGAATAACTGCATTTTGCGGTTTACATGATCACTTACTGTGTCACTATAAAACTTGCAGCACAAACCTAAACATGTTTACTTGGCACAGTGGTGGGGAACCTGTGGCTGTGCAGATGCTGTTGGACTCTGATTCCCATCCTTTGCCTTGTTGACTGAGGCTAAGGGAAATTGGGGACCAACAACATCCAGACGACCACAGGTACCCCATGCGTGAGGTTCGAGAAGTGGGGCTTCAAGTGTGTCTAGGATTGCAGCCTTGATCAGCTTTAACCCAAGTCAAACCTAGAAAAATTCCACATAAACAAGACATATACAATTCAGGCTGATCTTCCAGAAACTGCCAACCAGGTAATGCAAGCAGTCAGTTTCTCCTGGTGTGTGTCTCAGATTAAATACACTTCAGATGTTAGTGCACTGCCGAATGCTTGAAGCAGGGTTTTGAGCTGTAAGGCCAACTCGAAGGCAAGTTTCTGCTCTATAACCAACCCTCAGCATTTCTTTTTATTCTCTCTTCCATTTTATTTCTTAACTCCTTTTAGTGCTTCATTTTGTTGTTTTAATTTATTGTTTTATCTCACTGTTTTATGGTTCTAAGTCCCCTAAACTGTGAGGCTGCATGAAGCTGGGCTGGGCTGAGCACTTTGCTAGGCAGTGCCAAATGCAAGGTCAAGTCAAAGTTTACAAGATACTAGTTATAAATTAAGAAAGAGAAACATCTTGATTATCAGACCTGTTGACGAGCTGCTGTTCCATTTTGATGATCACAGTGGGGAATAGGAGAGGATTTCCCCCTCCCTCTCTTTCACATCATGCTTATAGTGTGTGACTCTAAGCAACATTATTAGGTTATGGTGGTAGGTATTTTGCCTTAAATTAACCTGAAGGGTGTGATTGTGTATGTGGCTCCAAAGAGATAGCCCCCCCATACCATTTTGGCTGTGGGAGAAAAGACTGCTGATTGAGGGGTGTCTTTGCTTGCTTGTGATCTGATAGTTTATGCTCCTTTGTTGTTTTATGTGGGTTTATAATCATCTGTTCCCTGGCTGCACAATGTTCAGTGCTAGCAGTGAACCGACATGGTTGAGATTTTATAACTTTCCAGGTAGCAGAGGTGATAGAAAGAAATCTGTGTACTGAAAGACTGCTGCTTGCTCTTCATTTTGAAACATTGGCACACTGGGGCCCTGTGTCATCCTGCTATTTCTGGTATCCTTTCGGTAGTGGTTCCCCTCCCCATGATGTCCCTTTCACCTGCTGTTGCTTGACAGACACACACAATCTTTTTTGTATGACTTGGCATCTGGTTTTACAAAACGTCAAAACTAAAGTGTGATTCAGTCCTCGGATAAAGCTATGGGCAGTTGTAGAATGCTTGTAATCTTTCTGTTTCCTTTGGGATACTGTTTACAGGACAAGCAAGCTATGGTTTATACTGAAGACACATTTGGATGGATTGGCATGCGACACATCCTTTTGGGTTTCCCAGAATATACCCCATTTCCCTTCCTTGTTTTATACATGTTCTGCCAGATGAACAATTCTATGTGATTTATAAAACTTTCATTTTAAAATATGTAACAGCCTTGTAAATGGGATCACAAATTATCTTGCTAAAAGACTGGTAGCTTGTGTTGGCCACCAGCATAGAAAGGCAGCATCTTAGCAGGCTCGTAAACAATGAGTCTTCTACCAAAAGGATGGATAGAGGAGGGATGGAATGACCTGTCCCTCCTGCACCAGCCCACTCAGTCACCTATGTGAAATTCTGGTCACCTGCAGGTGAGCTGCTAAATAGGAGGCTGTTCCACTACAAAGTAGAGGCTAGTATTGTTCTTTGGAGCTCTGACGTCTGGCAGATTTGGTGCTGTTCAGAGCCCACATGTTTTAATTACTCCCCCAGCCACCACCAAAAGCCTAGCAAGAGCAGTAGTAATGTAATGTCTTTAATTTGTTATCGCTTTGTGAGGTACAAACAAAGCACTATCTTCTCCAGCAAGGTGTAGACAATATCTGTCATTGACCCTGCACAGTGCAAACAAAGCAGCAAAGCAAGCATGAAGGAATCTAGGAAACAGGGCATGCACACAAAGAAACAAAGAGCAATTCTAAAACAAACAATGCTGTGATTTTATGAAGTAGCAGATAGCCTTTCTAAACCTGCCATCTGCTACTAGAAAAGGGCAGAATTGAGCCTGAGGCAAAATAGGCTGATGTCGATTTAGTTCCATCAATGTAGATGGGGGTTTGCAAAGTGATAAAAGCAGAAAAAGTTGGGTTCCTGCCCATTACTCCAGCCTTCTGGGCTGCACAGAGTTGCCCTACCTTCATTTCTGGGTGAAAGCATTAAACTGCATTCATCCTTCCAGTTCTCCCCACCCCTTTTTATTAAAATAGTTTGCTAGCTATCTCCTGTTTTAAGACCTGGAGACTCGTGGGACCTGGTTGCTGGCTAGAGAAGTTTATTGCTCATAAGCAGAATGGGAACATAGAGAGGGGCTGCTAGCAATGCAATCTAGCATATGGCACAGTCTGACCTACTGTGGTTCTCCCAAGAACTTAACACCAGTAGGACCTGTGCAAGATGCCATTGTGTGAGTAGTTGCTTGAGATCATTGGTGGGGATGCACATTTGAACTTTTGTAAGAGTCCCATTCAGAGCCATATAGTTCATATCCCAGGGTGGGGAACTTGTGGCTCTTCAGATGTCCCTGGACTCCTAACTCCCATCAGCCTCTTCAGCCAGAATGATTGCTAGTCAAGGATGATGGGAGTTGTAGTCCAGCAACATTTGGAGGGCCACAAGTTCCTCACCAATGCTGCAACCTCATTCAGGTACATATATCGAGGTGCACACCTGATTTATGCCTACTGCTCCTGATTCAGCAAGGGATCTGTGAGCATAAATCTGCTTGCGCAGATGCACCTCCTTAGGGAGATTGGTTGGTGTGCGTGTGTACAAATATCAGCACATATTTCTTCCTGCAGGAGCCAGTTCTGTCCTGCTTCTTAATTCTTCCTCTTCCAGAGTCATCTTCCAACCAGCTCAGACTCTTTTTTGTCCGCCTGTTGTCATCTCTTGCTTGTAGATTCATTCTCCTCCAAAGAACGCTGTCACAGCTATTCTTATCTGTGACCTGTTAAAGTTGAGTAATAAACATAGCCCTGAGGTCAGTGGGGAGATGGGCTTTTAATAAGGCCTTTAAATGTAATGTATATTCTGGTCAAGGTTTACAGGAGTTTAAGGAAGAATTAATCTGCGATGTTATGTCCCTGGGGGGCGGGCGGGTAGGATCCACTGCAGAGTATTAGGGCCCATCCATAGCTCAATGTGGCTTGTGAACCCCTCAAGTCCCCTTCAACTGATCCTCACCTATATGACATTCTGCTCCTACTGCTGCCACACACTTTCCCCTCTCCCTATCCTTTGAAACGCTGAAAATCCGATTGCATCCCACGTTACTCACTCTCAGGCCAACCTACCCCACAGGGTTGTTTTGAGGATAGAATGGGGAGGAGGAGAATTATGTATGCCATCTTGAGCTCTTTGGAGGAAAGGGAGGGATATAAATGCAATAGCATTAAAAAATAATAATAATCCATAAATACAGATTAAAGATAGAATGGGAGAGACGACAAGAGACTGGTTTGGGGGTGTTCATGTGTCCCTGTGGGTGTTTTACCCAGTAAGAGCTGAGATCTCATCGCACAGAAACAAAGAGAAAGCCAGAATTTTGCTGAGGCAGTCACTGCCAGGGAAAATTTTTCCCAAGCAGGCTTCAATCGGGGTGGCTGTGGCAGTGGGGGGGGGGAGTGGGGGGGCATTACTGGAGAGTGATGCCATATCTAGCGGGATATGATTTAAAGGCTTTAAAATAAGCGTTACACATAATACAACCACTCCTTGTCGATCATAAAAAGTAATGTGCAAGGAAAGATGGATCGCCAGAGCTATAAATCTGTTCCTGTGTCAGGCTAATAGTAGCTCATGTCAGCCTTGGTGCTGCTAGTGTGGTGGGTGGGGGATTGTTTTGCTTTTAGATATATATATCCATCAAAGCGCTGATGGATGACAAGCCTGTCCCCATAACTCATTCTGTGTCCTGGATCCCACCTGACTTTGAAGCCGGTCTTTGCAGGTGTATCTTTTTAGCTCTCCTGTGGGTGTTTCATCTCTGCGGGGATTTTTGGGTGTCTGTTCTTATGAGGCTCAGAATATTTGGGAAACTTGTGGATCTTGAAAGGTGGGAAAACCATATGCCACCCCCTCCCAAACACCTGCTGTATATATATATATAGAGAGAGAGAGAGAGAGAGATAAAGTAATGGTTCAATGTGCTTTAATTGTGCTGCGATTCTGCTGCTGTTTATTTTTGCTCTGTGTCTCCTGGAAGGTGAGCAGAAGCCTTTATAAAACCCACAGTTCTGCTAAATCCTCCCTCGTGTAAGTAGAAAGCATAAGTCAGTCACTTTGGAGGTTACAGAGAGTTTCTTGTCCAAAGTAACAATTGACTAAGCCTATTATTTGTGCTAGGGGATGCGGGTGGCGCTGTGGGTAAAACCTCAGCGCCTAGGACTTGCCGATCACATGGTCGGCGGTTTGAATCCCCGCGGCGGGGTGTGCTCCCGTCGTTCGGTCCCAGCGCCTGCCAACCTAGCAGTTCGAAAGCACCCCCGGGTGCAAGTAGATAAATAGCGACTGCTTACCAGCAGGAAGGTAAACGGCGTTCCGTGTGCTGCGCTGGCTCGCCAGATGCAGCTTGTCACGCTGGCCACGTGACCCGGAAGTGTCTGCGGACAGCGCTGGCTCCAGGCCTATAGAGTGAGATGAGCGCACAACCCTAGAGTCTGTCAAGACTGGCCCGTACGGGCAGGGGTATCTTTATTACTTGTGCTGCGTGGTTCTTCACTTTGCACTGTACAAAGTGGGAGTGGCCTGCTGAGGGTAGGTCCTCATATTTTTGGAAACAGACTTGCCCTGCCTGACCTTTTTTAAACAAGTGTTCAAAACACTTGTTTGAACAGTGGGCTGTTTGTTCTGACTCAGCCAGGACCACTTGATGGATCTCGGATCCAGTCTGCAAGCTGCTATTTGACCATCCCTGCTTAAAATCTGCATCCGTATACCTCTTAAAGATACTATAACCAACTTTTCCATGATGGTTCTTGGGACTGAGGAGCAGGTTTGCATCTATGTTTGGATACAACTGGAGGCCATTTTGAATCAAGATCGTGGGCTCAGCCTTTCCAAACTGCACTGATTTTTATCCCGGATGTCAAAACCTCACTGATTCTTTTTGTTTGTTTCTTAGAAGTCCCAAACAATACCAGGTAGGAGGTTGCTAATAGTAGCACAAGAACAAAACACCACCACCAAGCCAGGTTGCTGCCCCACGGGACTTCAAATCTAAAAGTTTTCAACAGACAATAGAAAGAGAGTAAAATAGGATAGGAAAGGGTAACTATTACATGTATTTCAGCTGGGGGCAGATCTAAATCAGGCAATATATTGTGCAAAACAGAAGGGGATAAGGAAAAATATAACAAAAAACAAATTAGACTAGTGGTGTTGCTTACTTTGTGGCTACATGATCAACTTATTATTTGTACATTTGACTTAAATGATTTCTCCTCATGCCCTGCTTGCACATCTTGTCCAATGAAACATTCTGGAGAATGGGACTTAAGTGCCATTTATTTCCGTGCATCTCCTCTAAACATGACTAAGTTTGGATCCAGCCCATTGTTTCTCATGCTTTGGCAGAGGCCCCAGCCTGAACCCGAACTGTCAAACTTAATTTATTATTTATTTGTTTATTTAATATAGTCCGTGGGCCGTTTTTCTGCACGTGCACCCTCTGGCATTTTTGGTAAAACAAATCAGTTAGGAATAGCAGCCAGACAATCAATAAAACCAACACTGAAAGGCAGCAGCAGGGTGAGCGGCGAGGCAAGTGAATTAAAACGACAAAATGCCTGTGTACATAAAAGCATTTCGACAGCTTCTCTGCAAATGCATCAAGAAGGTGTCCGCTGGATGTCCTTGGAGAGGGAATCCTGGAGTTGTGGCACCACGGATGAAACAATCCCTTTAAAAAGGAAAGTAGCAAAATCTGTAGCACTGGGAATGCTGGACTTTAAAATTATCATCGGGGAATGCTAGCTTGTCATTTCTTGCTGGACCTCCCAATTCAGACATGCCACATTTAATGCGAACTTCTTTTTCCAGGTATATCCCCTGCCTGCCTGTTGTTTCGGAGGCCTGTAGGGATGAGGAGGTTCAGAGGTACTATCTATACTATCTGTGTGGTCAGGATTTCGAAGTTTCAGATTTAGTTTCCTTGATGCTGTGTTGTAGTTCAGAACTCATATCCCTTCCTCACCAAATGCTTCTTTTTTACTCTTTGCTAGTCTCCTTTCACTAGACTGTGCCAGCAAGAGAGGCTTCTTCCCCTTTACCCTGAATTGTGACGTCTCTCCCCAAACCCTGTGTTTAGCCTAGAAACGGTATTTACATATCGTCCAGAGTCTAACACTGTATGGTGTAGCTTGTTTCTGTTGTGGGTGTTCAACTTGAGATCCTGAGATTTAGGAGGCCAGATAAAACGTTACGTATAGGTCTTCTTTTCCCTCTGTCTGGAAAGAGGATCCCAACCCATGCAGTCACCACTGTAAATACTTCCTCTATAGCTTCTTCTACAACTTGTGGGAAAGCATTTTTGGAATCTGTCCAATTCAGTTTTCATTTGCCCTTAATAGTAGAGTTGGGGGCGTTGTTGGACTCCAACTCCCATAATATCCGACTCCTGGCCATGCTTGCTGGGGCTGTCCGGAGCTGGAGTTCAAAAACATCTGGAGGGCCACTGGTTCCCCATTCCTGGCTTACAGTCAGCAAGCATGCCTGAAGATGCTTCCCACCGTCACTTGGGAGGTAACATATCAAGGAACTAAACTGCGAGTAGAGAGGAGTGGGAGACCCACACAGGCAGTCCAGTTATGAGGATACTCCCCTGTGTGGCCTCTGTGATTTCCATTGATCTAAATGGCGGTTGGGTGGTAGGAAGCCACTGGTTCAAATTTCAGCTCCACCACAAACATAAATTTCTTCACTGTGGGGATAATCTGAATGCCCTGCTTTGTTATAGGGCATTGTAAGGACTGCCAGTGAGAATCCACTGCATACTTAAGGGAAGTGCTTGTATAAACACCTTGAGCTGCATTGGATGGCAATCTGGTGGGTTCTTCCAGAAGATATTTTCCAGAGAGGATCTGATGCTGTGGTATAAACGGGGAATCCTGTATGGAGCCCTCAGGATCCCTGCTTATCTATACTATTATTACAGCTAGACAGTTTTTTGTTTCAATATCCAAGTTCCTTATTAGCTATCTAGTATTATCTCATTGTCTCATGAAGTGGGAGTGGGGAGAAGCAAACTGTTCAGTTGTGTGAGGAAAATGAACATGGCAGAACTCAAACTCCCACCACACCCTCTGTATTTCCATGGGTTGGCAGCGCCAGAATCTGGGCCTATTTAGATCACTGAAACATATGGAGTCTGAAAACAATGTTCCCATTAACCTACTTGAAAAGGCCTGCCATTTTGAAAACTGTCTTCCTGTTGCATGGGCTGCAAGCTGCCTTTCTCAATGTTGCTGGAGCCTGGATAGATGCTACTCTTACAACTGCAAGCTGACTTTTTAAAATTATTATTACAGCTTGGGGATGATGGTCTTCTGACCTGGTGGGAGTTGCAGCCCAAAACAGCTGGAGGGCACCATGTTTGGGAAATGCTTTCATAGCCAGTATCATAAAAAGTTGTTTTCTAGTAATGAGTGCAGAGCGAAAAATAAAACGAAAGGTTTCTTGCATCTATGAAATGGGAAGAAGGTGACAGGCAAGATGGGAGAAACTGGGCAACTTGCTTCGTGAACTGGGAGGCCAGTGGGCAGGGTGGCATGGATAAGATGTGGGCAGATAAGGCAAATAAGAAGGCAAAAAGGAAAGCAGGTGAACAGTGACCAAAGTGGTGAGAAAACATTATGGCCATGGTCAAACCATTCATTTAAAGCACTCATAAAAAGTCTGATATTCGCCCAATAATTCTGGGAACTATAGTTTGTTAAGCATGCTGAAAGTTGTTAGGGGACCTCCTTATTCCCTTTGTAGAGCTACCAAGAGTCAGTCCCTCTTTCCAAGAAACTCTGGGAGTTGTAGCTCTAGGAGGGGTCTGGAGGGCCTTCTAACAACTCACATCACACTTAAGAAACCACACCTCCCAGAATTCTTTGTGGGTAGCCATGATTGTTTAAAGTGGTATCACAGTGTTTGAAATACATGGTGTGAATGTGACCTGTGTGAGGAATTCTTATCCCAATTTAACTAGTCCTCAGCCAGGGTCATTGTTAGGGGGTTTTCAGCAGGCCCCAGATCTCCTGCACCTGTTTTTACACTTTGATAAACCAACAACTGCAAAAATGTTGCTTTTATGGCTACTGCATGTGCTGCAAAACACCATTCTGGTGAGATGCCAGCCACCCATCATCTTCATTTCCCAGAGGCATATTTACATATAAATTTGTAAATTGTAAATTTGTAAATTGTAAAATGCAAATTTATATGTAAATATGCCTTTATGCCAGGTTGTATCACGGAGTGCCCCGAGTCCTTCAATGTATCTTGCAATGCCCATGTCCTCAGCAGTCCCCCCCTCCGTTGCATAGAGCCCCTCTCTCCTATGTAGCAAGGACTCTGCACATCTTTGATCTGCTAAGTAATACTTCTAGAGCATCTCCTGCTCGAGGCAATGTAAGTGCACACAACTGCATTATGCTCTGTGATGTTGTGGCCATTAAATCTACCTGCATTTAAGAGTAATAAGCCACACTGCATAATTAGACCACCAGGTTACATAAGTAATACCACCACCCCAAAGCTGAACACTAAGGGTTCAGAAAAACTTCTATTTTGGATTCTTGAAAAGATGGGGAGGGGTGTTTGTGTCCAGCCCTTGGTGGACCAGTGTTGTACCATGTTGGATGCTTCCTTAGCTATGGAACTCACTGGGTTACCTATGGCCAGACACTATCTTTCACTGTAATGTAGTTCACAGGATTGTGAGGATAAGGCAGGGTCACTTCTGTAACCTTTTGGAGGAACATAAGGGTAAGAATCTGACTGACTGACTGACTGACTGATGGGTCACAAATTGTTCAAACTTAAACTTGAGTTGTGCGTGTGAGTGTATACACACACACACACACACACCATCATCCATACAACAGATTTGGTGAACCCATAACACATGCTAGATGCAGCTATCCAAGGCACTTATAGCCTGCCTGATTCTAGCAAAATCTCCCTATTCAAAGGCACCTCTTTTCCCTCTGCTCTTAGACCTCCTAGCAATGGTGTCTCCCTAGGGAGAAGAGGACCTTTGCAGAGTAGATGGGGCTTTCCTCTCCATTGCAGCTCTGAGATGGCAGGAACCTGCTTCTTCTGCTTCATTTTTGCTTTCATCACAGTGCTGAGCTAGGAGAAGGGGGGAAACCCAGTACTGCGCTTAGGTGCAAATGCAGTAGAGAGTGTGGTTTCCCTTCCCATTTCTGGACTAGGAGGTGAGAAACCTCTCCTCCCAGCCCAGTGCTGCCATGGGGAGGAAACCCTTCCACTCATCTGCTGATTGGCTGTCTAAATGTGTGTGTGTGTGCTTGCCTGTCTGTATATATCTTGGCCACACACCCTGTTGGCATCCCATCCTTGGAGGGCTAACTAACTATGTGAACCTTGGACCAAAGGTTTAGCCCCACCTGCCATCCAGTATAATTATTTGTACATATAAAACCAGGATGTAAGGGACAAGGGTTATTTCCTGATCTTCCTGAAGAGCTAGTTTTTAAACATGCAGTTCAAAGTAGCATGGCCCAGGCACAGCCTTGCCTTTTCAGCAAGAACTATACCGAAGAGTGCCTAAAAGACCCACATAACCCCTCTCTGTTATCTGACTTGGTAGTGTTCCCCAGCTCGCTTTGACAAGAAGTCAAACTAGCTGTCACTTTCCAGGAAGTCTCTATGTCTTGACTTTGGCTGTGCTACCCCTGAACTTTTTCCACCATTCTAGGTTTAACTGGAGTGGCCTGGTCCCCATGCGCTTGCGGGGCAGGATCCATGGCTTGCAGGCCAGGAACTCCAAGTTCATGCTGGAGGGCAAGGATTTTCGCATCTTTGGAGGCTCAATGCACTATTTCCGCATCCCCCGTGAATACTGGAAAGACCGCTTGATTAAGATGAAGGCCTGCGGCTTGAACACCCTCACAACGTAAGTGCTGCCTTTGCTGCAGGCTCAGTCCAGTTTGTAGCTGCTGACTTCATGGGAACATGATAGGAAGCTGCCTTAACATAGAGTCGGAGCATCTAGCTTTGTGGCATCTCTCTACACCAGAGATGAATTACCTCCCCCACTTTTGAGGGTCACATTCCCACTGGCATAGACTTTTGAAGGCCGTGTACCCAAAATATGTGAGGCCACATATCTTCCTGCTGCTCCCTTTCTCTCTTCTGCCACCCTTCACCCCTTTTTTTCCTTTCCATGCCACCCACATGAAATTGTACCAATATCTACACTGGCAGTGGCTCTCCAAGGCTTAAGACAAGCAGTTCTCCCAGGCCTACCTGTAGATTCTGGGATTGAACCTGGGGCCTTTTTGCATGCAAAACATGTGCTCTGCCGCTGAGCTACAGCCCTTCCCTTAAATTTTCTTCTCTAAATTGGGGACACTGAACTCTGGGGGCGTGTGTTCTCACACAAGCCAACCACCTTCACCAAAAGGCAGGCTTTGTGATAAAGCTGGAAAAGGAAAGGAAGGAAGATTCCAGTGCACAAAAAGAAGAGAAAGACAGAAGACCTCAAAGAGGGGATGCTTAAGCAATCCAATCTCTGTGAATTCCAAAACAAAACAGTTCATAGTTTTTTTACTGATCAGAGATGAGCTGCCCATTGGAGTTTGTACTTCTCCAAATGTTGTGATGCTGTTCTTGGATATTATACCAAAAGTATGTATTTAAACAGTTATTCTGAAAGAAATGTGCCTACAAATATGTACTAAATACATATTTAGAGAGGATTCAAAAAATATCAACAGATTAATGCAAAAATACTACAGTTATGGGTAAAAATCTGCAACACGGAGTAGAAATGGATAGATTCACCCATCATTCTTCAGTTATAAATATTATTTGCCTGTTAAGCCTTCCTTGGGAACAACTGATTTATAAACTTTGGGCTAATAAGTCATTCTGTGTGCACCTTTTGACGTCTCCCTTGTCTTAATTTCCAAACTAAAAGTTGATGTCACCTGGTGTTAAGGACTTCTTCGAGTGGGTTGCATGTATATTGCATACAAAATTCATAGGAGAGTAATGTTTATGTTTCTTACAACTTGATCACTGTTTTTCTTTTCCAAAAGAGCAAAACTGTTGGCAAACTTTTTACCACACATCATTATTATTATTATTATTATTATTATTATTATTATTATTATTATTTTGCAAAGCCTCCAGCAACCAGATAAAATTGCTTTGGGGGCCCCAATCTGCCTCACACACCATCAGTTGGCTATTGTTGCTCTAAAAGATTTATGGGATGTGAAGTGGGGATAGTCAGCTGATTTCCTTGCTTGACCCCTGAAACCAGCGTTGAAACGGGCAGCTAATTCATTCTGTCTTTCAGGTATGTCCCATGGAATCTTCACGAGGAAGTAAGAGGGAAATTTGACTTCCGCGGAAACCTGGATCTGAGGTACCTCTCCTGATCTGAAGTATGGATCTCACGGTCCATGGCTGAAACAAACCCACACACAAGTAAATTCTGCAACCTGAGAAATCAAATTTATTGTAAACAAATAATGTTATTCAGTTGGGACAATTTCTCTGGCTTTAGTTGCCCCTGGCTGCAGAATATTGGAGCAGGGTTTGTAGTTTACAGAACATTAGACATTGCGGTGTGTGTGTTGTTGTTTGGGTTAGTAATGCTGGAAGAAGATCTGGTGCCGGGGGGTGGGGGAGACTGGGAGGGAGCTGTGCTCTATCCCTTTAGAAGTGGAAATTTTTCAAAGCTCAATTTGTGAAGACACAAATTAAGCTGAGAGGAAGGATCTTCAGGGAGCAGTATGAATAGTTTCCCTCAAGCTCTATGAGTTAAAGATGAGTTACTAAGGAGATTCCTGCCCTGCAATTCTGCAGGCTTATGCCCTGCATAGCAATCTTTTGTTTCTCCACTCCATTTGACAATAAAGCTTGTTCAGAGTCTGCCAACCCTATCCATAAGGGACTGAGTAAGAGGAAGAAAGATATGGTGAGTCAGCATTTGTTAATAACAGGTGCTGAATTGTCTCCATGACGGATAAAGCCTGCTTAAGGCTCTGTGTTCATTCCTTCCCAGCTCAGACCAAAGCTGCATCTACCTCAAATCTTTTTACATTTTTAAAAATTAACTTAATTTTCTTTACAATCACAAATAATAAATTATAATTTAATCCTTTTTTAAAGCTCCTATTCATTCCATGTGTAATATCTAGCAGTAGTCATAGAATATCCAGCAGTCGTAATAGAGTATTACTCTTAAGTAACATGAGCCCTCCACTGTCACCGGAATGTGACTTGGTTGGATATCACTATGTATTTCCCAAATTATAATCTGTACGATTTCATATAGTTTTGCAACATTTCAGTTAAGCCTCTTACACCTTTTGAAGGGTGCAGTCTAACGTGTCAAAAATTAATAAAGGTTTCCAAGTTCTCTATAAATTTATTATGGCATTCTCAGATGGCTTTGGTTTCCATTCAGCCATTGCAGGAATCTTGGGCTGTTTCTTATGTTAGCCAGGCTAGGATGCTTACAAAGGATGTATTAAAATACCGCAGGATACAGCAGGAGGTATTCAGTGCCTTCCTTCTGTTAGTGCAAGTGCAGTGGTACCTTGGTTGTCAAATGGCTTGGCTTCCGAACAAATCTGCTCTTGAACAGTGCAAACCTGGAAGTAAGTTTGCGAACTTTTTTTGGAAGCTGAACGTCCAACGCAATTTCTGTGGCTTCCGACTGAGTGCAGGAAGCTCCTACTGCCAATTGGAAGCCTCACCTTGGTTTTCAAACTGTTCCGGGAGTTGAACACCTCCCAGAACGGATTAAGTTTGACAACCAAGGTACCACTGTATCTACAGTTGTGCAATGGAACTTCCTTCTCCTGCTTCTTTTCCCTGCCCTGCCATATATTCTGTGCCCTCCCCAAATCTTCTACAAAGTGTTGGGGAAAACCCAACAGATTTAGGGGGCATACTGGGGAAGGAAAAATCATTGTAACAGAGAAACATATCTGGGGCTACTTTGGATAGAAGCCCAAGAATAGAATGCTTCAGTCCTCATTATTTCCAGTTTCTGTCGGTCTGAAATTTTGATTGCATCCTTGGCAAGAGAAGGTCCACATGGCTGACGACTGATACTCCCAACTTTGAGTGACTGCTGTAGGCTGAACTGAGTCCATGGCGTACAGCTTGTATCATTGTTTTGCAGTTGGCCCAAGTCACAGGTGATGTTCTAGGGGATGTGACCTTCCATCACATCAATGGCTCCAGACCTGGGATGTGGTTGTGGCAGTGTGGTAAAAAAATCTGGGGAGAAACAGAGATTTGAGCATGCAGTTAAAGTGTGACAAAACCATCAGATGGCTGTACTTGCACCATATTTCCTGTCTACTCTTTTGTTTCTTTTCCAAGCTAAAGTGTTTGGGAAAGGGGTCTTCTCTTGCATTTGAGCTCCCAAGGCATTTGGCTGGCCTTTTCTAGAGGCAGAATGCAAAACATATGGGCTCATCTGATGGTTGATGTCCGGCAAGCATAAACTGCTGCTGTTCATTTGCAGTTTAACTACATTTTAATGTGCTAAGCATCTAAGGGATTTTGTGGTAGTAGTGAAGCCTTGGGCTGTAATTGGCTGAGATGCTCCAATGTCACAGACAAACTGGCCAGTGGGAAGAGAGGCAAAGACAAGCATAAAGTTTTGAAATGTAGTGGGCTAGCAGCTATAATAGACTTTAGATGGGAGAAGAGGAAGTCATTAGAAAGAAGGGGAAGAAGAAAAAGCAAAGGTGAGAGGGAATGGGAGAGAGAACATGTAGAGAAGGGAGTCGGTGTTGGAGAAACATGGAGTGACGTTCTCATATATTGATTTGAAGCAACCAGTTTTAAAAGCCAATGCTTTTATCACTACAGCTTGTGGGATCTTTCTAGATCATTGTTCTCCAGATCTGTATGGTTTGCTAGTTGCTGTTCCTTACAACATCTCCTGACAGCTTTGTGGTTCCCTCACTCTGCCTAACGCTGTTTCCTTCTCCAGGGCTTTCCTTAGGACAGCTGAAGAAGTTGGGCTGTGGGTGATTCTGCGTCCAGGACCTTATATTTGCTCCGAGTGGGACCTTGGTGGTCTGCCAAGGTAAGTCTAGCTAGTTTTGGTTGTCTTTTGGAATGGCAGTCAAACCTGGCTCTGTGGCTCTCAATTCCTACTGCCCACTAGGACTTCAGGGAACAGACTCTTAATTAGGAGAATGTAGAAAGGCTGGTGATTCTGAAATGGCTAGTTGTTGTCCAAAATACAGGGCAGCTGGTTGCTGAAGGCTGGCATAGATGCACGCTTCCCTCCTGTACTTCCCTTGTTGGCCCTGGGAAACTGGGTTTCTACCTCTTATTTTTGAACACCATTTCAATATTTGAACACCATTTCAATAGTAAGAATAATAATAAAGATGGGTAGGAGCAATTTCATGTAGTTACTTCAAATATAGTTTGGTTTTGCATATTTGATCTGAAGAGATTTGCTTTAACTGAATCAGACAGCAGGAGAGACAGGGTACACAAATATTTTAAATAAATAAAAGATGCAGCAGCATGAAAATGGAAATAAATGTCTCATGCCGGTTTACCACAAAGGGGGAGAGAAGGCGTGAGAGCAGAACGAGGGAAGATCCGCTACCGGAAAGGTTCTCTGTGGAGGCTAAACCTCTGGTGGGAAAGATGACTGGAGGAAATAAATAGGTGGGGATCAGCAGCTTATGTCAGCAGCTCCCTCGAGATCTGGTAACCAGGAGAGGATCCCAGCGGCTATGCTGCGCTCTTGAAACCTCTCATTTGCACTCCCGTTTGCATCAACAGGAGGTTCCCATGGGATGAGGTAGGAGATGAAGAAAGTCCACATGCAAAGCAAACCTAGAAAACAGCTCGAGGATGTTAGAGGTTCGCTCCTGCACATGGGGAGGCTGAGAGAGGCGGTGAGAGAGGCACCTTGAGGATAAAGCAGGGCACAGGGTAAAGTCAGCCCAGGGTTCTTTGCTGAATTCCCTGACTTGGTACATAGCAATATTCCTACACACATGGTACTTTATATAGGAAACAGAAACAGAGTCAGAAGGACCTTCAAAGGTCATCTCGTCCAACCCTCTTTCAATGCAGGAAATCTGAACAGTGATGGGGATTTCATGCATCAGCAACAGGGTGAATGGACTAGCTGATTTTAAAATAAATACTATTATTACATTTAAATCACATCTTTCCTCCACAGAGTTCAAGGCACTGTGTACAGTTCTCCTCTCCCTCACCCTCGTAATAAAGCATGCAAGTTTTGCAGACTTATACCAAAAACCCACAAAGTGTCATATGCGTGGCAATTATTGCTTTGCACCCTTTATTATTTTGCAGAGAAGAGAGGAGGAAAATGCTTAGTGTTCAGAGCAAGGCATTTTTTCTTTCCTCTTTTTGATGCAAAGTGTGAACAAATGCGCCTTGTTTGCGCTGCCTCCTCTTATGGGTGCCTATACCCATTTTCTCTGGAACGCTATCAACTGCTTTTGTGCATAATGCTGGCGGGGGGAGGGGGGTTGCAAATTCTTTCCCTGTGAATAACTGAAACCAGAAGACTCCACGAACAAATGTTCCTTTTATTCCTGGTAGTAACAGGAACACTCTGACATTAGACTCCTTCCTACTGACTCCACTCTGCATCAGCTCATCTACTGTCGCATCCCCATTCCTGCCCCCTGCCCAATCCCACTGCCTCGTCCTCCACTAATTCTTGTCTCCATGACTCTCATTGTGTTTCTAACAATACCTGTGACAACCGTTCCTTCTCCATTCCTCAGACCTACCTCCTCTACATTCTAAAAGGGTTCGTAAGGAGGATGGAACCTCCAAACTGCCTTTCATAAGGAAGCCTTTCCCCAACCCAGTGCCCTTTGGATGTTGTTGGACTACAACTCCCATCACCCCAACCCTTGGCCATGCAGGCTGGGGCTGATGGGAGTTGGAGTCTGACAACATCCAAAGGATACCAGGATAGGGCTGGGAATCCTTGCCATTCCCAGCCCCTCTCCCCTGAACTACCAACCCCAGGGCTCAGTGGGGAGAGAAGATAACTGTTAAACCTATTTAGATTCTGCAGTACAAAGATACCTTAAGTCACAGGAAGGCTAGCAGTTTTCAAATATTCTTAATTTCCCCCACTTGGACCTGCTCCACTCATTCCCTGTTAGGGAAAAAGCCAGGATATCAATAAATATTAAATAGTAATAATTTAAACACATATCTATCCCTTCGTGCTCCAACCCACCTGCATCTGATCTTCCCCAGCATGCCACCTCCTGCTTCCAACATTCCACTTGTGCTCTCCATCCTTAACTTTAACAACCTGTCCCTCTTCTGCGCTCTAGCTTGTAGAGCAGAGGTGGGGAACCTTAGGCCTGGGGACCGAATGTGGCCTAGCCTGCTTTTGGGCTTCCCAAAGATACCTGAATGGCCTGGGGAGGAACAGATGTTCCTTTGGTCTGATCCAGCACGGCTCTTCTTACCTTCTCACAAGCTCTGGTCCTTTTCCCTCCATAGCTGGTTGCTCCAAGACCCCGAAATGCAACTGAGGACAACGTACAAAGGCTTCACAGAGGCCGTGGATGACTACTTTGATCGCCTGATGCGCGAGGTAGTCCATCTTCAGGTAAATCAGATCATGGGTTACGCTGCTGCTGCTAAGCCACTTGCGTTTTTAGACTAGGGTTACCAGGGTTGGTGCCAAGTCAGGGGTAGCCCTTGTGGGGTGGGCTGACCTGGAAACAGTGATTGGGGTATGGGAAGCTGCCTCTGCCATTCTGGTTTTCTGGCTATGCTCAGAAACAGCCTTCCCTAACCTGGTGTTCTCCAGACCTTTTGGACTGGAACCCCCACCAGCCTCAACAAACACAGCCCGTGGTCAAGGATGATGGGAGTTGTAGTCCAACAGCCCCTGGCTGGCACCAGTTTGGTAAAGGCTACTCTAGGGCGATGCTGCGTCAGGCATTCTGGGGTATTGTGCAGAGATCAAAAGGCAGCTGCTTCCCAGCTGCTTCCACCATAGTAAGCCATGGGAGCAAACAGCATAAGCAAGGTTGTCCTAAAGTTCTGCGTTGTTCTGTGCTGAAACGCCTTTGCAGTCAATGCAACTGTGCTACCTATATGTTTATTATTGTGCAATAACTTCTAAATGTGCAATGCCCTGTGATGCTTTTATTTTTCTTCATAACCTGCATTTCTCACACTTGGAGAACCTTGGCTGGGGGAATATGATTTTTCCAAAGCTACTGTAGGTGTTCATAGCTGAGCTGAAAGATTGTACAACTTTTGCTGTAACTGCTTTCATGTACTGTTCATGTGAAGTAGGTAGTTAATTCATGGACATCTAGAGGCAGAGCACAGGCAACTTGCCCTGTGCCGACAGGGTAGGAACAAGAGCATGGTTTCATTCCTAGATAATCACCTGATGCCCCTTTCACACAAGTAAGATGTGAAGGAGGCTGCACAGAAGCTTCATTTGTGTAGGACTTTAATTTCTTCATTCTCACAACAAGCCTGGGAGGTAGCCAAGCACTTTGTACTCCTCTGTGCATTAAACTCAGCAGCCCAGCAGGGGAGACTGTTAAGGGAGTCTCATTCGTTTGCAGATAGGGAACCAAGACAGAGATACAGTTGATCATTCCACAATTATCTATCATTCATGGCAGAGAGCCAGCTTACACATTCAGGAAAGGCATGTAGTGCAGCTCTTCTGTGACACACCACTTGAGCATGGCATGTTTGGATTTTTCCTGTGTCTAAAGTTCTTTGCATGTGGAAGGTAATACAAAGAGGATGCACTTCTCTGGGATGTGTGTGTGTGTGCGCTTGTGTGTTCAAGGAGGGTTTTTGTGACTTAAGGAGTGTTCAGATACACATTTTCCTCCTCTAATCTGTAGTGGTGCAGAACCAGGGGGACTTTCCCAGACTGGCCCTGGAAGTCGTGGTTTGAAGTTCCAGTTCAGAGCCAATCTAGCCAATGGATCAAACCAATAAGCAAGGTCCTTAACAGTTATCTGCAAGTTCTCTTTCTCAATAAATCTTTATAGTTGAATTAGACCCACCAGAGACAGATGGATACCTTATGCCAGGCTTCCTCAATCTCAGCCCTCCAGATGTTTTTGGCTTACAACTCCCATGATCCCTAGCTAGCAGGGATGATGGGAACTGTAGTCTCAAAACATCTGGAGGGCCAAGGTTGAGGAAGCCTGCCTTATGCCAAGGGTAGCCAACATGATGGCCTCCAGATGCTGTTGGACTCCACCTCCTGTCGGCTCCAGCCGGAATGGCCAGTAGTCAGGGATGATGGGAGTTGTGGTCAAAGAACATCTGGAGGACACCATGTTGGCTACCTCTGTCTTATGTGTTCTCTCCTCCACTCTTTTGGTAGTACAAGAATGGAGGACCAATCATTGCCATCCAAGTAGAGAATGAATATGGCTCCTATGCTGAAGACCCAGATTACATGATGTACATCAAACAGGTAAAGTGCTCCCTCTGCCTCATTTTTATTTGTGTTTTTAATGTTCCTGCCTGTACTGTGAACCACCCTGAGATCTACAAGTACATAGGGTGGTATACAATTGTTAATAATAACAACACATAATAAATAGTAATACATTGTGCCTTCTCATCTCTCTCTCTTTCTCTCCCCTCCCTCCCTTTCTTTCTTCCTCTGTGCTTTGCAAACATGAGCTGAAAAATTAGACACTTTGGCTATCGCCTCCCCATCTCTGCCATTAGTCCTGCCTGATTCACTTCAATCCTTTCCTTTATCCTCTTTCCTCCTAAATAAGTGATACAGGGTTGCAGCTGTATTGCTATACACCAGGGGTGAGGAACCTCATGCCTGGGGGTCAAAGGTGCCGTCCACCCTCTGTATCTGGCCCTTAGAACTCTCCCCATGTCACACCCTTCAATGGATCTGCTTTGAACCCTGAATGAACTTGCCTGGCTGGAGTGTGGCCTTGAACTTCGATAATGCCTCTTGCTTGTCTGGATGGAGGGTAGAGAAGTAGACTTGCCCACCACTGCCATGTGGCCCTCGGAATATTGCCTAGAAGGGAATGTGGCCCTTGGACTGAAAAGGGTTCTCTTGCTATATACATTTATCTGTTGAACTTACTTCTGAGTAAGCACGGGTAAGGTTTCACTGTGAACTTGCTATGGAGCAAAGGAGGGTGAGGAGTCCTGTGGCATTCCAGGTATTAATGGAAGTATTTGCATTGAAAATAATACATTTTCTAAACAAATAGTGATATTGTGTTGAATTAAATCAGGGTGCCTTTTAAATCAAACAGAAGTATTATTTTTTTAGTGACTAAACTATCCAACTGTGTTGTAACCCCCAAAATAACAGAGCTAATTTTATTTTTTAAATGTCTGTGCTGCCTCTCCGTCAATTTGAGATGGCTCACAGCCATCCATTTTAAATGCAGTGCTAATACAGTCAACACAATGGAACAATTCAAATACAGTGTGTGTGTGTGGCCAGGGGAAGCTGCTGTAGCACAAGGCATTCCCCCCACTTCATTTATCCTAGTTGGTATCTGTACTGGATTTGAATCAATTTTACGTATGTGTTATTGATGCGTGTGTAAGATAAAGGTAAAGGGACCCCTGACCATTAGGTCCAGTCGTGGCCGACTCTGGGGTTGCGGTGCTCATCTCGCTTTATTGGCCAAGGGAGCCAGCGTACAGCTTCCGGGTCATGTGGCCAGCATGACTAAGCCGCTTCTGGTGAACCAGAGCAGTGCACGGAAACGCCGTTTACCTTCCCGCTGGAGCGGTACCTATTTATCTACTTGCACTTTGACGTGCTTTCAAACTGCTAGGTTGGCAGGAGCAGGGACCGAGCAACGGGAGCTCACCCCGTCGCGGGGATTCGAACCGCCGACCTTCTGATCAGCAAGTCCTAGATGTGTGTAACAACTTGTGTATATATAAAATGTGTGCGTGTAGCAACTTGGGACCAGTTGACCTACAAAATTGCCTATGCCATATGTGCCCACTTGGTGGAATTGGCACTTCTGCAGGTGCCTAATTATACTCCTTCCACATTTGTAAGAACTCAGTCATTTAATGCGGCAGCAGCTGCACTTTGGAACTCCCTGCCCATTGAGATCAAGCAGGCTCCTTCACTGCTCTCTTTTCTGCACCTGCTAAAAGCATTATTGTTTAGACAAGTCTACTCAGATGCTTAGAAATTTTATTTTGTTTAGTATTTTAACTTGTATGTTTTAAAGCAGGGATGTGAATTTTTCTTGGATTTTCTTGTTTTATCTTCTTGTAAATCGCTTTGAGGTTTCTTGCAGTCGAGTGGTGTATAAACTTTATGAAACAAATGTACATACACGTGTCTTAGGTGTTTTTCGATATGCAATTGTTCTGTGGATGTTTTTATTGCACTTTAAATTGCTTTGGGATGTCTCATGGGTTGTGATTTATAAATGGAAATAAATGACAATAGTACTGAAAGTTAGAACATGGGGAGCCCACAAAGTCCAAGTAGAACAGAAGAAAAGGGGTGGATAAGCCCCTTATTTAAGAGACTTTGTATAGTGGATGCATCCCCCGCTTCCCTTCCTGAGAGCAGAAAGCAGTGAAATGAGCGTTTGGCACTGTGGACAAACTTAGGGCTTTTGCTTGCGAGAGATTATTTTGCCTGTCAGACCTAGACTGCCTTGTAAACCCCTGTAATCTGAAGCTCAGCCCAGGGCAGGCTAATTTTACTAATGCTTCCCTCTGTTGCCTCGTCCAGCACGGATCTTTCTACAGGCCCTGCCTGCAATCTGGGCAAGCACCGGAGTTGGCAGGCACCCAGAGAAGACCATTTTTAGCTTGGCAAATCCTCTCTGAGCCGCACCCAGCTTTCTCTCTTCGACTGGCTCCGATGCAGCACCGCAGCAGAAGGTTAATTGCCAGAGGCCTTGTTAAGGTCACTGCCAGTTTTTTTATTTTATTTTATTTCTTTACCGAGCATTGTCTCAGGGAAACAATGGCTGCTTTGGGCGCGAGAGAGCTGCTCAAGGGAGCTGTCTGCTGAACATCCTGCCATTGTCGTAAAGCAGAAGCAGCTTAGGCCTGTCTGATATTGTTACCCTGAGCGAGGTGGGATGAAGGCAGCTCATTCTGTGCCCTTCAGTTCCATAATCCATGGACAAAGACCACAAAAAAAGGAAACACTGCTTAGCTCTAAGAAACTTGAATGCAAAAAAAGGGGGGGCAGTATGGTATAAGTCAATACAATAATGATAGTTTCACATTAAAATACAGTGAATCATAGCTATTCAATTACTTATGTATTGACTGCCAGTCCTCATTAGCAGAATCAGTTTTGACATCCCTTGTGTGTTTTGACTCTGATGGTCTTCCTCAGAGGTGTACTCAGTGGCAACCCTTTTGAGCAGGGACCACCAACGTGGTGCCCTCCAGATGTTGTTGAATAACAGCTCCCATCACCTCTGATCATCAGTCATGCTGGCTGGAGCTGATGGCAGTTGGAGCCCAACCATGGGAGGCCACCATGCTGGCTACTCCTGATTTTGTGTGACCACCTTTTCATCTCCAGACTTGCCAGCTGCCCCAAAGACATCTGTTACCTTAAAGAGATGCGACCTCTTGATACATTTTCCCATTCCGGAGTCCTTTGGACCTCTGATATTTCCCTCCTGTTCAGTGTCCCATTTAACAGTCTTTCCCCTATGTTCTGCAGCAGCGGATCCACGTTTCCTGTTGCATCACATGTCAAAAGGCTGTTAAACTAGAACTCATCCTTGGAACAAGTGGGAGCCGCAGCCAATCCTGGTCTCCTAATAAGTGCATGTACACACAGGTTCCACTATCCAAACACACATTATACAAAAATTCACTTATCCAAACACAAGGAAATAGTACCTGCAGATCTCACAATACACGCCGCAGATTCAGATATCCAAACAGCCAGACTTGCATGTAGTGCTGTAAACAAACAAGCAGCCTTAAACAAGCCTTACATTTTGTATTTTGCTGGTCTACGGCAGCTGTGGTGAAAGGGAGGGAGGGAGAAGGAGAGCTAGGATGAATAAGAGTGCATTTTTCCTTCCTTGTTTGCTTTTTGCAAGGTTTCAGATGGTTTTCCTGGGTTTTTTCAACATTTTCCAGCCTAAATTCCATAGTCAGGAATGCATTAGAAATTTCCCCATTGAAATCAAGGGAAATTGTCAGCTCCTTATGTGAACTGTTGTACACACACACACACACATAATGCAATGCGTGAATCAGCCTTCACAGATTCAGCCTACTAAAATCCTGGGGTTTTAGTATCTTCCCTCCTGACCAGCTTAGGTGTCGTAACACTAAAAGGCCCCTGGCCAATTAGATCTGGTTGAAATCACCTTCTCTCTCCCTCCCAACTAGACAGTCTGCAGGCATTCAGCCAAGGAGTCACACAGCGAGGCTCCTAATCCTCTTTCTTGTAATTCCACCATTGTCTGACTGCAGATGGGGAAAGTTGCATAGGAGTGATGTGGCTCCCAATCTCTCCCACTCAGCATCGGAGGCTGGTACATCCTATATCCTATTTTGTTCACAGCTGGAGGAAGGAGAGACCTTAATTGAGATGGCTCCTCTGCTGTAGAACTGCAGGTTGTTGCCTGTGGTTCATAGGTCCATAGGTCCATAGTTGAAGACTGGTGACCCAGCATGTAAACACTTTGCCTGAAATGACCAATCAAAGTCTTTTTGGTGTTCATGGAGATGTCTATCCCTGCCTTCTCTCTCTCTCTCTCTCTCTCTCTCTCTCTCTCTCTCTCTCTCTCTCTCTGCTTGCATGGAGCTAAATAGTGATGAAGGGTCTGTCAGTTTTGGTTCTCTTGGTTTCTCATCCTCCCCCCCCCTTTAAATTCAGTTCCCCGCATTTCTGTAGCAATTTGTTTGTGTATTTTTTTTAAAAAAGAAACACCCATGAAGATTCACCAGCATTTTAATGCACATTTCTCTAAATAAACACATTTTTGTATGCGGTCTTCGCTAACACACACATTTTTGCAAACCATTTCCACTAATCTTATGCATTTTTGTATTTTATTTTCAGTAATATATCTTCATTTTCATGTGCTCATCCCCTAATACATGCATTTTTTGGCTGGAGAACTGCATCATAACATTTGTACAAGTGCAAATTTTGAAGGATGGCTGTGCTTTGGTTCTCAAATTATTTGCCTTTAAATCTTTTTGTAAACTGCTTTGAGGTTTTTTAACAATCAAGCGTTGTAGACATTTTATGAAATAATTAAATAACAATAAATGTGAACTAAACTGAGCTCCTCCCCCATTCCTCCCACATGGTGGGCAAAAGAGCATTCATCTGAACACAGCAGCATGCTGTGTCTGCACCAGGCATTTTTCACATAATCTGGTCCCGATATTCTCAGTTTCTGGATCTCTTGGCTTCTCTCTAGCTGAGATCTCTTGCTGCCACCTACACCTTGCAGAAGATACGTGAGCAAGCATTCAAATCAACTTCCCAATATGTTGATTAGAGCATGCACACACCTGGGCCCTCTTGCCTGTTCCTATTTTTGTTTTCCTTGCATCGCCTTGCAAGCCAAGTATGTGTTGAAGCCTACAGCTCTTTACTCCCGATAATGACATGAATACAACACTCCTGTGTGTTAATGCTTCACTTCTTTTAACTAACAGAATTTGCTTATGGCTATATCTTATTGTGAGCCCTGCAAGACATGCTCGCTGCTGATCTGGTCCATGCCTACCTGGCCTGAGAGGGCAGGGCCCTTGGCTGACTCCAACTACAAGGGATGCTTCTGCAGTTCAGGATGTCTAGAGACCATCAAGGATGGGATATTGCTTAGAGGTTATTGCTTGGAGTCAGAATTTATTCTTGGGGTTGCATTTATTTCGCTATTTATCTTGACTATGTTCTTGCATTTGTATTGTTAGACTTTTATTACAGTTATCAGCGGATTGTTTAATTTTGCTGTGCATTTATTCATGTGAAATGTTTTCCTTAATTTATTGTTTATACGACTAATTAAATTTTGCTGTGTCTTTTAACTGAAAATGTAAAACTTTTTGATGTGAGCCCCCTTGAGCAGGGCTTACTATATCTCACTTTAGCTTCACAATAACAACCCTGTGAGGTGGGCCTGGCTCAGGTAGCAGCCCGCTTCACATGTCACGTTAAGCTATAGTGTAAAACAAACTATGGTTTAATGTGTATGAGCAGTGTGGTGCTCAAAAGTCCCAGAGCCATTCCACCCCCACTTCTGCTGTGGCTGCACTGCAGTCAAAACAAAACAGAGCCTGGTTTGTACTGTCTGAACTTGGCCTTGTGGTTTGTTTCGGTCAAACTATGAGTGTTATCTATGGTTTGTTATCAGGCAAAGCAAACAATCAGGTTCAGGTATGTGAACCTAAGTCTGCCAAGCCAAGGGCCACCTTGCTAACTACAATGTTATTATGTGGCTTTCAGCTGAGTCTGATAGATTGGATATTATGCTGTGTATGTGCTCAACACAGCTGTCTGCATTTTTGGACTCTCCTAGGGGCTGTGACTATGAGAAACCCTATTACAACCTCTAGCACCAAGATTTGCCACTCCACCATTGGCTGTACCTCAGTGGTTTCCAGTCTGTGTTCCAAGAGGCCCAGCTAGCTGCAAACCCCTCCCCGTAGATCATTTTACAGCACAGCCCTATGCATGCCTACTTTGACATACGTCCCACTGAGTGCAAAGGGTTGCATACAGCATTAGTTTCTCACCCCCTCTTTCAACTGCATTCCCCTTGCAGATCAGGGTAGAAAGATTCTCTCTCTCCCCTCCCTCTGTGTTAAATGCCCCTGATGGGCCACGTTCCTATTTAGGAGATTTAATAGCTGGGTCAACCTGACTCAACCACCATGGGTTCCATGATCCTTGCGAGATGACATGGAGGAACTTGGTGTTTGCTCACTAATGCACCCCCTCAGCCATTTCTTTCTTTGGAACAAAGTGGTGCAATGCAGCAAATATGCAAAGGACTCCTCCCGTGGCAGCAGGTGGATGCTTCACTTGATTTTAAGCCTGGAGGCTGAGTGGTGTGCAATATAAGCTGCTCGGATGAGGTGGGAGCCTGGTGCTTTAGCACAGAGCCAGCAGCTTTTGTTGTGACTTTACGTTGTGTGATGCTCTCACCCTCATACCTGCAGAAAATAATAATGAACTTGAGTGTCAGGTTGCCCAGAACTTCATTGAAAGTGTGGGCGGATTAAATTGGTACAAATCAGTGGTTGTTAGCAGCCTTCCCCAGCCTGGCAATCTCTAGAAGGTTTGGAGTACAAGTCTTATCAGCCAGCTGGGGCTGATGAGTTTGCACTTTGACAGCATCTGGAGGGCACCAAGTTGGAGAAGGCTGGTATATTGGCAGCCATATAATGGTCACCTATTAGGATAACAATGGAGTCTGTTTGCACAGGAGCAGATTGTTCTTTAGAAGTTGCAGATATCATCTTGACTCAATATGTTGTAATCCCCTAGTGAAAATTAAAAGCTATACTAATCCTGTATCAGCTGTCTGGTGTTAGCAAGTTTTCTTTTTGTATTCTTATGTTAAGTATGTGTGTATTTGCTTTCGTAAGTATATAAGAAGGTGGCACTGAAGTTGTGTGTGTGTGTGAGAGAGAGAGCAACATCAGCACCAGTGATGGGCACAATTTGGAGGCCGAGGTATCAGTATCTCTTGCTCAACAGAGAATGCCCTGCCTGCAATGTTGGCCAGGGCCAGTGGGGTGGGGCAGCAGAAGCTCAGAAGGAACCTCCGATCCTGACACTTGTTAAGAAACTTATCAAATGTCAAAGAATCTTAACTTGTTTTTATGCACATCTGGGCAAAATGTGACACACTCAGTTTAGAGCTGCAGGTTTAAGCAAGTGTATGAAGTGATTGGGTAAAAGACATACATTTTTCCTTAAATGAGCTTTGGTCATATGAAAGAGTTTAAAATGGTCATAAATATTCAGATGCCAGAAAATTTGGCTATGCTGGTCCACTGATAATATAAACCACTCATTCTTTTTAATGTCTTTCCCCCTATATCATTTATTACTACTGTACTACTACTACTACTACTACTATTATGGCTTGGGTCCTCAAAAGCAGGAATTGGCCCGGGTGTCTCAGGATCTCTGGTGGGTGCCTGCCACCTACGGCAACTAACGCCAGGGACTTGGAATCAGAGTCCCGTTCAGCTCCAGGGTCAGCAACACCAAGAGTCCTGGCCTGCCCTCCAACCTGAGCTCAGAAGAAACCCTGCTGGATCTGACCAAAGGCCTTACCTAGTCTAGCGTTCTGTTCCGAAACAGATGCCCATGCTGTTGTTCCCCAGTGAATGGTATCCGGAATCATACCGTCTCTGATACTGGAAGGTCTATACAGTCATTGCTAGCCTTATCCATCATGAAAGCTCCCTTCTGTAGATCAGTGTTGACTCCCAACATAATGTGTGTGTTTTCTTCCCCTCCTTGTGCAGGCCCTGTTAAAAAGGAAGATTGTGGAGCTGTTGATGACCTCTGACAATAAAGATGGGCTGGCCGCTGGCTTTGTGTCAGGAGGTACGTGGCATTGTGGTGTGTTGGAATGGGTAGACTAGAGCACACCTGGGGTGGGGGCACAAATGGGCCAGCGTATGTTGTGTCAACTGAATCTTTAGCAGAGTCTCCATCCTCAGCCATAGTTAATAGAGCAAGTTCTGCAAATAGGGAATGGGGATCTGATCAAGCTCTCTCTCTCTCTCTTTGTGTGTGTTTGTGTGTTATTAGCAGCTGTGCAGCACTTAGCTATCAATTGCACTTGAGTAGCGGGGATGACTTCATGTGTTACTGTATTATAGGAATGGGGAACTTGGTGGGGAGAAGAGTCTCAATGGCCGGATAGGGAGGTCTGCATTTAACGCCCCCCACCCCCCCGCATGCCTGAGGGTCCCCACTCCTGCTTTGTCTCTTTGGGGTTGGACTGTATATTGCACATGGGGCCTGGGAATGTTTTGGATTTATAGCTCTTTGTGGGGGGCAGGAATCATGTTTTGAGAGTGATGGCCTTTTGCACTTCTTGCTTCAAGGCTGTATAATCCCCGCACTCCAGCTCTCTTGAATTCCACTTTGGCTCACTTTCCAGCTTCCTTCCCCAGCCCTGGATCTCTCAGATACCTCTCTGGTTTTCTCCATCTTCTTCAGCCTCCACTTCTTAGTGTCCTGTGCCTCCTAACTTTGCTTTTTTCAAACTGGCTACATACTGTGTGGTTTTTATTGTTTTACCTCTCCTGGCCATCAGTCTCCTTCACAGTTTCAGCTTTGCTGAATTTCAGAGATCTTCAGTGGGACAGTGCATGTTCCATAAACTTGAGTCTGGTTAGCTGGTGAAAATAAGCTGACACAGCCTTTCTTGCTTCCTGCTTTTGTGGGAATAGGGTGTAAAGGTAAAGGGACCACTGACCATTAGGTCCAGTCGTGACCGACTCTGGGGTTGCGGCGCTCATCTCACTTTATTGGCCGAGGGAGCCGTCGTACAGCTTCCGGGTCATGTGGCCAGCATGACTAAGCCGCTTCTGGTGAACTAGAGCAGTGTATGAAAACACCGTTTACCTTCCCGCCAGAGCAGTACCTATTTATCTATTTGCACTTTGACATGCTTTCGAACTGCTAGGTTGGCAGGAGCAGGGACCGAGCAACGGGAGCTCACCCTGTCGCTGGGATTTGAACCGCCGACCTTCTGAATGGCAAGTCCTAGGCTCTGTGGTTTAACCCACAGCACCACCCATGTCCCTGGGAGGGGGGTGAGGGGGGTGTATCCCAACGGTGTGGCCTAGACATTTGTATAGCTGAGCTCACATTATATGAAGGAACGTGACAGGTTTTTATGGAGTTCTTAAGTTTTGTTTTTGTCAAAGACAGGGTCTAGTCCTTATTGTGGTAGAAGAGGCTTGCAAGCCTCAAGACCCAAGTCAGTGTAAGGCTTAAAAGGCAGAGAGAATTTGCGTATAGCTATTAGGACCCCAATTCTCAATTAGTGGAGTGTGAGCCCCATCCTGCCATCTCAATGCTATGTGCATTGCCTGTTGCCCCCAGTGGCTTCTGACCCTACATTCCCACTGCCCATCTGTACGAAAGCTGAACATATCATTTAAACTTTCTGGCTCTGTAATGTGGGCTTCCATTTTTAAAAAAGGTAGTTATTTATTAAATGTACTTCTCTCCATTAGCATGCTCACAGCACCTAACTCAATCAGAATTGCAGAAACCACTTAACACTAAATCAAATCAAAACGCTAAACGTCTTATGATAACGAGTCATGGCAGTCTGATAGAAGATTGAGAGCCGGCCCCTCTGTCAACAGCTGGCAGTTGCTGATGTTGAGTGGCAGGGCTGGTCCAATGGGAGGCTGTGTGTGGCCCCCTCTGAGGCTTGGCCGTATCACTGTGCCAAAGTGTGTCTCAGAGGTAGACATATTGGAGGCCTCCAGGTGTCATTGGCCTTCACCTCCAATTATCCTGAGCCATTGTATGCCTATGATTTGGACAACTTATTTCTGCTTAAAACAGGGGTGGGGAACCTGTGGCCCTTGAGACTACTGGCCAGGCTGGCTGGGGCTGATGGGAGTTTGGACTTCATCAGCATCTGGAGGGCTGCAAGTCCTCTATCCCTTACCCTTTGGGGAGGAAGCCATTTGAATCATTCAACCATATAGAATAAAGCCTAAGGTTATTTCTGCTCCCCATTCATGCCCCCTTGGAAACTGAGGATCAAGGTGGGTGGCAGTGCTGGGAGTCACTGAGTGGCTGGAGCATATTGGCATTCACTGCCACTGTCTTGTGATTGGCCTAGAAGAATCAGATGAAGGAACAGAGACTTTTTTTCACTGGGTGGGTGGGTGATAAACTACAGTTTCCAGAATTCTTTGGGAGGGGAGCTCCATGCTTTGAATGTGTAGTGTGATACACAACCCTAGTCATGTCATTTGGGCATCCTGGTATTGGGGTTCTGGGAAGCTGGAAGGACATTTTAAGGGGAGTGAAGTGTCTAGTTTTATGAGGACACATCGGGGACAAGAAGGATTAAATTAAATACACTATTTTGGAACATGAATTCTTTTATTATACTGTTACGTTTCAGATAACAAAACTATGGTGTGCATGTGTTTTTAAAGAGTGTGTAATGCTGTCTTATCCAAACACAAGCTGTATCTGCATCTCATGCTGATTCTTAGTGGTGCAACCAAAGTACTCAAAGCCTCTCAGGATTAAGTTTAATGGGCTGAAATGGCTTTTTGTATTTTAAAAATCAAAACTGTTTTCCTTGTGTACAAGCCACTTAGCTGGTTCCCCCTGCTTCCTTTTTTGTAACAACTCAGTGCACCCTTTCATTATTAAATGGGAGCTTAAAAACCAGAAGGCTTAATTAAAGTTGTGCAAGCAAATTGCAGGCTGAGAATGGAACCCCCTCCTTTCACCCCCTCACCCTTTGTTTTAAATGGGTTCTTAAAGCGAAGGCAAAATGCCACTAGGATAGCAAAAGAGGGAAGGTTGTTCATAGAGGTGGAGTTGTAATTTTTTGACTTCCCTCTAGGAAAAGGGCTTGATCTGGTTGTTTATGGTGAGCAGGATAAAATCCTGTGGCCCCCAGCACATTACCCCCAAGGAAGCGTGGCCCTCAACACACAAAAGGTTCTAATTAGGGCTGTCCACAGGTCCCCTGCTCTGATCTGTGGTCCAACCCAATGCTTCAGAGAGGCTCTGCTCCATGGCTGCTCCTGATCCAGGTTCTAAACTGATTTGGAATTTTTTTGGGGGTGGGGGGAAGGAGAAGATGGAAACATGACTTTCCCTTTCTCCCTGGTGCCCCTTGACCATATATTTAAGCAGGGTTTTAACTCCTAATTAAACATGTGGTTTGGTGGATGGAGAAGGAAACACACACAAGGGTGTCTGTGTGTTTCCTTCTCTGCACCCTCCCATCAGAAGATTCCCCCCCCAACAACCTCAGGTTGCTCCAGGTGGACCCGATCCAACCCAGGGCGATCTAGGGCTGCCTCGATGCAATTTGGCTAGATCCCAGGACTCAAATTGACCTGATTCAGTTTTGGGGGCACACCTCTAGTTCTAATATTTTTTTGTGGATGTGAAGATGGCAGTTTGTTTGCTGCTCATTGATCTTTTGCAATTACTCTTTGCTTATATTTGTTAAATAATAACAACAACTTAGCAACTCTTATACAGTACAGTATTTGCCCTTTTAAAATCCAGGTACATACACTGTGTTATTTTATGTGGAAACTGTATTAAATTTTATGTAATTGTTTAAAAATACAAGTACAGGTGGCACAGCCTGTCCCTGGGAATTGGCTAGCATCCTGTTGCATCCCATCCAGGCCTGACACCTTCTTGTGAAATGTCAGAACTTCCCAGCCCTGTCCACATGGGGTCACTCTCTCCCTGCTAGTGGGAGATGGGGATCAGTGGTATGTGTGTGTGTAAGGGGGGAGATCAGTTCAGCTTTGCTCTGCTCCCTGCGCAAATGTGTTTACTGCCTGAGAGCGCACTCGTTTCTCTTGTTTGGAGTTGTCTCCTCCATCGGGCTCATGTGACAAGCGCGCCTTGATCCCAGCTCATGCTTCGGATGTCACAACAATCTGCTCATTAGAGTCAACATGTCAAGTAATCAGGAGTGCGGAATAACTAGGGCTCTGAGTGATGCGGCAGAGGCAAGGTGGCTGTGAGAACACACAAAGAGCGGAGGTAATAAAAAGCATGCTTGGAAGAGGAAAGAAGAGGAGGGTGACTGTCTCTGTTTGCCTGCAGGTGAAAAAAAGACCCTGGCTTTTCTGTCCTCCTGATGATTCCCATTGACGCCGTGGAATTTGCAGACCAGGTCATCTTTTGACAGAGCCCTGAGTTTTTGAAACATAGTTGTCCTAAAAAAATCAGCTTTCTTAACAATCAGCGTTTGCTTGTTTTTTGTTTTATTTGAAGAGCAAGCTGCTAGACCTTTGTAATTTACCTACCCTAGAATACATTTTGTATATATGGAGATATGATGCTGGTTTGTGGATCAGACCTTTAGTTCATCTGGCCGAGTTGCTGTCTATTTCAACTGCCAGTGGTTTGCTCTGTTGGTAGAGCATGATGAGACTCTTAATCTCTGAGCCATGGGTTCGAGCCCCACCAAAATATTCCTGTATTGTAGGCGGTTGGGCTAGACGATCCTTGTGGTCCCCTCCAACTCTGATTCTTTTATCACCACCATAGTGCAAAAGCCCTCTGTGAGGGGGCAGAGCAGTTCTGATCAGGGGTGTAGCTGGAGGCAGGACCTATGATGAATACTGAGGGCCAGGCAGAGAGGTCTGGAGGGCTGCCCATACCTTAGCCCAAGGTCCCCCACCCTTGCTCCATAGTCTCTGCTCAGTTGTGTTTTGCAGCCCTGTTGCATGGAATCTTTTCACTGACGATGCCAGCAATTGAACCTGGAACCTTTTTACATGCAAAACATGTGTCATTTGATGGCCTCCTCCATGTATCGCATCCCACGCATCGTGCATGACTCATTCAAGGTGCACAAAGAGAAGCCGCACACCCTTCCATGAGCCGCTGCCATTGTGCAGCCAATTTGTGGCTGTAAAGCAGATAACACTGGAATCCATTCCCACCAACTTGGATGGCTTTAAAAGAGGATTGGACTAAATCGTGGAGGATAAGGCCTATCAGTGGCTACTAGTCATGATGGCTATAGTCATGATGGCCTCTACTGCCAGAGGCAGGAATGCTTCTGAATGCCAATTGCTGGAAACTGCAGGAGTGGAGAGTGCTGTTGAGTTCAGGTCCTGCTTGTGGGTTGCTGCTTGGCCACTGAGAACAGGATGCTAGACTAGATGGAACACTGGCCTGATCCAGCAAGCTCTTCTCATTATGCATATGGGGCAAGGGCAGTCAAACGTGCGATGAACCCTCCCTTCTCTTTTCCTCCCCGCCCTCCCCTGTGCTTCTAGGAACTGTCACAATTTTGTGGTGGGATTCAATCACATACCAGCAAATTCAGGTTGCCCAATATTTGGTGCTCTTATGAAACAAACCAATTTCTCCACCCAAATCGAATGTTTCATGATAAGAAAAGAGATGGAGAAGTGCGGGGTTCTGCTTGCTTGATGCAAAGTCGTAAAAGCTCCCTGCAGACCTGTCTGAATGAACACTCAGTAAGTGGCCATCTCCACCTGGCTTCCCCACACACCGGTCAACAAACGGGTCTCCTGGAAGCAACCTGGGAGAGCTGGCCAGTTTGTTCCTGTTCCAGTTTTACGTCTGCTTCCTGCTGCTGAGGCTAGGAAGGGCCTCGCCCTTGGAGATGGGCCTCGCCACGGGATGCAACTTCAAATGCTACTGGCGGCTTTGGTGTGCGGCCTTTTATCTCAGCATCCCTAATTGCTCTGCTAGTGCTAATTAAGCCTTGGGACATCCCCTTTTTTCTACAACCACCACCCGGTCTGTGAAGCAGGTTGGGGGGGGTAGTAATACTGCAAGTGTTTGAAGCTAGAATTGTAAGGACTTTAGTGAAAACTCAAAGCAGTTTAATAGTAATTTCCTTTCCATAAATTGAACCCTGGGAAGAGTATTGGGGCCGGGGCCGGGGAGAGGAGAGGAGGAATCTGTAACTGAGATTTGTCAGCACCTTCACCAATAAATTAATAGGATTAGGAGGGGGGTGGGGAGAGGGTAAACTGGATTAAACTGAATTTATTTGGGGGTTTTTTTTTACACATGTATTCTCTCATTCTTCCACCTTGGTACACAAGTCAGCCTACAGGTGGCTCTCAGGCAGTCTCCCATCCAGGCACTGACCAGATCCAAACCTAAGAATCATAGAATCATAGAGTTGGAAGAGACCACAAGGGCCATCGAGTCCAACCCCCTGCCAAGCAGGAAACGCCATCAGAGCACTCCTGACATATGGTTGTCAAGCTTCTGCTTAAAGACCTCCAAAGAAGGAAACTGCACCACACTCCTTGGCAGCAAATTCCACTGTCGAACAGCTTTTACTGTCAGGAAGTTCTTCCTAATGTTTAGGTGGAATCTTCTTTCTTGTAGTTTGGATCCATTGCTCCGTGTCCGCTTCTCTGGAGCAGCAGAAAACAACCTTTCTCCCTCCTCTATGTGACATCCTTTTATATATTTGAACATGGCTGTCATATCACCCCTTAACCTCCTCTTCTCCAGGCTAAACATGCCCAGCTCCCTTAGCCGTTCCTCATAAGGCATTGTTTCCAGGCCTTTGACCATTTTGGTTGCCCTCCTCTGGACACGTTCCAGTTTGTCAGTGTCCTTCTTGAATTGTGGTGCCCAGAACTGGACACAGTACTCCAGGTGAGGTCTGACCAGAGCAGAATACAGTGGCACTATTACTTCCCTTGATCTAGATGCTATACTCCTATTGATGCAGCCCAGAATTGCATTAGCTGCCGCGTCACACTGTTGGCTCATGTCAAGTTTGTGGTCAACCAAGACTCCTAGATCCTTTTCACATGTACTGCTCTCAAGTCAGGTGTCACCCATCTTGTATTTGTGCCTCTCATTTTTTTTGCCCAAGTGCAATACTTTACATTTCTCCCTGTTAAAATTCATCTTGTTTGTTTTTGCCCAGTTCTCTAATCTGTCAAGGTCGTTTTGAAGTGTGATCCTGTCCTCTGGGGTGTTAGCCACCCCTCCCAGTTTGGTGTCATCTGCAAATTTGACCTGCTTAGCTTCACCAGGGCTGTGGCCTCTTGTGCCATTTGATCATAAGTCCCATCTCTCAGGCAAAGCGCATTTCATTCTTGCTTAAAACTCTCCAGTGGGAAGTTCCTACAAGTATAGCATGAGGACTGGCGGCTTGTTGTGTGAAACTGGATACTGCCGATGCTTGTTATCCCCTCAGGCCCAGTGATGGTTCCTGCTCCTGGTTAAACAAGTGCATAATGGCCAACTGATGCATGTGTGAACTGGGTGTGGTTGAAAATGAGCAGGACGCAGCCAGGGCAGAATTCCATCCCACGGTTCATGCCAACCCGAGTGTCTGTGCTAGGCTGGGAGGCATGTTTTGAATCAAAGGGGCATTTGCCGCTATTTGAACCTACCTGAAATCTCCTTATCTTCTTCTGTCTCCCTCCCTGCTTAGCTCTGGCCACTGTTAACTTTCAGAAGATGGACCCGGGTATCCTGTCATACCTTGACACAATGCAGGTAAGTACGAAGCATCCAAAGGGTAGACATGCTGTTCTACTGCCCTTGTATGTGGTGCTTCAGGGCTCTGAAAAAGAGTGCTGGAAAAGCAGGGAGGAAGCCTCCTTGTCTGTGAAAACCTGGCTATTGAGTATACATTGGTACCTTGTTTGTCAAATTTAATCTGTTCTGGGAGTCCATTCGACACTTACTTCCAGGTTTGCGACATTCGGAACCTGGCTGTTTGTCAGTGGTGGTTGCTGTAATAGTCGTGCACTTGGGGGAAGGATAGGACCTACTTACTGCTGACACGCCTTTGCTTGGCCTTCACCAATGTGAGTTCCAAAAGTTCTGTGTATGTGAGTTTGTGTGGTCCCCCCGCCCCGCATGCATGAAATGTACCTCTAAGCCAGAGTTGCCAACATGGTGCCATCCAGGTTTTCTGGAACTACAACTCCCATCTTCCCCAGCTAGCATGGGCAGCGGTCAAGAACGATGGCCGTTTTGGTGCAGCAACCCCTGCTCTAAGCACAGGTGTGTACACACCCACCCACACCCACTCACACCCCTCAATTCCTATCATATGCAAGGTCGCTATCAGGTTGTGCCCTGCAGACTAATGGTCCTGGTAACAGCATACGCATTAGGGTGGCTCAGGCATGTGGGTCGCAAGTGTGTTCAGGCCCCTTCTGAGCAATTTGGACAGCAGAGAGAGGTTCAACCCATGTCTGTCTCTCAGCGGTGCAGGGGGAACAGTAGGAATGCAGAGCGCCAACCTCTTCATGGTAGATTGGCTTTGTCACAAAGCCACCAGCAAGGTGTGATTAAATCATTCCCCTCGCCTGAGTCGAATCTGCAGCATGAGGTCTGTGCTTGTCTATCCTTTTTAGTGCTTAACATATCTGAATGGCTGGTAATTCCTTTTCTAATATTGAGCAATCGATTAAGCAATTAAAGGGAACAAGACTTGGCAGGAGGAGGCCAGGCAATGCGGTTTCCGTTTTCTGGCAGGTGGGTCCTTCCTAGCCTAGCTTGTTTATTTTGTGGGGCGGCAGGGGGATGTTCTGGGGGCAGGGAGGAGGCAGAGCGGGCCATTACAAAGCCTGCTGCTGGCAATCTTTTCTCTTCTGCATTGGAGGCTGCAATTTAATTATTCCAGCCCCAGGTTTCTCCACTCCCATTATTCCTCCTGCTCAGCTCAGTTCATTGTCTTAGCTACAGACCTTAACAGTCTTTGCCATGATTGATCCACAGCCGGAGGAAAGCCAGTACAGTGCAGGAGAATCTTGTTTATAAAATAAAACTAATAATTAAAAAGAAAATTGCAAAGCACAACAAAAATACTTCATTGTAGATTGTGTTGGTTGCAAACAGCAACAACAATTATTCTGCTGGTAAAGGCCTGAGTAAAAAGAGAGATGTCTAAAGCACAGAGTCACAGGTGCATGTCCATTTGGCAAGGGTGCAAGAGTTCTGCAGTGTTGGTGCAGCCACAATGAAGGCCCTGTTGATGGTGGCCCACAGGCTGAACGCATGGCACCATCAGTAAGGCCTCATCAGCTCAGCACAGGGACTAGGCAGGGATCTAGTGGACAATGAGGTCTTTAAGATAACCTAGTCTTGAGTTGTTTAGGGCTTTATAAACTAAGACCTTGGCCCAGTAAAAGTAAAGGTGGCTCAGTTGCACATATGCTAGCTGTAGATTTGAGATTGGTGGGGATCCTGGTAGCCAGGCAAGTTGGCAAGCCAGAGGCAGGTAGGGCAAGAAGCAGGCCCGATAAAAGTAGCTGGAGCTACCAAGGAAGAACCAGGTCACCTTCCCCAGCAACTAATGGGTTGCACTGAGGCAAGTCACCAGATCTGCAAGTTTTTTATATTTGGCAGCCCCTGATTGGCCCTTAATCATCACCTGACTTCCCAGGCCCAGGGGACCACAGAATGGTTTCCACTTCACTTCACCAACCAGGAGCCTCAGTGATGCATTGAGCCAGTGTCGAATCTTGCAGCAGGTGACACCCCATGTGTACTGAAGTCTCTGGCTGCTTGTAGCAGTTCTCATAAGCTGCCAGGGAGGCCTGTTCCAGCCTTCTCAGCAGGAACTCACTTTACCAAGATGAGCTGGCCACTAGCTTTCATGACTTTGCTGTGTGTGCGTGTGCAGGAATTAAAGTCATGGAGGATAAGTCTGTCTACTGCAGACATTAACTAAACAGCTAAGCGAAGCCTCTGTGCCGAGCAATCATAGAAGGCCACTGCCTTGATGCCTTTCTTATGAGCACCTGCGGGTATTTGACTACTTGCTGTTGGAGTTTGAACAGCAGACCTGTGTCTGATCCAGCAAGCCAGTTCTTCTGTTTTTACTGTGCACCAGCATTATGGATTTGAGGTAATTACCTTAGGTGGAAATAAGCTGCACATAACACACTGTGGTTTTTCTCACTGCTAGCAAATTCTCTCTAGCTACTGCTTCTGGCTTGGTAGACCTGTAATTTGCTGCTTGCTTGCTCCCCTGGGATGAGGGCTTGGGGAGAGCACCTAAGTGACAAACAAAGCCAAAGCGGAACTGCTGGTGTGCCTGGCCCAAGAGATCTGGGACTTAGCTGCCACCACGCCAGGCTGCACACCAGCTCTCTGTTTCCTTTTAGTCTTAAAGCAGGCCTAATGATCCATTGCAGGGCTTAGTGAGCCCTGGTGGGCCACCAAATATGCAGCTTGGTAGCTCACGTACTGGGCAGGCCTGCCTGAAAGGCTTACTAGCTTCTCTGGGCTGGAGGAAGTCAGAGAGAGAAGCACACAGCCTGGAGTGACCGCAGTGTGGCAGTTCCCCCATCTTTTTCCTTGGGGATGGAGAAGAAATTGGCAATGCGTTCTTGGCCCCTGTTGCAGCAGGAGGGAGAGTGTGAGCATCATATCTGCCAGTGCCCCTCTTGAGCTTCTGCAAAGTGGCAGGAGGAAATTAGGAGGCTACATTCCAGCCACATAAAACTCTAAGGATTGCATGTACTCACCTCTCTTTCCAAAGGCATCCCAGATGCAGCCAGGCACAAATATTTGAGCACAGCTGGTGAGTGGTGTGGCCAGGGGAGAATTCCTGGAAGTAGCTAGACAGTCCCGGGCCTGAGGTCCCTGCTCCTCCTATAAACAATTATCGTAGGAAAACAGAGAGATCTCATCCACGAGGCATGTGTAGAAGAGGGTGGTGTGTGTGTGCATGTGTGTAGGGTGTTCAAATTGGTATTCGAGGATTTATGGGGCTTTAGGGCTAAATTCACCACATACTGACTTCCCCTCCCTCAAACCAGGCAGAGTTGAGCTTCCTTTTGTTTACTTGTTTTAGCCTTAGGTCTGGCTTAGTGCATTGAGTGTGCTTCTTGGATTGATGATTAGCAAAAGTAAAACCAGTAAAATACAATTGCATGTGGCAAGGAAGTCTCGAAATAAATGCAGCAGAGTCGGCAGCTAAAAACCAGTGAAAGGGTCTCAAATAATATTTTAAAAGTATGGAACAATAGGACCAGTTTGGCTGGGTGGCATCCTTTAGGTGGCGGCTAAACAGGTGTAGGGAGAGCATTTGACCATTACAGTGCCACCACAGAAAACAGCCTCCCACATACATACACAACTTCTGCCTGCTTAACCTCCCAATGAGCACCCTATTTCATGCTGTATGTTTCAAGCAGTCAACTCCTTGAGATTAGCCACATGGTGGATTCCATTGCAGAATGTTCTTCAGATGAAAGCTGACATGGAACATTGGAGCATAGGAAGCTGCCTTATACTGACCCAGACCAAGAGTCCATCTAGCTCTGTGTTGTCTATATTGACTGGTACCTGCCATCCAGGATTTCAGACACTGCATTCTCAGACCTTGCTGGAGACTGAACCTGGGACCGTCTGCATTCAAAGCGGGTGCTTTGCCCTGAGTTACAGCCCTTTCCCATTTGCTGAAGAACGAGCAATGCTTGAAAACAACTTTGCCAAATTAGACATGTTTGTACACCCATGGTTATTGGAGCAGGAGCTCAGTGCCGAAGTGTTCAGCAGGGGCCAGGTTCAGTCCTTAGCCTCTCTGCTTTACGGATCTTTGGTGGAACACGATTCTGTTTGAGACCCAGTAAAGCCACCGCTTTACTGAGCAGTAAATCCTGCACTAGGTGGGCTGGGGGTCTGACCTTGCTATAAGGTGGTGTCATAAGCTGTTGTGCCTTATCCAGTTGTTGGGTGTTTTTTCGCAGGCAAGGCAAATACATACTACTTGGATTTGTTGTTACCCGCCTGTTTACCGAAAGGTTCCAGGGCAGCGTGTACCAACATGTGATGAGAAACTAATTCAACCACAACATATAAAATGCAAACAAACTGAAACTCAAAACAAACTAAAGGGCAAATGAGGACGAACAAAACCCTTAAAAATGCAGTAATGCTACACTGCTAAAATGCCTGGGCAAATGGGAAGGTCCCCTCCTGACACCCAAAAGTTGTCAATACCTCCCTGAGGGAAGGATCTAACCCATTCAATTTCTTGTCCTTTTTTAACAGGACAACATGCCCAAGATGGTGATGGAGTACTGGACTGGATGGTTCGATAGCTGGGGAGGACCTCATAATGTGTTTGATGCAGATGGTGAGTTGCTGTTCTCCCTCATTTGCTCCACTTTCCCTTCTTCCCTTCCTCCTCCTCTTATTTATTCTTTTAGGGTCTGAATTGCTCATTGCCTGACACAGCTGGACCTCTCTCTTTACTTCTTTCAACCTCGTCAGATGGAATGGGTGGCACCCCAAGCAGGGGTGCTGCTTAATAGTTAGTTATCTCAGGGACAGGCCAACATGGTGCTCTCTGGATGTTGTTGGACTCCCAACTCCCATAACACAGTCAACAGTGAAGGATGCTGTGAGTTTTAGTCCACCACCAACATCTGGAAGGTCACTGGTTCCTCACCCCTGCCTGATCTCTTGGCCAGGCACTGAATCTGATGGTGTTTAGGCACTAGGTGAAAATTACCTCCCATCTTAATGGTTTTGAATAGCTTTTTAATGACTCCTGTCGTTGTGCTGCTATTTTTAAATTGTTATGTGCTGCCGTTTTAATTTCGTTCTCTTAGATTTTTCTACGTCCTAATGCAATGTTATCAGCTGCCTTGAGAATCTTGTGCTGAAGGGTGGGTGTAAAATGCTTTAATAAGATTAGCATTTTGTTTTTTCTGGGGATGTTCAGGCTGAGCAGGGAAGGTAGGTCCCTTTGCTGAGAAGAATGGGGTTTTGAGTGGAGTGGGGAGTGGTATCGGTTTGTTTTTGCTGCAGGGTTTGTTTTTGCAAAGTAAGGACGAAGCACTCCTGTGCAAAATGAGTGTTATTGTTAGGCAGGAACTGAGCTTGCAAGCCAGCAGTGCCACATTGCAGAAGGGACTTCCCTGATCCCGATGTCTCCGTGGATGCTCGTTGTTTGTACTGCAGCAATACATCAAGGCAATTGCTAGCTCTGAGGCACTCTCAACCCTTTGCTTCCCTGCACAGAAATGATGGCAAACATTGAAAAAGCCATCAAAGCGGGGGCATCCATCAACCTCTACATGTTCCACGGAGGCACTAACTTTGGCTTCATGAATGGTGCTCTGCATTTTGACGAGTACAAGGCAACCATCACCAGTTATGGTAAGGTGTCATTGACAGTGCATAATTAAACTGTGGAACTCACTGCCCTGGTAGGCAAGTTGCTGGCCACCAACCTGGATGGTTTCAAAAGAAGGCTTGACAAATTCATAGAGGAGAAGGCTATCAATGGCTACTATCCACAAAGGCTATACTGTGCATCCATGGTCAAAGGCAGTAATGCTTCTGAGGACTAGTTTCTGGAAATCACAGGCGGAGGAGAGTGCTCTTATGCTCAGTTCTTCTTGTGGGTTTCCCATGGGAATCACAGCTGGCCACTGTGAGAACAGGATGCTGGACCAGCCAGTCCTGCAAGCCAGGGCTCAGTGGCAGAGTCTTTCCTTTCCTTGCAGAAGGGCTTCAGCTGAAAGGGCTGGTGAAAACCTCCAGCCCAAATCCTGCTCTGGCTGATAGCAGTTCTGCAAGGTTGTTGGCAAAGGGTCCCCCCACCCCCCTGCTGCCACCCATCACCTGTCACTTGTCCCTTTTAAGAGAGATGTCAGAGGAGTGAGCCTGGAACCATTTTGCATGCAAAGTGTGTTCTCCCTCCCACTCAGCTCCTGTGCCACTGTGCTCCATCCATCCACAAGTGGGTTGTTGTTGTTGTTTTGCACTCGCACTCGTGCAGTGATTTTACTGATATGCGGTGGGTGGAGGGGAAGCTTGCCAAAAACGGCTGTGCTATTTATTTACTTAAGGCCATTTCTGCACCACTTACTACAGGAAAGTGCTAAGAGGCAAGGGGGCGTAAGGAGGGCACTGGAGGTTACTGGATCAAGTTCATCAGTTTTGTTGAATTAGTTGAACTAAACAGTTTTAGTTGGATTCAGAATAAATGTGCAATTAATCATTACTGTTTTGAATTATATTGTGTTATTTTTCTTAGTGGATTGCGCAAACCACTGTTCTGAATAATGCTTTTTATAGGGCAGCGTAGGGCACTGGGGATGAGTTTATGGAGCCAAGGGGGCGGTGGCTGGAAAAAGTTTGGGAACCACTGCTCTAATAGCTGGCCTTAAAGCTTAGGGAAGGATGGAGAACCAGAAGTCTCTAGCTTCCACCAGCCAGTCCTATTTTGCATGGATTAAAGATGCAAGAAGTATTCACTCAGGAGGAATGAGCTTTCCTGGTTAAGTAAGGCGGCCTGGCATTTCCCCTGAGCCAGGCGTTCTTCCTAACTTTGACTACTGACCCTGCCTTTTCCCCCAGACTATGATGCCGTGCTGACTGAGTCTGGAGACTACACCTCCAAGTTTTTCAAACTACGTGAGCTTTTCATGAGCCTTGCAGGTAATTTTGGGAATGCCATGTGATTGTGGGAGGTGCACCGTCTCTGCTGCCTCTTAAGTGCCAGTCAGTGCCACAGGGATGGAACTTGGAAATTGGCTCCCCGACATGTGTGTGCCAGTCTCCCGCTGCTCCCCATGTAGCTACATCCTGTCGATTAGCCAGGAGCACTTTCCGAAGCACGAGGAGAGACAAAGGGAGCGGGGAGCATCTTGTTATGGAAATGGCCCTTTCAGCCGACTTCATAGCAGCGGGGAGAGTGCGGCCGCTAATAGCAGCGCCTGCCTGCCAGGGGAACGTTCCACACCAGGGAACTTAAATGCAAATTGGAAAGAGGGAAACTGTTCAAATATCCTCTCCCCCCCCCCCCCCGTTTATTTTTGGGACTCCCGTCAGCAAGTTGATGTACCGCTCTTAAGGCTTGCCACACTTCTGCTTGTACGGTGCCTAGAAAGTAGGGGTCCAAGTGGTTTTCCACCCGTCCCACACTTTCTAAGCATGTGCCCGAGCGGTTTTCCCCTTGCCCCGCTCTTTTTCCAGGAGAAGTCCACTCTTTAGCTCTAAATCAGAGCAAACGTCAATCTGGAGAAAACCCCAATTGCCATTTGCTCTGATTGAAACAGTGTGTTTTCCCCTAGGGAAAGCAGCAGAACAAGCGGAAGCGTGGATAAGCCCTTCATTTCTCCACCACTCACAGTCCTGCGTCAGGCGTGGTCTTTGAATAGGCTGACTCAAGGCACAGTTGTGGGCAAAAGACGGGCTCTGAGACGGTACTGAGCCAAAAGTGCATACCGTATTTTTCGCTCTATAACACGCACCCGACCATAACACGCACGTAGTTTTTAGAGGAGGAAAATCTGTAGGCATGCCACCCGTAGGCATTCCCTCCATAACACGCACAGACATTTCCCCTTACTTTCTAGGAGGAAAAAAGTGAGTGTTATGGTGCAAAAAATACGGTATTTAACTAGATGTTAATTTTTTGCGAGTGTCTTCATTTTATTAAACTTGCCTCCTGTTTCTTGCATATATTCCCCCCTCCTTGTGAACGGAGGCTGTCTCGCACCTTTTGTTCCCTTGGCGGGGTTCACCACTCCTGCTCCTGCTGTTGTTGCTGCTTCTTGGTGTTATTTTCATCTTTCTACATTTCCAACCTCAGTGTTCTCTGCCTCATTTGCCCTCACTGACCATTAACGCTTTTGATTGTGGTGACCCATGCGGCCTTTTGTCAGTGATGCCGAAACAACAGGTTCTGAGTCTGAGATTAGGTAACCCCAGTTGCCCATAAGCAAAACCATGTGGGGTCCCCACAGCCTATTAGATTAAATCACAGTGAGGGCAAGTGAGACCAGGGAGATGTAAGGGCAACGAAGAAGAAGAATAGTGAGAAGACACATTAAAAAAATCAAAAAAACAAAGTGGAGTTGAACCATACTGGCAAATCACAAATGTTCGGGTTGGGGTTTCTTTCCCCAGGGTGGTGGTTAGTTCAGGTGTGGCGAATATGCTAATTTCAAAGCCAAGAGCAATTTGGGGCACTTGAGAAGTCACTTTTTTTCTTTTTTAAAAAGATATGCCTCGTCCTCTACCTCCTATAATCTTAAACAAGGCATCGTATGGGGCGATCCTGATGCAGCAGTATATCTCCCTGTGGGAGGTGCTGCCATCTCTGGTAGAGGTATGTACTTATTTTTATTTTTGGGGGGTGGGACCCCGGATTACAGCCTATAAGAAGGAACGCCACATGAGTCCATGGCCACTTCTGGCTTCCATGGCTAGTCTTGTCGCAAAATGTGCTGCGTATAGCTCAAAACAGTGTGGCAAAGACTACTTCCCAACAGGAAGAGGCTTTGTGATGAGTTCCCAACATCCATGCTTAAAGCTTGTCAACTGCAATATCTGTTGACAGCTTGCATGCAAATATAATGTGTACGTGTCTCCAATATATACTAGACACTACAATTAGCAAGGCGTGAACATGCAGGTGTGGGCCAGTCCTAAAACCCCTTCATTGTTGGAACTGAGCCCTACCTTTCCACACACTTGGAACTAAGCACACAAAAGCAGTGTAAGCTAATGGCTAGGGACGTTTCAAGCGTTTCCCTAACGGAATGGTCAAGAGCACAGTCAGGGTAAGCAGAGTTCTGTTTACAGCCTGCTGTAAGTGGGGCTGGGCTCTCCCTGATCCTGTGGCCCATTGCTCGTCCCTTTTCCTGATTAAGGCTCCCAGAAACTTAGCCACACTCAGTCCCCTTGGGAGCATTTCCTCCGCAACAGGTACCGGGCTAGGACTTCTGGTCTCATCACCATCAGTGTGAAATGGCTTTGATTTATTTATTTGCTTGTTTGTTTACTGAATGTATATTCTGCCCTATACCCGGAAGTCTCAGGGTGGCTCACAGAACAAAACCAGAATGAAAACCACAAAATATATAATCAAAATAAAAGCAACCCAATAACTGCCCCCCCAACCACATTTTGAAAGGCATAGGATGTCAATAAGATCAATCAAAGGCCTGGTTAAAAAGGAACATTTTTGCCTTGCGCAAATATGTATAATGAAGGCACCAGGCAAACTTCCCTGGGGAGAGCATTCCACAGACGAGCAGCCACTTCAGAGAAGGCCCGTTCTCGTGTTGCCACCCTCTGGACCTCTCATGTATGTCTGATTCACACTGGGAAGAAGGCCCCCAGCAATTCATTTTCCTGCTAAGGAATCTGGGACTTGTAGTCGCAGTCAAGTGAGGAAAGACTCTCTTCTGGAGACGGAAAAATTGACACCTCTGCATTCCCTTTGTCGCAATATAAGGGAGTTTAATCTGAGAAATATACGAATCAAAAAACCCAGATGAAATCTTATGGACTCAAGTTAAGATTCTGTCTGCTCACCCCAGGGATGGGAGGGGGGGTGTTCATAAAGCTGTTTTACTGTGCAGAGAGAGAGAGAGGGAGAGAACCATCGAACTGCATGGAACATATTCCTGACTTAAGACACACTTAGGATTTTGTTGAAAGTTTGCGATTTCTGCTTTGCAGCCCTTGAAATCCGAGCATCCCATTAACATGGAGAACCTCCCGGTGAACAATGGGAACGGTCAAGCTTTTGGATATATCCTGTACGAGACTGTCATACCTGGCGGAGGAGAGCTCCAATCACATGACCATGTCCGGGACAGAGCACAGGTGGAGATTGTAGTCGGGTTAAGTCAACAGCCTCTGCTGAGGGTCTGGGATGGGTGGGGAAGACGTTAATGTTACTTTAATTAACTGAGTGACCATAATGCAACCTTGTAAATAAGAGCATGAAAGTTAACTAGTGTGCAGAAAAATATATGGGTTGGAATAGGAAGGGTGGAGAACTCTGTCCCTCCTGCAGTATCCAGTTTCATTTTTATTCTGGATGTAGAAGGGAGGGCTGTCCTCTTGACATCCTGCTTTGGTTTCTGTGCTGGGTACAGAAGAGGGTTTCAAGCAGGAAGTCTCTCCCAGCCCTACGTGGAGATACCAGGGATTGAACCTGGTGCCTTCTGCCTGCAGAGCAGATGTTGAGCCGAGCTACAGTCCTTCCCTATGCCTGCTGAGGGTGATGGAAGTTGGAATCCAACAACACCTTGGGGGCTGCAGCAGGTGAGCCACTCCTGGCTTAAGCACAAGGCTATTGTAAGGCTATTCTCAGAATGAAGACATGTCAAATCCCTGATGTCTCACTAGCTTTCCACACACCACTCCCTCCCATTCTCTGTGAAACCTAAGTGTTTTTAGACATGTGCTTAAAGCTAGGGATGTTTCCAGGCTGCATCCATTTTGCGTGTGTGCCCATTCCTAAGTCTGTTATACTTCCCATTTTTGCATCAGTTTGTGATTTAAAAAGAAAAATCAGTAGGAAGACTTGTATCCACTTAAGCATTTAAATAGGCGTTTTATCTCAGTGTGTGCATTTCTAAACCTATTTTATCCTAAAATAATTTTTTTTAAAAAATGCATTTTTGGGTACCTTTAACAGGCTGAGAACTGTATTGTAAAGATTCAGAGAAGAGAGGGAGTCTCCCCATTTGGGGAATAGGCACAGAGATGGTGACTTTCATTGGTCCTCATCCCTGTGCTTTTGAAGATGGAGGAGCTACCAAGAGGGCCCCTTCTGCTGATATTTACACCCGAGAGGCTCTTTGGGGAAGAAGGTGGTCCTTTGGATACTTATTTTGTTATTGCATAGTGTACCTCAGATAAAAGCACCCGATAAAGTACCTTGGCAGCAGATTGTAACCCAGAGGGAGGTTTATATGGGAAGAGGCATAGCGTCAGGTATCAGCCACCCAAACATATCTGTTGATCCTGCATAATCTGGATTCTTTAATAAATGTGTTTTCCCCTATTCTTAAGTGCTGTTTAAATGATTATCATAATAAGCTTACAGTCAAAGCTTGGAAGAGACCCCAGCCATCCCTGTTGCCACTGGGCGAGGGGGAATTTCTGCTCCTCCCTCCAGCCCCTAAATCCCCTTCTAATCCTCTGGATTTTCACAACTGACAAATGAGGCTCTGGCTGTTTCTTTTCCCACAGGTGTTTCTTAATACTCTGCATATTGGCTACCTTGATTACGTCAAACACCAATTGTCAATTCCTGATGGGCAGGTAAGCAGTCGGAAGGATTAAGAGTGAGTTGCAGGCAACAAGTGCCATTTGTATCTCTTTCCCAGATGTTTTCTGGTGGGCGCCCTCACACCAGTTTCTGCTGGCACGCCAGGCAAGTTGAATCCAGCAAGTTGAATCTTAATTTCAGTGGGTCTGCTCTCAGGGCTCATCCAGACTTCCTTTTGTGCTGTGTTTCTAGGCACAAGTCCAACCTTTAAAGCTCCATGTCTGAGCCGTTTGATTATTATTATTTTGTCCCAGCATTTAAAAAACCCATGTTTTCTCCCTGAATTGGAGCAAACCGCAATCAGGTTTTACATGGATTGCCATTTCCTCCAAATCAGTGGTAAAACGTGAGTTTTCCTGGGAAAAGTGCCAGGACAAAAAAAAAAACCCTTGCTCGGACATGGAGTTTTATAGCGCCTGGAAAGATAGCACAATGGAAAAGGAAATCTGGATGAGCCCCAAGAGTAGATGCACTAAAATGTACTCTCCAACAACAGTATTTAGGTTTGCAGGCTGAACCTGCAACTCCACTGGCTGAACTTTCCCGGTAGCCAATTAAAATTGCCCCCAGAGACGAATTAGCTAGAGGTTTTAATGATAAATCTACTGATTAAACCCACTGAAGCTTGCTGCCCAAGTGTTTAAGCATACATTGTCTGCTGCTGATTTTATTTCCCAAGTTTGAAGATAGAAAATGGAAGCTCCCAGTGTGATCCATAGCCCACTTTTGCAAGAGATGAAATGACCAGTGTGTTGATCCCTTCATTTGATTTTTAAAAAGCCCCAACCACCTGATAAGTGTTTTCTTTTGTTTTTTTAAGTATGAAACTGCTTCACAAGTAGGAGATTGCTGGAGATTTCTTGATGACAAGCCAATAAGTGCTGCACCATAGCAGCTTCCGCTTTAACTTGCAGCCTTTTAGAGCTCAGCCCTAGAGAGGAATAGGTGTGCTAGGGTAAAGACAGATGGAGCATTTTTACCTACTCAGGGCAAAGACAGATGCAACGTTATTAGAGCAGTGAGGCTGCTCTGGAAATGCTGAGAGCAATCCAATATTAAATCTGCCTTCACCCTAAGAGGCAGAGCAAATTCTCTTCCTGCCCATATTTCTGCATTTCTCTGTATCTCCTTGTTCTTAGATTAGGAACTGTCCTTAATTGTTCCTTGCAGGGATACAGGCAACTCCGGCTCCTTGTTGAGAATCGTGGGCGAGTCAACTATGGGCGCAATCTGAACAACCAGCGGAAAGGTGGGCTGGGCTAAATAACTGCTAAATAATCATGTTTTTAGTGGGTTGCTTCACCATTCTTCCCCCCCCATTCCGAATATACAATAAGCAGGACTCTATTTAACTCTCTGCTTTTTAAAAAATATATATATACCCCCCCCCGGTAACTCCAAATTTTTGTGCCAACAGAAACTGAATTCTGTAACCTCTTTAGAGGGAAATGAATAATTTATGCAAATCTTGCATAGTTGCTCTTACTTTGCATAATTTATTCTGCTTCTACTAGTTGCGGGGAACAGCAGGAAATATTTCAAAATTCTGCCCCAAGCCATTGATACCTTAATCTATCTGGCTCCTGAGGTTTCAACAGGTAGTGCTCATGCACTTCGGAGTGTAACTTTGCAGTCAAAAGGACTAGAAACTTGCTTTTAAAAAAGAAACTAAAATCCTTAGCAAGCTGGATTCTGTGCCAAATATGACATTGTGTGTTTTTTCTTCGTTCCCTAAGAATGCCAGCACATACTAGCCCTGTTTGTAATTATCTGAGAGTAGCGGGATCGCTGCCTTGTTGTAGTTTGTGTGGTAGGCCACACTGGTTTACCGACAAAGAACTAAGACATAGGAGTTATGACACCCACTGCCACAGTTGGTAGCAAGGGTTATGGAGTTTTTTTGCCATTGAATTACCCTCCACAATAGGTTTTTAAGCAGGGAAGTTAGATGAACAGGTTCTCTAGTAGTAGATTTCCTGCACTAACAGGGTGTTGGATTAGATTACCTTTGAGGAGGCTTCCAACTCCTGTGGATGTCTGTTCAATACAGAAAAAATAGCATTTAAAACAAATGATCTCCAAGGAAGCACACTCACCAAGTTGACCAAACACAACCCACAGCCGCCACAAAACTAGCAATAGAATTAACACCAAAACCAATTACTAAAGGCCCATTAAACAGAGCCGACTTTGTTTGGAATCTAATGGTTAACAAAGAAGGTGCCAGGCAGATCTTTCCTGGGAGGGGAGTTCCTTGACAAGGTTGTGCATAAATGGCCCATTGAAGGTATATTTCTTACCTGAACAATTGTTCGGCATTTCGCCTGCTATTTATTTCAGAGCCGTGTTAGTGCTTCCGAAGCTTTGATTTGGCAGGCATAACACACTTGCTCTTTCACTCCTTTGCTTTCATCACCTTAATGCTTGGTCAGTTGCAGCCAGCTACGGAAACTGATGCATGGGAGATAGGAGAATGGCCAGCCGCATGGAGCCTCTCGCTCGGGGAGTTTGGTACAGCTTGTGTTGCGGTGCCCAGTTTGGTGTGATCTAATGTGCCAGGTTGCTTGTGAGTCTTCTCGAGTGCATTTCTGGAATATCCTTTGCCCGAGTCTGCTTTGGGCACAAACACCCTCTGGCTGGCTGTCCTCTCTCTTTGCCTGCTTCTGTTGTGATTGTGTGGGGTTTGCTGTGGAGCAGGGAGCTGATCTATGGAAGATCCATTCGCACAGTGCTGTACATCATCAGCCAACTCTTCTGCAGCTTGAAAAGCAGGGGATTAGAGGATTTTTTGCCTCATTGCCACAGCCTTTTATGAGAAATCTTTTAATTTATTTATTCTCTTGAACAACATGCAGCCTATTTTCCCATTCTATTTTCACCCAAGCCCTTCACCCCTACCCTTTGTGGGAAGGCTTGTAGCTCTGGTTTGCATGCAGAAGGTCCCAGATTCATCCCCCAGCATCTCCAGGTGGGGGGGGGGGAGACTTGTGTCTGACACCCTGGAGATCTGTTGCCCATCGTTGTCAAGAAAACTAAGCTAGATAGGCAAAGGCAAAGCTAGATGGTATGAGGCAGCTTCCTAATGTCTTTTGTGTTCACCTCAGTTACTCCACATCTGCTCTCATCCCTGGGATGCCTTCTTAACATATGTAACCTATAGTCTAAAGACTCCCGGCAAGCATGCAATATCCAGAAATCAAGGTTCAAGTAGCTACAGAACTAACTCCTCGCCGCAAATGGAAATTTGGATGTGTGTTTCTTGAGCAGCTGCCTCTCGCTCTCCCAGTGCTGCCTGGCAAACAGCTTTGGAAATGAAAACAGAGTATGTGTTTTGAGACACGATGCAGCAATCTGCCAGTTAAAGTGTCAGGGGGCTGGATCAATAATCCCCGCTAGGTGTGTTCAGCCCTTTGGGCTAAAGGAGCTCTTTGGACGGTAGCAATGATTCAGCGACTGGAATCTGGGGAAGCCATTGCAACAAGTGGAATGATTTCTGCCAATATAGTGGAACTTCCCCTCTCTCTTCGATACCAGTAGGCGCCTTACGGGCCCTGATCTTCCTGCAGAGGACAGCTGCTGCTGAGCACAGCTTGCTCATTCCCTCTGCTTCCAGAGTTGATTCATCAGCCTCACTGCTCAGTTCGGCATTTACTCTTGTCTCTCTTGCAGGCTTAATTGGTGATATCTATCTCAACAAAACCGCCTTGAGGAACTTCAAGATTTACAGCCTGGACATGAAACCCAGCTTCATAGAAAGGTTTGTGCAGATACTCAACACCCGCATACCCCGTTGTCACTACTTGTTTCCCTCTTTCCCTTATTTACAGCAAATGCATTTGGCAGAGGGACAAGACCTAGTTAGCAACTCCACCTGCCAGGCAAGGCGGCATCTGGTCCTGGAGTGAGCTGGCAAATCATGACCAGGTAGCTCACGAAAACACACAGAGCACTGCAGCAGCCCTTCCTTATCGATGCCTGCATTTCAGACCTCTTCTTATTTCTGCTCAAGCCCAGTAGCTCAGCTTTGCTCAGTGGTCCCATCAAAACTGTTTGGATGGGTAAAACCAGGGGCATAGTGCTGCTTGTATGTGCGCATGTGCGCCAGGCATGGGCAGAGTGCACTCTCCCATAGGTGGGGGTGGAGCATGCTTGCCCAGTCCTCACCATTGTTGTGTTTTGTGGTAGCCAGCAAAGCAGGGATTCTGTGGAGGGGAGTTCCACAACCTAATGGCGCCTTGCCTGAAGAAGTCCATTCTTTCCATTTAAAAGAAGGAAAGAGAAACCTGAAATTTCTGGGGTCCTGAATTCTGTACATGGGACCATGCCAGGCTCTAGGACCAGGAACAAGCCTTGCTAGGGATGGCACAGGCAGCGGCCAGCAAAGCTGGGCAACAGCAAATCCTTTTCTGCCACTAGGCTTCCCTTCTCAAGCTTTCTACCTTCCAGATAGTTTGGACTACAACTCCCATCAGTGCCACCCTCCCCCCAATTCTGCCGCTAAACCAGTTATTCCATTTTTTTTCAGTGTGATCCAAGGTCAAAGCACATTTTGCTTTTATTTTGTAAATGCAGCTGGTTTCTTGGCTAAAATCCGAGGGTTGCTTTGGTGGGGAGGGTCTTCCTTTCTCTTTTTTGACCTTTAGGAACTTTGGCGACTGAGTCACAAAGCTCTCCAGAAAGAGATTGTTTCCCTTGCCAGGTTGCAGGTTGTTTAGCTGCAGCTCTCTCTTCTGTTTTTCTGCTGTGAAGGTGCTTGCATTTCCAGGGCCAGCTCCATCAGCCTCCTGTCCCTGCTAGAGTCCTTTGCACTTGCAAGTTCCCAGCAAAAAGTGGGCGGGGGGCGCGAGGGGGAGAGGTGCTGCTCAGCAAGGAAAACCAGATCAGCAAGCAGCACCATCACAGAACAGGTGTTGACTCTTCGGAAAGGATAAGAAGAAGGTGGAAATCTCTTTGTGGGGTGCCAGAACGTGCAGCACTGAACCGTGGTTGTCCTGAGCTTAGCTCAGATAATGCCACCGCTGTTCCTGTGACTGTTCCAGGCCAGTAATTCCTCCCGAAACAAAAGGGGCTTATCATCCCACGCAGACTGATAGCATCCTTTAGAGAGGCTTTGTGACCGTGTATTGTTTCTGAAAATCAGTTGCTGGAACCACAGGGGGGGAGAGGGCCCTTATACTCGGATCTGGTTTGTGGGTTTTCCACAGCCATTTGGGTGGCCACTGTGAGAACAGAGTGCTGGACTAGATGGCCCATTGGCCTGATCCAGCAGGCTGTTCTTGTGTTCTTCTTGCATTCCCTTTCTAGTCTCCTTTGATCCTTCTTTTTCTGGGGAGTCCTGCCTTGTGCACAATCCATGGCACCTAGGGCAATGTATACAGCAAGCAGGATCAAGTGGTGAGACTTTTCCCAGATTCTGGCATTTTTGGAAGGGGGGGAATGCATGCCTGAATAAAGCTCACTGTGTGCAGAAAAGCAGGCATTGAAGTGAAGGCCCAAGGCAGGTGTTGATCATCATGTGAGCTGCGCACAGGTGGTCTGAAGCGAGCTGCCACCATTCCTGTGGAGCCTCTTTTTATGCAAGCCAGGCAAATACACTTTGGGCTGTGACCTTTACACATCTTCCGTCCCGAGATTGTGGGGTGGTATAAAGCTATTTTGGAACCTGTTCCACAGTGTCATTTTCCCCTTGCACAGTGTATGATGAATGGAGACAAAAGGTCTCTAAGGAAAAAGGTTACAGACAGGACACTGCTGACTGCTGAGACCGCAAAAGGTCAGATACAAGGGACGATGTTCCGACAGCCGTGGCTTGTCTGAGGGGGCGTTTTCCCTGCACCCCAGGGTCATGCGTGCAGGCAGACGTGGCTGCCTGCTGGTGGAAAGTGTGCTCCCTCCGGACCCCACTGTCCACTCGGCGATATCCCTACAAGGCATTAAACAGGAAGAATTCAGGCTGGTCGACTCTTTGCCGTACTTAATTTATATGGACAGCAGCAGAGGCGTAGCATGGTGGGGGCCATGGCCCTGGGCACAATTTTGAGAGGGGGTGCAAACAGGCGCCCTCACAGCAGGCTCCTTCATTGGAGTCTGGCTCCGCATCAGAAAGAGCTGTGTCTTGGGAGCGGCAGAGAGCAGCCCTCCTCGGCTGCAGTGAGGCTTTCCCAGCTGCAGCGGCTCTATTACCAGGTCAGGTCTGACCCGGCGGCGGAGAGCAGGAGAATTGGTAATGCTGCTGCCCACCCTCCTTGGCTGCGAGGCGCCTCGCCCCCGGCCACAGAAGCTCTGCCTCTGCCACCGTGTCAGGCCTGCCCTGGTGGCAGAAAGCAGGGGAAGAGTGGGTGGCAAAGCTGCCGCCTGCTTTCCTCGGCCATGGCCTGGCTGTGGCAGTTCTGCTGCTGGGTCAGGCCTGACCTGGCAACAGGGAGCAGGAGGAGAGTGGGCAGCAGCTTCCCCATCCCTCTTCTACCCTGAACTGTGGCGTGCAGAGGGCGCCCTCCGCCACCCACGCCCTTGGGCATACGCTCTGCCGCTGGGTAGCGGCGATTTACTGGGGGGTGGGTTTAAACGTGCAACTGCTCACCTGTAGCCTGAAGTGGGTGCAGTCTAGGGCAGTGATTCCCAAACCTCCCCTCCACCCCACAGAATCTGAACAATCATTCTGTCCCGATCCTCAGAGATGTTAGTAAAATGAATTTCAAGCAACCTTAGTTATGGATGTTGTTCTTCCTATCAGTCTTCCCTTGAAAACTGATGACAGTCTTCGCAGACCACTTAATGGCTGTTTCTGCCTCTTGTAGCAATTGAAAGCAGCTGTGGTTAACACTGCATGACTTCAAATTGTATTTTGACAGACATGCTGGGGACCACCTGGGTGTAGCTTGTGGGACACCAGCAGCATTTTGGCCTGGGGAAGCTTTCATGTATTCCCTTTGTGGCCCGTCCATTCTCTGGTTTGCTCAGAGTTGGGTACATAGTTCCCTCCTGTTTCTGTCCTCACAGCAACCCTGTGAGGTATGTTAGGCTAAGTTGGGGTTGGCATCTTGTGGCTCTCTGGATGCATTAGGCTTCAGCCTAATCTCAAAAGGGCTCTTCAGGCAATCAAGTCTGACCTCTACCAAGAGTGATCTGTCCCTCCTCATGTCACCTGATAACTGAGAAAGACGGGGGAGGAGGGAGAAGTGGGTGGCAAAAAGAGAGATGAGAGATTCTTAATCTTAGGGTCATGGGTTCGAGGCACATCTTGGGCAAAAGATTTCAGCATTGCAGTGGGGTTGGCCATCATGGTCCCTTCCAACTCTACAATTCTACGATTCTATGAGACAGAGAAGAGACAATTCTGTCCCCTCATTACTCTAGTCCTGTTCCCCCCTCCCCCCCGACTGCTGGCGTGACCTGTTTCCAATGATTGTGCCCAAGGAAGCACATCCCTAGGCAGAAAACGTCTCCCTGCTCCTGAGTGAAGAGGGAGTGATTGCCAAAGGTCACCTCTGACTGAGTGGGAATTTGAGTCCCATTTATTTCGTCCTAGTTCAGTGCTCTAACCACTGCACAGCACTGCATTTACCTCCCTTTTTTTTCCAATGCAGAAAATGGTCTTTGCTTCAAAAGAAAAGAAAATCTAATAGAGAGGGAAAGACCTTTATTGATATTTTAAATGTTTTATTGCACACAGAGTATATCCTTACCACTGTTGTATTGCATACAACACAACAGTGTGTATTGCTTAGTACGTACAGGCTTTACCTTGCTGCCTGGGGCTGGTGAGAGTTGTCATTCACAGCATTTGGAGGGCACCAGGTGGGCAAAACCTGGCTTAGCAGATAAAAATAAAACATCATTGTTTTAAAACACACACACACAAACACACACACACACACACACACACACACACACACACACCCCTGGTCCTTAGAGAGTCGCACAGGATCAATGTTGAATGTTCTTCCCGGAAAATAGCTCTTACTCAGAGAAGTCCCACCCACCCACGCAGCACGTGTGGATCATCCTGAACAGAACTCAGGCCCCAGTCAATTTTCTTCTCTCCAGAACTATGCTAGATGACCCATTAGCCATTTAAAACCTGTTTGCTTTGCGGACGTATAGGGCAGAGGAGCAATCCCGCTGAGCCAGCGATCTCACCTCTCACAGAGCATCTCCCAGTTTGCTGCCGCCGCCGACTTAGCGCATCTGAAGGAAGCCCCTTTATTGGATTAGGGCCCTGGAGTTTGTTACAGCGCTGTCGCCTCTGGGCATGTAAAAGGGGCCTTTTAATAAGAAAATATACACAGCCCCGGGGAGCTGGAAGGGATTAGATGGAATGCGAACTGGCATTCCCCGTCTCTCCGTAGACGTGCAGTCATCTCGCCTGCCGTCCTTGAGGTTGGGGTTCCTGGTTGGTGAGAAAAGGGAGGTGGAGTTGCCTATCTTGAAAGACTGCTCATCTCATCTCTTGAGCGGTCACACTGGGGCTGCTCTTGATAGCAAGGTGGCAACCTGGAGGTGTGAGCCGGAGGGAATCAGAAATGGGAAAGGTAAAGAGAAAAAACAAAACAAAACCGGTGAGGGTTTGCTTGTCGCAGGATATACGAATCAGCTGAATATTCCTTGTGCAAGGAGGGATGCAGGCGATCATTTTTCATAGCTGTCCTGCTCTGCCAATGCAACAGTGCCTAGAAACCCTAACACGGCTAGATGAGGGCTGAAAGCTGCTGCCTTCCTTGGAGGCAGGTGGTGGGGAGTTGCCGCATCATGGAAATGCCAGTTGTTGAAGCCTTCTCCGAACACTCCCCCTCCTGCAGCTCTTACTCAGCAATTAGCCCTCACTGCAACAGAAGGAGCAAATGGAACCTGCGGCAGGATGTTGTGGTGTGTTCCAGCCAGCTTTCGAACAGGAGCCTTTTCATCCTACACACACACATGATCTCCATCCTTGGAGACTTTTTCTGGCTATAATGGCGTTGGTGTTATTTACTAATTTAATAGTTGCTGGTTTTTGCCACAGCAGCTCAAAGTGATTTACAATATCTTAAGCAAAAACAAACAAACACAAACATATGTTAAAACCAGCATCAAGAAAACCCTGTATTAAAGCATCGCACCCACACAAAACGGCCAGAGATAGTTAAAAGCCAACGGCCTGGTTAAAAGGAATGTTTCTGCCTGGCACCTAAAGATATGCAATGATGGTGCCAGGCAAGCCTCCTGAGGAGAGCATTCCAGAAGCAAGGAGCCACCACTGAAAAGGCCTAGCCTCATGTTCTCACCCTACAGACTTCTACAGATGGGGCACACAAAGAAGGGCCCCAGGTGACGATTGCAGGGTCCAGGTTGCTTGATATGGGGAAAGGTGATTACCTTGAGGTATTGGTTTTTAAAGGGTTAAATGACAGGTGATGGGAAAGGCATGTACCTAAATCCTGGGGTGCTGCTGCGAGTCATAGTGTGCAAGACTGGGCTATATGGAAACATACTTTGACTTGGTATAATAAGATGGTATCTTTATGTTGAGGGCTCATGTTTGACACTGTCCGCCTTGAATGTGAGCATTTTATATCAGTTGTGGTTGAGGTCCCTTTTCCATTCTGCCCTCCTGAAATTTCCTCATATAGTACAAGGAAGAGCAATTTTAACTTTTGAGAACACATCACCGCCCAATTCTTGCTCCCCCAGATACTTAGCATAAGCTCTTGGGGGCTTGAGCCAAATTCTGTTTTTTTGCTGCTGTGAGCCAAATGAGAGCCAGTTCACATAACTGTGGAAAAGTTGATATCCTGTGACTTCCTTTTAGTGTGCTGGGGGGTGACTAGGGCAGGGTGAAGAAGAGGATGTTTGTGACCTTTGATGTGTGGCTGGATCTCAGCTTCCCAAAGTGGACTTGAACCAGGATGCAGCCTCAAAGCATTCACAAGGCAAAATTGCCAACCAGTAAGGCTCTCCCGGCATCAAAACTGGCCCTGGGATGCAGCTTCTTCTTTTCTTATCGTCATCTGCTTTCTCCCCGCAGCCTACGTGGGACCACTCCTTGGAGTGCCGTCCCTGACAGCGCAATGGGCCCAGCGTTCTTCCGAGGGACCCTTCAGGTGCAACATATGCCTCAGGACACTTTCTTGAAGCTAGAGGTGAGTTGCTGGATCAGAGGCCTTAAGAAGAGATGCTGGAGAGAAGGGCCTTTGTTGATGAGCCGTTGGGCTTCTTTTTAGACAACAGGGTCCTTGGCAGCAAGAATTGTGTATCCGCTACAGCTAGAGGTGTGCAGAATCTGTTCCTTTATGCCTGCGTGTTTTCGCCTTCCACACTATCATCGTATTGTTGGAAATCTATGCATTTTTTGTGATGCACATCCAAGCCATTGCTGTGCACTGATTAGAACATTATTAGCTGCAGCTGGTTGGATTGTACACTGTGAGCCTCATTCAGAGGAACAGACAACTGAATTTGTTCTGCATTCCACATGAAATCATCTTGTGAGACGTTCTCACCACCTTTTTTTGAGGGAAGTGGGAGTGAGGTGCAGGGAGAATCTAGTACAGTAGTACCTCAGGTAAAGTACTTAATTCGTTCCAGAGGTCTGCTCTTAACCTGAAACTGTTCTTAACCTGAAGCACCACTTTAGCTAATGGGGCCTCCTGCTGCCGCCGCGCCGCTGGAGCACAATTTCTGTTCTTGTCCTGAAGCAAAGTTCTTAACCTGAAGCACTATTTCTGGGTTGGCGGAGTCTGTAACCTGAAGCATATGTAACCTGAAGCGTATGTAACCTGAGGTACCACTGTATTCACATTCTAAACTCCTTAAGTTGATATTTTTGCTCTACAGTATACTTAACAGAAAATTGATCTAGGTTTGATTTGATGATAAATCTTCTAAAAGCTTCCACTTTTCTAGGACACTTTCTGAAACATGTAAATGCATTTTTATTTATTCTTGCAGTGGGAATAGGAAAGTGTGGCACCAGTCATGCCCCAAGTGGTCTTGGTGCTTAGCTGAGTAGGCACCCTTATAACTATTTCCTTTTTCCTTTTTCACTTACTTACTGCATTAATATCCCACCTTTCTCTCATGGAGCTCAAGGTGGCATGCAGGACTCTCCCCATCCTCATTTACTACCCACAACAGCCCTGTGAGGTAGGTTAGGCTGAGAAGCATTGACAGGCCACTCAATGAGCTTTGTGGCTTAGTGGGGATTTGAACCCTGGTCTCCCGGGTGCTAGTCTGATTCCCTAACCACTGCACCACATTGGCTCTTTTATGGCAGCATCAAGTTTGGAGAAGGAGGTGGTGAAAGTTTTCTGCCATTTCCCCATATTTGCCTAGGCCATCTGTAGAAATGTTAGCTGCATTCTAGAATGTCCACATATTCTGTTACTGCACTCCGGACCCATCTCTGTTTCCTAGGGTTGGAGCAAAGGTGTCGTCTTTGTCAATGGGCAGAACCTCGGTCGCTACTGGAAAATTGGTCCTCAAGGGACACTCTACCTCCCAGCCACATGGCTCCAGCAAGGGCACAATGAGGTGAGTTGCCCGACTGGTGCCCACAAAGCCTGTAATAACCTACCTTGGCAGGTACCAGGGGTAGGTCAAACGCCTCGCCCTCCAGATGATATTGGACTGCAGCTCATATCAGCCCTACCAAAATGGCTGATGGTCAGATATCATGTATTTGTTTAGCAATATTTTGTATACCGCTTAATCGAAAAGTATCTCTAGTATAGAATATATTCATTAAAAACAGCAACGAAAGCAGGACTTTAAAACTCGTGGATATAGTCATAGTGATCAAAGTGCAGATAAAATAAAAACAGTTTTAAAGGGGAAGTGTGCATGATAAAAAACAGCTCCGAGTTAAGCTCACATTTTAAAAAATATATCTATGGCATGTGATTAGCATTTGCGCAAAAGGTTGATCCTTTGTTGCTGAAGCAGCAGAGGAGCATGGAAGGCTAGGAGTGGACTCTTAATTAGGGAAGAATTATGAACTCTCTTAGTTCATGAGGTTGTTTATGTTTTATGCTTCTGGGTGTAAATCTGAGAAATGTGCCCTATAACATAAAGGATGTGTGCGAACAACAGAAAAGAAAGCTGGTTTCTTTTATTGCATTTATATCCCACGCTCCCTCCAAGGAGCTCAAGGTGGTACACATCATTCTTCCTCCTCCCTTATTTGTTCTCACATCAACCCTTTGAAGGAAGTTAAGCTGCAAGACTATGACTAAGGTCCCTCAGTGAGTTTAATGGCGGAATGAAGTTTTGAACCCAGGTTTCAAAGCCTAGGCACCTGAATTAGATCTGCAGAAGTACTTTTCCCTTATGTGTGATCAATGCCCTAGAGAAGCCAATTCCCTCCAGGTTTATTGCTTCCAGGGCATGCATAGAGTTTGCAAGGAATGATGGGAGGAGGAGAACGCTGGCCTGTCCACCCTTCACCATGACTTCACTGTCCCTGAGGAAAATGTGGGGAATGTGCTTGTGAAAGTTTAGAAGTACATGAACCACATGGAAGTATTCTAGCTCTTACTGATCCCAGCAGATACGCCTTTCATTTGTCAGATGCCAATGACAACAACTACTACTTTGTATGAATGCAGAGTCAAGAGTATTCCGTTACTTGTGTCAAACTGTTCCTTTTCTTTCCATTTCCTTCTCAGATCATTATTTTTGAAGAGCGTGCTGCAGGGCGAATCATCCAGTCCACGGACTTGCCTTTCCTCGGACGGAGCCAGTATGTGGGCTGAACCAGGACAGGGGGTGGGGGGCTTATCCCTGACTGCTTCACCCCCCACCCCAGCTGGTTCATTTGAGGGCATGCGTCTGAAATGGATTTGTGGGAGGGAGGCAGGGAGGGCTTGGATTCAGGGAAGGCTCCACTTCTTCCTCCAAATCCTTGTGAAAGGCTTGCCTCCCCCCGTCTCCATCGATGAATTTCCAGGGCGTGGGTGGAGTCTGGTTGCTGAATGCTCACACTGTGGATGAATTTAAGAGGCTGGCTTCAAACACTGGAAGCAGGGAGGAAATCCAACGTATCTAGGAGTCCTTCCCTAGAGGAGTTCAGCTCTGCTGCTGGTTCTCTTGCCCTGGCTGGAACAAAAAATGCGGAGAATCTCTCTGCGGGATCAGTGTGCAAGGCCTGTCAGGGATCCACTGGATTCAAGAAGCTGATCCACAAACAATTCTGCTTGAGTTGGACATCTTTTTGTTCTCTTTGACACCTGCAAGTAGCCGACCTCTCCGCTCGTCTGCTGGGATTTTCAGACAATTGAAGACCTCCTTACTGTGAAGAAAAGGGAATCTTTTTATTACTATTCCATTTTTAGTCTCCCAGTGTGGTCGTTTGGCTGGGTAGGACGGCACTTTTCACAATTTTTGCATTAGTCTAAGAGTTCAAGCCAAGGCATCTTTTATTGTTAACCCAAAAGGCACCCAACTAGTTGCTTTCAGTTTGGTCCTTTAAATGCCAGCCATGGCTGGGGAGTCCCGTGAAAGCCATATTGAAGTGGGTGAAGGTTCCACATTCGCAGCATGCCGTGAACCTGCATGCTTTCATTTGCAGTTTGAACAAGAGGGTGCCAAGAACTCTTGCCGCTGGGGGCATGGAGCACCTAACACTATTGCTGTAACTCCAGGGGCCCCTGCCTAGGTGGATCCCTGCCATTGCACTGAGAACCTCCACAGCCCTGCGACAAATTCCTGCAGACACTGACAAGCATGGGTGTGGGGGGATTTCCCCCCCCCCCCCCAGTTGCTGGCGTCCCTTAGAAACACAACACCGAGTCATTGCCATGGGGCACGCCCCTCACAATGGTGAATGTAACGCAATTGGCAGATCTTGCAGAGCCCCAAAAGGAGACTGAGGAAAAGAGGAGGGGGTCGTTGTAGCAAAGAGATGCACTCAGTAAAATCAAAGTCCGCACATACAGTCTTGGGAACTAGTGCAGCGATCCTGTAGTTTTAGCATTCTGTGGGTGGGATTTGTATCAACTGTTGCTCTCTACTTAGGGGAACTTTAAGAGCCCATCTACACACTTCACCAAATGGTGGTGGTGGAGACTGTACCACTTCAGAATTCAGGGGTCTGTGTGTGCGTGCCATATTTTTTTGAACAATCTCCCTGCATGTGGTAAACTTGGGCAGCTGGCAGTAGCTACCTTAACCATTCTCTCTTTACCATATCGCAGACATTTGCCATGCAGGGAAGCCTTCTGAAATATCAACCACCACCATCCTAGACACATCCTGGAATTATACTACCTTGGATGGTTGGGGAGAATCTGTGGTCCGCCAGACATGGCTGGGCTACAGCTCTCATCATCCCTTGCCACAGGGGCCGGTTGGGAGCTCAGCAACGTGCAGAAGGCCGCAGCTTCCCCATCCCTGTTGCAGTGCAGAAGCTGTAAACGGCTGCTTTCTGCATAGTCCTCAGGGTTGTCTCCTGCATCATGGGAGTGAGAGCCTCTTTTTCTTTGCAACCAGAATACCTTTCTGGCTCCTGTTGGCACCAGTGTGGGGCTCTAGCAGCACTGGACATCTGGAGAGTCAACTAGAAAGAGCGGATGCTTCATCTTTGCAGCACAGTGCCCCCCCTTTGTTTCCAAATGTTTAGCTTGAGAAGGCAATGCAAGGGAGAGGTGGACTGCATTTGCAGCCGGGACACCTGACATTTTTGCATTTTGTAGCTGGAACACTGGCCTTAAAAAAGGGAAGACTCTGAAAAGGTGTAATGCTTCATCCACACTCTTTTTAGAGGCCTGCTTCTCTCCCCACCCTTTTCAAAAACCGCCCAAAAGCTTCTCAGTTTCATCTTTCATGGTTCATAATCAAACACTGCAGCAGCCGCAACCAGGAACCCGTATTAGTGACCGTTTGGGGAATATTCCCTTCTGCTCGGATGACATCTCTTGGTGGTAGCTTGCAACAGACTGCATTTTCCAAGCTGCCTCTCCCCTGCTCCAAATTGGAAAAAAAAAGGAGGGAATTTGGCACCCAACTTCCCAAATGCTGCTTAAGAAAAAATGGGATTTGGCACCCGGTCTCCCAGCTGCTGGTTGGGTCAGGCCATTTCAAGAAGCCATTTAACCACAGCCCCCTGGCTCCACTTCCCTTCCTAAGCATTGCCTCCCCAGCGACCGCAGGCGTGAGAGATTTCAAGGGGCTTCTGGCTGTTAAAAACCATATTTAATTTTATTTAAGAAATTAAATACAGTTGGATTAAAATTTGAACAGACAGTGCAGCTGTAAAAAGAAAAGAAAAGAAAAAAGAAGAACAAAATCAAACCCAGCACCCTCCATCTGTACCTCTTGCTGCTCACCATCCCAGCTCTCAGAGCCAACGTGCCCCTGTTTGCATCCGTGTCCAAGGCCCGAGTCCCCACTGTCAACAAAGAGCAACTTTGCAAGAAACAAGCAAAAAGGATGGGAGTTCCTTGGGATGCATCCTGTTGATTCCTTTATTTATTTTCTCCATGATTTGCGGCAGCCTGGCAGGGTTATTGTTTTGCCGTAAATAAAACAGACACATGCAAATAGGAGAGGACAGCCATTGGAAACAACTCCTGTGTTGTAAAATCTAAAATCTGCTGGGGTTTTTTTTAAAAAAAAAATTAAGCAAAATGCCTCTCGATTCCTCCCCACCCTCCTTTTGTAAGCTAGATCTGGGCTGTGTTTTAATTTTATGAAGGCTAGGGGCTCCTCATCACAGAGGGGAAGCCTACATGAGCAGTTCTGCTGGACGTTCAGATTTCGCAACTGTTGAGTTTTGGATTTTAGTAAAATAAAAAAAATTAAAAGGCAGAGTTTTTCATAGTTGGAAACAAAAGAGCCTTCTTGGTTTAAAGGCTTGTTTGTTGTTTTCCCCCCAGTTGATTGTTTTGATAAATAGTGCCATAAATGGAAAAAAAACCCTAAACTTGCCTTTTCATTTATTATTATTTTAAATATCAGGAACTGTATAGAGATCTGTCATTAGTCCAAAGAGCGGTTTGATTCCACACTGTCTATGCATCTTAGCTAATTAGGGTTAAGGGTTTTAAAAAGTGCATTTTCCTGTACAGGGTTATTTTCCTGTAGCTAGCAGATACCATTGTGCTTTTGAAATAGATCAAATACCATCACAAAATATCATTTTGATATTTTTTTTTTTAAGGAAAGTGAAGAGACAGTGAGGGCACCTTGTACATGAATGTATTTATGAAGAAAATTTGAAGGGGGCAGGCAGAATGGGTGGATCTTTCTTTGGTCTTTTACATTTTCAGGGGATTAACGCAGTCTGTATCCACAGATAACTTTCCATACAGCCCCTCCTACTCTCATCACCCAACTCTTCCCCTCCCCATAGTATGGATGGCTATTTGACTATCCATAAGTAGGGCTGCACCGAGTCATGGGAATCTGCCTCTGTAATTCAGGAAGTGGAACTCTTAGCACCAATACGAACTGCCTGTAGACCATTTGGTCAAGTTGTTCCTGGACTGTGCCACTTTAGAAAGCAGGTGCAGAAATCTGGTTGTCGTTCCCACATAAGAGCCATACAGATATTCCCCAAATACACTCCACGTAGAAAATCAGATGTTCAGGAAGAAGCCAGTTTTCTTTGCGCAGGGGTTTTGTGTGTGTTTGGTGGCTGAGCCCTACCTCATTTTCAATTTGACATGGTCTATAGTCCAGGGCCATGGGCTCTGCTGTGTTTGGAGTCCAGCACTCGCTGCTGATCTTTGGCCAATGCAGGAGCAATGTTGAACTGGCTTCATCTGAGCAGATTCAAAGAGAGGCATAGTCAGAGGATAAACGTGTTGTGTTCCCCCCACTTTTTTATGACTTGTTTCTCTCAAAAAGCAATAGTTGCACATAACCAAAAACTTGCATTTTATTTGCTCCCCAAATCAGCCCACCACCCCAGTGCAGATCAGAACACCCCTGACTTGTCAGTACATTTCCATGATTCTTGATTCACTCTGACCTTGTGACACTGGCTCCAACAGGCAGAATAGAGAGACCCAAGGAACAAAAAAGCCTGCCACTCATTTCTCACATTAATTGTTTGAGGATTCTGCTGGCCTTTGCGGCATGAAAGTTAGAAACAAATTAAGAAAGGTAATTGTTTTTCGGTGAACCAACCAGCTGATCTGTCTTAAAAATAAAGCGCCGTACTTCTAACTCTCATTGTATGAGATAGGCAAAGGAACACCCATCTCCACTGAGATTTGGCCAACTTTCCTTCATATAAGGCCCACACAGAAATGTATCCTGGTTAAGCAAAAGCAAGACTCTGTGCTGCAAAAATGCCCATTTTTGAACAATGGTAACAAGTATGTTTTGAAATGGAGTGGTCCATATTAGTGCCACAGGGCACCACAGTCTGATGTTTGTTCTTGCCTATTTCCAGAGCATTAAAAAATGCTTTGATCTATGGAACTCTGTGCTGTAGCACTTCAGAATAGAGGTATGTTGGTATGGTTGAGCAGTCCTCTACATAATACTGTCCCTGCATGTAGGACATTAAACACATGAGATAAAAATTCATTGTAGCCAACTCCCCAATGTGCCAGCTTGCCAAATGCAGGGAGGTTTTTGTTTTGTTTTGCATAGGGGGATGTTTAGGGTCCCACACCTCTAAATCTGAAGTGGTACAGACCTGAGTCGGCTTGCCTTGAAAGATGTTTGCACCAGCCCTCCACCACAAAACATGCATATTTGCATTGCAGAAGTCAGGATTAACAAACTAAGTATTTGCCATTGGCCTGTGTCTTCTTGGCCCTCATTTGCTTTTTGACTTGATGACCAACATATATAGGCCAGAAATCCAGCGGCAAGTTGGTCCAAAGGGTTATGTGATCATTGTGCAATGCCCAGAACATAAATACAGGTTTCCTTTTGTCTAATCAAATGAGGGGTGAGCTGAAATAGCCTCCCCAATCTGCCACCCCTGTTCACAAGGTCAGCCAGTTCAGTGGTTTTCAAAGCATCACACATGGCTTTGGGCAGCGTTGACTGATGCCCATTAAGACAGGGAGAAAAGCAGGGAGGCCAGCAATAAGTGGAGCCAGAGTCATTGTCAGGCAGGGCCCTCCCCCCTCTGGCTGCCTGTGTGCAGACATGTTGGTAGGGCAGTGACTCATTTCTCCTAATGGGAGTAGCTTCAACATCACAAAGTTGGAAAACAGACTGGAGGATGCACCCAAAATCAGTGCCATATGTTCTGAAGACCTTTAGCAAGAAACTAGTGATATGAAGAAACCTGCTCCCATTTTTTTCTCTACACCCTAGAAAGTTACAAGTGGGATCAAACCAGTATTTTCAGCCCATTGCTGGGAAAGATCTGCTGTACGGTTTGTTGCTGGGGACGTGGTGGTGAGCTCACAAGCCTTATCCTAACCCGCTTGACGTTGACACGAATACAGTGGTACCTCGGGTTACACACGCTTCAGGTTACAGACTCCGCCAACCCAGAAATAGTGCTTCAGGTTAAGAACTTTGCTTCAGGATGAGAACAGAAATCGTGCTCTGGCGGCGCGGCAGCAGCAGGGGGCCCCATTAGCTAAAGTGGTGCTTCAGGTTAAGAACAGTTTCAGGTTAAGAATGGACCTCCGGAACGAATTAAGTACTTAACCCGTGGTACCACTGTATGGGGAAAACCTGATGCCTTGAGTGATGTGTGCAGTGAGATAGGCCCAGCTTAGACGGGTCAGGCAAATGATCCACAAAGGAAGTTGGTCAGAGATGCCTTGATCTAGGTCAGTGGTTTCCAATTAGGGGCTCGGGTCTGTGGAATGCACCCGGGGGGTCCGTGGCCGCAGCCTCATCCCTTGCCTCCCCCCCCACTAAATTTATGTTGGTTTTTTGCATGGTAATGCCACAAATGTTATGGTCTGTTTTAGAGCTGTGCGATTTTTCAATATATTGGCCAAAATCCATTTTGAAATAACACCGCGATAACAATTTTTGCCCGGAAATACACAGGAATATATCACTCCTCGCGTTAGGGAGAGCAGGGCAACCAACTTCAAGGCACTGCCAATATCGCACGATGATCTCAGCTGATAACACTGCCGATCTGAGCTGCCTTCCCTCACGCTGAGGGAAAACGGGGCAGTGGATTGCGAGGCGCTGCTTTCCCCACATGTTGACCGGACAGCTGGTCGCCCTCCCTTCAAGGCACCGTGGCAGTACCTTCCCCTGGCAGTTAGGTGGAGCAGCTTTTCTCAGTCAGGAGGAAAACAGCAGCAGCCACAGTGGATGTGCATCTTCGCTGGTGCCATCGCTGGCTGCCCCACTGAGGGCAGCTTGATACACCCCCATCCTCATTCCCTCCCCCCAAGCCATGTGGTGAAGGTGACTCGCTTCCTCTCCTCCCCCCCCCCATCTGATCTCCGTGACTGCTCCTTCCCTCATCCCCATGCCTGATCTCCAGTTTCAGATATCATGATATATCAGAATATCGCAGTGTTTAGCTGCTGATATATCACAGTGTTGAAAAACGGATATCACTTAGCTCTAGCCTGTTTCTTAGTATACCTAAAACCCTCTGCACTTTTTGTTCACGAAATTGCTTTGGAGAAGTAACTACCACAGAATTATCAAAATTTTCAAAAGTAGGGAGTCCATGGCTTGGCTTTTGAAAAACAAGGGGTCCTCAGTAATTAGCTAATTGGGAAGCACTGATCTAGGTTGTGTAGCATTAGCCAGGACCCGGGGGGGGGGGCGAGGACACAACCTCTTCAATCCTCTTGGAGCAGGGGAGAGAGGTACGAATTGCAGGAAAGGTGCCCAGATGGTTACTTGCTAGTTTAAAATTAGCATTCTTTTTTCTGCTTCCCTTTTCCCCACATCATGGCCAAACGCTGCCATCTTTTACAGCATAATAAATATAATTTAAGAGCAAAGGTGCCACTGCCAAAGGCAGTGTTCCTCTCAAAGTAGAGATCTGTTTTCCCTGGTTGTGCCCAAGTATGTAGTTCATGCCTGCTAGGATGGGGACGGGAGAAAGGAATCCATCAAGGGTGAAAATGGCAACCATTGTCCTTATCAATATCCTTTGGAAGTCCGCCCATTGGTCTGATCCTTGACTCCTGAAGGGAGCTTCCCGGGCAGGCATTCTTTTGCCTTCATCGTCCTTGCCTTCCATCCGCACAACCTGCAAGGCTCTGCACTTTGGACCAAAAGTGATGCCAACTCCATGACTTCTGTGCTTTTTCTTTAAAACAAAAAAAACAAAAACAAAACTGGTTTGTCTCCAGAGGGTCAGTTGTGTTGTTTTCCTTCTTCATTCAAGAGTCTACGAGGAAGTTCAGTTAAGTCTGAGCAGTTTCAGTCAGTTTGAGAGTAACTGAGCTGAATAGCCAGTCTATTCGACGTATCCAGGCTGTTCTTGGAGGCTGGCTGGCTCAAGGACTTCGCGAGAGGGAAGAGGCTGCAGATTAAAACATCAGCTTGAATGTCACAGATTTGCCTCTCAAGGGCAAGATGCTGTTCTTTTGCTTCTGACCAAACCTTATATTTAAGTATTATTTTATCAAGTCTTTGGCTAGAATGACACCTCAACAGAACCTTGACGTTCCTAAATGAAAATGGGAGCTTTTTGCCATATTCTAACAATTCGTACCACCATAATGCCACAATGCTATGCATTTCCTTCCCCGCCCTCACCAACCAGCAAATGGGAAAACACATCACTGTGGCCGAATGACACCATATATATATTTATGTTTTTAAAAATGTGTACCCTGCTTTCCCCCATGCGTCTCAAAGCAGCTTGCAGGGTGAAAAACACACCTTTTTAAAACTAAGTTGTGCTAAACATTACAAAGGAGATGGTGAAACTGAGACCCACAGCTAATGGTTTGTGAATGTAGGAATTCTAAAAAATGATACCTGCTATTTGTTTTCTCTCTTTTTGCAACACAATGTCAAATTTCCACGTTTGGATCTGTGAAGCCTTTTTTCCCCTCGTTCACCAGCACGGGTTTCTCCGTCCTTGTGTGCCAAACAAGGATCTGCATGAGAAGAAGGGAGGAAAGAAGTTAGATCTCTATCACCTGAACATTAGCAAACCAGCAGCACAGCTAACCAAATCCCCCAGAGGCTAAGTCTCAAATTCCCCAAGTCTCAAAACCTTGGAGTTTGTTGGTGAAAAGCCTTATGGGGTTTTTTCCCTCCTTCCTCTTCTGTTTCTTGTGAGCCAATAAGACAGGGAAATGGAGCATGGGCAGAAATGACCCATTTTATGGCATCGTGTTTCAGGGCATTAACCCTACCCTTCAGCACACTTGCTGACTGACCTGTGCACTTGTCTTATCAACAGTCACAATCCTTGGGCTTATCCATCTTTTTGCCAGTCCTTACATTTTCCTGTGACGTGTGATTTGCTGTAGAGACACCAGCTACCTTTTCAGTGGAGGTATGAGAAAATACCCTCCTTGAACCCATTCTCATGTAAGCTTGCCCAAAGGCTAGGGAAGATCTGTGCAACTGGCGACCCAATGAGCCAGATGTGCTGCTAGCCATGATTTGGGGCCTGACAGATGCTTGGCAAATTGCTCTCCCCTTGTTTTTTCAGTTCCAGATATACAGCAGAAAAAAAAGGGGGGAGCCTCTGAGGGCTGAACTGAACGACTAAGCCACCAGCTGCCGATCTCTCCTGTGCCTGAATCATTTGTGCAATTGACAGATCAGGTTGACTTGATCCATCTCTAGTGGAGTTTTAATTGTGCTCAGACCTGCTGGTCTCTAGCATTAGATGCTGTCACTCCAAGTGCAAGATCTGTTGAACCCATTATTGTATTCAAGTTACCAGATTGAGACGCACAGTCATCTCTCCACCAGATTGCTGCTTCTGAGCTGCTAAGATTGTCCGTGTTCTGCAGTGCAGACCAGCCCAGTTACCTGTGTCCAAGTAATGGTTGAGAAAATTGGTGCAAGTTTCCCTAAAGTGGCAGACTTATCAACAAGATCTGCTCCAGAAACAAGAGTTTGATTGGCAGTGTGTCTATGGTTAAAAATAAAATGGACTCCTCTCATAGTCTCTTGCGGAAATAAATTGGAATGTTGCACACACAGGAAGGAATGTATTTCTGTATTATTTCTCTCTCTCATATAGCAGGAGTGGGAACCTCCAGCCTGGGGGCAGAATGCGGCCCTCCAGGTCCCTTTGCTTGGCTCTCTAAACTCTTCCACAGGCTGAAAAGGATTTGTTGCCCCCTCTTGTACATCATGCTGGCTGCAGGTGTAAGAGCAGCGGATGCCAGGTACCAAATGTTGCTTTTTGCCAAGCAGGAGCGTAACCTCCCTGGGCTCCATTCTCAAACTCGGCAAACTCCCTCCCTAAGCAAAGGTCTGTGCCCAGTGACTCCTTTGTTTACAGGTTCCTTCTCCCCCTGCTCTTTCTGTCTGTTGCCACCAGCGTGGCCCTTTGGAGAGAAACCCTCCTGTTCCCCTTCAGCTCTTCCTCTTGACGCTCCACACCTCGTCCTGTTGCCATGACAATGAACTGCATGTTCAATCGATCCCATTTTATGCTCAAAGCTGTAGGCTCCTTTTACTGCCTGGCAAGAAAGATGGCCTGGCTGCCTGGAAACGGGAGTCAGGGCTGCTTATGGAAGATGAAAGGATTTCTGCTGGCTTGTGGGGCAGACCCTCCTCCTTCCCCAACTTTTGATACAGGGTCCCCCCCCATCTCAATTAAAATGGAAGGTGCACTTCGCTCTGCAAGAGAGGTGTTCTCAACTGGCCTGTGGAACAGAAGGGAGGCCTCCCTCCTTCCAGTCACATACACTGTGGTTCATAAACATGGGTTTTTGCCCTTGCCTTATGGCTTAGGCCCAGGCTCAGGCTGTGCTGCAAACTGCAAAAAGATAATTTGTTTTGTTTGTTTTTGGCCTTTGGGACCACATGAAAGCAAATCAGCGGTCCCCCAAACCAGAGGTGAAGAGCCACCTGTGGAAGTCCGCCAAAATAGAAGCACAAGGCTGGGGTAGTTTGCTTCCTCCAGAGGAGACCTTGGGTAAAGAAGCCCCAACAGTTCTGGACGTAGAACATCTGGAAGGAAGATGGTACCTTAGTGCAATTGGCAGCTTTTGGCTCGAGGTCGTTCAGAGTCACCAGCTCCCGGAGCAAGCTACTCTCTTGGTATCCGCCCTTCACTCCTCGCAGTTTGAAGTAAGCCTGAGGTCGCTGGAGGATGAGCCTGAGGTTCACAGCAAAGCCTGCCATGTCAATGGCGAAAGGCCGGTGAGGGTCAAATACTGTCTTCCACCCGTAGACCTTTCCGGCAGCATTCACTTTGGGCGACTCGTAGCGCAAGCCGCCCACAAAGGCCACCGGCCAGACTGACACTTTCCTAGTAGTCCGCATCTGGAAACGAGGAAAGAGAGAGAGAAAGAGTAGGCAATGAAAGAAAGGGTCTATTCAGTCTTCTGTATGAAGTTGTACAGTTGGCTCTATCATCTCAGGTCTTTACCACCTCATTCCCACTGCATTTTTCTGCTGGTGCAGAACAGGTCATAAAACCGATGAAATGTCGGTGGGTGTTTACATCTTCCTTAATCACCAAAATCCCTGCATTTGAAAAGCTAGCACACAAGGGAGAAAACTTTTCCCTGATGGGCTAGTTGTCTGAATAGAGGGGAGGATTGTTGTTTAAAAAGCAAGATGTACCATTCACACACTCACAGCCAGAAGTGGTACAGGCCCACTACGAATGTACCACATCTGCGGAGTCTCTTTATGGACTCCCCTTATCAAGTTGCCCCAAGTCTTGATGTGGGAAAGCAAAGGTTTAATCCCCAGCATCTCTGAATAGGGCCGGGAAAGAATCCTGTTTGAATCCCTGAGCAGCTACTGCCATTCAGTGTAGACAGAACTGAGCTAGAATGACCAATGATCTGGTCCAGTAGAATGTAGCTTCCTATGATGGGTAGGGCAGTAACTCAACGACAGACCATCTGCTTTGCATGCAGAAGGTCCCAGGTTCACTCCCTGGCATCTCCTGGTGGGGCTGAGAGATTCCACCTGCCTGAAATCCTGGGAAACCACTGCCAATCAGTGCAGAGGATACTGAGCTCAATGGACCAGGGGTCAGACTCAGCATAAGGCAACTTCCTATGTCCCTAAGTGACATGAAAACTGTTCCCAGTGGGGGAGGGCAGGGCATTTGCGTGAAGTTGTAGCACTTCAGATTCCCCAAAGAGCTTCTGCAGAATTCTCCTCAGCTTCTAAAAACGGCTCGCTCTTCCTTCTTCCGCACCAGAGGGCCACAGGTGGGAGCTGTCTCTCCGCCGAAGCTGCGGCTGCTCGCTTAACTTGCTTGGTGCTCCACGAGGCTCCGTCTCCCCGATCTTTCATCAAGTCTCTCGTCACTGCTAATTACAGCAAGAGAGCCCGGAGGAGTCCAAGGCACTTAGCCTCTTGCATTATACACTTGCTAAGAGCTCAAGCCACCCACGGGGCCAGCAGAAGAGAGAGACACCAATAAAAGGTTTGCTCTGCAGCAAGCCCCGCTGGCTTCCAGTCTGTCTCCCCCAGCCGCCCCGCCCCCCCACGCAGGAAAGGGAGACGGAGATGCTACAAAACGCAGCCACTTGCTTTTGCAGAGGGTCTGCAAAATGTCTTTCCTCATACACAAGCATCTGTTGGCAGCAACAGCAAAAACATAAGCAAAGCCTGAGAAACATCCTGCAAAAAATAAAATAAAATAAGGGGGAGGGGAGTTCCGTATTACATGTGCAGCTTCTAAACTGCATCCACTGTGTACTGAATAATATTTCCCCTCCAGGGTGTGTCCACATTCAGTACCCACTTTCTGTCATTCCCCTTCAACAGCTTTCACCAACCTGCTGCCCCCAAAATGTTGCTTAAGGATGACACCCGTCAGTTGTTTGCTTCAAATCTGCGCTCTTCCAAGTCTGCTGTTACCCTGAGCTCTCCCAAAATAATTCCGGCTTTCTGAGGCCTTCCTTAGACAACCTGCTTGTCCAATATTTCATCCAGGTTTGCTTATACAAAGCTAACACGGAAATCAGACAATAGCCAGTCTTTATTTTTTGTGTGCAGGGTGGTTAGACAACGAGCATTTATCCTGATTTGCTTGCAGGATGTTCATAGTCTTTCCACTAATCATTCATTTGCCCCATATGTTTCAGTGCATTTCCTCACCACAAAAAATAACAATAATTTAAGAGTATTTTATTTGTGTAAATCTAAATTTATGGTATGTTTTTGAAGTTCCTCCTGCAAAATATATAACAGTTGGGATGCACCCTCTTAAAGGCATTCCTATTGCCCCAGTTATATGGTCATCCAGAGTCGTCCTCAAAATAGACCTTGTCCATGGCTCATTGGGCTTCAAGTTGGTCCACACGTGCCACAAATTAAGATAGGAGACTCTGGGGCCAGGGGCCAGGTGGGAGGTGAAGGACTGTGTGGCATCTTCAGGAGGTAGGCAGGTGGTGGGTATCACTTGCCCTGTGACCTTTAAGGTAAAGGAATCCCTGACCATTAGGTCCAGTCATGGCCGACACTGGGGTTGCAGCGCTCATCTTGCTTTATTGGCCGAGGGAGCCGGCATACAGCTTCTGAGTCATGTGGCCAGCATGACTAAGCCACCTCTGGTGAACCAGAGCAGTGCATGGAAACGCCGTTTACCTTCCCACCGAAGCGGTACCTATTTATCTACTTGCACTTGACATGCTTTAGAACTGCTAGGTTGACAGGAGCAGGGACCGAGCAACGGGAGCTCACCCCGTTGCGGTGATTCAAACCGCCAACCTTCTGAACGGCAAGTCCTAGGCTCTGTGGTTTAATCCACAGTGCCACCCACGTCCCTAGTGCCACCTGCGTCCCTGTGACCTTTAGGTAAACACAAACACCAATTCCCTGCAAGCAGCAAGTTGCTCTGTCCTAGCTCCTTGCTGTCCTACAGTCTACATAGAAGGTTGTTGTTTTTTTAAGTGCGAAATGAGCATTCAGGGATGGTACATCTGATCTGCTGTTTGAAGATCTGTGGCACCGTCTGCTCTACCACCCCAGGACTCTTGTCATCTTGCTCCCACGTCTCTCAGTGCATCATAACGTCATACATTTTTAGTACTTGTTCCCCTACTGAAACAAAAGCTAAGTAAATGAAACTGATCTTACTTTTCTTTGATATTTTCTCCTTTTTTTGCATGCACACCTCACTTCTTTTGTCTACACCCACCCTCACCCCCATCCACCAAGACTGTCTAAAATTAGATGACAAAGTCCCTGGAGAAAGGACATGTGCGTTGTTTATGCTGCTATGAGCATCATGGGTACAGATGGTGCTAGATAAATTATAAAGTGCTGGATAAACAATAGTAAAACCCCCAAAAGACTGAAGAGAGACAAAGGAATCTAGGGTTGGTCTTTCAAATGAATAATTGGTGAATCTAGAAGTGCAAAAGCTTATCATGACTGCCCCCATAGCCTCTGCCCCAAGGAGGGTCCAAAAATGTAGGAAGCACTTGCACAAACGCTAGAGAACAAAAAATGCAAAATATTAGGAGCAGCATGGTTGCAATCCTGTGTGTTCTTGGGAGAAATCTTTGAATTCACAGGTGCCCGATGTTGACTGTTCACCTTGTAAAACACACTCAGCCCCAGCAAAGATCTTCAGCCAACTGGGATGCAACTGTTAGCTTTTAATTAAGAATGCAAACAATATTGCATGGATGTGTTGCTGTTTAGAGGGCTAGCATGGCATAGGGGTGGCAATGAAGGAAAGGAAAAATGGGTCCAGTCTCTGCTTGATTCTCTTCCTCATTCTCTGACTTCCTCGCTTATGCTAATCCATCACAAACAAAGCTGGAAATTCCATTGTTGGCTCATTCATTTGCTGTAGCAAGGAAGGTGGTGGTGGTAGGTTTAGGGAAGCTTTTAATGTTTGATGCATTACTGTATTTTAATATTTCGTTGGAAGCTGCCCAGAGTGGCTGGGGAATTATTATAATATTATTATTATTAGGTAGCCTGAAGCGCCTGAAGATGACATCATAGCCCCTGCTCTGTACAAGTCCCTTGGTGTTTCTGCCCCACTCTACCACCCGGCCTGCCATTCCACACTGTAGCCTGTGGATCACCCAGTGCCCTCTAATATTTGACCAGCGAAACAACAGGCTCGTGAAAGGGGAAGAAGGGTCAAAGCTCTATGACAGAAGGCATGATTTGCCTGCAGAAAGTCCATGCCCTCCAAGTGTCCCATTTTAAGTGGGACAGCCCAGGTGGTCAGAAGCCTTCTGATCCCAATCCAGGGTGTCCTGTTTTGGCTCCCGTGCTCTGGTCGCACCAGTCCGTTGGCTCACACCAGAGCGCAGCACCAAAGCTTACCTCGACCCTGCCATTCTTCTTCCTCCTTTTGTCATGGCACTTTGGGAAGCTGGCTTCCAGAAGTACACCTGCGGTGTTGGCAGAAGAGGAGGGGGCAGGGGCCACACCAGCTGTGCTGCCTGGTGCAGCATCTCCTGATGTTACATGGGCAAGTATTGCCTTATCCTATTATTTCACAGTGCCCACCTCTCAGCGAGAAATATTTGAAACCTGGTAAGATGGATGGGCCTCACTTTGAGCACAAGAACATGGGAAGAGCCAGTGGCCTATCTAGGGCAGCATCCTGTTCTCACAGTGGCCAACCAGCACTGTTTCATGGGAAACCCTCAAGTAGGATCTGAGCACAAGAGCACTTTCGCCTTGTGTGGTTCAGTAGCACCACTGCCTATGACTGTGGAGGCAGAACGTAGTTATCATGGCTAGTAGACACGGATATCCTCATCTTCCATGAATCTGTTCAATCCTCTTTTAAAGTCATGCACGTTCATGATCATCCCTGCCTCCTGTGGATTTGAGTTCCATAGTGTAACTAAGCACTGCATGAAGAACTGCTTTCTTTTATCTGTCCTGAATCTTCCTAGATTCAGCTTCAATGGATGCCCACAAATTCTAGTGTTATGAGAGACGGGGATAAACTTTTCTCTATCCACTTTCTCTGTGTCATGCATATTTGTATACAGTGGTACCTCGGGTTACATACGCTTCAGGTTACATACGCTTCAGGTTACAGACTCCGCTAACCCAGAAATAGTACCTCGGGTAAAGAACTTTGCTTCAGGATGAAAACAGAAATTGTGCTCCGGCGGCGCAGCAGCAGCAGGAGGCCCCATTAGCTAAAGTGGTGCTTCAGGTTAAGAACAGTTTCAGGTTAAGAACGGACCTCTGGAACAAATTAAATACGTAACCTGAGGTACCACTGTACACTTCTGTCATATCATGTTTTACTCGCCTTTTCTCAAAAATCCCAAATGCTGAAGCCTTTCCTCATAGAAGCATCCTCACCCCCTCAATAATTTAAATTGCCCTTTCCTGAACCTTTTCCAACTCTACAATAACCTTTTCAAGGTGAGGCAACCAGAACTACACACAGTATTCCAAATGCGGTCGCACCATAGAGATTTGTATAATGACGTTTTTCTATTGGCAGCTTTATTTTCAATTCCTTTTCTAATGATCCCTATCATGGAATTCCCCCCCCCCCCATGGCCATTGCACACTGGGGCGACATCTTCATCAAGCTATCTGCTATTACCACAAGGTCTCGCTCCTGGTCAGTCATTGACAGTTCAGACCCTGTGAACATATATGTGGAATTAAGAATTTTTATGCCGATATGCATCGCTTTACACTGCATTTGCCACGTTAATGCCTGTTCCCTCCTTTCGGAGAGATCCTGTTGGAACTCTTCGCAATCTCTTATTGCTCAAATGACTCTGGACAATTTAGCAACATCAGCAAACTTGCCCTGATGGATGCCCCAAGCCCACAGACAGCAGCCTCAAGGTTCTTGACAGGCAGTGGGTGCAGAAAGGAATGTGGGGGCAGAAGAAATCACCAAATAAAAATGCTCACCAGAGAGAAAACAATGGAGAAGAATGAGAGAGCTGTAGCATCCATGCCACACAATTATACCTAGAAGAGAAGGGGGGCAGAGGCTGGAGAAAGGGGGGAGGTCAGCTGGATGGGACATTGCTGCAGCAGCCTGAAGGAACTCCATCTGCCTTGGGCTTGCCCATAGAAAGCAAGCCTAGAGAGACTAGGGCAGGCATAGGCAAACTTGGCCCTTCAGATGTTTTGGAACTACAAATCCCATCATTCCTAGCTAACAGGACCAGTGGTCAGGGATTACGGGAGTTGTAGTCCCAAAACATCTGGAGGGTCAAGTTTGCCTATGCCTGGACTAGGGTGAGGTCAGCAGCAACCCTTCACTTTGTGAGATATTTATAGGGGAACTGAGAGTTTGTTTGGACCCTGAGTGAGAGCCAGAGTGGATGGGTGGGGTCCTGGGTGAGAGCCAGCAGGGTGTGTCCAAAGGTGACAGAATTGATATTGGTTTATATCTATAAGTAATTTTGTATTAATGTGTATTTTCTGTAATATTTGTTGTTTAAGTTGTCTGCTTTTGTTTTCTCTACACCGCTTAGAGATATATTATTTTATATTTAAGTGGTACAGAAATGGTGTAAACAAACATTTCCCCCAAATAATTCTGGGACTTTGCTCTAGTCCTTTGCTAAGGGTGCCGAGAGTGGTTAGGAGATCCCGCTCACAGAGGTATGCTTCCCAGTACTCTTAGCCAACTGCAGTTCCCAGGATTCTTTGAGGGGAAGTACAGTGGTACCTTGGTTGCCAAACCTAATTCATTCTGGGAGTCTGTTTGACTCCCGAAACGATTCAAAAACCAAGGCGCGGCTTGTGATTGGCTGCAGGACCTTCCTGCACTCAAGCAGAAGCTGTGTCGGATGTTCGGTTTCCAGAAAACGTTCACAAACCAGAACACTTACTTTTGGGTTTGGGGCATCCGGCAGCCGATTTGTTCGACGATTAAGCCGTTCGAGAACCAAGGTACCACTGTAATGCCTATTCACATGGTATCAGAGTGCTGTAAATGAGAACTGACGCAGATGTGACCTGAGACAGGACTGAGATGGTTAAGTATATCAGGATGCAACATTCCTTCCTCTTAGGGAGGCACAAAAAGCACTGGTTGGGGAGGCTGCAAGGCCAGCCCCAAGATATTCTAATGCCTGTGGCAAAGGATATGGTGATGCCCTCCTGCTTCTGCATACCCCTTTACCGAAGCCGCCCAGACTGAAAGTTGGATTTACTTCAGAGCTGGTGAAGGGAGGGTAACCTCTCCGACACCTGAGGGCACCAGGCTAGATTAGAGGGGAAGAGCAACTCAGTGGCAGAGCACCTGAAAAGGCATGATGACCCATTAGGAAGAAAAGAGAAGGGAAACAGAGTTGGGCTGTGTAAACCACGCCAATTTCAATCGAACGACTTCCCCCAAAGAATCCTGGGAACTGTACTTTATCCCTCACAAAGTGACAATTCCCAGCACCTTTAGCAAATGACAGCTCCCAGCATCCTTTGTGGGAAGCCATGCACTTTATATGTGCTTTACCTGTGCAGTGTGTATGCAGCCTCCATTGCAGAAAATCTGAATGAATAAGCTATCAAAATAAGTTGATAGCTTCCTGAAACTGGTTCTCCAAAACTCTCCTTTCCTTTCCAATGTGCCATGCCTTTTTCCTTTCGCTTATAAGCCTCGGGTCAAGGCTTAGACTATTTCTGATTTATTTATTTTTTACAGTGCTTAGCAACTTTAGGTACTTTTATAGCTAATGAACAAGCAAGGATATCAACAGAGTTGGTAAGGACTACAGACCAGCAGGAAAGAGCATATTTTTCACGCAGCAGGTCTCAGACTTAGTCCCCAGCACCTCCAGCTAAGGTGGTCAAAGACCCCTAGAGAACCACTGACAGTTGGTGTGAGGCAGAGGTGGGCTTGTGGAATCTACTTTGGGTTCCCCTTCAAACTGGTGCCATTCAGATGATACTGGACTACATCTCCTGCCATCCCTCACCATTAGTCATGCTGGCTGGGGCTGATGGGAACAGGAGCTCAGAGTGGGTTTATCCATACTTAGGGTTGCCATCTTTGTTTTGGCAAAATACAGGACAGGGTGGAGTGATTTGGGGGGGGTGGTATATATTTTTTCATCTGGTGCTGAAGTGATTTCAAAACAATCCATTACAATCTATTGCAGCCTAACAGGATGGCCCCTCTGGAATTTGTCACACATACACATACACATGAATTTGTAAATTTGTCTGTGCTTGGCTATCCAGAGCTGAAATAATATGACCTTTCACACACAGGTGTTTGGAGAGGATCCCTAACTTCACAGGGAGAGAGAGACAGTGACACACAGAGAAAAGACCTGAAATACAGGACAAAACTGTATCAATACAGGATATAGCATTTCACACTGAAATATGGGACAATCCTGTATTATACAGGACAGGTACAATACCTTTCCACACTTCCTTTTGTGCTGCTAATTTCCCCCAGGGAAAACTGCTCTTTAGAGCTCAATCATAGCAAATAGCAATTTGGATGTTCCCTGGATTGCCATTTGTTCTGATCTATCACTAAAGAGTGGGCTTTCCCTAACTAAAGAGTGGGGAAACGCTCAGACCTGTGCCTAGAAAGTGCAAGACAAGGAGAAAACTGCTCGAACCTGTGCTTTCTAGCGGAAATGTGGACAACCTCCATCTCTCTTCGTAGGGTACTCTGAGAATTGTACCTCTAGGAGGCAAATAGGGGCCTCCTATCAACTCTCAGAGGGCCGCGGGTGGCGCTGTGGGTAAAAGCCTCAGCGCCTAGGGCTTGCCGATTGAAAGGTCGGCGGTTCGAATCCCCGTGGCGGGGTGCGCTCCCGTTGCTCGGTCCCAGCGCCTGCCAACCTAGCAGTTCGAAAGCACCCCCAGGTGCAAGTAGATAAATAGGGACCGCTTACTGGCGGGAAGGTAAATGGCGTTTCCGTGTGCTGCACTGGCTCGCCAGATGCAGCTTTGTCACGCTGGCCACGTGACCCGGAAGTGTCTCCGGACAGCGCTGGCCCCTGGCCTCTTAAGTGAGATGGGCGCACAACCCCAGAGTCTGTCAAGACTGGCCCGTACGGGCAGGGGTACCTTTACCTTTACCTATCAACTCTCAGCTCCCTTAACAAACTACAGCTCCCATAATTCTTTGGGAGAAAGCATGACTGTTTCAAGTTACATCATAGGGCATTGAAAGTGCAGTGTGAATGTGGTCAAGGACAGCTTGACCTGCACACAAGAATAACCTGAAGGAACTCCTGTTTGTTTGGGTTGTGTGAACTAGACCCCAGTTCACACTATTTCCTGTTGTGTGAACTAGACCCCAGTTCACTATTTCCTGTTGCTAAGTCGAAGGTTGGTTCCTGGCCTGTTACAAACCTATCAGTCAGTTTCTTTTTCCCCCCTTTTCTCATATCCTCCTGCAATTTTCAGCCTGCCTGCTGGTCTTTGCCAATTTTATTTAGCTTGGACTCCATGCCTAGGCAATGGGCAATGTTTAATTTGCCTGCGTTTAAATTAATTAACATTATGATGTCGTTGAAAATTACTTCATTTGTAAATCCTTGGGGGAAGCAGTGTGTCATTTCTCTGTTCTCTAACAGCTCCTACGCACTGCCGGCAATGAATCAGAGTTAATACCCTTTCGCTGCAGGAGTGAGTATGCAGATGAGCCAAGATTTTTTGGGTGTGTGTGTGTGTGTGTGTGCTGCTGCTGTTTCACCTCCCAGAAGATTTTTTCTTTTAACAGCAACCTTGCCCTCAGTGCTACGGTCAATGAGTATGCATCATTTAGGAGATGCCAGTAAGCTGTGTTCCTCTTCTGTATGAGAGGTGGCAGCCTTATTCGTAAGAAATACAGCATGGTGTAGTGGTTAGAGTGTCAGACTAGGACAGGCATGGCCAAACTTGGCCCTCCAGATGTTTTGGGACTACAATTCCCACCATCCCTGACCCCTGGTCCTGTTAGCTAGGGGATGATGGGAGTTGTAGTCCCAAAACATCTGGAGGGCCAAGTTTGGCCATGCCTGGACTAGGACCAACGGAGGCTAGTCCATGAGGGTGAATAGGGTACGGCCCCACCAACCTCAGTCTGCCCTTAGCCCTGCCCCCCACCTACTTACAGCTAGTCCAGGGCTGGCACTGCCTGCCAAAGATTCCTCCGCCATAGTCTCAGGGTACATTCAGATGTAGGGGATATTGCGTTAGTTGTTTTCCTAATTATGCCAGTGCTTCAGTCCTGTTTTCTAACATTCCCTTCAAACTGCAGTACCTGTTGTGTTATGGGACTTTGGTTTTTTGACCGATGTGCAGGCACATGACACTAAATTTCATTCACACTGGTGCGTGTGTTGGGTTGACACCACAGTGAACAATATTGGAACATGTCACTATTCCCCCACCCTTTATGCACATGCCTGTTTCTATGCCCCCATGATTCCCCCATGAACACATTGTGGAAATAACTGCATGCTAGCATACGGCCCCCAATTTTGTCACTTTACTCCCTCCATTTTCTGCGTTAAGGGGCCTGCAAACAGGTCCCCACTCCACTTCCTGGAATCAGAAAACACAGAAAGGAGTGCTAAACATGCACTATATTCCATAGGTTTCTCAGAACTGACTTTTATGCCATGTGGAAAGCTTAACAGTGGTGTAGAAAATAACAGAGCAACCTCAGGAAAATGAAATAGACAGCTGTGTGAATACAGGTTCAGTGTTGCCACTGTAGAGCTCAACAGGGAGGAGGGCAAAACTGGAATTTGTGGGGGTTTGCCTGTCACTGATCTCCATGCTTTCCACCCCACCAATCCCAATGGACATCAGCCACCACTGACTAGGACGTGGGAGACTTGGGTTCTACTGAGCTCTGAAATAGTGTAAGAAACAAATAAAACTGGTGAGATGACTGAGGTTCTGGAAAGCAAGCCGTATGATGAGTTGTTGAGGGAGCTGGGTGTGTTTAGCTTGGAGAAGGGGAGACTGAGAGGAGATATGATAGCACTTTTCAAATATCTAAAGTGCAATCACATAGAAGATGGAGTAAGCTTGTTTTCTTTCTGCTCCAGAGGGTAGGACCCAAAACAATGGAATCATGTTACAAGAAAGAAGATTCCAGCTAAACATTAGGAAGAACTTTCTGATGGTAAGATACTGTGTAAGATATAACAAGTATGATCTAGTTTCTTCAAGAACAATCAGAAGTCTATTTTAGGTCCTTTTATGTTTTAATTTTTTTTGTATTTTTAAATTTCATTTTTTTCTAGTATGGGATTGGATACAAACTGTAATATAGTAGATTGTTGTATACATTTGTGAAATATGTTCAGTAAAGGTTTATATTTTTTTAAAAAAGGATAGGTGAAAACCAGCACCTTGAAAACCAACACCATTTTTTCCTACACAATTTTCAAAATTGTGTGCATTTAAAAACACTGGTAGCATTAAAATAAATTCAACAGTGTAAATAGGGTTTGATGGTGTAACAATGGATTTACTGAATGGTGTAGTTCATGTAAAATATGCAGGGATGTACGGTATGCAAAATGAACCACTGAAAGAGAAGAAGGGAAGTCATTGACTTAAGGTTGTCTAAATGAATATCTTGAAATGTAAACCAGAAAATTTTATAAAAAACTATTAAAAAGAAAAGAAAACCAGCATCAAAAAGGACATGTGTACAGACACACAATAGCATGGGCTGTCATATTCAGCACTGACTGAAGTCTCTGAACATACACGGAGTGCTGCAGTACTCACTCACCTTCCATCTGTTCTGTACCACATTGGTGGAGATGCCAACTAAGCTCAATAATGGAGGCATCTCTTTTGAAGGTCAGGAGTGGCAACCTAACCCAGAAGGCAAGACCACCCCTTGGCAGCTTACCTCCTCAAAGAGTTCCAGGCTGTAGGTGTTATCATCATCCGCAAAGTAAACAATCCCCGGCTGGCTGTTGTTCTTGTTAAAGGTCTCTCTCAGCCACCGTAGGGCCAGGTTCCTCTGCATTGTCCCCCGGGGGATGCGGGGGTCCCTCATGTCACCCCTCAGCTTGTAGTTGCGTGGGGTTTCCACATTGAGGTGGGTGTAGTTCAACCCAGTGTCCCTCAGGAGCCGGGTGACGAGAGGGGTCCTCCGCTGGGAGTCCTCCACTAGGATCCAGTGCAAGTTCATCACGTGCAAAAAAGTGTTGGCCAACCGTGTCAGCTCCGCCTTCTGGACCGGCCGGCTGTAGGTGGGCGTGACGACATGGATGGTGGGCAAGGCGTCCGACCAGGGAGGTGGTCGGGTGTAGACATACTCTGTCCTAACTACCTCCACGATGTCACGGTCGGACAGGCAGTACTCCTTGGAGTCTGAGCCTTGGACGAAGTCGCGACGGGCATCTCCACCATCTTCTGCAGCGGAGCATGGGAAGGAGAAGGGCAGAGAGGGAACAACTGGTTAGTCTCCCTGGAGAAAGCTGAGAAGGCCGCTCAGAAGCAAGAAACTCTTCCAGTTTGGATTGTTGGGAGGAGAGACCGAACACTAGCAGGAAAGGATGGAGAGGGTACAAACTCAAGACACATCTTCATTACAGGAAGTTGACTAGATGATGCTTTGGCTCCCTTCCACCTCTGCGATTTTATAATCTACACAGCGTTGCACCAAGACAATCTGGATTTTCCAATCCGCAACCATAACAGCCATGTCTTCTCCTGCATGCCCTCTCACTCCTCTCTCATACCCACTATGCTGGCTTTTAGATTGGAAGCTCCTTAGGACAGAGTCCTATACTCTGGAAAATTGATGGTACTGTATAATTATCAACATCTGTTTTTTCACCTTTTTTAAAAAAAAGAAAATAGAAAATGAAGAAACATAATACAGCACAGGATGCAGGCCCAAATCTATCAATTTTGGTTTCGCTTAGTTTTTTGCTTTCCCAATCTTAAATTCACTTAGCCACATTTTCAAATCAGTATTTTTAAGTCCTCATGATCATTCATCAGCATTTTAATCTGTGCTTCTTCGAACCCACACATTTTTAACATGCATTTTTGCCTAATCTACACTTTTTTGTCTCCTGTGTATATACTATATATATATAGAGAGAGAAAGTATACATTTGGTGTGCTGTTTTCATGGATATCTACATTTTTACGTACACTTCCCTCCAACATAGGCATTTTTGTACCCTTTTTTTGGTTGGGGAACTGCATCCAGCATCTGGAGAAAAGTGAATTTCTAGGAGAAATGTGTTTTGGTTCATGCGATGTTTCAGAAGGGGTGACTTAGGTAGGGCTCCATTAAAATGCAATGCTGAACCAAAATTCTAGTCTTTAGAATTTTGTGTAGGCATTAATTTTCACAGCAGAAAAAAAAATGTAGCATTTGGAAGAATACAATAGTCAACTAATGCATCCAAGAGAGCTGTGGGGAAGCCAAATGGAACCAGCCAGATTTGGGCAAAACAATGACTCTACCCTTAGGGCTACTGGCTGATTATGACTTTGTGAGGCCAACAGCATATGACAGCCTGTTGATGTTTCACCCATGAGAGCTAATGGCAGCAGATGATCTCTTGATACTTCTAGAGAAGTCTCTTGAGTGTTTCTTTTAAAAGAAATAATGTAGGAGCTTGGAGGACCTCCTGTTTGTTTCTGCTTATCCCCTGCTTGCCTTTTTGTAAATGAAAGCAAAATGTTACACAGTCACAATAAGTGCTCTCTGCTGTCCAAAGGAAACCAAACTAGCCTGGAACTTCTCAGTAAATGGGGTAGCAAGGAGTGTGCAACAATATATACCAAAACATGGTGGTGACTGCCAACAGTTTATGGATGCTCATCATACTATCTCATTAGATTCCTGAAGCATCTTCTCTTTTGGTGTATCTAGACTACAGATTATACCAAGTGAACAACAGGATCGCTAAATAGGGCCTACAGTTCAACCTGCTGTATCAGAAGGGTTTGCCCATTCTTGTCAATGGATTGCGACTGGGGCAGAGGGCTCAATCCACATACAGTGCCCTGAAAACCCTGTTTGCACCATTGTTGGACAGTTATTTCCTTTTCTACAGGGAAACCTGAACACTGCAGTTCTTGCAGACATGTGTGCCAGAGGTGGATGCCAGGAACAGGTCTGCAATAACTCACATGGCTTCAGTTCAGTTAACTATTTACTCAAAGAAACAAGACAAGCCCAGGAGGCCAGGCCTAGTGAGCACAGCCACTCTTCCTGGCAGAGTTTGCTCCTATGAGGCAGGTACAAGGACTGAAGATTCCCACCTGCCCACAGCTACCTAAGTCTCCACCCTTGGTTCCTTCCCAAGCAATCTGAGGCTCTGCCATCTTGCCTGTATTTTATCAATCTGTATTTGCTCTCCTCTCCTCCCTGCCCCTGGTTCTGGACTGTTCTCTGCCTTAGCCTCTTCCTGCTCACTAAAACCTGTTATCTCTTCCGACACCTCCTCCTGCCACTCTGCTACCACTTTTCCCTCTGACCACTTGTCATCCAATTCCCTAGCTCTGAGCCTTCTTCAATTTGGGGTTCCTGTGGGGGATTTCCCCGCTGGTGCCTCCCACCACTTTTCTGCATCCAGTCAGTACATGACATTAGGCATCTCTGGAAAAGAATTCTCAGCATCTTCACCCAACTACAATTCTCAAGATCCTTTTGGGGGAAACCATGACAGTTCAAGCAAAGCCAAGCCAGAGTTCCTAATCCAGATGTGGAAGTTGGAAGGGGCTATTGCCAGGCACACCAGCCGCAAGTCACCTGAAAGAGCAATGCTTGGGCAACACAATATGGTGGCAGTTCATGTTTCCTAGCAAGATGTTACGAATAAGAATGCATGCTCTATTTTAGATTGTAGGCTCCTTGTGGGTGGACACCCATCTGTTTGCTCCCTTGTGAAATGTACATGTACATATATGGCACTGAATGAATACAACTGCAGCAGCATTAATGCATAATAATAATAATAATTAATAATAATAATAATTTCTGTTTGCAATTACTCGAGGTACAGTTGGACATGCTCTCCTGTGGTTGCAAGAAATTAGCTGCCATGGCCACTCCCCCATACTTTAAGGTTATTCATAATGGACTGAAATAGAATTGCCCCACCAGTCTGTTTACCAGTTAAAGGTCAGAGGTTTTTTGCTCTTTCCAGGAATGGCTAGCTGATTCATGGAGCCATTGCAGTCAGCATACCAGCAGCTCAACCACATTTTAATCCTAATGTAGTGAAACGCTTTGTCCATAGCTTCATCCAAAAGGTGAAGAAATTTGTTTAGAAGAGCACTGCTGGGTCAGACCAATGGTCCATCTAAGTCCAGCATCCTATTCTCCGGGTGACCAAGCAGATGCCTGTAGGAAGCCCAGAAACTAGATACGGGTGCAACAGCACTCTTCCTGCTCGTGATTCCTAGTGACAGAAGTCAGAGGCAAATTGCCTCTGCTTATGGAGGTAGCTCATAGCTGTTATGACTAGTAGCAGCCTTCTCTTCCAAGGATTCCCTCTTTTTAAAGCCAACCAACCTCCATTTAACAGCATTTGCCCAAAGGTTGTGACTGAACAGTCCCACATTTAATGCTGCATCTTGCTTCTGAGTTTGTATGCCAAGAACCGTTCTACTTCCACACAAGCCTGCCCATTTTCTATGGCAGAGGTGACTGCGGTGATGCCCTCCATATGGGAGTCCAATTCCCATCATCCACAGCCATTGGCCTTGTTGCCTGAGGATGATGGAAGTTGCTGTCCAAAATATCTGAAGTTGGAGAAGCCTGTTCTAGCTTATGACCCCCCCCAAATGCATTTGAGAGAGATCCAAAGTAATTGACATCAGCCTTTAGAGTTTGCATTGTGGTTTGCATCAAAAGCCCAGCATAATCCAGAGTATATTGGACTAAAACCCTGGATAACCTGGTAAGGATTTTCTTTGTTGATTCTTATTAGACCTCAGGGATGATCAGTTTAGGACAGGGGAGAACTTGTGGTCCATCAGATGTTGCTTGACTCTTAACTTCCATCATTAAAGGAGGAGGAGGAGAGCCATGTATACATCACCCTGAACTCCTTAAAAAAAGGTGTTGTAACTACAATAAACAAATGAGCTCCATAACTGTGGCCATGCTAAATGACACTAACTAAATTTTATTATTTATATTTATTTGTTATCAGCATTTTTATACCTCTCTCCAACCTTATTCCCAGAATGGTTTAAAAAAATATTTTTTAATGGGGAAAAAAGGAAATACACCAAAATATAAAGTTAGTAGAAAATATACTTTCATGAAATAAACATATACCAAAGGTTGTGTCATTGTATTCTACTTTATGGAAAGGTCAAAGAGCAGTAGCTCAGTGGCAACCACAAGGTTCCAGGTTAAGTCCTTAACAGCTCCAAATATAGCTGGGAAAGACTCTTCTCTGAAATGCTAGAGTTCCCCTGCTAGTCAGTGTAGACAATGCTGAGCTCAGCTGACCAATGCTTAGGCTGGGCATAAGGCAATTTCTTGTTTCCACATGAGCCTGACCCTTCACTGATATCATTTACTGCAGCTGTATATACCATACATTGCACTTTCAGAAATTAGATGGGTGGTACCTGGAGATGATGCCTTTTTGGAGGAACACCTTCCTCAAGGAGGTTCACCGAGCACCAATGTTGTGGTTTATTTAGGTGTCCAATAAAGATGGTCTCATTCTCCCCCCTGGCTTCTGTTTAGAAGCCGTCTTGTTGGGATGAGGTCTTAGCTCACGTGTGTTGCACACAGAAGGTACCAGGGCCAACCCCTGACATTTCCAGGTAGGGCTGGGGAAAACTCCTTGCATGAAACTCTGGAGAGTCCCTGCCGGCCAGTGTAGACAACACTGAGCTGCATGGATCAATGGACTGAGTTGACAAAAGGCAGCTTCCTTATCCTTACCAGTCATGGAAAGTTTAGGAATGCTAGTCCCTAACCTGTCACAGGTCTGTGTGTGTCCTGTGGCCTGCCCTGACCCATCTCAACTACACCTTAGGTGTGGTGGAGGGAACTTCAGGATCACCAGTGCTAAAGTAAGGTGAGGTTTCTCTACCTGACTGAGGGAGGTGACATCTTGTCCTTTGCCTCCTACATGCAAAACAAGCCCTGTTGCTCCCACAAGATGCTGCGATGGCCAGGAGTTTAGAGGGCTTTAAAAATGAAAGATTTGACAAGAGTCATGGAGATAAACTTCATCTCTGTGGCCGCAAGCCAAGAGAGATAAACAGGGAAGGAAATACAACTCGGGGGAAGAGCTCGGACTTTGCTTGCAGAAGGAACCAGTTCAATCCTTGACATCTCCCAGGTAAAAGGATCAGGCAACATGGCTGCAAAGGAGCCCAGAGGGCCACTGCCTGTTTGACTTGACCAAGGTGGGAAACATATATCACTGAGCCCTAGTGGACGGAGGCTAACATCTTGTGTACACTGCTTCCTGAACATGAAAAGAGCCTTGCTGGATCAGGCCAAGGGGAGCCTACCTAATCCAGCATCCTATTCTCAGTGGGAAAATGGCAAGCAGGATTTGAGCCCGAAAGGAACCCTCCCCTCCTGCAGTTTTGAGCAACTGGCATTCAGAAGCATTGCTGCCTCCGTGTGTGTTCGTGTGTGTGTGTGCGCACACTGGATGCAGAATAAATGAAAGCATGTACACAGTCTAAGTAAATCCAACCCATATAAACTCCAAAACCGTTTCCACCCTGCAAGAAGCTTGGAAGAATGCTGTGTGGCTGTGAGCTGCCCGAGGATGAAAATGAGCCGGGTGATGATGGAAGAACTGGGAATGAGCCATGGGGGGTGTTGGGTTGGCGGTGGTGGAAGCAAGAGGTGGGCGCAGTTGGCCCAGGCCGGTGGCTTTCTCCTCACCCTTGTGCACGGCAAGCAGCGGAGCAATGGTGCTTTGGTGCCACACGGTGATGAGCAGTGTCCAGGGAAGAACTATCAGCACGATAGCCAGGATGTCTCGACGCTTCGGCATCTCCAAGGCTGAAGGGACCCACAGCTCCTCATTACCTGACAGCGAGAACCCCAGAGACAGAACAGCAGAGGACATGGAGAACAGAGATAAATGGACAAGAAGGAACAACGGCAGAGAGAGAGAGAGAGAGGAGAGGGCGGCAGAAGGTGGCACGGCTCGTAGGTCTTACCAGTACTCACAACCCACCCATTGCACAAGCAGGTTTGCAGGACAGCTGCTGCCAGAGGAGGAGAAGGAGGAGGAAGGACAGGCCGCTGCAAGCGGGGGACGTTCCTCCAGGCAATATTGCGGGAGCCGCCAGCGAGGAGGACTTCAGGGTCCCGTTTGGACAGAGGCCTGCAAGGGAAAGCAGAAAGGAAGAGGCAGAAAGAAGCGCTTGAGCGTTGGGTGGGTTCAACGTTTCGCTTGCTAAAGCCTGCCTCATGAGTTGCAGCATCAGTCTGGGTCTTGACTCAGCCCTGGAGCCTGTTAGTTAACAAGAGGGTAAACTCTGAGCATGTGCAAAGAGCCTTTCCTTTGCCACTGGGTATCTACAGCAGGGATGGGGAAGCTGAGCCCCCCCAGATGATGTCTGGGACTCAGTCTGGTCAAGAGCCAGGGGTAATGGGAGTCAATTACTTTCATGAACACTGTTTCATTGTTTTTCGGTGCACTCAGTTTTTAAATGATTGTCAAACTGCCTTGTGTTTTACGGATTTCTAAGGCACTCTGAGACATCTTTTTAGGTGCAAAGCAATGAAGGAATGTAAATCATCACTGCCATCCAGCAACTTCTGGAGATCCACAGCTTCCCCATCCCTGAACTACAGCCCTGATCTCACTGACCCATGGCCGTGTCTGAGGCCTGATCCACACATGCCTCTGCCCTACACTACACAGGTGGCCCACAGCTTAGCAGCAGAGAAGGGAGTTGGGGAAATGGCACCAGGGAAGATGAGAAAAACTTGGGAGTTAGCCAGACATGGTGAGAGGACTTCATGGTGGCTGCTTGGACCTCCTGCGGTAAAAGAGGTTGCATGAGTTATTTTTTAATTTGACAAGTAATGTCAGGCCAAGTGCATCAAAGCACACACAGAGTGCTTGAGTGGGTGGGAAGAATGACATGCAAATTGTGGGCGTGTACACAGTGTGCTTCCCATTTGGTTGTTGTTAAACTACACAGAAAACTTGAATATTTTGTCACCTGCTGTAAAGACCATAAACACCGTAAACACCCTGTCCCTGCTAAACGTTCTTGGATAATTTCCTTAAGTGTAGGTCATTTGCTCTGTAATTTATAATTTTATGATGTTTTGACAATTTTTTTTATCTTGCCCCCCCCCCGAATTGGCAGATTATAACTACTCTTATAGTAAGTAAGTAAGCAAGTAAGTAAGTAAATAGGTAAGTAAGTACCGTATTTTTTGCTCTGTAACACGCACTCAACCATAACACGCACATAGTTTTTAGAGGAGGAAAATCCGTAGGCATGCCACCCGTAGGCATTCCCTCCATAACACGCACAGACATTTCCCCTTACTTTTTAGGAGGAAAAAAGTGAGTGTTATGGTGCAAAAAATACGGTAAGTAGCAGAGTGCCCTTGAACATGGGCAAAGGGTACCCTGTCAACTCTGTTGTTATTTTGTGCTCCTCTTTGTTTATATGCCACCTTTCAGCCCCCAAAAGTCTCCCTGTGCCCGCCGTGGCTCAAAGAATAAATGCAGGAAGGCAAATGCAAACAATACAAATGATAAAAATTTAAAACAAAACAACAAAACTGAAACCGACCCATTCACTCATTCCCAGACAAAGAGAGGCCAACTCTTTAACAACGGCTAATCAATAATATCTTCACAGGATATTACTGAAACAGTGCCTCATGTGCTTCTAGCTTGCACTCTTTATAAAGATTTGAGGGGTGACGTTATTACCCCTCTACTACTATCCATACCAGGTAGCTCAACCATTGCTACTGTGTCACTTCTTCCAGCATATCAAGATAACAAGGTGACAGCAAAAACTGCAATTTTTTTAGCAGGGGCAATTAGAATAAGATCTATTGTTTGATTATTGATTTAAACCTCCAGGATATATTTTGTAGAGTTAAGTTTTTGCCTCTATCTTCAGTACATTGTATTTTATTTTATTGCTATGGCTAGTGGCTGATGAAAATAAAGATTCTTCTGATTTTCATTATTCATGGGAAAGACATTATAATGGATTCTCCACCCCCCTCCCATCCTCTAAGGATTCTGGGAAATCCCATGACATTTTTTTAAAAATTGAAAAATATCCACCTTTACATGACAGACATGCCTCCCACAAGAAATCCCATGTCAAGGGTAACCTACGAGGTGTCTTCCAGCTGCTTTAGACCACAACTGGCATCATGGCCCAATGGACTCCAGTCTCATCCAGCATGGCCTTATAGTAAGTGGCCATTGATCCAACTAGCTCAGTATTGTTTACACTGACTGGCAGGGTCTCTCCAGGGTTTCAGGCAGGGAATTTTCCCCAGTCCTAACCTGGACATGGAAATTGAATGCAAAGCAGATACTCTACCACTGGTCTTTTCCCCTATGGTGCTGGGGCTGGTGGGAGCTGTAGTCCAAAATATCTAGAAGGCAGCAGGTTGGAGAAGGTTTCGCTAGATTGTCCCCTGGTTTCGTGCGGGCTCCTCTCCTGACTGCTTCCATTCCTCCACCGTGAGGCATCCAAGGCTAGAGTGCATTAAACTGCCACAGTAGCTTAACTCCGATGTGAACATGAATACGCGCAAGATTTAAGCAGGCTGTATTTTATTGAGGGGTTATCTTGGCAAGCGGCGTACATCACTTAGATGGCAACGTGCCGGGCCGCCAGTTTGCAAACAGGAAAGAGCTGCCGAGCTCACATGCAGCTCTGGAACCAAGGAAGCAGATATCAAAACACTGCACTGCTGCATTGCAGGCAGAGAAAGGCACCTGGGAGCAGTGGCTGGAGCATTCATATGTTGGGGTACAAGCCACTTTGATTCAGGACAGAAGGGACAGACATTGCACAAGCACATGTAACCATCAATGAACAACCCATCAAACCCAACACAGCCTTCTTTGGTCCTTATTTGCCAGGTAACTTTCTGGTTACCTGTCATAGGAAACTGGTCTCTGCTGTCTCAGGTCAATGGTCTATCTAGATCAGACTGAATGACTGCAGCTGTTTGGGGTTCCAGGTGGGACCCTTTCCTAGCCCTACTTGGAGATGCTCAGGATCAAACCTGAGACCTTCTGCATGCAAAACAACTGTCCCACCAGTCAGGAATATATAGGAAACTGCTTTGTATCGAGTCATTGGCTTATTTACCTCAGTGCTGTCCACTGGCAAAGGCACTCCCGCATTTCAGGGCCAAATGTTATGCAATTCACATTTCCCAAAGGAAGAGCAAGAGGAAGCTGTGAGGCCCCAAGCCAGAATTTGCTCCTGATCTGGATTGTGCCCCCTGCTCAGTTTCCTGATGAAAGCTCCTCCGACTCTAGCTGCTGTTTGCACTTGAAGGTCCAAGTCTTGAGTTGCTGGACTGTTGTCATTTTTAAGCCCAAAGGAGTTTATTCACGGATATGTTTTGGGATCTCAAGTGTTTGTTCTGAGTTCAAATCCAATCTCAGTTCTGAACTTTCTCAGGACACCTTAGGCAAACTGCAGTATCTCAGCCCTTGTTCCCCATCTGCAGTTTGGGGATAATAATCCTGGTCTATTTTAATGGGATTATCAACAAAGAACTTTCAGGTGTCTAATGACTATTGCCATTGCAGCCTCTCTATTATAGGATGCACCTGTAGCAGCCTGTTCAGATTCTGTTATCTACAGGGGAGATTCATGAAAGTGCCCCTTCCAGTCATTGACATGTTGCAGCCAGCCAATAGCAGTCAAGCAGTGTGTGGAACACAGTCAGTGAGGTGTGTGACCTGGATTGTGGTTTAGGGGGGCATACCTTTGGGACAGTCCATGAGGACCAGGTACAGACACCTGGAGGGTTCCTTGCCCTTGGCCTAGAGGCTGTTGACCTGATCTGAGTGAACCAGCTCACAGAGATGCTTTTCTTAGATGGTACTTTTTCCAAGGCTGATGCTTCTTACCCTAGCCTGAGCAAATGCTAGAATCCATGCAGCTTCCCGCAGGCAAAAGAGAAAGTGAGGGGAAATTCTCTCCCTGCTGTATGCAAGGGGGAGGGAGGGAGGCCTTGCTGTTTCTGCCTGGCCTCCTTCAGTATTGATTCCCTTTAATTGGGTCCAGAATGTTTAACTGCTCCTTGGTCAATCATCGGCAACTTCAGCTTTCCAGAAAGGAGGAGGAAGATGCAGCCTCTCGATTAAAAAAAAAAACCAAACACAAACCAGCCAGATCCAAGAATCTTGTTTGTGTGTGAATGTGATAGACTGCCACTTAGCATCTGCAATGCAAACAGTTTGGCAGGCAGGGCAATGGCCTTTTCTAATTAATCCAAAGCCATGCTGCAATTGCAAGCTAGGGCATAGTTTACATTGTTAGGGAGCACAGATGAGTCAAGGTGGAGCACCCTGCACTGAAGGGGGGGTGGCACAGCAAGGAAGTAAATGTCCAGGTGTGGAATTCAATGCAGTGCTAAGGAGTTCAATGTGTCCCCTCCTCTTGTGTGCTGTTCTGGGGGTTCTCCCGACCCTCCAGAGAGGATTTGTGTGTGTGTGTGTCTGCACAGATATAAGGGAAATTTCTTTGTTAATAATGGAATACAGATTACTTAATGTAAGAGGAAGGTAGAAACCACAAAGAGTTAGAGGGAAATCAAAATAACATACAAGGGATGCAAACCGGTCTAGGAGAACAGAAAGAACGTGACTGTAAAGAAAAAATGAGAGGAAAGTGGAAATATGAAGGCAACTTCTTCCTAAGAGCCTAATGTATCGAATATGTAAAGTATGGTTTGTACTCCTTAAATGAATTTATATATAATATAAATATATTACTTTTTTCTTTTTCTCTTCTTCTTTCTTTTCCTTCCTTTTTCTCCCCCCCTTTCCCCCCTTTTCTTTTCTATTTCAAGTTTTATTTGTTAGATTTTCTCTTTGTAACGAATTTGGATTGTTATTGTTGATTGTTTTTTATTTGCAAAATAAATAAAGCATTTAAAAAAGAAAAAAAGAAAAAGAAGAGATATCAAAGCCCTTTTGTTCAGTCCTTGCACTGGCTTCTACCAGTGGAATGGCATAGTTGAACACAAGGGGTGGTATCCAATCAAGTGCTGCTCAGAGTAATGAAACTAACTTAGCACATTGGCTCTGCTATCATCTGCCAGGCCTCCCTATCCTGTCAGCTCCTTAGGCTGAGCGAGCTGAAGAGTTCCAGGCCCTGTCTGTGCCGTACATTTTACACGCTCTGATACCGCTTTAAACTTTGGGCTTAGGAGACACCTATTCCCCTCAGAGACCTACAATTCTTATATTAGCTCAATAATCAATCCTTCTTCTCAGGGAACTCTAGGAAGTAATAGCTCTGTGTGGGGAATAGGAGTTTCCTGATGAGACTCTCAGGGCACTTAACAAACTACAGTTCCCAGGATTATTTAGGGGAAGCCATGACTGTGGTACAATACTGCCCCATCACCAGCAATAAAGAAAGATTTAAGTGCCAAACCAGTTGGCTTCTGTGTGTGGAAAGCGGGAAGACTACCCTATTGCAATGGTGGTGAACCTCAGAGTCCTCTCTGTGGGCATGTGCACCCTTGCGCCATCGCCCCAGCACAGAGTTCGCCAGCGTTTGTTACTAGAAAGCCAGGAATCGAGCCTCACCATCGTGACGCAGACACAGGGATAGATTTGTATTGGGGGCTTCATTTTTTATTTTAAAAAATGTTGTGTTTTTCTAGACTCCAAGTCTGGAACAACCAAAAATGAATACAGCAAAACGAAGAGGAGGAGGAGGAGGAGGAGGAAGAAGAAGAAGAAGAAGAAGAAGAAGAAGAAGAAGAAGAAGAAGAAGAAGAAGAAGAAGAGTGGAAGATCATTCCAAGAGTCATTTGGAGTGATTGAACACAATGGGAAAACGTTATGTCTTCTGTGCAATGAAAGTGTTGTGTGTCGCACATCAACCACAAAAGTGTTGCCCAACTTGGTGAAACTGAAAGAAAAGAGTTTCTTGAAGGGAAATTGAGGGAATATCATTCCTATTATCTGAGTTTTTGCAACTATCTTTCTAGAACAAATCATCTGACAGCTGCCAGTTTTCAAATTTCACTGTGCATAGCAAAACATGGTAAGCCCCACTCTGATTTGGATATTATCAAAATGGTCATGTTGTCTGGGAGTAATTCCCTTTTTCATGATTTCCCAAACAAGGATAAAATTATTCAACGCGTCTCTACACTTCAATGTACTGAGCAAACAACTATAAAATGTAGGGAAAATGGCAGCAAGGACGTTTTGTGATATCAAAACATTTGAGAGAAGACTGCAGGTCTTTGAAAGAGACCTTGAAAGTGGGCAGCTGAAATATTTTCCAACTCTAAAAATGCATTTTGCAAATTCTACAACATTTGTAAACAATCCTACAAGCCATTGGGAAATCTACAAGGAATTTCCTAGCATTGTAGCAGTTGTTTTTTCTAAACTAAAACCTCAGTATTCAGGTTAAATTGTTGTGTTGGCACTTGGCGATAAATAAGCAGGTTTGGGATGGCAGTTTGGGCACTTGGTCTCTAAAAGGTTTGCCATCACTGCCCTATTGTATTTTACCTCAGATGGCAAAATGAGTGGAGGCTTCCCCACTTTGATGAGATGAACCTTGTTTCTATTTCAATTATAGTAATTATTTATAAGTGTAGATCTATTGGAAAGGCCCCCCTCCCATTGGTCTCTACGGCAACAGAACAATTTCTTTGGAAATGCTAAATGGCGGTACTTAACTAGCCAGCCAAAGCCATTACCCTGACAAAGGAACTGGTTTGGCAAACTTCCCCATTATATATTCAACCTTCACAGCTAAAGGATTGCAGATTTGGAAGGGGACTTAGGGTTTCATCCAGACTGTCCCCCCACAACAGCCATGGCTGAAAACATTTTGGCCCCCAGAGGTGAAACACAAAATGCCTCACCTTGCCTTATGTTTGGGCCCAAGCTCATAATAATGTGTGTGTGTGTGTGTGTGTGTGTGTGTGTGTGTGTGTGTGCGCACACACACACACAATTTATCCAAGTACAGTGGTACCTTGGGTTACATACGCTTCAGGTTACAGACCCTGCTAACCCAGAAATAGTACCTCGGGTTAAGAACTTTGCTTGAGGATGACAACAGAAATCGCACGGCGGTGCGGCAGCAACAGGAGGCCCCATTAGCTAAAGTGGTGCTTCAGGTTAAGAACTGTTTCAGGTTAAGAACGGACCTCTGGAATGAATTAAGTACATAACCAGAGGTACCACTGTATAAGCATTTTTGTACATGGTTAGAAAACTGCTTTGCAAAATATGGAGAAGTGTGAATTTGGAGGCTGACTGTGTCGTACATGAAGAGTTTGGGAAAGTGTGAAGTAGGTAAGTTTGCCTTTAAGTGCAGATTGAACCACCCCCACCCCCCATTCCTAGTTCTTATACATGTAAATGAGCATATGCACACTTTATAGAAATAGGCACCCTCTTTCATGGTGATGCATTTTCCTTCCTTCCTTCCTTCCTTCCTTCCTTCCTTCCTTCCTTCCTTCCTTCCTTCCTTCCTTCCTTCTGTGAATGTGTAGGCTGCCCTTCAGAAAAGTCATGCCTTGGCAAATACTTTCACTGGACAGAAGGAGAATTCGCAGTCCATCAAGGACTGGTTCTGATGCATGTTGAAGTTCATTCCCTGCACACTGAGGCCTGGATATTTCTTCCAGGGCAAGTATGACTGCAGCAAACGGGGGGACACTAGGCATGTTTAGTTGATCATGAATGAGTCACTTGTGCACATTTAAGGAGGAGACGTAGTTCAGTGGTAGAAGATCTGCTTTGCATGCAGAAGGTTCCAGGTTCAATCCATAGTGGCATCTCCAGGTAGGACTGGGAGAGACACCCTTGTCTGAAACCCTGGAGAGGCCCTGCCAGTCAGTGTAGCAAATGCTGAACTAGAGGGACCAATGGCCTGACTAGGTATCAGGCAGCTTTCTGTTTTCCACGAGAGAGATGGGAATGGATCCAGGAATTATCACTTGAAGGAGAGATGTTTCATCTGATTTCATAGTTTGGCAGAGGCGTCTTGCGGAAACTGCGGGAGGTGGGGGGAAGAAGGGGGGAAACCGCCAAAAATAAAGGTAGCAATAAAGCCTCATGCTCATTAATTACTCGGTAAGCCATTACTGCCTCAAAATCCCATAACTTTAATGGAGGCTATTATAAAGTATAGCAGCAAAATTGCGAAACTAATTACTGTGCAGTTAGTACAGGGAAAGGAATGGGGATACTTGCCTTGAAAGGGGAGCTGAACCAAAGTATACAATAATAACTTTTCTGCCTGGCTTCATTCTTGCCTCCCAGCAGGTGGGACAGCTACTCATTCCTTTCTCGTATGTGAATAGCTGTCATTCCGTTCTATGGGGAAAAGTTACGGTATTCATTTTTCAAATTGCATTTATGGTGACTGGTGAACCCTCCTTCCTGTGTTACAGGGGAGTAGCTCAGAGTTGGTCTACCTATACCACAGAATGAGGTGTACAAAGGGATGGCTGTGTATGAATCACCAAAACAGAAGACACCAAGTTGCATGTTAACAGATATGTGCACTGGTGCAAATATAGAAACAATGGGCTGTATGCAAACTTCTCAAGGACTCTTGCGTTAGTAGATGGGTGAGTTTTAATGTACAATGCAACAGGAATCCAACACAACAGATGCACAGAAGATTGTGCGATGCATCGCACAGCAAAGTTATCAGCCACCTGCTTGTGCAATCTTTTGTGCAACAATGTTTTGCTAGTGCAAAATATTTCACCACCAGAAGTATACTGTTAAGTGACTTTAACCTAGGCTGGATCTACACACAGGAAAAAACCATGTTATAAATAAGTCATAAATTAAATCATTATAACAAAAGGGGGAAAAACCCCTCTATGTAAAATTGCATAAAGTTTTGTGCTCTACAGCGCCACCTGGTGTCGCATGTTTATAACACAGAATGATATAACTGACTGCGTGTCCCTAAGTCCTTAGAGTTATGTTGGATACAGCCTCAGGCTGCAATTTATAGCTCTAACTAGTGAGACTTTTATCATCTCTATCTATCATCTATCTATCTATCATCTATCTATCTATCTATATCTATCTATCTAATCTATCTATCTATCATCTATCTATCTATCTATCATCTATCTATCTATCTATCTATCTATCTATCTATCTATCATCTATCTATCTATCTATCTATCTATCTATCTATCTATCATCTATCATCTATCTATCTCTATATTAAAAATATAAGAATGTCATCATGCAGCCCCCATTGGAGGATTTATAGTGAACATCAGTTTGCTGCCCAGGTGCTAGCTGTTGATGAGCAATATCAAGGTCCCCCCTGCTTTTCCTCCCTAGAGTTCTTTATCTTTGAACTGTACTTGGACTGGGCAACCCTTCCGAAAGAGGGTTTCCTCTGTCACACAGGACACATGACCACCCTTTCACACTGACTTTAGGCTACAGTTGGAAGCTAACATTTTCAAATGTTCCCATGTGGTAAAAAGAAACTCCATGCAAATAGAAAGGCAACACAGCAAACAAAGAGCTGTGAACCTTTTCTTGCAGCTGCAGTCATATTATCACATACACCTTTAGAGGAGGAGGGAGAGACTGCAAGACCACCAGGAAAGAGGCTTTCGACTTTCCATTTGGTTCTTGCCTCAGCATCAAAAATATAAGGCTCAGTTTTTCAAACACATAATGGCAATCACGTAGCCCTCTTTGTCTGGGTTGGGAAGAGATCTTACTTGGCCACCTCACACTATATTACCCCTCAATGCATAGAACAGGTATGTATGGTGAACCTGTGGTCCTACAGATGCTGTTGGACTTCAACTCCCACCATCAATAGTCAGCACTGCCAATGGCGATTGCCCCAGGCGCAAAATTGTAAGGGGCGCAAAATATCAACACCCTGTGCTGCCTCAATACAGTTGTGTGCTTCTGTCAATGGACTCTGTTGAAAACAGTTTCTCCATGTGAACCAGGAAGTGACCTCTCCAGACAATGGAATGACTATTCTTTTCTTATCTCTGTGGCTGTGAACTCCTGGGTGATGCAAATGCCATTAGGCAGGTGAATGCATATGCATACTCCATCCATTTCCCTCCCACCCACCCAGCTCCTCTGCATGGCCCTGGGTGTTGGCAACCCAAGCTATGCCACTGCTGAAGAGCCACAGGTTAGTCCACCATGGCCTAGTTCTTCTGAATGCTTCCGCCTTGTAACAGCACATAGCATGAAGTGGAACAGTCCTCCAATTCTGACCCCCTCGTTTTGCTGTGCAGGCAGTCCTTTAAGACTTGTGGAATATATGTTGGCTATGCTGAGGAGAACTGGCTGCGGGAGGCTCTGTGGTATTGAGTGAGATAGTTCCATGCATCACAGCAAGATGTTATCTCTACCAGCTGATAAATAAATAGCAGAAAACGGGCTGGGTGGCAGGAAGGTTCAGTGTCAGCTCCTGATATCGCTAGGGATCAATGTGTCTAAGTGCGGACATGTCACATTATTCAGTCTTGGTCTTGGTCAGTAGAATCTGAGACTGGGTCTACCCACGCAGCATGATGAAACGGTAGAAAAGCTTACTGTATACCGCTTCAGAACAGGGACACAGGAACCTACTTATACCAAGTCATACCATTGGGTCCATCTAGGTCAGTATTGTCTACCCTGACTGGCAGTGGTTCCAGGCAGGAGAACATTTCCACTGCTACCTGGAGATGTCTGGGATTGAACCTGGGACCTTCTGCACACAAAGCAGCTTCTCTGCCACTGAGCTGCAGCCCTTCCTTTAAAAACAAAGCAAGACTCCAGCCCTCATGATTCTGAATCAAGCGGTGATTTAAATAGGAACACAGGAAGTTGCCTTATACTGAATCAAATGTCGGTCCATCAAGCTCAGTGTTGACAGGTATCTGTTCCCCCAGGTTTCAAATGGTGCTTCCCCTCCCTACCTTGAGGTGCTGGGGATTGAATTTGGGGTCTCCTGCATGGAAAGCAGATGCTGTAACCACTGAGTTACGGCCCATCCCCTAAATAAGGGATGGTTAACATGTCCCAAGAGTGGGGGTCACCTTCTAACAGAATGGCAAACAGAGGGTGTAAGAGGATCAACAGAGTCTACACCCTGCTCAGGTCTGCTTCCCATAATTTTATCTCCCAGATGCACTGCATTCTATTCACTCTTCTCTGCCATCTTTCTAGTACTTCATTCTCCCTCCCAATCTCTTTTTGCCTCCTGGTTTATAAGCGGGAAGGCTGAAATCGCTGGAAGGGCCTAACTCCCTGCCTCACATCCATGCAGCATATACTGAAGGTTGTATTATACTACTTTAACAGTCATGGGAAATCTTGGAAACTGTAGTTTGTTAAAGGTGCTGATGCGCTCACAGACCTACAATTCCCAACACCCTGCAAAACCTACAATTCCCAGAATTTACCGTGACTGTTAGTGCTTTAAATGTACTGTGTGGATGCGATCTGGGAATCTTACCCTCCTGGAGAAGCAGGATGTCTATGCCCTGCCCCCATCCCCACCTGCTGCCACCGCTGAAGCTTTCCTCAAACACTTTTCCATAGGAGGTTGCTGTTAACAGCTGTCGTCATTTATTTTTAATTCTGGAGACTAAAAAGAAAGAAGGAGCAAGGAAAGCCCAACCCAACCAGCCCTCTCTTGGTCTATTTTAAACATTTATTAATAACTCGGCTGAATTAAAAATGTAAGGGATGTTAGTGAGAAAACAAGCATCAAGTGGGTGTAACCTGAAATCAGCCCCTCGCTTGAGGTTTGCTAAGATGGGATGCAGAATCAGGTGGATGTGTGAGACAGAGAGGCTGTAGTTCAGCCTTGCAAGGTTCCCAAGTTCAATGCATGGCATCTCCAGGTAGGGCTGGGAGAGAACCATTGCCCAGACTCTTGGAGATCTGCTGCCTGTTATGTACTGAAGTTCTCACCCTGGGCTCGCAGGGGGATACTGTAGATAGTTATGCAAATAAGACATCGAAAGTGACGTTCAGTGATTGGATAGTTTTAGAAAATTGTTACAGTTACGTTGTACTGGAGCTCTATATAAGCAGGCTGACTGAACCCTTCAGTTCAGTTGTGTTCTGGCCTCTGAATAAACAAGAGCTGTTTGAAGAATCACTGTATCGTCTGATATGTTCACCCACAACTTAACACTGCCAGTCAGTGTAGACAAGCCAGAGCTTGATGCACCAGTGGTGTAACTCAGATTAAGGCTCATTTTCTATGTTCCTACACTGGAAATGGAAGTGTGGGCCAGTTAAGTTGAAAATATTGGAGAAGGACTTCCATAAAGCACAACCCTATGCAGAAGTGCTTTAAACTGACTTGAGCTGGACTCACCAATGGTCTCACATGCTGTAAGGCACATTCCTGTGCTCCTGTGTTTTAAGTGGCAGAGGATTAGCTTTGCATGCAGAAGGTCTGAGATACAATCCTCAGCATCTGCAGGTAAGGCTGGTAGAGATATTGGATTGATGCTTTAGGTCAGTGTTCATTCAGTCAGATGGGTGGTGTGTGTGTGTAATTATTATTTTCCAGCTATTCTCTGAGATATTGTATTTCTGTTTACATTATCTTTCTGTTTATTGCTTTGAGTTAAAATGCATTATTATTATTGGATTTTGCCACAGATAAATAAATCCTTAAAGCGTTTCCCACCAGCTCCATTGGCAAGGCTCTGTGCTCTGAAGAAAGGGCACTAACCTTTAAATAATAATAATAATAATAATAATAATAATAATAATAATAATGGAACTGCTACTGATGAAGAGCAGGGCAAGCTGGATTCCTCCAAGCAGCCCAAGGCTAGGCAAACTGTGAACGAAAGTGATTGGAGCAGGTACAGGCACTTTGCCATAGCCCTATACGCTCTCGCAGTTGCAGAAATAAAAATACTCAGGGATGCATTCCAAGAATGCTGTCAAAGCAGGTGGTGGTGGTGGGTTGAACTTCTAAAAGGAGAGGTGCCAGAAATAAGCTTTTATTTGTTCCATTATTTGACACTTCCTTTAATACAAGGGTGGTGGTGGGGGGCACATTTTCACCCCAAAGGGCTATATTCTCTTTGGAGCGATCTTCCAGGGGCCACAGGCTAGTGGTCCAGAGGCAAAAATAGGTGGAGCAATGGATGTAAATGTTGGACGTGTCTAGTTCCACACACACTCAACATGCCACTATGTATCCTCTATCCAGGTAAGGAAGAGGCATTGACAGAGTTCAGAGACGCATTTCCAGCCCGATGCAAACACTCAAGGAGACTGTGAAGCAGGGCTGGTGAGGGACATAGCCTGGGGTGAGCCCCAAGGGCCAGACAGAGGCTTGGAGCATCACAACCAACTTCTTGGCCTGACGTTCCCCATCCCTGCTACAATATCCAAAAGGACAGTGTAGGTTGCAGTTCTAAGGCTGGTGGCAGGAAATCTGAAAGAGGTTCAACCACCATACTCCACAGGGCAGAAGTGAGGGTTGAGGAATGATCTTCCATTCCAGTTCCTGTTTTCTTCAAGCCTCCTGTTGCATATCCTCACAGCTCCTCGGTGTCCCTCTATCCCTGCTTTATTCAAACCTCTGCTATTGTGCCACCTTTGTAAAACATGGCTTCTCTGTTGTTCCTTTCCCCTGCCATGGCTTCATGCAAAACCAGGAATCTGATGAGGGACTACAAATCCTCCAGTGGGGGCCACATGAGGACAGCTTTACTTTCTAATGTATATAAGAATAAAAAGTATTACTATGAGCACTTTCCTTCCCATTGAAAACCATGGGAGAGAAAGGGGAAGGGGAATTTAGATACACTCAGAAACATGTCTAGCTTTCTCCCCAGTTTGGGGCATGTCATGGAAGTGGGATGGCATTGGATCCATGTTGCTTCCTGTTTTGGGCATACCCACAGCATGTCCCCATTTTTTGTGATGTAAAATCTAACCTCCCCTCAAAGAGATCAGAATAAATTCAGAATTAAGAGCTCAAATCATCTAACCTCCCTGCAGACTTTGTGCAAAACAAATCATACCAATTGCTCAATAAATAGCTTGCCTATAACAGGTATCTTCAATCTATTCAGACCCTGAAGACCAGTGATCTAGAGGAGGGCTGGGTGAACCTGTTTATCTTAAGTTCTGTTCTCCACAGTTCTACTCCAGTTTGTGATTTATTTTTTTAAAATTCTCTTGAAAATTCACCAACATTTCAGTGGGAATTTTTCACAATATTTTTCTATGCAATTTTGTTTAAGGTGCACATTTCTGCAATATTCCCCCCCCCAACTACAAAGCATTTTAATATGTTAGTTTCACAAACTATATCCATTTTCTTGCATGCCTTAACCTAGCATGTGCATTTTTGTACACATTACCTGGCTGGAGAACTACTTGGTTGGAGAATTGCATCACAAGATTCAGAGAAGTGCAAATTTTGAAAGATGGCTGTCTTTTACCGGTAATTCACAAAAGTGTGAATTAGGCCAGTTTGCCTTTAAATGCAAACTGATTCAAGAATCCCTACTCTGGAAACAGTCTGATGCTTACTGGACACAGCTTGCTTCTGAGTAGACATGAACAGGCTTTCACTGTTAGCCTGGATCTAACCCATTTTGTTCAATACTACTGTTAAAGGGAAAGTGCCCTCAGCCAGATCCCCACTTGGATAAGAATTTCCCTCTTCTGATAAGCTTTCAGCGTGCACTGAACAAGTTGCTCCTAATTGGAAATTGCTGCGTATTCAATCACAATTCATAGTTTTCACAGGATGACTTTGGAAATTGCAGATATTAATACCGGCAGTCAGGTATTTGGTAGCACAGAGGAGCTGTAGTAATTAATCGTGCACTGGCATAACGAGTTATGAAGGATAAATTGCCCATTCATAAAGCAACGCATTCCAATTGGGATCTTTGTGGGCATTATAATATATTGGCAGCAAAATTCACAGCTCTGTAAATTCACAAACATTGTCAAGTTGAAAGAGCACTTGATTCTATAGGACCATGAGACCCTGTGGGATGGATATGAGAAAATCAACAAAGAGAAGTTGTGCTTGCTAAATTTCAACCTGTTGTTAAAAGCACAGGAGCCTTGCCAGGAACAAAATGTGGCAACCCCAAGATTAGGACCGAGTAATGTAAGTGCTCTGCACATGGTCTGGTTCTTTTTTTCCTTTCAGCCCACATTGTGCTGCCTACATGGGACTTGTTATCTCTGAGTATGTCAATGCATTACTTGCAATACAAAGCGGAAGTGGTGTGAAAAATCACTTCTGTTCGTGGCGAGCGATTCAACTGAGCTGTCCTCCATACGCACAATGCAGTGCGGTCTGATGCCACATGAATCAGCCCTAATAGCCCATTCGCACAGCCCTTTGTGCGAGTAGAAATGTGACTTGATGGATTGTATGTGTGGAGAAATGGTTGACGGTTTAACGGCTTGCCCAGGTCAGCCCATGTCAAGAGACATTTGTGAGTGGATTGACAATTTGAGACAATTTGAGTGCATGATGGGCAATCAATATAAATCAACTCTACTACAAGCTTCTGTTACAGAAGTCAGCCAACATGATACTGGGGTGTGTGCGCAATGGCACCCTTGAGGTCATTCCTGGCACCAACAAAGCCTCTGAGCTCTCCAACTCACTGTCCCTTAACCATGAGGTGGTGAGTGTGGTTGCCCCTTTCTCCTTGGAAAAAGACATAGAGATGAAGAAGGAAGCTGGAAGAGTGTCTCTCCTTTTCACTTCCTCTTTTATCTCTGTGTTCTTTCTGAGGCTCAGATTGATTTGACTGGCTCGAACCTTTACCCAGATCTCTTTGGGTAAAAAGTATACATGCACACTCTTTCTGTCTCTCTGGCAGATTTATACATGCCTACTCTCAACTTCTGTGATGCTCAGCTAAAACACTGGCTATTTAACCCATGTATCCATTTGCTTATGAGAGTTAGGCTTTGCTCCTGGGCCTTTCTCCTTCAAACAAGGGGATGATGCACTTGAGGAGGAGATTGTAATGAGGTTTGAAAGACCCTGGAGGAAGGAGACACTTGCTCAACACCAGCCGGAGCAGAACATCTGTTCCCCCGCCCTGCTCACAAGCACTATCTGCCCACCCTGCTTAATTACTGGGGGGAGAATAGGCGATTGTCAGATGTGTGATCTGCTTTATAAGTTGCTAATGGGGCTCAGGGAGGACGATTGATTATTTCATGCTGTGGTAGGAAGGGGGGCGGGGCGGGAAGGCAGGCAGGAAGGAAACAGCTCAACAATAATTTATCGTCTTTCTCTGCAATCAATCTCAGCACGATCATCTTCTAGTCTATTACTGCAGACCCCTTTCTCACATGCTCGATGTGGGCAGCTATTGTTCTGCATGCCCCACGGAATGAGACAGGTAAGCAAGGTGAAGTGATGTTGGAAGAGTCTGCAGTTTTCTGAATGGCAAAGACCGTGGCTCCATCTAGTTCGGTATCGTCCACACTGTAGTGGATCTGCAGGGTTTAAGCAAGGGGATGTTCCCAGCTCTACCTGAAGATGCCACTGGGGACTGAACCTGAGATATGCATGCAAAGCAGATTCTCTGCCCCTGAGTTATGGTCCTTGAATTAGGTGAGTCTGCATTCAAATTCAACCGGATGGAATTTCTCCCCCATCACTAGTAAGGGTTATCTGGGTTATCCTGCCTGTGACTTCATCTTTCCCTCTAGCACACACTGCTCTAGGAGCCATAAGAGGAACAAAAGTCCCAAACAGGCAGTAGATTCAACAAATTAACATCAGCTCTGCAGGGGAGAAATAAAGAGGAAACAAGGCAATTGCATGAAGATTCAAATTAAGCACACACACACACACAAAACAAACAAACAAACAAAGGACACACATCTAGGATGGTGCATTCACAATTCCTAGCACAAATAGTAAAAATAATAATAATTGATATGATCGGCGGGGAGGTAGCAACATGTCCTTTAGAATCATAGAATTGTAGAGTTGGAAGGGACCACGAGGATCATCTAGTCCAACCCCAGCAATTCAGGGATCCTTTTGCCCAACATGGGACTCGAACCCACAACCCCGAGATTAAGAGTCTCATGCATGCTCCACTGACTGAGCTATTGGTCATAAAAAGATTTGCCTTGTTTTATAAATATCCAGATGTTGTCCTCAAAGTTTTCTGATATCCTTACTTGTTTGTTACTGAACTATGTGTTTTCTGTTTACTTATTTAACAGAATAAGTAAAGCAAAATATTAAAAATAAAGTTCTGAGTGGCAGGGGGTAGTAGAACATTGATTGGATGCGCATCTGACTTACCTAGTGGGCACTTTGAGCAACATGGAGCACAATTGGGACAGAAATGCAGTGGTAACTGGGGAGCCACTGTGAGAACAGACTGTTGGGCTAGCTGCCGGCAGCGGCCTTCACTCTATTATTTTCAGCATCTGCTAAAGCATTCTTGTTTAGACAAGCCTGTCTATTTAGAACACTGATGCATGGTCTAATAGGTTTTTAGTTTATTGAATGTTTTAAATTATTGTTATTTTATCTTTTTAGTAAACTGCTTTAAGTGTCATCATCCCCCGCCAATCAAACGGTGTATAAATTTATAAAATGAATGGACATTTGGCCTGATTGAGCATGGCTCTCCTTATATACTTATCTTATGTTCTTACTTTCTTGGGCTCCATGATCACTGCAGATGGTGACAGCAGCCACGAAATTAAAAGACGCCTGCTTCTTGGGAGAAAAGTGATGACAAACCTAGACAGCATCTTAAAAAGCAGAGACATCACCTTGCCGACAAAAGTACGTATAGTTAAAGCTATGGTTTTCCCAGTAGTGATGTATGGAAGTGAGAGCTGGACCATAAAGAAGGCTGATTGCTGAAGAATTGATGCTTTTGAATTAACAGGGGTTGGAGAAGACTCTTGAGAGTCCCGTGGACTGCAAGAAGATCAAACCTATCCATTCTTAAGGAAATCAGCCCTGAGTGCTCACTGGAAGGACAGATCCTGAAGCTGAGGCTCCAATACTTTGGCCACCTCATGAGAAGACTCCCTGGAAAAGACCCTGATGTTGGGAAAGATGGAGGGCACAAGGAGAAGGGGATGACAGAGGACAAGATGGTTGGACAGTGTTCTCAAAGCTACTAACATGAGTTTGACCAAACTGCAGGAGGCAGTGGAAGACAGAAGTGCCTGGCGTGCTCTGGTCCATGGGTTCATGAAGAGTTGGACATGACTAAACGACTAAACAACAACAAGAACATGTTCTTATGATTCGTATTGAAGAGAGATCTCTGCTTTTCTGTGGGGGACATGGTGTACATTTAAACGGATTCCGGATGATAACATGCACACACAATGTGCAAACAGAATTTGGCTTTAGGTTGCCAGAGTTACGCATCTGCTCCCTCAAGTTCCATATCCCAAATGCACTTATGCCTGTTTATGGGAAAGCAGGAATATCTGCAGAAATAAAGCAACAGCTTATTTGGATTTTTGCAAAATGCTGTCCTAATTGGAGATAGAGAACTGGACTCAACAGACCCTTGATTTGATCTGATTCTGCAAAAAAGTCCTGATAGGTCCCCCCCCCCCCACTTTTTGTTCCCAAGGCAGGAGAGGTGCAAGGGAAGAATTCTGAATGCATCAGATGCAGAGACCATCCGACAGCACAGCTGATAGACGGCAATGAAGCAGATGAACTCCTGCAGGTTGCACAGAGCACATGCCAACAAGATGAGCCCTTGCAGGGAGCTGTAAATTACTGTAGACGAGTGGTGTGCAAGTGTAGCTTTCTCTCCCCCTCCCCTTTTTTCCTTTTGGTACGGTGCTGTAAGAATACTGTAATCATGCAGTAATTATGGCACATCTCAAATCAACCCAGCAAATTATATCGCTATTATTACAGCTGTCACTACGATTCTGGCACAGGAGAGGGACGGGTCATTACCTCGGCACGGAGATGCAGGGAGCACAATCTAGAGGCTACAGCAGACTGAGGAAATGAACCTAACCCATCCCACCTCCCTAAAGGAAATTGAGGCTTGGTTTTCAAGCGGATAAGGGCATATTTAGGAAGGTTTGTCCTCTTGCTCCAGCGTTCCTTGCTCAGATTGCAGTTTTGAATATCTTTCTTTTGTTTTTTTTTATAAGATATTTATTGAAGTTTTACAAAAACATAAGTTTACAAAAATAAAACAAAAAGTCATATAATGAAAAGAGATACAAAAAAGAGAACATACAAAGATACATAAAAAAAGAAAAAAGAAGAATAAAAATACAAAATACAAAAAACAAATAGATACAAAAAAATTAAAAGCAAATCCGTTTTTGTAGCTTTAAACTCATTAGCTTGTTTCCTTGGCTCCCTCACACCTCCCCTTTTTGTATTCCCATTTAAATAATCATTGAATATCTTTCTTTTGGGATCTTCCCCCATCCCTGCCCAGAAAAGCTGATGACAATGCTTTTTAAAAATAATTAAGTTAGTCATTCACTAATCTTTCTGATGCTCGTGCAACAAGTTTGCTGTTTCCCTCTTTCGCTGCTGCAACATTTTCCAGGGAAGTCGCTGTGTAAAATTGCTGCAGGAAAAGCAGTTTCTGTCTCCTGTGGCTGAATTGAGACAAGGGGTTGTTGTTGTTTTTTTTTTTAAAAAAATATGTGTATGTAAGTTGCCTAGAGACATTCTATATTAAGTGACAAATAAATCACCATCATTCTCACCCTCATCTAGCTATTAATTAGCAGACTAAGGCCAGGACGTTTGTGCTATCATAGAGATAGATAGATATAGATAGATAGATAGATAGATAGATAGATAGATAGATGATAGATACGTAGATAGAGGGGTTTTTGTGTGTGTGTGTGTGTGTGTGTGAAGCTGCGTTATACTGAGTCAGACCATTGATCCATCTAGCTGAGTACTGTCTACACTGACTGGCAGCAGCTCTTTAGGGTTTCAAGCAAGGTTTTCTTCCAGCCCTACCTGGACTCTAGTCCCTCACCCAGATGCCAGCCAAACTAGGCTCTGTGGACCAAAGGGGCTTTCGAATGCACATTATTGTCCCAAGTGTTGTCAGCTGACCCCATCGCAGCCTCTTGCAAAACTGGCTCATGGCCAGGGAAGAAACTCTCCAACTAGTCAGCTAAGTTGAGAAGACTTTGGCTTAAAGCGGATGTTTCGCCCTAAAACAGAGTGTTGAGGTCCTTTTGGAATTCCCCACTTAAGAGAAACATCTGAAGGCTTTTGATGGGGCAAGAAAACATTCACAAAGGCAACTCTCCCCTGCCTGGGGCTTTGGTACTCTAACAATTCCCATCAGCCCCCCACCCCACACACAGCTAGCATGAAACTGTGGTCAGGCATGATGGAAATTGTCGTCAAATAGAATTTGAAAGTCCCTTATTGTTGTTAGCCACTCTGAGCCCGGCTTCGGATGGGGAGGGCGGGATATAAATAATTATTATTATTATTATTATTATTATTATTATTATTATTATTATTATTACAGTGGTGCCTCGCAAGACGAAATTAATCCGTTCCACAAGTCTCTTCGTCTTGCGGTTTTTTCGTCTTGCGAAACACGGCTATTAGCGGCTTAGCGGCTATTAGCGGCTTAGCGGCTTAGCGGCTATTAACGGCTTAGCGGCTTTAAGAAAAAGGAAACAAACTCACAAGAACTCGCAAGACATTTCGTCTTGCGAAGCAAGCCCATAGGGAAATTCGTCTTGCACAACGACTAAAAAAACAGAAAACTCTTTCGTCTTGCGCGTTTTTCGTCTTGCGAGGCATTCGTCTTGCGAGGTACCACTGTATTATTATTATCCCATATAAAAGAACGAATGCAGGGGGTTGGACTAGATGACTCTACAATTCTATGATTCTATGAAGATTTTGTTACCAGCAGGTAAAAATCAGCCTCTGTGGCAGGAATGAAGAAGTTGTGGCCCTCCATGTGCCTTTGAACACCATTTCTCAGCAACTCTACCCCCCACCGCATAGTCAATAGTGAGGGATGATGGGCAGGGATGCAAACTTGAATAAAAAATTGGGGGGCCCAAGAAAGCCCCGCCCCACATAATCGATCACATGATGCAGTGCACTCACACCATTTGAATGGCAATGCCCATCAACTTTGAAGGCATAAAATATTTTATTGGGGGGCTGAAGACCCCAGGCCCCTAGGAGTTAACTCCTATGATGCTGGGAGCTGAGGTTCAGCAATATCTGTGAGGGCATTATAATGCATTAAGATGAGTGAGGTTCCTCAGGGATGGGCTCTGGGATCTGCCTGCCCCCTGCTTCCAGCTGCGGCTTGCCGAATTCTTTGCAAACCTCCACGAAACAGGGATGATTCAGCCTGCACCATAAGTTATTAACTGCAGCAGACGGTGTCTCTTCCCATTAGAGCGCCGTCGCGCGAGGAAACTGGCCGAGACAAGAAAGGGGCTGACGGGCGGAGCGCGAGCAGAGAGCAGCGCGTGGAGCGGAGATGAAAAATAATGTTGGCAGTGTTATTAAAAGATAAATTGGCGGGGGAAGATGGGCTGAAGGCTTTAGAATGTTGTAACAAATCCGCGACCACCTAGGGCTTTGAGACTGTCAGGACGCGGCAGAGAAAGAGAGGATGAATCAACAGGGCTGGAAAACACCATCACACCAAATATGTATACCTGGCTAGGTGGGAAATTAGGAAAGCCCATTAGCTATGGGCATACGAAACTGCCTTAGGCTGAGTCAGTTGATCGTTCCCCTCTAACCCAATGCTGGCGGCAGATTTCCAGGGTGTCAAGAAGGAAAACAGGAAGCTGCCTGAGTCTTATACTGAGTCAGACGGTTGGTCCATCTAGCTCAATATTTTCAGCAAAGAATGGCAGCAGGCTGCAGCCCTCTGGGATATCAGGCAGGGGTTTTCCCCAGTTGTTATGTACCGAGTTGAATAGGATCCAAAAGGCAGCAGTCTGATTGGCCCTAGAACAATAGGATTCAGAATGCAGCAGTCTGATTGGTCCTAAAACAACAGGATTCAGAATGCAGCAGTCTGATTGGTCCACAGGAGCCACCCAATCCAGCTCCAGGTGGAAGGGAATCCGCAACCTGATTGGCCTACAGGAGAATCCTGGAATTAGCCAATCACGTGGGGCCCATTGTGTAAATGTATATAAGGCAGAGATTCTGGGGGAACTTCCATTCCTCCTCACCACTATGAGCTGAATAAAGAGCATGAAATCCACTCTTGACTCCGAGTATATTTCACCAGTTCTACCTGGAGATGCCAGGGATTGAACCTGGAACATTCTGCATGCAAAACAGAAGGTCTAGTCCCTCACCCAGATGCCAGCCAAACTAGCCTCTGTGGACCAAAGGGGATTTCAAATGCACATTGTTGTCCTGAGTATTGTCAGCTGACCCCATCTCAGCCTCTTGCGAAACGAGGCCCCTGGGCTGATGGCCAGGGAAGAAACTCTCCAACTAGTCAGCTAAGTTGATAAGACTTGCCTTAAGAGGATGTTTTGCCCTAAAACAGAGTGTTGAGGACTCTTCCCAGCCTAGGAAGCTGCCTTGGACGGAGTCAGATTGTTGGTCCATCTAGCTCAGCATTATCAACACTGGCTGACAGCATCTTTCCAGGATGTCAGGCAAAGACATCCCATAATTCCTGACCATAAATCCCAGCTCTTCTGGTCGGGAACTGATGGGAGTTGGAGTTGGAGTTCAACAGCCCCAAGAGGCTGACAGATTCCTCATACCTGCTTTAGAAAAATGTCTGCTTCGGGGAAAAAAATGCTTTCAATGTAACTAGTAAAAAATAAAGAACTAGGAGCAAAATGAAACAAAACAAAACTGCAATAAATAAAAGAAAATGGCCATACACACAGAGAAATGTATATACAGGTATATGCAAAAAAGGTTATATAGCATAATCTAGCTCCATGAAACAAAAGGTCATGTAGGAGGAACACAAAAGGAGGTACAAAAGCTCAGGATCGAGGTAAATTGTCAGATCAAAAAAACAAGTGGCAACTAAGGGGGTGTCTAGTACATCCAGGTTGTGCAGGATAAGTCAAGATGGGCCACCATGTAATTCCATATTTGTCAGATTTTATCAGTGCTCTGCTAAGCTTGCTTCGTTGGGTCAGTTTTTCTCATAACACCAAATTCTTAACTGTGCCCCACCGTTCCTCCACAGAGAATGCAGAATTATATTCCTAATGGCGAGCTATTTCCCTCTTAGCTGCTGCACAAAGGTTTAAAATCAAGTCTTGATGGGTTAAATGGTTCATGTTCCCTATGCTTTTAAATATGTTGTAAGCCACCCAGAGTGGCTTGGGAAAGCCAGCCAGATAGAAGGGGTAGAATTATTATTATTATTATTATTATTATTATTATTATTATTATTATTATTATTAAGCAAAGCTAAAATGGAGTCAAGAGGAAGGATTTATGCCTGCTCTTTTTGAACGAGAACTATGGAGCACAGCTGCAGATAATAATGTTCAGGCAACTATTTTGTTCTGTTCAGATCTATGATTGAATGGGTTAGATGGGAATAGGGAACTTTTGACAATACAGATATTGCTAGACTACAACTCCCATCGGACCTGACCTTTAACTGTGATTGATGGACATGCGGGATTTGGGAGTCCAGCAGCATCTAGAGCAGTGTTTCCCAACCCTGGTTCTCCAGCTGTTTTTGGACTACAACTCCCACCATCCCTAGCAAGCAAGACCAGCAGATGCTGGGAATTGTAGCCCCAAAACAGCTGGAGACCAAAGTTTGGGAAACACGGAAGAACAACCAGCTATCCTTGCCTCAGATCTTTTCAACTTGCAAGACCAGGGATTCAATCTGGGACCTTCTCCATACAAAGTGTGTTCCCTCTCATCGAAGAACTGGCCCTTTCATAACTTCCAGTCACCAGAGGAGAGATGGATGAGGCAGTCTAAGCACATCCTATCCTATTTCTGCTTGTCCTCAGAGTGAAGACTGCATGAAATTGAGATTTAGATTTCTTTGATGAGGCGGTCTGAATGAAGGTTGCCGTCAGTTTTTCCTTTCTTTTTCTTTAATCCTTGCATAAGGTGGTTAAAAGGTGGCTGGCAGCTGCCTAATAACCTAAGTATGCAATAAGAGCCTGCTGGATCAGGCCAATGGTCCATCTAGTCTAGCATCCTGTTCTCACAGTGGCTGCCCAGATGACTGTGGGAAACCCTCAAGCAGGATTCAAACACAAGAGCCCTCTCCCCTCCTGCCGTTTCCAGCAGCTGGTATTCAGAAGCATTGCTGCCTCCAGCTGTGGAGGCAGAGCACAGCCATTGTAACAAGAGCTCTACCCCTCCGCCCCATCCCAGAATATTTGTGGTATTAAGCGTTTCAGGATTTCAGGGGGAGCTATAGGACCTGCATTCATTGGAAATGAAGCTTTATGACCACCCTAAAGCCTTTGCATATGCAAAAAAAAAAAAGTGAAAGCAGAATCGTGTCTAACTGCTCCATTAGCATCCTGAGCACAAATCGCCATAAATGCACATTGAAAAGGACACCCTTATTGGACACCCTTATTGACTTCTGGGGGATCTAATCAGGGCTGCCAGTAACCATATTTTGCCACCAACTGGCAGGATTGGTTCCTCCGCTCCCCAAACCCAGGAAAGGAAAAACCACAATTGGCCCAAACACAGCAAGGCTCCTTGCAGCGCTGCAAAAGTTATGGCAGTCTTCATGCTGAAGTTGCTTTTGATGAGAAATACATTCCCTGCCCTGCTCTGGTCAATTGACAGCACTTTCCTTGCTTAGTTTTTGATCTTAGTGGCTGATTTTATGGCCGCATTACTGCGAGAGACAAGAATTAATCACCTCAGCAAACCTCTCCCTTATCGTTTGGTTAATGTGCTTGAATAACAGCCACAGAGGCTGGTTCTTCACATGCAGCACAAACTCTGGCCTCTCTCTTGGCCTCCATTTCAAAGTTCCTCCCTTTCTCTTATGTGCAAGACAAGGGAGAGGTTGCAGAGGATCACAGCACAATGCACACATTTGATGCACGTTTAAAACACATAGCTTCCCTCAGATAATCCTGGGGACCATAGTTGACCCCTTACAGAGCTACAATTCTCAGCACCTTTAACAAACTACAGTTCCCAGTATTGAATCATGTGTTTTCTCTCTCTCAGACGAACCTACCTCACAGGGTTGCTGTAAGGATTAAATGGGGAAGGGGGGGAGTATGCCAGGAGTGGCCAGCATGGTGCTTTCAACAGCTGCAGTAATACTGCTTCTCAGGATGGGTTGGGGGCAGCTCAGGGACATGGAGAGGTCAGGGCTGCTTGGGCATACTGGCAGGGCTGCCAAATTGGCACTGCCGGTGCACCTGCACAGGTGTCTTCTCATCTTGATCTGCTTCATCACAAAGGTACGAGGGACAAATAGGCAGCAGAAACCTGGCTTTGCAGAATCTGTCACCCTTTCATGTTGCACATCTCCCTTCTCTCTCTAGGAACAACACTCAGGGAAAGGCTCTCTCCTTGCCAAAGTTATGGGCCACGGTGACATCAGCAAGTAGACCAGTCACATCTCTCTGCTTTCTCCCTTATATAGGGTCACATTCACCATATATTGAAAGTGCCATGATGCCAGTTGAATCAGCCATGGCTTCCCCAAAGAATTCTGGGATCTGTAGTTTGTTAAGGGTGCTGAGAGTTGTCAGAAGACCCCTGTTCCCCTCCCTGAGCTACAGTTCCCCTGATGGATTAGCAACCAATCTCTCTTCACCATAAGAGAGGTGGGGAACAGACACTGCCTAATAATGCTCAGCCCCCCTTAACAAACTACAGCTCCCAGAATTCTTTGGGGTAAGCCATTACAATTGGTATCATGGTGCTTTAAACATATGGTGTGAAGGGGGGGGGGGCTAAGTGCCTGGAAACTCTGAGCTTCAGATGCCAAGCTGCATGTTTCAAATATTTTTCTCGCTTTAGTGGCATTTCACTGATAAATAATAAAATACTGAATTTGCCGACTGACTTTCCCTGATCATATCAGAACTGCATCATTGCCTCTCTTCCTCATCAGTATAAGTTCCCTTTAGTTTCCTTGCCATAGTTTGAGTAAATGAGAGAGAAAGTGGGGGAAATCCCCAAGGGGTCACTCTGGAAACTTACATCCCCAAAGGCCTCTGCACCCCTTTTTCTGAAGCTGCTGGATCCTTCTGTAGAGCGTGAGTTGAGTCACCTCCTGTATTTTTAGCCTTGGCTCCAACAGGGTCACCTGTCTTTTGAATAACTTAAGCTTTGTGACGGCTTCTTTTCAGCTTTGGGATTTGCCAGCGAAAAGCAGATAGGGGTGGGGAGAGGGCAAAAGAGAAGTCCTAAGATTTTAGCCAAAGCACTGGAGTGCCAGGCTGGTATTTATAGCCCAGCCCTGGGCGAGGTAACCCAGGCGCAGTGCAGCTGTCACTTCTGGTTTTTCAGCAAGAGGCCAGAGAGTGTGCTGGAGTTTGCTCAGCACATCTACCTCTGCACCATCCTCTGTCCACTGGCAAAGGGGCACACTGGGGAGCTCAAGAGATGCCTGGCAAGCACACACCCCTTCACAATGCAGTTGCACAGATGCAACCAAGGAGTGTGACAGAAGTGTGTTGTTGCAAATGGGATCATCTTAATAGATGGTCCTGGTTGCGGGCAGGCTCTCAACCTGGGTGCCCAAAAACCTTAAACAAAATATCTGTGTCTGTGTGAATTTATTTATCCTAATGGGGGGTCGGCTTGAGGGTCTTGCCACGCAACCCTCCTCCCCTTGACAAAGAGTCCTGTGACATCCTAAAGACCAACACATTTATTGGGGCACAAGCAAAGGATGCCAAAGGAGAAAGGACTTATTCACACAGTGCATGGATAAACTATGGAACGCATTCCTGCAGGAGAGAGTGGTGGTCACCAACCTGGATGGCTTTGAAAGAGGGCTAGACAAATTCATGGAGGTGCAGGCTCCACAATGCTTATACTGTGTCTCCACAGTCAGGGGCAGCAATGCTTCTGAATACTAGTTGCAGGAAACCACAGGAGGGGAGAATGTTCTTGTGCTTGAGGTTTTCCCTTGCATAAGATTTGCCTTTCTCAGAGCTGCCACACACTTGGCCAACATCTTCATCAAGCTATCCACTGTGACCCCGAGGTCTTAATCCATGTCAGTCACTGCCAGTTCAGACTCCATGAGCATATATATATATAGCATTAACATGTTTTGGGTCCCCCCCCCTCCCCAACATGTATCACTTTACACTGAATTTTGTTTGCCGTTTTACTGCCCATTCACAGTTTGGAGATGCCTGTCTGGAGAGGGAGATACTTAAGCACAGTTTTACTCCCCCTCTTCCTTTCCCCACATTCCAGGAAATGCAGGAGACTGTCAGCTTGACTGCTGTAGTTTGAAGAAAGCGGATCGCCAGGCTCCCAGGAGAGAGCTGGACAACTTTGATGCGAGAAGCAGAGAGCTCTGTGGATACCTGTTTATCTGCCAGGGTGGCTGCCCTATAATGGAGAAAGTTCCCCAATTAAAAACGTGAGGCAGCAAATTCCATTTTAAGACCTTCCAAAGGGCAGACCTATTAAACATTTATGGAGACGGTTCATTATGAGCCCATTCTTGATGACCAGATTCTACTTCACATCATTTGGTTGTGGGAGGGTGGCAGGAGGTGGAATAGAAGCCCAAACCTATCCCTGTTCAATATAACATTTAATCCTCCTTTTAAATTCCTAATAAATCGCAATGGTAATATAAGCAGCAATGTTGTCAGCACTTGATCAAGCACCACAACATTCGCAGACAGACTGACATATGAGTGTTAGATACAAAATGTTAATAGCCTGGCCATATTCTCAATTGAGGGGACATAGAATCATAGAATTGTAGAGTTGAAAGGGACCACGAGGGTCATCTAGTCCAACCCCCTGCCATGCAGGAATCTTTTGCCCAATGTGGGGCTCAAACTCATGACCCTGAGATTAAGAGTCTCATGCTCTAATGACTGAGCAAGCCCAGGTCCATATATTCGGCTATTGGCTAGAGGGTCATGCTAAACATCACATGTCTGCCTATGATGGAAGTCAGATTGCTCTGGAAGTTCCAAAACACAATGCCACCACCCCCTCTCCAAATTGTGGGATGTGTGTCGAAAATTGAGGGTAAGTTTAGGCAAATTGGTAGAGTCACATGGGAAAGCTTAAAGTTCGCTGTACCACTTTGGGCTGCTGGTAAACAACAGCAATTTCCCTTGCTCACAGAAAACAAGCATATAAGGAAGAACCCAAGGCTGAACACTGTCTTTCCCTGCAGATTGGAGTTCTGCATGCAGGGATTGTTTATTCACCACGGGGGAGCATTCAAACATGTTATGAGCCCTGTTGGATCACTCCAAATGGTGGCAGACTTTGTGCTATCAAATTTCAGCGGCACCCTGTGCAACACTAAAATTTGGCAACCCCCCCCCCCCCGTTTCTCTTGTTCTGTTCTGCAGCATTGTGTGGTGCTCACTGCAACATGACACTCAGTGTGGTTACACTGGTCGTGCTTACCCCAAAACTGCCTCTGCTCCACAGCCCTGTCTCATTCAGCATTCTGGACATTCGTAATGGTCAACCAGATGCCTCAATGGGCAGCCTGCAAGAACTCATTGATCCCCAGCAATTTGCTTTTGGAGGCATGATGATGCCTCTGACATATAAGGGTTCAGTTTGTTGCAAACCCTCTCTTGCAGTGTGATTTGCAACCGTCCAGGATGAAACTGTGATTCTACTGATTGTGTTAACGGGTCTTGAATTCCTAATGCATGCCGGTATATGGTTGCAGAAGATGCCCCATTAACACGCATGCAATTACAAGCTCGGCTCTTGTGTTTCCCTGTACATATTCATGGATCATTGAGTGGATAACTACAGGCAGACACGGCGTCTAAAATCCAGCCATTTTACCTGACGAAGGGAGGGAGAAGTAAAAGACTTAACTCAGTGAGGTTATGGGCCAAGCCTGCTAACGACAGCCTGTCGGAATTGCTAACTGTTCCACAGACATACTAAATGAATTATTAAATTAGTCTTGCCACTCATGAGACACTTTTATTAATGGCTTTTGGAAATAGCTGCCTGGATAGTTAAAAGTGCTGCGAGGACATGCAAGAAATTTCTCGAATGACAGAAAGGCCCCAAAAGGACGTGCCCCAACTGGCTGGCTGACCTCGTTGGATAAAGGTGACACTTGTCTGAACTAGGGATGAGGAACCTGTGAACCCTCGCTAGATTTTGGAGGACTCCAACTCCCATCAGCCCTGGCCAGCATGGGCCAATGAACAGGGATGATGGGTGTTATAGGTTGACATCATCTGGAGGTTTCTCACACCTGCCTTTATCTATCTGGGAAGGGGGATAGAAGTGTATTGGGAACTGAACTCAAAGCAGGTCCTAAACCTAGGAACTGACAGGTGCTTGCTGAGGATTTTCGGCAGTGCAACATAGCAGTCACAGTGATGATCCCTTCTAAGATTATACAACTTCCTAAGATTATGCTATAATATTATAATTATATAAAAATAATAATTGGGGATGCATTGCAATAATCAAAGCAGATCTCCATGTCTTGCATTTCAGCTGGATATACTATTTTCTGTGCAAGTACAATAACTTCTTTTGGAGAGACCTGTGTTTTTCATGAAGTTCCATTGTATAGAACAGACCCTGCACACCATTCTCTTGAAACAGAAGTGCCTTGAGTTTTCAGTGTTACCAAATGTTTAGCTTTGGAGTATACAGTAGCCCCAAAGCTCCCCTTTCATGCTGATTTGGTGGCTCTATGATGCTGGAGGGGATGCGGGTGGTGCTGTGGATTAAACCACAGAGCCTAGGACTTGCCGATCAGAAAGTCGGCGGTTTGAATCCCCACAACGGGGTGAGTTCCCATTGCTCAGTCCCTGCTCCTGCCAACCTAGCAGTTTGAAACCATGTCAAAGTGCAAGTAGATAAATAGGTACCGCTCCGGCGGGAAGGTAAACGGCGTTTCCGTGCGCTGCTCTGGTTCGCCAGAAGCGGCTTAGTCATGCTGACCACATGACAAGGGAGCTGTACGCCAGCTCCCTTGGCCAATAAAGCGAGATGAGCGCCGCAACCCCAGAGTCAGCCACGACTGGACCTAACGGTCAGGGGTCCCTTTACCTTTATGATGCTGGAGACAGAGCCCCTGCCAGGACCCTCATGCAGAAGTAATAGCAGGTCTTCAAAAGCAGCCCCAAACATGACCTTGGACCACCATGCCACTGATGGGTTGGGGACTATAGCTTAATCTGCTTTGCATATAGAAGTTGTCAAGTTCAACCCCTGATGTCTCCAGTCAAAGTCTATCAAGTGAAACCAGACAGCCCAGCAAGGTGACCACTTGGCAACTGGACATAATGAGCCAGGGGTGACCATACCCTCCAACATTTCTCCAATGAAAATAGGGATGTCCCATTCCATAATGACAATTTTACTATTTATATCCCACACATTTTACTGGGTTGCTCCAGCCACTGGGCAGCTTCCAACATATATAAACGCATAATAAAACATTTAAAAACTCCCCTATACAGGATTGCATTCAGACACTTTGGGGACTGGATAACTCCATCCCCTCCAGCATTTCTCCAATGAAAACAGGGACATCCTACCATACCCTCCAATGAATGTTCCTCCAATGAAAATAGGGATGCCCTAAGGAAAAGTAGGACATTCTGGGATCAAATCAGAAACTGGGATGGCTTCTCCAAATCAGGTGCGTCCCTAGAAATTCGGACACTTTGAGGGCCTGGGTGATACTCCCTGCCTTTTCCAACAGTGTTCAGCTTAGGAAGGATTGCTGTCCATCTAAATAGCTCCTCCTGATATTTGCTAGACCCCACTTGAATTTAAACATCAAAACAGACCTGTATGCAATATCCTGTTTTGCAGAGGACCAACCTGATGTCTATGGGAAGCCCGTAGTAGCACCCAAAGACAATAGTCCTTATATGACAATACTCCAAATGACAAGACACTTTGTATTTAACTTCTCACAAGAATTTAACTTTGTATTTAACTTCTACTTCCTGCTCAGTCTGACAAAAGTCCTTTTGAGTCCTGAAACTCACCTACCGTATAAACCCAAAGCAGAGCTCCTGAAAAGACAACTGTGAATCTTGGTACAAAACTGGGTATTATGAGGTGCTCCTACCCTCCCCAGTTAATGACATCTGCTTTAAATAGGCAACATCTGCAGGTATCTCCAGCTTGTGTTGATGATACACCCCCTGTTTGGCAATGAAGGCCAATGTCCTGATCTCTCCTTTTCAGTTGCTGCTTTTGGTCTCTTCAGGGGTCTTCCTCTTTGTGACCTCACATCCCACAAGAGCCCACCCTTGTTCAAAACATCTACCGAGCCCTACACCAGCTTTCTGCAGGAGCTGAATCATCAGACTTCAGCAGCGCATATAATTTGCACTGCCGGAATCCATCGCTCGGGAAGATTTGGGATGGTCGCCAGTTTCTGACAAACATCTGTTACAACTCTCATTTAGAATCCTCTCCATTATGCTACAAATATCGGGTTTGTGAAGAAAAAAACAGACCCTTTGCAAACCAAATCCTAATCACTTGTGTTTGAGCATGCATCTTTGACATGCTATTTGGAGCACAGATTTGGGATCATTCTGTCGTTCTTGTAAACCACCCTCACCTCTATTTTTGAGCAACGCAAGGAAAATTAGACTATTGGGTAAGAAAGCTGTGTGTTTTCTTGACAGCAAGACTGGTGTGTGTGTGTGGCTTGTTTCCAATGCAAGGGTAAAGGTATAGGTAAAGGGACCCCTGACCATTAGGTCCAGTCGTGACCGACTCTGGGGTTGCGGCGCTCATCTTGCTTTATTGGCTGAGGGAGCCGGTGTACAGATTCCGGGTCATGTGGCCAGCATGACTAAGCTGCCTCTGGCAAACCAGAGCAGCGCACGGAAACGCTGTTTACCTTCCCGCTGGAGCGGTACCTATTTATCTACTTGCACTTTGATGTGCTTTCGAACTGCTAGGTTGGCAGGAGCAGGGGCCGAGCAATGGGAGCTCACCCCGTCGCAGGGATTCAAACCACTGACCTTCTGATCGGCAAGTCCTAGGCTTTGTGGTTTAACCCACAGCACCACCCGCGTAGAGGGGGGTTATTGTTTGGCACCATAGAAATTGAACTGGACTGGTTACAAAGGCAGAAGAGGTGGAGAAGAGGCTGTTTCATTGGATGCATTAGGAAAATGTTAGGAACAAAGCTAATTCATAGAAATTCACTGAAAGTCTTAGGAGTCTCAAAGCTGAACGATACAGCTAGCACCACCACACTGAGCAGCACTCTCCGGCTGTCTAGACGCAAGCAACTGTTCTCTGTGAATATATGAACTGTTTTCTCCAAACTGCATTCAGGCATGCAGTTTCCACTGGGAATCTGAAGCAGGGCAGCCCAACAAGAGCTGCATTGGAAGCTTCTGCTGATCATGTAGCTTGGTTCATATTCAGCAAAAACTGTCATGCATAGAATTCCAACAAAAATGGAAAAGGAACTGCACCTTGTGTGTTCGTCTGTGGTCAGGAATGGAAATCAGTGAAGTGAATTTAATTTGCATTTGTTCATGAATTTTTTTTAAAGTCTGTAAACAATGCACAATTATTATTTTAATGTTGTTTATTTATTTTCATTTATTTTCCCATAAACTTTATATACCGCTTGATTGTAAGAAAAAACCTCCGGATTTTGAAGTTTACCGGTACATTGAAATAAATGTAAGTTATGTAAATAGCTGTGTAAGTTACGTATCCTATGTTCAATAGCAGACAGCGAGATGAGCAATACAGCATTTGGTGGAAGCCAAATGGCAGAAGAATGGAAACAAAGATGATGGTGAAGAATGGATGTTGGAATGGAAATTGCAGCCTTCTTGCATCCTTAATCGTGCACAATGATGACGCCATATGAAGAGGTTTGGCTAGACTGAGAGAAGGCACGTGGGTGAATAAAACTGATTTTCTGGGCTTTCACACAATCCATATTGGTTATAGAGAATGGGGGACTTTCTGGCACATTTGGGACATGTTGCTCTTGTTTGGCTAAAACCGTTCCTTGCTCTATGCCAAGCTATGGTTCATTTCCCTGAAACTCAATTCCAGGCAGAGACTAAGCAGTTCCAGTCCTCTGTGCGGAACAGCAACAAATCACCACAGACAGGAAGGAAGGCGGACAGGCTAGTGGACCAGAAATCTATGTTGCCATGAAGCATTTCAATTCCCCAAAAAAGCCCATTATTGGCCTCTTCCTCTTCCCTTTTTACTTCTGTAAGAAAAGGTGAAATCAAAGGACATGTTTCAAAAACTAAAAGGACATTCCCTTGCAAAGACTGGGATCCTTAAAACCAGCTTCTTTTGTTTAGATCTGCAAGATGTTGCTAGATCTGAACACAGATAATTTATGGAGTTCACTCACCATCCCCAAATGCCGTGATGGTCACTAGCTTAGAAGGTGCTCAAAAAGGTTACACAGACATATCAGTGTAAGCTAATGGTATAAATAGTGTTTAATCATGATAGCTAAATGGAAGCCCCAATTTCAGAGGCAGAGCCTAGGATTTGACGATCAGAAGGTCGGCGGTTCGAATTCCCGTGACGGGGTGAGCTCCCGTTGTTTGGTCCCTGCTCCTGCCAACCTAGCAGTTCGAAAGCACGTCAAAGTGCAAGTAGATAAATAGGTACCACTCTGGCGGGAAGGTAAACGGTGTTTCTGTACGCTGCTCTGGTTCACCAGAAGTGGCTTAGTCATGCTGGCCACATGACCCAGAAGTTGTATGCCAGCTCCCTCGGCCAATAAAGCGAGATGAGCGCCGCAACCCCAGAGTCAGTCACGACTGGACCTAATGGCCAGGGGTCCCTTTATCTTTACCTTTATAGCTTGGTTTATCAGGTACTGGGGCAATGTGTGTGTGTGTGTGTGTGTGTGATGGACTGGACAACTTCTGATGTCTGGTATTGGATCATATTTTGGAATGCTGCTGTATGTACTCCTTGCTGTTAGGACACTTGGGGGCAGATCCACTCCATACATTTAAAACACAGGACTCCCCTTAAAGAATTCTGGAAACTGCATCGTGTTGAGGGAGGTGAGAAGTCCAGCTCTCTGAGGGGTAAGTGGCAGTTCCCGGGATTCTTAAATGTAGGCTGTGCAAGTTACCTTGCACAATACTTGGGCTTTTTTATTTTTTAATCCCTCTGTCTTGTGCTGGTTCTCTTTTTCAGGGAGGGCTTAAAAAAATTAAAGCAGGAGAGCAATTAAAATGACATATCTCAATAACAAACTGAAATGGTACATGAGGGGGATAGCTCATTCGGAAGAGCATGAGACTCTTAATCTGAGGGCTGTGCGTTCGAGTGTCACCTTGGGTAAAAGGTTCCTTCTGCACTGCATGGGGCTGGACTAGAGGACCCTAGTGATCCCTTTCAACTCCACAATTCTGTGATTTTAGAATTCTAACCATCACAATTTGGTCACCTGATCTTGCTGAATGGGTAGACTGAATCATGCCCTCCACTCTGTTCAGCAGCTATCTTTAGCACCATTACATGGCAGTTCAATGACTGGCATTTGTTGTGGTGGTAGTGCATTGAAAAACACGATTCCTTTCCTTTGTATCATTAAAAAAAGCTATTTTGCTCTTCAGCAGCACTGTATTTCCAAAATACAATCGATATGGGTTGAATGGTCAGTAGGCAAATCCCCCAATCCTAGCAGATCTAGAGGCATTTAATTGCAAGTGCCTCTATTCTTGAGAGTTTTCCTTGGTCATTATGACAATTGCAGTCCTCGCCCGTTATTGCTGCCATAGCTAATCACTGCTGATACAATGCCATACATATAAAGGAATAACATGCCTACAAATGTCTGGGAGAGAGGGCGAGGGGACACATTTTGCGGCCTGATAAAGCTTGCCAGGAAGGAGTGGGAGAGAAAAGAGAGGGTGAAGTGTAATAACAAACAAACTGGTAGGGTAAGCCACTTTTACAATATTGCACCCTTACATTCTGCATGAATGGAACAATAGCTATTACCACCCACTAGTTGTTTTTTTTAAAAAAACCAAATCCATTTCTCCCCCTGAGTGCACTGAAGTCATAGAATGGATCCGTACTTTTAGCTGCTTGTTAGCTGCTCTGATTACAAGTTCCTGGCCTTCAAGACGAGGGGGCATCCAAATCATGGAGCCCAGCAAGGCTGATCTTGTCATGGTGTTAAACAAACGTGGCTGTCTTAGGTGGCAGATTTGGGGCACTGTTAAAAGATGGTTTTCTTCTGTTGTCTTGTGTGGTGAAATTCATGGAGGAGAGGTCTATCAATGGCTACTAGTCATGACTGCTATACTCTACCTGCACAGTTGGAGACAACAATGATTTCCAATACCAGTTGCTTGAAACCATGGAAGGGAAGAGTGCTCTTGTGCCCATGTTCTGCTTACTGGTTTCCTACAGGCATCTGGTTGGCCATTATGGAAACAGGATGCTGATCTAGATGGGCCTGATCCAGCAGGCTAGTCTTATGAAATGTCACAAGTGGCTCTGTCTTCAAGACAGGACTGGCCGACTCACCCATGAGGCAGGGTGAAATGACCGCCTCAGAAGGCAGGATCCACAGAGGCAGCAGATCCAATCTCCATGCATTACCCGATGCTGCTGCCACAGTGACAGCAACGCTGTAGTGCACTCCTTAGAGGCTGGATCTGCTGCCTCCGCAACAGCCCTCCCCCCCCTCCTATGCTGCCTCTACAGTGACCTCTTGGCAAATAGGAGGCACTGCTAGCAGCAGTGGAGCAAGCCGATTGGGCGCCTGGGGCAGGGCCAGCTGCCAGTGGGGCAGGGCAAGCCAGGGCAGGATGCTCTGCAGGGCCTCTGAGGAGTCTGCCTGCCTCTTCCCTCTCAGCTGCCCTACAGCTGAGGGGGAGGTGGCAGGTGGACCATTTGGGGCAGTGTGGAGCCTGTGGGCACCCAAGCCACCGCGTCACTCCCAAGAGAGACCCGTGGTTCGAGCGCGCTGCAGGCCTCGCAGTGAGTGCTGCCCAGCATTTTGTCACCCCCTCAGTGGTGACACCCGGGGCGGACTGCCCCTCACTGCCCCCTTTCTCTGCCCCTGACTGCTGGTCGTCTCCAAGCCACAGGGAGGAAATGTGGGGGCTGCTTTCTGTGGTCTCCTGGGCCTGGATTGATTCAGAATGGGCCCGTTTCCCCCCTACCCATGACAGCCTTTGATTTCCGTTTCAACTTTGAGTAAGGTCATGCCCTCCCCCAACATTTCTCCAATGAATATAGGGACATCCTAAGGAAAAGCGGGACATTCTTGGATCAAATCAGAAACCGGGACAGCTTCTCTAAATCAGGGATGTCCCTGGAAAATAGGGACACTTTGTGGTTTGTAAGGTTGATTTCAAATGTAGATATTTATTCCTGCTTTGTTCCTGGCGTAGATCTTCACCTACCCCTTCTTCCCTGGGCGGGGGGAGAGGCACCATTTTGTAGTTTGTCTCAGGTGCCAAAATGTCTTGAGCCAACCATGCTTCTCTTAGGCTCTCAGCCATTAAAATGTGTGCGTGTGTATGTATATGCACGCACACACATACGCTAAGCAACATCCCATTCTCTGGAATATTCTTGATCTGAACTTGGCTTTTGTATAATCTTTCCTTGAATTTCACTTTGATGAAATTTGGTGACACACAATTATGTCTATAACCTCTTTCCTGGATATCACTAACAGACAAAACTTTCAGAGGGATGGGTGTTAGTCTATGTCTACAAGAATGACAGAGTCCTTAAAGACTCCACATTTGTACTGGCATGAGCTTTCCTGTTTAGTGTTTATTTCATCAATCAGTCATCCGATGATTTGAACTGTAGTCTATAAGAGCTTATGGCAGTAGCTCAGTGGAGCAGCATCTCTTTTTTTTGCATGCAAAAGATTCCAGGTTCAATCCTCAACATTTCCAGCCAGGGCTAGAATACACTTTTGTTTGAATTCACAGGGACTCACTGCCAGTCAGAGTAAACAACACTGAGCTAGATAGATCAGTGCACATGACACAACTTCCTATGTTCCTACAATAAATGTCTTAGTTTTTAAGGAACGACAAGACTCTTGTAATTTGATTTAAGTGAGGTTTGGGTGAAAAAGCCTCACAGGCTAAACTGAGACCATGGCCAGGCCAGGATTGGCCCATATATTGGCAGTTCCTCACCAGTACCTTGGGATGTGTACATGTCTCACTGGGTAGGAACCTGAAACTTCACACTGCATATCAGTTTAGGTGAAATTTGGTGGCAATTGTACTTCTTGGTTTTCTTGACATACTGTTTCCACCCCTAACAGGCTCTCAGAGCAGCTCTTCAGAGTTCATACAGGTAAGGTTCAGGGTCTGCTGGATCAAAAAAAATTAAGCTGGCAATGGAGGAAGGTGGTGTGATGTGGAAAACCCCCAGACTGGCATTCTATAGACCAGGATAAATTCCAGGCCAAGAGATCTAGTTGGTGGACCAAACAATGGCATGCCATGACAGGGCAATCACTTGCTACATTACAGGATGTGATGTCAACACTGACCTGAAAACTATAGCAAACTCATGCAGGTCATCCTGGGCAAGTCACGTGACCAACAGAGGAGTGTAAGAGTTTTATGTTTGAGTTCTCAGGTGGCTCAGCCAGGAAAGTTACTGGTGGCCAACAGGGACTGAGTAAGCATGCACAGAGTTCCTCAGATTGTGCAGGTAGCAATGTCCTCACTCCATTTATGAGTGAACAGACGACCTACTGACTAATTAAGGGTTATTCATGATCCCAGGTCATGGGGCTATGCCGGAAGGGTTGCAAGCATTTTATTAGGCATTCCTATTTTTAGGGGAAGCTATAATCCAGCTGAGGGAGGAGGGATAAGAGAGCTCCACCAAGTCTGCAACCATTTCATGAGTTTGACTCGTACACACGTCAAGTGCCCATCCCTCCTTCTCCCTCTTTCAAACAATTTCCCCTGCTCCCCGACACAGAGACAGACAGTCCTGTTGGGAAAGGGCATGTAAAATCTGCTGTCAGAATTGTTGCATTAGTGACACGCTGAAAACATTTGGAGTAGCTTCTCCAAGACATATTGAAATTAGCCAAGGATACCCAAGTACAAAACACACGTGCACTGTGGCGATGATTAAAGCTGAGCACAAAATGTGGAAATATGCTTTCTCCTTCAAAATGAACAGAAGCAAAAAGTGGGAAAGGTCTGCACTTCCCCTCCTCTACTTCCATGGGAAGGAAAGTTATGGAATCACCATTTATCTTTCCTGGTATCTGTATCTCTTCCATCTGAGTCTTTCAGCATAGCTTGCTCACCTTGGTCAAACTTGTTCTTCCCCAAAACATCCTCTTCATTGCTTTGACTGCATACAACTGAAGTTCTGCCTATCTGAACAACTCTGTGGAACTCAAAAGCTTGCACATTACCATATGTCAGCTGGTCCAATAAGAGGTAGAACCATTTATTGAGTTTAGATCTCCTGTCCTTTGGAAGTGACACATCCATCACCACCTGCTGAATGGAGTCCAAAGTTATATAAAGACCATCTCTCTCTTTCTCTCTCTCTGATTCATAGAAAGGGAACAGAAAGCTTTTTCACGCCAAGTTAGACTATTGGTCCATCTAACTAAGCACTGTCTACCATGAGCAGCAGAAGTTATTTAGGGTTTAGACAGCCCTACCTAGAGATGATGGGGACTGAAACTGGTGCCTTTTGCATGCACAGTCTGTGCTCTCCCACAGGGCTACAGACCTCCCCCAGATTCCAGCACAAGTCAGTTTTCAAATTCACAGTTCATTCTCATTGCACATCATGCTTACATAGCTCCAGCTTTTTGCTATTTACACAGCCGTGTCCTTCTAATACTTAGAAGAAAACTAGGATGAAAGCACACCGACACACACATTGTTCTACCACTGTGATATTTGTCAGCTATCAAAAACTCAACCAAACTGCTGAGTCAAGCAACAAAGACTCCTTTGCACAAAGACTTCTCCACTGAACATGACAGTGGAGTGCAGTTAAGTCATGTTCTGGGGATAAGTGCCTGGGAGTCATGGCCCCCATTGTCCAGGTCTCTTGGTGTTAGAAGGCAGCATTTATTCATGGGTCAGCCAGTTCAGTCTTCCTGTCCCCCAAACACACCTATACTGTGACCAGTTATCCCTGGGATTCAAAGACATCCAAGGTACTGGGATGCCCAGGAGTTTGGGTAACAAAGGTGCTAGTCACAGAGAGTTACAGCAATGGAACAGACTGGAAGTGTCAGCCACAGTTCAGACCAAATTCAGTCCAGAGTCCTACATGCTCCCCCTTTTTTGTTTAAGTTTTCAAAGGGCTCTTTCTCTTCTCTTTGAAACATAGATTTCAGCTGGAGATGGGTCCCAAAGGGAGGCCAAATACAAAAGAGGCATTGTTTGCAGAAGGAGCACCACATCGCTCGCTACACCTGCCCCCACCTCAACACAAACCTGCCATCCTTCTTGCTGGTCCTTTGCTACCCACTCACCCATCCACCCACCTCCCTTGCCCAAAGGAGGCAAGCTTTCCATTGAAGTCCATCCAGAAGTTGGCTGTATGGCTGGTGAGAATGGGACATGCTATTCATTGCAAAGGAAGCAAACAAAAGAGTGGACCAACTCTGGATTCTCCTGCCCACTTGGCATAAAGATTTGCATGCATGTATTTGTGTGTGTGTGTGTGTGCGCGTGCGTGTAGCAGCGTGGGGGGCATCTGGCAGAGGGCTGCAGTGCTTTGTCCACTGCACATATATAATGGTTGATCACAAAAAGGCAAATCTCTTTTCCTTTAGGGAATGGCAATATGCCACTGAAAGGAAAAACCTCGATGTCCAGCGTGAAGAAGAAAAGGGGATGGGAAATAGGGTCTGGATACCAGGGAGGCAAGAAATGGAGAGGTTTGTAACCAAACAATAGGGGCTCACTGGACACTCATCCTTCACACCTACCACGGCAAATTCCCAAGTCCTTTTTGCAGATCTCAGTTAACTCCTGCAACAAACCCTCTCTCTTCCACTGCTTCTGCTCTTCATCTCCCCCCAAAAAGCATGGGCAACCGAGTGCCCATTGCATCCTTGAAAGTCTTTTATCGTCTCTGCTCTCCCCTGCCTAACCCCAGAAACCGATTCCACAAACATAAAGGAACTCTGTCTAGCTCAGCAAAAGCAATCAGGAGGGAGAAAGAAAGAGAGGAGTACCTTATTCTGGGAGCCTGAATCGCCTTCTCTCTCCATCGCAGCAGCGTCTATTCATCCTTTAATCCTTGGAAACAGAAGCACAATTCAAAGCATCTCCCCGCATGCGGTTCTTCCACACGTTCTTCCTTTGGCTTTTTTTAATACAAAAAAATTCCAAGCAACAGCAAGAAAAAAGCACACCCCAAGAATCTTCCCCCTGTCTTCTTTCTTCAAGCTGTGACAGTAATCATATTAATAATCTTTTTCTCTCTCCAAAAAATCACAGCACACAACAGTTATTCTCCTGCTGTCTTCTTCCAAAGACCACAGCAGCTTCACCCGGGCTCATCGTGATGTGAAAGGGCAGCATTTAATAGAAAGGAAGAATGAAAGAAAGAAAGAATGAATGAATGAAAGAGTGCAGGAGAGAGAGAGAGAGAGAAAGAGAAACGGGAAAGGGGGAAAGGGCAGTGGGAGGGAGTACAGAGAAAGAGGCTGAGGCTGACTTCACATCTGTGGCTGATGGGTCTGTGTCTATAGAAGCAGTGACAGCTCCCCCCGCCCCCTTCAGAGAGTAAGGGAGAGGAGGACCTCTGTGGCTGCTAATGGCCTGTACCAATTTATTCCACTTAAGCAGGGGGGGCAGTTCTCCCTGCAAGAGGGAAGGAAAGCCAAGCCAAGCCAGCCTCCCCGATGTCCCCCGAGATGAATTGGTTTCTGCTTTGCCCGTTTGCAATCGCGGCTCCTGCACAGACTTGAATATGGGGAGAGACAGTGGGTGATGGTCTCCAAGCTCAGTGTGGGGGGAGACAAAAACGGGATACAGACAACATATGGGAAAGGGGCATGGTGGGAAATTCTCATGTTTGCAAGGGGGCAAGCATAGCTGTGCAGATGGGCATGGTTCAGAATAGAAAGCACAGTGTGGCAAGCATATCTCCTGACTGGAAGATCAGAAAATAAGACTTGCTCATTTGCCTGGTTCAAAGCTAGGTTCAGACATTCATTGTTTGAAAGCATGGCATGAAATACTGTGACCCAGCTAGGCTTCCCCCACTTCAGAATATTACCACCTCCGTACAACCCTTTTGTGTGCCTGAGCACCCATCTCCCTAACATAACAGGGATGGATTGGCATCATCTTCAAAAGCTTCCCCGAATCTCCTTTCCATGTTTTAGGTTGGGGTTCTGAGAGAGACCACTGAGAGAGACCACCATGGCCCACTCCAAGATCAGTCCCCCCCAGTTTGCAAAGGACTCTCTCCATCCTCCTCCAGTTTCTGCCTATCCCAAAAATCTCACCTCCTTCATGTGAGCCTGGAATCCAGAAGGTGGAGCTGAAGTGCAGCTTTATAAGGAGAGAGAATTATGGACCAGATACCTGGTGACTGGCTGCCCACATTCCAGGACCATGGACAGAGACTTGGAGAGCCCATAGAGCAGTCCAGTTTGCTGGGGCTTGAAGAGACCTTTGGCAGTAGGTTGAACTACACCACTGTGGTGTATAGTTGGTTTGAGTTTGAGCTTTGCAGCTAGAAACACTGGGTTCAAATCCCACCACAGAAAAATCCTACCTGAGGTACCCCCTCCTCCATTCCTCACTTCCCCATATGTAAGACTATTTGTTAATTATATGCAGGTCTGCTGCTGAAAGGGGCAGAGTCTTTCCTTACAGTACATGGCATCGGTGACCCAGATGTTTTCCTCCAAGTTATGCTGCTGCTGTGTGCTGTTTGGATTCAAGCACTGCTCTGTTTGTGGAGGGTTTGACTCTAGATAAGGGCCATTGTGGTGTAGTAGTTAGAGTGTTGGACTAGGAAGATGGGAGACCCAGGTTTGAATCCCCACTCAGCCATGAGACTCAATGCCCCTCAGCCTGACTTACCTGAGTGTAGGACTCAAGCCAATTAAAATTACAAGAAAGGAGATTTCAACTAAATAGAAGGAAGAACTTTCTCACAGTAAGAGCTGTTTGACAGTGGAACCATTTCCCACTCTGATATATTATGACTCTTGCTGATGCTGTTGTTATCAGTGCATACAAGTAATTTGCAGACTAACATAAGTTTAAAAATAAAGACAAATCTCCACTCCAAGGAGTTTGCAGTCTAAATTTGGAGAGGAAGCTGACAAGGGAATACGGAGGAAGTGCATAACAGGGTCTGGATATGTGCAAATGCAGTTACACAGACACAGGCTTGGTTTCAAAACTAGTTTTCTCATGGATTATGTAGTAAGCCTGTGTCTTGGGACATTGCCCCTTTGAACCAGAGGAAGGCTGACCTGACTGACATGCTCCTCCTTTGTCGGGGGGGGGGGAGAAATCTGTAGGTGTTAGAGGGGATCTTTCTTTGTGAAAGGAATTGTTTCAAATGGGAAAGAAAGAGGTGGTGCCATACAGAAAGGCACCAGCACTCTGCCCACCAACGATTCTCAGCGACTGGTATTCAGAGGCACAAAACCAGACTAGGCTCTGGTTTAGATTCTTGGTTCCTGGTCCAAGCTGGAGAGTTCCTTACTCCAGGTTTTCTCATTGAAATGCCTTAATCTCAAGGATGGGGAATCAGAAGCCTTCTAGATATTGCAGGACTTCAGCTCTCATCTAACCCCTGTCAGCTACCAATAGTCAGAGATGATGGGAGTTGCAGTCAGAAGCATCTAGAGAGCCACAGTTTCCAGCCTTGGAGGAAGCTGTTAGAGAAACCTCCCAAGGGCCACCTCTCCCCATATGAACCGACCCAGACCTTGCAGTCATCATCTGAGGCCCTTCTTTGTGTGTATCCTCTGCAAGAAATCTGAAGGGTGGCAACACAAGAATGGGCCTTTTCTGCAGTGGCTCCCTGCTTGTAGAATGCTCTCCCCAGGAAGGCTCACCTGGCAACTTCATTACATGAAGGCAAAAACATTCCTCTTCTTCCAGACCTTTGGCTAATTAAACAAGCCTTTTAAAATGGGTGAGTATTGTGTTTTTGTTTTGTTTTGTTACCATGGTATGTATTTTTGTGTTTTTATATTGTAAACTACCCTGTGATCCTCAGATTAAGGATGGTATAGAAACAACAAAAACAACAACAACAACAACAACAACAGCCAAGGCCACTCAGATACGTCCCTGTGTGCAGTTTAGACAACTCAACACTAGAACATAGGGCAAGCATGCTGGATCAGGCCCAGGGCCCATCTGGTCCAGCATCCTGTTCTCAGAGGCCAACCTGAGGACCTGAGCACAACAGCAGCTGCCCCTTCTGCAATTTCCCAACAACTGGTATTCAGAAGCATTGCTGCCTCTGACTGTGGCAGGAGAGCATAGCCATCAAGGCTAATAGCCATTGACTTTTAATATTTTCTGTGGGTGGTACAGTAAGAAGAATAAAAGTCTATATTTATCTTGTACCCACTATTGATATTTATAGACCACCCTCCATTCCACTGGGTGTTAGGATGGCTAACACACAGGATAAAACAATTGACCAATGAATTTAGAACAGAATTAAAAGATCACATTTGTGCCTAGACCGGAAGGGTTATTCAGGGATGCGAAGGCAGAGAGATGAGGGCAGAAAGGCCACATAGTTCTCTGAAGGTGTCTTTGGATCAGAAGGGGGCGGAGAACTTGTGTATGGATTTGAGGAGCAGGCAACACATGGTCAACTGTGGAAAGAGATGCTTGATGGATAGAGTCAGCAAGGCTGGAGGCAGCAGAAACTCCCTCTAGTAGGTTCCCCTCTGAAAACACTCACGCTTCTAGTTTGCTTAACTGAGTAGGAGGACACATCCTTTTCACACTGAAGGTTCCATCTGCAGCACCTTCACTTAACAAGGATCAGAGATCAGGTGATACCTGGAGCTGCTGCCAGATGGATTCTGTATAAGGAAGGTCCTTGTGTTTGCTCATGTATCAAATAGTCCTTGGCTTTGGCTATGCTCTTATTGTTCATTTCTCTTCTATTCTGGATGCGTCTGTGGCAGTTTCAGCCTCCATTGGCCTTTTCTGGGAGGGAGCAAAGCCACTGAGCTACTCCCCAACCCCTCTTTCCCCCAGCACACTCAGCTCACCATCTGGTGCTTTCCAGAGGATCTCTGTTCACAACCCGTCTGGAGCTCATTGCAGATAGGAGCAGGCACCTTGTCTCTGCTTATGAGCAATAGCCTCATTAGCAGAGGCACAGCAGAGAGACAGTGTAGGGCAAATATTCAGGAGCTGGTGGTAGAAATGATGGCATGGCAGCCTTGCCAGGGTGTGGACTCCTGGGCAATTACAAAGCTCCTGTCTGCAGCCGCCTTACTGCAGAATGAAACAGAGAGGCTGCTGTTGGCCACATTCTCTGTTTGCTCTTTGGTTTAGGGTGTGCAGTGGGAAGAGCTGACAGTTTGGAAGTGGGGAAGCACCACAGCTCAGTGGTATGCATGCAGAAGGCCCCACACAAAGTATCTCCAGGTAGGGCTTGGAATATCCCCTGCCCGAAACTGTGGAAAGCCCCTGTCGGTCATTGTAGATGTAACTGTGGTCTGTCTCAGTATAAGGCAGCTTCCTAGGTTCTTATGCACAGCATGCTGTGAAGTTTGAGGGCAGAAGGAAACTGGCACTTTCCAGTGAGCAGACTGGGACTGGGACATCCAGAAGTAAAGGATCTCCATTAGGCTGTGAAATAAAGGACACCCTGACAGGTCCCTAAGCAAATGCCAGGCTCCAGGCAACTAGAAACACAGAAAACTGCCTTATATGGAGTCAGGCCCTTGGTCAATTGAGCTTGCTATTGTCTACACTGATTGACAGGGTCTCTCCAGGATTCCCAGCAGAGGATCTCTCCCATCTCTACCTGGGGATGCCAAGGATTGAACTTGGGACCTTCTGTGTGTATTCTACCACTGACTTCTGTTCCTTTCCTTGAAGACGCTTTCCTTTCCTTCTGACACTCTTGTTTTCACTATGAAGGGAGCATCCCCCTCAGTCAGGGGGCTCCTTCTAGTGGATACTCCCATTCTGCAGCCTGATGTGGTGGTGCATTTGAAGGAAAAGCTGTACCACTAAGTTCTGCTGAGTGTCGAAACTGGCCCTTTGCTGCAGAGGAAAGCAGAGTGCGCCAAAAATGCTGTTTTTCTGTTTGTTTTTGAGATACGCTTTCCACTGAATTAAAATCCCACTGAGGACACTTCATAAATGCTTGTGATTTAACACCGGGCAGGAGGCACTGGGCTCTAAACAATCTCTGCCTTGGCCTTTAGCCAAGGTAATGATCAGAGAGAAGCTGTGGCCGAAGACGGAGAGCCCAGCGGTTATTGAATCACTCCTGCCAGCTCTTAGTGACTTGGTAAACCATTTGCTTGAAGATGTTCCCATGACTTAGCTGCAGTAGCAATGGATCATTAGTCCGAGGAGGGGTAGAGGTGGATGGGAATTTCTTTTCTTCCATCTGCAATAAGTACAGTAATTCTAGCTTATCCTCCTTTGTTCTGTAACCGTTTCCAAAGATTCTGGGACAACATTCCAGCTCGCAGGACTTAGGTGTGCCACTTAATTCTATTTATTGATTTAGAAAACCCTAAACCACCTATTTTTTTTCAAGGAAACCTAGACAACAAACCCATCCAAAATGAGGAGCGAAGTTAAAATTAAACCCAATCATAACTGGCACTGGTTATGCTACAGGCACCATATAATACTTGTTCTGCTCTTGTAAGAAATTGGTCTTTTAGTCACACAGTCACAGAATCATAGAATTGTAGAGTTGGAAGGGGCCATGATGGTCACCTGGTCCAACCCTACAAGGCAGGAACCTTTTTCCCAACATGGGGCTCGAACCCATGAACCTGAGATTAAGTGTTTTATGTCCGACTGACTGAGCTATCAGTGTGGCAGCACCCACACTTTGGAACTCCCTGCCTATTGACATCAGGCAACTGCCTGCACTGTATTCTTTTCATCACCCACTGAAAGCATATTCATTTAGGCAAGTCCATCCAGAAATGTAGAATGTTGATGTGTTTTAAGCACATTTTTTAGCTTATCATTGATTTTAATTATTTTTTTTGAATGTTTTAAATACAGTAGTTGGTTTTTTTAACCAATAATTTTGTTGCTCTTGTGCTCAAGTCCTGCTTGCCAGGCTTCTGGTTGGCCACTGTGGCAACAGGATGCTGGACTAGATGGGCCATTGGCCTGATCCAGCAGGGCTCTTACATGCTTTAGTTGACTTTTGCAAGTCCTTGCACAATTAGGCTTGGTGTATGCTTTGGAATGGGAAAATGAATAATGAGCAGCCTGGCCCAAATGCAATAGCCAGTTGGTCTTTGGAGAATGTTGAGAAATTGCTGAAACTGCCTATTTGATTTGCATAGTTCGAAATCGACAAAACATTCACAGGAAGAAGAAAAATCACCTGGCAAAGAAAACAGTGGTGAAACAGTTCTGTCCTGTCCAGACTTTGAAGGGTATTGTTTCACAAGAAGAAAATCTATACAAGCTTGTGGGTAACCATAACATTTCCATGCTGCCAAAGTTCTGGAGCATTTTGTATTGAATGCACTATTTGTAAATACTTTTTATGGCTCTCTCAAGCTATGTTAATGAGATGGAAATTAGGGATTTAGAATCTCCTGGAAGATCATGCAGGTTCTTAAAAGCCTCACATAGCATGCACACAAAACGCACCTGAGACTGAGTATTCCACCTCCCGCCCCCAGTTTATAACACAATGGGTTGTATGTAATTAAGTCCTACACAGAGTAGATCCATTGGAATTACTATGTCTAGGTTAGTCATAGCCACTAACTTCAGTGAGTCTACTCTGAGCAAGGCAAGCATTGGATACAACCCATTAAAGGTGTAGTTGTTGCATGGGGACCAGATCTCATCCCATCCCTGTTCCAGGGATGTTATGTCACATTCTCCCCTGAATCGTGTTGCTATGCAGTCTCAGGAAATGTAATTATTTTCCCAGCTAGAGGTGACACTAAGATTTGAAGAGTTGTCTCTGGAATGTGTCATGGGCATCTATTGAATAGTGTCTGCATTGAAATAACCCCCCCTCCCTCTGCTTCTGCCATGCGGTGGTCCTAATTTTCAGTTCAGATGCCTTCACAGTAGACAGCTTGCTAGCCTTTTAATGTGCAGAATCCAGGGCTCCCCCCCCCCAGCCAGAACTCACTGGAACTCAGTTCCAGCACTTCTCAGGTGGGCACTTTTGCCATTATAAGAGAACAAGGGAGGTGTTCATGCTGGATTCTGGCACTTCTTTTTCTAGAAAAATAGCACTGGACGAAGCACTCAACATCTCTACCAGGTGTGGGGAATCAGTGGCTCTCCTGAAGTTGTTGGACTCCCAACTTCCATCAGCACCAGCCAGAATGGCCAAAGGACGAGGATTGTGGGAGTTGTCACCCTACAACACTAGGGGGAGGGCACAATTCCCCATCTGATCTAGACTCCCATTCCCTGTTGCTACAATGGCCTCCTTGACAGTCCTCTAGCCACCAAAGCTCCCACACCTATCCATACCTGTTATACACACTTGTCTATACCTCCTGTATGAGTGAATTCCCCACCTCCCACAAGTTGCACCATCTCCTGGGCATATTCTTTCCCCTTCAACCCTGAGTCCATTGTCCCACTTTCACTACTCTGCCTCCTCTTAACCTGGCTTTTTATCCCCATTGATCCACAGCCATCTTTCTGTAGCTTCGCTTCCTACACAGTGCACCAATCCTTCTTGCCCTCATTCCATTTCCTGCCAAAAACATACAGCTTCTCTTATTCCTGAGTTAACTTTTTCTTCTTTCCAAACTGACCTTTCACTTCCTTCATGGATGCTGTACTGTTTTTCAACAGGCTGTTGCTTCTGACTAATCCATTATAAATGGTCAAAATTCTGTGACATCACAGAAGCTCAGTCTGGAAACCAGCATTATTTTTAGGTGGCAGAAAAACCTGTTAACATGGAACTGGTGCAAGTGCGTAGCTACATGACCCTGCAGATGGCAAATTATCTTACTATGCATGAAGATACTGGAACTGTGTTATTTAAGCAGTTGATGTTAATGTTACCAGCCTTCTCCATAGGCCTGAAAAAATCTCCAGCAGTTAATAACACAAAAATTAATATGCAAAAAACAGAGATTAAATCCTCTGATGTGCACATTTATGCTTTTATCACATAGTTAATCAGGGGAGGGAGTGTTCATGTTAGAGATAGCTCCGTGTGCTGATTCTATAACCCAAATCCCAAAAGAGCCCTAAAAAAGCATAATCTGCAACGCAAAGAGTGAGGGGGATGGAGGGAGAGAGAGAGAGAGAATTAAAAAATTACCAAGCATATGGGAGGGTCTATAGATTTTCCAAATCACCTGTGCTCTAATTTAATATGAATAACAATTAGTTTACTCTTATCAGTTAATTGTGCCCCTTGTGGATTCAGCAACACAGCATACCCACACCAAATGCCTTTTGTCTGTGCAAACTTTAATTACACCCAGCCCAGATTTGCCTTTTTTTTTGCTTTGACAACAAAGTTGTTGGGAAACAAAGGAAGAAGCATCTTCCTTTTGCAGCGGGAATGGATTTCGTTCATGAAGGCGGCCCAGTTCTGGTGCCATGGCAGCACTGCTGAATCTTGCAACACAATACTTTTAAAGGACATATAAAGCACATCAAATGCACATTTAAAGCACACCGAAAGCACATTTAAAGCACACAGTGCCCCCCAAAGAATCCCGGGAACTGTAGTTTTGTTAGAAGCGCAAAGAATTGTATCTCGGTGATGGGATGAACTACAGTTCCCAGGATTCTTTGGAGCATATCATAGAGGATGATGTGAATCTGCCCACCTGATGCCCAGCGGTCTGTGGATCACCATTTGAGAACCTCTGGATTGGTAGGAACAGGATTCATCACACTGTGTCTCTGTCTCCAGTATAAAACTTAATTATGCTTGGGAAAGTGGACAGTAAGTGGATAAGGCTAGATTCATACAAGCGCTGAAAGACTTAAGGATCCTATCAGTTGTTTGGTTTCATTAGAATGCACCTTGTATCATCAGCCTGGCCACTCCATTGTGCAATGATTGCCACTACCTTTGACAGCCACCAGCTAAATCCTCCGTTTGCCCCCTTTACAACCTGTGCAGGCAAGGGAAACTCTCGTGACTTGGGGCTCACCCAGCTGGAAGGATTTCCATGTCAGGTCTTAGCCAAAGCACGGCTCTCATGCTTGATATTGCAACAACACGGAGGGTGGGCAATGGAGGCTTTCACTTTCCTCCTTTTTTGGCAGCCTGGGAAGGGCTTTGGCACGCCTGGAACTTCCAGCTGCAAAGTGTATTTTAAAAGCTGAGCCAGAGGAGAGTCTGCTGAGCAACAGATAAAAGACTTTGGTGTTAAAAACGTTTCCGGATTGCAGGATTTGATCCAGAAGCGGAAGCGTCATGGCAGTGGGATTAGAAGCAATATTTCACAGGGGAACAGGCCCGGTCAGATGGAAGCTTCCAGAAGCTTGGATTCTGCAGCGGTAGATGGGCTCAGGAAGTGACATATGGCATCACACAATACCCCAGTTCTGCAGCATTTTTTAAAATTTATTTTTTTTGCGGGGAACAGACTGCCAATATTAGGCAAACTCTATCAAAATTGCTATTTATACAGAGCTTTTCAAACAAATCTCTCAGTAGGGAGGCCATGTGCTCTGCTTTCACAGAGGACAATCTTCTGTTTGAAGCAGTCTTCTAGTTGGAGGGCTCTCTGGTCCAAGACTGGTTTAAAGATAAAGAACCTGTCAGGGAACTGCCATCGGAGGAGCAGGAGGTGAAAGGGCTCACAGAGGGTGAGAGAGACCATTCAGCTGAGGAGGGAACCAGCAGGGGGAGAAGTGGAGTTCCAAGGGAAAGTGAGTCGGAGGGAGGGCTCAGAGACACTTCCAGCGAAAATAGTGGGGAGGTTTCAGGACCTCCCATAGGGACACCTACTCCTCGCCGGAAACTGTCACGCCGAGAGTCCAGAAGACGCGTTTCCGTTAAGGAGCTTTTATGCTGGAAGAAGTTCCGTAAACGCCCACTGTCCGATTCTACGAGCGACTGATGGAGCCATGCTTAAGGAGCTCCGTCACAGACAGAGGTTTGTGGACTTAGCCAAACTCTGAGGGACTAGGATTTTACGCACAAGCAGCTCACCATCCCCTTCACAGAACCCTAAATAGGAAGGGTAAAAGAGGCCTTGAAGTTGCCCACCGACAATGTGCACCTTTAGGAAAGGTAGGTAAAGGGACCCCTGACCATTAGGTCCAGTCGTGACCGACTCGGGGTTTGCGGCGCTCATCTCGCTTTATTGACCGAGGGAGCCGGCGTACAGCTTCCGGGTCATGTGGCCAGCATGACTAAGCTGCTTCTGGCGAACCAGAGCAGCGCACGGAAACACCATTTACCTTCCTGCTGGAACGGTACCTATTTACCTACTTGCACTTTGACGTGCTTTTGAACTGCTAGGTTGGCAGGAGCAGGGACCGAGCAATGGGAGCTCACCAAACAACAGGAGCTCAGGGACCAAACAACAGGGATTCGAACCACGACCTTCTGATCGGCAAGTCCTAAGCTCTGTGGTTTAACCCACAGCGCCACGACTTTAGCACATTTCCCTCCCATTCATCATCTTTCCAGGAGCTCAGGACAGTTTACACAGTTCTCTTCTTGAAGCCCGCATCACCCAGGAAGGCAGACCCTTGCAACACGAACTGGCCCACAGTTATGTGTGGATTTGTACCTGCACACCCATACTCAATACATGGCGACTATGCCACACCTTGGCTCTATAAGCCATTGTGGAGTCAATCCCTTGTTCCCGAAGGAGTGACTGTTTCCATCTGGAGAATTTGTGAGAATAAAGCTTCGTCCTCACAGATTGGATCATCAGCGTTTTCATTATGAGCTTTAAGCATTCCCCAAAGGCAATCATCACCGTGAGTCACCTTCGCCATTAAGCACACAACACACCCTCTCGGGGACCCTTTGCCTTTGAGGGACAAAGCTTTCAATCATTACCACACCCTGCACCTGAGCACCTTCACCCCCTCGCATTGAACCACTTTACTGCTCTCTGTTATAATTGCTTTTCGGTCCCTCCTCCTGGTGGTTATTACCTATGCATTATTATGGAACCACAGGCACTTTAAAAAAGAGAAAGAAGAAATCAATCATTCTGCACTGCTCTCAGCAAGCCTCCGTCTTTTGTCCTCAGGCAGGCACTGCAGGCCGAAGCCTTGACTCAAGTACTCCCGCACATTGACAAAAATGGAAGCCCATACACCAGGAGAATGGCAGGGGGTGGTTTGGGGATGGCGTTAAAGGGAGAGCTGTTGCTCCTGGTTTCTTCTCATTACTAGTTGTTGTTGGTGGCAGCAGTAGCGCAAAGGTTTATAATAAAGCAACAAGGCGTCATGAGGTGCGTGCATGCACACACACATGCTTTGGAAAGGAGAACAAAATATTGAGCGAAGAGTTCAAGCGGCGATCCTCGAGGGACAGTTCAGCTGGTAGCGTCAGTTATTAACTACGGGTGAAATTAGATTGTCCTAGTACACAGTAGGGGGGAAAAAGGAGAGGAAAAAGATTGCATCCAGGTTCTTATTGCTATCCCAATAGACATATGGATAATAGTGCTTATTCTTATGAGGTGTGTGTATATTTCTAAATTGAATGTCATAAGAGTCAGGCAAGGGAACGATTATTCTTTAGGAACCTAGCAATTTAGGATGGATGTTAAAAATCAAAGCCAGGGCCAGGAACTAGAAGATGCAGTGCTATGGTTTATAAGGAGAAAGATGCAAAATCTATGGTGAGAAGGGAATGGGGACCGGATGCTGGAATGAACTGGGCATCAGAGCCTTGTTTATTTAAAGCATTATTATCTTCAGCCCTCCACAAAGGCTACCAGAGCGGCTAACAAATTTCAGTGATAAGATGGTTGCTACCCTCAGGCCTACAATTTAAAAGACATGTATAAAAGGAAAAGGGATTGGGCTGGAGAAGTAGGGGGAGCAAACACTAGCATTGCTCCTTAGTTACAGAATTCTTGCAATGACTGGCTGGAATCGAATGACTGACTGGTATCTGATGGAAGCTGGTTGGGCATGGAGTCAACAGCAAATTTCTTTTAGATTTTTGTAAGCAATTTTGCCTAATATCCATTTCCTCCCAAAAGCAAAACATCATCAAGCATACTATCTACAATTAGGGATGGGGAACATTTTTTCCCCAAACTTACCTAATTCACCCTTTCTGAAACAATATGCAAACTGAAACACAGCCATCCTCCTACATTTGCACTTCTCCAAATTTGGGAATGCAGTTTTCCAGGCAAGTACAAAAATTCATATACTCGGGTTCAAATGTGCATTAAAATGCAAAAAAACAAACAAAAAAACCATACACAAATGCATTATTTTCAGGAAATTGTTTTTCAAAGAATGAATATATTAGGCAAAATTGCATACACACTTGTGTACATTAGGAGAAATACAAATGAATTTTCACGGGGACTTTTAAAAAATCTGCAAACTGTTGAGGAAATGTGGAGAACTTTAAGATTGGACAAATGAGAAACAGAGAGAAAAAGAAATGCATAGATTCACTGATCTCTACCACAGACCCTTAAAAAAAAGCAACCCTTGTAACCAGGGATGATGGTTCCAGACCTTGAGTAACACAGTTGGGAGGCCTAGACTGTGAAATTATTATCCCTTAGTCAATAACCACTAGCAATTAGAAAGTATTAAGGAAATCAGAGTTTCTAAATATGGGGGAAAGATCAAATGAAAGAAATAGAATCTAGCATAAATTCTACCAGACTCCCTGGCATTTCTGGGCCAGGAGGCACATTAGTTGCAGGAAAATAGTTTTTAAAAATCCTAGGCCATCATTAACAGAGAAAATGGTTTCAGTCGTCACACTTTGTCCTTCAGAAAGTAAAAGAGATGAAAGGGGACGAAGTGGGATGAGTCTTCTTGTTCCACACATTATTACGATCTCTTCTCCTTGGGGGAGAACAAACTAAATGTGCAAACCTCACCCCTTATTATAGTAAAACCAGTAACCTGGAAAAGGGAGAGAAAATCCGATGGGAGATCACATTATCTTGGAGAGAAGAGTTTTGGACCGTCACCCTGATCACAGGAAGACAGGTGCTATCTGCACAGTCAAGGCAGGATAGAAAGCATCCTCAGTCATTTTGAAAGTGCTTAACACTAGACTAAAGAGAAGGGTTTGGGAGTAAGCTGGCCACGTATGCATCTCAACCTCCCCCCCCCAAAAAACCTACTTTGAATAAAATGTGCATATGCTAATTTATATTGATATGTATAAATGCAAATTTCAAAAAGGATTACTATGTTTAATAGAAATGCACATATATAAAATAGATACACAGCAGTGTGGTGTGGTGGTTAGATTGATGGATCAGGACCTGGGGGAACCAGGGTTTAAATCCCCACTCAGCTACGAAATGCATTGGGTGGTTTTGGGGCAGTCACAGTCTAACCTACCTTACAGGGGTGTTGTGAGGATAAAATGGGGAGGATGAGAGCTGTGTTTTCCACCTTGAGCTCCTTGGAAGAAAAGTGGTATATAAATGTGCTAAATAATAAAGAATAAGTAACCGGTGATGAATTAAGGAGACTTTGCTTGGGAGGTCTATGTGTGGCTGCTCAACTCACAGTCCAGATGCTAATAGCTGATGAGAAACTTCCATTCCCCATTCTTATGGTTTGTGATATTTCAGTCCAACTTGGACTAGATCACCATTCAAAAGGAGGACAGCTTCAAATACAGGAGTGACAGCAATTCAAGGACAGAATTGTCTTTTGTAAAGTAGGGCACAGAGTCACCCTATTTTGCGGGTAGTTTTAAAAATAAAATTGGTTGGCTTATAGTTTATATATATATTTAGCAGATTAAAAATAGCTTAGAAACTGTAGCTACCCCACCACCCGTCATCTATCTGTTAATCTGTCCCTGGAAAATAGGGACACTTGGAGGGTCTGGTTATTGTTGGACTATTCTTTTTCATTGGGTATGCTGGGAGTTGTAGTCCAACAACAGTCAGAGGGCCAAAAGTTCTCCATCCCTCCTATAAAGGAATTGTCCGTCTTATGGGAAGGGCAGTAGCTCAGTCTGCTTCAATCCTCAGCATCTCTAAAAAGGTAAAGGTAAAAGACCTCTGGATGGTTAAGTCCAGTCAAAGGTGACTATGGGGTTGCAACGCTCATCTCGCTTTCAGGCCAAGGGAGACGGCGTTTGTCCACAGACAGCATTCCGGGTCATGTGACCAGCATGACTAAACTGCTTCTGGTGAAACGGAAACAGTGTGATGGAAACCAGAGCGCATTGAAATGCTGTTTACCTTCCCACCGCAGCAGTACCTATTTATCTACTTGCACTGGCGTGCTTTCAAACTGCTAGGTTGGCAGGAGCTGGGACAGAGCAATGGGAGCTCACCCCATTGTGGGGATTCAAACCACCAACCTTCTGATCGGCAAGCCCCAGAGACTCAGTGGTTTAGACCACAGCGCCACTCACGTTCCATCAGCATCTCTAGGTATTGCTGGGAATATGCCTTGCCTGAAACCCTGTAGAGCTGTTGCCAGTTGGAGAGGAGACAGTACTGAGCTAGATGGAGCAGGGTTTTGACTCAGTCGAAAGCAAGCACAAAGCTTCTTAAGTGAGGGGAATACTAATCAGCCCTTTCAGAGAATCGACATGGAGAACAATCAATTTTTCACACTATTGTGGGGGTGATTATCTTCAAACTGGAGTGCAATGGGAGTTGCCAGCAATGTGTGTGTGTGGAGTGAGTTCTGCTGTGCTCCCCACCTTACAATCATTCAGCACTCGTTTTGTGTGTGTTCATAATCCATATTCTAGGGTCCCGTATCCCAGGACATCATAGGCCACCTATATCACAGCATTTTGAGCTTCCAAAAGACTGCCGCAGTGCAATCTCCTGACTGAGATATGGGCACCATTCTTCTCCCTCTTTTACCATTCTGGTGTGTGTATATCTCTCTGTGTGTGTTTGTGTGTGTGTGAAGCAGAGCAGAGAGGCCAAGTCATTCTCTGCTGGTCTAATCACAGTGTCAGGGACAAACAAATAACCATCGTTCAGCTCCTGAGCTGATCCAGAATTACATTCTTGTTTGATAGCCTGGCCTCCATCTGTTCCTCACCACCACCACCCCTGCGCTGCTATCGATAAAGTGATAGATGCTTTTAAGCAAGCCGAAAGTAAATAAGGCGAGAGAGATTTACCAACATCTGAAAAGCCCCACGGAGGTGTCCCAATGCACTGATTTAATTCTGTTCGCCCCCACCCTCCCTGGTTGACTGCAGACGCTGCATCACAGGCACATTAACCCAAAGGAGAAGCCCTAGATAAACGGGCCTTTCTCTTGCCCACCACCCACAGCAGTAATGCTTGGGGAGTTTTTATGTCTGCTTCTCCAGCACTGTAGGCTTAGACACCTACAATGGCAGATGGATTTAGTGGTCTGATCCGATCATATAACCACTTCTGTTTTGCTCCTTTTAGCTCCTCTCGCCATCGATTTTTCTTTTAAATTAACAAAAGGAGATGCCCAGTGGATACATTTTAGTCCAATAACAGCACACAGCGAGCCTCATATAAGTATCCATTTGGGCAATCCGACTGTTGTATCGCCCACTTCATTTGTTACGGGCTAAAAGGCAACATTATTATTCAGGGTCAAGCAGCGTCTTCCATCCCTGTTGAAATCTTTGGCGACAATTCTGCTTGAGTCAAAGAGTCGGACCACATGGGGCATTCCCATGCCACTCAATCGGCACCTAGCACAAAACTAGGGGTTACACAGCAGCAACTGCTGATAGGGGTTTGTTGCATGAGGTATCAGACAAAATTCCTTATCAAAGAAGGGCAGAACTGTCTCGCTGGAGAGTACAGGTTGCTCACTGCGACAAGACAGTTTGAGTGTATTAAACAGATCCTGGACCAACGGCACTGGCTGCCAATTAGCTTCTGGGCCCAATTCAAAGTGCTGGTTTTGACCTATAAAGCTTTAAATGGCTAGGACCACAATACCTCTCCCCATATAAGCTGCCCAGACTCGGCATTCCTCATCTGTGACCCTTCATTGTGTGCCTCCCCCATATGAGGCCCGGATGGTGGCAACACGAGAACGGGCCTTCTCTGTAATGGCTCCCTGTTTGTGGAATGCTCTCCCCAGGGAGACTCGCCGGGTGCCTTCACTATATATTTTTAGGCACCAGGCGAAAACGTTCCTCTTCAATCAAGCCTTCTTGGGAAGATTAACATTCTACACAGGCTTTTAATTATGCCTGTGGGAAGGGGGGTTATTGTTTTGCTGTTTTGTTTTTAATTATTTGCTTGTTTTAATCCTGTAATTTATTCTCTGAACCAGAGTTCTGAGATCTTATGATGAAGGTGGTATATAAATCTAATAAATAAACAAACAAACAAAGTAAAGGCACACAGAGTGCATCTATTTTTAACAGATGAAAGGCTCTATGTCCACTGTTCGCTTAAAGCAGTATCATACCACTTTAAACAGCCAGGGCTCCCCCACAAAGGATCATGGGAAGTGTAGTTTGTTAAGGGTGTTGAAAGTTGTCAGGAGATCCCAATTTCCCATTCAGAGCTATAATTATTAAAGTGGTTTAATAATCTCGCTTTCCAGAGAATTCTGGGAACTTTAACCCTGTGAGTTATACTGGTGCAGCTTTGGCTGAGCTCCAGCTCAGCTGAGACACTGCAGTTCCACCTGTTCCATATTTTCTCACTCAATGGTGAACCCTGCGTCTATTGTGTGGTAGGTGCTTACAACAACTTGAGATTCCCAATTTTGGACCCTTTGGACATAAGCACATTTGGCCATTTTACTGTAATTAGTCTGATGGTATTATATAATACTGCTAATCGTATCATATCAGTCATAAATAACAATGAGAAAGCTTTCATGGTGGATTAGAATTCTGTTCATACCCACCCAATAATCTATGGGGCTGACACAAACACAAACTTTGGGAATGGCTTTATTTGCTGAGCCCTTGGGGGGCACAGGACAGACTTAAGTAAACAATCCTCCCTGTGCCCAATTTGGTGGAAAAAAGCAGCTTACAGAAAGCTTTCCTCATATCTAGCACAAGCAAGTAGCTTGCAATGAAAAGTTATTTCGCGCTGTCCTCCTTGTCCTCTTGGAACCTCAAAGAGGTGCCTTGATTGAGGTTTTGCAATATGCAAATTTCCTGAAATTCATTTAATTGCTTAATCTCTTAAAAGCCAGACGGTTACTTCACTAAAGCCCCCACAAAAACACTTTTGATCAGTTGTTGACAACCCTATTTGAAACGTATCTGAAGAGGATTCACTGTCAGAGCCAGATGGTTCTTGTCTAAGATTTCCCTAAAGCAGAGAAAGTTATTTCTCTCTAATTTTAATCATTGCACTTGTACCTACAAAGCACTTGACAGCCCTTATCTTGTTCAGCAACAAAAAAAGACCAGCATGCATGCCATTTATTATTCCCATTTCACAGATGCTGGCAGACTGAGGCTAGGAAAGAATGATTTGCCCAAAGCTATCTGGTGAAGGCTGCTGGTCCAAGTCATTTTGTTACTTATGGACAAAAATCCAAGGCATCTCCCTCTACTATTTAAAATGGGCTCAATCCATAGGACGCTCTCCTGGGCAAGACCCACTGAAATGATTGTACATGATAGCGTCTCCACACAGCTTCCATTCATTTTAGCAGAGCTTGTGCTGGAAAATGTCCCTAGGTTTGTACCCATACTTCAGACCTATCTGTGTCCTACTCCACCGCCTTTACAAACATAAGAAAAATCTGCTGGATCAGGACAATGGCCCATCTAGTCCAGCATCCTGTTCACATAGTGGCCAACCACTATGGCCACTATAACCACTATGGCCAACCCAAAAGAAGGGCCTGAGCACAAGAGCACCCTCTCCTCCAGTGGTTTCTAGCAAAGCCTCTCCTCTTCCCTGAGGGGAGGTGTTGTGAGTGGGAGTCATTTCCCGTGTTAGCAGGGGGGCGTGTTTGGCCCCCTGCATCATTTACCGGCTGCCGCCCTGACCCCTGTTAGGCTGGCCAATAGGGTTGGCTTGGGGGTGGGGTTTAGCCACTTTTGAGCAGATGCGGCAGCTCTTGAGCCTCATTCAGTTCTTCGGAGGCGACAGATCACCCTCCCTCTCTCCCTTTAGGTATAGTTTCGCTCTTGACCTTGCTATGGATCTCGGTTGGTCACCCTCGTTGTCCAGGGGGCCAGGTGGGAATTTTTATCCATTTGGCAAATTGGCACCAGCCTCTTGGTTTTTCGCCTACCTCATAGCAAATCGTCACAACTTTCCTGGTATTGGCAGTTAGGCATTGGAATATGTGTTGTGTGTTGGTGGGTGGGGTGTGGCCATCACCCCCCCACCTTGTCAGGTATTCCATTAAAGGAATCCCGCAGTCGTGGATCCTGTCCGATGCCCTACTGGTGGCTAGGGCCATGGCAGGACCCCCGGTGACATCAGGGGAAGCTTCCAGTTGTATTTGCATCAACAAGCTCCTCCCACTGCGTGTTCACCAAAATACCCCCAAGGCGTGGGGTGAGGTACTCTATAGGTTGTGTGATCCAATGCCTATGCAATTACCACTCACATGCTGTAACCAATAAAGTTGTGGTCTTTTTAAGCCCATTAATCTGAAATACATGTGTCCTTGTGTCTCATTTTACACCTGCGGGTTGCGGGTCCTCAACTCACAACTGGTATTGATAAGCAATTGTAATAGAAGGACTTAGCTAACAAAACTGAAAGACAAGATTCTGAGGCAGAGTGGCATTTTGCAGAAGACTTTTTCTTCTGAGCTAAAAAGAGGAAACCTCAGAGTTTCTCTAGAAGAAGACCAACACACAGAATTTTTTGTGCTACTTCCTGTTTTTCCTCCATAATGCCCTGAAATAATATTAGGTCCTAAGCATTGTGGAGGATGCAAAATAGTGGCCAGGCTGCCTATGTATCTGCAGACACACCCACACTCACACACCACCTTTGGGGAAAAGGAAAGAAGCTTTATTACGGGAGAGGCAGTGGTGGTGTAGTGGTTAGTGTAACAGACTAGGGCATGAGAGACCAGGGTTCAAATCCCTACTTGGCCATGAAACTCATTGGGTGACTTTGGGCCAGTCACTGCCTCCCACTCTAACTGTGGGGCTTAAATGTATATGCCACCTTGAACTCCTTGGGGAAAAGGTTGAATATAGAATGAATGAAGAGCCCCACAGCTCAAGGAACCAGTGCAAAAGTTCTGCTCCCCCTGAAGAAATTCAAAGAATGTCTCTCCTCAATTTCTCTGCCCACAAGTAGAAGTGGGGGATTTTGAGAGGCTTTTCTTTTTTTCTTTTTTTGCACAACTCTATTCTAAAGACAGACATGGACAACACAGTTATATTGATTTCCTACCATTCTCCCCTTTAGCATTAAACATTTTTATTGAACTTTTCAAATTGTGAAACAGAGGAGACAAGAGTAAATGTCCCAAATGAAAAATGAAAAATAAAAAACATAGAACACGCAAACATTTTACATTGCATGTCAGGTATACACTCTCTCCAAAACTGAGAAAGGCTTGACACACAGGTTTGTGTGTGTGTATGTGTGATATATATATATGATCCAAAGCAAACAGTGAGAGGTTAAGGCTACAGATATTTTGGTAACAGGCAATCCAGAACAATTTTTGGGAAATTGATGGTACTGTTGCCCCACTTTGCCAAAGTGCAAATGTTATAAGGACTCCTTGCGCCCAATGCTCATGCCATATTTTGCGTCTTGGGGAAGGCTAACTACTCGCAACACCCTGGAAAAAAAAGGCTAACTTCAATTTTCAAAAACAGATGTCTTGAAGAAATGATAAAATTTGTCAAAATATATAATAAAAGTAAATCATTATCAGAAATTTATAAGATACAACAAAAACTAATATGTATAAAACTGTGCCCCTCAAAGGTCTGCACCTAGTTGGCTCAAAGATAGCACCACCCCTCATGCACCCAAAGAAGTGTCCCTGGATTTTAAGCTGTGGGTTTTTATTTGCACTATGGATCTAAATCAGCCCCATGCAATTTTAAGCAGTGATGTCTTTCCTCCACGAATCCTGTATTCTGTCAGGAGACTCCTATTCCCCTCACAGAGCTACAGTTCCCAGAGGGGTTTAACCATCTATGCCTTTCCCCAGGGAATCCTGGGAACTGTGGCTCTGTGAGGGGAATCTGGGTCTCCTAACAACTCTCAGGACCGTTAACAAACTATATCTCTCAGAATTCTTTGCGGGAAGCCCTGCATAAAGTGCTATGATTCTGCTTTACATATATGGTGCAGATGGGGCCTGTGATGGCTTCTCCCAATGAATCCTGAGAATTGTAGCTAGTGGCGAGGGTGCCAATAATTTACTTCCTAAATTCTCAGGAAAACAACTGTTGCAGCAGGAAGGTGCCGAATTCTGTGTGACATTCCAAGCTTCCCAGTCCATCACTTTTCAATCTCCAGAGGCACTGAAGACACACAGTCTTGCCTGTTTGCTAACCCTTCTCTCACCCCAAGTGGCGGCCTCCATTAGGAGGAGTGACGACAGATCCCCTCAGGCTCCGATCGATGGCAGAACTGTTGCCTGTCAGAATTAATCTTGGAGGCCCCTGTCACTTCCAGTCTCAAGTCCTTATGCCCAGCTTGGAACAACCAGCCCCTCTTAACTCTATTTTTCAAGGAGTTGCTTAGCCTTGGGCGGTACTGATGACTTTCATATTCTTAATGGCATCCCTACCATTTTATAATAAAACCAGTGGGGAATCGGCGGGAAGTGGGCCTGTTTGTTGAAATGAATATGAGATAAAGCAGCAGAAGGAGAGGAACCCAAGGGAGGCTTGATGGTGGGAGCTGGCGTCTCTCCTTGCATCAGAGAATGAGAGTTAGAAATTGGCAGATCTGTCTGTCTCATATTTCCATGCTTTTTCATTCTTCAGTTCTTCACATTTCTCACAAAAGTTCATGGGTATTTCTCCTAATATACAACATACCCGCCAACATTTCTCTGATGAAAATAGGGACGTTGTTGTTGTTGTTATAATACCTTGCCCATCTGACTGGGTTGCCCCAGCCACTCTGGGCAGCTTCCAACATATAACGACGACGACGACGACGACGACGACGACAACAACAACAACAACAACAACAACAACAACAACAACAACAATTTATTTATACCCTGCCCATCTGGCCGGGCCTCCCCAGCCACTCTGGGCGGCTTCCAACAAAATACTAAAATATAGTGGTCTGTTAAACATTAAAAGCTTCCCTAAACAGGGCCGCCTTCAGATGTCTTCTAAAAGTCTGGTAGTTGTTGTTCTCTTTGACATCTGGTGGGAGGGCATTCCACAGGGCGGGTGCCACTACCGAGAAGGCCCTCTGCCTAGTTCCCTGTAACTTGGCTTCTCGCAGTGAGGGAACCACCAGAAGGCCCTCGGTGCTGGACCTCAGTGTTCGGGTAGAATGATATATAAATGATATATAAAAACATAATGAAACATTAAACATTTAAAAACTTCAGTATACAGGGCTGCCTTCTGATGTCTACTAAAGGTTGCATAGTTATCTCCTTGGCATAACTCCATACACTCCAACATTTCTCTGATGAAAATAGGGTCCTGCTTGAGCGTTTCCCAGAAGAGACATCAGGTTGGCCATTGTGAGAACTGGGTGCTGGAATAGATGGGTCACTGTCCTGACCCAGCAAGTTCTTCTTATGGTCTTATCTGCAATATTGGGATAATAATATCTGGATAATAATCGCACTCTGTGTCCAAGTCCAGTGTAAAGCGCTGGTTTTAACCTTTAAAGCCCTAAATGCCTTAGGACTGGGTTACCTGAAAGACCACATTCTCCTATAATTATCAACCTGACATGAAGAGCTGACATCTTGGAAGACCCTTCTCTGACTGTAGGGTTGCCATATTTCTAGAAGTAAAATTCAGGACACAAAATTTGTTTTTAGACAATCAACCTCAAAATCCTAGAAGGCCTTTTTGGTAGTGACCTTGGAGGCTGCCTTTTACTGAATCAGACCATTGGACTATTTAGCTCAGTATTGTGAACACTGACTGACAGTAGCTCCCCAAGGTTTCAAGGCAAGGTTCTCTCCCAGGAATTGAACCAGAGACCTTCTGCATATGAAACAGATGACCTAGCACTGAATGACCCTGAAAAAAAGCATGGCAGCATCTTTGTGAAACCCGATGAAAAGCTTTTTGTCTGTATTGTTTTATGGTCTAGTCCTCGTGGTATTAATCTCTGTGTTTTCATTGTGTTTTCAGGCTTTAATATTTTTTATGGCTTTATGTTGCATTCTAATTGCTGTATTTATTTGGTGACTCACCCAGAGAACTCCCATTAAACTGGGGTGGAAATCTCTAAGCAGTTTATGAAAAACTAATAGAAGAAATACAATACAAACCCTGCATTCAGAACCAAACACAACAACTGGTACGGGCCATAATAACAATTTCACAATTTTCAGTAGCATAAATAAAAATTAGGAATGCAAGTAAATAACATGCAACCATGTAGCTTACTTGAAATATTGCATCAAATAAATGCACATAAAACAATTGAAAGTGGAATATAAATACATTCTGCCACCGTCATCATGAAATGTCCCAACCTTTATCCACCTTGAGAATCTTAGTTGTTGGCATCAGCCTGTCTAGAGAGACAACAAAGTGTGCATCTGGGTCTTCTTGAGTAATAATATAGAACAGAAGCGCTGGGTGGCAGGGTTATTTATTCCATTTGTATTTACCACCTTTTATTTCAAGGAGTTGGAGGCAGTGCACTTGGTCCTCCTCTTCCTATTTTATCCTCACAGCAACCCTATGAGGTAGGCTAGGTGGAGAAACAGTGGCTGGCCCAAGGTTACCCAGGGAGCTTCATGGCTGTGTGAGGATGCAAACCTGGGTCTCCCAGGTCTAGTCTAACACTCTAATCCAGGCATGTCCAAAGTCCATTTGGGGGCCTAATCTGGCCCGCAAGTTAGTTTAATCCGGCCCCTGTGGCAGTTTATTTCCTGGGGTAAAATCCTAAAAAAACCTCAACTTCAATCCTAAAAAAAGGTCAAAAACTTTGGTCGGCCCCCACTTCATCAAATCTGGCATCTGGCCCTCTTTGAAAAAAGGTTGGACACCACTGCGTAATCCATGGGTAGGCAAACTAAGGCCCAGGGGCGGATCTGGCCCTATCGCCTTCTAAATCCAGCCTGTGGATGGTCTGGGAATCAGCATGTTTTTACATGAGTAGAATGTGTCCTTTTATTTAAAATGCATCTCTGGGTTATTTGTGGGGCATAGGAATTCATTCATCCCCCCCTCAAATATAGTCTGCCCCCCACATGGTCTGAGGGACAGTCGACCGGCCTCCTGCTGAAAAAGTTTGCTGACCCCTGCTCTAATCTCTACACCACCCTAACCCCTATCTTCAAATCATTTTATCTGATTGGTGGTGTTCCTGCCCAATTTTCATTGAAATGTAGTTACTAAATTTGCCCACTAAATTTACTAGTAAGGAAAAAAAGGAAGTGGGAGAAATTAAGCTATAACAAATGAGCGATGTAAGCCAAAGCCAAGGTTATTTCTTGCCAAATTAGGCATGACATTAAGGTGTCTGCATTTAACTTGGGTATTAAAAAATAATAATGCAAAAAAGAGTCCCTGTAAGATTTTACTCATAATGCAAAAAAGCAGCTTGGGAGGAACTATTTTGTCAGGATTGCAATAAGGAAGGAAAGGGTTAAACTCCCCATTTCATTATCTGCCTCTTCCCTCATGGCTTCTATTTGCATTTTTGTTTGGATGTGCATGTTAAATGCAAATACACATTTGATGATGTGTCTGGTTCGCCCAGAGATACATTCTACTTAAGATGTCATCGCTCCTTTCAGTTACCAGAATATAGTACGGACATTGTGAATCCCTTGCTGCTAGGGTGCACTGACTTCATTATAGAGCCTTTCTGTTTGGGAAAGTGGGAAAGGTTCTATGGGCAGATGCATTTCTGGCCTGGAGATGCACTGCTTTCTGGAGGACAGAATACTCCCCCCCCCCACTTAGAAAAGTTGAACCTTTCTGCATGAGGTGGCTCTTGTAGCTTTTAAGAGCAGCGAGAGAAAAGTGAATTGTTTCACTTGTTAAATCACTGTCCTGCAGGACTGTGATGACGCTGCACTTGTCAAAATCCCCCCTTCAGCACAGACTCAAAAAATACAGGATCCCCACCCTCTACCACAGATCTAGATATATGGCACAATTTTTCCTACCTTTACTATCCATTCCTTGATCAAAATACTTGCAAGAGGTACAACACATTTCCAAAACAGATATACTATGGTGGGATAAGCTACACCTGCAGGATTTCTGCCTGTCATGCAGTTCTTACAGATGCAAGAGCCCTTTTTGGAGGAAAAGTGCCACCCTCTGGTTTTTTTACAATGGGGCCATTCCATTATCCTCACCATCATTCCAGAGCATCCCACATAGATGCAGGCCAATTTGTACCAAATTTTTATACTGAACAGGAAAGAGGAATGTGTGTGCATGCTCTACATGGAAGTTCTAGGAAGGTTAAGTACATAAACAGGTCACACATACCCTACATGATGAATTCCACCCCATTTCTCCATTTATTGAGGATATACACCTCAGACTAGACTGAATTTTGAAAGCCTCCATTCTATATTTAGGAAAAGACACAGCATATAAATAATTGAGGTGTTGGTCACAGCTCTGTAGCTGTTTTTCAGTGAAATTTGCACCTAAAACCCTCGTCGTCAATTAATTCAACCTCCTATGTTGGCACAGTTAACTCAAAAGAACATCTGAACTTTCCTGGATATCTTTGGCACTACCTAATTCAGCATACTGTTTGTTTTTCCCCAGATTCCCCCTCTGCACCAGTTTCCACCTGGTTATTTTGTCTTACGCTGCTGTTGGTTTTCTCTTTGGCTGCAATCGGCCACCAAATGCATTCAAAGATGCATGTCCACAAAGGACATTTCGGTCTGAGGTCTATTTCAAAAATGTCAGAGTTAAGCACACAAGGAGTTATTTCTGAAGCATGAACTTGCAACCTTTTTGTCTGGCAAGGCTCCTCTGCCTTTTAGCTGGGCATGAAAGCATTTCGCACATGAAGCTTTTCCAGGAGAACCTGTCTCTGCTAGGCTGCTCTTAAAAGCCCTTGAGTGGGGCAGTAAAAAAAAGTTGGTTGCTTTCCCCCAGACACCAAGAGGATGAACTATGACAGAAATATACTAAATAAAGCCAAGGAGATTAGATAAAATGACCAGGGGAATTTTAATTCACAGGATCCTGCTCTGCAGACAGATGGTCCTTTCAGACTCTCTCCCTTTTTAATCTCTGCAAAGCCAACATCCTAAATCCCAGATAATGTAGGTTTTTACCCTCTCTAATGGATCCTAGAGCCTTAAAGGTGCTCCTGTTGATGGGGTGCATATGCTTGAACAGCTGGGGGCTTAAGTATTTTAAGGCAATGACAAGCCAGTTACCTGCCTCCCTGCAGAGACCTGGAGATACGGAGGGCTATATGTCACACACACACACACACACACACACACACACACACACACACACATATAAAATGTTCTTGTAATGGTTCAGGCCTGCAGCCAGGAACTGTGTGGGCACGATATGTTTAAAATAAATGCACTGCTTTTAAAATAATAAAAAGAAAATAAGAATAGATAAATACCCATCTGTCATCTGAGCACATTTGCATTCATTCAATAGAACCCTGGAAGCCACAAGCTGGTTGAATTTTCACCGAGAAGCGAGGCAGACCATTGGTTGATTCCCCTCCCCCTTTTAAATCTCCACAAGGGAAAGGGCCAAAAACTCCCCAGCAAAATTCAAAGAGGAAATCTGGAGACTCTCCAAGAGGCACCTCTCTAGCGGGAACCCCAGGAAAAGAAATGGTGAGGTGGTCATAAATGGGGCAAATAGCAAATGTTTGATTACTAAAAGAGAAGTCACAGTATATGTCCCATTAACTGCAGATCCTCCAATTGTCCCTATTTTCCAGGAGCAGTGCTAGATTTACAGAAGCCATCCTGGTTTCTTATTTGATCCCAGAATGTCCCACTTTTCCTTAGGACATCCCTATTTTCATTAGAGAAATATTGGAGGGTGTGGAGCTATGCAACCTCAGAGCCAAGTAGCTATACAACTTTTAGAAGACTTCTGAAGGGAAGTTTTTTAATGTTTAAAGTATTATTAAAACTTTAAATAATAATAATAATAATAATAATAATAATAATAATAATAATGGTACAGGATATCCTTTTTTCATCCATGAAATGTTGGCGGGTATGTAGCTGCCCCATCTTAATGCACTGCAAGATGCAACCTGGATGACTTGAAAAGTGGGTTTAGATGACTTAATGGAAGATAAAGCTGTCAATAGCTATTGGCCATGAAGGCTTTGTTCTACCTTCACTGCATTAGACCACATGCCTCTGTGTACCATGGAGGCAGAGCAAGTGGCAGAGGGCTCTTGTACTTGAGTCTTGCTTATGGGCTTCCCATAGCCATCTGGTTGGCCACTATAAGAACAGGATTCTGAACTAGGTGGGCCACTGGCCTGATACAGCAGGCTCTTTTTATGTTCTTACATATTCTTTATTAAACCAGAGCATCTGCCTCCAGATACCTGTTACTCATTTGTGGGTAGGGCTGCCATCTTTTGAACAGACCGCTGTAGCCATCCCTGTTTGATTGCCACCACTGAGCTGGAGAGAAAGAAAGCCAATAACCCTGTTTGTGGGCTAAAAGTAAAGAAAGCTTTTCCGTCTGGCTGCCTGGAGGCATTTATAGCCGCCACAGGCGACCAGGCAATTGGCTATTTATATCCTGATTTGCCAAGGTTAGCCTGGCAACTCAACTGAAGCAGCCCAAGCGGCTGTTCTGCCTATCTGTAGTGAACAGAGACTTTTCACTTCCACCTATTGGTCACTAGGACACAGAAATCCTTCATGCGAATGCAGCAACCCATAGTACCCTTCCACCCTTTGCATAAATGTATGTGCAATTGATTAGGCGCACGGTGGCGTGCATGTTAGCGCCTGAGCTTTATTGCCCATTAGGACTTTGGCTCGGTTATGATTCTGTGTTCCTCGGATTATGCAGATCCAATCTATCACATTGTTCCAGAAACTTGGTTAAAGCTACACTCGGAGGCAGCTGCAGCTGCGCTCCGCTCTCCCGGAGACACACATCATCGCTCCCTCGTACGAGAAATCAAAATTGGCCATTGCGGCTCCTGCACAAGCAGCTGTTATTAGGTGTTTTCATTCCTGAACGAGAGAGAAGAAGCGAGTGGGAGCAAGGAAGAAAAAGAAAAAGGAAAAAGAACCCACTGTACGGTGATGAGTTTGCTTCCCCCTTTCCCGTTTAACCAGATTACATCGTGTTTATCATCCCAAGGCTTGCGGAAGCTCCAGGTGGGGCCATGAGATGCAGGTTTGCCTGCATCTGTTGGAAAAGGAACTATGCAGATGAAAGGGGTGCCCCAGCTGAGAGTCTGAATGTGGCATAGCTGGGAGTCAGTGGGGACACACCATCAATGAGACAGGCCATGCTTGGGTCGTGCATCAAGCACAGCTCTATCCTGAAAGATCAGGCCAAAATCCATCTAGTATAGCATTCTGTTTCCAGTAAGGGCCAGTTGGATGTCTCTTGGCAGAGCTGGCACCAGCAGTGAGCAAACTTGAGGACCTGCTAGTGCCCCTACAGGACCTACTAACGATGCCTGCCCTGCCCCTATTATTATCATTATTGTCGCCCTGTCTTTTCAGTACTGCCAGGGAGATGGATCTCATCCAACTTTTATGTTTTCCACAGTGACCCCACCCTAGCATCGTTCTGGGGCACTGTGACAGGCTGGCACATGCGGAGCTTGTTGACACCCAGGGCAGGAGTCTTGATCTTGGCATGACAGTGTAAGTCCGGCAGGCCCCTGGAGGGGTCCCTCGAGTGGCTTAGTCCTCTGAGGACTGGGGCAAGTCTACCAGACTGCCCCCCCTCTGCATCAGCCTGGTGCAAGGGCACATTGACAGAGGAGAAACTCCTCCAGAGGCTGCTTTGCCCAGGGTGTCCTCAGTCTGGCTTCTCTGCCATTCACTCCCGAAACAGGCTATGAAGGCGTTACCCTCTCACCTCGATCTCCTGTTCTCAGAATCAGGTATACTAAGAGTGATATGCTGCTTCTGAACATGAAGGCTTTGCTTAACAAAGTGAAAAGCCATTGAGGTTCAATCACTTCTGTGTCCAGCACTCTGGATAGATCCAGTTCCTTACCTCTCCCTTCAGTTGCTATTTTGGGTCTGGTTCTGTCTTCTGAGCCACCATCTTGTGTTTGACTCCAACTGGTGGATCTTGTTACATCCCCAATCTAGGCAAGTAGACTACCTGGTGATTGCATACATAGCATGCCATGGTTAAGTCATCATATATGGCCACATGGACACTTATATTCACCCACATCTACAGAAACCTAACTGAAAGCAAGTAGTTGGCCATTCTGATAGCTTCCCACAATACTGTTGTGTACTTTGAGTGCTTGAAACTGCCCTGCACATGTGGTGGAAATGGGACAGAGTCTCCCTATTTTGGGATTCCATCTTTACATAAATCCACAAAATAACTGGCCAATGCCTACAAAGACAAGGGAGCTAGCCCTGTTCAACTAATTTCAAGGTGAAAACTTGAATGTTCACTTTAATCACTAACTGAATATTTACTGGCAGGAACCAGGTTGGTGATTGCCAGATTTTGGAAGAGATTGGAAGCAGCAAATGTTATGACATGGTTCTAAAAGGTATGGCAGATTGCTCTAAATGAAAAACTTGCAAATAAGCTAAAAATAGCAATGGGGAAAAAAGAAAGAAGCTATAAACAAATTTGTAGTGGAATGGCACTGTTTTATTACACATATAGAAAAGACAGACAACGGGGGTCTTCTTATAAAACCCTTTGACTCTCTTGATATCTGATATTGCGCTATTTCCCTTTTATTGTGTTGTACAATCTGTATTCTCTCATCTCTTTAATGTGCTACATGGTATGTCTATATTCTGTACTGCATCTAAGTTACCAAAGGGGGGGCGGTTGTTCAATCAATCAGTCGACATCAGTGACTGTCAGAATGGATGGTGATGGTTGTATTTATTTTGCTTTTCTAAGACCAGATGACAATGACGCCCTGTGATTTTTAAAAAATATGTTCTGAACTGCATGAAGGCATGGAAATGTGTGAGAGTGAGAGAGTGAAAGAGAGAGAGATCTATCAGGATGTAATGCTTTCTATGCAGGGATGCTGTGTTTACCAGGTGCAGTGATTATCAGACGCAGATAAGCATTCAAAGGGCAAGACAGGAAGTGCTTATTAGCCAATGATATGTATTTTCATAAAGTGCCATTCTCTCCCCGTTGACTGGTAAATTGGACTCCCTCCTGCGTTGGGATTACCTTATGCCTTTAATGACCATGTTGGGGGATTATTCTATATTGCGTGTATACTTCATCCTTTTCCAGAAAGTCTCATTGAGACTGCAGAACAGAATTATATATTTTCTTGTGTTTCTTTTTCCCAGAGAGCCCATCAGAAAGGGAGCAACGGGGGGTTATGCTTAAAAAGGAACTGCACAAGGTCTCAGCAGGAGAAACCACCACCAGCAGATGATTCCTTCAGACCCAAGATCTTGGCCAACAGGGTCTGTCAATTACCTTTTGTTCTGATATAACTCCCGTCCTTACCCAGAGCAACAGATGTATTGAGCTTTTGGATGGTACTGTAAGCTGAAAGTGAAGCCAACCCATTGGCTGATTGACTTTGGCCTTCCTGAATACTCCCAGGGCCATTCTGAGAGCAGTAAAATACGGAAGACACCAGGCACCAATCCATAGGCACTAGCAAGCTATGAAGGTGCTCTCTGTTACCTGCTTGAATGCCAAGGCACTCATGAGTAGCAAATATCTTCCGCAAAAGAATGTAATGTCTCAGAGCATGGATATCTGATGAATTTCCCTAATGGAGAGGGCTCCCACCTTTTCAAATCTTGGAGTCCACCTTTACACCTAACCTGCAACATGGAGTCATTGTGTCCTCAGTGTGGCCCACTGTAGGAAAGGATGCAACTTGGCAGCAGAAAACCCATGTTCCAATGAAATGGGCAACACTTCTAAACACAAGCAACTTCACTTGCTAACATAAGGTCTTGACTGTGGCTGAGTATATGCCCTATATAAAGAGCACATTTAAACCACATGGCTTCTCCCAAGAATCCTGGCAACTGTAGCTTGTTAAAGATGCTGGACATTGTAACTATGAGAGGGGCAAACTACAGTTCCCAAGATTCTTTTTTGGGAAACCATGCACTATAAATGCACTTTAAATGTGTGGCATGTGCACAGTTCAAGTACATTCTGTTGCTGAGCCCGAGGCTGCTTTCACACAGCAGTTTATTCCATTTCTCTAACTGTCAATTTCTGTATTATATTTGCACTTCCAAATGACATAAAAGCCACGTCTGGAAATCTAGTGGAAGCTTAGCCTTCATTTCCGTGTTAATTGGTTCCAGAAATTATCCATTTGCAACCCTGTTAACCCAGAAAATCACAGGAGTAAACTGATGAAATTGGAGGCGTTATGAAATTCTTTCCTGCTTTCTCATGGGGCAATCATGGGGAAACAGAAGCAGGCATGTGCGGAAAGGGTGGGGACTTGTCAATATCCTTCTTGAACTATGGTGCCCAGAACTGGACACAGTATTCCAGGTGGGGTTTGACCAAGGCAGAATAGAGTGGTACTATTACTTAACCCGCACCATGCTGCCTCCAGTTCTGCTAAAGCTGCCAGCGCCATGGCCCTCTGCCCAACATTAGCAGTTGAGGCAGATTTGCAATCTGGAGCAGATCTTGAGATCAGATCCAAAGCGGAATGGAAGCTTTATGCCTTGTTGCTCCCTCCTCAAACACATCCTGTCACTGAAGTTCAGCTGAAATGGGGGCATCAAGATGGAGTGACTGAGGATGGAAAGGTGCCAGGCCAGCTGATTGGGTGGAGATAAAAAGCAATTAGTCAGATGAAGAAGGTTAATAACCGCAATCTTGTAAAACTCCTCCGGGGGCTCTAATACTATTTATTGAGTGACTAATGAGTCTCCCCTTCCACAATTAGTTTGCACAGCTATAATTTAGGCATTTTTCCTAATCCATCTGAATTTATGTCCCAGAAAGAAGTGGTGCCCTTTGCAACAGCAGCCAACTTGTTAACACCCAAATATTTTAATAAAAGGACATCCACAACCCTACTTCTAATGAGATTTCAGCACAGTTGTCCATCAGAGCTGCTGGTTGCCCTGTAGCAGTAGTTTTCAAATGGTGTTCCACTGAGCTCTAAGGTTGCATGGAAGGTTGCCTAAGGCACACCAGTGAGATCAATAGGCATCTTCACATGAAGGGCAGTATTAACTTTAATAAATGTTGATAATAATGGCAGACAAGCCTCCCTACAGACCAGCCTGCCTATTTCCAGTGCACCTCCTTTCTTGAGGAAGAGCTACAGTAAGGCCCAACACAAAACAACAACATCAACACTGGCCAATACCCCAAATAAACATAACTATGGTTCAGAATTCTTTGTGACATGCAGGGGTCCTGTTGCAGGAACTCAGAGGCTTCCTCATTGGAAATATCAGTATGGAAGCGGTGCTACATTACTACAAAATTTGGTACCCCCTCCCCCTCCTATAGCAACATACCCGTTGCTCTACAGATAAGAGAGAGTGTGTGTGGGGGAAAGTAGAGAGTATGACCCCCAACACCCACAGATCTACCTTGCCCTTTCTCCAAGAGAAAAGCACTCATCGCGTCAACCGACTTTTCCGGGAAAAGGTATCAAACTGTGGAGGCCACCAGTTATTAGGAGGGGGAAAATAATGCTTTACAAGAAAAGCTCTATTTCTTAGTCCTTTCCCCCCCTCCTTCCCTTTTCCCCCCTTCTTAAAGTATAAAATAGAGCCCTGGGGATCGTGCGGGGATGTGAGTCAGGCTAAATAAATAAATAACTCAGTGTGATTTATTGAAAGCCTTACACTGAATACTTGTTCTCTGTAAGAGAGGAAAGAACTGCACTTGTAACAAACTTCAAGCGTGTTTGACATGACAACAAAGGCAACGTTCAGCAACTAAACTGGAGGAAATGATTGCAAGAGTATTATGGTGCTGTCCCCCCTGCACCAGACCCATCTGGCTGGTGCCCTGTTGTTTAGTTGTACTGCTGTCCATGCTTTTAATTTTTACAGTTAAGAATTAAAAAAAAAAAATTTAAAAGCCTCTCTGTTGATTATGGTAGGATGTGCATAAAAGGAGCTTGAGGGAATATCACCACCCACCTTCCTTTGTGGCCTCTCCTTCCCCTCAGCTGCCATCACAAGGGTGTCTGTTCGGCCATCTTGCCCTGAGGGAAGGGGAGGGGAAGCAGCAACAGCAACAGCTTTTTCTAAACAAACAAGTTGCCATATCCATTCTATTGCAAACTTTATACAATATAAAAAAGGTAGTGCTTATTGTAATAATTATTATTGCAATAATTTTATGTAACTTGCTTTGTGAGGTCTGCCTGTATATAAATACAGGGTCTCTCTCTCTCTCTCTCTCTCTCTCTCTCTCTCTCTCTCTCTCTCCACATAATATCCCTGTTCAGGTGATCTCACCCAGTGTTGCTGAACACAATGTCAGGAGCAGAGATAACTACACCATAGAATTATAGAATTGTAGACTTGGAAGAGATCACGAGGGTCATTTAGTCCAACATCTGCAATGCAGGAATCTCTCAACCAACAAGGGTCTCGAACCCACAACCCTGAGATTAAGAGTCTCATGCTCTACCGACTGAGCTATCCCACTCCACCAGCCTTTCTCGAAACATCACAACTGTCTGCATTGCTGGAGCTTTTGCGTGCATAACTGTGTCAAGGCTTTGTTGATCTGGGACTACAACTGCACACACACACACACACACACACACACACACATTTTTATATTACAAACCAACAAAAACAGTATTAGAACAATGCTGGACTAGATGGGCCACTGGCTCTTCCTAATTTCTGAAGTGATCTTCAGATGATTTACTAGGGTGTAGGTCCTGTTGAACTCAGTCGGATTTCCTCCCCTGCAAAGATGCCTAGGGTGTTGTGGCATGTTCACTGGGTTTCATAATGGACATATGGCTACTCTCTTGAAGCTTCATTTGGAAGTTGGAGTGTGTCCAGTGCTTGCATGAGAGTTTGTAGGATATGAACAAGCTCAACAATTTCCCCTTACAGCTGGAACAGCTGCAGACTGATCATTAATCCCAATCACATCCATCTTTCCAACTGAGCACCCTACATTTTCTATGCCATCTACGTACATGCATACAACAGGGCATTCATACAATTTGTTCCTTCTCTCCTGACATAGGTTGATAAAGCTTCAGCCTTAAGCTTATTAGGGTGAGGGATGCAAGTCAGGCTTCGTGGAGAGACTTCTGGTTGGGTATTAACACAGCATGCCATCCATTACGCAAGTATTTTGCTGTGGCAGACAGAAAGTGACATTTATGGGTCTATCATGAGAATGGATTTCACCATCCATTAAAATGATGTACAGGTAAACACTCCATTCATTTTTAATCTACACCGCTTTGGGTCTTTTCCCTGCTCTGGAAGATGGTCCCATCAATAGCGCTGCTATTAGCAAAACTATTCAACAGGAAGTAAGAGCCACTGAATAATGCGGAAACTCTGCAATTAAGGAGATTGCAGAGCAAATGGGGAAAGAATTAAAATCCCCTACCATCACTCACCTGCCCTGAATGCCATTGGTTTGCCATTGTGGAGGAGTCACTGTCGGTCTCCGAAGAGATCTTTGCAATTCTGATGCATGTGCTACTTATTACGTACATTTTGTCATTTTTAAAAAAGAGATAAAGGAATATAACTTTATTGATGTCTGGATATATTGCCATATTAAACGCAGAGATTATAGTTCTTTTCTGTTTCCTGAATGCTTACTTGAGAATTGACTCAGGGTGGGGTTGGGGTTGAGAGAATTAGGGTCCACTTCAGGATTAATCTCAAATGTGATGGGAAGTAAGATTGGTCTTCTATGCTCTGCAGACCATGCCCCTGTATCAGTCACCTGAAAGTTAAATAAGGAGAACACATCTAGAGCAGTCTTTGTCAACCTTGGCTTAGAGCTTGTTCACCCTTCCGACTGCCTCACCAGTTCCCTCTGGGAAAACCTGCTCTTTACCACTAAATCGGGTTTTTTTGTGGACTGGCATTTGCTCTGATGTAGCAGTAAAGAGAGGGTTTTCCCAGGAAAAGAGGTGAGGCAAATGAAAAACCACTCAGGCCCATGTCTAGGAATCATGGGACAAGCAGAAAACCTGTTGGAATCATGCTTAAGCCTGCACTTGCTTGTCTTCATTGGACTGAGTGGTACAAGAATTCCAGATGAATTCCAGTGCCTAATTAGTTATAGCGATATTTTCTAGCTGCCAGCATGAGCCTCTTTTGGATCTCTGTTTGCTCCAGTGGCTGTGGCGCTGTGGTTTAAACCACAGAGCCTAGGACTTGCTGATCAGAAGGTCAGCGGTTCGAATCCCCACGACCGGGTGAGCTCCCGTTGCTCAGTCCCAGCTCCAGCCAACTTAGTAGTTCGAAAGCACAAAGTGCAAGTAGATAAATAGGTACCACTCCAGTGGGAAGGTAAACGGCGTTTCCGTGCACTGCTCTGGTTTGCCAGAAGCGGCTTAGTCATGCTGACCACATGACCCGGAAGCTGTATGCCGGCTCTCTCAGCCAATAAAGCGAGATGAGCGGTGCAACCCCAGAGTCGGTCACGACTGGACCTAATGGTCAGGGGTCCCTTTACCTTTACCTTGCTCCAGTGAGAAGCAAAAGCCTCCTTCTGACTGGCCTTACCCCATCACTAACTCAATACATAGCTAGCTGCATCTCCTAAAGTTACGCTCTCTTCACCTCCATTTCCTACATGGGATATGCCTCTGCCACACAAGGCTTGCTTCCTCTATGTGACATTCACAACCACTTGCCCAGTGAAGCTAAAAGGAGTTTGGTGTCGTGTGCAGAGTACCAGATGAGATGAGCATCTTAGTAACAAAAGCAGCGGGTCGTTGTATTGACTCCCTCCACTCGGCCCATAATTTTCTGTAACTTTATTATGTTATTTACCACCTTTTTAAAAAAAATAAAGAAGAAAGAAAGAAAGCTGTCCATTCCTAGATAATTCTATCTGTCCTCTTCTTCTCTAGGAATCTCAGCTCAAGGTCATCTAGAGGTCCTTCTGTTGTGACATCAGGACAACCCAGCCAATCACAGCTAAGGAGCATCATCACCTCCAGCTCTATTATGCCACACTTGATACATTACAATATCTGAATGCATATTTCTCCTACTTCTGTCGCCCTCTTTTTTTTTTTTTTACAGTTTTGATTAGGAAGCTATTATCAGCAGACAAAGGAAAGGAAATCTCCCATAAATATGCTCCACTGTAAAGGATAATAAAAAATGCTCAAAGGGGCTAAGGAAAGAAAATATATGGGGCTGAAACAATTTATTGGCACGATCCTTAACAAAGTTACGCAATAAGTTTTAGGACCTTAATAAATATTGGTGTCTCCCCCTTCCCCCATAATCATCTGCTATTTAATTAGCACTTAAGAGCAACCCAACAGAATCTAAATTGAATCTTTACTTGAGAAACTTTGTTTAGGAGAATGTGTGATTGAAATTTATCAGCAAGAAGAGAAAGCCTTGACCTTGCAATGCTGAGGAATACTTTAATATAATGCTTATGTGGTGTGGATTATCAAGCTGAGATTCACCGATTCCTGAAGCTCCCTGCAAACTTTTCAGGGACTCCTCACTTAAAAGGTAAGTAGAGACAGAGAAGGTTCTGTTAAATACAGTTTTTTCTGCTATACAGATCAAGAACCGGCTCTCCACATGTTTGGGTATCTCCTGAACTCTCCCAGCACCATAGCAGGATCCAACCCTGTGCTGATGCCTGCTTTGGCCATCTGGGCCAAGCAGCTTGGTACCATTTTAATTTCCATGCAGCAATGCCGCTGACATAGCCTCACTCTGGTGCATTGTGGGAAATCAATGGTGGTTCCGTAGGGGCTAGCATTTAATTTTCCCACAATGCTGCTGACATAGCCTCACTTCGGGTTATTGTTAGAAAATCTGCCCCTGTTTGCACCCCTCCTCCTACTTCTGCGCAACCTGCCTAGGAATGTGCAGAACCACCTAGAGAGCTGTTTTTGTCTTATTTCAGCTTCCCTCAACATTTCTCAAGTGTTTCACTCAGAGGCAAAGGCCTAAATTCTGATGCTGCACTTTGAATGGTTGTAACCCACCCTGGAATCGTAAGATGAAGGGCAGATACTAAATTAAAACATTATTATTATTAATAATAATTTGTTCCACATTTGCTGAACAACAACACAGCTTAACAAAAATCTTAGCTTTCTCAAGCCCCCATTTCTACACACAGACCCAACAATTAGGGGGCGTTTCACAACAGATGTCCTAGTAAAAAATGGCAAGAGAAACAACGAAGAATCCCTCTTGGTGCCAGGCGAAGAAGAAGCAATCCCTGGGGAGACGGGGAGATGACAAAGTCTATTTTCTCAAAATTGCATCATTGTCAATAGCTAAATATATTTCACTTTAGTGCCATGGTGTATAAAATATGTCTCTGGAACAATCCCTGACTTTCCTGCCAATTTCTGCTTGGATTCTCTTTGATGGCATCTGCTTCACACTTCTTCTTTTTTTAAAGCAAAGTTTTTCCCTTTGATCCACAGAGCAGCAGCAAAAGCTACAAAGGCACTTATTTTTATTAGCAGCTGTTTCTTGGAAGATGTCCTTCTTTAGAATCGGTTGAGCTGCCATCACGCAACTGCCAGCTGCCAAATCTGTATCCTTCTAGACTTCAGGGTCCAATGCAAAATTACCTGTGCAGAGGCAGGTCAGAATTTGGCCTTGGGTCAGGAACCAATGTATGCAATTGGGATTATGGTTTGGGATTTGTCGCCCTGGGAACACTACTTTCATTTAAATATTATGTAGCTTTCTGGTCCTTAAGGATCTAGGTGCAGCAATTGGATGGGACTAGAAGTAGGCAGAGAAAATGTTCACAGAGTGGCATAGACACCAGACAGAGATATACATTTGTATTCCCATCAGTAGGTGGGTGGTTATTTTTATTTGCCCTGTTTGGGTGTGCCAGCCCCACATTGTATAAGTTGCATGTATGAACATAAGAACAGACTGCAAAAGGTCCATCTTGTTAAGTTGTGGGTGAACATATCAGACGATACAGTGATTCTTCAAACAGCTCTTGTTTATTCACGGGCCAGGACAGAACTGAACTGAAGGGTTCAGTCAGCCTGCTTATATAGAGCTCCAGTACAATGTAACTGTAACAATTTTCTAAAACTATCCAATCACTGAATGTCACTTTCGATCCCTTATTTGCATAACTATCTACAGTATCCCCCTGCTGGCCCAGAGTGAGAACTTCAGTACATAACACATCTAGTCTGCCATTATTGTGTTTTGGCATGAGAACCTGAATCCCTGATTGCTCCTTGGTCTAGTCTAGAATCTTGGCTTGCTTCTGCCTCCATGGTTTGTCTTCAGTCCTGCCTTGCTCTTCAATTCCGATCACTGGCCTGTCTTTTTGCTCCTGAATCCTATTGCAGCCCAGCTCTGACCTGAAGACACAATGCTACATCCACCATGACCAATCCGATTTAGCTAATGATGACATCACTGCTGGCAACTGAGGTCAATTTAATGAGTTAAAGCAGTGTTTCCCAAACTTGGGTCTCCAGCTGTTTTTTGACTACAACTCCCACCATCCCTAGCTCTCAAGACCACTGGTCAGAGATGATGGGAATTGTAGTCCAAAAACAGCTGGAGACTCAAGTCTGGGAAACACTTGAGTTAAAGTAAACATCCTGGCAAGGAATGGCCACAACTAACCAAGGCTGAAAAAGGGAATTTATTTTTTTCCAGCTCTGCCAAAAATGATAATAGAAACCAGTGAGCAATTTGGGCTCTCAGCCTTGTCTAATAATAGCAACAGTCTATTTTCTAATATCCTTGTAAGCAAAAGGAGGCATAACTGCACACAAACCATTCCTTGGTTTAAGAAGGCATTGCAATCTTGTACTTGAAAGGGGCCTACTAAATCCACCATCTTCACAAAAACATTGAAATGCTCGGCCTGAATACAAATTAATTAATTTGCTTCATTTCCTTAATGGGGAAATATTATCTCCTGAAGCTAACAACCTCTTTCCCCCTTTCCTTCTCAATCAGACAGACACGTTTTGGGAGAGATTACACAGCAGCTAATCTAATAAAGGAGTGTGATAGAGGGAAAAATGTCTCTGGGGCTTTAACAGGGAAGTAACAAACAAACAATCACATATGTTTCTTTTCATTTAATTCCGGCTGTAGGGGCAGATGTAGCTTCTAACCCATTATGATGAATCTATCATTTAATGATTAACTCAATGATGTGTGAGAAGAAGGTGTGGGGCTTTTTATAAAAAAAACGTAACCACCACCCAAAAGTCACCATGAATTGTGTTCATTTCAACAGTGGGCTGGCGGGTTTTCCACAAGGAGGAGAAAGTGAGGTGAACACATCAGGGTGATCAACGCAGTCATATAAAGGAGGGAAAACAACAGAAAGGCTTTTGTTTGCTTGGACTTTTAAACTTGCCTTCTCCACGCAAATAATTATTGAGTCACTCGGGTGCCTCAAACTGGTTGCTAGGGACAATTGCTTGTTGTCTCTTGTAATGGACTTGAGGTGTGTGGGGGGGATCCTTGTCCTACTTGTTTTGTGATAAAGCAGGGAGGATGCATCTCATTGAAACAACTTCTAGAAGGGTAGTGAAGCCAGATCACTTCCAGGTGGCCGATAATTTTGTGGGAGGGATTCACGCACCTATTGGAACTTGAAGTTTGTATGATGAAAATGGATGAAAGTAACTCAGACTCCCTGGCATGGCAAATCCACTTAAAACACACAGAGATACTTTTGGGGGGATTAGGAGTGAAATATACTCAGTGTTGAGTGTGAATTTCATGCTCTTTATTCAGCTCGTAGTAGCAATGAATGAAAATTTCTCCAAAATGTCAGCTATATATACATTATTTACACAATGGGCCCCGCGTGATTGGCTAATTCTGGGCTGCTCCTGTAGGCCAATCAGGTTGCAGATTCACTTCCTCCAGGAGTCTGATTGGCTGCTCCTGCAGGCCAATCAGGTCGCTGATTCACTTCCACCTGGAGCTGGATTGGGTGACTCCTGCGGACCAATCAGACTGCTGCATTCTAGATCCTATTGTACTAGGATTCAGCTCAGTACATAACAAGGAGAGTGACAGGGGAATGCACTGAAAAGTGTGGGGTGAACACATAATTAACTGGAAGACATGCAAACGTAACTGAAACCAATCAGGATGACTTCACATTGTTATATAACTTCCCTATAAACAAATCATAATGAAGGATCAATAAAGACCATACAGAGTCTAGCCTCTGTGTAAGCTTCACGGAAGAAAATCAAAAGGAATGCTCAGTATATGTCAGCTAGAGAAGCTGTTTGTTGCATGGGGGTGGGGGCTGTCTCATGAAACTCTAAAACAGGGGTGGGGAAGTTATGCCCCCCAGTTGTTGCTAACTCTAATTCTCATTAGCCCCAGCCAATGTGGCCAGGGGTGATCACAGTTGTAGACTTCTGGAGCTCCACAGGGTCCCCTGTCCTTGCTTGAAAGACAAAGACATTTATTGCTGTCGATGTTTTCATAGACATAAAGCCCATCAAATGTAGCCTCTTTGAATTAAGCTATGGGGTCACAGTGTCCCTATTTTCCAGGGACAGTTCCGGATCTACAGAAGCCATCCCGGTTTCTGATTTGATTCTGGAATGTCCTGTTTTTGCTTAGGATGTCCCTATTTTTATCAGAGAAATGCTGGAGGGTATGGGGTTATGCGATCCCTGAGTCAAGGAGATAACTAACTATATAACATCTGAAAGACATCTGAGGGCAACCCTGTATAGGGAAGTTTTTTAAATGTTTAATGTTTTATTATGGGTTTTGTATATGTTGGAAGCTGCCGAGAGTGGCTAGGGCAGCCCAGTAAAATGGGGGGGGGGGTATAAATAAAATAAAATAAAAATAATGGAATATTGACATTCCTATTTTCATCAGAGAAATGTTGGAGGGTGTGGGGTCAGCAGAGTCACATGGCAAATTCTTTGCTTGGTTTGCCAAGGAGCAGGGGATCACATGAGCAAATAAATATTCCCTATAGGCAAACCTTTGTGTATGAGAATTAGGTCTTATGAAGGCAAAACAATATGTGATTCCGCTGGTGGTGCAGTCTAGCTCTCGGGGAGCCATCACCAGTGAACAATGCAGCACCGATGTGTGCTTTTAGGTTTAATCTGCTGAGCTGATTTTCATTACAAAATGCGGGTTAAACACATGCAGAATCAGAGATGCGTATTCCCTAGCGATGGCACAGGGAGTAACAAGAATACAGGGGCCTTCTGGGGTTATATCAATCCATGTTTAAGAGGGGTTTTCATAAAAAGGACAAATGTGTAGCATTGTAGCGCCATCTGCTCAGGTGAAAGAGTGTGCCACGTTTGCCCCCTTTGCAGCGGGCTCAGATGGCAATCCATTACTACTTAATTGCACATTGCTGAATTGGCTGTTGCTGCTTCTCCATTGCTGATTGGTTGGTTAAGGCATCTCCTTTCCCACTGGCTGAGAGCACGCCTTCAGCCAGCAGGCAATAAATGGGAGCATGTTAAGCTTCTGCCCTCAGTCCACGTTGTCATCGTTTTCTCCATAGGACTCTCTTTTCTCTCTCTCAGTCTGAGATGCAGAAGCTGGTCGATAACACCAGACCTGCAGCCTTCAAGTCCAAGCACAAACAGCTTTCCAATTCTGGCAGAAGAAACAATAAGAAGGAAAAGCTTTGCTCATGGGGTGGCACTGCATGGACATCCAGGGCAGTGGCAGAAAAGCTTTATGCTGTCAGCTCCCTGCAGACTTGTAAATATCACACAAGGCGTTTGTGGAAAAAATGGGCAACAACCCTTTTACATCCCCTTTAGGGTAGCCATCTGAGGGCTCTACACCAATGGTAGGTGGAGCCAGAGGCAGAAGTGGGGGTTCATCTACACCTCTGTTTGCTGCTGCTTTCCTCCAGGATAAGCTGTGGTTTACTGCTGAATTGGACCAAATAGCAATTGAATTTTCCATTTGTTCTGATTCAGTGGCAAACAGCATGTTCTCCAGGGGAAAGCTGCAAGGCAAACACAAAATCACTTGGACATGTGCTTTCTAGCCATGGGGCAAATGCAAGAGTGGACAAGCCCTAAGCGAGCAGCTAATGCAAATGTTACCTTTGTATAATAATAATAATAATAATAATAATAATAATAATAATAATAATTTTATTATTTAACCCCTGCCCATTTGGCTGGGTTGCCCCAGCTGCTCTGGACGGCTTCCAAAACATATAAAAACATCATATAGTAGGCTCGTTTGAACATACGCACACTCCCACCTCTGTATCCTCCATCCAGACAGGCAAGAAGTAATCATCTGAGCTCAAGGATGCATTCCAGCCTGGCAAAAACCATTGGGAGGCAAAGCAGGGCCAGTGTGTGTGTGTGTGGGTTGGGGAGAGTTAGGAGGGCCAATAGAGAGGTCTTGAGGGCCACATTCAGTATCTGGGCCAGAGGCTCCACACCCGTCTTTGAAAACATGCCAGCTGCAAACTCATTCACTTAGCACCTGGCATGTAATAATTTGTTTCCAATTGAAGCCACCAATATACCTTCAGAACAAGGATGGGGAACTTGGAGCCTTCTGGGTGTTTTTGGACTACAATTCCCATAATCCCCAACCATCAGGTGAGGCTGATGGGAACTGGAGACCAGCACTGGTGGAGGACGGTACACAGCTTCACTATACTGATCTAGAACCCTAGGACACAATGTTGACAGGTCTGTATCCTGTAGTTTGCCCCTACTTTCTGGTGCATAGAATTATAATGCTTTTGAACATGGAGGCTCTCTTCAGATAGCTATTGACAGACCTATCTGCTGTGGGTTTGTCCAACCCCATTTCAAAAGCCATGGCGCCTACTGGTTGTTGCCACATCTTTGAGTAGACAATTTCATAGTGTTAATGACTCCTGGCTTGCTTCCAGTGAACTAAGTCCTGTCCCCTCGCTGCTAATGAAGCCATTTGGAAAGAGGCAGCAGAAATATTTACCAAACACGGTTAAAAAGACTTCAGGGATGAAAAGCACTTAAGATGTCCAAGGTCTGATGCTGGCGAGATGGCTTGCATGGTCTGTCATTCAGTAAGGGATTACTATTCCAAACACGGCCTTAGTGATTCCACTGTGTGGCATCTAATTAACTGTCAGAAATGCATTGTTGAGGGGATGATGGATTATCCAGTTGAAGGCATTAATAAAGCTCATTCCAGTTTCCTCATGTGCAGGCTGGTACCAAGTGAAGCTAAGCTAAGCAAGAAACTCATTTCCCACTGGTTTGCAAAGCTACCTGAATGACGATCTGCAGGGACTTATCAATTCCCTACAATTAACAGTCTCCGAAATGCCACCTCCTCCTCTGTACTTGACAAAGCTGCAAGGGCATATGATTGCAGACTTCTAGCTCTCAATCCTTCTGCTAAGCACCCTTTGATACAATGAATTGAAGCAAACTCAGGTTCCCCACTTAAGACCCTTCAAACACTGTGAGGACCATGATCAGAACCCAACCACTTGGTTGGGCCATTCAAGCATTTTACTACATAGAAAAAGTGATTCCCACACAGCTATGGTAACACTGAAAGTACATATGCTCCATAGGGATCAGCAACCAAGCTTGAAGTTCCCACTGACCTAAAAGACTGGCAATCCTACCCTGGATTGTGGAGTCCTGGACTTTAGCCCCAAGGTCCAGCTCTTGTTTCACCTCTGGCCCAAAAGGCAGAGCTGGAACAGTGGTTGCAGTCTTTGAGGACAAACCAGGGAACCGTCAGACTTCAGAAACCAAGTTTTACTTCAAGAAATGTGGATTCAGACCTCATTGTGACCCCTAACAATTCACATCTACTAAACTTTAATTTGTCACTGGTGATGGTTTGGCTATGTTTATCTACTCGATGGTTTGCTTTACAATCTCTTTCTGCATGGACTCCATGTGTGAGTGAGCAAACGAGACAGGGGAAGGCAGAATAGCCTCATCTTGAAGGAACATCCTTTTGTAAATATGTTTGGCACTGAAAACACTGGTCCTTGCTGAGATTTTATATCACCTCCCAGCTTCCTCTCTCTGCTCCGTGGCTAGCTGTTGACTTGGCTTCATATTACAAGGAGATAAAAGATGGGAGCAAAAGAATAGTAGTGCAAAGGATGGATATCGAAGAAGAATGGATTATCAAAGGATACCACTGATAAGGGATGGGCAGCTAACAGCTCAATCTGCCTTCTATCCTCATCCCCCCCCCCCAGGGATCTCTTCCACATTTGCATTTGTTAAACCAAATATTTATAGTATACCTCTCTGTGGTGTATAGACTGAGAACACCAGGAGCTGTTTTGTATCTTACAGGTGCCACTCTCATTAAAGAACAGAAATAACTCCAGAAGTCTCTTGTTCAGGGGCAGCCAGTGTGGTACCCTCCAACATGTTGGACTACAACTCACATCATTCCCAATGATGCTGGCTGAGGCTTGAGGGAGTTGGATCCCACATTAGCTGCCTGTGCTGTGATGTGCTGCATCCCAGCACAACGAATTAACTACTCACTGTCCCCTTAAGAATATCCCAGCCTCCAAACCCTCTCTTCATTTGGACTAGGAGCAGCCCCACTGCAGACATGCATTAAAAGCCTTATCAAGGATCTGTAAATGTTGCAGCCAAATAAAGTAAATTTCCTGTGTCAATCCTGAATGTCACAGCCCATTGTCTAAGAAGCAACACACCTGGGAGCATCACAAAGGTCTCCATAGATACGTCTAAGGTATGTAAGTCTGTGGCATTATCCCCACATCACAGTTGGGAGCACTGAGGCTGAGGAGCAGTGATCTGATGAATTCATGGGTAAGGCAAGATTTAAATCCCCCCATCACCTTTCCCCCCCCGAACCCCCACACTTGCTGTCAAAGTTGCAAGAGGCTGTTGTTGGCTTGTAATTATCATGCCAACAGCAACACTGTGAAAATCCCAGCAAAAGCTTCACAGAAGGGCAGGCAAAATGATCAAAGAGTCAGAGAAACTCCCCTGTGAAGAAAGGTTGCAATGTCTGGAACTTTTTGGTATAAAGCAGAGGTGAGTAAGAGGTGACATGATAGAACTTTATAAAAAGCTGGATGTTGGAAGATTCGGTGCAGACAAAAGAAAGTACTTCTGCGCACAGAGCTTAAACTATGGAACTTGCTCTCACAGAAGACACTGATGACCACCTACCTGGGTGGCTTTTAAAGAGGATTAGACAAATTCATGGAGGAGGGCTACTGACAGCTTTGCTCTGCTTCCACGGTCAAGCTACCAGTTGATAGAAACCACAGGAGAGGAGGGGGCTCTTGCGTTTGGGTCCTGAATGGGGTTTCCCCACAGGTACCTGTTTGGCCACTGTGAGAGCAGGATGCTGGACTATTGGCCTGATCCAGCATGGCTCTTCCTAATTTCTGTTGTGTTTTTTGGCCTGATCCAACAGGACTCTTCCTAATTTCTGTTGTGTTTTGAATTGGCAATATTTTCATATATTTCCAAATGGAAGAAAAGTCAGGGGAAAGTCCTCCACGTGAAACAGTCTCCTGTACTAAAAAGCCCACTTTTAAATCTATGGGGAATCAGCTCTTTGTGCAAAATGTGCCCCCGGTCTTGTATGGATTAATGTGTTTCATTTTTTCAACCTGAGACCCCAATTGTGATAAGACCTGCAGGGCTGCCTGGATGTTCTTTCTTTTCTTTTCTAAAAATTGTATAATCCTTAACATGCACATCACAGTGATTTTACTGACTGATAGAATATTGTACTTCACAGTGACAGCTTGACATTTTGCCTTATTTGTACAAATGAAAATCTCCCAAACTTCCATTTGATAATTCACTTTTTCATAGAACCCACCTTTCCCCCAGCTGCATCCTGCTTCCTCAAACACAAAATATACAGACCAAGAGAGCCTTCATCTTTCTTCTTCACCACTAGACACCATCCAAGCATGTGATTCCCCCCCCATCTAAAGTGATGCAATCGAGAAAAGGTGGTCACCCACACTCAGTGAATATCTGGAGCTGTTAAACGTGATAGCTATGTTCTAATTCCACTGTTGGAGGCAATATGCCTCTGGATGCCAGTTGTGGGGAATCACAAGTTGAGAGAGAAGTGTAGCACTCAGGTCCTGCTTTAAAAGAGGATTAGACAAATTCATGAAGGGTGAGGCTGGCAGTGGCCACTAGCCTCAGCGGCTACATTCTGCCTTCACTGCCCAGGTAGAAAGCCTCTGAGTACCAGTTGGTGAAAACCACAGGAGGAGACAATGCTCTTGTGCTTATGTCCTGCTTGCTAGTTTCCCTGAGGGATCTGGTTGGCCATGGTGATGCTGGACTAGATGGGCCATTGTCCTGATCCAGTTCTTAACTTCAGGACTGAGCTGAGATTAGAACCCAGATACTAATTATACTGATATTTCAAGCACTAGGCACTGCCCATAGAGTAAGTAAACGTACACATCTTTGCCCATGGGCTTCCCATGGAAAGTAAAAATAACATTCAAGGAGGGAAGGGAGCAAAGAAGACTAAAGCCTTTGTCAATATCACCCTTCCTGAACAGATCAGCTTGACAGAGGCCATTTCTAACAGACAGTCTTCCATCAGACCTCTGCATTGGCAATTAGGCTTCCCCAAGCTTGAATCTCTTGGGAAAATAGTTTAGCTGAGTCCTTTTGCTTCCCTGACTGGGAGATTGACACTCCTCCGCCAGATGTCCATTTCTGACTGCACAATATCGTTCCCACAAATGAAGCAGAAGCTGGATGTTCATTCTGACTCTCCATTTAATGGTGAAATATCTTCTACTGGCGTGGCATGATGAAGGGCAGTGGGGAGGAGGAGCAGGAAGAGGTGCCAAGCATCTGGTCACTGTTCATCTTCTCTGATGCTGTGCCACTGAGAGGAGAATGAAATGAAAAGGACCATGACACACCATTATACATCAGCTCATCTTGCAAGCCAGACATTTAAAGTGCTATGGCTTCTTCGAAGCCTCGAATAAAATTTAAGATATTAACTGATGCTAAAGAAAGAGGTGGATTTGCCCTGCCAGACTTAAAACTTTATTATGAATCAGCCGCTTTTTGCTGGCTGAGAGAATGGATGCTTCTTGAAAACACTGACGTGTTGGATTTAGAAGGTTTTAACAATGTATTTGGGTGGCATGCATATTTATGGTACGACAAGGTCAAAGCACATAAAGCGTTTAAAAACCATATTGTCAGAAAAGCACTCTTTAATGTTTGGATAAGATATAAGGATTTGCTTGAAAATAAAACCCCAAGGTGGTTGTCACCAATGGAAGCGAAGGCTCAGAAAAAGCTCAATATGGAGGCCAAATGGCCGAAATATTGGGAAATTTTGGAACAAGAGGGAGACAGATTAAAACTGCAGAGTTTTGAAAAATTAAAAAATAGAGTGCGAGACTGGCTTCATTATTACCAGATAATGGAGGCATATAACTTGGACAAAAAAATTGGCTTCCAGGTGGAAAAATCAAAATTGGAAACAGAACTGCTAGATCCTAAAATTAAGAACTTGTCAAGAATGTATAACTTGCTGTTGAAATGGAATACTCAGGATGAAACGGTGAGATCTGTCATGATTAAATGGGCACAAGATGTTGGACATAATATTATGATGGCTGACTGGGAACAGTTATGGACCACAGGTATGAAGTTTATGGCATGCAATGCCTTAAGAGAGAATATAATGAAAATGATCTACAGGTGGTACATGACACTAGTCAAGCTTGCAAAAATCTACCATTTGCCCGATAATAAATGTTGGAAATGTAAAGAGACTGAAGGTACATTCTTTCACCTTTGGTGGACATGCCCAAGGATTAAGACTTTCTGGGAGATGATCTATAATGAAATGAAAAAGGTATTTAAATATACCTTTCTGAAAAAACCAGAGGCCTTTCTCCTGGGCATGGTCAGCCAATTGGTGCCAAAAAAGGATAGAACTTTCTTTATGTATGCCACAACAGCAGCAAGAATACTTATTGCAAAGTACTGGAAGACACAAGATCTACCCACCCGGGAAGAATGGCAGATAAAGGTGATGGACTACATGGAACTGGCGGAAATGACTGGCAGAATCCAAGACCAGGGAGAAGAGTCGGTGGAGGAAGATTGGAAGAAATTTAAAGACTATTTACATAAACATTGTAAAATGAATGAATGTTAGAAGGATGTTGGAATGATGTTATGTGGCTTTAGCAGAAATGTTATAAAGGATTTGGGAAAAACTGACTGTTAATTGGTGAAAGGAGGGAAAGTAAAGTTACATTATATTAAGATAAATTACAGGACAAAAATCTGAAAAGATGGAAAGGATTTGCTGAAACAGATAATCGAACTAGAATACAAAAAAGGGAGGTGTGAGGAGGTCAAGGAAATAAGCTAATGAAAGATAAGTTATGGGAAGATTCGCTGTATTTTTTTTGTTTCTTTTTAAATGGATTTTATTTTTCTGTTTTTTCTTTCTTTTTTTCATCCTTCCCCCCCCTTATTGTGATGTGTTGTATTGTTTTTGTTTAAAATGGTGTTTTTTCTTTTTTCTTTCTGTAACCTTTAAAACTTTAATAAATATTTTTTTTTAAAAAAAAGACATTTAAAGTGCTATGATGTCACTTTAAACTGTCATGGCTTCCCCCAAAGAATTGTGGGAGCTGTAGTTTGTCAAGGGTGCTGCGAGCTGTAACAATACCCCTATTCCACCTCCCAGAACTACAATTCTCAGCATTCCCTGATTATTCAATAGGGTTGCCATATTTCAGAAAGTGAAAAATCTCAACAACAAAATGAAGTTTTTGAGCTATTTTAAAGGAAATTCTCCAAGATATACGCTTCCAGTGTGGGTTGCTATACGTGTGGATTTTCCCAGACATTCCAGCGATTTCTGCCCAGACACTGTTTCTGATGGTCGAATCCCATCTATGTCCGGAAAATTCCAGACGTATGGCAGCCTTATAACCACTCTGGAAATAAAGAGAAGAGGGTCTCCCTAGCAGCTCCCAGAATTCTTTGGGGGAACCCATTACAGCTGGAAGTGGTAGCTTAGTGCTTAGAAGGTATGGGGTGAATGTGGCCTTTGTTTGTCTGAAGTGCAAATTCAGAGCACAGCAAAATGCTTCAGAGAACCAAGGAGGTTTATTTGTTTTTGTTTTTAAAAAAGCTCTGAAATTCACCATTCCATGATGGCAACACGCTTTGAACTGATAGCCATGGAAGGCAAAATCCTATCGGCTGGAACAATTTGGATAGTCCAGACAGCTGTTAACACTGCCTGGATGCATATTGCCTTTGTTGCCAGCCTCCAAGGATGAAAAAGAGCGGTGTTTTGCGATGCGGGTAATTTGCAGTGCATGTCAGGCCACCCTCCAGCTCCTGATCCTTTGTTGTATATGCTGCCATGTGCATTTAAGATGCAGAGAACACAGTTGGCTGTTAGTCCAGGTGGGCCAGGCTGGTGTCACAGTTCAGGCTAGCAAATAAGGATCAGAGGCAGGTATAAAGTCAAATGTCAAGTCATCATCCAAGGTAAAGGGAAATAGTATCTTCACACCAGAGTCAAACTGCTTGGACTGAAAAGAAAGCTTTTAAAGTAAGACTTTTCTGGGCCTTGTAGATAGGGATTGGCCCATGGAGTCAGCTGACTAATGCTAGATGGAAGTCCTGGTTCAACTTCTGTCCTGGACTCATGTCTCACAAAGACATCCTGTTAACCATGAACAAACAGCAGCCATGTTGGCTGGGTACCTATATATCCCTCAGTCTTAAAGATCCCCTGGGTGCATCTAAGTTAGATGAGGATGGCTATCACTTGGTGCCTTCCTCAAAACACCCCCTTACTGCTCTGATTCCTAAGGACAAGAGTCTTCTTTGTACCAGAACTGCTGGTGGCTAAGACACAGTGAGCGTTTAATGAAAGGATATTAACAACCACTGCCTGTTGACGATCAGGGTGAGAGTTTGATACTGGCAGGCAATTAGTGATGAAACATTTCTCCAAGCACTCAGAATCTGACGCTGCTTCAATCAGGATTTAGGTTGGTCAGAAAGCAGCCATAAAGCAAAACCCTCCATGACAAAAAGCTGAAACAAATTAACACAGACTGTCAAGACTACTTCATCCCTTTGATTTGGGGATGGTCCTTTGAGGGGAAGAGAGCAGAGGCAGTGCTTCAGAGTAGAGAACTGTCTTTTCCTGGTGTATCAACCAAGGAGTCAACCTTAGGGGAACTGGATTAACTGGAAGTGGGCCAGGCATCCTTTTAGGTCTGGTAGGACATGGTGCTATGCTGGAAGCAATAAGTGAGGTTTGGCTCAGCATACTATCAGGGGGTCGGCAGTCAGATGCTGGAGCAGGTGGTCAAGAGGCGGGGAGCAAGAATGGGCATCATTCCTCCACTTCCCAGGACTATATTCATCCCCTGCAAAGGTAAGAGAAAAATTGTATTTCTGTGTAGGTGTCAGGAACCCTGAGTGGGAGGGAGGAAAGCTTGGCTGAAAGGAAGGCACTGTTGCACAACCCTACGAATTATTGCCAGGGCACCGGACCAGAAGGCGTCCTGGTGATTGTCAGCAGGGTTGCACCAGAGCACCTTTTGGTTCAGTGCTCTGGCACAATCCTGTTGACTTGCACCAGAGTGAGTGATGCTCTGGACTCACATCAGAGCACTGGACCAAAAAATGGGACATTCTGGGAACCAAACAGAAGCCGGAATTGGTTTCTGTGATCTGGGATGTCCTGCTTAAAATGGGACACTTGTGGGTATGTCCTCCATGAATTTGTTTAATCTTCTTTCAAAGCAATCTAGGTTGGTAGCTATCTCTGCTTCCTGTGGGGGTGAGTTCCATAGTTAACAAATAACAATATTACTAAACAATAGGAAGCCTCTGTTTCTGACCCACTTGGGTGGGGTGGGGAAAAAGGAAGGAAGACACAAGCTCTTTGATCTAAGTCCTGCTTCCTTCCACATTTTGTAGTAAAGCAGGCTAGAGAAGCTCTGGGCAATGGCCTCCAATCTCAGGTGGATTATTAGCCCCAGTAATGAAGAGCATAGCTCATGTGAAGGACAAGGCGTTTTCAAAACCCATTAATTTTACTCATAATGGGGAATTAATGTGCAGAAAGGCAATGCCAGCCCAACAGTAATTGCTTTTTTTGGAAGGTTTGGAACAGTCAGGAAGTAAAACTCATTTTCAGGCAATGCTTTCTTCCCACCCCCAACTCCCTTTCTATCTTTCAGAAGAATTGAATTTTTTTTTTAAAAAATTGCTGCTGCTTTTTCTTCATTATGGGTTGTTATATTTCATCATTACAAGACTTTCATATTTCAGCGCTTTCTCATTACATTTTTATAATTCCCCCTCTCAATATTAAGATATAGGGGCAGAGCTGACGAGTCAGACTCAACAGGCTGCGGCCTATATTAATGTTTCAGTGTGTGGCGGAGTTAATTAGTGGCCATAATTCTCAGTGCTTCTGACCTTTGAGCAGGTGGCAGAAATCTGTTTTTGGTCCACCACTTCTGGATTACATGTCCGCCTTCCTGTCAATGAGGCCTCCCTTTGGGAACATGGCTAATGCATTCTGAAATTCCAAAAGCATCCATTGTGACGTCATCAGAGTGCAAATAGATTCCACACACCCCAAACCCGTTTCCACAATGATTTTTCTGCTGAAATACCCTTGTGTAAGAACATAAGAAGAGCTCTGCTGGTTCTGGCCAATGGCCCATCTAGCCTAGTATCCTGTTCTCACCATGGCCTACCAGATTCCTGTGGGAAACCCACAAACAGGGCCCAAACATGAGTGTAGGTGAGTTCAGACTCCAAGTATGGATGGGGGCAGATGCTCCCATCCAAGCTTCAACCTAATGCAAACCCATGTATATCCTCCAATAGGGGCTGCATGATGACATTTTTACATTTTTATTATATAGAAATACCAAAATGGACACATGCACTCATCCCTACATTAGAACAGGTTTCACCAAATACAAATGAATTAGAAAAAAATCCATGTGCCATCACAACTGTCAATTCATATCAGTATAAAAGGTAAAGGTACCCCTGCCCGTACGGGCCAGTCGTGTCCGACTCTAGGGTTGCGTGCTCATCTCGCTCAAGAGGCCGTGAGCCGGCGCTGTCCGAAGACACTTCCGGGTCACGTGGCCAGCGTGATGAAGCTGCAGCTGGCGAGCCAGCACCAACGCAGCACACAGAAACGCCGTTTACCTTCCCGCTATAAAGCAGTACCTATTTATCTACTTGCACTTAAGGGTGCTGTCAGGGAACTGCCATCGGAGCCAGCGGCGGAGGCAAGGCTCCCAAGCGACGCTGGAGAAGGGCCCAGTAGGGAGAGAGACAGCTCATCGGCTGGCGAAGGAAATCAGCGTAACACCAGGGATAAAGGGGGGCAGATGGGGGAATCGGCGAGGGGCTCCAGGACTCCTCGCCGGAGACCAGCAGGGAGAGCACGGGTCCTCCGCTACCCACACCCACCCTGCACAGAAGACTTCCGCGCAGGGAGAGTAGGCGGAGACTTGGCGTCAAAGAACTTTTGTGCTGGAAGAGGTTCAAGAAACGTCCACTGACGGATTCTGCTAGCGACTGAAACAGCCACGAAGTGAAGGGCTGTCCAGACAGAAAAGGTTTAACCAGGCAACCTAGCCAGGAGTGGCGGCAACTTACGCACAAGCAACCCCTATAACCATTACAGGTGCTTTCAAACTGCTAGGTGGGCAGAAGCTGGGACCGAATGACGGGAGCTCATCCCACCGCGGGGATTCAAACCGCTGACCATGCGATCAGCAAGTCCTAGGCACTGAGGTTTTACCCACAGCGCCACCCGCATATCAGTATATACCTTGCTAAATCATGGCTAATGCAAAAACATTCACTGGGCAGTTTCCTATATAAGCTGTGAGGGGAGAAGATCCTCCAGTCTTCTCTGAATTCTCATTTTACATAGAAAAATGCATCAGGAAGAAGGGTAATTTGAACACTCTTTCTTGAGATAGTTTATGCCTGTGCAGGGAATTTTTTTAGAAGCAATACTCAAATGTATGAACCCCTACCTGGAATCGTGCAGCCATGAAGCCTTGCAACCACATGATTCTTGAGATCATATTAAGATTTGAACATAGGAAGCTGCCTTAGATGATCCATTTAGACTAATATTGCCTACTCTGATTTGCAGAGGCTCTCCAAGGTTTCAATCAAAGGCGCTTTTCCTAGCCTACCTATCTGGGATCTTTCAAACTAAGGATGCTGGGGATCAAACCTGGGACCTTTTGTGTGAAAGCATCTGCTCTGCCACAGAGCTATGTTACAGTTTCCAGTTGCCTGGTGAAGAGAACCAGCACCCACTCTTCCTGGGTACAGGTTTATGTGCATAGAGGCAGCCCAAGACCATTTTGCCTGCTTCGACTCACCTGCTTCTGCACATTATAATTTCCAGCCTATAACGATGGAGCAAAAAGGTTAATGGCAAAGCTTTAATACAGTATTAAAAACTGTTTTGCAATTCCCTGATGGCCAAGTCTCATTTAACCACCTTTAATAGTTCTAGTGCCCCTTGTACCCATAATCAATAGCTTGCATGGTCTACTATATATAAGGGGATAGTTGGGGAACTGCAGCTGGAAAACGATGCCCGTTGCAAAGAGCGGGCAGACTGAGGTTGGAGGGCTGTGCCTCATTTGCCCTAACAGACTAGCCTCTGGAGCAAATTAATCCTTCCTAGCTACACCCTTTTCTTGGATGCTCAGTTTGTTTTGGCTGGTTTAAACCCACCAAAACACCTTGGGGACACTGAGGGGGTGCACCTATCCAGGCAGCAGAGAGAGAGGGGGTATTTGTGAGAAACCCCCCTTAAGCACACTGTGCTTTCTATGTGGACTCTATGATTTGCATTGTTGTTGTTGTTATTTAGCAACTCCAGGCTGTGGGATGTTAGCATCCAAAATGCATATTTTTTAAAAAATAAATTTTATTTTTCAGTTTTTCAAAAATTTACCGACATACAAATCACAAACACACAAATTGCATAAATTTCCCATAGACATATCCCACCCTTTGTGCTTTCATTTTCATTTTTTAAAACTGCATTGTATACATGAATCCACCTTTAAGCTATTCTTTTGTTTCTTTTCATAATATGTTTAACTGCTGGTTTTATGTTAACCCTGCAACAAACTTTGGATACAAGAGTTTTTCAAATATTCCACAAATTTCCCCCAATCCCCAAATGCACATGTAAAAGGTTAATTTCAAGAGCTGTCAAACTGTGATTCCCTATGACTGAGGTAGTTATTTGCAGTTGGTACAGTTATGACAGTTAGCTGAACAGTCTTAACAGAGCAGCGGGTATTTTATGTTGTGCTGCTGTTTGCCTCAGAGTTAGTTAGTCTGTAACAGTTTAATATATGTAATTGTTTTAACAATTTAAGAAACATCCACCTGCATTGTATATTTAATCTGCAACTGCAAGGACACTTAGTAAAAGTTATTTGTCCTTTAAACTTTGAAAAAGAGTGTATTGCATAGTTTTTATAAGAGGGAAAAGGAGAACTAATTAACAGGTCAAACGACCCAGGGCTGTCTTCCACAAAGCTCTGCTAAATGGGAACTAGAGTTTAATTCCCACAAAAGCAACCTACCAAAAACGAAAAGGAAAAAAGGACATGCAGTGGTACCTCTGGTTACATCCGCTTCAGGTTACAGACTTCGCTAACCCAGAAATAGTACCTTGGGTTAAGAACTTTGCTTCAGGATGAGAACAGAAATCGTGCTCCGGTGGCACGGCGGCAGCGGGAGGCCCCATTAGCTAAAGTGGTGCTTCAGGTTAAGAACAGTTTCAGGTTAAGAACGGACCTCCGGAACGAATTAAGTACTTAACCCAAGGTACCACTGTACATTAAAACCAATGCAAAAAACTACAATGGAGTAAAAGCTAAAAACATATTCATATTATAAAAAGGCAGGAATAGACCATCACACTTACCAAAGGAAGCCATAGATGATAGAAGGCTGAAGGCCTGGAAGAAGAGAAACATTTCTGTTTGGTGCCTAAAGATAGGCAATGATGCTGCCAGACTTGCCTCGCTGGGAAGAGTGTTCCATAAGCGGGAAGCCACCACTGAGAGCCAGTGTGGTGTAGTGGTTAAGAGCGGTAGTCACGTAATCTGGGTAACCGGGTTCGCGTCTCCGCTCCTCCACATGCAGCTGCTGGGTGACCTTGGGCCAGTCATACTTCTTTGAAGTCTCTCAGCCCCACTCACCTCACAGAGTGTTTGTTGTGGGGGAGGAAGGGAAAGGAGAATGTTAGCCGCTTTGAGACTCCTTAAAGGGAGTGAAAGGCGGGATATCAAATCCAAACTCTTCTTCTTCTTCTTCTTCCATTCACATGTCAACACCCTCTGCACCTACCTTGGAGGGGGCACAAGGAGAAGACCTTGCATGATGAATACTGGGTCTGTGTTGGCTCATGTGGGCTTCTGAGCTACATAAGGCTTTATAGGTTAAAAGCAGCACTTTGAGCTGAGCCCAGAAATTCCATGGAAGCCAGTGCAGTCACACCAGAAGTGGTGTTTTATGTTCAGACTATCTTGCGTTGGTCAACAACCCGGCTGCTGAATTCTCAACCAGCAGCAGTTCCAAAACTGCCATCAAGGGCAGCCCCATGGATATTGCATTGTGGTAATCTAACCCAAAAGATACCAGAGCCTAGACTACAGAATCTATGCTATCACATCCCCCATCCCCCCTTTTAAATGTATACACAGAAGCCACAGCCTCAAGGTGGAGGTGCCAGTTTGTCAGAAACAAAGCTTGCATACATCAAGGTCACCTGGTTGTGAGCCAGGCAACACCCTCCCAAGGTGCTCCCCCCTCCCATTGCACACTGACCTTTAATTAATTAAAGGAAAGCATCTAAAACAAATGAAAATAAAAGTTCATTTTGCTGCAAACAACACACTTTTTTTCTAGATTGGAACTCATAAGCTCCCCCCTTCTCTTTTGTCAGGAGAAGAAAGACAAGAAACAGGAAGAAGGCGAATATTGTTGGATCCCACTTGGAGAAAGCCATTACCCAAATTAATGCTCCTAAAATGGACAAGGAACCTGTCCATTTCTGCTGTTTTCGTAGAGTCTTGTCAGCTGTTTTTGGTGTTATGCAAGCACATAGCCCATCAGGCTAGCTCACTGCTCAGTGAGCAGAGGTGAGGTTCGTGATTTCAGGCATTATTATAATATCAAACTGTGTCTCCCTGTATCAGTCTTCATAAACAACTGGGGTTCATCAGCTCAAATCCTGTTTTGCATTTTGTCGGTAAGAGAGGTGAAATTTATGGTAGCTAGGGGGAGCAGCAGGGCCATCGTGGTGGTGTCTTCAAGGCTGCGAAATAGGAAGTTGCAGCTCTTCAACTGCTTTCAAGAGGGGCTGCAAAGTGTTCCTATGCTGGCTTGTCTTTGGTCTGTCTGGTCAAGAGTTAAACATGGAAGAGCCGGAAGTCAGGGAATCTTCTCTTTCAAATCATAGAATTGTAGAGTTGGAAGCGAGGCTTATCTAGTTCAACCTGTTGCAATATAGGAATTTCAACTAGATCATACATGACAGATGGCCATCCAACCTCTGCTTAAAAACCTCCAAGGAAAGAAAGTCCATCACCTCTCATGGGATTCTGTTCCACTGTCAAACAGCTCTTACTGTCAGGAAGTTCTCCCTGATGTTTAGTCAGAATCTCCTTTCTTGTAATTTGAATCCATGGGTTTGGGTTCTAGCCTCTGAAGCAGGGAAAAGCAAGCTGACTCCATCCTCCATGTGACAGCCCTTTAGATATTTGAAGTTGACTGTCATATCTCCTCTCAGTCGCTTCTTTACCATCCTAAACATACCCAATGCCCTCAACCATTAATCATAAGAGACCTTTTTAAACCTTTGTACAGTAGGCTAATTCTCTCTCTCTCTCTCTCTCTCTCCCCACCCACCCACCCACCCCTGTATACCCCCTCCAGGCAAAGAAGAGGCAGGATCAAACGTCAAGGAGGCAAAAACTCTTGGGATATGAAGCTGGTGATGGGGGGAGGCCCGGGAAGAGTTATGAGGGCCAGAGAGAGAGAGGCCTGGAGGGCCACATTTGGTCCCTAGGCCTGGGTTTTGTGTCATGATGTTACCAAAGGTAGTGCATAGCTCTGGAACTGTAAAGAAAGTACACTATAGCTTCTGCCGTCAGCCAAGGAAACTAGAGCCACTGGGAGGCTGTATACCTAGAGTTGCCATATTCCTTCCTTCCTTCCTTCCTTCCTTCCTTCCTTCCTTCCTTCCTTCCTTCCTTCCTTCCTTCCTTTTGTCAAGGTTGTTGAGCTTGACATTTTTGGGCTTTTCTTGAATTTTAAAAGCATTAAGAATAAAATAAATTGCCCTGCTTGCCATACGTCCAGGTTTTCCAAACATTTTGCTGATTCATCAAAAATCCACCCGGATGCCATTTTGCAGCCGATTTCCAGATGTGTTTGGGAAAAGCCGGATGTATGGCAGCCCTAGTATACCCTGTCTCTTAGGATGATCACCAGGCAGGAATGAGACCACCTTGGTTCCAGTCACTGACTGGAGAAGGAGCAGCTGTAGGATGCTTGCATCCCTGCCTGAAGGAACACTCAGATTCAGCTGCCTGTAGCTCCAGGACTGCAAAACCAAGAGAAAGGTCACTCATGATCCAGCTATTGGCTGAAACCACAAGAACCATAAGTTGCTATTCAAGCAAGAACACCAGCAAGGGAAGATTAGCCTGGTCTGAACTGTATAAAAATGGCTGCTTAAAGTCCAGAATGGGCTGATCTGTTGGCTTCTCCATTTCCCATTTCCCCAGACGTAAGTTCATCCCTCCATATCTTCATATTTGTTTGAGAAGTTTCTCCTCCAAAAAGAAGTACTCATGAAAAATTATCAGCAATTTAGTGCGAATTTGCTCTAATAGACAAACCATTCTATACATACCATTCTAGACACATTCTTTTTGCAAAGCCGTTTCGCCTTACACAGTCATACCTTGGGTTGGGAACATGATCTGTGCGGGAGGCACGTTTGCAACCCCCGGCGTTTGCAGCCTGAAGCGGCACATCTGCGCACATGCGTGACACGATTCGGCACTTCTGCACATGCGCGTGACGTCATTTTGTGCTTATGCGCATGCGCGAGCACCAAAACCTGGAAGTAACCCATTCTGGTACTTCTGGGTTTGGCGCAGTCCAAAACCCGAAAACGTGCAACCCGCAGTGTTCGTAACCCGAGGTATGACTGTGTCATGCATGTTGGTATGCTGGCTTCACTAATATATGCATTTTGTATCCACACTCCACCCCAGTATATGCATTTTTGTACACATTACTGGAGACGTATTGTTGGAGAAATGCATTCCAAAATTTGGGGAAGTGCAAAATTCAATGGATGTTTGTATTTCAGGTCACATTTTGTTTTGGAATGTCTGAATTAGGTAGGTTTCCTCTTTAAATGAGAACTGAACTGAATTTCTCCACCATTCCTATTTATAGCCATCCACTTTTTGTGGCCTCTAATAACTGATCTGCCCTTCTCTGCCTTTCCTCTCTACTCATTTTCCCTTCTATGTCTGTCTTTTTAGCTTAGAAGGCTGGTGGCAACCACCCTCACTTTTTAAATTGATGTGAGTCACTCTGCGAAGCAAAACTGCGTGAAAAGCAGGAGACAAATGTTGTTGTTTAGTCGTTTAGTCGTGTCCGACTCTTCGTGACCCCATGGACCAGAGCACGCCAGGCACCTCTGTCTTTCACTGCCTCCCGCAGTTTGGACAGACTCATGTTTGTAGCTTCGAGAACACTGTCCAACCATCTCGTCCTCTGTCGCCCCCTTCTCCTTGTGCCCTCCATCTTTCCCAGCATCAGTGTCTTCTCCAGGGAGTCTTCTCTTCTCATGAGGTGGCCAAAGTACTGGAGCCTCAGCTTCACGATCTGTCCTTCCAGTGAGCACTCAGGGCTGATTTCCTTAAGAATGGATGCGTTTGATCTTCTTGCAGTCCATGGGACTCTCAAGAGTCTTCTCCAGCACCATAATTCAAAAGCATCAATTCTTCGGCAACCAGCCTTCTTTATGGTCCAGCTCTCACTTCCATACATCACTACTGGGAAAACCATGGCTTTAACTATACGGACCTTTGTTGGCAAGGTGACGTCTCTACTTCTCAAGATGCTGTCTAGGCCTGTCATTGCCCTTCTCCCAAGAAGCAGGCGTCTTTTAATTTCGTGGCTGCTGTCACCATCTGCAGTGATCATGGAGCCCAAGAAAGTAAAATCTCTCACTGCCTCCATTTCTTCCCCTTCTATTTGCCAGGAGGTGATGGGACCAGTGGCCATGATCTTCGTTTTTTTGATGTTGAGCCTCAGACCATATTTTGCGCTCTCCTCTTTCACCCTCATTAAAAGGTTCTTTAATTCCTCCTCACTTTCTGCCATCAAGGTTGTGTCATCTGCATATCTGAGGTTGTTGATAGTTCTTCCGGCAATCTTAATTCCAGTTTGGGATTCATCCAGCCCAGCCTTTCGCATGATGTATTCTGCATATAAATTAAATAAGCAGGGAGATAAAATACAGCCTTGTCGTACTCCTTTCCCAATTTTGAACCAATCAGTTGTTCCATATCCAGTTCTAACTGTAGCTTCTTGTCCCACATAGAGATTTCTCAGGAGACAGATGAGGTGATCAGGCACTCCCATTTCTTTTAGAACTTGCCATAGTTTGCTGTGGTCGACACAGTCAAAGGCTTTTGCATAGTCAATGAAGCAGAAGTAGATGTCTTTCTGGAACTCTCTAGCTTTCTCCATAATCCAGCGCATGTTTGCAATTTGGTCTCTGGTTCCTCTGCCTCTTCTAAATCCAGCTTGCACTTCTGGGAGTTCTCTATCCACATACTGTTTGAGCCTTCCTTGTAGAATTGTAAGCATAACCTTGCTAGCGTGTGAAATGAGTGCAATTGTGCGGTAGTTGGAGCATTCTTTGGCACTGCCCTTCTTTGGGATTGGGATGTAGACTGATCTTCTCCAATCTTCTGGCCACTGCTGAGTTTTCCAAATTTGCTGGCATATTGAGTGTAGCACCTTAACAGCATCATCTTTTAAAATTTTAAATAGCTCAGCTGGAATACCATCACTTCCACTGGCCTTGTTATTTGCAATGCTTTCTAAGGCCCATTTGACTTCACTTTCCAGGATGTCTGGCTCAAGGTCAGCAACCACACTACCTGGGGTGTACGAGACATCCATATCTTTCTGGTATAATTCCTCTGTGTATTCTTGCCACCTCTTCTTGATGTCTTCTGCTTCTGTTAGGTCATTACCACTTTTGTCCTTTATTATGGTAATCTTTGTACGAAATGTTCCTTTCATATCTCCAATTTTCTTGAACAGATCTCTGGTTCTTCCCATTCTGTTGTTTTCCTCTATTTGTTTGCATTGCTCGTTTAAGAAGGCCTTCTTGTCTCTCCTTGCTATTCTTTGGAAATCTGCATTCAATTTCCTGTATCTTTCACTATCTCCGTCGCATTTTGCTTGCCTTCTCTCCTCCGCTATTTGTAAGGCCTCGTTGGACAGCCACTTTGCTTTCTTGCATTTCCTTTTCATTGGGATGGTTTTCGTTGCTGCCTCCTGTACGATGTTACGAGCCTCCATCCATAGTTCTTCAGGCACTCTGTCCACCAAATCTAAATCCTTAAACCTGTTCGTCACTTCCACTGTGTATTCATAAGGGATTTGACTTAGATTGTATCTTACCGGCCCAGTGGTTTTTCCTACTTTCTTGAGTTTAAGCTTGAATTTTGCTATAAGAAGCTGATGATCTGAGCCACAGTCAGCTCCAGGTCTTGTTTTTGCTGACTGTATAGAGCTTCTCCATCTTTGGCTGCAGAGAATATAATCAATCTGATTTCGATACTGCCCATCTGGTGATGTCCATGTGTAGAGTCGTCTCTTGTGTTGTTGGAAAAGCGTGTTTGTGATGACCAGCTTGTTCTCTTGACAGAACTCTATTAGCCTTTGCCCTGCTTCGTTTTGATCTCCAAGGCCAAACTTGCCAGTTGTTCCTTTTATCTCTTGCCTCCCTACTTTAGCATTCCAATCCCCTATAATGAGAAGAACATCCTTCTTTGGTGTCACTTCTATAAGGTGTTGTAAGTCTTCATAGAATTGGTCAATTTCAGTTTCTTCAGCATCAGTAGTTGGTGCATAAACTTGGATTACTGTGATGTTAAAAGGTCTGCCTTGGATTCGTATCGAGATCATTCTATCATTTTTGAGATTGCATCCCAGTACAGCTTTCGCCACTCTTTTGTTGACTATGAGGGCCACTCCATTTCTTTTACGAGTTTCTTGCCCACAGTAGTAGATGTGATGGTCATCCGAACTGAATTCGCCCATTCCCGTCCATTTTAGTTCACTGATGCCCAGGATGTCAATATTTATTCTTGCCATCTCATTTTTGACCACCTCCAACTTACCTAGGTTCATGGTTCTTACATTCCAGGTTCCTATGCAATATTTTTCTTTACAGCATTGGACTTTCCTTTCGCTTCCAGGCATATCCGCAACTGAGCGTCCTTTCGGCTTTGGCCCAGCCGCTTCATCAGCTCTGGATCTACTTGTACTTGCCCTCCGCTCTTCCCCAGTAGCATGTGGGACGCCTTCCGACCTGAGGGGCTCATCTTCCAGCGTCATAACTTTTATATGCCTGTTGTCTTTGTCCATGGAGTTTTCTTGGCAAGGATACTGGAGTGGCTTGCCGGTTCCTCCTCCAGGTGGATCACGTTTGGTCAAAACTCTCCACTATGACCTGTTCATCTTGTGTGCCCTGCTCGGCGTAGTTCATAGCTTCTCTGAGTTCTTCAAGCCCCTTCGCCACGGCAAGGCAGTGATCCATGAAGGGGAGGAGACAAATACAGGAAATAAATTAAGAAAAAAAGTACTTGTCCAACTTGCAGTGTCCCATGGGACCGGTGAATTGTATCCGTGACATGGTCAAACAACAGAAGGAACTTTAATCCATGTCCCTGAATGCCAAGCCCGGGTCACTACAGAACTCGTTTCTACAGGAGGCAGTCATGTATGTTGCTTTGGATGGTTTTAAAAGAAGATTAGACAAATTTGTGGGGGACAAGGCTGTCAATGGCTACTAGACACAGCAGCTATGCTTTGCTTTAACTGCCAGAGACATCATCTCTAAATACCAGCTGCTAAAAACCACAGGAGGGGAGAATTACTGTTGTTCTCATATCTCACCTCTGGGATTCCTACAGGTACCTGGTTGGCTGCTGTGAAAACAGGATGCTGGATTAAATGGACCATTAGCCTGATCCAATAGGAGGTTCTTACACTCACATGGTGCATTATAAACAGTTTCATACTCCAAACCAGGTAATTGCAAATATTGGCTACATTGCCACTTAAGATGACATTTTGAGTGGCAGTTGAAAATGAGGTTTCTTTACATTTTCTGTTTTCATAGTAATGAAAGTGGAAGCCGAAAAATGTCCCTTTCTCCTTCAACTTGCCCAAATGACGTCCATGCTTCCTGCGCTTCCTGTTTATATTTATTGCCACCCCATTAACATCCCCCTCCCATTGCATCCTTGCAGCAATTCCCTCCTCAGACCAGCACATTGGCACATTTAACCTTCTGCTATGTCCACATTATGCACTGAGCTACGGCAAATCGTTTACCTGGGCAGTGAACTCTACCGAGCCGCATTCCAAATACAGCGATTTATTTGATACATTTCTGACAAGGGAAGCGACGTAAAAGGTCTCGCTTTTCTGACCGAGGTAAATAGCACATCATAATATAATCAGCAAGCAATACTAAAGAGCAATTCAAGGACTCTGGAGGGAAACATGTTGCCGGCTGATAAATGATTGGACATGACATCCAACATTTCTGATAGGGGATCTGACGGTTAGGCCAGAAAGATGTGTTCACTGAAATGTGGCCTATAGTATGTAGAGCGGATGTGGGGAACATTTTTAAACTTGGGGCCAAATTCTTTCACAGGTAACCTTCTGGGGGCCACATGCAATTGGTGGGTGGGTCCAAAGCAAAAGTTGATGGGACGATGAATTTGTAGTAGACTATATTCCACCCATGGAAAAACCAGAGGTTTCTACACACAGCCATACACCTGTTCTCTCTCTCTCTCTCTCTCTCTCTCTCTCTCTCTCTCTCTCTCTCTCCATTCAGGTAAGCAATTGACATCACACTTCAAGGGAATGATCTTCCTGGGTAGATAAACCACATAAATTGAAACCACATCCAAGGCACATTTAAAGCACACAGCTTCCACCCCAAAATCCTGGGAACTGCAGTTTCCCACTCATAGAGCTATGATTCGCAGTACCCTTAAAAACTACCGTTCCCAGGATTCTTCAGGGAACATCATGCACTTTACATGTGTGTTTAAATGTAATGGGGAACATTTTCCAGCCCAAGGGCCACATTCCCTTGTTGGCAACCTTCCAAGAGCCACATGCCAGCTGTGGGTGTGGTCAAAGGCAAAAGTAGATGAGGCAACTCCCCCAAGAGTTAAATGATAACTAATCAGAGGCAGCTACAGGAGAGCTATGAGATTCAGGTGAGGGTCAGATGCCTTCTCAATCCCAGCAGGCATCTGGCCTGCCCAGGCCTCCAGCCTGCCCACCATTCTCCTAAAGAAAAGAAGCATAGCATGGAAGACTTGTGTATAGTACGCAGATCTGAAAGGGCCACAAAGGGTAACTGTATCATAGCAGATACAGATGTTGTTAGTAACTCAGAGAAGATTTGGGAACTGTTATGTAGTGGGTTTAACACATTTTATGTTACAAGGTGTGTTCTAACCAATCGTATAAGTGCTGGTAGATGAACATTCTAATGGCAAGTAAGCGCATGAACTTTCAACTGTCAACTGTCAACCGTCAGTTCATGCCCAGCATTATGACTGTGTTGTCCAGTCAGTTCGGTTCTTGTTTTCCTATGAGCGAGCTGTTGTCACTGACAAATGTTGAATAAACATAGTTGAGGAACTTATACTGCCTTGGGCTTCTGACTTTTTCCGAACATTCAACATTGGCGATGAGGATGGGGTTGATGAGCTCTCACTGGCTGCCAGAGGCCCAAGACCGCACCGCCGCTTGCCGCCTCGCAGTAAGCGTGACCTTACTTAGCAAATAGTCCCGGAAATGAGACCGTGCCTGCAGCATCTTTGCAACCACCCACAATCGCACAAGCGACTGCTCCAGGTCCGAGGATGGCCACCAGTCATAGTTGGCCACCACCGGACTTCGATGTGAGCCATCCTGCAGAATGGCTGCAGTGGCTCCGCCTAATAAGGAGCTACATCCGACTACAAGGCTTCACTAGGGAGGCAGACAAGGTGGATGTGCTACTGACGGTGCTGGGAAGTTCAAAGAATTTGTAACCAAGAATGGAATCCACCACATTCATTGCACTCCTTTTCACCGGGCCACTAACAGCCAAGCTGAACGCATGGTCTGTAATACCAAAGATGCGCTTAGGCGCATAGTGCATGGAGACTGGACTCTTCAGCTAGCAGAGTTCTTATTGGCCCAACACATCACCCCAAGTGCAATGACCGGCTGGAGCCCGGCGGAGTTGCTTATGGGGAGGAGGCCAGTGTGGTGTAGTGGTTAAGAGCAGTAGACTCGTAATCTGGTGAACCGGGTTCGTGTCTCCACTCCTCCACATGCAGCTGCTGGGTGACCTTGGGCTAGTCACACTTCTCTGAAGTCTCTCAGCCCCAATCAATCACCTCACAAAGTGTTTGTTGTGGGGGAGGAAGGGAAAGGAGAATGTTGGCTGCTTTGAGACTCCTTCGGGTAGTGATAAAGCAGGACATCAAATCCAAACTACTACTCCTCCTCCTCCTCCTCTTCTTCTTCTTCTCCTCCTCACTACCCTCCTTGATCATACGCACCCCGACTGGGCTCTTGAACAACGGCCATCCACTGTGGTGCGGGGGGCTCCAAGAGGGTTCTGCCCAGGGGACACTGTGTACGTCCAAAACTATGGGCCCGAACAGGGTTGGGTCCCTAGTATCATTGTCCGCTGTACAGGTCCGGTTTCCTACGAGGTAGGGTTGGAGGGGGGACTGGTTTGGAAGAGACACCTCGACCAGATCAGAGCCAGGGCACCTCTGAACATGGAACTTCAAGTGGAACCAGAGGACAGAGAAATGGGTACTTCGGGAGATTCTGTGCCCAGGCCAGAATGGGAACCAGACAGGTTGCCGGTGACTGAGTTACCCCAGCAGGGCAACTTCAGGCCGGAATCCTCAGTGGCTCCATTGGCAGTGACCCCTTCGGAGCTGGCCTTGCTGACCTCTCTTGCTGACTCAGACTGCAGGTACCGGAGGAACCTCCTGGGTCACCCACTTGGGCACAGGAACCGCGACGGTCCCAGCAAGAGCAGAAAAGGCCAGCACACCTTGATGACTGTTTGTTCCTTTTGTTAGGAAGTTGGGGGGAGGAGTGTTATGTATTGGGTTTAACACATTTTATGTTACAAGGTGCATTCTAACCAATCGTATAAGCGCTGGTAGACGAACATTCTAATGGCAAGTAAGCGCATGGACTTTCAACTGTCAACTGTCAACTGTCAATGGTCAGTTCATGTTCAGCATTATTTCTGTGTTGTCCAGTCACTTTGGTTCTTGTTTTCCTATGAGTGAGCTGTTGTCACTGACAAATGTTGAATAAACATAGTTGAGGAACTTATACTGCCTTGGGATTCTGACTTTTTCCGAACTTTTGACAGGAACCTTCAAGCTTCCAAGAGGTCCAAAGTTGAGCCTCAGAGGATACTGAGTCATGGTTAAATGCCATGAAGGCTGAACTTGATTCCTTAGAGAGGAACAAGACATGGGAACTAGTTCCAGGCCTGCCCAGTCCACAAAAGGTTTACAAAATTTAGTTATTGCAAAAGTTTTTCAGTATTAATTTTATGCATTTTTAAAAATCACCATGGTATTTAACAATACCAGTTTTGTTTGCCTCAAGCAAACAAGATGCATTCTGGCCAGGGAAAAGCACTTGAAGAGAGAGCAGATCAGGGCCAGTGAGGAGCTCATCCTACACTCGAGCAGGACCCAACTGGCATGTTCTCTCCTTCCTGGTCATTCGTTCAGGAGCTTCAAAAACTTTCTTCAGCCCGAACATCACAGTGACCGATTCCAACAGACACCGGCACACTTAGGGATCCGCAGAGTGTTCATAGTTTGTGTAACAGACCTCAGCAACTCAGCATTTTGGCTAATCTACTTTATTTACATATAAACACACTCAGAGCACTGCAACATGGCTCCCTCCCTCTCTAGCATCAGACAGCAGAGAGCAAAAACAAAGGACAATAGTCCCACTTCACGGAACACAGTAACACAAACTTCCTGTCTTCGTCACTTCCCACTTTGTGGAGTCAAAACAAGCACCGTTATGTGATAGACAAAAATCCCATGTCTGCAGTCATGGAGCAGGAATTCTAAGAGGTCTGAGGGATGGTGTGTGGACTGAGCAGAATCCCACGGGCCAGATGGAAAGGTCTGGAGGGCCACATTCAAACCTCCAGGATGTTTCCCATTCCTGCTTTGGAGGTGAAGCAAAAGGCAAGCTTGATACCAGACCCAGGCAGTGCATAAATCTACCCACCATGCCTCCAGAAGTTCAAAGGCATGCAAAAAGGGGGAAGGGGGAAGCTAAAGTATGTCAGTTGGCAGATGCCTCCCCTCCAGTGATATTGCACGGGGTGTGGAAGGGGGAGGGGTTGCTGATGGCGATGATACGCTCTTGCTTTCTCTCTCTTCCTCCAGGCTGGCTGTGTACTCTGCACTGTGATGCTTTTGTTCTCAGACAACTTCCCCATCCGCTTTGCTACAGGGGTCTGACTGTCTTTCAAGAAACAAAATCCCGGGGTTCTCCCTGAACTTTCGAAAATCTCTCTCTTCTCTTCTCTCCCCACCCTTGTACAGCTAAATGTACCATTTGAGAGAGAGTAGAAAGGCTGGAAGCGTGTGGGTGGTTTCATTCTGCTGCTGTGATGATGATCACTGCCAATATTGCCAAGTATAAAGCAGTGTTTGAGCATCGAAAGAGAAAGGGCTGTAGCTCAAAGGTAGAGCACCTGCTTTGTAGGCAGAAGGTCCCAGGTTTGAGCCCTGGCGTCTCCAGGTAGTGCTGGTGAGTGAGTGAGACCCTGTCAACTTACAACACCTCTCCCCAGAGATCTGCATGCTTTGATGATTTGTTAGTGGGCCATTTTCAATGTGTTACTATTGATATACAACACTTAATAGCTTGGGAGCAATTTACTTGTGGGATCACCTTTCCCTCATATGTGCTCATTGAACCACTTTGATCTGCAGAACTGGCACTATTACAGGTACCACTCGTTACTCAATTCACACTTGCAAGAAATCATCCTTTTAGTGTGGCAGCACAAACTCCCTGCCTATTGACATCAAGCAGGCGACTTTGCTGTATCCTTTTGGTGCCTTGTTAAATCATTTTTGTTTAGGCAAGCCTGTTCAAGTGTATAGACATTGACATGCTTCCATCTCTTTTTAGTTCACTGCTGATTTCAATTGTTTTTAAAATGTTTTTAATTATTTGTTTGTAGCTTCATTTATTAACTTTAATATAGCTTGTATACTGCTTTGATGTTTTGTTACATTTAAGTGGTGTATATACATTTTGCTTAATAAAATAAATTTATTTTGGACATTAAATATAGATATATAAGGGACACGGGTGGCGCTGTGGGTTAAACCACAGTGCCTAGGACTTGCTGATCAGAAGGTCGGCGGTTCGAATCCCCGCGACGGGGTGAGCTCCCGTTGCTCGGTCCCTGCTCCTGTCAACCTAGCAGTTTGAAAACATGTCAAAGTGCAAGTAGATAAATAGGTACCACTCCGGCGGGAAGGTAAATGGTGTTTCCGTGCGCTGCTCTGGTTCGCCAGAAGCGGCTTAGTCATGCTGGCGAGATGAGCACCGCAACCCCAGAGTCAGCCACGACTGGACTTAATGGTCAGGGGTCCCTTTACCTTTACCTTTATAGATATATAGTCTGCCTTTCTACCCCTAAAGCCCACAAGGCAGTGCATGATACTTTAAAACAATATCAAACAATTATTCTTTAATAAAAAAGCAGCATAAATAAATAAATAAATAAATGAAGTAAAACCACAGATCGTTGAAACCTGCAATGTAATGTTACAGCATGGAATACAGATGTTCAGGATTCCTGCAGCCCCATGAGCAGAGAGGGGAATCCAATCCCAAATAGTTTTGAGGGAGTCTCTGATTTCAGCCTCCTCCAAGGAAAATTCTAGCTGGATTTGTCAGTGCCTTAAATTCTGTCATGAGGCTGAGCAAATCTCTCTTCACCTGGGATTACCTGTGTAAATTGAATCTGATGGCACCAAACCCAGGAAGCAGCCTTGGTTAACTAACACTTGCGGAAATTGCTTTGAGGTCCCCAGACAGAAGCTTAAACAGAGTGTAGCAACTTACTCTCCGCAATTCAGAGTTATTTGGGGATCGATTTGAAGGTTTCAGTACAGCCAGTCAGGGACAGGGGGTGGCTGTCGTTGTGCGGACAACATTAGACGTTCCTCAGTGGCTCCCCCCCACCCCAGGACTAAAAGAAAAGTGGAGGATGCTTGTGATTTGGAGCACCTCTGGCATGGATGGTTGCCTGAGCCCCAATTCTTGGGGTCCTGTACCCAGCGAGGGTTAGAATCTAACAGAGGGAGTTGCTAAAACAATCAGACAAGTTTCTGTGTAAGACAATGATCATAAATAGCCACTTACAGTACAAGTCTTCATCAGCATCCCAAAAGAATGTGCTACAGCTAAGTAATGCTGCCCTCCAGACTAACAGTGGTCCTTTCCCTCACCCCTCACCTAGTTGCTAGGCAGAATGGTGTTTGAGAGCTAAGCTGGCAGTGGGCTGGAAGCTGGAGACACTGTGACATGCTTGTTCTGGACTGGATCCAAAGCTGTGACTAATGAAGAAGCGAGACTGTTGGGCTGTTTATGCGGTGAGCCTCTCCATCTTATGCTCAGGTTGTCTATATGGGTAAATAAAACCATATACAGTACCCTAAAGAGAGTGCCGTCTCTGCTGATGTTCATTGCAAGGAAACCAAACCCTGGGTAAGTGCTGGAACCCTTGAATTCTCTCACTACTCAGAGATCAGGGTGGTGTGTAACGAGACATTTATCCTCTTGTACTTGGCGGTACATGGCTGGGGGAGGAGGGTGTGGAAAGCGAGAGCAGGGAAGAAGAGCAATCGTCAATGAGCAAAGGGTGCCTCATTTCCTCCCCTCCCTCCACAAATTGATGCAAAAAGCAGGCATAATTAAACAGCTGTTCTTAATAATGCCCTGACAACTGTCCCTGCTTTAATTTGCTTTGGAGTAAAGATTAATATAACAATGCAGCGATACTTTACAAAGGGGAGAAAAGGGAAGCAGAGCTAATAAAATCCGGTGGCTTACATGGTATATTATTGTGTCTTTCTTTCTGCTTGTCTGGCGAATATTTGGCTCCTCTGGGAGCAGTTTTCATATTTATTTGTTCGCTCCTCCAAGCTAGGGCTGACTTGGTGGCACATTGAGAGGGGATTACTGCCGGGGCACAGAGGTGTGCCGGGGACACGAGTCGCATCGGGGGTCTCCATGGTGATTTTCCCATGTGGTGGGAGAGATCCCAATGGCAATAAAGTTAGTAAAGCGATTAAGTATGACGAGCGGCCGGCAGAGGCTGCAGATCAGAGGTGGGTGGAAACTATTTCGAGCCTTGAGTCCTGGAGAAGCGAAAAGCACATGAACTGACGAAGCTTTTTCAAGAACCTAAGAAGAGCCCTGCTGGATCTGACCAAAGGTCTACAAAGGCCAGCATCCTTCCCACTCCCTCAGCAGCAGACCAGACGCATCTGAGAAACCAACCAGCAGGAAGTAAAGTAGAAGTAGGAAATCCTTTTTTTTAGCCTGAGGTTCTCATTTCCTTATGGAGAACCGTTCAAGGACCACACAGCAGTAGAGGGCAAAGCCAAGGGCATTGTTTATTTATCTGGTGCGTTTACACTCCACCTTTTTCTCAGAAGGAGCTAAAGGTGGTGTGTATGGTTCTTCCCCTCCTCATTTAATCCCCACAACTATCTTGCGAAGTAGGTTAGGCTGATAGGCAGTGAGTGGTCCAAGCTCACCTAATGAGCTTCATGACTAAATGGACATCTGATCCCTGGAGCCCCAGGCCCTAGTCCGACACTCTGACCATTGCACCCCACTGGCTCTCAATTACTGAGTTTCAGTAGAAATTTAAATGCATTCCTGTTTACCCAGATACTGGCAATGACAACCTTGAAATTGACAGCTGTGAGAGCACGTGATTGCTTTTAAGTGTTTTTTAGATGCCCTAGATGCTTTTAAATGTCTTAGATGGTTTTTAATGGTTTCTACAGTTGTAAATGGGCTTTTATGTTGTTTTCTGTTGGATTGGGCCTTCATTTCTCCACATTCCTGCATCAGTTTGTGTTTTTTTCTTTTTAAAAGTCCTACTGAAAATTCTTCAGAATTTTACTGTGTGTTTTATTTTTTAAAAACTAAATATACAGATTTCTGTATACCATTTTGGCAGTTATGCACATTTTGCAAGCAATTTTCCCAAATAGAATGAATGAATTTTATGCATTTTATTTACTTTCTTTATTAGCAGTCAACAGACCATTAGAACATTTTTAATCGGTTTACAATTATAAATGGTGACATTAAAAAAAATATACACAAGGCAGCTAAAAACACAAAATTAAATTAGTAGACATATTTGAATGGATATATCAGGTGGTCATTAGAAGTCTTTGTGGCGACTGCTATATTCAAAAACTTTGCCACTTGCTGTGTGATTAACTTGTTGGGGCTCTGAAACAAAACCAGAAGAAACACAGGGGAGTAACCTGGGAAGGATTGTACAATAGGCTATATTAGATCTTTCCTAGCCCTTTGATAAAAATAAAATAGAAAAGGACATGCAATATATAGTCCAACTCAGAATTGTTTCAGGCGCAGCATTTGTTATTTTGGGGATTTTGTTACATCTGCCATTTAATAAATTAGAGGGGAGAACACTAAACCATCTAAGGGAGAAAGCCTTCCTATACTTAGGTACAGTTAACCATCCCAAGTATGACATTTTGTCATTACAGGAGAGACATGATCTCCTCAGTGACTGGAGGGCGGGGAGAAAGGTCCCTGTGCAGAGCCAATGACCCATCTAGTTCAGCATCCTGTTCTCACAGAGACCAATCAGATGCCTGCGGGAAACCAGCAAGCAGGATTTGAGCACAAGAGCAGTTCTCTCCTGTGGTTTCCAGCAACTGGTCTTTAAAGGTAAAGGTAAAGGGACCCCTGGCCATTAGGTGCAGTCGTGGCCAACTCTGCGGTTGTGGCGCTCATCTCTCTTTATTGGCCAAGGGAGCCAGTGTACAGCTTGCGGGTCATGTGGCCAGCATGACTAAGCCGCTTCTGGCAAACCAGAGCAGTGCACGGAAACACCGTTTACCTTCCCGCCGGAGCGGTACCTATTTATCTACTTGCACTTTGATGTGCTTTCGAACTGCTAGGTTGGCAGGAGCTGGGACTGAGCAACGGGAGCTCACCCCGTCGTGGGGATTCGAACCGCTGACCTTTTGATCGGCAAGTCCTAGGCTCTGTGGTTTAACCCACAGTGCCACCCGCTTCCCAACTAGTCTTTAGAAGCATCTTTAGAAGCATAGTTATTATCGCTGCCTCCAACTGGAGGCAGAGCATAGCCATCATAGCTAGTAGCCAATGATAGCTTTATTGTTCATGAATTTGTTGAATTCTATTTTAAAGCCATCCAAGTTGGTGATCATCACTGTGTCCCATGGGAGCAAGTTCTATAGTTTAACTGTGCACTGCACGAAAATGCGCTTTCATTTATCTGCCCTGAATCTTTCAACATTCAGTTTCGTTGGATGTTCATGAGTTCTAGTGTCATGAGAGAGGGAGATAACCTTTTCTCTGTCCACTTTCTACATGCCATGCATAGGAACATCTATCATGTTGTCTCTTACTTGCCTTTTCTCCAATCTAAAAAGTCCCAAGTGCCGCAGCCTTTCCTCTAAGGAGAGTTGCTCCCTCTCAGAATCAGTATTCAAAAGTCTGTGCTTAATCACGGATTTGGCTCCCTTCAAATCCGTGGTTAGCAGGTAAGAGGGTGATAGGCCTATTAAAGTAACTTCTTGCACCATGGCCTTCAACCAAGCTGAGTCAAAAGAATGGCGGTAGGGTAGGCACAATATGACAATGGAGCAAAAAATGGACAGAAGAAATCCACACTAAGTACCCAAAGGAATTCAAGCCAGCTTCCAAACTTAAAGGGAGCATTTTAAAGACACACTTTCCTTCAGCAGGCACATTTTTGTACCCATTACCCAGTTGGAAAGCGGCATGACAAAAGTCGGAGAAGTGGAAATTTCAAAGGGACACCTGTGTTTTGGTTTGTATGCCGTTTCAAGAAGTACAAATGAGGTAGGTTCACATTAAAATGTGATCAGAACAGAGCTCTTCCCACATCCCTACACAACAGGTGCCTTCCCAGAGGATCTTAATGGCTCCCATATGACCTCACTTGTCCAAAAGGGCAGGGGCGCATTAGGTAAGAGGCCATGAACTTCAGGCCAGAGGGCTAGCTCTTTAAGACTCTGTTGTTATACATCAAAGGGGCAGAGCCTCAAACAGGTAGACTTGGAGGCAGAGATTCAAAAGACCCCCGTTTGCCTCCAGCCCCTTTTTTTTGGAGCAAGTTGCTTACTTGTTGTTTCTTTGCTGCCATGACCCATGCACTCCCCTCGTCCTTGGGTTAGGCAAAGCGCTGGATAATAGACTCAACAGCTAAATGGAGCTTTTACTTTTGCAAGCAGCAGACCTCAGAGTACCAGATGAGATGCTTGTGGGAGAAAATGGTGTTTGTGCAGCCCTCTGTGCTCTGTTTGTGAGCTTCCAGAAGCATCAGAGGAGGAGGGGTGGGAGTGCTGTCGGAAAAACAGAACGCTGGTCTAAATAGACGCCCTTGCAATCCTCCTATTCTTAATTGCAAGATGTTGCCTGAACAGCAAATACACACCACATGAATCAATGCACTCCATGGCTTTCTCCCCTCTACCACCCCCCACTGCATGCAGCAAGGAGGATGTTATATTAAGAACCGCTGCAGCCTGTGTTGAACGCTGACACTCTCTCCTTTTTCTTTTGCAAAAGTGTCTGCTCTGTCTTGCTCACACTCCTGCAAAGAGGGTGCAAGACAAAATGTGTGTGTGTGTGTGTGTGTGTGTGTGTGTAGGAGACAGCTGGTTTATGGATCATCTCATCTGAATTTTCCACCCCAAATCGCTCACATCCCAACAGCTAGGCAAACAACTGTGCTTGAAGGCTGCAGGCAGTTGGAGTCCGGAGGCATCATCGGGGCAGAACAAAAGCAGGGGAGTGGCAGGGAGATGGATGGGGAGGGCAGGGGGCTGCTGCACAGGGGCTGTAGGGCAGCCAAAGCCTGGACCTCCTCTGGCAAGGGGGAAGAACATCTATGAATGCGAGAAAAGGATGCTTGGATGTGAGCTGGAGAGAGGAACAATTTCCCCAGCATAAGCGCCTTATCGCTGAGCCATGCTTTAAATATTTTAGAGCTCTGCTTGCGAGGCAATTTGAGAAGCTGTTAACAATAATGAAGCCCTTAGACAATAGTGGGGTGAAGGGGGGGGGAGGCGGAAGGAAGGCTGTAAGTTCAAGCGCGGAAGAAATGCTGCCAAGCTAAGTGTGTTGACCTTTGCTGAAATTAATGGTGCTTGCTTGCTTGCTGGCTTTTTACATCTTTCTGCCCCCAAATGTCAGATGTTTTGGCAAAAACCAGTGAACCCCTTCCCTTCTGCATCCCACCTCAAAGTCTGCAGCAAGTATGTGAAATCTGTTTTGTTAATGACCAAATGGAAACCTCCAGCTCATTTGTACTACAAGTAGGGCAGAGTTTCCCAAACTTGGATGTCCAGCTCTTTTGGACTACGACTCCTATCATCCTGAGCCAGCAGGACCAGTGGTCAGGGGTGATGGGAACTGTAGTCCAAAAACAGCTGAACATCTAAGTTTGGGAAACCTGGAATTAGGGTGAGGTGGTTGGAGCAAATTCCCTGGAACGAACCTGGACAGGGCAGGGGGACCAAGTAGGTGTCAAAGGACAGCTATTCAAATAATGCTAGATTATGCTTCCCCCCTCTAGCAAAGAATAATTGAGCATGTTTTCAAGATGATGCAAGAAAATCCAGATATTGCCTTGCTCAGAGGCTTAGTGAGGGGAGATGGTGAGTTGGGGAGATGCTACAGCAATTGCTCATGACTGCAAGCTAAGGCAGTCAAGTGCATTCAGTCCTGAAGCTGCTGTCCAGAGAGGAGAAGTTTTGAAATTTCCTCTCCAGTGCCCATAAAGGTCCACAATTGCTCTCCACTTTCCCTAGCTTGCACCACTCACTCCTTACATGGAACAGTCTAGAGAGTGTCTGGAGAGAGTTCCAACATGCATATATAGAGGCCTGGAGGTTCCTTGCCGTACCTCTGTGAGCATTGGCTAACAAGGTGGAGCTTGGGTGGGAAAATTCACAATGTGATAACTGTCATGACACTTCTCTTCTCACCCAGCTCATACCCTCCAATGTTTCTTCAATGTAAATAGGGATGTCGCATTCTATAATGATAACTTTACTATTATACCTCACACACCTTACTGGATTGCCCCAGCCACTCTGGGCAGCTTCCAACATATATAAAAACACAATAAACATAAAACAGGATTGCCTTCAGACAGCTCGGGAATCAAATAACTCCATACCCTCCAACATTTCTCCAGTGGAAATAGGGATGTCCTAAGGAAAACAGGAACATTCCAAAATCAAATCAGAAACTGGGACGGCTTCTCTAAATCAGAGAATCCCTAGAAAATAGGGGCACTCAGAGGGTCTACCAGCTTGCAAGCCTCCAACCTGCCTACCCGTTCCCTCCCACCAGCCCAATCCTCCCCTTAGCTGCTTCTTGGGTAGAAAGCAGGAAAGAGAAAGGGAGGGAGGGAGGGTGGAGTCTCCTCTTTCAGCAATGTTGACGAGAGCATGCATGTCCCAGAGGTATGCATTTCCTAGGCAGGAAATATGTTAGGGCAATATCTCTACAACAGACAAGCTTTCATGTCAAATCAGCTGGGCTTTACTAATCCTGCTGGTTTTCTTACTGTGCTGATGCCCTTTCTTGCCTGCATGGAAACACATAACACACTTCTTTCCAAGCCCCTCATTTTTACCTCTGTATTTACTTCTTCTAAAATGAACGTGCTTGTCTCATTAGGGTTAATTTGAAATTTATTGCATAGAGATTTGGTGCTGGAAGAGCTAAACCTATGCATAATTCAAGCTAAAATATCATAATGGCATAGTTTAATTTTTGTCCTATTAATTTCATTTATGTTGTACTCTATACTGTTTTGCAATAATTGATTATAAACGGCCATTAATAATAAAAAACATAGCCAAAGTTAAGCACTTCAGAGCCACATTGATTTTCAGTGGGAGAATAAGCATGTGCTTAAATCTCTTCCATTGAAACAAATGGTGCTCTGAAGAACATAATTTTGACTAGTTATTTTTTGCTGGGGAGAAATGATGGTTGCTGCTATTAGTCAATTATTAAGGCAGGCCACAGAACCATTTGACAAAAGGCATCCCTGCATATTAATGGTGTTGGTACATCAACAAGGCAAGTTCATACACCCTCTCAGGTGGGCACCATTATGGGCTGGAGCTCCTCTTGCCCATCATGATTTTGGGCCACTTCCTGGGTTGCAAAGGATGTCCCAGGACTGAGCTTGCTGCTTGGGAAGTGAATAATTGGCCAATTGCTAGTGGGCTTGGGGGTGGGCCACTCCCAAGGCGTGGATGTGACTGGTCCTGCTGGCTTGCCAATTTATTTCAATGGAAGTGATTTATTTCACTCTATTTCACTGGAAGTGATTTAAAGCACATGATTAAACCTACTGAAATTTGGCCAGGTTTTGTCCACTGTTGATGCCTAAAAAATGGGCCTACATTCTCTGCAAGAAACAGCTGTAAACATTGGCAGATACAAGGTCATTTGGTCTAAACCCAACTCTATCTGAAAGCCAAACTGATATGAACCTCATTGAAATGGTGGGTGTTACTGCGATGGGATGGCCATCGATGCTCCAGGCTTCAGTTGGCTTAACCTCACGATTGGTAATTATCTGATATGGCTTGGGGCACATTGCTCTCAAATGGTGTTCAGCCCCTGCAGCGATGTTTCTGGCTGGAGAGGGAGGGAAAAGAGATATTTCCTTGCTGAAATAAGTCTCGGTCTCTGAGTGCTGCAGCTGGAATTCTTGAGGATTTCACTGGCTCCTGCTGCTTTAAACTAAGCTGATGTTGCAGCAGTAATTTGTGACAGCAAGACACCACAGGTAAAATTTGAAGGGCACTTTTAAAAAAACAAACAGCCCCGTCTTACAGCCAAGGTGGTTGCTGCTGTGCCAGAGTTTGCAAATAACGGGATGGAATGCAACAGCAAAGTGAATACCACCAAGATATTGCAAGCAGAGGAAAGAGTGAACATGCCAACATCTTAAGAACATTAGAAGATCTCATTAGATCAGCCCAATGGCCCATCTAGTCTAGCATCCTGCTCTTGCAGTGGCCAACCAAATGCCTGTGGGGTGCCTGGAAGCAGAACCTGGGCACAAGAGCATTCCCTGCTGTGAATCCCAGGAACTGATATGCAGAGCCTTCACTTCCTCTGACAGTGTAGGCAGAACCTAGCTATTGTGGTGAGTATCAGTGGGTAGCCATATCTCCCATGGATTTCTCTAAGCATCTTTCAAAGCCATTCCAAGTTGGTGGCCACCACAACATCTCATGCAAATGAATTCCATCTCCTTAACTATGCAGTTTGTGAAGAGGTGTTTTCTTTTGTCTATCCTGAATCTTCCAATACAGTCAAACCTTGGTTCCTGAACGCCTCCATTTTGGAACGTTTTGGCTCCCGAACACCAAAAACCTGGAAGTAATTGCTCTGGTTTCCGAATAATTTTCGGAAGCCAAATGGCTTCTGAGCTGCATTTTTCATTTTGCCCCCCTTGACTTTGCAGCCAGCCCATAGATCCTTGGTTTTTGAACTTTCTGGAAGCTGAACGGTTTTCCAGAACGGATTAAGTTGAAAAACCGAGGTTCCACTGTATTTGGCTTTGTTAGAGGACCCCTGAATTCTGGTATAGGGTGGGGGTTGGCAGTGGGAATGGCAAGCAGAGGAAGCAGGGGTGCAGCCTCTAGTGATATAAATTAAAGAATAAGATTACAGTATAGGCAAAAAACAAAAAACAAAAAATCCCCACCTGGCCTAGACTCTTATTTCGGCAATTAGTGGCCCAAAAGCAAAATATTCAGTCAAGCTGTTTCTCTCCCCCCCCGCCCCAATCCTCCTGGTCAGTTGGCAACCTTCCTGAGATAATGATTGAGAAGTGTTTCAAATGTTCTAAAAAGTGCTAAATAAATGCTAAGTATTGCATTAGCTTGTCTGTTAATTCTGGGCCTCCCGGGTGGTGCTTATGCTGTTGCTGTCTCAGGGATGGGCTGGAGAACATGAGGTTCCCTTGGCATCTGTAAATAACACGGAGTTACCGCAGGGCCTGGAGGAGCTTTTGCAAAAAGCTGGCTCCTCACCCAACAATATTCAATTAGTATGTTTTGTTGATTACCATCTGGGTCACAGTTGTCACAGTTACAGCTGGCTCAGTCCTGGCCCATAGATCATCTTTGAAAAAACCCACCTGGGGAAATAGGGATATTAAAATATATATAAAAAATAAAAAATAACAGACCCTGAACGTAACACAATTTCCCCAGTGTTCCAGTGCTGCTTTATAGACCCTGCGAATGAGGCTCGCTTTATTAATTTTTGTCCAGATTAAATCACAGGAAAAAGTAAAATAGCACTGGCTGTATATTGTGTGGGTGGTGTTGCTTTTCTGTTGTATATAGAAATTTGCAACTGTTCACAGCAGCTGCACTCAGAGGCGCCATCTTCTGAAGAACATTGAGGGGGCCTGATGTGACGTCCTGATGTTGCGTATGCAACACCATGCGACTCCCAGATGTCGCTCTGTGTCTGGCTCTGCGTTCGGCCTCAACCATGGAGTCCCATGGCTCCATCAAGAAAACTGAAGTGCCTCAGTCCCTAGGAACCAGTGCCTGTAGCTGCACCCATTCTCCCCCCCCTCTTTTATAGCAATTTATTCCTGCCCTTCCTCATGGCAGCATACATGTGCTCCCACATTTCTCCACTCAAGAACCCTGTGAAGTAGGTCAGCCTGAGAAGCAGTGGGTGGCTCAAGGTCACCAAACAAGCTTTGTGGCTCAGTGAGGATGTGAATCTCAGCTACGCACACTCCTTCTTCACTGAAATATGGCATGATGCCTGCATTTACTTGCTGGGCCTGAGAATTCTAACACTGGTGTCTAGGAATCTGGTGTATTTATCCTAAATATGCACACTTCCGTCTCTGTCCTATGGTATTTGTTCAGATAAGGTGTAGGATGACACCCGCCTTCCAGACCTCTTTGCCTGGCCCTTAGGGTGTCATTGGTATTTCAGTGTATTCCATTTTTGGCAAACTAAGATGCTGAAACTGGAGAATATTCAGTTTGAGGTGATTTGAGTTCATATCTGGATGAGTTTCCTCTACCACCCAAGTTGTGGGCAGATTTGCTTTGGACTACGTAATGTGAATTAGGAAGAGAACCTGCAAGTAAGTCATTTTGAATAAAGAAAGTAAAAGGAAGGGGGTGGGAGAGACCAAATCCTTATTTCCTCTGAGATGTGCTGTTGGTTTGACATTCTCAAGGTCTAAGCGATGCCATCAGTCACAGCCAACTAGGCCTGGCCTCCTGGAAAGAGGCAGCCTATATTTTTAAAGCCAAGTAGGCACATGGGAGACAGTGGGTGGATTTCTGCATTTGCAAAGGGAGGAGGGTGACGGCTCCTGCCAAAATCCCTAGTTGCGGAATTGTAGATCTTAAACTAGGGATGGGGGAAAAGGTCAATTCAGTTCATTTTTAAAGGCAAAGCTACATCATGCACACTTTGCAAAACAATACGAGGAGAACTGAAGCACACCCATCCTTTGAAATCTTCCCTTCTCAGAATTTTGCAATCCAGCCTTGCCCATGTTTGCATCTAGACTTCCCACTTCTGGCACGTGGCCCCTGAAAGATTCTCCATGAAGGAATGTGGCCCTGGGACTGGAAAAGGGAACCCAATCCTGTTTGCAATTCTATGAACTGAAGGACTAGCTGCCACCCTTAGCTACGTATGTCTGGTTTTCAATCTCCCTCTCTCATTTCCATTCCATTCCTGTTTTTTGCACAATTCTGTCTCCGCATCTTGCTGAAAATTGCTCCTTCTTGCAAAACTCCGCAGCTCATTACAAATCTGTATTTTAAAGCTCTCTGGACTCAGCATTGTTCCCACTTCTCTGTTTCACAAACAGTTATTTCTCCTGCGTGGCTGCAGCATTATTAATTTCAAGGAGGAGGAAAGGGGGAAATTTAATGAATTCTTATAAAACGTCAAGATTTTTTAAAAAATAAATGGCCAGGCTGCAGCAGGACCTCATTAAAATACAACGAGATTAGCAGCCCTCATGCCTTTCAATTATTAACAATGTACTTGTTCTCCAGAAAAGGACCCATGAAAATTTAAAACAGATGAAAATGGTTGTTCACTTAAAACTGCTCAGTTAATCTGTGAGTAATGTTTTATTCAGAGGTGTTAAATGAACACTGCAAAGTTTGATATGTGATAATCCATCATTCATGTGGCATAACACACAAGGATCAATAGAGCTCTGTGCCCAGAGGACAGGCACGTGTGGCAGTTTGGGGGGACCGGGGCACAGAAGGCTCCATTTAATTCAGTGGCCAGCCAGAATCGATGGTGAGCCAGAGAGTTGATAAACCAGGAGTTGTCAGGGCGTCAGAGTCTCCAGGAGATCGGGAAGACTTTCAAATAGCAGGAAGTGAAACCACTACAGAGAATCTGTTGCCCTCCAGCTGTTGTGGGGCTACAACACCCATCATCCTTAGCTGCTTGGCTGAGCCTGGTGGGAATTGTCCAACAACAGTACATGTTCTATATTTATGAATTAAAGATATCCCTCACATTGGAGAGCTGGTGTAGTGTAGTGGTTAGAGTGTGAGCCTAGGACTTGGGAGACTCACTGGGTGAACTTGGCCAGTCACTGCCTCTTAGCCTAACCTACCTTACAAGGTTGTTGTGATGGTAAAATGGAGAATGCAGGAGGGGGAGTGTGCATGCCACCTTCGGCTCCTTGGATAAAAGGTGGGATATAAATGTTTCAGCAGGTCTTGGAGCTCATAGGGGGCTGAGCAAAGCAGCAGGAAGAAGTTTAAGAAGTTTGAACTGCTAGGTTGGCAGGAGCAGGGACCGAGCAACGGGAGCTCACCCCGTAGCGGGGATTCAAACATCTGACCTTCTGATCGGCAAATCCTAGGCTCTGTGGTTTAATCCACAGCACCACCTGCATCTTGGAGCTCATAGGGGGCTGAGCAAAGCAGCAGGAAGAAGTTTACAAAGAGGCAATTAGAGGCAGGGCTGCAGGACCAGGGACAGCTCACAAGGAAGCAGGAGACTTGAAGGCTAATCCACATGTCCATTTGTTCTGTGCCAGAAAGCACAGGGCCGGTCAGTTTTCCGCATGTCATGTGCTTTCCAGGCAAGGGTCCAAGTGATTTTGCCATTGTTTTGCCATTTCTCCCTGGAAAACCCACTCTTTAGCGCTAAAGTGACCCAAACCTCAGTCCAGAGTAAACCCCATTGATGTTCGCTCCAACTCAGTAGTAAAAAGCGGGTTTCCCAGGGGGGAAGCAGTGGGGGAAGTGGAAATGGGGAGAAAACCTCTTGCCTTCCCACTCTCTTTATTTCTCCAGTTACTGTGTCTTCCAGTGCCTGATTATAGAAGAGCACTGCTGATCTCAGCACATCAATTAGTGCTATCTCCCAAGAATAAGGCTCTGATCGCCTGTTATCTGTATCCATAACAAACGGGGACATAATGGAGAAGTGCCAGACACCAATAATCAGCCAAAGTGCATTGTAAACAGGGCTGGGGTAATTCTGTTTGTTTTTCCTCTGTTAACAATACCAGAAAACTGCCAGGCTCCTGGAAGGAGATGGGCAGAAGATTCCTTATCTATTTGCTAAGGTCTGGGGGCAGTGCCAACAACACCATGTGTGCATTTCCTAGTAAAGCTTTCCAGCTTAAAGTCCAGAAATCTTGGGCAGTGGAATTCAGTGAATGGAATGTAAGTGTCTCTTGTGGGTCCATCTCTGGTCTGGATTTGACTAGTTACTAGATAGCTCTGGAACTACGATCAGGCTGCTGTAAGCTTTTGATTGGAAGATAATGAGATGATTAGTAGGAATTAGGGCTGTTCGGAATGGTCCCCTATTTTGATTTTTCAGATTAAAACCAGCGGTGCTGGCAGGTTAGAAATATTTCCTGGAAAACACTTCAATTGCTGGATATTTGCCTTTCCCAGTCTGGTTAGATTCCATTGTTTCTACTCGTTGCTGCCTTTCTGCTTGATTATCTGCCCCCTCTTCACCAGCTGCCTCTCTCCTGGATTAGTTAAATGGGTGGTCTCAGGCAATCAGGGATCACACAGTGAATGGGATTCTATCACAATGGCCGGTCAGATTTGGCTGTGCTATACAGTTATTGAGGGCAAGTGGTCAAGAGTGAGAGCAATGACAGATCATTTAATGACAAGTGGATGCTTGTGCAAGATGTGTCAAAATATTATTGAAAGGCATTTCCCCTCTTCTCATTCTATAACACTATGCATAGTTCCAGACTTTCCTTGGTGGGAATCCAACATACAATATGATGCATGGTCTATAAAGTTGAGCATCCACTTAGTTGGCCGGTACCCTCATCCTCCACATTAGGGATGGGGAGCAGGAGGAAGAAAGGAAGAGTTAAGTTATCAGCATGGCTCTTCCATGCATCTAATAAGTGCAGGACTTTCTGCTGGCCTCAGAAATATTTATGCTAATCCCATCATGCGCCTAATGAACTGGTACGAATCTCATCATCACACAAGGGGCTTGGGATAAATATGCCTCTGGCCAATGTGTTCATTGAAGATAGGGATCACTGATGAAGAGCAAAGACTTATCATTGGCCTCATTCCGCTACTCTGGCCAATGCTTTTGCTGGGGAAACTACAATGTGCGAGGCGTGTCCTGTTGGCTAGACACAGGATGCACCTTATTTTGAGGCTTGTTTTAAGTTTGAGTAAGAAACCCTTTTCACATAGGTGCAGAGATTGGCTTGCAGGAAGTTAGTTTTGCCCCCTGGTTATAACTATTCTTAGCCCATTGACTGGGACAGGGGGCCAGCTTTGATTGACCAGTACTGCTAAACCAATGATTTTGCATAACAATAACACCCAACTATGGCTGCATTCACACAGCAGTTTCTCTCATTTCTCTGGTGTTTGGTTCCAGAAATGATTTGTTCACAACCCCAAGAATCCACAAAATGGTGAGAGTAAAGTGATGAAATGTGGGGTGGTATATTAGCATAGTTCTTTCCTGCTGTTTTCATGGGTGAATTGAGGGGGACAGAATCCATGTGTGGAAAGGGTGGGGAAAAACTGCTTTTGGAAGGGCTTTTTTTTTGGGGGGGGGGTGTTGCCTGAAAATCTGTCTTCTGGTATTTCAAATACAAATACAAACAAAGAAACAAATCATTCTTCCTTTTATAAAGCATCACAAACATGGATGGATGGTGCTTTGTTACTGATGACACCCATTCCTGCAGAAAGCAGGAATTTGGGGAACATTTGAGCACTGCTCTCCTCTTCATGTTTTTTTTTTTTAGTGATTTATTATTTATCTACAGTATTTTACCCTTTTACTCTGAGACCTGGGATCCTTTGGTGAAAGGTGGTGTAAATGCACCTAATTAATGAAAATAAATAAATAAAAGTGAAATGCACAAGAAGAATGGATGCTGCAAAAATATCAAAGAGGAATGAAGGCTGCTACGGCAGCATCATCTCTCCTAAAAAGCAGCTAGGGATGTCATCTCTGCGTTGGCCAGCAAATCCATCTCTGCCTACTAAACGCCTTTCAGGAGACGGAGGGGGGCATGATTAACATTGCTTTGCCAAGAGTTAAGTAAGACACTCGAAAATAGACACAAAGCAGCCTCTTGAGAAAGGCACCCAAACTACTGAAGCATTGATTTCTGCTGACCTTCAAATAATGCTTGTGTACTTGAGCATTGATCAGACATGCCGCTGCTGGAATGGCTGACTTGCCACTTCCGTCCATCCAGCCTAGATCTGCCCCAAAGTTACATTTTAGCTCTCAGCTTTGCTTTGTGATCAAAAACATCCAACGTTGCAAACGGAGGCAGTGGATCAGCGCCAAGTCTTGCCTCTTCCTTTGCTGTCTCTTCATTGATTTTTACCTACTTCTGTTGATGAAGCTGCGTTCGCAACTAGCGATAAATCCATTAGACAAACATGACACTCCATTATTCACCATGTTTCCATCACCCCGGGGATGCAAGCTTGCAAAAAGGAGGGGGGATAGAATTGGTGGCAGAGAGTCTGGGGGTTTAGCGTCTTTACTAACTGCCTGACCCTATGCACCAGCACACTGCTACTTGTGCGCATATGATCAGATGCTTAAATTGTAATAATCCTTATTCTCCCCCATAGAGTCCTGGGCAGAGAATTATTTAACAGAGATCTCTAGACCCCTTACAAACGAAATGTTCTTTAGGTTCCTTGGTGGAGAGCTGTGATAGTTAAAAGTGGCTTAGTTTTTGGATGCAGATATGCCCCCAGTGGAAGGGGAGCACATCTTTAGGACCGCCCCCCCCCAGTGAAAGCAATGTTGTAATCTGCTGGAGCATCAGGTTAATTGATGGGCTCTCCATGTTCTGACAAGGACATGAGGCAATAATGAAGCTTTCGACTTTGTTTGTGACACAGTAGCATAAAGCTGCATTCCTCATCCTGGTGACTACCAGAAGTTGGCAGACTACAACTACCATCATCCCTGACCATTGGCCATGGTGATGGAGGTTGTAGACAAAAAATCTGGAAAGCTGAAGGTTGGGGAAGGCCAGAATAAAGGCTGGGTGCTTCTTTCCTTTTCTACGATGAGGGTTCTTTCACCACACTAGCAGTTTTTATAGCACCACTTCTTAGCAAGGTTGATTGCACTGTTCATTACAAGCTAAAGGTGCTATTTTGTCTGGTTGAAGTATTTTTGTTAAAGCTCAGCATGCTTTCCAAGTGATCTGATAGAACTAAGCAGCACTGATCCATTGATGTTACTCCTCTGCTAAGTATGCATAGGATTGCAGTCATGCTGATCCTAATAAATTGTGCTGCTGCTTTCTGATTTAAGCAACACAGCTGCCCCAATTTTGGGGCATTGCTATGAGGGGCCGTTAGGATATGTTCCTACACTTGACATCTACTACCACACCACTGGATAAGCCAGTTGAGTTCTGTCATTCTCATTGAAGTACAAGTGATATTAAGACTATTCTAGCAGAGGCTGAACGAAAGGGTTGTGCAACTGCTCTGGACAATTCCTGAACTGAATCAGGCTGATTTGGGTTGACCTGGAGTTTGGCTGAAGATGGTTGAGGCAGCCCCAAATAGCCTAGGGTCAGATTGGGGCAATCCCAGACTCAAAAAGAGCCACCACCCAGGCAGTTGAGTGGTGAGGATGGGAGAGAAGGAGATGGAGGCAGGCTCCTTCTTTCCCCACATCCCAATTGTAAGTTTGCTCTAGGTTAAAAACCCTAATTAAGCACCCTTCAAGGCCCCCAATTCAGTTTGTGGCCTGGATCCATGTCAGGTCAGCCCTGAGTTATCCTGGATTGGGGCAACACCAAAGCACTGGATAGGGATCCAAAATGGATTGGAGTGGCATGCACAGTCCTAAAGGATGGCCATCCATCAAGGATACTGAAGTTCTATTATACATTATAGACCCTGCATTGAGCTGGAGGATGGCTCAGATGAGGTTGGCCTCTAAAGTCATAAACTCTATGACTCTGTGTTCTCTCTAGATGTTTTGCCGAAGAAGGAAGCTCTAAATTTATTCCACCTTTCACCTTTCTGGCAAAATCCAGATAACTCAGGAAATTTAGACTCTCCCCTCCAGCCAAAAAAAAATCACTAATTTTCATGAACTCTTTTCACTTCCTTGAAATCTCTCCAGCATTAAGCTCCAGGGGGGTGGGAGGCTTCCAAATTTGCTTAAAATATTATTTTATAGAAAACTTCAGGTGGCATATCTACAGGAGGCCACTACTAGCTTCATAGCTGCTGCACCTATACATACTTCACCCCCAGTATGACCCAGTTTTAAAAAATGGACCCATTTACAACTGACAAAGCCCATCCAAACTTTAGAAGTTCACATGCCATGTCCCTGATCCCTGCCAGCACGTCAGTCTAATAAAGAGATCATCTTTACCGCCTCTCATTCTGCCTGCCTCTCATTCTTTGCCAGTTCAACTAATCTGATCTAATCTAATTTAATCTAACCGGCCATATGTAGCTATCTATATAGGCACCCACTTGAGAATCATAAACACAAAGAGCAATCATTTTCTGACCTGGAAAGATGTGGATGAGAACTAGGTTTGCTCCTCTGCCAAGTAATATTTTATGCAGAGGTTTTTTCAAGGTTGAGAACACTCCTGGCTGGGTGTTGCATTGTTTTCCTCCTGGCACCAATTCTGTTTTCACCCTCCTCTTCTCTGCCCGCACTCTTACCCTCCTCTAAATTTTCAGGTTGTTCTGTCACATGGCTCTGATTAACAGTTTGCTATTATTTGCCTCACTTTTTGCAGTAATATCTCTGCCTCTTTTTCTTTGGGTCCACCCAAGTTGCCAAGTCTTGCGTGTCTTTGTGGAAATCTTTACCTTGCCGCATTTTAAGGATGCACAATACTGGCTCCTTTATTCAATGTCTTGAATGTTCAGGGCTATGTTAGTGCATAAAAAATAAGACACACAGGGAGCAGAGTGCTCTCTAATGCTCAATAAAGTCATTGATCTATACACATGTTTAACATTGTACTCAGCTTTCAATAAATATACACCAGCGTCAATCAATGAGTGCATAAATCACCCTTTGCTACCCTGGTGCCCTCTGAATGTTTTGGAAGAAATCGTAACCCCCTTTCCTTTCCTCCTCCCTCCATCCCGTAGAAGTTCAGAAATGAAAGCAATAAAAATGAAGTCACTGGAAGTTGTCATTTTTATCAAATAAAAGCATCATTCCAAAAGTCTCTGTGTGTTGTTGGTGGTCTATATCAGTGTTCATTTGATATTGCGTAGGGGATAAAGTCGTTCCAAATGACATTAAAAAGACTTGGATTTCTTGCCTGCTCTCCTTTCCTGCCCATGTGTTGTTAGTTTGCCTATTAATATCAGGCCCCACAATTGTGAAAGCAATGCTTTCATATAGGTCTGCTTCCAGCACCTTGCAATAGTGAGAATTGCCGCTGTCATAAAATGTGTTGTAAGACTTTTGCACAAAAGATCTTTGGCCTTCTTCCCATGAAAGGAAAACAGGACTTTTAACTGCTGGCCGGGGCTGAAGGGAGGGCTCCAGATTGTCTAAGGTTAGCATAAATAAGCAGTACGACTTGAGCTTCATGGTGTTTTCCACCCTGTGGCTTGGGATTTCTGTGGAAATGCCCTATCATGCCTTGGGTATCACTGCTGTGCCAGAGCTTACACAGGTGTAACCATTGGGGATATAGGAGCAAAGTCAAAACACCAAGGATTTGGCAAGCAGAGGAAAAAGTGAGTGCACCAACAATGTAAAAACCTAAGGGGGCCTCTGCTAGATCAGGCCAAGGTCCTGTCTAGTCCAGCTTGCTGTTCTTACAGTGGCCAGGCAGATGCCGCTATGGGAAGCCTGCAAGCGGGATGTGAGGGCAACAGCATCTCCCCATTTGTGATTCCCAGCAACTGACATTCAGGGGCATATCACCTCTGAAGGTGAAGGTAAAACCTAGCCATGTGCCCAATAGCCATCGATTGCCTTATCCTCCCTGGATTGGTCTAAACCTCTTTTAAAGGGCTCCACATTGGTAGGAACAACCACTACATCTTGTAGGAGCAAATTCCATAGTTAAACTATGTAGTAGTAGACGTTTTATTTCTTCTTGCAGGCTGCTACAGGCAAAATGTATGCTTGCCGGCAGCCTAGATGCTTCCCTTTCTCTCCTCCTACACTCCGTTCCCCGTTCCACTGGTTAGTTAATCCTCTCTTTCTGCTTTCCCCCTCTGGCACTTTCTTGAGCTTCCAAAGGCAGCTTGCAGAACGAGGCGTCTGAGGAACTGGTGAGGATGGCATTGGCTTTCAGCTTGCTCCCAGCCTGTACTGCCCATCCCTCTGGCCTGCATCACACTTAGCTTAAGTTGAAGCCTTGGGAAAAGCTATACTGCCTTCCTGTTATACATTCACCACCGTACACTTAAAGAACTATGATACTACTTTAAGCGGTCATGGCTTCCCCCAAAGATTTCTGGGAGCTGTCGTTTATTCAGGGTGCTGAGAGTGGCTAGGAAGCCCCTATTCCCCACACAGAACTACAATTCTGAGAATGGTTTAACAATCCATCACAGGGAACTCTGGGAACTCAAGTTCTGGGAGGGGAATAAGGGTCTCCTAACAACTCCCAGCATCCCAGACATCCATTGCTGGATCAGCCAGGCCAACATTCCCTCAACATCACCTGACTGGGAGATTTAGGTACCCTGCCTTTGTACATGCCTCAGGTGGGATGTCAAACTGGACTGTGCATTGGATCCAGTTGAAACACAAACCAAACTGCCTTGAGCCAGGGGCATCCGGGCTTGGGCTGAAGTGTGATGGGACGGCCCCATTTCACCCTGGGTTGGATAGGCTTCCCAGAGTAATCTGGGGCTGTCAGGGTGCAGGGTGTTGGACGGCAAGGCTACAGGGGTCTGTTTCAGCAGCACATTCCCTGTAGGGAACATGCTGAGAAAACAGGGTACTGCAGGATTGAACCCTCCTGCTCCTGGTAACAGGGTTGGGGTGGGGAGAGGAGATTGTCTCTTCCTCCCTACTCCATCCCCACCCATATGCTCAATTAGGGTTTAAAAACTCTAATTGGGCCCACCCTCTAATTGATTTGGGGTTGGATCCAGGGTTAAGTGGTTGGTGGGGGTGGCAGTGGTTGGGTCACCTTGGGTCAAGTGGTTGGTGGGGGTGGCAGTGTGTACCCAGCCCTAGTGACTACCAAGGTGAGAACCTCAGGATGTCTATCAGAGTATGTTAATGCCCTGTGTCCCCATAACATTTGGGGAGCAGTTATGGGATCCCAACCCTTCCCTGCTTCTTCCTCCTTCAACATCCCCTCTAGTTTTGGGCACAGGCTGGCTCTGACAACTCTGCGGTGAAGATAAGTGGACTCCCGAGCTGTCTGTTCTACCAGGTGGCCTTTATTATAAAGAATTGTCTCTCATTCTACCATATCCTGCTCCTATGAAACATAATGGATATCCTTTATTTCAGAGTACTGCTGCATTGCAGAATGGAATGTATGCCCCTTATTTCAGGCACCACAAGCCCAGAAGGTCCTATTTCTGAAGTTTCAAGCTGACAAACCTTATTGATAAAACAGTTTCTGTAAGTTTCTGTATTGCTGCAAAAACGGAGAGAGAAAAACCTGCTCCCTTTATTGCTTCCTGATGCATTGTGTCCTTTATAAAGTAGATTTCCTCTGGTATTAAATACAATAGAAATGGTTAAACGGGCTAAAGAGTTGCTGAGTCATTTCAGTTCTCCTGCATTTCTCCTGTCTGTCTGGAGGGCATCTCTGGGTCCTGCGAGAAATGATGAAGTCTGGGCAGTAATTTCCCTCTCCTGGAACAGGAGACTAGAGCCACAGCATTTGAGTGGTGTTGAAAAGAATGCTGCAGAAATTAATAGGGCTAATCTGAAATTGGGGGCGGGAGGAAAGAACACATAAGAATGTTCTGCCCCTACAAAATGCCCTCTTGCATATTGGCCCACTTGGTATGCCCTTTGCAAAAGGGCATGAAAACTTTTGCAAGGGGGGAGGGCGGTGTTGAGAAGAAAGGGGCTCTTTGTGATTCAGGTGGCTTGGGCAGCAATCTCTCCATTTCATCCAGTTGCGTGTAGTTATCTACCTCAGGCAGATCATGCAGAGGGATGCCTGTCCAAATGCAGGCACCATTCATATACATATTCAGTGGAATGTGCATTGTCATCTCTATCCTCCCCCAATGGAGCATGTGCAACTACGCATTGCCAGCACACCCTTAAAGAAGACTCAGGAAACTATAATTGTGTTGGAAAAAATGGTTATATTTTTTTTCAAATGTCACAAGATAGAGGATCTGCAAACCACCAAATAAATATAAAATATAGTCCTGGCAGGGAAGTTCCCTAAGGTGGGAGGGATTGGGTCCCTCTCCCCTCCTGGATATGTTTACAGGCTCCACCTACAGCAAAGTATAGTGGTACCTCGGCTTAAGTACTTAATTCATTCTGGAGGTCCATTCTTAACCTGAAACTGTTCTTAACCTGAAGCACCACTTTAGCTAATGGGGCCTCCTGCTGCTGCTGGGCCGCCGGAGCACGATTTAATTTTTTTTTATTTAAAAAAAATTATTTGTACCCCGCCCATCTGGCTGGGTTTCCCCAGCCACTCTGGGCGGTTTCCAACAAAGATGAAAAATACACTAAAATGTCACATATTAAAAACTTCCCTGATTTCTGTTCTCATCCTGAAGCAAAGTTCTTAACCCGAGGTAATATTTCTGGGTTAACGGAGTCTGTAACCTGAAGCGTATGTAACCCAAGGTACCACTGTACTGGAAGGAATTCTTCCTCCTTTCTGTGAGAAACTTGGGTCTGTGAACCTGACAAATTGCTTACATTCCCATCTGTATCACCCCAAAGAAATAGCCACTTCTCTAGCCCTGCTATTAAATATTACATTGCCTGCTACAACTGTGAATTCCAGTTTCCACAAATTCAAGATTGGTTCTGAATGAGAATCCATAATCTCTGACTGTGCCATCTTTATTGCATTTGGAACATGGTTGAAATGATAATTAAAACTCAGGGTTCAGCTGTCTAGTGATGCCTGTATCTACAATGTAGCCTACAATGGCAATCTGGTTCCTGCTGGAGTGAATCCATCTGCCTTTTGCTACTTTGCATCTTTCTCTTCAAATCCAAATCAAAAGCCTACTCTGCAAACAAGTTTCCAGCTTCGCTGCAATTGTTCTGATAACTTACTGAGAAGCATTTGGACTTTTACCTAGCCAGTTTTATCGGATCCAGTATGGACTTTATCTGCCAGGAGCTGTCTAACCAGAAAAAAGACTTGGTCAGTGTGCAACAGACCCTAAACCATAAGCTAATAAGCCCTTCTTGGATATTAATAGCAGATGGAATCTACTGGAGACTTGGGAAAGACTTGGCATACTACCACTGGGGACACAGTACCCCTGCCATGACCTGCACTGCTTGTTGCCTTAAAGTAGTCCTTTTGCATCCTGACAAGCTATTCATTAATTAATTAATTTCTGGGGACCAACCTCACTTAATAGTCAATTGTGGTTGATGATCTGATGCTACATTTTAACCTTGTCCAGTCCAGTTCACCACCTGACATTTTAACCTGGGGATCCCAAGGTAGCAGCACTGTACTAGTCTTTCTAATGTAACACAAAGGTTTGTGTTCAAGGGAGCTTCTCAGACTGTGACCTCTCTCTTCTTCAGCTTGAGGAAGATGGTTTAGCTCTTTACTATTACCTGGTTACTCCCAGGAAGCAGAACACAACTCAGCTCCATCTAGTGAATTGCTCCCCTATGTTGTTACATTCACTTCTTTTTTTAAACAAGAGAGATAAAGACAGCTGTGGTTATGGTGGGATTCATCAGGTCCCTTAAAGCATTTAATTTGCTAACTAGGGCAGAACCTTGATACTGGATGTGTCTTCTTTGTCTGACGCATATAAGGATGGATGGATATATGAGACCCTCCAGGCAAATTTACCTCTTGGTAAAATAGATCAGGATGACATTTCCTTGCACGAGGAAGAAACAGATCATTGCTCTTTATTATGAACATTATTTATTATTTATTACTGGAGTTGTCTCTTTGTCTCATAATGTTTGATGTGCTAATTAATCCACTTAATTTGACAGTCCAGTTTTTCTTTTTAAAAACATTTTTGCTTACAAAGGCTTTTCGCATTCCATCAAAGCATTGGTTATATTTGTGTTTGTGTGTGTGTAGATATCCAAGGTGATCGCTCAGATTAAAAATATAAGATTATATGCACAGAAAGAGCAAAATGGGTAAAAGGCAGGACAGAATTTCTGGGAAGTATATATATCTGAAGTCAATGTAAGTTAAGTGATTAATGTAAGACAGTACAAAATGCACTTGAGAAGTGCACTTTCTCCAAGGCCGGTTGGAGGTTGTGTAAATTGACCAGGGAATGTGCACAGTTCCGTCTTTAGAGACAGATTATGTGCACATTCTCCATGTGGTGTGCGCGCACTATGGCTGGTTGTTATGTGCACTTCCCACTCAGCTCACATCACTCCTAATGTTTACACTAGAACTGTGTATGCCCAGCTTCCGCAACCTGACCTGGGGCCACCACCCCTGACCTGATGACCAGGGTCAACCCAGGGAACACCCAGCGCAGATCTGGCTCTGAATCAATCCAGGGATGGGGCTAGAGATTCATTAGAATATTTTAAACCCAAATTAAATTTATGGCTGGGAAGAGGTGGTGGAAGGAGATGTAGCATTTGCTTAACTGCCCTCCATCTCAGTAGAGGAGGGTTCAATGCTGCTGGGTGCTCCTTCACAAAAACCTTCCCTGCAGGGGAACATGCTGGTGAACCAGACCATTGAAGTCTTCTTGCCTGGTGCTGCACCCACTCACAGCCCTGGATTGCTTTGAGTGGCTCTGGGTGCCAATCCAAGGTTGTTTCTACCAACTTGGTCCAAAGCTGGGTCCTGTCCCCCTGCCACACCCAATTTGGCACAATTCAGTTTGGGCACTGGCTGAACCCATTACACAGCCATCATATACCCTTCCCCCCACGATGTACCACAGAGGGTTGGACCCTTCCAATGCTACAATTCTACGATTCCATGTATAATTACCTTGTTTTAACCCATTTCCCTATGTGGTTGGACACTGCAGGAGAAATCTTATAGAGATACAGTCATACCTTGGGATAAATACGCTTCAGGTTGAGCGTTTTCAGGTTGCGCTCCGTGGACACCCGGAAGTAACGGAGCATGTTACTTCTGGGTTTCGCTGCTCGCACATGCGCAGACGGTCAAAATGGTGTCACGCGCATGTACGGAAGTGGCAAAATGCGACTTGCACATGCGCAGACGTGCTGTCGCATCTTACATTCTGTTCGGGATGCGAATGGGGCTCTGGAATGGATCCCGTTCGCATCCTGAGGTATCACTGTACAGTTTTCTTTCAAGGAATAAGAAATGAAGTCTATAAAGACAGTGTTGTCATCTTTAAAGCTGCATAATTTTTAAACAAAAAATAAACAACAACTGCAATAATTTATATTTGACAGTGTCCAAGGTTCTCTCTTTCCAGACAGTTGTACCAGTCAAACACCCTGGCTTCTTCATCCATCCAAGCAGATAGGTCTATGCAATAGCTAGTTGACACCAGATATCAAAAGCCACCGATCTTCATTTACGGCAGGGCTGAGGAATATGCAGTCCTGTCAGCATCATCGTCAGAAGCGATATGGCTCTGTATACCAACTCCTGAGAATTGCAATAGGAAGGGTGCTGTTATGTTCAGGGTCTTCTTGGCTCTAGAGAGAACAGGGTGCTGAATGAGATGAGCTTTTGGTCAGATCTAGCAGGGTTTTATGTTTCCTCCAGGTGTTGCTGGACATCCCCAACCAAGTGGTCAAGAACAATGGAAATTGTAATCCAGTGACATCTAAAAGGCCACAGAGTCTCTCTCCACTCCTGATTTAACTAAGCATTCATTAGCTGTCAACATGGAAGCAACATGTCTAGCTTTTTTTAAAAAATTCTACTTGATGACTAGAGTTATATTAACCCACTTTTAGGGTGCAGAGTGCAGCTTGTTTAATTCAATTGTGAATTGAACAACAAACAACCTTCATTTGGCCAGCAGCACACTCACGTTCTTATGAAATCAATAGATTTGCATCTGCTTTATATATAAGCCCTACAGACAGAGTATCCTGAAGTTTACATTTTATTTGCTGGATTTATGGCCAGCAAATTTGACCCAACGTCCCTCTAGGTGGCTTAAAATTTAAAATCAATAACAATATCCTGTTACATATCCATAAACCATAGTCAATTAAAACAAGTTAAAATACAAGAAAAAGAATGCTAAAATATAAACAGGAACATCAAGAAGACTCAGGGCTATTCTGCACACCCCATCTTCTCACGGTCTGCCAGAATAAGGATATTTTAGTGGCTTTCCCAAAAACTTCCAAGTGAACTAGTCTAGCAGGCTTCTCTTAAAAGGTTGTTGCTTAGGTATGGTGCCATTACGGAGAAGTCTTTTTCTATACCTGGCTTCCAATAAAGAAAGAATCTGAAGCAGAGCCTGGCTTAAGGTTTCCATTCACAAGAAGGCAGGCTCATATGAAACCAGGCATTCACTGCGACTCCCCAGGCCAGGCCTGTGTGGACATTCACCCACCCTTCCATCTACCCATTGCATATATATTCCATCTTTCCTCTAAAGACCTCAATGTGACATACAAGGTTCTTCCCTCTTCCCCACATTCTATCCTCCCAGCAACCCTGCAAGGTAGGTGAAGCTGAAAGAGAGTGACTGGCCCAAAGTTACCCAGGTGAGCTTCAAGGCTGAGTGGGGATTTGATCCCTTGCCTCCAAGATCATAGTCTGATGCTCTAATCACTACCCACTCTGCAATTAGGGCTTTAAAGGTCAAGACTACCATGTTGGCTTATGAACTGCAGGCAGCCACTGAGCTTCTTCACTGAGCTAACTCTGGAGTTAGTGTCATCTCCACAGTTGATCCCTGCAAAAAACATATCCTCTGACATTTCGCAGAACATAGGATCGTCAATGTGGCTTTGAACAGAAACTGCTTGATGGAATTGTTTTCAGAATCATAGAATAGTAGAGTTGGAAGGGACCCCGAGGGTCATTTAGTCCAAGCCCCTGCATTGCAGGAATCTCAGCTAAAGAATCCCTGGCACATGACCATCTAACCTCTGTTTAAAAACTTCCAGTGGAGGTGAGTCCACCACCTTTCAGGGGAGCCCATTCCATTGTTGAACAGCTCTCCCACCAGAAGATTCTTCCTAATGGTTAGCCATCAATTTCCTGTCTTGCAATTTGAATCTTTTGGTTGAATCATTGGTTGCCCCGGAGCAGCTGGAAAAAGCTTGCTCCATGTGCCAGCCCTTCAGAATGTTTTACCTGTTTTAGGATGGTTCTGCTTTGTTTATTTTTGTTCTAAACTGTGTTTCTCTTTGCTGCCCTGGGCTCCCTGAGGAGGAAATCCAGCAAACAAACATTCAGACAAACAAACAATTTACATAAGCAGTTAGGTAAATTACATAAATTAGGTAATTTCACGACAGAGCACAGTGAGATTAATAATGTAGCTTCTGGCAGAAGATGAACTGCACTCAAATGGAAACAGCGCTGCATGCAAGCACTACAGGACAGACTGGGAAATCATGTCTTCTTACCTCCCTTGCCATCATGCTGCAAAAATTTTCCTAGGAAAAGAAATCTGAACTGTAAGCATTAACTAGCTAGAGTGATATTTCTCCCCTCTGCACCCAGATGGGAAATGTTTCATGCACATAACCCTCCTACCCTGTATGCACTGCTGTTTGCTTGATTGCTCTTCACCTCCGAGGGGCAAAAAGCCTAAGATATATAAAAAAGGAAGGTGTAAACCGTGTGTTTTCCAGCTTATTTGAGCTTCCCCACTACAAAGCAGCATGATGTACAAATGCTTAAGCTTCACTGGCCTTCCACCTCTTGATTGCATTCACTATTCTCCACCCCCTCCTTTTATATGACGCCAAGGATTATTCTAGTGGAATTACTGGAGATGGGGAAACTCTGCCTCTGCAGAGAAAACAATTTCACAGAAGACTTAACCGAGTTAGGACAGGAAACAGGGATACAAAGGCAGTGGGGGGGGGTAGGAGTCCAATCTCTCCAGGGTTCTCCAGAATGAAGAGACAATTAGACTGGAGTGCAATGTGGGCTGGCACCCTGAGTAATCATTTTCTTTTCAAAAAGCTGGTAAAGCATAGAGATGTAAGGTGAACGGACTCCATGCAACTTCCTTTACAGCTTAATTACCACTGCATCTCCCACCCATCATCTCGGGTGTATGTTTTGTTCTAGACATCGCTGTTTGGTAACTCTGGGAAGGAGGCATGATCCTGGTCTGTGGCCAAGGGAGATGGGCTGACATCACAGGAGAATGAGGGAGTTCCCCTCTTTCAAAACTGGCTATATTCAAAGCCCAGCTAGTTTTGATCACCTTACTAATTGCAGTATGGGACGCGGGTGGCGCTGTGGGTTAAACCACAGAGCCTAGGGCTTGCTGATCAGAAGGTCGGTGGTTCGAATCCCCGCAACAGGGTGAGCTCCCATTGCTTGGTCCCTGCTCCTGCCAACCTAGCAGTTCGAAAGCACGTCAAAAGTGCAAGCAGATGAATAGGTACCGCTCTGGCGGGAAGGTAAATGGCGTTTCTGTGCGCTGCTCTGGTTCGCCAGAAGTGGCTTAGTCATGCTGGCCACATGACCCGGAAGCTGTACGCCGGCTCCCTCAGCCAATAAAGCGAGATGAGCGCCGCAACTCCAGAGTTGGTCACGACTGGACCTAATGGTCAGGGGTCCCTTTACCTTTTTATATGGCTGTAAACTATGATGCGGGGAGTGCTCATCTGCTCAGGTTCATTCTGCTTTTGGGTTTCTCACAAGCATCTGTCTGGCCACTCTGAGAATAAGATGTTGGACTAGATGGGCCATTGGCCGGATCTAGGAGGTGCTTCTTGTGTTCTTTTGGTCTTAGGAGAGAAGTACAGGAAGCTGCCGTATACTGAGTCACACCATCAATCCATCTAGCTTCAGTATTGCCTACACTAATTGACAGCAGCTCTCTAGGGAGCTGGCAGGAGTTTTCCTCAGACCTACCCAGAGATGTCAGGGATTGAATTTGTTACCTTCTGCATACAAAGCAAGTGCGCCAACGTTGAGCTACATTGCTTCTTCAACCATACGAAACACAGAAAGCTGTCCAATCCTAGGCCAGATCATTGGTCCATCTAAAATCTAAATGAGTAATGAATACATGCTAAAGTGGTAACTGGAGGTTTTGATTAGGCAAACTGATATTTCTGTGATGTGAAATTTGCTGCCAGATGTGAGATGCCATGCTTACAGGGCCAGCCCATATAGGTGTGCGTTAAATACACAGGACCGTCTCCAGCAAAGCGCAAGGACTTCTGCTTGAGCAATGGCACTTCTTCTCCTCTTCCCATATGTTCCCTATGCTCCTGCTCCAAATCTCCTCTGGATGATTTCAGGAGAAGATCCTGAACAGATTTGGGGAGGGTCCAGGGGTACACAGGGAGAGGAGGTCATCTTGCACAGGCAGAAGTCTTTGTGCTATTGGGACACTTTCGCTGGACACAGTCAACTAAATCCCTTTAGCATAAATGAATTCCATACCTGGACTAGATGAAGTTTTGGCCCGTGAGGAAAGAAGACTGCTCTTGTATTTGAGGAACCCAAAGAGGAGAAATGACATTTCCATCTTTCACGGTGCCTGAAGGCAAAATAATAATAATAATAATAATAATAATAATAATAATAATAATCAGTGCAAGCAGCAGCAGCAACACCAGCATCTCAACTATTTGGAGTTCCCGCACTGGATCTTCTATCATCATCATCTCATGAGATCCCCTTTCTTCCTAATCGCCTGGCCCCTGCCTTATCTCTCCTCATCTCAGAAGGGTGATAGGAAAAATAAAACATTTTTAATGCTCTCTCCCTCAAACTTGACTTTTAGAGTAAATGATCAATATTAGGAATGTGCAGGCCCTCCCCCTCCCATCGCCGACATTCTCGCTGTTCTTTGCTGCTCACTCTTTCGCCAGTGGAGAAAAGGCTGTGCGGAGACTTCTAGTGCGGTTATTCACAAATGTGATTGATGGAGACTCTGCTGCAGGCTAGGAGAAGATTGGTTTCTGGGTCTGATTGATAAAGTCTCTCATGCAGTATGAAACAGTTGGAAATGGGGGAGGGGTGGATGGTGTTGTTTGCTCCTAAGGGGGGTTAGTAGCAAGAGGGCTGTCAAGATCAGGGCTTGGCAACTGTTTTAGGTTTATGGGCTCATTTGGATTTTTGAGCAAGCACTGTGGACACGGGTCACTTCTCTCCTGCCCTACCCCAGAGAGACAGAAAGAAAGTGCACACAAATCGCTTTCTCCAAAGATTTGGTGCAGAAGTTGGATCCAATAGAATTAATGTAAGTCTTGAAAAGCACATCAAGCTGAAAGAGGAAGTGGGGAAGAAAGCTACTCTTCCAACTTCCTCCTTTAGCTTCATGAACTGCCTTGTGTGGTCAAGGGATAAAATTTAAGAAGCTGCCCTCTACTGGGTCAGACAAAATCTGAGCTGAAAATCCCCGCCTTGCATTTATGGGTGGTCTACTGACACCCCTCCTCCCACAACAAAACCTCTGGAATGATGGAATTCCTGATGCTGCATAGTTCCTAGTGAGGCCCTCTGATGGTGGTAGGGAATATGACAGCTGCCACTTGTGACAGTGACCAAGCAACAGGGCCGGCTCAAGATATTTTGCTGCCTGAGGCAAAGGACAAGGTGGTGTCTCCTCCCTGTCCAGTGTACAGAAGCCAGCTGGACTGGCAGTTCAACAGTGGTGATGGAGCAGCATCCTGCGCTGCAACAACAGGCCATGCAGCATGCAAAGCTTTGCCCTCCTATAGAGGGGAATAGCCCTGGGATTTAGGTACGGGGCGAGGGGCTGACCTGTTGGAACAGGCATCATGACTAATGGCTAGGGATGGTGGAAGTTGCAGTGGAGGGCCACCGGTTCCCTGCTTGTGCCCTAAGGAGTTGGGGCTGAAATAACAAACCAGACACAGAAGCAGGAAGATGGCATCCTTGCCACACAGGGGCTAGCAGCCAAGCAACCTGCAACCCAAGTAGCAGCAGCTGAGGGAACTGGGTCAAGCTTGAGCGACAATGCATTGGAGTATACCAGGAGCCTTTGGGTTTGGTGCTGAAGGTAGGAAGTGTAGGAACAGGGAGGCTTGTGCCTGAGTTACTCAGCTCATATGCCAAATCAAATGTGCCTACATCGGCCAAGAGGAGACTGGAACGTCCCTGCCATCAAGAAGTGGGGCAAGGCAGGAGTAGTCAAAGTAAGCTGGCGTCACTTGACAGGTGAAAGGACTTGTTTACAGGGATTCACTTGCTGTAGCCAAGACAGAGCATGAATTAATGATTGCGTGGGAGAGAGATAATGCCAGGGCTGAGTTTTTAGTGTGTTTTCATGTATATTTCATAGGCCTTGTTTGCTTTTCTGATGTGTACAACTCTTTGATGATTATTCTTTTTACTTTCATAGACCTTCCCAGAGTGCCAGGTGTGTTATTGCCTCCTTCTCTCGAAGACTGGTTGAGGTGAGCACTCCTATCTGTGTCTGGCTAGAGTGGGCTTTGCCTGGCTTCATGCCAAAGGAGAGCTGGTTGTTCCAGGCACACCTGCAAAACACTGAGCATGCATGCAGTCCAAGTTTTTGGGGATAACATCAAGCCTTGGTGTAGAAGTAGAGTTACAGTGCAGGCAAGCGGCAAATTGCGGTGGTGGAGGACTTGACAACCATCTGGTTTGGAAAATGAAATTGGCATGCTCATAATGTGTGCCTGTGGTCCAGTCTGAGCGCCAACACATGGGTTGTAATCCAAGCCACACACTTACCTTTGACTGCTTGTTTTTCTTTTTCTTATGTAGCATTGGAAACTACATGGGAGCAGAGAAAGTGAGAAGTCTTTCTGTCTCTCCTTCTCTGGCACTTCAGATGCTGCTATGGCCAGCATCTGAGGGTCTGGGGGACATGGAAACTGCAATTTCCCCAGGGTACCCAGCATTTCCCAGGGTTTGGGGTCCTTAGGATGTTGCCATAACATTGTTCCAAGGAGAGAGAGATGAGTGTGGAGAGAGAAGGGGCAGGGTCTAGCAATGGACAGTTCTGTCAATTTCACTTTTTCCCAGTTTCTCCCCCTCCCTCATCTTGCATTGCCTTGCTTTTGGGGTAGAAATTCTGCAAAACCCATCATCAGGGATGCCTGTGTCATGTATGCAAGAGTGTGCTCTGACCACAGAATTTGTAAGAACAAGTTTAGAACAACCTAATGCTGGCTGTTAGAGTGAAAAACAACGCCAGCTAAGTTGCAAGAAGGGCTCTAGACATGCAGTAAAAATGGATTGAGTGAAGTTGCATTTCAAGGACTATGGTTAGATGAAGAGATGGTGAGGTTCTGGGGTGGCAGAAGGTGGCAGCTGGTGCTTGGCTAGAGAAAAAACAGCAAATATGATGTCTATTTTCTATATAGGGTGTATGCTAATAAATATTTTCTCACGGATCTTTTTGAACTCTGTCTGGTAATGTATTATTGGATAAAGGTAAAGGAACCCCTGACCATTAGGTCCAATTGTGACCGACTCTGGGGTTGTGGCGCTCATCTCACTTTATTGGCCGAGTGAGCTGGCGTACAGCTTCCAGGTCATGTGGCCAGCATGACTAAGCCGCTTCTGGTGAACCAGAGCAGTGCACGGAAATGCCGTTTACCTTCCCGCCGGAGCGGTACCTATTTATCTACTCGCACTTTGATGTGCTTTCGAACTGCTAGGTTGGCAGGAGCAGGGACCGAGCATCGGGAGCTCACCCCATCATGGGGATTCAGACCACTGACCTTCTGATCGGCAAGTCCTAGGCTCAGTGGTTTAACCCACAGCGCCACTCACATCCCCTAGCATTATTGGATAAAGCCATGCAAATTTAGAATTTGGCATGAGCTTCCAAATTGTACCCCTAAGAGCAATTTTCTCCCACATTTTGCTTTTGTTGTGATTGGCCTACCTTGTCACTTTTTGGAATTTGCCCATCACCCCGAGCTTGACTATGCCCCTAACTCTGAGCCCCTCCAATCTCCCTTGAAGGACATAAGAAGAACTTGCTGGATCAGGTTGATCTGGACCTTGACTTCTGCCTGACCTCACTTCACCCTTGCCTCTGACCCCTCTGATCTTTGTCTGCTGTTCTGGAAATAGCCTAACCTGGACATAGCCTTCCCAAGTAGGCAGAGTAGGCTATGGGCCCCCTGCCTTTTAGGGCCCCAGCAACAATGAATCAAAATAATATTGATTTGATCTTGAAAGAAAATTACAATCAAGTATTAGGAGATAATTTGGGAGGGGCTCCCTGAGATTTTGACTCCCTAGGGGCCTCCACAGTGTTTAATCCGACACTGCTTCCAGCTGACCACTCACAGTCCTTGAACCTCCTCTTGGCCCTAGGGCCCAGTCCCCATTGTCTGTGGCTTCAAGTCACCCCCTTTGCCCTCAGTGCACATGCAATCTCTTGCAAGCCTTTCTGCAACATCCTTCACAATCTATGCAAGGGCTACTTTTCAGCAAATGCTTTTTCATCATACGCTGCCTCCCACCCCAAAGGATGAAAATAAAAATTGAAAATCCTTTGGAGGTTCCGAACGTGACAGCAAATCCTCAAAGGCTTTATCACCCATAAAAGAGGTGTGAGAAACAACAGAGGGATAATGAAAGAGGAAGCTATGCACTCAACATGGAGACTTCATCCCCTTCAGAAAAGTTGACCCAGCAAGCAAACAGCAGGAGGAGACAGGGCTGAGGTCAGTGACAAGACAAGAGCTCAGTGGTAGTGCAGCTGCTTGGCATGCAGAAGGTCTGAGGTTCAATCCCTGGCATTTCCAGGTAGGGCTTTTGTTGTTTAGTCATGTCCGACTCTTTGTGACCCCATGGACCAGAGAACGCCAGGCACTCCTGTCTTCCACTGCCTCCCACAGTTTGGTCAAACTCATGCTAGTAGCTTTGAGAACACTCATCCTCTGTCGTCCCCTTCTCCTTGTGCCCTCCATCTTTCCCAACATCAGGGTCTTTTCCAGGGAGTCTTCTCTTCTCATGAGGTGGCCATGTATCGGAGCCTCAGCTTCAGGATCTGTCCTTCCAGTGAACACTCAGGGCTGATTTCCTTCAGAATGGATAGGTTTGATCTTCTTGCAGTCCATGGGACTCTCAAGAGTCTCCTCCAGCACCATAATTCAAAGCATCAATTCTTCGGTGATCAGCCTTCTAGGAATGTCCTAAAACCCTGGGGAGTTGCTGCCAGTCCGTGCAGACTAGCTAGATGGCTCAATGGTCTGAATGGGTTTAGATCGGCTCCCTACATTCCTATCCATGGTGCCCTGGAAACCTGACGTCCTGTATTTGAAGCTTCTGCCACACCTTCCTTTCAAAAAGAGCCAAGGTTAATTTCTGGGGGTTGCTCTGCTCATTTCTCCTGCAGCCTTCTTCGATGGCACGTGCAGTGCAGAAAGAAAAAAGTGGCCATGCCATGCCACGAATGGCACACTCACAAGCAGCCAGAGGAAGACAGGTCTGACCTTTCCACTTCATTGTTTACAGCAGCTGCTGAGCTTCTGACAAGGCAGCGTGCCCTTTTCAGAGGGCAGTTGGGTGAGGGTCAGCATGGATGGGGAGAACTCCTCTGCCCCAGAGCTGGATATGTCTGATCTGAAGGAAACAGACAGTGAGGTGGCGGGGACAGCAGAAACTCCAGCTGGAATGAATTCGGTACTATGAAGAAGTCTCCAGCAAACTTTTCCTCTTGGTTTGTTCAAACAACTTATTCTACAAAGTAACTTATTCTGCCCTCCTAATGTTCCCCATTATGGACACTATTGATATTTTGAAAACAGCTGCTTATGACTATGCAAGCCATCAAGCAGTGTGACTGTGAGAAAAATTGCCTGTGCAAAAACATTCACAACCTTTAATGAAACTAAGCAATTAATAGTTTGCAACAGTTTAATTCTGCTTGGTTTCTTTTGTGGTGGGGAGGGGTGTTTGGGAGGAGGAGGTTGGGTGGAGAATAGTGGGAGACGCAGCAGTGAAAAGCGTAACATTTCCAGAGACCAGTGTGTGCCTTTTGAAAGTGGTGGTGGCAGCAGCAACAACAGTGGCACATCCTTGTTTCCTCCCTTACTGTAGCAGGGTCATTCAAGGCCGGCCCTGCCATTAGACAGAGAGAGGTAGCTGCTTCAGGTGGCAAATGCTGGACTGGCAGGAAGCCATGTCAAGAGAACAGAGCTGTGTATGCCACATGACCTGTCCTGAATCCCTTAATCTGGCCTCCTGGCCTCAGTTGTGGTGGAGGATGTTTTCCCATTGCTAGGACTGAACTAAGATTCAGCTGCCAATCCAGTCAGTTTCTATATGTAGAATGGAGGCCCTTTCTTGCCCTTTGCTGGAAGAAGCAGAATGTCTCTCGGTCCTTTGTAGCCTTCGGAGAGCCAGTTCCCCTTCTCCAATGGTGTCTCTGAAATGATGATGCAGCATCCTTTCAATGGCAGCATGGCTCAACTGTTCTGTGTGCAGAAGGTCCCGGGTTCAATCCCCAGCATCTCCAGGCAGGGCTGGGAATATCCCATCTGAAACCCTGGAGAGCCACTGGCAGTCAGTGTCAGCAACACTGAGCTAAATGGATCCAGGATCTGACTCAGCTTAAGGCAGCCTGTTGTGTAGAGCCAGTGTGGGAAGTGAGAACCAGTGCAGTGTAGTGGTTACAGGATTAGATCAGGACTGGGGAGACCCGGGTTCAAATCCTGACTCTGTCACGAAACTCACTGGGTGACCTGGGACCAGTCACGGCCTCTTAGCCCAACCTACCTCACAGGGTTGTTGTGAGGATAAAACGAGGAGGTGGAGAACCATGCAAGGCACCTTGAGAGCCTTGTAGAAAAAGGTGGGACAGAAATGCAACCAACCAACCAATCAAATATTCTGTGTCCCTAAACCACTGTCAAAATGTCACTGCAGTTGCTGAAACTGCATCAATGCAACTTGCACTGAACAGGGGGTGGACTACATGATATTATCAGTTCCCTTTCAAATCTGAAAATTCTATGGTTCCATGCACACACACTTGAAAAAGCCACTTTCACCTGCCCTGGTCCTGTGTGCATGCATACATGTGCACGTGATATTTCTGCAAAACATTCGCTTGCCACCACCTTTGGTCTGCTAAATCACTCTTACATTCACTTCTTAACATCCCTTCACACCTGAGTTTCCCCTCAGAATCCAGACCGAGCGCTGCCTGCTGCTTTTCCAGCTTCTGTATACACTTTTCTCAAGTTGGGTTAACTTAATGGAGATGTGCAAGCTTGTGATGGATCAGACTTCCTACCCTCTCTTTCCTTTCTATCCCCTTCGTCTTTTTTTAAAAAAATTCCTAAATAGACCAATCTGCCTTCTGTTCATCCTCACTGCAGGATTAATGGATGCAGTGTTTTGTGGTTGGTTTATGTAAATTACTGACAGCAAAGCAACCATCATAATACTCTTTGATGCAATGAAATGCAGTTTGTAGTGAAATCTATTATAGTTCAAATATAAATTAATTATAATCCCTTCTGCTGTGGCAAACCTTCATGTATAATTAACGTTTGCTGTAGGGGAAATTGAAGGGCGGGGGCGAGTTCCTGGCTCTGTAGGAACCTCAGGCTCTCATCCAGGGCCTCCCTAAGCTGCTTTCTTCTTCTGGATGAGAAGGTTGCACCTGCCCCAGTGCACCATTCCAGCTGCACCTCTCCTCGAGGCCTTCTGCCGAATCCCCCAGAGGATGCAACTGAATTGGACTATTCAGTTCTGGGAGTGGGAACTCTGAACACCCTGGTAAGGCTCTGAATCGCCTCTTATAACCCTCCTGTTCAAACGTTGGCTCTCTTGCTCCCTCTAGTGGCTGGTTCTTGACTCTCACTCCCCCTTCGCCAACATTTGTGCAGTTTGGACACGTCTTAACAAACGTTTGTGTTTGAGTAGGTTTAAACAAGGTTGTGAGGTGTGCCCTCAAATCAGGCACAGTAAGGTGCAAGCAGCTCATGGAGTCGCAAGAGAAAGTTCTGAAGAAGCAGACAGTTTGGGCAACTCACTTTTTCCTACCACCGAGTTTCAGTTATGTCAGAACCTGAACCTAGTGTAATTCTCTCTTCTTTGCTTCTGTGTACCTTTTGACCTAGCAATCCTCTTATGGATAGTTGTAGAGCAGAGGTGTGACAGGGACATTTTCACACGCTAGAGATCTTCTGGATTCTAGTCCTCATTGTGCTGTGACTTGTCTGCTGATTCATTTGCAGCATGACAGCTTGCGAGTTTGCAAGCCGTTTGGTATGAGCTTCATTCAGGCCTGCACAAATTGTGAGCTATGAAGCACAGCCTTGCAACATGGGTTTTCAGATGCTTGGCAGCCCCCAGGTTTTAGCTGGAAGGGGCACAGCCAGGGAGATAATATAGCCACTGGCAGACACAAAGCATGGCTGGTGAGCTGGATTCAGTTTGACAGTTCAAAGGTTGCACAGACCTGTTTTGGTTAGGGTACAGGATGAGTTGTGTTGCACCCTATCTTTGTTTTCCCTTTTGCTAAAATAGGTTTGCACAACTTAGCGGGCCCTTGGGGCAAGCACAACATACAACATATTTTATGGTGTCCACTAAGGGCTTAAGAAACTGTCTGTGCTCACTAACTGGTTGGGACAGCGAAGAGAGGGAGGTTGTCCAACATCTGCTGAGCCATCATTATGCAAACTGGTTTGCTACCAAGTTCTTTGGCTTAGTGCTGGGGTGGGTAACCAGTTACCCTAAGCATACCTTTATGTGGCCCTTGTTTTAGTTTCATGCAGGTGGTGGAAAGGGAGAAAAAAGAGTGGAAGAAAGAGAAAGAGATGGGGAGAGAGAGACATGACTCAACCCAGCTTTGGCTCCAGCCCTGCCCATAGCCAGTGGCTCCTGACACCTAACTCAGAAGGAAATACAGCCTTTGCCCACTTCTGGTTTAGGAATTCTTGTTCTGCAGGACTCAACAAAGTGATGGATGCAGGAGAGGACAGCAGGGACCCCCCTCCTTCCCCCCCCAACAGTCCTGCTGAAGGGGGCCATGCAGGGCTGAGCAAAAGTGGCCTCCACAGAAATCCCTTCTTCTGCACAGCTATCTAGGATACAGTAGCTCTGTCCTCCCTTTGCATCTCTGGCCACCCTAAATCTGAAGAGGAGAAAATGTCTTTCTCCAGTTTCCTAATGAGAGCAAATTGTAGCTGGGCTCTTTTTCCACTCCCCCCTTCATTTTTTACATAATAGCTTTTTTTGCTTGTTCTGCAAATTATGAAGAAAGTGAAAAAATGGCCTATTAGATGAGAAACTGGGGCATTTTTTCATAACACATTGGAACCTATTTAGCTGCTTTAGGTCAGGCATGGGGTGAAATCCAAAGGCTCTTCATTATCTTTCTGCAGGGAGCAGCAGTTTATGCTGCTGGTGCTCCGTCTTACTGCAGAGGACCTAGCAAGGTGAGTGCTTGGCACTGTTTCAAAGTGATCAGGTGGTCTTGGCCAATGGCCCATCTAGTTCAGCACCTTGTTCTCACAGGGGTAATCCAGATGCATGTGGAAACCCACAAGCAGGACCCGAACACAAGAACGTCCTTCCCTCTTGTGGTTTCCAGCAACTGATATTCAGAAGCATTGCTGCCTCTGACTGTGGAGGCAGAATACAGCCATCATGTCTGGTAGCCATGGACAGGTGTCTCCTCCATGAATCTGCCCAATCCTGTTTTGAAGGCACTCAAGTTAGTGGCCATCACTGCCTGTCAGAGACTGGGCAGATGGGGAGGAGTGGTGGAGACCGCCACCTCAAGAGTCATCCAGGCAGGAAGAAGATGATGATTGCATGGACCCAGCTTCGTGGTGGCGGCAAACAGAACACACCTGAGAAGAAGAAGCAAAGAGCTGGGAAATCATGGAGGATGAGGAACAGGAGGAAGCTAGCTCTAGTTCTGAAAAGAGAACGGACTCAAACGTGAGAGAAACAATACAGCATACAGTGGACTTTACATCACCTGAAAGCCTGGTAGAACCTCCTCCTTCTCCAAGGACCAGGCGATCCCTTCGTATCTGAGAGCAGAAAGCCAAACAGAGTGAGAAAGATTCCATTGCCGGCCACCGTAGGCAGTAAGGAGGGGTTTGGAAACTAGGAAGTGCCGCAAGGGGAGTGGATCGGGCACTCTGAGCAACGTCTTGAGACTGAGGAGAGCATCATCCATGGTCTCTCTGTGTATTCTGTTGATTTAAATAAAAGAACTAGCAGAAGCTCTCTACCTCTCTGATTTCACTAGGGCAGCTAGCCTGGGAGTTGTGGCACTGCCTCCTGTGGACGTGAGTTCCATAGTTTAACTATGTGCTGAATGAAGAAGTCCTTTATTTAATCTGTCCTGAACATTCCAATATCCAGCTTCATCAGAGGTCCACAAGTTCTAGCGTTATAAGGGAAGGAGAAAAACTTTTATCTATCCACTTTCTCCATGCCATGCAGAATTGCATAAACTTTTTTCATGCAATGAAAAAAAAGTTTTTTCAAGTCCAAAATGCCTCAACCTTTCCTCACAGAGCACTTGCTCCATCCTCTTAATAACTATTTTGCTTGCCCTTTCCTGAAATTTATTTTAACTCTGCAATCTCTCTCTCTTTCTCTCTTTTTTAGGTGAGGTGATCAGAACTGTACATGCTATTCAAAAGGTGGTCACACCGCAGCTTTGTTTAATGGCATTATGATACTGGCAGTTTTATTTTTAATTCCTTCTTAATGATCCCTACCATGGAATTTGCCTTTTTCACAGCTGCCATACACTGGGTCTACACTACCCACCTCTTCCCTGCCTGGAGATGCCACCACCATCCCACCCTGGGGGAAATGGATTTCTGTGGGTCATCATAGTGGCATCAAATGACATGTAGATCTCAGAATCTTCATTATTGTAACTTGAATCCATTGGTTCAAGACATGCCCTCCAGAGCAGGGGAAAACAAGCTTGTTCCCTCTTCCATGTGAGTGCCCTTGAGATCTCCAAAGATGGCTATCATATCTTCTCTCAGTCTCCTCTTTTCCAGGCTAAACATACCCAACTCCTTCAACCGTCCTCACAATCAACCATTCTCCTTCAGACTTGTCCTCACAGTGGCCACCCAAATGCCTGTGGGAAACCTCCAACAGGACCAGAGCACAAGAAGACTTTCCCGGAATTCCCATGGTTTCCAGAACTGGTATTCAGAGGCATTACTGACTCTGACTGTGGAGGCAGAGCATAGTCATTGTGGCACGTAGCCATCAATAGCCCTCTCCTCCATGAATTTGTCTAATCCTCTTTAAGAGCCATCTAGGTTGATGGCCATGACTGCCTTCTGTGGGAGTGAGTTCCATAAGGAACACAAGTGAACAGCAAAGAACCTGCACAAACAACACTGACACCAAACCCTACATATAGTAAGTAAAATAGAAACATCGCCACCCGACCCCACTCTCACCCATCTTCCCCCCTTCCACCTCTTTCCCCCTTTTCTTCCTAATGTCTCAACAAATGAAACTGATTTGTAAAAATGTTACATGGGAAAAAAATACGAGAGAGAGACATTGCACACACTTTTGTAAACCAAGAAAATCTTTAATTTAAAACAAACAAAAACAATGTGCTACATGAAGAAGTTATTTCTTTTATCTATCCCGAATCTCTCCTCCCCCAGCCCCAAGTTCAGAGAGACTCTCCCATTCTTATTTTCACACCAGCCTACTAAGCTCAGCTTAGGCCATCTGCTCTTGGCACAGCTTCCCATGATATGATGTGCTCCCTGGTATCCCCTCTCAAACGTAGAATGAGTAAATGTCCTCTCTCTTGCTTGCCCGTCTCCTAGGTGAAGTGTCACAGCTAATCAGAGGCATCTCTCAGAGCATCTAAAGCTCTTGACACTTGGAGACCCTTTGCTCCACCATCTCTTTAGCTGAGATGGAATTACCCAGAGCTCTCCTTGTCTCTGTGCACTAGGCCACACAGAGAGGGAGAGTCTGAGCAGATGGAAGCAGAACCAGGTCACCTGCAATCAACCTCGCTTCTCCTGATCAGCTTTGAAACAAGTCAGCTCTGTCCTTCCATGTCAGCCTTCTGAACTCCATTGCCTGTGATCTCTGCTCTTTTAAGGAAAAGAGAAAGGAATGGGAAGCCTCACTCCCCATTGCCAAACAGAACTTGTTAGCTGACAAAATGTCTCCCTTTGTTTGTGTATGTGTGTGAATTATGTGGGATACACAGGGTGAGGGAATCTGTAGAGGGTGCAAACACAGCCCATAATTTCTAAGTCATTTGCATCATAAATCGTAGCAACATAAAGAAGAGTTCTGCTGGAGTGGACCAATCTCAGGCATCGGGAACCAGTGGTTCTCTAGATATACCTGGGGCTGTATCCTCCATCATGTTTCGCTATTGGCATTGCTGGCTGGGACTAATGGGAAATGGAGAACCACAACATCTGGAGGCACTCTGAACTTAAGAAGTAGTTTCTCTCTTCCCCACCCCTCACTGCCTGTCCTGCACCTGCTGTTCAAGTCAAGTTTCATCGGATGACACACACGCCCCTCCAGTTCTGGCATTATGAAAGAGGGAGAAAAACATCCAGCCTGCAAGATGGTTCAGATTCTGCCAGTTTATTCACAAACTTATTCCTCCAAAACACGTTCGCTGCCTCAGCATGCAGTTCCCAACAAACTTGGGGGCAGATTTACATGAGTCTTTATCCTCCAGGTACTGAATCCTTCATTTGCATTTAGTCTACCTCTCCATTCAGGAGGTAGTAGATATCCTTTCCTTGAAATGAACATGTACACACACACACACACACACACACACACACACACACACACACACCTTCTATGTTTGTGCTGCCTCACTCCCTTGTAGGGTCAATGCTTGCAAGGGACTGAAATCACAGTGGTGGGCCCGGGACGGTTGCATTTTCCAAACGCTTGCTATTTTATTGCCAGTAGCTAAGTGCATTTGCTGAACATCTGCTTTTATTTCCCCCACACAATCTTCTTCTCAGGCTGTGGCTTTCTCTCCTCTTAAAGAGCCCAAAGAGCCACTCCATAAAGCGAAATGCCTGACCTACTTTCACGAAATCATTCCAGCACGTTGCCCTGCCTCTTTCTCTTCCCTCTCCGGCTGTTCTGAAAAATTCCCCCTTTCCTCCCAAACCTGCGCATACTCCAGCAATGATGCCATGGGGATTATTTACATGCCGTGGTCTAGAAGCAGCATATGCCACCGAACGCCACTTGCTTGGAACAGCAGCGGGAGAGAGCTATGTCTTGCATTTGTGCCCTGTTTTGCGGGCTTCCCGTCATTAATCCAAAAACTAGCATAACAAGGAAGGAGCTGGAGTCAAACCTCTTTCCCTGGTGTGCATTATTTAACTTCAGGGAGTTGTTTTGACATGAGGGGTAGAGGAAGAGGCAAAATTGTTACCCCTACTGCTACTCTAAATTGGCACAGTCCCATTTACCACCTAAGGATTCTAGCTTCCTCATTTGGATATCTGGTGTAGACCTCAGCATCTACACCTAGCCCAGCTAGTCAATGCACTCCTGATATTAGGTAAAGGTAAAGGAACCCCTGACCATTAGGTCCAGTCGTGGCCGACTCTGGGGTTGTGGCACTCATCTCACTTTATTGGCTGAGGGAGCCGGCGTACATCTTCCGGGTCATGTGGCCAGCATGGCTAAGCTGCTTCTGGCGAACCAGAGCAGCACACAGAAACACCGTTTACCTTCCCACTGGAGCGGTACCTATTTATCTTCTTGCACTTTGACGTGCTTTCGAACTGCTAGGTTGGCAGGAGCAGGGACTGAGCAACGGGAGCTCACCCCGTCGCAGGGATTCGAACTGCTGACCTCCTGATCAGCAAGTCCTAGGCTCTGTGGTTTAACTCACAGCGCCAGCTGTGTCCCACTCCTGATATTGTTAGACTCCAATTCCCTTGCAATTGTCCATGCTGACAGGGAATGACAGGAGGTGGTGTCCAGCAATATCTGGTTTCCCCTGATCCAGTCAATATAGTATCCTAGAGTGGCTGTCTATGCCAAAAAACAAGAACTAACCTGGACCCTGTTATAATCATCTGAAGCCCTTCTTCATGTGCCTCATCCATGAGAAGTCCACAGGGCAGCAATATGAGAACAGGTCTTTTCTGTGGTGCTCCCCATTTGTAGAATGCTCTTCCAAGGGAGGCTTGCCTGGTGCCTTCATTACATAGCTTTAGGCACCAAGAAAAACATTCCTCTTCTCCCAGGCCCTTGATTAATTAATCTATGGCCTTTTAAACTGCATGCATGTGTGTGTGTGTGTGTGTGTGTGTGTGTGTGTGTGTGGATGGGTTATTTTGTTTGTTTGTTACTATGGTATGTTATGGTTGCCATACATTGCCGCCAATTTCAGCAGAAATTGCTGAAGTGTCCAGGAAAATCTGGACATATGGCAGCCCATGTCAGAAGTGCAGTTTTTGCAAATTACTTTTTTTTAAAAAAAGCTAAACAATTTTCACTTTTTGAAATATGGCAACTCTGTGTATTTTTATATTGTACAGTGGTATCTCAGGTTAAGAACTTAATTCGTTCTAGAGGTCCATTCTTAACTTGAAACTCTTCTTAACCTGAGGTACCACTTTAGCTAATGGGGCCTCCTGCTGCCGCTGCACAATTTCTGTTCTCATCCTGAAGCAAAGTTCTTAACCCGAGGTACTATTTCTGGGTTAGTGGAGCCTGTAACCTGAAGTGTCTGTAACCTGAAGCATCTGTAACCCGAGGTACCACTGTAAACAGCCCTGTGATCCTCAGATGATGGGCAGTATAGAAATTTTAGCAACAACAACCAGCACCAGCATATCCATAATGTGTCACAATGCATTGTGGCTTTCCTATCTGGGAAATATGAATATAGGTAGAGAGGAATCTGACCACTGATCCATCTATCTCAGCATTGTCTACCCTGACTGGCAGTGGCTCTCCAGGGCTTCCAGCCCGACCTGGAGATCCTGGAGACTGAAGCTGGGACCTTCTTCATGCAAAGCAGATGCTCTATAGCCCTTCCCTGTGGCACCAACTCAGCTGCAGCATCAGCTGAGGATTGCTTCTTTGCAGAAGAGTGGCAAATGGAATTAAACAGAAGGTATGCAATGAAAGCAAACACTGTAATGGAGCTATTTTTAACAAACCACTAATGAGCAATATACTACTCTACATTTTGTTTACCCTTATGGCCAACCTCCTAATGTACCTTCTCTGCATTGAAGAGATTAACAACTTACCTGCTGCCCTCTTTTTAGAAAATATATTTCTCCTGAGCTCTCTTACCATGGGGATCTGAAAGAACTTTTCCAATCAGCAGTTCATTGATTGGAATCTTCAGAAATGGGATGTTATCCTTTTCCCCCCAGAGACAACCTCAAACTATTTAAAATGAGACAGATCTAGGCACTGTGATCCAACAGGTCCCCTGATAGACTTTTCTCTTTCAGTGTTGGGTAAGAAAAGAGAGCTTCTTTTCACTGCACTTCTTGTGCTGTCAAAGATGGCAGTTTCCACATTAAAAAGAGGGGGGAGCACGAGAGAAAATCCTACCATCAAAAGGGGAGCCTGAGGATGGTGAGCTGTTTACAGAAAGTAATTGTCCCTCAATTAATCGTTTATTTACACTATTGATCTTGCAGTGTTTATGTGTCCTTTTCGGTTCCACCCCTATTTGGAACTAGAACTTAGAATCATTTGATTGAATTCTATATTCCATTATCTATGCTCTAGTAACTATGCGGTGACACAACACTCAGTGGAGACCAGTGGCGTAGCGTGGGTTGTCAGCACCCGGGGCAAGGCAAGTAATTTGCGCCCCCTAACCCGTGGATTTGCGCCCCCTAACCCTAACCCCCAGATATTGCGCCAGGTGCGGCTGGCCCCCCTGCACCCCCCACGCTACGCCACTGCTGAGGCGTTATTTCGCTTCCTCTTTTTCTCCCTGCAATATGCACGAATTTCCAGTTTTTGACCCGTCAGGCTTGGTGCTTTCCAGGCTTCCACAGTTGGCAGAGAATGGCGAATCGATGAAGAAAGAAAGAAAGAGAAGGAAAGAGAAGGAAAGGGAAGAAAAGGGAAGAAAGAAAGAAAGAAAGAAAGAAAGAAAGAAAGAAAGAAAGAGGGAAAACGTGATAGGAAAAAGCGCCAGAAAACCAATGAGAACGAAGGGCAAGCCAAGTTGAAAGCGGTGAAGGGGTTATCCTCTCTCCGCGCTCAGACAGAGGGGGGGGGGCAGCCTTGCATCCTGAATTAAGCATCTACAAAGTCCCGTTGAGTTCAATGGAAGCACCGGAGCACGTGCTGGAACCGCTCTCCTTTGCCATGCCTGAGATCCATGAGGCTGATGCTCTTTTGAAACTTTGAAAAGCTGCTATTTCCTTGATCGCCGGCACCACCGAGCAGGGCTGGCCTAGGGGTGTCAGCGCCTCCACAGGGCAGACAGTCAGCAATCCCAGCCAAGCTTACCTGAGAGTAGCCCCCCCATTGAATTCAATAGGACTTGCTTCTTTTGCGTTAGGCAGGCACCGTCAGGCTCGCTGGGTGTGACTCCTGCGTTAGGATCGCGCGACTAAGCCGAAGCCCTGGGTCCAGGCTTGCAGAGCTCACCAGGGTGCGCGGAAGGGCGACCCCCCCCTCTTCCCCTTTTGGGTGTTTGGTTTTGATCGACGTTTCGGCCTCTGAACAACCGCTCCCTTCCCCCCCCCGCCCCCCGAACAGGGATTCAGGGCTCGCCTGTTTGGGTTGCTTTTGCAGAGATTGTTGTATCTCACGTCTGTCTTCGCCAGGGAAGCGTGCGCAGTCCAGCCGCTTTTGGGAAGGAAGAAGCCACGCGCCCTTTTCTCCCGACCCCCACGCGCAAAAAAAGTTGTCCCCGAATCCTCCCACTCCCGGGGAACCCGATTTGCTTCGCGATGGGGTGGGGGCTGGGGGCTGGGAGAAGAGAAGCCTTCAGATCTCAGCCCTGGGCCGTGTCCCTTCCATAACCCTCCGATGCCTCGCTCGGGGCTGTTTACACAGCTTTACCTGCGCTGCGCTGCTTTCCCTGTCAAATCCCAGCCCAGTAAACGTAACATAATCCTATTCCAGTCGATTGTATGCGGGCTAAAAGCAGTTCGGCGACGGGATGAAGTGTGTGTGTGTGTGTGTGTGTGTGTGTTGCATGTGTGCGGCGGAGGAAGGAACTTGTCCCTTCCCTCTGGACTCGCGCCCCCCCCAGACGTTGCGCCCGGTGCGGCCGGCACCCCTGGCACCCCCCACGCTACGCCACTGGTGGAGACTATGCATACTGACTGGAGAATGTGCATATTGTCCAGAGAATGTACAAAATGCAGTTGAGATATGTACATTCACCAAGACCTGTTGGGGTTTATAAATTAGCCAATATGCAAAAGGATAAAAAAGAAGAGAGAAATGAAAAAGAGAAATGGATGCACCTTAAATGCAGATACGTTTGTGAGGCACACATAAGGATTTGAAGATAGGAAGCTGCTGAGTCAAACCAGTAGTCCATGAAGTCCATCACGGCCTACTTTGACATTCAGCAGTGACTTTCTGAGTATTATAGGACTGTGAAATTTCCCAGCCCTGGAATTCTAGGCTTGGCTGGTGGGACACACTCACACAAGAGCCTTTCAAGCAAGAAAAATCCCATGGGAGATGTTCAGTTGTTTGGATTTGCTTAAAGCAGCTCTTTGGATCCTTTCCTTTGACTCTGAAAGCTCAGGGGAGGAACAACAGAAACACACTCATGCTTCAAAATGGCTTAGCACTTGTACTAATAAAGGAAGTATAAAGGAAGAAGTTAAGTGGGGAAAGATCAAGCTGTAATGGTTGTTCTTGACCTCTTCCCTAGTGTGCACCCCTCAGTTCCTCCATTCTCCCCCAAGGAGCCCTGCAGGAACCTCATGTGATAGGATGGGGAAGGATGCCCATTAGCACTGGGGCAAGTGTGGGTGCTGGAGATCGTTGTTCTAGCAGAATGGTACTGGAGCATGGAGGAACAGAACATATGAAAAGCTGCTGGATTAGGCCAATAGTAAATCTAGTCCTTCATCCTGTTCTCACAGTGGCCAACCAGATGCCTGTGGGAAACCCACAAGCAGGGCCCAAATGCAAGAACACTCTCCCATCCTGTGTTTCCAAGCAACTGGTATTCAGAAGCATTACTGCCTCCCATCATGGAGGCAGAACATAGCCATCATGGCTAATAGCCACCAATAGCCTTGATAATGTGGATTGGCACATTAGGCTGAAGCTATGCAGGTCTGGGTCTGGTCAGTGCCTGGATGGGTGACCCCCATGTTGGGTTCCATGGTAGGAGAAAGGAAGGTGGGGCAGAAATGTAAGAAAATAAATCCATAAATCCATGCATATCCACCCACATTTGTGCTTTCCAACTGGTCTGATGCAACACTTAGCTTTCAGAAATATATCCATCATATCTGAGTTTCTTTAGATGAATATAACATACCAGAAAACGGAAGACTGGCTTTAGATGGAATTGCTGTTCTCTGTCTGTCCTGTGTAAATTCTTCATTTATTTTCTGCATTTCACTAGTTATTATTAGTACTCTGTGATAACAAAAAATTAAAAAAGGGAATTATAACAAAAGGAGTATTTAAAAACATGCATTTCAAAAGCAAATATTCCTAGGAGTGTGTATTCCAAGAGAAAAATTGTCTTAAAATATGTATTTGAATGCATTAAAAATGCAAATTGGTATTTATTTTTAAATGGCCGATTGCTGAAGAACGAATGGATTAATGGGCGAAGAAGATGTGCAGGAATGATGTGAGCAGGAAACAGTCTGTCTCTACTTTATAGTCCCAATCATTTCCTGTAGCTCCCAAGGGCACTCCATGAGCTTCATCTGTGGTTCCCACAGACCATGTTCAAAAACTCAAATCTTTGCACCCTATGGGCTCTTGACAGTACAAAGAAAACCTCCACAGTGTCAGAGGTGGATTTAGTGCAGTGCAACCAGTTCCCCCACACTTGGTGCTGAGGAGGCCATTGTAGGGCATTGCAACTCAAATGGCAAGAGGCTGGGGGAGATTGCATTTCGGCCTCATGCAGGATGCTGCTGAAATCTGAAAGATGAAAGTCTGCCCCAACAGCGTTGCCTTCCTGACCGGTAATCCTGATCCACAATCCTGTTTCCTTGAGGCACAAACCCGAGTTCAGCTTCCCTCTCTCCTTCCAATGAAAAGGTTAGAGGGTGAGCAGAAAGGGCCTTTGGCTAATGAGGACACATCTCTCTGGCCCGGCATGATACATGACAGAAGAAAAGCCACTTCTGAGAAGATGAGCAGAGGAAGATGCAGGCAAACTCCTTCCCAGCCTCACATCCACTTCCTCGGCTTGTAGGAGAACCAGAACCAGCCGACTTAAGAGAAACAAGGTCATGTCGCCTTGGCAGGGAAGCTCCTCTGAGATGAGAGAGACCACAGACTCTGTCACTCAATTACTTGGGAGTTTTGCCTGACATGTGTACAATAAAGAATGCATAGGGGAAATAAGATCTGAATGGTTGGAGGCTTCATAGGTAAGGCCGCCCCCGCCCCCCAATCTTTTGGAGGATGGTGGAGTTTGCAGAGTAATAGTGTTGCCCACTGGTTCTCAAGCTGTGCTTTGGAGAACCTTCAGGTGTCTTGGAAAGAACAAGAACCACAAGGGCAAACAATTCTTGTTAAAAGACAGCTGGCTGATTGCTGCCAATCTTTCCTTCCATATCAAGCCAGAGGGAAGAATTAGGCGTCCCTTGCTTGCAGTCTTGGTTCATATGGAGTAATGCTGAGGTTAGGGGTTATAGCCGGGGGGAGCACCCCACATGGTCCAACATGAATTTGCCCCACCCAATAATGTTTAAAACAGACACCCCAGACTTCTAAATTGTTGCCTAAATTTAGGAGTTTTATTTTAGGCAAAAATGAGCTTTATTTTAAGATAGGAACATTTCCCATTGGTGGTGAGGGGGTGGATATCCTTGGGTGTGCGTTTCCTCTACCCATATGCCCTGACCTTTGAATCTCATGGAACCATAGAACTGTAGAATAGGAAGGTACCTCCAGGGCCATCTAGGCTAGCCACTTGCAATGCAGGAATCTCAACTAAATCATGCATATAGAACACACAAGATTCCCCTAATCGCCACGCCAGACCTGAAAATTATTAGAGAGGCAGGTGTGAGAATTGGTGGGGGGGGGGATACATGATTAGGGGCTGATAAATATTTGGATTAAAGTAGCCTACCATGGCTTATTTCAGTATTCCAGCATAGCCAAGGATGTTGGAGAATTCTGATGAAAACAGAAACAGGAGCAGAAATTGCTGGTGTTTGTTTATTTGTCCCACATGCAGAACAGAAATCAATCCAGCAAATACTGTTTTCCCCATTGATTATGCTTCCATTCTGCAAATGATACATGACTGATTGTTTCTCCACTCCCACTTGCATTGGTTTTCCTTTGCACTGAAATGAATAGGTGGAATAACATAATGACAATGTAACGGCAGTGAGGAAAAGCACATAGTTTTTGGCAGAAGATGAACTGCAGCTGAAGGGAAACAATTATGCATGTGACAAGATGAAAATGAAAAGATGAAATGAAAAACCCTTGTTCCCCTCAGAGAGCTACAATTTCCAGAGCTCCCTGGGAAGTAAGATTATTTGTTGAACTACTCTGGGGATTGTAGGTCTGTAACAATTCTCAGCACCCTTAACTACAGTTCCTAAGATTCTTTGAGGGAAGCCATGGCTGTTTAAAGAAGTATGATTCTGCATTAAAGTTATGATACTTTAGATGTATGATGTTGCTTAAATAGGGCCTTACTCCCAGGAAAGCGTGCGCCAGATCACAGCTTCCTGTACTGTACCTTGCACATAGAAACATAAGAAATCTCTGTTTTAGTTTACAGACTAAATTTAGGAGGTGGGGAGAAGGAAGACAGCAGAGGGAAGAATAGAACTGTGCAGACCACCAAAAGATGGATGGAGCTATCAATCACTGAGCTTTTTCTAATCAGCTACACCCTGCCTGGTTAACAAAGAATGGCTCGTTCGCAAAAGCTCTTCTGCTGTTCCTCTCATTAGCATAAATATTGTTTTCCATTATTAGCAGTGCTGCACATTCAACAGATGCAAATTAATCTGTCATCTGAATGAATCTGGGGAAAGGGCAACTCTGAATTCAATTAACTAGGATCTATCTTACTCTTCTTTCTAGAGAGGGAAAGGATGGTTGTCTTGAGGGTTAACATTTCACAGCTCCAGGAGGGGCCCCAACATTGTTTCTAGAATCCCAGTATCCGTATAAATATTCTAGGGATTATCAAAATTGTCCCATTTCATTATTTTACAGCTCTGCAGGTTTGCTGTGTTCGGTATTTCAATCTGTCTGAATTCCATCTAACTAGAAGAATTTCTAAAATTAATTATGGAGCATATGTGATGTGGTGGAGTTTTCAGTTCATTTGCATCTGTTATTCACCCATTTACATTATAGATGCAGATGAACATTGATGAAACACTATAAAGATGCAATCAATGCAATTGTAGAATTGCATCTAGAGTCCCTTTTGTGCAGTGTTTAACTGATGTGAAGGTACTGTCCTGTTCATTGCTAAAGCACTGCATGGAAAATAATACAACTGTATGCATAATCATATTGAGAATATTTTTTCTGTGGTGTTTTATCAACTTACACAAATGAATATAACACTGCACAAAAATAATCATCATGATGATCATATAAATATTACAAATTTTGCAGTATGTTTTCAAGCACATGTGCATGGAAAGAGGGGGGAGTCCATTTGTCTTCAAGCCCATATGTCTTCAAGTGGTGCTTTGGGACCCAATATTGGCCTGACCTCAAAACTGTAAGAATCAATTGAGTAGGAACCCAGTGCTAACTGCTGGAGATAAGGTACCAGGATGGCTCTGCATATATAGCAAAAATATGTGGGTTGAATAAGTGTTTTCAAGGACTATGGTTGGATGAGAGATGGTGAGATCCTGGGGTAGCAGAAGGTGACAGGCATGTGCAAATTCCATTTTGGGGGCCTAATCCGGTCCCTGCGGCAGTTTATTTCTTGGGGTCAAACTGTAAAAAAAGCTCAACAACTTCGGGTATGATAATGGAAGAGTTCTCACATCTCACAGTCTCCTTTGGACTCTGAAATGCATTACTGAATAAAGTATGACTATTTGGGATTTTGTTGTGAATATTGGACCCCCCCCCCAATAGGGTTGCCATATTTTGAAGAGCAAAAAAGAGGACACATTTGCCAACTTCTAATTTTAACTATGGATTGCTATGATGACTCTACCCATGAAAAAGAGGACGTGTCCTGGAAAAAGAGGACAACCCTACCCCAAAAGGAATCCTCCCCACACAAAAGTGTACTGAAACAGGAAGTCTAGGAGGCTCCAGTTGCCAACCTGGGTGGTCAGAGGCAGCTGAGGCCCTTTACAGTAAAGTTACTGTACTGAGGGGTTGTCACCTACAGTTCAATGGTTCACCAAACAGAGAAACTCCACAAAGAGATCCAGCAGTTGCTGATAAGAAGTAATTTTAATACAAACAGGATTTATATTGCCAAACGGTATCTGATATAGCATATGGCTTGGTGTGCAGTTATGCAGTAGGTTTTGTGACTGGGGTTCTCTGCTCAACATACGGATAAAGGTTGTTGGCAATGAATAAATCTACTGAATATGCTTTGCAGCATATAGGCAGAAGCGGATGGGCTTTAGAAATCTACTCTCATCTCTGCAACATATTTCATATGGAGGAGTGTGCTGTATTACCAGAGATGAAGATTAAGGGAATGGTAATAGGGAAGACATTGACTCCTTCACCCTCTTGAGTGGAAAATTTAGGGATGAATTTTCAATATATATATATATTTTTTTTACAATTCCCAAATTTCAGCATTAACATTTGAAAGGCAATTTTTTAAAAAAATGTTTCTAAATTTAAGCCATGCTAAACTCAAGCATGACAGATTCATTCTGACCAGCTTCCCTCCATAAACTTGCACTCCAGATGGACCTACAACACCATGTCAAGAGAGTAAATCTGAATCCCCTCCCGAGGAAATCCAAAGTAGGAAATTCCTCTTGAGAATTCCTGTCTCAAACCCAAATTGATCCCTGCTCCAGGGTAAACCTTTTAAGATGAGATGCTTAGCTGCCGCAGGAAATATTTCCTCGTCAGGCACCCAATTTCCTGATCTCTAAATATCTCTCTCCATTCCCCCTTTGGAGACAGCCCGTTAACAGCATTCAGGACTATGTCACTTCAAAACTGAAATGAGCAATGACACATGGTTCAGCAGAAGGTAAATGGATTTTAACTGGATAATGTGTCAGTTAAAGGCTAAATTATTTCCCTCCCTGTCACTTTCCTTTACTTTGTAGGGTGGTATTATTGGCCGTTAGTGACAACCTCTGAGACGAGAGATGCCCTCAGCCCTCGGACGTGGCAATTACCTTTACAGCGATCCCAGTACGGCAAGGGAGCCTGAGCACAGGTGCTGAAAGCAAGCCATTTGCAGGCTCTCTCCTCCACTGACTCTATCCCCAAACCTATTGGCTCCGAGTCTCTCAGAATGATGCATGCCAAAATAATGCAGTCTGGCATTGTGGAAGATGCGGAAGAAATATTGATGGAGGCTAAAAGAGGGCAATGGTATTTCTGTGCAGAGGATCTGAGCATTTGTGCACATCTATGACCAGGGGCGGAGGAAGGAGGTATGGTGGGGGCGGGCCACCCTGAATGTCACCACTGAGGGGGTGACAAAATGCCAGGTGGCACTCACCATGGGGCCTGCAGCACGCCCAAGCCACATGTCTCTCCTGGGAGTGACACGGTGGCTTAGGCGTCCGCAGGCTCCGCACTGCCCGAAACGGTCCGCCCACTGCCTCCCCTTCAGCTGTAGGGTGGCTGAGTGGGAGGAGGCAGGCAGACTCCTTGGAGGCCCTGTGGAGCATCCTGCCCTGACTTGCCCTGCCCCGTGGGCGGCTGGCAGAGGGCATGCACGCTGCCCCAGGTGCCCGATCGGCTTGCTCCATCACTGCCTATGAAACTGATAGCCAGTATGTCATCGTGATTAGAGCGGGGCAATTTGCATGCATGCAGAAAACATCATAGACCAAGCACTGCAGGTAGAACTTTCCCATCACCTTATAAACAATTCTGTTCAATGGAACCAGTTCACACATTCATCTAGGAGTCGTCAACTGCTGACTCCTAGAAAGAGAGGCAAATGTGCATGTGTGAACCAGCTCTCCGTCTCCTAAGGTATCCAATCTGAGTTCCAGTTCAGTGACTCCATGGCCTTCCCCAACCTGGTACCTTCTAGATGTTTTGTACTAAAATTCCCAAGATCTTGGGGCTGATGGGAGTTGTAATCCAAAATATCTGGAGGGCCCGAGTTTGGGGAAAGCTGCTTTGAACTGCTGTTCAAGGTTTGCTTAACATGCTGGTGCAAGTCAAGGTGATAAAAGCAAGCACACACCTCTCTCTTTGGAGTGTTAAAGCTGTATGACCCAGCTTAGTAACTGGAAGAATTCTAGAAAGGACTAGCGAGACCAAGCTATAGGAACACAAGAAGCTGTCTTATACTGAGTCAGACCATTGGTCCATCCAGCTTACTAATGTCAACACTAACTGGAAGCAGCTCACCAGGATTTCAGGCAGGAGATTCTCCCAGCCTAATCTGGAGATAGCAGGGATTGAAACAGAGACCTTCTACATGAAGGCATATGCTCTACTGTAGATGAGCTACAGGCTTTCTAAGAATTTTACTACCAGTTAAGATGTAGCTGATCCCTAATAGAGTAAACCGCAAATGAATACAACAGCTTCTATCAACAGCCCCCCTTCTCTTGCTTCCGTTACAATAATTGTGTCTAATTTCTTAATTTTCATGCCAGCATTGTATGTGCCTCCTTGTTAATGAGATGTAAATTTGTGTTGCCAGTATGTGGATGTGTTTAATTGCAGGGTAGCTAATCTGTGATTGGCCGGAATGCAACCTTGTAATTGATTGATGTAGCCGTGTGGTTCTTAGACGTTTTTCTCTTGCGTCTCACTAATGGAATTTTGCCTTGGGCTTGGGCTCTGGGAGTGGAAAACAGTGGTATTGGTGATGGCATAAGAACATAAGAAGAGCTTGCTGGATCAGGCCAGAGGCCCATCTAGTCACGATGGCTGAACAGCAAGCAGGATTTGGGCATGAGAGGCCTCACTCCTCCTGCGGTTACCAGCAACTGGTATTCAGAATCACAGAATCACAAAATTGTAGAGTTGGAAGGGACCACGAGGGTCATCTAGTTCAACCCCCTGCAATTCAGGAATCTTTCATCCAGCATGGGGCTTGAACCCATGGCCCTGAGATTAAGAGTCTCATGCTCTGACCATTGAGCCATCCTGTGCAGCACTGCTGCTTCCAACTGTAGAGGCAGAGCACAGCTTTCATGGCTAATAGCTATCAATAGGCCTCTCCTCCATGAACTTGTTTAATCCTCTTTAAAAGCCGTTTAGGTTGGTGGCCTTCACTGCCACTGGAGTTTCTCTTGAACCAGAAACCCTAGCAGTTATCACCTGAATCAACAGCCTCTTTCTGTTCTGCCTGGTAGTTTGAGTTCCATGTGTCAAAAGCGCCCTCTAGTCTACAGTTCCAGTCTGCCTGAGATCATCAGCTGACCACTGAGGACCAATCCCAGCTCACCAGGCAGTATAAAGCCCTAGCTTGCTCTTCAGTCTGAGCAACTGGTCCTATGCATGTGGCCTCCCTTATTCTGGCTCCTTCCATAAATCTTGATCTCCGCCTCTCTTTCACTACATGACAGTCTTTGCCTCCCATCTGATACTTTGTTGTATGCTTTGCCTCTCAACCTGTCTATTTTGGACTGTGGAGTTGCTTTTGGCCCAGTTGGGATGGCAGCTGAACAAAAGACCCAGACTTCTTGGAGCCTGGCTCCTGTGGGGGTCTGGCAGACTGCGATATCTGAGTCTGGACACAGAGACAACCAATAAGTCCTTTTGCAAAAGACTAGTTTGCATGAATGGGAATGGCACAAGACTTGGGTAGTGCACTAGGGTTGGCAGACCTTCAGATCTGACCTGAAGTCCTTAGGTTTGCCAGGTTCCCTCCAGGTGGCAGGTGGAGAGCTTGAATCTCCAGGTGGGTGAAAGTCCCTTTAAAAAGAGGGATGGCACCTGTCTTCCTCTGCACCCCTCTCCCAATTATCTCCTGACTCCATGGGCTGCCCCTATGACATCACCAGTGTCATCCCCAGGTCTCAGTTTTAGGATCTGAAATCTGGAATCTTCCTGACCCACTAAACCTATTGTGGACAGAACTCATTATCCCTTTGCTAACCATTACCAACTGGCCTTTTGCAAATATACATATACATATACATATTTAAACATTTAACTCTATTTTTAAAAGTTTTTATTTATACTTTTCAAGTTTATACATTTCATTAGATTTTGAATCAATTTAACATTTCAAAATTTGACTTCCTTCCCCCTCTTTCTGCGGTTCCTTAAATTTATTTTTTTAAAATATCTTCTGCATATCCAAATTTATTTCACTTGCTCATTTAAGTATCTACTGTAAATATATACACTTGTGAAACTGCAGGTTATTACAATAATCCTGCTAATGTTTTTATCTGTTTACAATACAGTACTCAATAAATCATTTTCATTCTTTTTTTTAAAAAAGGTTTGTTATCTTGATTTTTAATTCTTCTGGTAAGTTTCACCATTTCTGCATATTCCATGATTTTTTGTATCCGCTCTTCCTTTACTGGGACTTCTGCTTCTTTCCACTTTTGGGCAAGTAGCAAAATATAACTCTCTAGAAAATATTTCAGACTCTGAAGTTGGAAAGCAAGCCTGGTTCTCAGGTGCACAAAAGCCCTGAACATACACAAGGAACAATGACTGAGGATCTGTAGAAAGGCCTGGGACACCTTTGGAATAAGATGTGTCTGGACCTCGCATGATTTTTGTGCATAGAAGAAAAACAAAGCCAGTGAAACAGACAGCAACAGCATAGGCAATGATTCAGGGCCGCAGGAGATCTTAGCTATTTGGAAAGGTCACAATAACCCAAATCAGTCTGTTCATGAAGGATGTGCTTGAGAAAGGGGCTTTGTGGAGGTCGATGGCTGAAGGGAGAATAGACTTTCTGTTTTCTAAAGACAGAGAAATAACACCCCCCCTCAATCTCTCTTGCTTTTCGGAACAGATCCATTCCTGCTGTTTGCATGACTGCTCACTTCAGAAAAATCCCCAAAGGAGGAAAATGAAAGCTCAACCTCCTCCATCTGCTAATGCCCACTCCTCTTCCCAAATTAAAGTGAAGCTGAGGGAGTCCACATTCACACCATGCGTTAAAGCATTATGGTACCACTTCAAACAGTTTTGGCTTCCCCCAAAGAATTCTGGGAATTCTAGTTTGTCAAGGGTACTGAGAGTTGTTTGGAGACCCCTTTTCCTGTCACAGAGCTGCAATTTCCAGAGTGGTTTAACAACCAATCCCTCTTCACAGGGAACTGAGGGAATTGCAGCTCTGAGAGGGGACTAGGGGTCTCCTAAGAACTCTCAGCACCCTTAAGAAACTGCAGTTCCCAGCATCTTTTGGCGGTGGAGCTGGAGCCGTGAATATTTAAAGTGGTATCCTAGTGCTTTAAATGCATGGTTTGAATGGCTGAAACTAGCAGCCAGTGGAAGCTGGTGTATTCGGGTAAATGGAGCACTGCTTAACCACCCCTGGTGTGCGCTCAGCCAGCCCCTGCCTGCCTGTCTTCTTACATGCAACCAATCCAGGAATGGGCTCTGGCTGTCAGTTTCCTCCTCTTTAGTCTCAGTGTTGCCCCTTCTAGGACTAGAATTATTTCCCCAGCCTCTCATTTGCTCTGGCGCCATCTGGTGCTCATCTCCTTGTCTTCTATCCTATCATTCCTGATGAGCCAAAGCCAACACTGCTAACAGGTGATGTGCCCCAAATTTGTAATTACTTGCTGGCTGGTGGTAACCCAATTTATCCTTCTCAGAATGATCAGCTGAATTATTAATCAAGCACTGTTTCTCTGATAAGGTTTTCTCAGGGCTCAGAATGTCCAATGATATGCTATGCATGCATCCAGCTTGATTAAGAACTGTGGAGAACTCCAAAGCTTGCTCACTATTTTGTGACATTTTGCTTGGCTTAATAAAGGCATTGCCCAGCAGTTACCTTTGCTTTTGTATACATGCATGCATTGTCATAATTCAGCATAGAAACACAGGGACACAGGATGCTACCATCTGCTGAGTCAGACCACCAGGTCCCTCTAGCTCACTGCTGTCAATATGACTGATCAGTGGCTCTTCAGGACTTCCAATGTGAGTCTCTCCAAGCCTTACCAAGAGATCCAGGGCATTGAATCTGAGATGTTCTGCATGCAAAGCAGATGCTCTAGGCAGTGGAACCCAATCTGGATGCTTTGTGGTTCCATGAACAGAAATTCTGTAATTCAAGTCCTTAATGTTGATTAAACCCTTACTGATTTCTGGTTGAAAAGAATTATTGGTCCATTTGAAGGATCTTTATCTGGTATAATGTTCTCTGGAGGACCACAACCCCTCAGAGTGTTCTCAGCTCTCTCTTACATCAGAGGACTGGGCTTAGAGCCACTCTTGAACTCTGCCCTTAGATCTAAGAGTCTCACCACATCGACCATTTATCAGTTTAACTTGGCCCTGCAGTACAGTGGTACCTCGGGTTACAGACGCTTCAGGTTGCAGACGCTTCAGGTTACAGACTCTGCTAACCTAGAAATAGTACCTCGGGCTAAGAACTTTGCTTCAGGATGAGAACAGAAATCGCACAGCGGCAGCAGGAGGCCCCATTAGCTAAAGTGGTATCTCAGGTTAAGAACAGTTCCAGGTTAAGAATGGACCTCCAGAATGAATTAAGTTCTTAACCTGAGGTACCACTGTATGTGCATTCAGTTAACTAAGCCATCTCCCAGACTTTCCTCAACCTTTCTGTGATGCTTCTGATGATTCCCAGTGTTTTCTGGTATACTGTCTGGCTGCTAACTTTATTACTAATGCAAGTTCTAGACCAAGTTGTTCAATTTTGTATTTTAAGTAACACAGACAACTGTTGTAGAATTTGGTGTAAGATGGTAACCTGCAATCTGATGTATAATAGCAAGAGTCCAAAAATGTTGTGTGAGTGGACACGTCCTGACCCCCATATGCTTATAGTCTGCTTTTGACATCCTTCCTTAAACTTTACTCTCCAAACAATCATCCAGTGTTCAGTATTTCCTTCTTCTCCCCCTCCCCACATCAGCATAAAGTAAAAGCAGCCCCTCCCATGCACATCTACTTTTAAAATAATGACATTTTCCCCCATTTGCTCCTTTGCATATATTTTATGCAGGTATCTCCCATCCCATTCTAAAGCCCAGTCTTGCTCCTGATTACTTTGTTTAAGGAGATGACAGAATTTCTGGGAGGCCACACACTATGTGGAATGGGAGCAGGGGAGGCGATCCCAAAGTAGAAATTAATTTGCTAAATTTTGCCTGTGCACCTTCAAAGTCAAATTCTAAGGTCTGTTCTCTCCTCCGCAGGTGTCTGGCTCGCAGCTGCTGTGCTCTTCCTTGACCTCACAGCAGCTAATCCAATCACAGTTAGACAAGACCTCTGGTGACCTCAGAGCAGTCAGCCACTCGCCACTGGATGACATTCACAGCAGCCTCACAAAGTTTGCCTCAGTCCTTTTCAAAACAGCTCGAAGTGTTGCAAAGAACTTTTTTATAATAGGAATGAAGAGGGTTTCATTTGAAACGCGAGGCAGAGGAGAGAGAATATAGTTTCGTTCGAAAAAAGTTTGAAATATACAAGGATGCAAGAATACCTAACGCTTGCTCATGTTAGTTCATCAAAAGCGTAGCAGATTTCAGAAAGACATCCGGAACTTTCAGATCATTATTCAGAAGCAATGAATCCTCAAACTTTGACCCAAAGTTTTTCTTTTTTTTCTTTTTTGCCCTGTAGAAGCAAATCTACCGACATTGCTTGTGCCTCGGAGCATACATTGTCATAAATCTTGTCTTGGAAGCATTTTCCATCTCCTCACAGCCCTGGAGGAAGAATCCAGAGGTATTATCTAATATCTACCCAGGCCTGCATTGATCAAACCATATGTCCGCCTTTGTCAGAAGTTCAGCCCTGAGGCAGGAGGTTCTTCAGAAGACTGGTAGCAGTGTGAATGATGAACATTGCTTGCCTAGTCCTTTCAGCTTTCCATTCCTAATAGGGTAGGTTTATATCTCTAGCAGACTCATGCTAAATATTTCATGGAGTGCACTGTTCTGGCCCAGTGCCTTAGTTAGGGGCCCATAGCAGAGAGACTGAGAAGGGCCAGCTCTATTATTAGGCACAGGGAGGCGATTGCCTCAGGCAGCAGGTGGTGGGACAGCAGTGGCACTGGCCATCTCCATTGTCAGAGACATCATGCCTTGGAATACCAGTTGCTGGAAATCACAGGTGGGCAGAATGCTGTTGCACTCAGGTTCTGCTTGTGGTTCTCATAATGGGCATCTAAGTGGCCACTGTGAGATGAAGATGTTGGATGTGGTGGGCCATTGGCTTGATCTAGCTGGCTCATCTTATGTTTTTATTCTGTTTCTCCTGAGCCCCCAGGAGTTCCATGCTGTTGGAGGACAGAGTTATGTGTGCACCTTGAGACCTGTCCTTAGGGATGGAAGGTCATTTCAACTTTTCAATTTTCAGTTTTTCGTTTTTCTAATCTTAAATTCAGTTCTCCACATTTCTGCATAAATTTGTGGATTCCCTCCCCTCCAAAAGAATCTTCATGAACATTCATCAACACTTCAGTGCAAATTTCTCCCAATAAACACATTTTTGGTATACACTTTTAGCATGTTTTTGCAGGTCATTCTTCCTAATATAATGAATTTTATATGCTATTTCCACCATTGTATTAATTTTATGCATTTTTATCCCTGACATTTGCATCTTTTAGTACATTGTTTTGATGGAGAATTTCATTGCAAAATTCAGTTAAGAGCAAAATTCAGAAGATGGCTTTGCTTTGATTCTCATGCTGTTTTGAAAATTGTGAATTTGATAAGTTTGATAGTGAATTTTCTTGAATGTCTTCCTCATCCCTTTTTATCCCCCCCCCCACATAACTAGCCTGCTGCCCTCAGGTATGGCAGAGAGCATGATCCCATTGGCAGCCCTGAAATAAGATTCAGTGCCTTGTCCAATCAGCTTTTGTGGATGGAAAAGTGGAGGCATCATTCTGTTCTTTGTATCAGATGGCAAAATGGCTTGGGCTCCTAATGAAATCCTCAAATGACACCCTCAAGCTTCATCTCCTGGCTTCCCCCAGTTATAGTTAAATAATCCTTCCCCTCGTATTCAGTAGTCTTCTAAGAACAGGTTAACCATCCCCAAAGATAAGTGGTAGACTCCTATTTGCCCCCTTCTCTTGCAATTCAAGCACTGCTTTAGGCTGGCAATGGAGGTTTTCAGCTTGGTTGTCTCTCTTGAAAAAAATTACTGGTGTCCACTCTGAAGTACTTGCTGTAGAAGTAATTTTCAAAATCGAAATAAGAACATACAAATAGTTCCTCAACTGCAAAATGTGATTATTAGCAATCTTTCCTATAAGCTTAGAACAAAAGAACATAAGAACATAAGAACATAAGAAAAGCCTCTGGACCAAGCTAATGGCCCATGTGGTCCAGCATCCTCTTCTCCCATTGGCCAGCCAGATGCCTGTGGAAAACCCATAAAGCCACTTCCGACATCAGGAGGAGGTGGTGTTGCGGGCTTCACGCCCCCAACATTAGCGCGGAGGCTGACTTCCAGCCCCAGTGCGATCTAAGGAATCCTTGGGCCACGTCATCCCCTGAGCCAGCCAATCGGCTGGCTCAGGGGTGTGTGGCTTGACCCATTTAAGGCAAGCGTGGGCCCGGGATCTCCCTTTTTTGCCTGCGCAGCTGCTGTTGTTTCCCACCCACCCGCCCTTTAAGGTTCCCCTTCCGACCTTGCTATGGACCTCGGTTGGTCGCCGTTAAGGGGCCTGGTAGGAATTTTTTCCACTTGGCAAACTGGCACTGGCCATTTGGTTTTTTGCCTACCTCGTAGCAAATCGTCACAACTCCTTTGGTCTTGGCGGTTAGGCATTGGTAGGGGTATTGTTATGTAGATGTGTTGCACTTCCCCCATATATTGAAGGGTAGTCTGGTAAAGGATTCCGGGGAGCGTGGCCTCATCCGAAGCCTATGGAGGCCAGGGCCTAAAGCGCCCCCGTGAGCGGTGACCCCGGGGGAGTACCTAGTTGATGTGCATCAGCAGGGCTCCCCCTGCTGGTGTTAACCCTTCCTGGTCTTCATGCAAACAGGCTGAAGCCGGATAGTTGGATAGGACCAATGCCTAAGCCAATACCGCTCTTACCTGTAACCAATATAGTTGTGGCCAATTTTAGCCCATTAACCTAAACAATGGTGTCACGTGTCTTTATTTCAACTGGGGGGAGGCGGAAACTCGCCATGTAAGCAGGACCTGAGTACAAGGGCATGCTCTCTTCCTGCAGTTTCCAGCAGCTGGTACTCAGAAGCATTGCTGGCTCCATTTGTGGAGGCAGAACATAGCCCTTGTGGTTAGTTGCTACTAATAGTGTTATTCTCCATCAAGTTATATATGTCTCCTTTAAAGTCATCTGAGTTGGTGGCCATCATTGCTTCTTGTGAGAACTGTCCTGAATTGTCCAACATTCAGCTTCACTGGATGCCCATGACCTCTAGTGTTAGAGTTTTCCAACTCTGCCATCTCCTTTTTGAGATGAGGCAACCAGAACTGCACACAGTATTCCAGTGACACCATAGATTCGTGTAGCATCACTGTCATATTGGAAGCTTTATTTGCCATTCCTTTCCTAGAGATCCCTAGAATGGAATTTGCCTTTTTCACAGCTGCCGCACACTCGCTTGACATCTTCAACCCAATATAAGATTCCTGGATGTCTACTCAGAAGACGAATACTTATTTTAGAAGTAAATATTTGAAAACCTAGCTATGAAAAGATCCTCAGTTCCTTAACTGCAAAATGTGATTATTAGAAATATTTCTCGCATGGCTATCTCTAGCATGAGAGGCAATGCTACAGATAATATTATAGATAACACAACTCTGCTGGAACCTCCACAGAAGTGACAAAAGGTCTTCCAGACAAGGCACTACAGACAATGAAAACTCAACAATGAAATCAACAATGGCTTTGTCCCGAGTTCCCTGTGGGTTCCGAGAACCCAGCTCCATCTCATTTAACAAATTGTTTTCTTCCTGTCTTTCTTTTTTCCCACCAAAGTGATGCTTATGATTATGATTATGCTTACTATCTGATACTTTGTTTAATATCTATTTGGTAATTAGTTCTCTTCTGTCTTTCATTCCAACGTGCATTCATCTGCTTGTTACGTTGAGGTGCTGACCTACATTATCCGAGCTGCAGAAAAGTCAATTACACTGCCTGTGATTTCTCAAGTAGTATTTAGCAAATGGGGTGTGTGTGTGTGTGTGTGTGTGTGTGTGTGTGTTCCTGGTTTCTGACAGAAGTGTGGCTTTGCTCTTGGAAGAGCTTCTGAATACACATTTGACTTTCTGGCCTGGAGAAGCAAATTTGAAGCATATGATAGCAGTGCCATAGGTTATATCGTGGGGCAGACTTCATTAACTCAGCTAGGTCCCTGCATGCGGGGGCTGGATTAGCTATTGTGCAAAGTAAACCACAGAGCAGGCTCTAGACTGACACTTCCAGTCTCAGCACTCTTCCACAACACCACAGCATTATGATGTCCCTGTTTTCATTGGAGAAATGTTGGAGGGTATGGAGTTATCTGATCCCCGCGCCATCTGAAGGCTGGCCTGCATAGGGAAGTGTTTTAATGTTTAGTGTTTTATTATGTTTTTATATATATGTTAGAAGCCGCCCAGAGTGGATGGGGCAGTCCAGTCAGATGAGTGAGGTATAAACAGTAAAAATATTATTATGGAATAAAAGGTAAAGGTAAAGGGGACCCCTGACCATTAGGTCCAGTCGTGACCGACTCTGGGGTTGCGGTGCTCATCTCGCTTTATTGGCTAAGGGAGCTGGCGTACAGCTTCCGGGTCATGTGGCCAGCATGACTAGGCCGCTTCTGGAGAACCAGAGCAGCGCACTGAAACACCATTTACCTTCCCGCCGGAGCGATACCTATTTATCTACTTGCACTTTGACATGCTTTTGAACTGCTAGGTTGGCAGGAGCAGGGACCGAGCAACGGGAGCTCACCCTGTCACGGGGATTCGAACCGCCGACCTTCTGATCAGCAAGTCCTAGGCTCTGTGGTTTAACCCAGGATGTCCCTATTTCCATCGGAGGAATGTTGGAGGGTATAAGAAATTTCTTCCATTACTGTGCTCGAAAGTGTGAAGAGTGATTCAGTTTGGAGGGAAAAGAAAGAAGAAAATAAAAAAGAAAGAAAAAAGAAATTGATACAATGAAGATGTCCAGAAGGGAAACTTGTCAGGAACTGGCAAAGGGACAGCCTCCCTAAGCTTCCCCTGGATCAGACCATCAAAAATTTATCCATTCCAGATGAAGCTATGAATCTTCACCTTGGATATTCCTTGCTGTGTAGCCTATGGGGGTGAATCCAGGAAATCGTTCAAAGATACCGAAAGATGTCTAAATGCCTTTGAAAACAAGGGCCTCGGGAAACTTCTTTGGTTCAAATGGAAGAAATTTGTAACAAACACAGAGAGACGTCAGAGAGCTCCACAGCCTTTTCCTCTTCAAAATCTTCCAGGAATGCGGAAGGAAAAAGATGTCCGAGCTCATAGAGAACCTAAAAGGCTCACCCCACATCACAAGGGTGACACCTGCCACTCTCCCCCCCATATTTTTCAGGATATTTGGGGTGTTGCTCAAGTAAGTCCTATGCAGATCAGACCCACTCAAATTAATGAGCCTAAGTTGGTAATGTCCATTTGATTCAATGGGTCTGGAGGGATGGAGAAAATGTCTAGGGGGCTAGCTGGTAGAGAAAGGAGGAGGAGGAGAACGGTAGGTATCAGAGAGGGGGCTGGGGGTCAGAAAGTGGGCAGGTGGGTTGGCAAGAGATGACCATCCGACTACCCCCTTCCCAAACATTGCAATCCTTCTTGGGAGGCTGTCCCACTAAAATCAATGAGGTATCTGCCTTGGTACGAATGGAATTCCTACTTTTGGATGCACGCTGCAGCACCCCAGCTGATGAGCAGAGGATTCTGTCCAGTAAGCTGCAGTGTGCTATTACTTATTTATTTACTACTACTACTACTACTACTACTACTACTACTACTACTACTATTTTTATACTGCCCTTCATCTGAGGGTCACAGGGCAGTTTACAAAATAAAAACACAAAGATACATAACATAACAACAATAAAAAACACCACCACCCAGTTGAAAAGATTGTTTAATTAACCAAAGGCCTGGAAGAAGAGGAATATTTTTTCATGAGCACTTCTTCTTCTTCTTCTTCTTCTTCTTCTTCTTCTTCTTCTTCTTCTTCATACCTTTTCAAACTGCTATGGAAATGTGGCAAACTAAAATTAAGAATGAGAAACCAAAAAATTGAGATTCATGGCTCCTGACCATCACCATTGTGTTGCTTGCACTCTCATAAAAGAAACCCATGTACTAAACATAAGCATTTCAATTTTTCTTTCGGTTGCAGGGGTTGGACTAGATGGTCCTTTGGGCCCCTTCCAACTCTATGCTTCCATGAAATTTTTGGAGACATGCCTTCCAGATGGTTTTGTTTTTCTAGCTGCAATACAGAGGCGCCTGGCCCAATTGGGCACCATCCTTGAGCTCCTAGTCTGCATGGTAACCTATTGGTGCTTGACTGCCCATATTGACGAAGGCAACTGTCCAGTGGCAAGCGAGGACATTTCATCCCTGTGCTGCAAATTCAAGTTAGTGGATTGCCAGTGGATTTTGGTGCATGGCTTTCAGTGAGGGTGAATACCTGAATTCTTGCCTGCATGCCTTGGAATCCGTTTAGCAATCAGCAGCGTGCGATGCTATCTGTGAGCTTAGCCAGGGAATCAGAGCCACACAGGTGTTAATGTTGCAGAAAGAAAAAGGTCTTTATTGCAGGCAGCTTAGCAAATTTGATTCCTATCAGCCTGGCATTTATAGAGTGGCGGGAAGCCCCAGGAAAGCTTTCAGGGCTTCCGTGGAAGGAAATCAAATGGGAGACACATGCAGCGCTCACAACCTTGGGGAATACAGGGGTACACCAACCTGCTGCATCTGTGCGAGGTGAGAAGGGTGCTAGTTACAAGAGGCTGGGAGAAGGGAGTGAAAGATTTGGCAGTGCTGAAATGCTAAAGGTGCTTTCAATCTCTGGAGTATGGGTGGGGAACTGGATCTCCTTGGAGGGCTGGATCTCCCCCACCCCACCCCACCCTCTGTGGGCCAAGTCTGACATTGTGGGTGGAGCTCTCAATATGTCAATCACCTGACATCGCAATGAAGCCAGGTGATCCATTTTCACTCTTGTTTTTTCATATTAAAAGCAGACACCTGAAAGCAAACTGTATGTCGTGCTTTGAAGCCTCAACAATCAGCTGGTCATTAGGGCTTCAAAGCACCATACATGGGTCTTTCCAGGGTTTTGCAAGATGCCTGCAAAGCCTATATTGGACCAGCTTTCCCCTACCTAACAGTGCTGGAAGTGCAAATCAACTCATTTCACTTAAAAATGCAAACCAAATGAAATCCTCAAGCATCCTATGTGTTTGTGTGTGTATATAAATTTAGGCATTGATATTTGCAGTCTCTGGCTTGAGGTCATGTAACTGAATATTCCCTCAACCAAAAAAGAAAGAAATCATTCTGCACAGAAAAATAGGTGCCAGGAAGAGGGTTCTGGTTTAACATTCTCCCTGATACGTTAGATTTCTAAGTGCAAGGGTGTGTGTGGGGGTGTGTGTGCAGTCAGAGACATGAACCCCATGATGAGGCTCATGGGGTACAGTCAGATATGGGCTTACATGCAGTTTCTGTAAATGCTGGCTTTAGAGTTTTGGGAATATTGCAATATCTTTCCTCAGAGAAAACAAATGGGTAAAACAGGCATACAATACAGCAAATCAGCCTCTCCGCCAGATATTTTGCAGATAACAAGGTAACCAACAGAATAAGTTGTCGTCATCTGAACCTCTTTTTGGTATATACTTTGTGTAATCAATTCATTCCCCATACCTGTTCTGCTGATACTGTGAAATGAAGCAGAGCTGGAGACGCTAAGCTTTTCAGCCTATTATGATTTGCTTTTCAGCGGGCAAGCTGTTTGTGTCAACACAGCTAGAGTCAGGAGACTTTCAGAATGAAAGCACTGAAATCAAACAAATGATGCAGGCTGAATTCCAGACTATATTGCTGCAAACTGAAGGTGTCATGGAATTAATCAGTAAACCATAAAGTCAGAAGGGACCTAGTAGGCAATATAGTTCAACTGCTTTGCTCAGTGCAAGAAATGCAGAGATACAGCATTCTCAACAGATGGCTATAAAGCCTCTGCTTAAAAACCTCTAGCAAAGGACAGACCCTCCAGTAAGTGTCAAACTCTTGCTATTAAATACTTTTATCAATTTTTTTATCCATCCTAATGTTTCACCCAAATCCACCCTCCTGTAATTAAACCCATTATGGCTAGTCCTTCCTTTTGAAGCACCAGAGAAAAAGTATTTGCCCTTTCCTAAGTGACAGTCCTTCATGAGTCTGAAAAGGGCTATCACAGAACGTCCAAGTGTCCCTATTTTCTAGAAACAGTCCTGGATTTACAGAAGCCTTCCCAGTTTCTGATTTGATCCTGGAATGTCCCACTTTTCCTTAGGACACCTCTATTTTCATTGGAGAAATGTTGAAGGGTATGGAATTACTTGACCCCCAAGCCAAAGAGATAAGTAACTATACAACTTTTAGAAGACATCTGAAGGCAGCCCTATATAGTGAAGGTTTTTTTTAAAAAAAGTTTAATATTTCTTTATGTTTTTATGTATGTTGGAAGCCGCTCAGAGTAGCTGGGGCAACCTAATCAGAAGGGCGGGGTATAAAGAAGAAAATTATTATTATGCTTATTATTATTGAATAGAACATCCCTATTTTCATTGGAGAGTAAGGTGAAAAGGTTAAGGTAAGGGACCCCTGGGTGGTTAAGTCCAGTTGAATTTGACTTTGGGGAGCAGCGCTCATCTCCGCTTTCAGGCTGACAGAGTTTGTCCACAGACAGCTTTCTGGGTCATGCTGCTAGCATGACTAAACTGCTTCTGGCACAACAGAACACTGTGATGGAAACCAGAGTGCATGGAAACGCCGTTTACCTTCTCGCTGTAGCAGTTCCTATTTATTTACTTGCACTGGTATGCTTTTGAACTGCTAGGTTGGCAGGAGCTGGGACAAAGGGACAGGAACTCACCCCGTTGTGCAAATTCGAACTGCTCTCCTTACGACCAGCAAGCTCAAGAGGCTGGGTGGTTTTAGACCACAGCACCACCCACGTCCCGGTTGGAGGGTATGCTCTCATGTCCCTCTTCCGTCTTCTCTTCTCCAAATTAAACATATCAAGGTTCAACTGGTATATATCCCCTGTGTTTTCCATACCCCTGACCCCAAGGGATTTTGTTACTCTTCCCTGCATCTCTTCCAGTTGGTCTATATCCTTAAGAGCAGAAGAAGAGCCTGCCTTCTTAAACTGTGATGCCAGAAATGGACACAGACTGAATAGAGTGGTGCTACTACTGTTGCTTCAAATATTCATGTGCTAGGGTTTGCCTTCTCTTTTGCGTAGCTTTCAAAGGACAGCCACCTAAAATAGCAATGGACAAACTCCTCCAGGTTCAACTTGAGCTGGCAATTATAGGTAAAAGTGAAGAACACTCAGGAAGGGAAAAAGTTGTTTTTGCATGACACTCTTCCTTGGCAGATGTTGCTAAAAGGGATAAAATAGCCCAGACAAAGACAAGGATGGTAGAAAAATGAATGCAATCCGTTTTAACGCTTACAATGCTGGAGGCTATTGCAGACAGAGCTCCCTGCAAACATAGGAGTTGTCTGAGCAGGAGGAAATATATTCCTGAAACCAACTTACCAGAACTCTGTGTGTTTGGTTCCTTAATGACGGCAAATCAATGGTCTAGAAAATGCAATGCTTTTCCTATTAACCAGATGAGTGCACTAATTCTCCCGCACACACCTTGAAACTTTCAATTAACATTTTGCATCTTTCTGTCCTATAATTGGAAGTAATTGGGTTGGAATGCAATGTAGATATGTACGGTACCTATAAATACTTGAACTCTGCTGCCTCCTATTCTTTTTGCTCTCTCTTTACACACACACACACACACACACACACACACACACACACACTTGCCTCCCTGTTGGGTAAACGCTTTAAATCAGCCAAGATATTCTCCGCTAACATCATAAAGGATGTGCTGACGCGGAACATTCAAATTGAATTACCACCTTTGTCCTGAGCCACAGAGCGTGGCTGTGATTACAAGAACTTCCTGGAGTTCTCCTCCACACTTGGAAGAAAGCTTAACCCCTCAGTGTACATTGCCCAAGCCATTGTGTGGCAGAGGTGCAGCATGTTACCAATACACAGAGAGCATAATAAATACAATATAGCTGCATGGTCTGTACTGGTGCTCTATGATATATTTACTCAACTTAACATAGGGTACATTTAGATGTGGGGAATATTACATTATTTTTCCTGATTATGACGCTGGTGTTTCTGTCCTGTTTCCTGATGTTCCTTTCTCAATGAAATGCCTTCTGCGCCACTGAGCTGTGACTTTCTGAGCAATACATCAGCATGTCATGCTAAATTTCATTCACACAGGTCGGCATGCTTTAGCATAACAACAAACATCGTTGGACAACACCATTACTTCCCATCCTTTTTGCACGTGATCTCCCAAGATTTCCCCAGGAAAGAACTGTATGCCAGTATGTCACCCCAAATATTGCCACTTTGCTCCCATTATTTTATGAGTTAAAAGGGCTGCAGATTGATTTTTCTGTGATCATATAACACAGAAAGAAGCGTTAAACATGCATTATATTCTGTGGGTTTTGCAGGCATGGCTTTTACCTCATGCTCAAATATATTGTGGAAATTAACAGGTAGGAAAACATGAAAAACGGGGAAAAAACGGCCATGTGAATACAGCCATTCTGGCTTCCTTTTTAAGGGGAGGGGGTAAAACCTTATCAGGGAAGGCTACCAATGGCTACTAGCTGTTGTTGTTGTTGTTTATATCATTATTAACATTTTAATTCTGCACTCCTCGCAATGGAGCCCAGGGTGGGAAGCACACTAATGATAAAACAATTAAAACATTTTTTTAAAAAAATAATAATCTGAAAAGAATTCCAATACAGATACAGAACAGGAAATAACTCTATTTACAAGACTTGTTGGAAAAGGAAGGTCTTCAGTAGGCACTGAGAGGACAACAGAAATAGCTCTTGTGATTCAAGGACCCGCCACCCGCTTGGGGATAAGAAAGACACATGGACATAGTATTTTAGGTTAATGGGCTAAAAAAGGCCACAACTTTATTGATTACAGCATGTGAGAGGTATTGGGTTAGGCATTGGATAAAACAACAGGGATAGTTTTCCAACAAAAACCAGCAGCGGAATGAAAGGGAAGTGCTGCCGCGGCCACGTTTGAGCAGCAAAACCCCACCCCCAAGCCTCCACCTGGTTGGTTGGCTAGCTGGGGGCATGGCACGGCAGCCAGGCCAGCTGGGCAGGGGGCTGGAACGCCCCCTGCCAACGCGGGAAACGGCTCCTGCTCACAACTCCTCCCCTCTGTAAGGAGGAGAGGCTCTGTCCAATATTTAAGGGGAGAGCATTCCAAAGGGCAGATGACACAACACTAAAGGCCTGATTTGTACATCACACAGAATGGGCCTTCTCATAAGATGGTGCCTGCAGGAGGCCCTCACCTGCAGAGCGCAGTGATCAATTGGGTCTTTAAGGAGTGAGACAATCTTTTGGGTACCCTGGTCCCAAGCTTTACACACTACAACCAGCATCTTGAACTTAGCATGGTAGCTAATGGGCAGCCAGAGCAATTCTTTTCAGTCGTGGCTTAAGGATGGCTGCCTTCTACTTCTACTATCAGAGGCAGTATGTACCTCTGGGATTCAGAAGTAGGGAGAGTACTGCTGCACTCAGGTCCTGCTTGTGGACTTTCCAAAGGCATCTGGTTGGCCATTGTGGAAGCAGGATGCTGGACTAGATAGGCCATTGGCCAGATCCATCTTGTTAGGTTCTTATGGGCATCGGCGGTGTTGCTAGCTCATGTCAACCTCGAGTATTGGGAGCATTTTTGGATTGTCCTCCATACAAACATGGCTGCTTTTAGACCAAAGACAACCCCAAGTGAGGTGTATCTTTAGTACACACCCTCTCTTTGCTGACTTCTGAATACCTTAATTTTTGTTGCATTTCTAGTTCATTCCTCAGCACTGATGCTTGATTTGCATGCATGAGTTATCTCTGGTAATATTCATATCTATATCTGCAGAGTGAAGGATTAGACACCCCTGATCTTGATCAAATCCCTCACACTTACATTGCTGCATGCAACATATCTACCCTAATGTGTAGTTTGAGCATAATATGATCAATATGCAGGAATGTGTGTTTATTTATTTTCATTTTCATATATTTATATGCCACTCAATACCAAGACAGTGCTTTACCAAAAAATAATAATTAAGAAATAATTTTTTTAAAATGATGTGGAGTAGCTTTTCTCTCAACACACTGAAGCCAGACACGGCTGTAAACTTCAAACACATCTTTCATTTAATATCAACAGGCATTTCTGGATACAACAGAAGCAAACAAGAAAAGTGAAAGGGGAATTAAGACAGCTTAGGAAAGCCACTTATCTTTCGGCTCCTAGGTACATTCAGTGGATGATGTTCTCTCCATACAGTTGAGCTTTAATTAAAGGTGGTTGCTTCCTCCAACACTGAAGAGCCAGTGGTTAGACTGTCAGACACCACCACTTTTCCAGTTCACAAATGCCTAGTAGCCTGTCGGAGATACTTAATTTATCACATGCAACCAGGCAAGTAGATATTTACAAGCTTCGTCAATAGCCTAAGCCATTTATATGATGTTGATATAGGACTCCCAAGACCTCATCGCTATTCCCAACCGTCTCGTTGCAGATATTCACAAGCCATTATGGGATCCTTTTTCATTTGAAGAGTTGGATGAAAAGAAAAGCAACAGTGCTAAACAAACAAACAAACTTCATTTTCAGTTCCAGCTCAATGAACCAGGCCTTCTTTATTAGCCCTACTGATGAAATATTATTTAATATGGGAGTAATATTGACACGACTAAGCTTTATAGCAGGGATTCGAAACTAGTTGCCTCTGAGCTAAATCTCCCTCTTCCCAAGGTGGGAGAAAAGTGAGGATCAACTTCTGTTGGGACACAAATGGTTAGGCTGTTTTGAGAAAGTGGATAGATGGTTGTGGTCCACGGTTGTAACTATGCACAATCTCCCCAAAGCAGCCTTCTAGCAATGTTCCTTGCTGACCAGGGCTTTGGATCCCAGCCTGCCTGTTTTGGCCAGCTGAGTTGACTGGCAAAGTCTAACTCTGCAGTGCAAAGTGCAGACCTATTTACTTTGAGGAGCTGAACTCAGGAAGGAGCACAAATCACTCTCAGCTAGAGCTTGAAATGTTTGCAAACAGCAGCTGTTTCAATTAGGCTCCCCTGTGCTAGAAAACCCCATGTGCACCCATTACTCTGCCGATATTCCGTTGCAGTTACTGGTGCTGATGGCGCAATGCAGCTATTGACCTCGTCTCTCTTTTGCTCCAACTGTTTCCCCGATCCATACGTCTCTCCCTCCCTCTCTTTCTCTGTTGAAGGGATGGCGGTCTTACTCCCAGTCTATGATACCAGCTTATAACAGGGACAGGTTTGGAACTGGAGACCTTTCCTCCAATTTGGAAATCCTCGTTCCATTACAAGTCCATGCTCTCGTCTGGTAACTTTCTGACTGAATAGTTGCAATGCACTTTATCAGGGGCTGACCTTGAAGATGACACAGAAACTTCCGTTTGTCCAAAATGCAGCAGCCAGTTTACCGGCTGGGGTTCCATTTAGATCACACATAACTTCTGTTTTAAAACAGCTGCACTGATTGCCGTTTCATTTTCAGGCCCAATTCAAGGTGATCTCGTTGGTGTTTAAAGCCAATTTTCACTAGAAGGGACTGGCAAGGGGTTCTGGGAAGTGTAATCTCCCTTGTGTTTTGTCTTCCTATCCCCCCATTTGCATATTCTTCTAGAAAAACTCAGTGCATTCTGAGAAGTGCCAGTGGAGTCAGGGAGAACTTGACCCTTAGAAATCCCAGCTTATGTCTTTGAATCCAGGACCTAACTTTAATTACACTGCCTATCTTTCCTGGGGTACAGATACTGAATGGTTTAACAATCAGCGTCTCTTCTCAGGGATTCTGGGAATTGTAGTTCTGGGAGGGGAATGGGGGTCCCCTAGCACCTCTCAGCACCTTTAACAAACCACACTTCCCAGGATTCTTTGGCAGAAGCCATGACTGTTTAAAGCGCCACAACAGTGCTTTAAAAGTATATTGTGGATCATGGGTAAGTTTGCATTAAAATGCCAGATGATCCAATTTTCTCCCCATCTCTACCTGTGGCCCTCCAGATGTTACTGGACTCCAATTCTCATCAGCCCCAGCCACCTTTGTTTAATATTAAAGGATTATGGGAGTTGTGGATCAGAAACATCTGGAAGGCCACAGTCTCCTCACTCCTGGGCGAAGAGATACCATCATGCTGTGAAAGTCCCGTTTGTGAACCATGTCTTACGCACGGTTATGCTACACTGTGCTAAACAAACCCAGACTCTGCTCCAAGAGCTGACCCAAATTCTGAAGTAAGGAACATGAAATTGGTGACATGAAAAGTATTCACAATTTGCTGGGTTTGCATTATTCATAATTTCAGCCGCCATGGGGGAAGGACAAGGAAATTACACGGAACCATGGTATTTCTTTCTTTTTCTTAACAAGGAGCTACGCCTGAGTGGAAACTTGGCAGAGGGCAGAAACAGTGCTGACTCTGTAGTATGCTAGTACGTTACTACTGGTGTTCCCTGGCTCAGCCCTTGGGCATCTAAATGCAAAGGCTATGCCTGCAAACTGCTACAGTACCTATCTTCTCCAAATCTCCTTTATAGCTCTCCGTTTTATAATAAGGCAGTGGCAGGGAACCTCCTCTCTCTCACACACTTTCTCCTACTTTCACATCAATAAAATTAACCTGGCTGCAGGTGACTCAACCATTCTGTTTTACAGATCAATCCACTCTCCTTCCGTTCCTCCATCTCTGCATCAAGCCAAACCTTTTGGAGGCGTTTGTGAATCCAAGGCATGTTCTTTAATTACCCTCTCATCGCTGAGACACCACAAGGCACCAGGAAATGAACCTGTCACCCGCAGATTTGCCTGCCTATCTGCCCCCCAGTTTGCAGGGAAATTAAAGAAGAAGAAGAGATGGAAGTCAGATTCTATATGCGTGCTGCTCAAGCCCCAGGCTTCATAAATGGGTGGTTGCTATGGTTACTGTGTAATCCAAATGATATAGTGCTAGGTGTCATTCTCACCCTGCACAACCTGTCTTCAGTCTGGATGGTGCCATTGATCAGCATTCAGATCTGAAAGGGAGATGACGAAAAAAATCCACACTAACATAAGAGAGAGCGCTTATCCTGAGCTAGGATAATTATAGCCAGTTGTAGGGTGTTAGCTGCTATACAGTGGCTCTGTTTCCACATTCTAGCACCACAGTATGACCTGAAAAAGGCCCCTGGGTGAAGTCATATTTAAATAAGTCCTTTCTTTCATCTGTCTTGATTCTTCCAACATTCCAACTTCATTGGATGCCCATGAGCTCCAGTGTTAAGAGAGGAAAAACTTTCCCCTATCCGCTTCCTCCATGTCAGGCATCATTTCACAAACTTGTGTCACCTCATCTCTTACTTGATTTTTCTCTGAAAGGTGCAACTGCTGCAATCTTTCCCCATAGTGGACTTGTTCCATCTCCTTGATCATTTTGTTTGTCCTTTTCCAAACCTTTTCCCAACCCCTTTTTGAGACGGGGCGACCAAAACTGTACAAAGTATTCCAAAAGCAGTTGCACTGTAGATTTGTTTAATGGCATTACAGTGTCAGCAGTTTTATGCTCAGTTCCTTTCCTAATGGCCTCTAATATGGAATTTGCCTTTTCCACAGCTGCCACAGACTGGGTCTGTGGCTTCATCCAGGTATCCATTACAAGGTCTCATTCCTCATGGCTAATTCAGACCCCATGTAAACATATCTTTACACTTGCCGATATTGAATTGCATTTGCCCTTTTACTGCCCATTCACTCAATTCAGAGAGGTGCCTTAGAAAAATAACAAAGAATCACAGAATCAATGAACTGTAGAGTTCCAAGGGACCCCCAGGGTCATCTAGTTGAACCTCCTGCAATGCAGGAATCTCAGCTAACAGATGGTCATCCAGCCTCTGCTTAAAAACCTCCAAGGAAGGAGAGTCCACAACCTCCTTAGGGAGACCATTCCAATCTCAAATAGCTTTTCCTGTCAGAAAGTTTTTCCTGATGTTTAGTTGGAATCTCCATTCTTGTAACTTGAAGGCATTGGTTTGAGTCCTACCCTCTAGAGCAGGATAAAGCAAGCATGTTCCCTCTTCCAAGTGACAGCCCTTTAGATGTTTGAAGATGGCTATCATGCCAGGAGAAAATGGAGATAGATAAGGTGGAAAGTGATATGCAAGAGAAATTCATGTTAACATGGAATCAATCAATCATGCCTCTGCCTGCCCCCCTTCCACACACTCCCAGTTTAAAGTGGTACCCTCGGGGGTGGGGAAGAAACTCTCTACTGCAGCGGTTCTCAATCTGTGGGTCCCCAGATGTTGTTGGACTACAACTCCCATCATCCCTGAGCTCTGGCCTTGCTAGCTAGGGGTGATGGGAGTTGTAGTTCAACAACATCTGGGGACCCACAGGTTGAGAAAGGCTGGTCTACTGCTTCAGCTGGACGATCCTATAAACTGAGCCAAAGATCCCTCCTTTTGTGCTCTGAGGATTTGGTTAGCAGCCAAGCCTACAAGCTGGGAGGTCAGTCCAGCTGCCTGACAACCCTATGGCACCACTGATCAGCTGTGAATGATGAAATGAAAAATGAACCTGCCAGCCTGGCCTAAAGAGAAGAACTAGGAAGGAGAGGACTTTGCTGACCTGTAATCGGAAAAGGCCTAAAGGCCAGGGGGGTGAGGAGTCACAAATTCCATGAATGATAAGAATCACATGATTAGGACCACAGCATCAAAGGCAATCAGAAGACAGTTATAGATGCTGCTTCCTGCACATGAATTCATGCTGTAGTTTGAGGTAGGGATGTAGGGGAGGGGCAATTGATTCAGTCTGCGTTCAAAGGCAATCCTGCCTAATTTGAACTTTCCAAAAGGATTCAAGAACGGAAATGAAGCTGTCCCTTGAAATTTGCAATTGTCCAAATTTTGCACTGTGGTTCTCTAGCCAGGTTATGTGCACAAAAATGCAGAGACGGGGGTAAATTGGACATAAAATGCATGCTCTTACAAAAATGTAGTATATAAGGCCAAAATTGTTGTGCATAGTAACATATAAATTTGAGTATATTAAGAGGCAATTGTGATAAGATAATTGTAAGCTTCTCACTGTGAGCCCCCCACCCCCAAAAAACCTGCTCTGAGGTTTCTCCCCAACCTCTTGGAGTAGATTAAGGAGGCAAGAGAGAGGAAGGGGGCATATTCTATTGCAAAAGTGGAAGGCCTTGGATTATTGAAATGATACAACCCAGCATCTCCTACTATTTTACTGACATACTTGGGTGGAGCTTAACTGTTGGAAATTGGTGTATGATCACTTTTTATTACGTTCTAGCATATGCAATTATTATTATTTTTTAAATTGTATTGTTGGAAGTCGCCTTGAAATTTTGAGATGTTGGAGACAAAACTCAACAAACAAAGAAACCCAAAGCGGCATACAATTTAAAATCATAATCTGCAATCTCTGCTCAGTTTCCAGGCTCAAAAAGCTTTGGCAGCAGCGGATCTTTGTAGCTGTGCCAGGAATAACTCTTGATGTGGCTTCAACTCATAGGGTGCTAATACACATTACATGGGCATCTGTGAGATGGGGCTCAACAAGGAGCTATTTTAGCCCTCGTTGCCCCTCTTCTGACCTTTTTGTGGCATCTGTGGGAGAAGACCTCAGAGGGAGCCTGTTGTATATGGCTGGAGACCAGTGGCAAGTTGAAGTGGCATGGGACCAGTTGCGGTGATGTGATTCCTGTTGCTGGACCTTTGAGGAACCAGGGTGTGGCCTCGGATGCTTCCTTTACAACTTCCCCATCTTCTCTCTCCAAAACACCACTGCATGTGGTTCCATCGCATATCTGGCAAGTGGCCCTTTGCAACGCTTTGTTAATATTCCGAGGAACACCAAGAGAAGCCAAAAGAGTTTAGATACGGTGCACAAAATTTCTCAGGAGGCTTTTGCACGCTCCTAAAACTTAATTGGACAATTAAGGACTTCCACAGCATTGATTTCAAAGCAGGCTTTTTAATGTGCAGACTTTTATTGATTTTACAGCAATTAAAGGACAGATTCAGATCCAGCCAATCAACACCTGCAATTTAAGCACTGCATTGCACTTGGCTATGGGCCAGCAGAGGAAGAGGTGAGACAGCAAGGTCCCCTCCATCGAATGGACTGGGACTAATTTCCATCTGGTCCCTCCCTTCCCAGAACTGCCTCCATTAGTAGCTGTTAGATGTGGTCTTTCTGCAAGAGTTAGCTGCCATATCCTTATCTCTGCCGCCCCACCCCTCTGGGCTATGTTTGACAGGTGGGCAGGGACACCCACCTTTCATTCAACTGATATGCAAATGACATCAAGTCCATGTTTGGTCAAGGAGTTGAAGTCCAATGATACCTGGAAGGCAGCAGGTTGTGAAAGGTTGCTCTAGAGTAACTAGACGTCTCTGACCAACGGCAAATTCCATTGGCACTGAACACCACCATCTGCCAGCCAGTCTAAGTAGGTCTAGTCCCACCTCTTGGGATGTTGGTTTAGTGGCAAAAGTTTTTTCAGACAGGAATACAGTGGTAACTTGGGTTACATATGTTTCAGATTACATACGCTTCAGGTTACAGACTCCACTAACCCAGAAATAGTACCTTGGGTTAAAAACTTTGCTTCAGGATGAGAAGAGAAATCGCGCTGTGGCAGGAGGCTCCATAGGCTAAAGTGGTGCTTCAGGTTAAGAACAGTTTCAGGTTAAGAACGGACCTCTGGAATGAATTAAGTACTTAACCCGAGGTGCCACTGTATAGGAAGCTGCCTTATACCAAATCAGACCATTGGTCCATTTATCTCAGTATTATTGAAAGTGACTGGCAGTGGCTCTCCACAATTTTCCCCACCTTTCTTGGAGATGCCAAAGATTGAACCTTGGAACTTTTGCATGCAAAAGAACATAGAATCATAGAACTGTAGAGTTGGGAGGAACCCCAAGGGTCATCTAGTCCAAACCCCTGCATGGCAGGAATCTCAGCTAAAGCAACCATGACAGGTGGTCATCCAACCTCTGCTTAAAAACCTCCCCAGGGAGACTGTTCCACTATCAAACAGCTCTTTACTGTCAGAAAGTTTTTCCTGATGTTTAGTCAGAATCTCCTTTCTTGTAACATGAAGCCACTGGTTTGAGTCCTACCCTCTAGAGCAGGAGAAAACAAGCTTGCTCCATCTTCCATGTGACAGCCCTTGAGATATTTGATAATGGCTATCATATCTCCTTCTCAGTCACCTCTTTTCCAGGCTAAACATACCCAACTCCTTCAACCATCCTCAACATCAACCACCCTCCTTCAAACTTGTCCTCACAGTGGCCACCCAAATGCATGTGGGAAACTGACAAGCAGGACCCAAGCACAAGAAGACTCTCCCTATGGTTTCCAAAAGTGGCATTCAGAGGCATTACTGCCGCCTTCAACCTTTCCTCATAAGGCTTGGTTTCCAGATCTTTGAACATCTTGGTTGCCCTCCTCTACTATGTGCCCACTACCACCAAGCTTCTGGACCTGGGGAGCTTTCTCTCTAACTAGAAACCTGTCTGAGATTTCCCCCCAGCAAACAGAAATCTTTGGAAAGCATTTGCAAGGTAGAAAAAGCGCCAGTGAGGTTGCTCCTTCTCCCTTTAGGAAGGCCGTGAATGCCAAATTGCTTAATTCTGTTCCTGCCTTTGAAAACTGCCCGCTTCATCATTCCAACTTTTAAAACTGAGCTTAGCCAACATCTCAGGAGGGGTGGAGGCCTACTATTTCCTTTAATGAGCTCTTTGAAAATGGACTCGTATTTCTCCCCGCCCTCCATTCCTTCATCTCCCCAGAGCAGTAGGGCAAAGACAGGTACTTCATCATTAATGCCTGGAAAGACGAGCAGTAAATCAGTCAGCAGCAGAAATGGGGCCAGAAGGTCCTGGCAGGTGTTTGTTTAATAGCGTAAGACACATCAGCAGACCTTAACGAACCTCATGGAAAATTTACAACCACAGGAGGCCAAAGAGAAAAAGGAGAATCCTTAAGGATGGTCAGGTATTCTACAAGAGCTATTTGGCCCTCCTTTTCCCAATGCATCTTATTAAGACAAATAACAATAATATTGGAACACACACAAAGAAAGAAATGCACACATGCACACGCTTTAAAGCAGGGCTGGGGGGATGTTTCTCAACCCAAGGGCTAAATTTCCTTTGAAAAAGCCTTCTGGAGCTGTCTATAAAAAGGAAGTATTTTATTTTGAAATCAGAAAGTGCCTGTAGCATGTTGTACCTGCTCGTAGGTGACTCCAGTAGAGCCCTCTGTGATGTCAGGCTTCTTGCTTAGGTCCTATTTGTGGGCTTCCCGTGGCATCTGGTTGGTCACTGTGAGAATAGGATGCTGGACTAGATGTCCTAATTCAGCAAGTTCTGCTTATGTTCTTAGGATTTTATTCCTGGCTCTTCAAGTAGGTTAGCCTGCCACACCCACCCAAACTCTTTCTAGCGTCTCAGCCTTTCATCTTTTCATCTCCAGGGCAATTCTCCATTGTTTTTGTCCACAGAAGCAATTCATCCCCATCACTCTCAGCTGTTAACCTTTGCTCTTGTGTTGATGCCCCTGGGGATGGGTTCCAGAGTATAACATAATGTGGAACACTGCAGATTTTGTATACTACAAGGCAAAAGAAAAAAGGGGGGGAAAGGAGGGAGGGAGAAAAATAGTCCAGCAATTTGCTGAAGCATGTGTAGAAATATGATTAGCCTTTTCCTTTGGAAAATTAGCGCTAATATAGATCTGCTGACTTGCACAGGCATAATGCAAAAACAGAGCCATCAAAATTTAATGCATCCTTAGCGCCTCACACCCCTGACAGCACTCACCAATGGCGTTTTGTAATCTCATTGTTAATGATTTATCATCACTGGTATGACACCATTGTGATATAACTAAGCGCAACTCAATTATGCTCTCCACTATGGTAATTCTTCTCCTTGCTAAAGTTGAGTTTTCTGCTGCAGATATTTAGTGGCCTTTTCCATAATGGTATTAAGTCAACTGCTCCGTGTCTTTGCTTTGACCCAGTGGAGGAGATGCTTTCCTTTATGGACACTACAGTGAAATCCTCTCCTTGGCGACATCTTTTCTTGTTTTCTTGGCCTAGGACCAAAGGGTTTTCTGCTTCTCAGTCATAAAGTAAGAAAGCTTTAGTGCAGGGTGGGGAACCTGTGGCTTTCCAGAGGATTTTGTTCCTAGGAATCAATGCTATGCCATCATATAACATTGTTCCTAGGGGACATATGGAAAATGGCCACTGTCTACCACTCAGGGAAGGAATGCTTCCAGTAGAGACAAGACCCTACATTAGGGTTGCCATATTTCAAAAAATAAAAGCCCAGGACACCCCAATAGCTGTTGAGCTTTTGTCCAAAAATTGTTGACTTTTACCCTGCATGAATGGAGTGGCAAAAATGGACGGGCATTTCAGATCAGCCCTAATTGTTCTTTAGGCTCAAGAATTTAGCCTTTCTAGCACTGGATGTTTTTTGGGTTGGATGGGACAGTCAGAATGAGTAAACATAGCAGAAAGCAATTCATTCATTGGCATCCATCTGCCTCGGGGGACAATGGAAGAGTGCCTTTGGGGATACAGTCAAACTGTTGGAGAGAGACAGTGCCTGCTGTGGCTGTAGTGACCAATACAAGAGAGAGAGATGCTTTATTGCAGAGGAAGGTGTCAGGTTTTGCTGCTACAGATGCAGCATGGCAATTCTTCTCTCTGTGCTCATCCCAGTGGTCATTCCTCCTCTGGTCACTGCTGTGGATCCACAACCTGTCTATCTGCTTCCAGGCACTGAAGTCATCTGCAATCCCATACGGTGGGACTAATGTTGCCAGTCTTCATGTCACATTTGCAGACATATTTGTAATGCAGAGCTGGTCGGGCAACAAACCTAATACCTGAAACCAGCTCCCTATAAAGCGTGTCCTTTGGGATCCTGACATCTCCCATTCTGTGTTCATGACCAAGCCAGCATAGATGTTGCTGAGAAAGGAGTTCAAACATGCTGGGAATGTGGGCTCAGGAGAGCACATGTTTGTTTGAGACTCTGTCCTGCCATGTGATGCCCAAAACCTTCCTGATGCGGTGCTTATGGAAGGCACTGAGGCAATGCTCCTGGCAGGTGTAAGTTGCCCACGACTCACTTTCATAAAGCAGTGTCCTCAACACTCAAGTCTGGTAGACCTTCATCTTGGTATTGGTCATTAGCATCACATTCAGCTCAGTGTTGATAGAAAGGTTGCTGATTATATAAATCAATAGAGGAGGACAATACATATTCTACATACAGTCATACCTCGGGTTACAGACGCTTCAGGTTGCGTGTTTTCGGGTTGTGCACTGCACCGAACCCGTAAGTACCAGAACGGGTTACTTCCAGGTTTCGGTGCTTGAGCATGCGCAGAAGCACCAAATCACGAACCACGTGTGCGCAGACGCGGTGCTGTGGGTTGCAAATGCTGCGGGTTGTGAATGTCCCTCCCGCACGGATCACGTTTGCAACCCGAGCGTCCAGTATACTTTAATTCATTCTGATGAACATGCATATATATATGCTGAACAGAAATAGCAGAGCTGCATTTCTGAACTGTCAAGTGCCTATTCTGGATGGCCTCCAAACTGAAGGAGTCTATTATTCCTCATTAAATCAGACCTTCTGGATTTTGCAAAATGCAAACTGTACTGTGAAGGCAAGCTGAGGCATCATAAACAGCAAGGTTTCTGGATAGAACTTTTGATTTTATGAGACAATGACAGCTTTGACATTTGGGAGCTTTGTGAAGTGATAGAGAAATAGGGAGCAGTTATGGTGGGCAGATAAAAAAGAAGCAAAGCACCTAGAGGATAAGACTTGCAGTAGCTATGATAGTAGGACAGAAGGAAGAAATGATCTTTCTGGTGAAAGCTGCTATATAGACAGGACCATCTTGGTAGTGGTTCCCTGTCTGTGGATCACCCTCTATGGTGAGGTGTATCTAGCTATATACTATATCAGCAGGAAATAGTGATGCAACCTGAAGAGAAAGAGGAAATATTTCTGCAGCTAGTTGCTAAGCAAGAAGGGATTTTTGGATAAAAGCTTACTGTGGTGGAAAGGCGGCTGCATTTAAGGCTATCAAGAGCTAGTCTGGTTGTCTGATTGCACCCTCCCCTCTCACTACTTGCACATTCCCAAATTCATTCATTCATTTATTTATTCACAAGATTTATAATGCACCTTCCAATATAATGATTCTCAAGGAGGAGTAGAGCAATTAAAACCACAGAATACAATCTCAAAACATCAGTAAAATTAACAGAGGAAACAGTAAATAAGAAACAATACAGCAGCCAATAAAACTCAATAAAATCAAAGATGCATAAAGTATCAAAGGGCCTTTCTAAGGAGGCTCATCTTTACCATCTGCTTGAAAGGGCCAAATGCCCAGATTTGATGGAAACAGATAGTACAATGGAGGAGAAGCATAAACCTCTAGTATTTTTTCCCTAGGAACTCTGGAAGCTGCCTTATCCCTGTCTGGAGATTGTACCTGGGACCTTCTGCAGATGTACTACCATTAAGCTATACCCCTTCTTCAGAAGCAAATTAAAAGCCAGTACAAGGCATGGGGGTGAGGGGTTGTGGAGCATAAAACAACAGCCCAAGACATAAAACAGCAGCCCAGCTCTGAGGGCCTCTTGGTGGTTCCCTCACTGTGGCAAGTGAAGTTACAGGGAACCAGACAGAGTGCCTTTCAGTAGTGGTGCCCACCCTGTGCAATGCCCTCCCATCAGATGTCAAGGAGATAAGTAATGATACGATCTTCTGTAGACATCTGAAGACAGCCCTGTATTGGGATGATTTAATGTGTGATGTTCTGTTGTTCTTGTTGTTCTTGTTGTTGTTGTTGTTGTTAGCACAGGAGCATAATCAATGCTTCAGTGAGGCTGCCTTTTCCACCATTCCAATAATGTCTAGGTTAGCTGTTTTTAGCTGTTGTAATGTCTAGGGTGTTGTTGTTAGCACAGGAGCATGATCGATGCTTCAGTGAGGCTGCCTTTTCCAATAATGTCTAGGTTAGCGTTGGGTAAAAATTACCTGTTCACCCATAACCTTGGTTTGGAGTCTTTCATGGTGTGATGGCAAAGTAATGATGCATGATATCATGACATACACCATCTTGCTATATTGTGCATTCCATATTTCTAGAACACACTTTTTTCACGCACATGCACAATCCTATAAACTTATTGTAGTGCCCTGTGGGTTTAGGAAGGGTACCCACTGTGTGAGGAGACTTTGCCATGGGCTTACCCTGATACCAGGAAGCAGAAGATGTCAGCATAAATTTAATGGTCGTATCCACTGGGAAACAAGAGATCAGCAGATCAACAAATCAGCTAGGACTTGCTACACAGACTAAGGCTCAAATTAACTCCCCTTTAACTGTGGAGGGAGCCACACTCAGGGAGGGAAGTCTCAACTGCAGATCATGCATGTCTCAAAAATAACCAAGAACTTTCACCTGAGCTTTAGCATAGGATTTGTAACTAGCTGCAGGTATGTGACAGTGCAAACTTTGCACATCACCAACCAAAGTTATCATAATCACATCATTCACCCACCCACTTAAATCTAGATTTGTAGCAAGCCTGTGTTTCTCACCTAACGGCTGTGTTCCCAACAGAAGGAAAAAATCTGTTGCAAGTACATGGGGGGGGGCGCACGATGATCTAGTCCTCCCTGCAGTTGCACTATCAGCTAATGGTGAACATGAAAGCTCTTTTTAAAAATGCGGTCAAACCCAAGAGAGGGTGGAGCAGAGAGAAGTGCTTGTCGGAGGGATTTTGCTTTTGAATATTTTATTGGTAAAATACAATCATGCACAGCCTTTAATTAAGGGGGCTTCTGTGAAGAGGCATCTGGTCCACTTCATTCATGGTAAGAGAATTGAGGGGGAATTATTTTGTTTTTCAAACGGTCTCCTTTATTGAATAAAAAACAATTGGCATGACGTTCCTGCTATGCTATCATTGTGGCAAAGAGCACACTGTCTCCTCCATATTCATCAGGAGAGGGAAAGGTGAATTTTGAGGAGCACACCACTAATTAGTGCCAGTGTTAACAGCTTCTCGCTTTGAAGTTGGTGAGTGATGTAGTTCTAACAGGAGCACGCAATGGGAATGGTAAACAGGCCATCGGCTTAACCTTAACAATTGCACATTCCCATAACACCCAGCCTCTTGCAGAACGAGAACCTCCCAGTGGATATGGGTAATAAGAACATGAGAAGAGCCTGCTGGATCAGGCCAACGGCCCATCTAGTCCAGCATCCTGATCTCACCAGATGCCGCAATGGGAAACTCGCAAGCAGGAGCTGAGCACAAGTGCACTCTCGCCTCCTGCTGTTTCCAGCAAGTAGTATTGCTGCCTCCAGTTGTGGAGTCGGAGCGTAGCATAATAAGTAGTCATTGATAACTTTCTCCTCCATGAATCTCCAATCCTGTTTTAAAGCCATCCAAGTTGGTGGCCATCACAGCCTCCTGTGGGAGGCAGTTCCATTACCTGTGCACTGAGTGAATCTAGACTGGAAGATGGATGAATTGCATTAAGCCTTATGGACAATCTAGTTAGGGTTGACTTTGATTTACTTATTGCATTGGCTCTGTGTGTACCCCTGAATTATGAGGAGAGTCAGGGTGATTTGAGGAAGGTTCTCACATTTCTGAATCAGATCATACTGTTAAAAAGGCCACACCAAGTCAGATCAGGAATTCTCTAAGCTTCAAAGTGATGCTGCAGCCTCAGCTGTCCCTAAACTGCACAACCATGAAGTGAAGTAAGGACACAGTAATTTGCATCCTGTCCTGTGTTCATCTTCCATTCTGCCACAGTTCAGCTTCTGCTGAAACCTACATTGTTTGTCTCACAATATGCTGTGGATGAAACTAACATAATTAATTATGTAACAAATCACACAATCTCGATGCATTTCAATGGAAGGGAACTATCTAATATGAACTTATTTACATAATATTTGCGAATGAAAAAGGACAGTAAACACCTCTCATATTTGCCTTCATGATTTCTGTTATTGACCTCTGATGAAAATGAGACTTGCAGCAATTTCTGCTCCCAACTCTAATGGAATTCTCCAATACCCCTATAACCACATCCCTGCTTCTCACCCCAATAAATGAAATCAAACTGATTGGGGAAATTCCCAGAGCTCTAGGGGAAAGGTGGTGGTAGTTCTTTCATTTTGATGGATCAGTCTAGCTTTTAAACACCATGAATTATTTTCCCAGGAAACTCCAATCACAGGGATTAGAAGGAGGGATCAACCACTGGTTTGTTTGTTTGTTGACATTGACCTATGCCATGGGTAGGCAAAGTAAGGCCTGGGGGCCAGATCTGGCCCAATCGCCTTCTAAATTCGGCCCGTGGACGGTCCGGGAAGCACCGTGTTTTTACATGAGTAGAATGTGTCCTTTTATTTAAAATGCATCTCTGGGTTATTTGTGGGGCATAGAAGTTTGTTCCTTTTTCTTCTTCTTCAAAATATAGTCCGGCCCCCCACAAGGTCTGACGGACAGTGGACTGGCCTCCTGCTGAAAAAGTTTGCTGACCCCTGACCTATGCCTTCTCCGTTGTATCCCTAATTAACCATGGGAAGGCAGAAGCCCTCACCAACAACCCTTGAGATAGCAGGATCCTTACTGGATGTGACATGTCCCCCATTCTTCCCTGTTGATTTATGCTGTTTTACACCACCTCTCCCTCTGTGCAAGTCAATGGGGAGATCTCTCCTCCTATGGAGAAGAGGAAGAAGTTGGGACTTCTGAGTAAGCCACCAGCTCGACAGCAGCTTATTTAAACTGGTTATTCCCCAAAAGCCTGAAGCTTTTCTCCTAGGGATAACTGGGTCAGTGGTCTAAGAGAAGATGATTAAAATTGTTTATGTATGCAACAACAGGAGCCAGAATCTTATACGCACAGAACTGGAAAGAAGAAAAAAGTCCAATGAAAGAAGAATGTCTCCTAAAATTAATGGACTATGCAGAACTGGCAAAGTTAATGGTGAGAATAAGAGATCAACACAATGGACAATTTATGGCAGAGTGGAAGCCTTTTTTGGATTATTTGAAAAATATATAACAGCCAAATGAAATTGCAGGCAGGATTTGAAATTTGAGCCATGGGAAGAAACAATAATATATTAAATAGAGGAATATGTATTCGATGAAATGTGTGATGTAATAGAGGAATATCTTTTAGGTAAAAAGTGTAGTATTATGGATAAATAAAAGGGATGGGTATAAAACAGCAAGGAAGGGGTGGTGGGATGTCAAATTATAACAGAAACGTATAACAAATTCAAAGTTTGAAATCAATTAGTTTAAGTTATAAAAATCTAATAAAAATCTTAATTTTAAAAAGGGAAAAAAGAGAAGCGGAAGAAGCCCACACCCCACCAATAATCCTTGGGGTAACTCTGCTGAGGGTGCAATTTACCCACTCCAGAAGAGTGCCGGGGGAAGATGCTTCAGATGACAACCAAAGACTTAGAATAGGCAGGTCTCCAGTCATCCAATGATGGTGAACACCAACCCTGCTTCTCATTTGCAGGCTCCATTTCAGCTCTCTTTTTACATCAGCTTGGGCTGTCATCCTCCAGGTGCTTCCTCAAATGAGTCAAAGGCCAGTCCCCCTCCTGCTGAGAATGTGCTTTGCTTGCTGTCTTCCTGGAGACTAACACTTCAGTGATCTACAACACACTACACCCAAGCATTTGGAAGTATAATAAATTGAATGGGTGGGCAGGGGAGATGAAATTTGTCTCGCTCATGAGATCAGACAGCCAGAATTTATTGATAGTGCCGCTTCACTCAGAGGAGAAGTGCTTTGTCTTGGCGGTAGATTCGCTGGCACTACGAGCTGTCTCCCAAACTCACCACCATCAGAGAGATGGGGTTACTTCCAAGGGATCTCTCCGTTAAGATACCCAGTTTCTTTAATGGATGCTGCAAACCCCGGTGGATGTCAACACAGCTTGATGGATGCTGCTCACTTGACACCAGCCTGTTTCTAGCTTTTCCCCATCAATCACAAGAGTGGCAGCTTTTCCCAAACACGCCCAGCTAAGACCATAAAAGGCTTCCGCTCTAACCTCAGCACTGCTATTTGGGTCTGGATTCCTCCCAAGAAAAGTATGCTGCACTTTCAAATATTATTCCTTGTGAAGTTACACCCATCAAAGACTAGTTGAGTTTGATAGCTAAAAGTAGGGCTTCTGCAACTCACTGTTTGACAGTTTTGTTGAGCTAAAGAGACACCCCTGATTAAATAGGCAGCCAATTATAAATTCATATTTTTCATTTTTTTAAAAAAACTATGTATGGTGATAAAGATTTCCCCTTCACACTTTTGTGTTGATTATACCATGAAAAATACTGTTGTAGTAACAGTGCTTCCTGAAGAATGGAGGAAATTATAGAGTACCCCATAAAATTATTTGTATAAACATAAGAATATCCTTATTCTGTGACAGGTACATATTTGACAGACACCCCCCAAAAATTCTGCAAATCTGAATCTAATTCACCTAGATTTCTCTGAAGATCCATCCAACACGCCTCTGTTCTCTACCCTTCCCATTCTCATTGAACTGGAAAGATGGCAAGTCTGAATGCATACCAAATGGCTATGTAAGGCAAAAGAATTGATTGGCTTCAAAGCAGCCATGATTCAGGCTTGCATCTGCCTGCCTGTCGTAAGTGCACTTTGCCTACCAACAGCGCTAAGAAACATTTGGCTTGACAAACCCATAGCAGGGGAAAGAAAGGGAGGAAAGCCATCACACCATTGATTCCCAAAAGGTGTCATTTCATTTGCAAATGCAATAAAAGGAATTGCTGCAACTATTTCATTAGCCCATCATTAGCCCAAATGCTAATTGGCCACATGCACACCCTAAACTTTAACAGTTCTCAAACCATTTCAGGTACTTGTAGGGAAAGGCAAAGAGCAGAAGATTTACAGACTTGCTGCTGTATACTATTTTTTTTCGGGTTCTCACTTTGCATTTTGGTAGGAAGTGGTACGGACAGGGCTATGGCCCTTAGTGCAGCCTTCCCCAGGCTGGTGCCCTCCAGACTACAACTCCCATCAGCCCCAGCCTGCATGTCCATGATCAAGAATGATGGGAGTTTGAGTTCAACAACCTCTGGAGGGAACCAGCTGGGGAGAGATTGCCTTGGTCAATTCCTCTGCTGGGAAAGGGTTCTGGAGAATTATGGCTGCAGCGGGGCATTTTTCTTTTATCTGTTAACAAGCAGACACCAATCAGGGGAGGAATAGACAGAACCCAAGATAGTCTGAAAAGTAGCATCAGTGCCACCGTCTTTTATTTTGCTAAGCACTCTCCAGCTGCTCACCATGATGCTCTCTGCCTTGTACAAGCCCTGTAGATGTGGCTGTATTAAAGTTTCTGTGAAAAAGAGACTCACCTAATAAGTGGTGTGTGTGACTCTAATAAAGGCAGGCAATGGCATCAATTTCACCTTTTCCTATTGCAGGGTGTCTCCAACCTAATTGCTGCTGCTATGCTTTCTAAGCAATCCCCACGGTTGTGGTAGCACTGGAAATGTTCTTAAAGAGTTCTGCTGAACATTACTGCCCCATTACGTAGTCCCAGTGTTTTGCTGTTGGCAGCTCCTTTGCTTAGTAATAACAAGCACAACTGTTTTGCCTCTAGAACAGATGCTTCTTCCTTTCCTGGACCATTTTTTAAAAAGACTTGCCATTGTCTGCAGCAAATGTTAAGCTGTGGGGGCGTCAAGCCAACAGCCTGATCTCCCAGCTTTCTTCCAGTTTTCAGAATTGTGTGGAATCCTCCATCCCTGGAGTTTCACTATTCTAAAAGAACTCCCCTGCTTTATGAATTTTACCTATATAGGAACCCAACATTATAACAATGAATTTTGGGAGCTGATGCAGTTAGTGGCCGAGAGCTATAAACCAGGCCACCCCCTGTCTATATCAACTCTGATTGAGTCAGCAAAGGGTCCATCTACCTAGGCATCTTCTTTCCAACAGCAGACAGCTGGACAACAAGGCAGCAGCCCTCCCCAGCAACTTGTATTCAGAGGTATATACATAGGACCTACAACAACACACTGCATGTTCCTTTGCAGAATATTCCATCCTCACCCCCCTGGTTTTCCAGCCCAGTCAACAAGAGGTCCATGTTCCATGGCTGTTCAATCCTCATTGGTCTTTTTAAAAGAAGTTATTGAAAACAATTTTGAAGACCATCAGTTTCCTGCATTTGCCACTATCTTCCTCTTGCTTGGGGGTAACGCTGCTTTGACTCCATCAGTAAGAAAGGAAATAATGAATCTGAACCTAGACGTTCAATAGTATCATAGCTTACTGACCTTACATTAAGCATTCTATAGCACTATAGAAGTGCTGAGGATTATCGCATCTAAACGCAATGCTGCAATGCAGGGTTGAAACTCGGTGGCATAATGTGCATTGGGGTAGATGGCAGAGCATGCTGGGAGGCTGTGGAACTGCAATCAGAGGCAGGAATGCTTCTGAATACCAGTTGCTGGAAATCTCAGGAGGTGAGAGAGCTCTTGTGCTCTAGTCCTGCTTGTGGGTTTCCCACAGAAATCTGGATAGTGAAAACTAGATGCTGGACTAGATGGGTCATTTGGCCTGATTCAGCAGGATGTTCAATAACACATGTAAAGGAGAGTTGCACACAATTGTCTTCTTAAAGGTTCCCCCTCTGGAATATGTAGCCCTGAGGATGAGGGCAGGCCTAGGAAGCCAGCTAGAACTTTTTGACTCTAGAAAAGAAAAAGAACAGTCTTAGCATAATTTTAGGAAGTGACTGTGATAGTAGAATAAGGCCATCCCCCAAATTTTCTTTTTTTTCACATACTAGTACAAAAAGACGATTTAAATCCTCTGCAGGATATTGAGTGTTCCAAGTCTTTCTGCTTCTTAACATTAGTACTGGGGCCCCAAGAATATCTAAGTTACTTAGGCTTATCTGTATTGAACTATTTCTTTGATTTTATTTTGCTTTCGAAATGCAGGTTATATACACCCCCTGCAACTTCCCCCAATAATCCCCAGGCAAGGCCAAAGCTCTGAAGTATGAATTGTTTTTCCCTTTAATTTAACAGAGAGTAAAGCAGATCAATACAATGGTAGGTTGCAGTAATCATTTAAAAAGTTATTTATTGACAGGTACAAATGCTAGGCAGTCATCTTATCCATTCGCTTTTGCAGAATAGATTTGAACTGTTCAAAGGCCTTCTTTCAGTATTCGTGTGCTGCTTTAGACTTGTGCAGGACTCAGTTCCATTAGGTATTGTACACACTACTAATACATTCGTGCAGAGTTACAAGTCAACAAAAGGACACAGCAATAACCTTGAAAAGTTCCAAACCACACTTGCAACCAGGACAGACCTTTTAACCAATGCAATGGTTGTTAACCATATACAGGCAGTAGTATTCCAACATATTGCTAAGTGATTAGTCTCCATGACCAATGAGTTAGGATAAAGGTGTGGAAACTTTCACAGCTACATCAGTTCAAGCTTAGACTGTTGAACCAAATGTTCATGTATGATCATGGATAGAATTCCATCTGCAATAATTAGCTAAGCTACAAGTTAGCTTTCAGAGTGTCATCATACAAAAACTGTCATGAGTTCTGAGATGGAGGTTTATTTCTTTATATCCTCATCAGGACAGCAGTAGTCAGGGTGTTGCCTTGCAAATGTTGTTGGAGTATAGCTTCCATCATCCCTGGTTATGGGAATTCAAGTCCCAACATCTGAAGAGCACTGTGTTGGTGATTTATTAAGTTATTTGGTACTATAGCGAAGGGTTTAAAACCAATCCAAATCAAGTCATATATAGCAGTAGAATAAGCCCACAATTTGTTTGATGGACTATACAAGCCTTTTGCATGTTAGTTTCCCTACTCAATAAGCAGATTTCATGGTATTGCATGGACTAATGCCTGCAGGTCTACAGTTACCTAAATTCACATCTAAATGCAAACCTTTAATGCTCAGGGAGTACCATACTTCCTTTTTAAGATGCATCTTCAGAGGTTGCTAGCAGAAGCTTAGGACCCTAAGGATGCCTGTTCAGTTCTGGGACTGTGGGCTCCCTGTATCCGAAATGGGATGTCATTTCTCCTGGCTGCTCTGTTCTAGAATCAACACCAATTGAAGAGCTGGCTTTGACTTCAGTGCTTTGCAAAACATGTTCATGCTCTGGCTTTCCATCCCCAGTCAGGACCTAGGAGTCATGAACATTGCCTTCCTCCTGCAGGATCTCTATCCAAGATTGCTTACACCATTTCCCCCATTGGTGTCTTTCATCTCTGTTCCTGCCCCTCCAACCTTCTGGCCTTTCGGTTTCCCATCAGCTCTTTCCAAGGATGCCTGTAGGCAGGAATATAGACTCGGCATTTAACCAGTCAGTATTTCAGATTTTACAGATTTTGCCCAGCTCTCTTCAGAAGATTTTGCAGAGCATCATGCTAAATCAGACACTCCATTCCTCCATACATTACACAAAACAGACTGTAGTAACCCCATGTGTGACCTGTGTCGCTGGTGGTTAGTTGCACAGGTCATATTCTGCTGAAACGTAGGGTTAAAAGTGCACATACACCACACAGCCTGGAAAAGGACCTTTTGGAAAACTGAGGAAGGGGTGCAAGGGGTGCATGTACATATACACACACACTCCTACAGAAGGGCACCTCTCCTCCCTATATCTTGTTGCAGCATTGTATCACCCAAAAGCAAAGTTAGGGTACCATTTGCACAGGTACATCCTCAATATGTGATTGGATCCCTTGGCCATGGTCAATTGGTGTTTAAGTGACAGTTACATAAACAAGCATCCTCATCCCAAAACAGATTGGACAAAGCATGCTTAAAAAAAATGACACAACTACATTTTGAGTTGGACAACACATCAGGTTTGTTTAGGTTAACTAAGGGGACCCATTTCCTGAAATTATTACTCAAGAAACTTCAAGCCTGCCTTGTACCAAGCAATCCATTTTTAGAAGAAGAAGCAGAGGCCAATTCAATAGCATCAGGATGTGCTGGGTGAAGAATCAATTACCATTCCCTACTTCAAGCACCACAGAAGAGATTCAGATGTCTGGTGCTCATATACACACAAAATACCACTCGTTTCCAACAACAGAACTTGAGCCAATACTTATACAACCCTTTTTATTTTGATGAGTGTCTGAATCAGCTCTAAGGTATTTCACCTGCATTGGCTTATGGAGAACCATTGTAAGCATAAGAACTACTTCTTTCCTGTATGAAGAGGTCAAGGACCTCCTGGATAGTTAGATCCACTAGCAGCAAGGACCTGAACACATATTTCGCCACCCACAGATTTTTTTTGCCACTGACTTCATAGCAAGGTTTCACCCATCTATTTAGCAAGCTAGCTTTCATTTCTGCAGTTATCAAAATGGCTTTTCACCTGATGGTCGGTGCCAGGTGTGACTCACCTTCAGGTGGCCTGATGGAAAGTTTTTGTGAACAGCAAGAAATAACTCAATTCTTCCAGCAAACACTTCTAATGCTCAAGTTAGGGTGCAAGTCTTTAATAGTTTCAAAAGAGGATTGGAGAACTTGATTGAGGACAAGCCTATCAATGGCTAGCAGCCACAATGGCTATGCTCTACCTCTGTGGTTCGAGGCAGCCATGCTTCTGAATACCAGTTGCTGGAAACCACAGGAGGGGAGAGTGCTCTTGTGAGTGGGTCCTGCTTGTAGGTTTCCCACAGGTATCTGATTAGCTACTGTGATGGCAGGATGCTGAACTAGATGGGCCACTAGCATCATCCAGCAGGCTCTTCTTGTGTTCTTAATCCAAACGCCCACTCCCTGCCAGCATGGCTTTGCAAAGCACTGGGGCCATCAGCACTTTCATAGTCTGGCTGCTCAGAGATGTGGAAGATGGCAGGGAGAGGACAACTAGCCTGATCCCGCACCAGCTCCAGACTTGCCCAGCAGTCAGATCTAATTCCATTGTGTGATGGCAGTGATACCTGCTAAGGATAGACAGATCCTGGGCTGGATCAGCCCCACCCTCATAATGTTTTGGGCATTTCCACCCACCCCTGCTGGTGGGGTTACCATCAGCAAGACCCCCACCAACCTGCACATTTGATGGACAGCAGGAGCTCAGCCAGCAGAGACAGTTTGACTTTAATTAGTGTATACTAGTTGGAGACCCACAGTATCTTTCTTTGTATTCATTGTATTTATGTCTAGCTGTTTAAGGCTTAGGGATATTTGCAGCCCTGGTTTAAGAGTTCCTACCCATTATCTATAGATTCACTTCAGTTGCATTATCAGGGGATAACGCAAGACATCTGAAGGCAGCCCTGTTTAGGGAAGCTTTTAATGTTTAATGGACTATTGTATTTTAATATTCTGTTGGAAGCCACCCAGAGTGGCTGGGGAAACCCAGCCAGATGGGAGTGGTATAAATAAATTATTATTATTATTATTATTATTATTATTATTATTATTATTATTTCCCATCTACCCAAATACAATGCAGCTTTTAGTCTGTAGAACAGAAAGCTATTATCATAGCGAGCAAAGTATATAATGACACCCTCTTCACCAGCATAGTAGAGACACAAAGGCAACAGTAGGAAAACTTCTGTTTGACAGTATCATCCAATCCCACACATATTACTGAGAAGAAAGAACTATTCAGGATCATAACCTTCAAGAGACCTAGCAACAATAAACCAATATTCAGACAAGTGATCCAGTCTGAAACAACCCCGAGCTTCTGCAACCCCCTTCTATTATTAACAGCACCTACTGCAGTCTCTTCTTAAACACAGCTAGGTGGTCACACTCCAGATCTCCCCCAACTTCCAACACATTAGTTCCACCTGATGAGTGTTCCTTCCTGATATTATATACTGAGATTCCCAGGTAGAGTGTGGCTCATTGGGCCCCAATTGCTTGACGCAGCCATTTGATTTATGCAGCAGCACTGTGATGAATTACATACTGAGGTTAATTGGTTTTGAAGCTCTCTGGCATATTGGAATAATTCTAAAAATGTGCCAATAATGGGGAACAAGAGGTCAATAATTGAATGGAGCAGTACAATTGAGTGCGAGTGGAAACCTCTTACGTTCTGCCCGTGGGACTGGAGGGTGATAGGCTCTTCCAAGCTGGATAGCCTGAATAAATTCAGTACTGTGGAAGGCTAGAATATCAGTTCATTAACTCAAAGTTCAGCTGTGCTGAATAGAATCATAAAGGTGTAGGTTTGCTCTCTCTGGACCAAAAAGGGGTCCCTATTTCTTTAAGAGCTGCTGAAAGTTGCCTAAAACCATTAGAAGTGATGCTGGGGATTAATGTCTCTTCCAGTTTGTTTTTTAACTATATAGAAGCCCCCAGAGGCCACTTTGAAGATTGGGAAATATCCTCCAAGAGATATTGTCCAATATTACCACCCTAAGATTTATCCTGGAATTAAATCTTCCCCAATGCTGCTATTAGGCCCATGGGTGGAACAAACAGATACGCTTTCCACCTCTGGTGCAAATAGCAGCTTTGTGTGGTGCACATGTCAATCAGGAAAAATACAAGGGAGGAAAAGAGTTAACCCTGTCCCAGAGACCACTTTCCCAATGGGGAATGCTGGTCACTGATCATCTGTATCATGTCAGGACCCCTCCAGGCACCCATTTTATTGTCCATCCATGATGATTTGTGATCATGGTAGTGTTGGGTTGGTTTTATGTGATTCCACCTGCAATACTGCTTGCACCTGCAAAAGTTTCAGGATGGACATACAGCTTGGGTTCTAGTCAGCACATGTCCTGTAGCTTCCTGCTGAATGCCTGTAGCTTTTCACACCACAAATATTCCTGTCTGTTTCTCATCTTGCCTTTGTTGCACCTTAGTGCCAGATGGCGATGTTTTGGTAATACTAGGGAAGCATCACGGAGCAAGTAATAAAGGGGAATGAGGTGTGGATGGTTCAATATGAATCCACCACTAATGCACTATCCTTATTTAAATGACACATTGCAGAATACACCTGCAAAGCAAAACAAAAACACAACAAATGCAGTCTGGAATCACTTAGACTAGAAACATCAGGCATTTGCCATTTCAGAATGAAATGGAGCCCTGCCTAGTTAGCATTGCCATAATCAAATGAGCACTTTCTCAAACTCATCATTTGGACCAGCCCTTGCCTTTGCCCATTGCTATGTGTCATGCAAGTCTGCAAAATGTGCGAGTAATATTCAGGATTGCCTGATCTCCTGCCAAGTGTTTATTTGTCTACACAAACAATCCACTGGGCCAGCCTTCTCTCCATTGGTCAAGACAATGCAGATTTTGGCAAGGCAGCCCGGGAAGCTGGAACAGTCGGCCATATTCATTACTATCAGGGGAAATCTTTAGATGCTGATGCTGCTCATTATTTTCAGCAGTGCCTCATTTTCCCAACAATGTTCGTAGGGAGCTAGTCAACTGTTTTGTAAAGGGTGAGCTAGACCACATTATTATTATTATTATTATTATTATTATTATTATTATTATTATTATTATTATTTATGGAATTCCCTTTGGTGTAAATTCTCAGAGTGATTCACAATCCTACAATAAAAAAGCCAAAAAGGGTTAAAAACAATACAGATAAGTACCTAAGACAAACACACACACACACACACACACACACACACACACACACGCACACACACTCCTGCCTAGCAGGGAAAGCCTGTCAAAAACAAAAATGCCTTCAGTCGTTTCCAGAAAGTACAAATAGCGAGTGCCTGTCAAATCTCAGCAGGGCAGCTCTTCCCACAGATCAAGGGCAGCCAAATTGAAAGCCTTGCTCTGAATTGTTTCTGATATCATAGGGACCTGAATGAGAGATTCTATTGCATGTGCATGGCTGCTAAAATACTAGCATGACCCAAACTGATGCAAAGCAATGGACTTTGTAGCCTGGTCCTTTGCTTTAACAGACATTCCGAGTTGGAATGGAACTCCCTAGGAAGCACTGTCAGAGGAGTTCTAGGTTTCCAAAAGAGTGCTGCGACTTGAACTTTTCTCACTGAAAAAACCTTGACCTGATCTGCTGAATTTAAGGGTGCCAGGCTGGATAATCCGGAAGTTTCATGTGTATCTTTTAAGTCAGGGATAGGGAACCTGTCATCTTCCAGATGTTGTTTGATAACAACTCACATCATTCATGACCATTGACCTTATTGGGTAGGGCTGATGGGGGTTTGGAGTCTAACAACCTATGGACTGCTCCAGATTCTTCACTGCTGTTTTAAAGCCCCCCACTAAGAAGAAAGGCAAGACCAGCATAATAAGAACTTACTACAATTATAGGACCAGACACACAACATCACTCGGACCATCTTCTGGTGTCTCAGCTGAAAAATGCTCTGGGACTAGAGCATGTTCCCCATCAAGATGCCTTTCCAAGCCCAACACCTCAAATGCAGTCATTAAATCCATGTCATTGGAAGCCAATGTAGATGAATAGTGGAATGAGAGGGGATGCAACTCTCCACTTGAGAGCAATAGAATTTCACTTTTAACCGAAGGAAACTATTGATTCTGTTTCCAAGCACTGTAGATGTGATGTTGTCTAGATTACTTTGACAGGTGACTAGCTTAAACAAAAAGGACAGATTCATTAGGATGAACTCCTTTGGAAGAAGACAGAATACATGGACATTTTAACTCCTGCTGCCTATCACATCAGCCTGATAGATCTAGTTGCATGTCAGTTTTATAAGTCTCTGAAGCAGTTACCCCACATTAGGAATGGGGAACCTGTGCTTCTCCAGATGTTGCTACCATCACCCCCAACCATTTGAGGCTATTGGGGCTGCAGCTGATGGAACTGGAGCCCAGTAACATCTGGAGGGGAACATATTCCCCATCCCTGTCCTACATCAAAGAGGTGGCTAGCTCTCACTGAGTATGCCCCTGTGTTCAAAGCTATATAAAAACAACCATTTTTGGAAATCAGTATTTAAATGTAATCAAAATGTACCTGGCTATCAGTGCTTTTCTTCTACAAAAAGAGGTGTCTTTACTCAGGGCAACTCTCTTCAGTTTCCTGACCCATGTGGCTTTAAGAGCTTTTTGAAGCTACACTTATCCCGAACCCATTTGAAACATAATGTAGAAAAAACAGGAAGCTTTTTAAAAATAGTGTTTATTGAGAGATATTTTAAAAGATCAAGTTCAAGGTTACACCACTAAACTAGATGATCAACACCTAGCCTAGTGAGATTATATCTTTCGTGCCAACACATTTAAGAAGTTTCTGAAGTAATAAGCAGAGGTGATTTTTTTCCATAAAAATGAAACCAAGTATGTGACCAATTAGTGTAGTTTTTTTAAAAAAGCACCTCATCTGTGTAAAAATAGAATAAAGAAGTCTGACTTTATAGGCTAACTAGACCAACATATGCAGATATCTAGAGTCTGCTATAGTCAACTAGTTAACAGCAGGCCTATTAAGCCCACCCCTTCCCAGTTCACTGACAGCATTTCCCCTTCAACTCTCTCCACTAATTCTGGATAATGAATTTCCAGAGGAGATGTACACTCTTCTTGCATGGCAAAGGGGTGGTTGTTATGGCAGACTGAAGTTGACTAGCATTTCTGCACTGTTTCAGATCTGTTGCTCCTTCATCTCTGCAGCAGCCTGGACATACTAGGGAATTATATGGGCTTCATTTAGGCTCCTTCCATGGTTAATTTAGTGAGGATTCCTCTATGATTCCAACCCAGTGTACTTCAGTGGTTTCCTACTTAAGGTGGTCCCCTTGTTCCTCACCGTGTCCATTTTGTAGCATGTAAGTAGGAGGTAAATAGTCTACTGCTGTCAGTAGCAGCATCTTCATTTTCATCATTTTCTTCTTCATTATCTTCTTCATGGTGTTTTCCTTGTGCACAGCAGTGGGGATGCTTCTCCAGCTCTGTTGTGGTTTGAACTTCTGCATCCTCATGATCTACAGTCCAGATAGTTTTCATGGCCCTTGCCACCTTTCTGACTTTTTCACGAGGACCTTCTGATATTTGCTCCATAGACTGTCCACCTGGTGTCAAGACCAATGTCTCTTGGTCTTCCGGGGCCCTTTCTTTAGATGGCATCTCCTCTGTCACAAGAAAATAAGTTCCCAGATGTGGTGGCCTCTGTTTAGCAAGCTCTGCCTCATGCACTCCTGTTATGATTGGCTGAAATGCCCCAATCCCCTTCTCCAACATTACAGTAAGCTGGGGCTGTTTCAGGTTCAAGTACTTTTGAGGGCTCTCAGAAACTGGTTGGGCTTTAGCCTCCTGCTGAACAGGTAACACCTCTTCTTGTGTTGCCTGTGGAACCATGTTGGCACCCATCAGTTGCCTTGTTGTACTTGCCATGGAAGAATCATTGTCACGGATACACATGAAAGTATCATGTGATCTTGGTGCATCAAGTGAACTAGGAATTGTTGTTGCTGTGTACTTCTCTTTTGGAATGGGAGACTCTCTCTCTTTTGAATGGACTGACCACTTGCTGTGCCTGTGACCCATGTTGGCGTGAAGATGTCACTCTGCTGCGTTCTGGAACAGCGTCTCATATCCTTTTGACTAACTCTACAGGGAAGACGATAAGCACAAAAAGGTCTTCTGCCTGAAAGGAAAAAAAAAGAAAAAGAGTAAGTGGCTTTCTAGCAACCAACTAATAGAGAGCCCTTCACCAGCAGCAGGGCAAAAATAACTTAATTTACTCTGCAGACATCACAATAGACTTAAGTGGAGGTCATATAAAGGAGATGCAATAGTAGTATTTTGCAACGAGTTGCTCGCTAATGCAGTGGCAGAGAGAAGCAGCAAGTATCAGAAGCTTATGGAGCAACCCTGATAAAGTGCCTTTGTTTACGCATGGTCTATGCCAATTGATCTACAGACTTAAAGCAGAACCACTCAAAAGGTCTCACAATTATGTATCAGCCCCGCTCATAATAATATTAATAATACACAAGTGTACAGATGAATTACACCCAGAATGGCTGCTTGGAGCATTCAGGGTTATTTACATGCTTCATCCTGGCTCTTTCACTGAAATGCAAAGTTCATCTGCCACCAAGACATTAAGCAAGACCTGAGGTTACCCTCTCCATCCAAAGACACCAAGTGAGCATTCACATCCCAGACTTGCTGTCTCCCAAGTGCCACAGTTTGCAGGGTAAAAACAAAAACAAATGGGCAGCTAGACATAAAATAGAAAAATACATGGGGGGAAATGGAAAGTCCAGAAAGTACATTTGGGCAGTTCAAATATTCAAGTCATGCAAAATTGTATGTTCAGTGATTACAAAAGTGACTGATAATTATGTGAGAATAAAATTAAGCAGTCCAGGCTCCCCTTGAACCCTAGACTAGTGATGTGTGAATCTGTCAATATCAGTTTCTCTCATTTTCTCTGCTCCCTGTCCAATCTTAAATTCAGCTCCCAACATTGCCACATCATTCTGTGTTTGCTTTTTTAAAAAAAAACACAACTAATGAAAATTCAGCAGCATCTTAGTGCAAAGTTTTCCTGAGATGTAAGTTTGAACTTCCGCACCTGATAGTTTCAGCAATTGTGCACAATTTCCCCTAATATATGCATTTATATGCAGACTTCAGCATGTGACTTTTTAGTAAACATCACTTGGATGGAGAACTGCATTGCAAAATTTGGAGGTATGTGAATTTTGAAGAATGGCTGGATTTCACTTTGCATTATGTTTTGGAAAGTATGGATTAGGCAAGTTCACTTCTGAATGCAAACTGAATTGAATTTCTCCCCCAGCTCTGCCCCATACACATTCATTTCTCTTCCAGTTGCCCTGTAGACTGCATGGCTGCTCTCCATAACGTGTTCACCAATGATTCTACTAGGAAGAGAATAATTCTAGAACAATGGAGACCCCTTTGCTGAGAAGTCCTGTAACATTGTCAATGTTATGATAAGGGCAGTTATGCCCTTAACAGGGACTTTAGGTTTATTATTATTATTATTATTATTATTATTATTTATTATTATTATTACCCTCAATCCAAATGAAGCTTTGTTGTTCATAATGCATCTTGTGTGAAACTTGACTATAACTATCTTCTGAATTAATGCTGTCAAATTTCAAATATTCCCACTTGTAATGATTCTATATAGGCTTCAAAATGTCATGGAATGTGACTTTGAGTAAGAAAGCTTCTATACACATAGGAGGAAAATGCACAGCTGTATTGTAGTTTGGTTGTGCTTTGCACCTGAATAATAATCATATACCACTGAGCTGCTCTAAATGTTGTTTTTAAAAGGTACCTGACTGTTAGTAGTTCACACTTGGTATGCCAACACTTCTGGCCAGCCTCTGTAGCTGCTCCTTTAAGAACAGGCTGATAGGCAGAAAGCAGCACAACAGGTGATAATGCCCATCATTACACTGCATAAAAACTTACACCTGCAGATTTCTACGCATAATATTGCTGTTAAGGGCACAGGAGGAGGCAAGGCTGACTTGCTTTATTCTCTTATCCTTCTAGCTGGGAGCCCTAAGTTAGCAGTCGTTGTGGAATGTTTAGTTTTCCTTCTCTACCTATTCCAGCATATCCATGGTTGAGAATTAGAACAAGTGCAACTTGCAACGGGACGACGAAGAGTGAGGCCGAGGAGGGGCTGGTGCCGCAGCATTTAGGCTGCTGTACACGCCCCCTCGGAGGCACCTGGTTGGGTGCCTGCCAATGGGCGCGGGTACCAGCCAGGTGAGTGGAAGGCAGGGGGCTAACGCCCCCTGCTAGAGGTGGAGCTCTGGCTCCCGCCCACAACCACTCCCCTCTCTTCCAGGAGGAGAGTCTTTTTCCTTCTCTACCTATTCCAGCGTATCCATGGTTGAGAATTAGAACAAGTGCAACTTGCAACAAAATGTTGTAGTATGGAGTGCTCCTCTATGCAAGGTTCCAGCCAGCCAAACCCGTTTTGGGGGATACTACTTTCCGTCTCCCCCATACTTCCATTTCCTCTCATTTCAACAGTTGGCTATCATTCTGTAGACACAAAGCATGTTCAGTTCATGTTGGGCTGGGTATTTTTTCCTCTCTTTTTTTGGGAGGGGATCCCCCTTTTAGGACTTTATCCCCCTAAAGATTTTTCTTCTCTTTCTGCAAACCTATCAGTACATCATTCTTATGCATGGTTGGTGATGTTTCATTAGAGAAAGGATTGATACTCTGAAAATAGGGTTCACCAGTCAGAGTGGTCTTCCTCCTTTTTCTATATTGCACTATATTGCATCTGAAAAAACCCCCAGTAATGCTCTTCTGGAGTGCTGAGAGTTACACCATAAGGAGAGCCCATGTCCCTTGGAACAAAATTATGGATTAAGGCTGCCTTCAGGACTGAATGAAACAGTCCTGTCTTCTTTGCCAAGCCAAGAGGGGAAAGGTAACCCAAGTTCTTTTCTGAAGCACTGGATATCTTTCAGGAGAAAGAAGACTAGCTTCCCTTGAACCTTCTCTTCCACTTCACCACAGCAACAACCTGCATGTCCACCTGCCTGCACTGCCCCAGAAGGAATGAGCAAGCAAACAATTGCAGTGATGACAAGGAGGAAGAATATTTGCCAAGGCCTGCTTGCTCATTGAGTCTGTCTTGCAAGCAAGTGGGCAGTAGCAATAGGCATGGACAATAGGGAACACTTTCTCATTATTTCAGTCTTAAGTTCACTTCTCTACATTTCCACATCAGCTTGTGATTTTTACATAAACAACTGTTGAAAAGTGACAGTTGGGGCCTGGGGTGGGTGGGAAGGTTCTGGTGTGAGCCAAGGCTGCCATTATGCAACAGTAAAGATGGGTAAATACATTTATTTTAGTTTTCCTCCATTTCTCATTTGGGGGAAAAATGAGCTCATTCCTCTATGTTGCCACATCAGTTTATGATTTTCTATTTTAAAGTCCTCATGAAAATTCAACAGCATTGTGTGAATTTCTGCTATACACATTTTTATTTGCAATTACTCCCAATACACAGTGTATATGTGATTGTTCCTAATATAACACATTTTGCATGTTATTTCACAGCTAAATGCATATTTCACTCTAGCATGTACATATTTTGTGCAAATTACTTGGCTAGAGATCTCCATTGCAAAATTTGGATGTGTGAAAATTCTGAAGAATGGCTGTATTTCATCTCACATATTGTGCTGGAAACAGCTAAAGTTGTTCCGTAAGGACAAACTGAATCAGATATTTTCCCCAGCCCTAGGTAACAATGGTGAAACACAGGAGCAGCAACAGGTACCAAGAATGTGGTGGATTCACTGGGACGGGGGTCCTTTGAGAGAGTTATGCCCAAGGATCTCAGACACCAGAACCATCCCTGCTTTTTTACAGCCAAAGCTCCCTAAACTAGGAAATTAAAAAATTGTCCAGTAGCACCTTAGAGACCAACTAAGTTTGTTCTGGGTATAAGTTTTCGTGTGCATGCAAACTTAGTTGGTTGCATTTTAAAAAAAATTCAACTGTGTCAGACCAACACGGCTACCTACCTGAATCTAAACTAGGAAATGTCTGGCAAATGTCAAACTCCTGAGTTTGAATCATAAAGGGAAGAGTGAGAGAGTTGTCCCAGGACTAGTTCCCCACCATTCATCTTGTCCTTCTGATGTGAAATCTATAACAGGGGTTGAAACCAATTTAGGTGTGAGCTTTCCTCTATGCAATCATGCTGCTAAGATATACTTAATTTCTAACTCCATATTCCAGTCTCCCTCTTTGGTAAAAAGAAGATTAAAATAAAGTTCTGCTAATAATCTCACAGATTTAAGAGAGAGAAAGAGAGCACTTACCAAACTGCAAGTAAGAGAACACAACTGCATGGACAACTCTATCCTACAAACCCCACAGACTTCCTTTAAATAGGGAGGTGGAGTTACACAAAATGACTTCCTCACTATCCTGTGATAATCAGTTCCATATTATTACTCTGTTCCCTGGTGACTTTTTATTTTAGTAAACACTCAAAATCTCCTTTGAAAAACTGTGTGTGCTTTGACCTTCCAACAAATCCTGCAGCCAAGAATGTTTCAGCACCAGATAGAGCTCATCTGGACTACCTTTTGTGCTGTGCTTTCCAGGCACAGGTCTGGAATGGCACAGGTCTGGAATGGATTTTTGTTTGTTTTTGTCCCGGCACTTTCCCTGGGAAAACCTGTATTTTGTCACTGAATTGGAGCATATGGCTACCATGGAAAATCTGATTGCTGTTTGCAAATGATTCAGCAGTAAAATGTGGGTTTTCGTGGGGGAAGCACTGGGTCACACACACACACATGCACACAACCCTGCTTAGACGTAGAGCTGTAAAGTCCAAACCTGTGCCTAGAAACACGGCACAAAAGGCAATCTGGATAAGCCCTTAGTTTAAATTCTCCCACTCCAACATACACACTCATTTGCTTCTCTGGGACATAAGGTGCAGGCAGGAATATTTACCAGTTCTGCAGTATCTCCATCAAGAATCCAAAGTGTTGTGCATACATAGCAGACTGACAGCACCATCTTCCATGTGTCTATTGAGAAGTCCAACATCCTGGCTGAACATAGGTGGAAGGTGGTGCCCTGTCACCAGTGTTGAAATAAGATTCAACTGTCAATCTAGTCAGCTTTCGTAGATGGAGATTGGACTGCCATCAAGCAGCAAAGTGGTTTGGGCCAACGCTGCTGCCCACCCCTGACTTGCATAGGAGGGGAGATTAAAAGTAATAAAGCAGCATGGAGTCAGAATGGCCATTTGGCAAGAGGTTTTTGCCTCGTATTCATTACAGTGGTACCTCGGGTTAAGAACTTAATTCGCTCTGAAGGTCCGTTCTTAACCTGAAACTGTTCTTAACCTGAGGTACCACTTTAGCTAATGGGGCCTCCTGCTGCTGCTGCGCCCCTGCTGCATGATTTCTGTTCTCATCCTGAAGCAAAGTTCTTAACCCGAGGTACTATTTCTGGGTTAGCGGAGTCTGTAACCTGAAGCGTCTGTAACCCGAGGTACCTCTGTATATGAAAAAGCTAGAGCAGTTGTAATGGCTCAGAGCATCGTTCCTTTTAGCGATTCCCAAACACCCCTCCCTGCTGAAGAACTTTTGGAAGCTATGCTCACAGTGGTATTACTTGCTGATGCTGTAGGGGGGGAAATGTCCACAAAGCAAAATGTTTGTAAAATTGATTTTATTGAGAGATTTTTTTCAAAAACAAGACATCAGTTTCCAACCTGTCAGTGATTACATACACCTGACATTTAAAAAGAACAATACAAGCACACACTGTAAAAACATCCAGCTAAGCAAGATTACAATCGTTTATATAAACCCATCTAGAGATGCTAGGTATTATCCATCATAAATTTCATCCTCTCTCTCTATATATAGCAAGAAACCTGCTCTGCCTTTGAGGACACGTCAGATAGGGGTCATGGGATCAATTTGTACTATCCCATGCTGTCTGAGGTGCTACACCTTCCAAATGGTTAGGATAAAAAAACAAAGATGGTCCAGTTTCGTCTACCAAGTCAGAACAACAAAGTTCAATTCAGTAGTGTCTAAGTCATTTCTCAGCAACTGTATTAAAGCACCTGTTCCACAAGATTTCTGTAGGTGTCCCTCCTCCCCGCACACCAAATTGAAAACTCATAATGCAGGTAAATCACCTGGACATAGCTCTTGCATGACTTTTGAGCTGGCACTGCAGCAGAGATGGGGGACATTTGATCCTCCAGATATTTGACCTCAGCTCCCATCAGCCCCAGCCAGAGTGGGCAATGTCAGGGGTGATGGGAGTTGTTGTCCAACATCCAGAGGGCCACAGATTCCCCATGCCTGCTCTACAGAGTGTTGAAGAGATTGTAGCACAGGTCAGTGTTCTCAAACGTGGTGTCTTCCAGATGTTTGTGCTACAACTCCCATCAGCCCCAGGCAGAATAGTTAATAGTGAGGGATGATAGGATTTGTGGTCCAATATATTTGGAGGGCTCCAGGTTAGAGAAGGCTGTAAGACATCAAAGGCCAAGTCTAGTTAAGAAACTTGTGTTGTAGTTAACTATCAGAAGCAACTGATTTGTCTGCTGAACTTTGGGGCTCTGTGCATACACTGGCAGCATTATCCCCTCTAAGGCTGCAGTTTTTCGGGACTGAAATGAAAGGCCTGCCATAGTTAGTCTCCAAGAAGAAGGATATTTCACACATGATCCTTGTGCTGCAGAAGTCTCCTGTTCCCTCTTCAATGAGCATCAGGAAGACAAGTAATCCAGTTCTGCTGAAGGAAGAGAGGTTGCAGCAAGAATGTGAAAACCTGAAAGAAGGGTCAGAAATGTGCTCAGTTAGGAGCTGCAAGCAAAATGAGTTTTGAAGTATATAAAAATGAAAGTCTCTGATGTTTAGCAGTAGTCCTGGGTGCCTGAAAGCATGCACACACATGCACTGTGTTTTAGAACTGAAGATCTAGCATTAGATGAGAAAGTGAATGAGCTCTGATACAGTCAAGCAGAATGAAAAGAAGATGTTGTACTTCATCAAAATCAGCAAGTTGCCTCCAGAATAAATGCAGACTGACTGGCAGAAGGAATTGCAGTCCTACTTGTAAGAAGACATTTGGCATCTCTTTTGGAGAGTCCTTTTTCTGCATCCTGGTTTTCTACTGCCTTTGAAACCTGGGAGGCCTTAGTCATTCTTCTCAGTCTGGCAAAAGTTGTTTTCAGTGGTCTGCACAGCGAGCAGGTCCTCAGGGTGCTGCATATTCTGCTGCATGGATTGTTGCCCCCTGTGGAAGTTCAGTTCTCCCAGCTACCTCAGGTTTAAGTAGGTTTTCTGGTACAGGTTGCATTCCACAAGAGTTAGCAGTTGACTCATCTGGAAGCTTGACTTCAGACTCTTTGCATTCTAGGTTGGGCCAGAGGGTCTGCAGGTAGATTGGCTGGATCACTTTAAGATCCTGGTGTCAACAATCATAGTATCAGGAAAGGAAAAGGAGACCATCCATGGGCCAGCAAGTTTAAAATCCACATAAAGCAAGCAATACAAGGTGTCATATATAGTGAGAATAAGGCAATCCCAGTAAGGGTGTCACCTACTCATCCCTAAATAAGTCCATTAGAGCAATCAGATATGTCCAGATTTCTTATTCAATATGTTTTCCGTATTCTCCCCCCCCCCAATGGCTCACACACTTGTTGTGCAAGAGCCCGGATCTCATTCACTCTATATAGTTGTCCTATCACCAGCCTCCATCTTGACCATCATTATCCAGCAATCAGTCTTTCTGAAGGTTTCTTTAAATGTTTGGAACCATTGTGTGTATTGTCTGCCATAGCATGGAAGTCCATCTTTTCTGTGCTTGTTACAATAGGTTGGAGTTCATTGACTGTTGCCTTGAGTACGTAGAGCATCCATGTCTTCATGAGGGGCATCCAGGACAGGTGGAGCATCATTCACGAATGGTTGGCTCTCCGGGTTTTCCATTTTCTTCTGATCGTCTCCATTTCTCTTCACTTCAGACAGTGAGGCTTCCTCCATTATTGGTGAGAGACGGTATCTCCCAGTGATGCGGAAGACACCTCGTCTCTTTGACCACCTTGACCACCTTCTCCTTTCTTTAGCAGCCCTTACCTTCTTCCTCTGGTTGCGCAGCCCTCTCAGCACCTGGATATGCAGCATGGCTTGGATTTCTAGCTCCAGGTCATCTAAGCTCCAGGTATCTGCCATAGTCATGGTGGCCTGATGGCTAGCATCGGCTGTTTGCACAGCAGATTCTTTGGCTGGTTTCTGAGTTCTAACATCTTGCTGACCGGAGGAAGCCAATGCTGTATCTTGGGTAATCTTTGAATTAGGTGGGCGACTTTCAACTTGCACAGTCACTTCTATAGACTTATTGGGAGAACAGCTTTTTCCAGTTGGCATGGAAGCATCCTGCACTCCTGGTGTAAACTTTGAACTAGGTGGGTCGCTTGCAACGTCCTCCAATGACCCCTTGGAAGTACAGCTCTCTTTGGTCCCCATGGAAGCGTCCTGTGGTCTTGGTGTAAACCTTGAACAAATTTGGTAGTCTGTATCCTGCCCAATCTCTTCCATAGTCCTTTGGGGACAATAGCTCATTCTACTCCCCATGGGAGCATGCATTAGTCTTTGTATAAACTTTGGGGCACCTGGGGCACCTGCAGATTGCTTAGTCCTTTCTTGCTTAGTCCTGTTGGGATAAAAGCTCTTTCTAGTGCCCATGGAAGCATGCCAGGGTCTTCGTGCACAAGCACTGAATGAAGGAGATGTGAGTGTATACCTTGGAATAACGGGGGTTGCTTCTCGGGACCGCTTGCTATTCCTGTTGCCCATGCTTGAGATCTTTCTGCAACAAGTTATGGAGCAACTTACAACCCTTCAGGGTCTTCTGACAAGAAAGAAAAAGAAAACAGATTAGGAAAACGTTGGTAATTTTTTAGCAACCCTACATAGTGCTCTCCAGATATTTTGGACTAAGATTCCCATCATCCTCACCCAGCAATGGTAAATGGTCACAGGTGATGGGAGCTGTAAAGCAAAACAACTGGGGGCATCACATCGGAAAAAGGCTGAACTAGCAGATGTAACAATAGGAAGGTGTTGACTTGATGATCATGCAGTTATCAAAAAATAAAGTTCGACAAAGTTATAAAAAGCTATAGCTAGTTTGCAAGGATTGATACCAGGCTATGGATTATATTATTTTCTGCTGCTCCAGAGGGTAGGACCCAAGCAACGGATTCAAATATGATTCTGACTAAGCATTAGGAATGACTTTTTGATGGTAAGAGCTCTTCAACAGTGGAAGAGAATCTCTTGGATGGTGGTTGACTCTCCTTCCTTAGAGGTTCAGGGGTCTGAATCAGAAACCTAATTTGGGAAAAAATGAAGTTTTTTACCTCTCCCCATTCACCTTTAGGGGAGAATCAAAAGATGGTTGCAACTTTTTGGCAGAAATGGATGAAATTTGCAACCACGATAGCCCCTTCCGAGGAGTTTAGTCCTGCCAAATTTGAGAAGAATAGCAATAGTGGATTGTTTCTTTTGTTCCTGCAAGGGCAGCCTTTACAATGGTGTGTGTGTGTGTGTGTGTGTGTGTGTGTGTGTGTGTGTGTGTGAAAAGACCTTACTTAATATTCCCTACCCAGTTGTCTTATGGGCAACTTGTCTGCAAACAACAAACATGAAAGAGGTACCCCCTAGGTAAAAAGGTTGCAAAATTGCAAACCAATTGATATAGGGCTTTCTGCTAGATACATTTAAAGTTGATGGGAGAGCAGGAGAACAAAAACAAATTTGCTTCCCTCCCTGTGGTTTTGTGGAAATGCCCCAGGAAAGTAACCTGCCAACTTCCAGAACGATGGGGGCAGGAACTAGGGAGTTACAATGAATGAACAATAAAAAACAAAAAACAAAACAAAAACACCCCACAACCCAACAGTTTCAGGTTTATATTCTGCTCAATAAGCACCAAAAGCCACATAAACTAAGTGCAAAGACAATTTGAGTGAGCACATGGCAAAAGAGGCAGAAGGGCTTGAATAACTAGCATTTTCTGAGAAAGCACCACAAGCAGAACTAACAAAGCTCAAATAACAGACAAGAAGAAGGCAATTTGAAACACTTTGGAATTCTCATTTTCAGTTCTGGGCTCTTCTGAGAGACACAACACTGAACCAGAAAAGTCCCAGGTGGCCTTGCTTCAGTTCTTGATTTGGGCTCAAGTCAAAAATCTCTTGCATACCCCATACTCACTTGGAATTCAGCAGGACTTTCTCCCAATAATGACAGAACTTCACACAGAAAAGAGCAATCCAAACTACAGGAAACCAGTAGTAGATAAGGCCAGTGAAATTTACCCCATTCCAAGCTCTGTTAAAGAGCAGGGCTACTGCTGGCTAACCGAGCCTGATCATGGTAGAGGGGAACAAGCCTTCAATCAGGGTTTTGACTTACACCACTCTTTTTACCAGTTTAACCTCCACTGGGTTGCCAGTCATGTGATTAAGCATGAGCGGGGAGTGGAATAGGGGCAAGTCTCTCCCTGCCCTTTTCAGGACTTACCCTGGTCTTGACTCAGTTGGCTTTGGCTGAGCCAAGATGGAAAACTTACACCAGTGTATCACTGGCTGAGCCATGATAAGGGACTTCAGCCAGCTTAGTCCCCACTGAACCCAGGCTCAGCCAGAGATCCACCACTCAGCCCAGTGGATCTCAGGTTTGGATGGCTCCCTAAGTATGCTTGCTGCCCTTTGCATTGTGGTTTAAGCCACTCTGAAATTGATATTTATGGTCTGAGTCCAATGACATTTTCCAAAAAGTGGGTAAGGTTCCAGTCATGTTCATATGGTGAGGAAAGGGAGACTTGAACTTGACTTTCTGTGTTCAACAATGGGAAATTCAGTTCAGAATTCAAGACTTACTTTTATCTCAGAAACCTATTGCTCAATGACACCAGCCCTTGTATCAAAGATACAGCAATTTTAAGGAAGCAGCTTATGTCATGTGCCAGTAATAGGACATTACTGTAGCCTCTGGAAAGGATTTGTTGGTACCAGTAGCCTGCCTGGGAATAGGATTAGTTTCCTATCAAGCTTCCGTAACACTGTAGTCGTAATCTACCCTCACTCACTGGAAGACAAAGCCAGCCATAGGGTGCCATAGTCAGACATAATCCCATTGAGTTCACCACAACAAAATATTTGTTGGAGGGGGCAAAATATTCACTTTGCATGATATTTCAGCCACATCCAAACCCCACTTATTGTTTTAGCAAATTCAGATCCTAATTTATCAAGCTGTATCTCCCATCCTGTTTTGTTTATGTTTAACACCTATTCTAATTAGTACGCTAAGTATTATATAAATAGTGTTGTAATATCACAAATATATACACTGATCCATATGTTCCATTATTTAGTTCAGGTATATGCTAGGGATGCCTATTTGATCTGTGCGTAAGCTGAATTATGAGGTGATTCAAGAATGAGTCTCATGCATCTGAACTGGATCACACCATTAACAAGGCACCTCGAGTCAGACCCCCTAATCTTCCAAGTGGCTCTGTGGCTATGGCTGCCCAAAGATATGGCCTTATGTGTGTTTTCCTGCTGAGAAATAAAACCATTCTGACTAGAGTTCAAGGAGAGAGGAGATCTTTCATTTTGATGGGCAGGTCCAGCTATTAACCATAGTGACTTATGTTCCCAAGAACTCCAATTAGTCATTTGGAAGCAAGATTAAAAACTGTGGTTGTTTTTCACAGGACTAAACCATCAGCCTCTAGGGTAACCCACGTGCCCTGCTTTATGAAGGAAAATCCAATTTTAAGATAAAGAACCATAAGAAGGGAGAGGAGCGGGAGGAGGGGCTGTGAAGTTGCCCCTTAATGGTTAAGCACCCAGATCACCTGGTCACAGTCCTTCCCTCTACGTATTACTGTTTAAATTATAATAATCAGGTTGCATCCAACCATGTTCGGCTCAGATGAAACCCAATAAACTAATGGACATGAATTGGGTTCATCCATTTCAATGGATAGAAGTTAGTTGGATACAGCCCTGCCATTTCTATATTTGCAGATCTGCAAATCTATCCTCTCTTTTGGTGGGGACAATGCTTAAGTGACCGCCCCACTAGTTTCTGAAGTTCAAATAATAATGGAATATGCCCTCCATTCACCACACCTCACATTTAAGATCAGACAAATTGCATCTTTTAATGAAAACCATGTTTCTTCATTTGCTATAGCTCCAACCCTTTCAAAGGTTTTACAGTGAGAGGCATGGGAAGCCCCCACTAGACTGCCCTTCCAAAGATACATTCACAATGCAAACTTTTGCATGTCTACTCAGAAGCAAGCTCCATCAAATTCAAAGGGACTTACTCCCAGGTAGACACATGAGTTGAGCCACTACTTCTTAAAACAAACAAACAAACCTACAAACTTTCAAATGCTTATTATTTTTTTACCTCTGAAGTTTGATTTTATTTTATTTTTGCTGTTATTAGTGTATTTTTTTTAAACAGGGCACACTGCTTTGAAATTTCATTGAAAAGCAGTACAGTGGTACCTTGGGTTACATACGCTTCGGGTTACATACGCTTCAGGTTACACACTCTGCTAACCCAGAAATAGTGCTTCAGGTTAAGAACTTTGATTCAGGATAAGAACAGAAATTGGGCTCCGGCGGCACGGCGGCAGCAGGAGGCCCCATTAGCTAAAGTGGTGCTTCAGGTTAAGAACAGTTTCAGGTTAAGAACAGACCTCCGGAATGAATTAAGTACTTAACCCGAGGTACCCAAGTGTTTTTGCAGTATAGAAATGTAATAATAATATGAATAATACCCCAAAGCAGCTCAATGCAAGTATTCAAATCACTTACCTCCTTGCTGGACCACACCTACCCTCAATTAATCCCATACAGGCAGGTTTAAATAGGGCTTTGTGTCACACACAAAAACTTCCTCCCTGAACTTTGGCATTCTGAACATATAGTCCCACTTAGTAATTGTTCCTTTCTATTTAATTAGCTAGCTTGCTGGTTTCTTTTATGATTATGCCAATGTTGCACATGTAACTTGTGGCCACTTTTGATTCTTGCTTGGGAAAGATCAATACCAGCAATAAGAGACATGGTGGCAGTTAGTATATTATGAGTTGCAAGTGAGGTGAAAAGGTAAAGCTAATACATTTCCCCCCACATATGCAGACTATCTAACTAGCTGGACATCAAATGCAGTGTTGAAAAAGATGATTCATTTCTGTAATGATAGAGGCGCAGAGTTACTCCGTTTTTAAAATTAAAAACAACAACACAGAGAATAGAGAGGGAATTTCATTATAGATTAAACTGAAATCTGATGTACATTTACTTGAAAGTCCAAGTGAATACAGAGCATTTCCTTCTGAGTAAATGCAGAGGGGCTCAGGCTGCATGGAAGCCAGTATTTGGACTTTAGGACAGGGATGGAGAATTTCATGCCCAGGAACTGAATGTGGCCCCATGCCTCTTTATTTGGCCCTCAGGACATTCCCAAAGCAATGCCCCTTACCAGTCCTGCTTGGCACACTTCTTGAGTGCTTTTGCCTGACTGGAATAGCCCTTGTTTTATGATAATGCCTCTCACTTGCCTTCACAGAGAGGGGTGTGAGTAGAAACCTCTGGCTTTCTGCATGTTTGGAATGCAGCCTATTGTACAGAAGTAAGACTCCTCTCTTCTCCTCCAGTCATATTTTCCTCTTGCCCTGCCCACCACTGGCCTGTGGCCATAGAAGGCAGCCTGAGGTGGAAGGCAGCCCTTGGGCGGGAAAAGTTTTCCCAATCCTGCTTAACATGCAGGAACTACAACAAAACGTTGCAGCACAGGGTGGCTCTGTTCAAGGTGTGGCTGGCCATGTTCTCTTCAAGGATATTCCATTCCATTCATCCCTGTGTTTTTCTGCTCGCACCCACAAAGAGGTACTCAACATTCTGTGGTGAATGCACTCATTCCTCATTACAGTGGTACCTCAGGTTAAGAACTTAATTTGTTCCAGAGGTCCGTTCTTAACCTGAAACTGTTCTTAACCTGAGGTACCACTTTAGCTAATGGGGCCTTCTGCTGCCACTGCACCGCCAGAGCACGGTTTCAGTTCTCACCCTGAACCAAATTCTTAACCTGAGGTACTATTTCTGGGTTAGAGGAGACTGTAACCTGAAGCGTCTGTAAACTGAAGCATCTGTAACCTGAGGTACCACTGTGATTTATTCTGGTTTTACTTCATTCCTGGGGACCCCCACTCCCGCCATATTTTTTGCTTGTTATTTTATTAACACTTATTTATAAAGCACCATCAATGTGTATGGCACTGTGCAAATCAAAATAAGAATTCTATCCCAAAGAGCGTACAATCTAAAACAACAGAAATAAACAATGCAATAAAAAATCAATAGTTAAAAATGCACAATTACATCAGGTAAACGAAAGCATATATATATATATATATATATATATATATATGTATGTATGTATCTGCAAAGGTTGGATTTGTCGAGCCTGCTGACACATCCCACTTTCTCCACAGTGATCCAATTTTGGCTACAGTCCTCTCATCCATCATCAGCTGACTCTGCTATTAGAGGAAGTGATCACTATTCAAACTCCTGGTACAAGCAAACACCATATTTACCGTTAAGAATTTATAGTGTATTGGACAGGTAAGACCTTTCCCCTGCCTCCTTGGTTAACATATTGTTCAGCCATTGCATTTAAAATGTAGAATACCTGTTTGGGTCACTTCCGACATATGTTCATGCTGTGTATGCAATATTGGGGCATGTACATGAACTGTGACAATATGACAGGTAGAATCCCAGTTTCTTTCTTTCTTTCTTTCTTTCTTTCTTTCTTTCTTTCTTTCTTTCTTTTTTTTCTTTTTTAACCCGATCCTCCATATTTGTTAATTCATTTTCACCTTTGAAATGATGGCATCACATTTGGGAGCTAGATTTAGGGGAGCAGTGGGGAGCAGGGAAATGGCACCCCTAAGGCCACTTGCAGTCTGGACCTAGCTTCATGCAGCTGCCATGGAGGAAAAGATTGGGAAAGAGGTAGCAGCAGGAGAGAGAAAAAAGGGCAAAGCTCAGTTTCATACTACTAGAGCTTGTGGACATCTATTGATGCTGAACGTTGGAAGATTGGGAGAGATAAAAGAAAGTCTTTCTTCACACAGCACACAGTTAAACTATGGCACTTGCTCTTACAGGAGACAGTAATGGCCACCAACTTGGATGATTGTAAAATAGTATAGACGAGTGGGACAGAAAGAGACCCTGTTTTGTAGTAATTCATCATGGATTTCTGCTAGTGAATTCCCACCCCCTTCCCCTTCCTTCAAAATCTGTTTCTGACAATCTCCCAAGCTGGGTCTTTGTTAATTTATTTGCTGTACAGCATGTAGCAAATGGGACGTGGGTGGCGCTGTGGTCTAAACCACTGAGCCTTGGGCTTGCCGATCAGAAGGTCGGTGGTTCGAATCCCCACGATGGGGTGAGCTCCTGTTGCTCAGTCCCTGGTCCTGCCAACTTAGCAGTTCGAAAGCACGACAAAGCGCAAATAGATAAATAGGTACCGCTCCGGCGGAAAGCTAAACGGCATTTCCGTGTGCTGCTTTGGTTTTGCCAGAAGCGGCTTAGTCATGTTGGCCACATGACCCGGAAAGACTGTCTGCCGACAAACGTCAGCTCCCTCGGCCAGTAAAATGAGATGAGCACCGCAACCCCAGAGTCATTCACGGCTGGACTTAACTGTTGGAGTCCTTTACATTTATCTTTATGTAGCAAAGCGAAGTGTGTCGATGATGTACTGTTCTTTTAAGAAGAAATATTGTGATAGACTGCTAGCACAGCTGAAAGTATTTAATGCTTGGAAGTCCTGTTCTTATAGTGTAGGGTCGAGATGGAGGAGCCCTTTGATTCAGCTCAAATTTAAAGGTAAACCTCCCTCATTTGTGATACACACAAACCAAAACAAAGCCATCTTTCAAAATTTGCTCATCTGAGTTTTGTGATGCAGCTCTCTGGCAAATTAATGTACATATAAATGCATATGTTGGGGACACACTGTACATAAAGATATCTAATGTTGCATCCCACCTCAATCTCTGAGTAGTGAGAGACTCAAGGGGTTCCAAACACTTACCCAGGGTTCATTTTGCTTGGAATGAAAGCATAGCTGTCCACTTTTCCCTTTTCTTGCAAGGAATCCTATTCGGAATAAGGGAATTTCCCTTAAAAAAAGGGAAACGTTGACAGCTATGAGTGAAGGTCAAAAGAGATTATGGAATATAAAGTTTTATTTACACATATATTTAACATGAGCATAAGATGGAGGGGATCACAGAATAAGCACCCCTATAGATCTTCCCCCCCATTAGAATTCCAAGAAAGCCCCAAAGTTCAGCACAGAGCAAGACATGTCCATGTGTCTCCAGCTTCCAGCCTGTTTTCCCCACCCCCAACTCATCCACAACTCTGGCTACTGTTCTTCAGCCAGCCAAAGTCACTGTCTGAATAAAGGAATTAGTTTAGCTGATTTCTCTCCTGTAGAGTCTAACCCTCACCCACCCAGGATCATAGGTTTGGATATCATCCAGACTGACCGCTCCCTGCCCCCCAGCTTGTAACACAGAGGTTTTCAATGTTTTGGAGTCTATGGCTCCCTTAACCATCTACATTCTTTCTGTGGCACCCCTGTGGGGCCCAGTAGCCCAGTTATGTCACCCCTTGCCTGCAGAGCTGGCAACCTCCCACCCTTTGTCGAACACCCTCCCTTGTGGGGTGTTCCCTCAGCCTCCTCTACCCTCTCCTTGGGAGTCCTCTGGGCAGCTGCTGCCACCGTCCTGGGTCTCTGAGATGCCCCTTTGCCCCAAAGAGTGTTGCCTCCCAGAGGCACCATTCACCTGTGGAGCTTATAGCCAGGACTGCTGCAATAAACAGCTGTGCAAGCTTTGGGGAGGCAGAAACATGAGGGCATCAGAGGAGGGAGGGAAGGAAAGAGGGACAGAGGCCAGTGTTGCCTGTGGCACCCCTGACCATCATTCAAGGCACCCCAGGGTGCCAAGGCACACTGGTTGAAAACCACTGTCATCAGAATATATTAGTGAAAAGAAAATACAAAAATGCTTTATTTTAGGGGGAACCGCTTTGCAAACATGAGTATGCAAAGTATAGGCAAAATATGTGTTTTTCTGCCATAGAATCTTTTTGTAATATGTAGGAGGAAGGGAAGATTCAGACAGCAGCCACCAGTTGTAAAGGGGATGGAGATGTGTGGGTCACGCAAAGCTTTGGGCAGGAGCAGTCTACCTGAGCAGCCAGATCTGGGAATTTCAGCACCAGTGCCCTTACATGGCCATTGTAATTCTTAACTTAACCCACTGCTTATTTATGGGGGGAGAGGTATCAAATTGAGAGCTAGGTTTTGGCACAGTGGCTTCAAGCAAAGGGACTCAGACATGCTTAATTCTGTGCAGGATTGCAGCCTTCCGTTCCTGTTCAGACAGAGGCCAGGGAGGGCAGCCTGCTGCTCCTTTTAAGAGGGCAGCAGAGATGCTCTGACAACTTTTTATTACAAGCTCCACAATTTTAGCATTCACAAAGCTCCCAAGATCAAGGCCTTGCAATAAAAACCAATCATTGCAGCTACCCCAGAATACAGTTCTTCAGTTACAGAGTATGTTTGGTCTGTTATTTCACCAGTCAAGATAACAGAGTTTTAGGGCAGAGCTGAAGTTTGGAGATGGGAGCCGAAGTTAGTTCAAGATGAGATTATGACCTCACATAATTTATCTCCTGCCAGCACCAGTCAGACATCTTTTATTAAAGAGATCATAACTTTACATATCTAGAGCCTTATCTGCTTCATTCAGAAGGGAGCAAGATTGCTTCCAACTTTTTTAGACACCTTGAGTCAATAAAGGTGAAAAAAAAGTTCCTCCTTTCAGGAAGAACAGAGGCTCCTGGGGAAGATCCGAAACCTCATGAAAATCCCTGCAAAGAATGTCATGAATGTTTAGGTCAGATCCCTGGTTTCCTCACTGGAGAACCAGATCTTGTCTCTTAGTTCTTTCTGGGACAGTCAATTCACAAGAGTTACAAAGTCATGTTCTAGATCAGCGTACCTTCCAAAAATCCACAGATGTCAATACTTAGGGTTAAGTTTGTGATCAGGATTAAAAGAAGAAGACTGACCCACTTACATGCTGTAAACAGTCTGTTAATTAGCAGGACACTGGTGAAACTTTTAATGGTATGGGATGAGTATTGGCTAGGCTTTTATTGACAAAACTAAAACTGACAAATCACCAGGTTTGGATGACATCCTCCTGAGGGATCTCAAGGGCCTCAGCTGTGAAATTGCTGATCTTCTAACAGATGTATGTACTTGTTCCTAAGATCAACCTCTGTAATTGGTGGAAAACTGATGGAAAGTATTGTTAAAGTAAAATAGCCAAGCATTTAGGAGAACAAGGCTTGCTGAAGTAGAATCAGCATGGCTTCTGGAAAGGTAAGATCTGTCTCACAAACCTATTAGAGCCCCTTGACAACAAGAATCTTGATGCAGGTGACCCAGATGACATAACAGACTTTCAAAAAAGATTTTGACAAAGTACCTCACGAAAGTGAACTTAGCTGTCATGGAATAAGAGGGCCACTTAAGGATGAGGAATTGGTTAAGCAACAGTAAGTGGAGAACAGGAATAAATGGACTGTTCTTCCGATAGAAGGGTATAGAAAGTAGAATCCCCCAAGGACTGATACTGTTGTACATCAGAACCAGCACCTCAATTAAAAATGATGCCAGCTATGTAAACTTCATTTAAACAGGTTTCTTTTTCATGCCTAGGATGACATTTGCAGCATTTAAAATGTGGTGAGTCACTCTGTAAAGATATTGGGCTAGGTGGATCAATAGTGTGACAAATATGCTCCTAACAAGATAACTTTGACATACTGAAAGTTGCACAGCCTATCCAAATGGGCAAATAGTGCCAGATTTTTCTCTTTAGTTTTTTAAATGGAGCTACGAACTCCTGTTACTTCCTGGGATGGGGAGAGAGGTGGACAGAGAGTCAACATCTTGTCAGGCTTCCAGACATGAACATATTTCTCAACGAGTTTCAGAAGATTTGCCCTTTGGTATATTGAAGATTAAACTGGGAAAAGGCTGCATATTTTACAAGCATTTCTTGGTTATATTTTTATACTTCATAGCAATTTTATCACAGGCAAAACAGCTACTTAGTTTTAAGCACAGAGATTGTATATCCCTTTGCCACAGGAGCACAAGCAATCTGTCCTTATAGATATTTCCTCAGAAATAAGTACCTTGAAGTTCTGTGCATTCTGGGCATAAGCCCCAGGAGGCTGCAGCCATAATGGTTTAAACAAGTGCTGTTCCAAAGCCTGTCATCCACTTTCTTAAAACTTTCTTCCCTTCTAAAAAAAGGGATCTGTTTTTCTGCTACATTCACAGTGTGCTTTAGAGCTACTTTATAATTTGGTGAGTATAAGGCAAGGATGGGGCGCAAACTTCATTCTGTTAGCATTTAATTGGCACTTTTTACTGAGAATATTTCAATTGAACAAAATAAAATAGAAGGAAAAAACAAACAAGAAATATGTAAACTGAAATACAGTTAGCCTTCAAAATCCGCACACCCGAATTTTGCAAGCCAAGTCATGTTTCTAAAAATGCGTATGATTCACAGTAAGTCTGGCGTGGGCTACTCTTGACCCAAATCAAACCTCATTTGCCACTGGTGCTTTTTCACAGTTTATAGAAACCTGATCTTAGACAGACTTATAAACATGATACGGCAATACACACACACACGCCATAGCACAACAATAATATCTGTTTTAGAGTCTGTTTCCCCTATTCCATTTTTTTGAAGCAATTCTGCAAAATTTAACATTAAGGGCGGGGTGTGTGTGAGTATTTAGGGGCACCTTGTAACCTGAGGTCCTAGAACAGGGGTCGGCAACCTAAGGCCCATGGGCCACAAGCGGCCGACGGGAGTCGTTTAACTGGCCCATGAGCCGCCCCCTCGATGAGCCCCCATGTGCTGCACTAAACTGGTGCAGCACAGCGTGGGGACTCGCTTCCGTGGTGCCAAAAATTGCATCTGCGCAGATGCAGACACTGGAAATTGCTGGTGCATGCGCTCACTCCGCTGGAGTGAACCGGCCCAGGCAAGGTAAACCTTGTCAGCCCCTGTCATAGAATGTAGCCCACTTAGCTTGTGCATACATAAATCCATTGTGAAGAATGTTTATAGTGAAGCTGTTAAAGACACACAAATCTTCCCAGAAAAATACTGCTAGTTCTGGATTCACGAGATGCTTCCCTGCCCCAGGCATTGGCTGTGTATACACTATACCTTCAAAGAACACACAACACACATCCCCCCACCACAACGATTTCTGGGCACTATAGTTTATTAAGGGTTGCTGGGAATTGTAAATCTGTGACGAGTAAACGACAGTGCCCAAAATTCTTTGAGGGAAAGAATATTCTTCAGCCATATAGTGTGTACACAACTTACGTTCATGACCATCCATTATCTCCTTTCATCCAATGAAGCTGGGTGAAATTATTTAGGACAGATTATTTAGGGCAGATAAAACAAATTCTTCCTTTACACAGCCCATAGTTAAACTACGGAACTTGCTCCTGTGTTCATGTTATACTCTTAAAATAAGATGTCAAATGGTGCATAGGTTAACTGTATAAAGGTCTAGGCACTTAAACAGAAACATGTCCCCACAATAGGTCCAGGACAGCAATTCCACTGAAGGAACATTTCATCACTGGGCAAATCAGTTCTTCAGCTTAATGGAGAAGCATTGCCTCCTTCACATTTTGTTTTAGAAACACTTCACTGACACCATTGCTATTAAATAGTCACTGCTGCGTTCATGCTATGAGGAAATGTAAATAAATGATCAAGTTGCCATCTGTCACTGTGTATATACTGTGACAGATATAGTCCAATGTCACACTGTGTTGTTTGCTGATTTGCCTTTTCAATGTATGGAACATACGCAGCGAGATGCTGTGCAGGCTTCATCAAACATGTTCTCTTTTGTTAAAAACAACATCCCTTAAGAACTGTACCATGCTTGGGCACACCAGATGGCAGGATGTGACCCAGTTAGTTTGGCATGCTTCCATTTTTCACACCTATTTTGTGAGGTAGTCAACCGGCAGCCCAATAGAGGTGAGTGAAGCATTTCATGGGATTAACATCTAAGTAAGGGATGAATTATGGGACACGGGTGGCGCTGTGGGTAAAAGCCTCAGCGCTACCCACAGTGCCTAGGGCTTGCCGATCGAAAGGTCGGCGGTTCGAATCCCCGCGGCAGGGTGCGCTCCCGTTGCTCGGTCCCAGCGCCTGCCAACCTAGCAGTTCGAAAGCACCCCTGGGTGCAACTAGATAAATAGGGACCGCTTTCTAGCGGGAAGGTAAACGGCGTTTCCGTGTGCGGCTCTGGCTCGCCAGAGCAGCGATGTCACGCTGGCCATGTGACCCGGAAGTGTCTTCGGACAGCGCTGGCCCCTGGCCTCTTGAGTGAGATGGGTGCACAACCCCAGAGTCTGGCAAGACTGGCCCGTACGGGCAGGGGTACCTTTTCCTTTACCTTTAAGGGATGAATTACACTTTAAACGAGATGTGCAGGAGCAGCTCTACATCTTGTAAATATTTTGTTCCAGGGTTGCCAACTTTTCTTCAGGTGAGGCTCCTGCATCTTTAGCTGCTCATTGGCAAGCAGAAGCAGGAATAGGAATAGGCAGGGCCACTTCTTTGAGAGATGGGCTCAGTACCAGCAACTGGCCAGGTTAGGCACAGGCTGAGGGTCCCATTTACAACCCTCCCTGCTGAGCCCTCAGATGCTTTTCAGTGGTTGTTTTGAATGGCCAAGCTCAGCTTCCACCCATGGTGGCTGGTTGCCATTTTACTTTACCTAAACTGCAATGCCACTGATTGTAGAACCATGAAATGAACTGATGGCAAATATCCATCATCCCGGTAGGACTATACCTGCCACGGTTGGTTGTGTGCTTGGGTATGGGGAGCATCATCAGTACCGAACCAAGGGCCCCCTGAAATCTGGTGCAAATCCTGCTGAGTGACCAGCAACTTTTGGCTCCTTCTCTCCTTGTAAATCTCCACTTAACCTGCTTATTAAAAAGAACTCTTACCCAAGTTTGCTCCCTCAGTCCCTTTCAATCCCTTTTCCTTTTGTGCTGGGTCTGTTTAGCCTGTAGGCCTGGGACAGGGATTGTCTTGTTTGAGGGAGCCTTTTAAGGCTAAAAGGCAGATTTCTCTTTCTCTTTCTCTCTCATGAATAAATGAATAAACACGGGGCTTTTTTTCCTAGCCAGAGCTCACTGGAATTCAGTTCCGGCACCTCTCAGGTGGGTGCCATTGCCATTCTAAGAGAATGAGGGAGGTGTTCATGGTGAGTTCTGGCACCTCTTTTTCTAGAAGAATAGCACTGAGGAAATACAGGCACTGTAGCTTTCCCCATCCTCCTGCTGGAAAGCCTTTAGTATAACACTCTTTATCCACCTTCTTTTTTCAAATGCAGTACATAAAGCTGAATACATTTCTTCCCCTGTTTCAGTTTGCCACCATCTTCCACTTATCCCCTCTCTCTAATGTCTCTTAGGGCTTATTCATGCTTACTGCTCCTTCCGCTCTTTCCAGGCACTGGTCTATGCTTTAAAGCTCTGTGTCAGGGTACCCATTTTTCAACTCCGAACCTTTCCCAATGAAAACCCACTCTTTAGCACTCAGTAGGAACAAACATCAATTAGGGCTAGAAAACTGGACAGAAGCACTAGCATCAGAATAAGGAAAACTAACACAGCATTCCCCATGTTTGAATACATACCTAGAGACTTCCGGGTTAGCGCCATCGCCTAATGGCGGATTCCCTCCGAGCTCCGGAGGGAATCGGCTTAGTAGGGGTCGGGTCCTGCCGCGGCGGTGACGCGGGGACCCTCAGAAACCACAGGCGCTGAAGCCTGTGGACCTGGTGACTCGGCGGGCACCATTTGCGCCCCTGACCCGCGAAGGAGCCTTTTTAAAGGCTCCGGAACGGGGGACGGAGAGCGGTGCGGTGCTGTGAGTCGACCCCTACTGAGTGAAGCCGCATGCCATGGACGGAGAGCGCTGACTTCTTTCTCAGAAAATTTGGACTAAAAGTAACAACCCGTGAGTAATACGGAAATTGGACTTAAAAAGGGAAAATTTTTTGGGAATTAGGCACGACCGGGTAAGGTGTAAAGAGGAAGTCCGCCTACCCGCCTTGTAAACATCTTAAAGCAAGGATTTTACAACTAAGGTTGAGAGAATACCTTTCTTTTTTGTGGATAAAAGCAATTAACTCCACGTTTTGGCAATATAAGTGATTGTGCTGGAGGATAAGAGCTAACATTGAGAGCGGAATTCACCCCTCCCCCAAGACCCGGGAGCGATCGGTGAGAGAGCCTGCGGAAGAGACATAAAGACTTTGACAGCTGTCAAACTAGCTGTCAAAGTTGGGGAAAAAAGGAGAACTTTGTTTCTGTTGTCTTTGCTGGTTATATTCGTTACAATTTGGTAACAAATTGTTAAAAATAAAGAAGAAAAGGCCAACTTGACTTTTGGGTTGGAACTGGAAGATACTAAGAAACCAGAATCCCTCTAGAGGGGGTTTAGGACATTACAAAAATGGCTGTAAGTGGAAAAACACTGGCTGAACTGGAGAGGACTTTTTTTCTCTTGGGAAAGTTGCAGGAACAGAGTGATGTTTTGGCTACAAATGTTACAATACTGAATGGAACAGTAAATAAAGTTACTGAGCCTGGGAGGGACTTGACTCAAGTCTTTGCAGCTGAACAGGAAAGTTTTGGAGTCGAATTAAAAATTTTTGCAGCTGAACAAGAAAAGAAATTTGAGAAATCTGAGAATGTGATGAAAGAGGAACATGATGATTTGAAGGAAAAAGAAGGAGGAGCTATAATGCTACAGATGATTGAGGAGAGCCAGAGGCCGGTTAAGATGGATATAAAGGAAAATAAGATCAGGATGATGAAAATCTGGTTTGAATTGAAGAATGGAGAATGGAGAGATCTCCCTATGTGGAGATCTGAAGACCTATGGAATACAAACCTGGCTAAAGTGGAAACTGGAGCTTTTGGGACATTTGGACTTAAGAGAAGTAAGAAACAAGATTTTGGCTCCACTTTTAAATATGGAGGCCTGGCTGGAAGAAACATGGACCTTACTGGGACAGAGCTTCTTCGAGATTTGGAGTTCAATATAAAGGACTATCAAAAAAACCGGCAGAGAGGAATTGAGAGAGAATTAAGAGCCTCGGACGTGAGGTCGCCAGGCTGACTGCAGATGGACTGATGGACTTTTGTTGGGGTTCGAAACCGGGAAAGGGGGTGGTGGGGCTTTGGGAATCCAAAGGGTGTACAATTATATTCTGTTTCATTTAATTTTGTTTTTTCCAATAACATAAAAATGGGGAATTCGGGGAAGGGAATTGGGGCCGACCTTAGAAAAAGATTTTTAAGAATAAGTATTGATGTATAAAGATTGAGGTTTCTAAGTTAAAATTGGTTAACTAAAATGAATTAGAGAAAATAAGGTAAAGTTTGGGGACAAGAACTTGCTGAGCTAAAAATTGGAACTGGAATACAAGAAGGGGAGGTGTGGGGAAGTCAAGGAAATTGGTCATTGACAGTAAGAAATGTAAATTTTATGTGTTTTTAATTGTTTTTTTGTTTTTTCTTTATTTTTTGAAAATTCCAATAAATATTTATGAATGAGTGGGGAGAATGTAAACACCTTTGCCCTCCTTTTAGACTTCAAAGGACTGGTGGAATGGAGGCATTCGTGAAATGCTTTGTCCTGGTTCAGCTCAGTCCTGTGGACAAAAATTCCACTTCAGGTTTTGAAGTGCAGAAAGAAAATAAAAATTGATGTTGCATGGCCAAAAAAAAATAATAAAAAATGAATACATACCTAGGTCTACTCTCTCCAAAATATAAAATTCATTTTAATAGAAATCATGGTTCAGAAGTTGGAAAAGAATTAAGAAGTGGGGGCTGGGGAGGGGGAACATAGCCGATCAGCTGATGATTGATCTTGCCATTCTATTGATCTGCTTCCCCATCTCCGTTTGATAAAAAGTGGCAGCAGACCTTCCCAGAGGTCTGTTTTTCATGTACTTTGCTAATGGCAGAAACGGGTCCCATGCACAGATCTGTCAAGCATTTGTCTATTTGCAGCAACCATAAAAATATATTTATTGGCAGGTGCCCGCCATTAAAGCCTAGCACACTTAAATTCAAATTGCAGTACACAGACTTTGATAAACCCCAGAGCCCCATTAGCCTGGGCGGGTCCATTGGTCTTGCCGGAGACACCCTGCTGGCTTGTATGGTGCTTATCTTTGCCGTTAAATTAATGCCCTTGCAAATCTATCCTCAATTAACCAGGGAACTAGCTGGTGCCTTAGAAGGGGGGTGGGGGAAGAGGGCCTAGAATTAATAGCAGAGGGAGGCCTTGAACAACAGATCTAAAGCAAAGTATAGCTATGCATTAAACCTAGCAAGCAAGGAGCAGCAGGTAATTTACATGACTCTTCAGATAGCAAAAAAAACAGGGATACAATTTGGTGTAACTGTCACCCCCTTGCTACACATCGATCTCTCATTTTTAAATTATTACCTACCTTTTTGCAAGGCTCACTCAAAAGTGCCTAGAAAGGCTACACACACAAATACTGCAACTGGATGTATCATACTGGAAATTCAGGTGCTATAAGTGGGCCATCAGAAAACCAATATGGATATGGAGATGGAGATAGATAGATAGATAGATAGATAGATAGATAGATAGATAGATGGTAGAGAGTTTGCAAGCCTCTGGCATCAATGGCATTTTCTCAAAATGGCAAATGTGTCCACTGGCTTCAAAAGGTTGCTGACACTTGTTCTACTGTAACTAAGAGGTGGAACCCACATTAGGGATGATGAAGAGGTGGATTTGTGTTTAGGAAGGCTGGGAAAAAGTGAGTTAGCTGCAGTCTGGGAAATGCTGAAGGTCCCTGAGCTTAACATACCCCATCCTCAATGCTGAGGTCACCAGGACAAGATAATCTCAAGCCCCCCAATGGGCATGATGCAGCCAGAAAAACTGGAATATAATTTATAGGGACCCAAACAGAGCCCAAATAATACTGATCATATCCAACTAATGTCTACTCAGAGTAGACCCATTGAAATTAATGGATGGTAAGAGCTGTTTGACAGTAGAATGGACTATCTCAGATGGTGGTGGACTCAACTTCACTGGAAGTTCTTAAACAGAGGTTGGATGGCCACTTGTCAGGGATTCTTTAGCTGTGATTCCTGCATTGCCGGAGGTTAGATTAGATGACACTTGAGGTCCCTTCCAACCCTACAATTTTATGATTCTAAGTAAGCCATGTCTATTAATTTTAATGAGTCTACTCTGAGCAGGACTAGCATTGGATACAGCCCATACAGTTCACAGGATTTAGGGCTGAATCAGCCCCATCTCCAATTAAACCCATTTTAGAGGACTATGCTGGACTTGGGCTAGCAGTGCTGCATGAATTTGCACACCCAGTTAACTGTGTCCATTTCAATATGTTTACGTGCTCAAGAAGATTCATCTGAGGTTGAAGAAAACTGAAAGGCAAAGAATCTGATTAAGGGCTCTTGACTTGCTTCAGTTGCAAGTCAATGGCCATGACTCAACAGCTGTCGTTATTTTAGAAGCAAGACCAGAATTCAACACTAAACACTTTTAATTCAAGTGAATAAACTGGTCTTCCCTTAGGACTCACTACTTGTCTAAATTATGGGTTACTGATTTACGAAAGTAACCAACAGCAAGAAAGAAATCTGGTATCAGCCGCTCTGTAGCAACAGCAAGAATTCAGTATTTGGTTTGTTACTGCCCAGATTTATGCTTAAAGTTTCTAGTCCTGTGCAGCAAAACACAACTCATCCATTCCGTGGCTCAAAATGTAGTCCAGCTACTAAAACCATTGTACTAAAACCCGCTCCTATAGCCTCTTTACACCTAACGCTAAAAGAGCACACATTTCCCAAAGGTAAACAGATTTAAACACGAAATAACCTGCTACTACAGCAACAACAGCAACCTCCACCCCTCACCTAGTAAAAGCTATCAGAGCACGCTAGCTGGTCACACCTTGGAATGATGTTATATACACACAGGTGGTTACAGACTTCCTCAGAGATTTATGAATATTAGTGTCTCTGCATAAGTTTTCTGTTACAACAGCCCTCTCTAACCAGGTGCACTACAACTCCCAGAATTCTTGACCATGCCATACACTCCAACATTTCTTTGACGAAAATAGTGACATCTTTAATAATAATAATAATAATAATAATAATAATAATAATAATAATAATACCCCACCCATCTGTCTGAGTTACCCCAGCCACTCTGGGCAGCTTCCAACATATATAAAAACATAATAAAACATTAACATTAAAAAACTTCCCTGTACAGGGTTGCCTTCAGATGGTTCAAGGGCCAGATAACTCCCACATTTCTTTGATGAAAAGAGGTACGTCCTAGGGAAAAGCGGGACATTCCAGGATCAAATCAGAAACTGGGACAGCTTCTGTAAATTTGGGGCTGTCCATGGAAAATAGGGACCCTCGGAGGGTCTGCCATGCTGGCTAGGACTGCTGGGAGCTATTGTTTAAAACATCTGGTAGGCATGAGGTTGGGGGAGTCTGATTCACAGCTTTGTTTCCTCTTGTACTGACTGAAAAGCCCCCACTGTTGCATCTGGTTCCCTTTGGGGTAAGCTTGAACTTGGCTTTCCTCTAGCAGTCAGGTTGCAGGGAGCCTTAGGAATGATTTGAGGCGTGTGATGCAGTTGTACTGCTAGAGCTTAGCAGATCCAAGCCTCTGAAGCTGCCTGGCTAGAAAAATGCCAAGGAACCATATTTAAGCTGCTCTGAGCATCTCAGAGGAGAATGAGGACTCCTAACTGCTAAAGAATGGTTCAGTGAAATGTGGAGATATATCTCCATGGCAGGGAACAGATAGGTTTATGGAAAGGTGGGTAGGTGAATAGCAGAGAACGCTTTGCCTGGAGGAAGTCCCAGGCTTAATGCTGCCATCTTCAGCACTGGCGGAGGAAGGGGGGTGGTGGGGGCGGACCACCCTGGGTGCCATCAATGAGGGGGGTGACAAAATGCAACTCCACACTGCCTGTGGAATCAAGCAGGGTTGAGTTGCATCCTGAAGCATCCTCTTCCCAGAGATCCACCAGGCTCTCCCTGCCCGTCCTGTCCATATCCCATCCTTTGGGGGACCCTGCCTTGCCTCGTGAGCAGCAGCACAGCCACACGGACACACACATGGGGGGGTGACATTCGGTGCGCCGTCCACCCACGACTCCCAAGCCTACCCCAAGCTGTCAGGGGAAGGCGGGGAGCTGTGTCGCTTTGCTGGTGGCCTTCCCCCCTTCCCCCTTCATTTTGACAGCTCGGGGGAGACTTGGGAGTTGTGGATGGGCAGCACGCCATTGCCCCCCATTCTCCTGCGCTGCTGGAGGAGGGCAGGGCGTGGCTTCCTTTGACGGGGGAGAGGGAGGAAGGGGGAGAAGGCAGGATCTATATCAGATAGCTGCCTGCATGGCTTTCTTTGACGGGGGTGGAGGGAGGGAGGATTTCAATGTGTGTGTGGGGGGGTGACAAAAAAAATTCCATACTGGGTACCACCTGACCTTGCTATGCCACTGATCTTCAGGTCAAGACTCCTGTTTGAAACCCTGGAGAACCACTGCCCTTGTGCATTTCCTGAATCCCAGAATGACAGTCCCACCAGATTAGTATAGGAGTGTGTTTGCTACACCTGAGTTTCATACCCTCCAACATTTCTCCAATGGAAATAGGGATATCCTAAGGAAAAGCAGGACATTCCAGGATCAAATCAGAAACTGGGATGGCTTCTGTAAATCCGGGACTGTCACTGGAAGATAGGGACACTTGGAGGGTCTGGAGTTCCCCCAACAAAAAGACTTACTTGGTTTGTCCTGGGGTGGTGGATTTTTCATCAGGTGGCTTCAGCTGACAATCAAAGAGAGGAGGGAAGCTTGCCTTTTAAGCTCATACTACCCCTAAATGTTGGCAGTTTTCTCTGCTGGACCCTTCCTCCCTATGCAGTATGGGCACCACTAGTTGCCTGTTCCAAGAAGTTAAATAGGGATTTTCGGTGGGACACTTTCAATTGGCCTTAGAGTCTTCTTTTTTGCTGACTTCATTCTGCTGGGAGACTTTGTTTAGAGTGGCGTTGTTTATTTGGTTCACTTGGTGGTTAGTCCAGAGTTGGGTGAAGGGCACTCTTTGTCAAGCTTTGGTCTGCAGCAGTCTTTGGAGGTGCCCTTATTCTTAACATGCACCCTGGGGTGAATGCTGAACTGGCAGTGCCACAGTATACATGCCAAGACTAAGTTTTGTTATATTTTGATAAATATAACCTTTCTCCAGGAAGAACTTTCTGACAGTAAGAGCTGTTCCACAGTGGAATGGACTCCCTTGGGACGTTGCAGACTGTCCCTCACTGGAGTTTTTTAAGCAGAGGTTGGATGGACATCTGTCATGGATGCTTTTGTTGAGATTCCTGCATTGCAGGGACTTGGACTAGATGACCCTCAGGGTCCCTATGATTCTCCAAATTACTAGTGTTTGAGTCTTTTTCTCGGTGTGTTGTCAAAGAGGGTTCTCATCATTTGCGGTGGGAATGTTCATTAGCTTGAAATTACCAGAGGAAGGATTGCAGTTGAAATTATTTTACGATATAGCATACACTTGGATCCATTACTATTTCTTTTGACATATATTGATAATAAAATACATGATTGAGATAAGGCATTTTTCTTCTATATGGTAACCACTGTAATAATCTCATACACTAAATATTGGAGACAAATGAAAATATCAATGGGTAATGAATGATTAGATAAAACATGGGAAGGTGCCTTAATGATGAAGATAACTAATTATGTTCATATTAAAGGATGGATTTATTAATAATGGAATGCCTTTTATTAATTTCTGCAGTGCCAAACATCTACAGAAAGTTCTACAGGCTTATTTCAAAATGTTGTGATTTAATATGTATCAACCTCAATATGTCATGCTATAAATATTAATTAAAAAGAAAGAAGAACATGGTACAAGTGAAATAAACAGTTTTGTTGACTGCTGCTTTAACTTGTTTTGCATTTCTCCTATTGGGCTGTCATGCTTAGGTTCTGCTTTCTGTGCTTCTGGCCTGATTGAGCTGGGCTCTTCTTAATATTCTCAAATATGTGTCCACTCACCCATCCAGTTTGCAAGACAAAAGCATGGGGCAAGTTGGCATGCCATTGTTTGAGGCTAGTGATGCATATGTGTCAAAAAGTAATCCCTGATCAAACTCCATGGGTAAAACTTTGACATCACACAGCAATGTTATCTCAGATACAATGCTTTGCAGCAGTGGGGGCAAGTTTCACTTGGGATGGGAAACCCATGGTCCTCCAGATTTTTGTTGGGCTCCAAATTCCATCAGTCCCAGCCAGCATGGTTATTGATCAAGGAAGATAGGAGTTGAAGTATAACAGCTGGAGGACCACATGTTTGTTTGTTTGATTGATTCTATTTCTATGCCGCTTTTTATTCAAATAAATCCCAAAGCAGCTTACAAACAAGAGATAAAAATAACATAATGGAACATCACGAATGCAGCATAGATTGTATAGAATACTTAACAAATAATCAGTAAAACAATCACAAATCAGAAATAAAGCAATTACCACCTATGTAACACTGTTAACAAAACAACTAAAAAATAAGCTAAACATCAAAAATGTTCCCCATCCCCAGTTTACACTCAGCTTTCCTTAAGCTGGTGCGACTCCATATGTCGCTGAACTCCAACACTCATCATTCTTGACCATTGGCCATGCTGACTGTGGTTGCTGGGAATTGTAGTCCAAAGCATTTGGAGGGCACCAGCAGGTTAGCAAAGACTGGTTTATGCACAAATCACAATTCTAGGCATGTCTACTCAGAAGCAAATCCTACTGAGTTCTACTGGAATTACTCCCACGTAAGTGTGTATAGGATGCACTCCTATGCACACTTACCTGGGATAAGTCCCATTTATGATATGGGACTCACTTTTGAGTAACAATACATAAGACTATACTGTCGGGTGCCAAGTATATTGCTTAATGGGCTATTAATGTATTGATTACTGAAATCAATGGAATTGTACTTGGCATAGGGATTGGATTTAAAATTCCCTTCATTTCTCATTTTTCTGATCTTCAGTCTTCACATTTCCACATCAGTTTAATTTTTTTTAAAGAAGTCATCTAGAAAATTTGTCAGAAGTTGTTACAGTAAGTGCCACAACAACAAAAAGATGTGCCAGTACTGCATACCCTTGGATAGAGGGTTGGCTTATCCTGATAGCTAAATAGAACTTCCAGGTGCAGAGGCAAAATAACTTTAAAGACCAGGCACTGGGGAATAAACAGTGATAGAAGACTGTGGTCGTCATGTCCTGGTTGTAGTCTTTCCAGGGTCAGCTGAGCAGCCAAAGGGGCCTGCAGTTGCAGAATTATTATTGGGTGGTATCTGACTAAGTCATACTCTGAATAGGGTCATTGAATTCCATGTTATTTATGGCTAGGAATGGGGAAGAAATTTGATTCTGTTCAAATTTAAAGGCAGGATTCTGAACTAGATGTACCTTTGGGCTGACCCAACAGGGCATTTCTTACATTCACCTTCCTACCTATCGAGGGCCCTCAACATAATATTTCCAATAAGTCTGATAACACATTTGGTGTAGTGATTCTTCTCCTTGGACCTGTGCAAATCCCCAGGCTTCGACCTGAAAGTAAAATGAAAAGTCAGTCTTGAGAACACAAGGTAGAGGCTTTCTTTCTCTATCGGATGTTTTTGACATTCCAGGCACCAGTGACAAAGTGGGTTGATTTCAAGGGTATTCCTTTCCTGTCGGCCTGGCTGCTTGCTTGCTATTTACAACATAATTGCAGGCTCAGGACTTCTCCCGTGTAACCCATCCTGAAGAATTAATTTTAGTTCATCTGAGAAATGTAAATGAGCAATTGGAAATGGTAAACGGAGATAGGCCCTGAGATATTTTGTTGGCTGTTTCCCCCTGCGCTCCCAATGATACTTAATTTGCTTCTTGATTTGATTATGTGTGAAATACTCCACGGATTTGGGAGTGTGGAGAATTCAGCAGAGAGGAAGTGACATCATCCCCCCAAAAACATTGCTTACATCTCTTAACCGGAGAAGTGCTTGAGGGAGACTTTGTGGCTTCCCTCAAAATAACTGTAGCGTCAAGTAATTGGCAACTGAAGAACTGACAAGTCTTTTGCTGGTCTGTGTCATATGCGGCCGCATTCTGAAATAACTAGAGATGGTCTTGTAATTGCTTGGGAAACGGTGCTCTAGAGAGCAATTGCAAACATTTTTCACGATATTCCTAACATGTTTGCAGTGATATGAACCATTACTTACTTGCACAGGTTTTAATCTGATAGGGGAATATAACTCTTCCTGCTGCACTGATTATAAATGAGCCCCTTTTGACTAATTAAGAACAGTTTATTTCTTGCGCGCCCCTCCCCCATCCAACACAATTTATGGCATTATTTGAGAAGGAATATATCTCAGTGGAAGAGCACATGATTTGATATGTTTGCAGAAGAGCCATGGTTCAATCCCTAGATAGGACTAGGGAAGACCCCTGAGCAGCACAGGGTTCCTATTCCTGGTGTAAGCAATGACATTTAGACAGACCCAGTGTTTTATTTCTAATAAAAAATGTTTAGGGGTATTCTCATTTTCCTACTCGTATTGAAATACTGCTCCTCAATGAGTTCTGACTGGGTATAAAACATTCTCCCATGTCTGCAGACCATCCAAGTGTCCCTATTTTCCAGGGACAGTCCCAGGTTTACAGAAGCCGTCCCTGTTTCTGATTTAATCCTGGAACGTTCCGCTTCTCCTTAGTATGCCCCTCTTTTCATTGTTAGAAATGTTGTAAGGTATGTGTTTGATGTTCTGTCCAGTCCTATACAACTTTACTCACAAGAAAGTCACATCAAGTTCTATGGCACAAACACCCAACGTGGGCCAATCATACTATTGTAGCCTTAATTTCACATGAATCTGTCTTGTAGCTCACTACAGAACGACTCCCCATTACAGCCAAGATCTCAAGTCCTAAGACTTAGGATACATATTAGCCTTCAAGGCACTCACAAAACCACAGTCTAGAAATATTACAGGGAACATACTGCTGATTCTCCTGACAATATTTAGAAAAAAGAAATGTTGTTATTTAAACAATTTATATACCGCTTAATGTATATTAAGGTACTTTTATAGCTCTGTTTAGAGTAGGTAATGCCTTGATAATATAAATGTTTTAAGTTTTTTGTATTAATCCAGCGAATTTTCTTTTAATTGTTGAATGATTCTGTGTACATTGGGGCAGCCTTTGGCTATGTGCAATAAAACTGACTGACTATACCACTTAAGATAACAATACTACAATAAAAATCCATTCAAACTATCAAGCTTTTATTCTGTGAACTGCACTGAGATCATATGATGAATGGTGGTATATAAATCTAATAAATAAAATAAAATAAAATAGTCAAACTTCAATTAAGTTACCTGTTGGAATAAAAAAAAATTGTTCAATAACCATTGGAAGTTCGGTAGAGGAGAGGGGGCAAAGACAATGGTCAGCAGCAGCTCTGCCCTGTAGCTTTTGATGGGAGGTATCAGATACATAGCCTGGACTTCTGCTGCTGAGCCTGAAGGAAGGAGAGCAGAAACAACTTCCCCATCTCTTTTCCAGTTGCCTCAATGCTGAGAAGTATGGGAGCTCCTCCTATCTTCCCCATTTCTCCTGAGCCTTCCCAACATAGATAGATCAAGCTCCACAAATAATTCCTCACAGGTAAATGCAGCAAAAAGGGAGAGATAAATCATGCAGAAACCGATTGGGCATGATGTGCCTTAAAGCAAGTATTGAGCTCTGGTCCTGGCTTTGGAGGATCATATCTTTGGCCATGTAAGAAGAGGCAGGCAGCATAGCAGCATAGCTTATGTCTCGCCTACCTACGGATCTGAAGGAACTGCTTATTTCAAGTCAATTCTGTGCATGCAGGCCCAGGAGTACTAAACACCTTGACTGTGGATGGAAATTTCTGCTTCACCTCAGGCAGCAAATTGTCTTGTGCTGGCAAGGTAAACAACTCAGAAATACAAAATTGCTATTCTGCTGCAGTTAAGGAGGTTCAAGCCTATTATACTTCTTAGAAACAAATGTACAATATGCAAGTTTCTTTGTGCCATTGGGTATCAGTGAAATGTGCGAGTACCCATGGTACTTGCAACAAAAATGTTACAGTATAAAGTGCTCTTGTTTTGGCTTTGTCACCCCATTCTATATTTTCTCCACTCCAATAGTGAGCAAGGCCACGTTGTTCATTGACCAGGAGCCGCATTCACTTATTTTCAAATAAATAAAATATTGTTCACAGTTCACACAACGTGCCAGCCTAAGGCTAACAGGGGAAAAAAGGATACTGGTGGGTTGCAATTATAAAATGACATTTTATTGACAGTAAGTGTTAAAATTTTTGCCAGACAAAAACGAAATCATTCTACCACACATTAGAAAGAAAGATCTTAATGGGGATCATTTTCCGTAGCCATTCATTAGAACAATATCCACTATCATATATTTTTATTGGATATTTATGATAAGACAGCTATGGATCAACTAAGCTTAAGAGCCCTATTATTATACCAATTGTACATAGTCTCATTATTTAATAAAATAGGTCCATCATTAATTTAAGAAGCTTCTTTTGAATGGTAGGTTTTCTGGAATGCTCCAACGCCACTAGTATAGCAGGCCAAGCTTAGATGATATTTCACTACAGTCCTAGAATATCAGTTGTGTGACACTGGCTAAGTCATCAGTCCCTTTGAATTATGGAGATATTTAGAGGAATTCCCCATGAGTATGTCATCCTTTAATGTGCATGGAGGTCACTTCAAGTTTTTCTTTAGCAGATGACATGCCCCATACCTCAACACCTACAGAAGACTAACTGAGGAAATTTCTTCTTCAGTTCCTACTTCAGCCTGTTCAAGAACTTCACCAGTGGCAGGTGAAAGGAGAAGTTGGTTTTCTTCTTCAGGGCTCATTTCTTGTTCTTCTGGTTCAGGTTCAGGAGGTGCTTCCATGTGAACTTCAAGATGTCCTGCTCTTTCACCTCTTTCTTGTGCAACAGATATCTGAGGGTCTGGATTGGAGGTTTCACCTGGGAACTCTGTAGTAGGCTTCAGCTTTTCTTTGGTCTTGGGACCCTCTGCCCTGGCTTCAGGAAGTTCTTTAGCTTTCTGTAGAAGTGGTTTGTCCAAAGTCACAGTATATTTTTGCTTGCTTCCCTTGCTTCCCATTTTGGCGTTGTTACAGCAGGAGCTCAACAGGGCAAGGAAGAAGTTCAGTCCAAAGAACTGGTTTGAAAGCAGTAGTCTGTAAGAGAATGCCACAGTGAGATACTAAACCTTTGAGATCATCCCAAGCAAAGGTGTGCTTAAAGAAGTTTCTACTAAGTTGAAGTCTCAACACTTCCAAGTGAGGACCAAAGTTTAAACAAAACACATGAGACATGATGGTGTGAACATGCTCAGTTAGAACTAATTGGAATTAACTGCAGTAGAAGGGTGATAGCTCAGTAGTAGGGCCTCTGCTTTGCATGCAGAAGGTCCTGGGTTCAATCCCCAGCATCTCCAGGTAGGCCTGGAAGACAATCCTACCTGGAACTCTGGAGAGCCACGGCCAGTCATTGTAGACAATACAGAACTAGATGGGCCAATAGCCTGACTCATAGGAAGACAACTTCCTATGAACCACCATGCTCAAGCTAGGTGCTAGAAGTTGTTGAACCTTTTGTGACCCCCAAACTTTCATGTAGTTACAGTGTTAACATCAGCAAGTTGTTCACAAGGTATAAAAAGAAAAGCCATAGAGTATATGCTTTGAAAGCTCAAGGTCAATCTTAACACAATCAAAACCTTGAATGTTAAGATTCTTTGTTTCAAAAACTTGACTGCCTAGGTAGCCAGCCAACAGAGTTTTGCCTTCCCCTGGGTTTCCATGCCTCACTCAGAATATCTTCCAATACCCATACTGCTAGCAAACCACACAGTTCCTACTACCATGCATTAGGAAGAGAACAAGGGAAGATGAAGATCTTCTACTTAAATGCCCTCCCCATTTTACAAGGAGGGAAAGATCAAGGTTCACATCCAACAGAGGTCCTACTGGCTTTGTTCTCTAACCTCAGCTGTGCCTGGGTTAGCTGGCCAAGAGCAAGAGCAAACCCCTACTTTAAAGGTACCAGAGTTGAGCTTTGGTCTAGTGAATCATGTTGAAACTCTGGTTAAGTCAACATCAGTTGGCAGCAAATGACTGCACTATAACTTGCATTAAAGGACAGTCTAAACCCCCAATCCACTGTGATAAGGGGGAATGTTTAGATGGTGTCCCTCCACCCTGCCTGCCTGCTTCTGCTAGCCCCCACTGGCGGGGAAGCTCTGCCTGTAGCCAGCATAAACCCCTCAAATGGGGCATGGTAACAGGCCTGTTCCACACCTTTTTTCTGTGTCAGTCTACCTGATGGTTCAGCAAAGGCACCTTACTTTCTTGCTCCCCTCCCACTTTTCTCCCTGTACAGGGCTTTGAATCTGGCATTAGCTGTGTCAGTTAGCATGGAATCTTAATCTTGTTGCCAGCAACACCGTTTCAGATTTGGTGAGGAGGAAGGCAGTTTTTCAGCAAGGCTTAGAGCTTTGCTTTTGCATCTGCTTTAGACTATGCTGCAAATTCATGCATTCTAAGACTTGCAATGACTTCCTACACGTTCCAGCAATGCAGGCGACACCATCGCTCCTTTTAAGCAAAAAATGCTTTGTGGCAAGGATGAATACCTGAAAACACTAGAGTCTGTAGAGATAAGAACCTCTAAGATCACAATCCTATGCAAGTCCCATAGAATTCCATTGGACTTACTTCCATGTAGAAAAGCTCAGACTTGCACTGCCAGCAAGTGGGACAAAAATATGGGTGCTCTCAAGGAATATCTACTGAAATGCAGAGGGAGGAAATGTTGATTCCACCCTCTCTTGACTGTGTGCCAGCTTGGGGTGTATTATCAGCGTTAATTGCACCCTATTAACAGCAACAACCTCATAGGCCAAGCCCAAACACAAGAGCACCGAGTCAGGTGACAGCTGCTTTGGGGTGTCTACCAGTAGTATTATAAAACATTTGTCACTGATTGCACACAAGTTAACAATACAATATACATACCATAAAGCTATGAAGAGTCAAGTCTTTTGATAGCTCTATGCCAGCTGAAATCAATATATATTGAGAAGGTGATATAATCATCATCCCATCATATTAGGCTGCTTATCAGGTGTGCTGTCTCTCTCCTTAATGCCAGAACAGTAACAGTGCCTTTCCCACCTAATACAGCTCTTTAACAGACACTCAACCAGAACAGAAATTGCACCACATACTAACAGTGTCCCTCAAGAAGCAGCATTTCATTTCTCACCACTAGCTGGATCCTTATATAGTGTTGGAGGTTGGACTAGATGACCCTCAAGGTCCTTCCAGCTCTACAATTATATGAATTAAGAAGTTGGTCCCAAACTGCATGTTTGGGTTCCATGTGGGTTTGGGTTCTGAACAAATTAATAGCAATCTTGAATCAGAAGGCAGTTCCAATCCCTTGCTTACATTGAACACCCTATAAAGGCATAAGCACATGAAGAGCCTAACCCAGTGTATGCTTCCTTGGAAGCAAGTCCCTTAGTATTAAATTGGTCTTACTCACATGTAAGAGTACAGATGTCTGCAACCTGACCGGGGAGAAAGAATAATGTGTGTGGGTGTGAATTTTGGATTGTACCACTTCAAGCTGCAGGTGGGAGACAACATCCAATAAAGTAGTTCTGGTAGCGTAAGGACTTCTGCTTCTGTGATAGAACTTTCCCTCTCTTCTCCCTGTTGGTTCAAGGAATAAATAGGTATAAAATGAGAATTCTAAGTTTGGGTGGGGCAATGCAGCAAAGTAAAGCATGGAAATATAGACTGTCAGACCTTTAACATATGCTCTTGTGAGTTCCAATATGTCAATATGTCCTTGTGAGAGCCAAAGTTTCCCTTTTCCGCAGTATAGAAAAAGACGTTTGGTAATTTAAAAAGGGATTACTTACAAACTTGCCAAAGGTCAGATTCATGCACTTTTCCATGCAGCATTCAGAAAAAGTTGCGCAGGAAGTAAAACATGGCTAAGTTACAGTGGTGAAAGTTCCAAACTTATTGGTACAGGAACTCAAGAGAGGCTTAGTAAGAGCCATGTGTTCTGAACTGCAGCAGCCAGCTCAAACTTCTTCACAAGTTGAGCTTCTCAGGTAGACTGGAGGTTGAACAATAGCCTTGGTTACCTAGTTGCTCCCAAAATGAGCTAAGCCTGGCAGGACAGCTTACTCTATGGTCTTAACTCCTTCATGCATTAATTAGTCTTAAACATGTTAATTATAGGAGGCTGGTTATTGCAGACACCCCACACCCCTCTGGCACCCTCTCCAGATCTGCTCTGGAGGGTTGGGGAAAACTCCAGCGCAGACTAAGTGGCAGTGGGGCATGCAGGAAGAAGAGAGGGATGGGGAGTTCTTTTTCACAGCAAAAAAACTCTTGTGCTAATGGAACTACTTTGCTGGATACCACTCACTATTTCTGAACACCTCTCTCTCTCTCTCTCTCTCTCTCTCTCTCTCTCTCTCTCTCTCTCTCTCTCTGTGTGTGTGTGTGTGTGTGTGTGTTTTGAAGCCTAAACAACAAAGACTCACTGAAATGTAGTATAAGGATAGAACTAGCACTTTACGGCAATAGCTATGCTGAACTTTCTTCATTTTATCCTAGTTTACCACATGGATAAATTTAAACACACACACACACACACACACACACACACACACACACACACAGAGAGAGAGAGAGAGAGAGAGAGAGAGGGAGAGAGAGAGAGATTTTAAAATGTTATTCCTCCATTTGCCATTTCGCTTTAAAACTGGCCCCTCTGATCAAATCAAAGTAATTTACTGGTGAGATAATTTTATGAAAGTTCCTTCCAGCTGAGGTCAGACACCTCCCCCCTCTCTGCTGAACTCTAGGACTTACTGAACCTTTTTTTTTTTGGTCTGGCAGGCATTTTAATTGATGATTGATTTCATAGTGTCAACAAATGTTTATTCTTTGCATTGTTTCTTGCCAACGGTTTAGAGACTACGGCAGTTAAGCAGTATATAAATCATTCATATAAATAAAGCATGGACAGTATATATTTGAAATGTTGTTCTATCCACCACACACTGAATAGCAGATTTAGGCTCTGTGGTGTAAATATATTTCAGTTTTATTCCACCTAGGCTCATGCACCAAGGCTAGGGATGTGTTAAATGCCGAAAGAATTTCCCTGTAGAGAGATGCTTCAAGTATGTACAAAACTGCCTTTGTATATCCGCCTCAATTTTAGCATGTTGTTCAATCTCAGAGCCAGCAGCAACCAATGAGCAGAGCAGACACAGGGCGATTGTTTTTGCTGGAAGCAATTATTTGCACTGAGCATCAAACTGGGTTTGCTCTTTTCAAGGAGGAATCAGGGAACAAGTCAACATGAAGGAGCCAGCTGAATACCTTGAACTTCAGACTACCTTAAATCGGATACTGGTCCCCGCCTGCCCCCAGCCAGAGAATAGATATCACTGAGCAGCCAGCACCACAGCCAGTCTTTTTCCTACCTCCCAACAGACCCTTTTCAATTGCTGACTGTTTCTCAGGGATTTTTGGTGGACTCAGATAAGGAGCAGCCTATGCAAATATGCTTCTAACAATGCATGGCTACCTCAGTGACAGCAATGGGGTTTGCTTGCTGACTTTTTCATGCTTTTGTTCCAAATTCCCCCTCCTCCACCTATTTGCACGCAAGGTTAAGTGCATTGGTAATGATACAAAGTACACTCTCATTCTACACGATGTTTTAGGCAGGAGAGATGAGTGGCAGGAGGGATTGCAGAACTTAAAATATTTTAAGGTGGGGTTGTTGTTGTTTTACAACTGCTGGACACCTGGGAAAGCAGCTACCTTATACTGAGCCAGCCAATGATGTTGTTATTCCATCCACCCAGCCCTCCTATCATCACACTGCCCCTTGGAATTAAGGCCATGGAAAAGTGGCAACAGCACCACTCCAGTAACACAAGCTGGTAGGCGATAGGAGCAGGTTACTGAAAGGACCATTCTCCTCCTCTGCAAACTGCCCATCTGCAAATACCTCCTTCTATGTTCCTATTTCCATCAAACACATTTTGTTGGAACACAGGACAGGACCTGCTTGGTACTGTCATGGCTTGCATTTCTGAGTACAGTAAGTATTGGTTTAAAGTGTAGAAATATTCTCTATTCTTCAAGAAGGTTCTGGAACTTTCTCTGTGTGGTACAAGCGGGTGTGAGCTGGAAGTTTCTAGCTGACAAGTAAGTTTCTATTTTGTCTGGAAACAAGCAGAAAGTTCCTGATGTTTGGGTTATTCCTTCAGAGAAGCTGAGTTAAGCTGGTTCATACTGGTACTATTATCTCTTTCTTTCAAGGTCACGCTGACTATAAGGACAGACCAGGAGGAGCCTGGCTTTCACTTTCTGTCTTTCTTTTCTTCTTGTTTCTCTCTACTTAGTTCCTGGGTGGTGAGCTGTACACGGTATGTTTAAGTGCTAAGGTTTTAGTCTTATTGTAAGTTTAAGCTAAGTTTTTACTGTAACTGGGATTTTCCTAAGAGACTATGCCAGTCCTGAAGAGTTGGATTTGTCACTGTTGTGCTCATTTGCCTTCAGTAAATAATTACTGGTTAAAGTTAATTGTTTCAGAGTTATTTTTTGGAACCCTGCATTGTGTTTATTCTGCTATGTGTTGTGAATTGCTCTGGGTCATTGTGGTGCTGAACCGCAAGAGGTACAGACACCCAGGATGTGGAGCTAGAAGATCCACTTAGCCATGTTTTCTGCTAGTCTCCTCCTATAGGCTGAAGAAGTCCTTCAAGTTTCAGTTTGACCTCAAAGTGGCTATTTTTGCACTGTGCTGTGTACAGTTTTGTTGATTCCTGCTGTTTTATTCTTTTGAGCTTTTCTATTATTGTTTTGACCTGATGAGAGCTGCCTTGAATGCTCCATGCCCAGAGTTAAGAGCTGAGATATAAATACTACAGAATCAACCTTCAGCTCCATGCAAAGGACTGGAGCTGTCCATTGAGGTCACGGTTAATCCAGATCCGCAACTGTTTTCTCAGAGTGTAAACCACTGCTGAATATGTGCACCTGCAAGTTGATTGAAGTGCAGGTTTGCTAGCGAGTGTGGGAGTTGCATGGGTATTGAGTGTGTGGAATCCTATTTTACGAATTTTGAAGTTTATAAACTTTTATATGCTGCATTTTGTTTTGTTTGATTTCCTTGCAAACGTTTTTTGTGTGTATATGTTTAGATGGTGGGGTACATAAATAAATAAATAAATGAGGGATTTTTGTTGTTGTTTAGTCGTTTAGTCGTGTCCGACTCTTTGTGACCCCATGGACCAGAGCACGCCAGGCACCTCTGTCCTCCACTACCTCCCGCAAAATGAGGGATAGGTTTTTTTTAAGAGAGATATTTGAAAAACTGCAACTCCCACCAGAATTATTGCCACTTTCTTTCTTCCACTTTAACAGCAGCCAGTGATACTGAAATTCTGTGGGATTACTTTTCTCTGCCACTTTTATCTATGACAGGGAGAGCTTTACCTGGAGAATGCCTGCCTCTGTGCCAGGCTTCAGTTCAAGCAACAGGGTGAGTAAAAATGGTGTAGCACACAACTGTCTCTGGAAGCAGGCCTCCTATGTTCAGTAGGCTGAACAGGGATTGAGCTCCCTGCACTCGAGCTCATATTTCATCCATATATTCATTTCCTTTTGCCCTCGAGGCAACTTTCAGCAGTGAAAATATCCATGAAAACAATGCCACCATTAAAAACAGATAGAATAGCAGACCTGGTTTCAAGTTTCCAAGAATGGTGATAACTCTGCTTGGCTTGTGCTGTACCTGCTTACCTGGAAGGAACTTATTCCTGAATAGATGTGCATACGACCAGGCTAAATATTTCTTAACATCATAATTTTCAAGCAGCAAAGTTCAGAATAGTTTCTGTGGGAGCTTTTCTCATATGGTTTATTAATTCCAGGCAAATGCCTGGCTAGTGTTGCAGCAACCCTTTCTTTGTTGGATAAAAGCTGAGCCTGTTTGTCTGAATTGGTCCAAGTTCATGCCCAATGGACTGATGAACAGTTTGGAACAGGGCAGAAATCCAAGCTCTCTTCAAGGGCCAGGATCTCTCAGTTTGCATGTGATAATCTGGTCCAGGACTGTCAGTGGCTGTAGAGATGGCTTGTCATAGGACTCCACAATGGATGCAGTTGTGAAGACTGGGCAGGGATACAGACTCTGCCCCCCCCATCACATTCTTGTGACCAAATGGCCTGAATAAATGGCTGTCTTTGTGAGCATAGGTGAACCAATAATAGCATCACAGAACTGAACAGTTGGAAAGGACGTCAAGGTTCATCTAGTCCAACCTCATGCAATGCAGGAATCTCAACTAAAGCATCCATGACACGTGGCCATCAACATTTCCAGGCAGCTCATTCCACTCTCAAACTGCTCTTATTGTCAGAAAGTTCTTCCTAATGTTTAGTTGGAATCTTCTGTCTTGTAATTTGAATCCATTGGTTTGGGTCCTACACTCTGGAGCAGCAGAAAACAAACTTCCTCCATCTTCCATGTGACAGCCCTTCAGGTAGTTGAAGATGGCTATCATATCACCTGTCAGTCTTATTTTCCCCAGACTAAACATACGCAGCTCCCTCAGCTGTTCCTCATAAGGCTTGGCTTCCAGATTGTTTATCATCTTGGTTGTCCTCCTCTGCACCAGCTTGTCAATATCCTTCCTAAACTATGGTGCCCAGAACTGGACCTAATACTTCAGGTGTGGTGTGACCAAGGCAGAATAGAGTGGTACTATTAATTCCATTAATCGGGACACTATACTTCTTTTGATACAGTCTAGAATTGCCCCCCCCCCCGCTGCATCACAACAGCCATATTAAACTGAGTCAGACAATGGAGTCATGGGGAAGCTGATGCTACTTCAGTGACATAAGGAAAGTGGAGGGGAAAATGACCTCGAAAGTGTTGTGTAACACTTGCACCATCATTTACCCTCCCTGCAAAGAAATCAGACTGAATGCTCATTAAAACCATCAACATTGTTTAATCTCCCCGCAAACAAATATGGTTGGAGGCTCAATAAACAGGCTGTTTGGAAGCACCCTGGGAAGGAAGCCAGTGTTTTATGTGACAAAATCTCAACCTATGGTGGGTGGCAAAATAAAACCAAGCTCATGACGCAGTGCCCATACTGAAAATAAGCAGCTGTGGTCAATGCTTGGGGGGAAGACCAGCTGGGAATCCCATGCATGTCCCCTTGTGCAAAATAATGGGCAAGCAGGACATACAAGTTATATGAATATGGAATAGGTAGAAGGTAAAGGTAAAGGACCCCTGAGCAGTTAAGTTCAGTCAAAAGGCGATTATGAGGTGAGGTGCTCATCTCGCTTCAGGCTGAGGGAGCCAACGTACTCTCATGTTGTATATAACAGAGTCTTGTTTATGGAAATTGACAAGAGGCTCATCTTTTGCCAGAGTGATGTGGTAGTGTGGCTATCCCTGACCTAGTAAAATCTTAGCTTATGGTCAGATTAAACAAAAGGTCACGTCAGGGCAATAATTACAGTTAGCAAAACAAAACGGGTGATGGAATAAGAGTATCTTAATCACTGTCAAGTGCATGGTTGGCATCACAGCATGGAGGTTTTTTTTAATTAGAGGCGAGAATGTAATTATCAAGATGCAGTTACCCTTTCTCAGCTGAAAATTGAGGAAAAAGTGGGCCCCTTGCTGTTGGTCATCCTACTTGGGTGATGTCCAATGAGCCTGAATGATAGAGGCAGGAATGGGACTCTCTCCCGGGTTTCAGGAAAATCATACCCATGTACAGAATAACTGGGGATAAATGACCCAGCTCCTTTTAAATTTGCTACTTTGACTTGGCTTTCTGGTTCTTGGACACTTCAGCATAGTTTTGGTATCTCCATTCTCAGGGTGGATTTCTTCTTTAGCACCTTCTTGCTTGGTTCCATCTTTTCCTTTGAGTCCTTTCCATCCTTTTGCTACCTTTCTGTCCTCTTTCTTACCAATTGCTCTTTTTTCTTTCTTGGGTGCTGCTTTTTGGGGCTTCGGCTCTGGTTGAGGTTGCAGGGTGGGGGTGGGGCAGATTTAGCAGCTAATCTAGCCGATCGTCTCGGTGGCTCCTTTACCTCAACTTTAATTGCAACCTTTCTTTTAGGCATAGTTGAATTATAATAGTGTGCACCACACCTCTGATGGCTAGGGCATGGATGGTCACACTTAACTTCTGGCTTAGACTATCCTTTTACCCACGTGACCTTGTTCCCCCCCCAATTATAAAGGACGACTTTCAAATGACATGAAAATGAGCAGTGGTAGACAAAATGCTAACTCTAGGTCTTACCCCACAGTTTTCACTTGGCATGAACAGGCCAAAGAAACAGTTAAACAGTGTATGATTGATATAGAACGTCAGTCAGATCTAGCCAGGTCCCCAAATTCCATCATCAGTGAAACCAGTAGGTACATCACCTCCTTAAAGGCATATTTAACTAATCTTGAAATATCAAAACATCAAAGAGCTTTTACTCTGGCTCATTGCCAGGCTGTCCCTTCAGCCATCCAGGAAGGCCATTTTAGGAAGACACCTTATGAGGAGAGAAAATGCCCCTGTGGCTCTGGGCATATAGAGACAATTTTTTCCACTGCCAGTATTACACAAACATACGTGCTAGTTTTATCCTGCCAATAATACACAAATTTCCAGGACACACAGAGCAATTGTATATCACCTTACTGCTCCAAGATATAAATCCTGATATAACATATTCAGTTGCCAGTTATTGTGCTACAATGATTGACATACGTTGGAGGATGGTATGTGCCACACAGCAGGTCTAAATGTGAAGGTTTGATTTATGTGTTTTTATCTTATGCTGCTCTACTGTAATTGAGAGAATGAGTATGTGTATCCTCTACTACTGCAGTTGCCTTATTGCCTATCTAACTTGTTTCATTTATATATGGATGTGCTTTTAGTTTATGCTGGCCTATAACCATAATAAAGATTTGGATTAGAATAGTGTACACCAACACTCACCCAAAGAGCATTATGAGTAGCACAAAATGGGTCTGGGCTCTGACTTATCCGTTCAGAAAGTCCTTATCTGACCATTGAACTGTCAGCTTCTAACTTAAGACTCTGCCTCTCTATCTCCTGATTGGCTGATGGTCTCACAATCTGTCACTGGTTGGTGGGTCACCAGGAGGCAGACCAAGAGCCTGTCTGTCGTAAGTAAGCCTTCTTTATGGAAGCTGGCAAAAGACACGTCCTAGCCAGAGTGAAAATAAAGAATAGGTATCAGGTGAGAAATGTAGATATTGCTGGAGCAAAATCTCAGCTGATGACCAGATTAAAGAAAGGTCACTGAAAAGCAATCATTAAAATTGCCAAAATAAAAGATTACAGACTAAGGGTTTCTTAATCATTGTCAAGTGCTTTGCTGGCATCACAGAACGCAGGGGTTTATAATTAGATGTGAGAGTGCAATTATAAAGAAGTGGGCATCCCTTCCTAGTTGAGAATAGAAGGAAAAAATAGATCCTATGCTGTTGGCCAACCTCCAAATGTGATATCTGATGTGTAGAATCTAAATTGAGAGAGGGTGGAATGGGACAATTGTCTGGGTTTGCACGATGCCACAGGTGTAGTTCTATACATTTCAATGTATCTAGGATGACTATCATTTCCAGCTTCTGCACAGACAAATAATTCACATGGCATGGAATCCTCCTTTCATTCATCAGCCTCTATTGATGAAGCAACATGAAATGTGAGGCTTATGCCATGGACTGGCTAGAGGCAGAAGTGTGGTAGGAGCCACCAGCTGGGAAACCTCCAAGCAATGAATGTAATTTTTTATACTTTTTACAGTAAGCTAATTTCTGCATACACTCACACACCTCTCGTTATCCTCAATCCAGTCAAGCAAGAGGCATTTCAAAGCAGGGGAAACAAATCCCAAGAGGTGTGCGGCCTGAGAAGAATCTCATAAGGCGTGATAGAGGGGCCGAGAGGGTCACATGCAGCCCCAAGACCTAAGGCTCCCCAGCCATGCTTAAATGAACCAATAATACAGAAAATGCTGTAAGCTTCTACCATTCCTTTCCCATAAGCAAGATGCAATGGTTTGGTTTTTTTGTTCGTTGGTTTTTTTAAAAACAGGCTGCCTTTGAAATGCCTTCCACTCCGGGAGGTGGGGAGTATGGAACAATACATTTCCCTGCACTTTTTGTTCATTCAAAGTGGTGCACAGATGATCGAGGTGGCATTAATTCATTTGCATGCTGCATGTCATTCTTTCTAGGATATGTTGTGTGAAAGTAGAAGTAATTTCAAACATTTCCTTCCCCTGCCCGCTTTGTTGCCAGTGTGCGATATAAAATACGGCCATCTGACGACATCATAACCTTGAGATATTACTTCCTTCCCTCACAAGGCAATTGGCAGTTGTTAGTGGAAGCCAATAAATTAGTACAGTTCCAGACCCAGGAACCGGCTCTCTTCTTGCATTTCTTTTTGCAAACATCTGGGTGTATTCAAGACGCAGGCCTGCACGGTGGCACCTGTCCATGAGCTGTGATTAAGCTGACTATATGCCTTGGATCTGAAAGGCTTTTAATAAGTATGATGCCATGAGCATCCTGAGTAGCTGACCCAAAACAAGAGATCCACACAGAGTGCTGATGAGATGCTGTAATTTTGCAGATAAGAGCAGGCAGCTTCCCCAAAATTCACATTGCTGGAACATTTAGAAAATAGGGTGGATAATATCCCTCAGTTCCAGTTTGGAATGGATCTGGCAGAAAAACATTAGAAGGACATTCTGTGTTTACACTCAACCCCACCCAGTGCATTCTGGATTTAGTTTAACCTCTAGTATTCTGAGGCCTCTGGAATCATTGGGGGGACAGGGCTGTTGTACTGCTTGTAAACTTCCTGTGAGTAACTGGTGAGAGCAGGATGCAGGACTAGATGGGCCATTGATCTGATCCAGCAGAGGTGTTTTTTTAAAAGAAAAACCAGACCCATTTTGACCCCTTTTTGACCTATTTTTGACATATGGACATTTCATTCAGATGTAAAAAGGAGTTCCCAAAATGGATCTTCCATCAAATGAGCTATTTGAATTTCACCAGCTTATAGCTACAAGGCTATACTGTAGCTCCCTTTGTTTGTGGTTGTATGTTGCTACTGTTTGTGGAGGTTGCATGGTCATGCTTCTCAGAGTACGGGTTCTGAAAGGAGGGAGTGTGGAGTAAGGATGGGGGATTGGATTCAGTTCACATTGAAAGATGAATCTCCCTAATTCACACTAAACAACATGCAGACTGAAACATGACCATTCTTCAAAATGTTCACTTCTTCTAATTCTGCAGGGCAGTTCTCCAGCCAAGTAATGTGTACAGATATGCTTGTACTAGGGGCAAGTGTGCATAAATGTGTATATTTAGTGAAAATAACAGACAAAAATGCAGCATACCATGGGAAATTGCTTGCAGAAATGTATATATATTAGACTAATTTGCATTAAAAATGCACTAGGAGAAACACTAAACTGCTCATGAATTTTCACAGCAACTTTTTAAAAAAATGCAAAGTGATGTGGTCATGTGGAAAATTGAACTTAAGGGTCTTCTTGCATGCTGGTTGCATATTTTCATGAACTGAGTACAGTGAATGATTATTGATCTAGTGTGTCCATGTGGTGGATGAACGTCCCAATGTAACATTTACTTTTGGCTACACTTCAGTTAGTATTGTTTTAATGATCATAATTAGTTGTAGTTTTATTAATTCTTAATTATAATTTGTGCTTAGGAATGCAGGAGAAATTTGGTTCAGTTCACTTTTAAAGAAAACTTAGCAAATCTGCACTTATACAAACTATATGCAGAGAGGGCCATCCTTTTAAATTAACACTTTTCTGAATTTTTCAATGCAGTTCTTCAGCCAGCCAATGTATAAAACCCCCACATATATTAGTGAAAATAACATTAAAATGCATAATATGAGGGGAAGTTGATTAAAAAAATATATGTATTTCAGAAAACTGCACAGAGAAATGTGTTTGTTAGAAAGTTGCATGAAAATGCTAAAGAATGTTCATAAGGTATTTCTTAAAAAAAATAAAAATCACAGATTGCTTCAGAGTGTGGAGGAGTGAATTCAAGACTGGAAGAATTAGAAACGGAGAGAAATGAAAAAAGACGGATTCATCCATCCCTACTTAGGATTTAACTATGTTGTTAATTGATTGAAAGCCATTTTAGGATTCATTTGAGCAGAAAGTGGCACAGAGATACAACTGATCAGCAGCACACATGGAGGATATTGTGAAATAAATGGTGCCATAGTCATGATTGTTCCTCATCTCATAGTTTCTAGGTTGGCATGGGGGGGGGCAGTTGTGGACTAGGGACTTCCAGTTGCTGTCTCCTAAAAGCTAAATGCAGGGGAAAGGGGTCATGGAAACTAAGCTCCCATAATATTTGTAGTCCAGTCTCCATGAGGAAAAGGGATAATGCCATTTCATTGAGGTGAACCATTACATAGAGCAAGGGTGGGCTATACTGTGGTCCTACAATTATTCCTAGAGTACAACTCCCTTCAGTCTCAGTCACCATGGGGAAATGGTTTGGGATTATAGGAATTGTAGTTTCTTAGCATATGGAGGACCACAGCCTAGTCATTTCCACCTAGAGAACATAAAAGGGCAGCAGGTGATTGGAAGGCTGGAGGTCCTGGGCCACGTAAACATGTGAGGCTATGGTTGCTAGGTCTATATTTAAGATCCTAGCAGAGCTGTTGTGGCCTGTACATTGGACCCAAGGGAAATTTTGATAGTGGCATCTATTGTCACTGTAGCATTGTGAGCTAGTAATGAATGTGGGCTGACTTGTACACATGTATTCGATCTAGCCAGATAATTTTTGGGCAGGGAGCATCTAGCGATACCAGCCTCTTTTCCGCTTGCACAGTGATGTCACCTGCCCCAAATCTAAGCAATACAGAGGACTTAAATATAACTTGTACAAGCAAACAGGGTCACCAGAATGCAGCTGGCTCAGGGATGCTACCTCCCTTGACATTCAAGTAAGCCCCATGGCTCCCCTGAGGAGCTACTGGTGTCTGTGTCCCAAATACTACCAACAGTCCATCTGTGGACACCGACAACGTGACTTTGGCATCTGCGCTCAAGGGTTCCAAGTTAATCAACCCGAGCTCGGTGGAGAAAGAAAACAGTCAGCGGAGAGAGAGTTATTTTCTGATCTAATTTGGGGAACGGATGGGATGCAAACTGAGTTGAGCAGAGGATAAAAGCCCGCGGGGCACTTTACCGTGTCACAGCATATCAGGCTTCGCCGAGCAGCCGAAGCATTTGCTCCGTCATGCACAGAGATTTGTTGCCCTGATGCTTCTTCCATCTCCTGTAGCAATTAATGGCAATTACCACCAGAACCTCAAGGTAAAAGCTGTCACGACAGGCAACGGTTAAGAAAGTGTCATTTGACTCTTGGAAAGCAATCAGCTGAACACGCAACCTTAAAGTCCTTAGTGTATTGGAAGTCGGGAAATAAATGAATGGCTCAGAGTGGTGGGAAGCCGCAATAAACTTGGCAGGCCAACCTACTGCAGGCCTGCAGAGATCCTTTGCTGAGCCCAGACTTGCACCTGAGAAAGGTAGTCAGCAGCTTATCCATAAAACTTGTGGGACAGGGACAGCCCTTCAGATGTTGTTGGTTCAAATCCTATCAGCCTCATCCAGTGTAGCCAATGGTTACAAATGTGAGTGGGGTTGTTTGTTTATATGCCCATCATTCTGCCGGAATCCTAGACTGTGAACAGAACAAAATAATCAAGTTTTAAACCCTATAAGCCAGTCCAGACTGAGTTGCTGTGTTTTTGCATGTATTTTCCACAATGGGCAATTAATGGAATAATTGTGAATGAGTGGTAGGTTTATACTGGACTGTCCACACAGTCATTCTGCTTTATTTGTTGTTCTGCAATGGTTCCCCGATGTTACTGCATTATTGCTATCTGGAGGGGCAACTCTTATGCTATAGTCAGTGCAGCATAAACAGGATGCACACAAACACAGAGAGACAACCATTGTGGTATGGAAAGTTACAGGATTCCGGCAAGAAGCTATAGATCATTCACAGATTGGAAACATAGCAGTGTGTTCATCCTGAAACTTTCCCAGGTGCAAGCAGTATTAAAAGTGAGAGCATGTGTAACCACCCTGATGCCATGATGAGGGGATCTTTGGGCTAAGTGATTCTATAATCTAGAGGTTGGTCACTCTCTCTATGTCTGTGGACCAATCCATTCACAAGACAGAGGACAGGGCTGTTGGTATTGTCGCATGAAATTCTTTCCTCATGAACAACCAGGCTTCCTATTAAAATGAATGCCAAAGCTCACATTTATAGAGCAATGCGTGTGTTCATTTATATAATAAGTATGAAACTAAAAGAGAAATATAAAATTGAAATATGCAGAGTAAAAAGGTAAAGGGACCCCTGACCGTTAGGTCCAGTCATGGCCGACTCTGGGGTTGCTCCCTCGCTTTACTGGCCGAGGGAGCCAGCGTACAGCTTCCGGGTCATGTGGCCAGCATGACTAAGCCGCTTCTGGCGAACCAGAGCAGCGCACGGAAACGCCGTTTACCTTCCCGCCGGAGCAGTACCTATTTATCTACTTGCACTTTGACGTGCTTTCGAACAACGGGAGCTCACCCCGTTGCGGGGATTCGAACTACTGATCAGAAGCCACAGCGCCACCCGCGTCCCTTATGCAGAGTATATGTGTGTGTGTGTGTGTGTGTGTGTATATATATATATATATATATATATGCACACATACATATACATACATACATATACATACACAGACACACACACACAGTATAGGTAAATATTTACAGCTTTGACATATCTTCGCCATTTTCTTTACTAATGAAACACAGTTAAAGGGATTTGCCTGAAATGCTGAATTTCTCAAAGGAATTTGAAGTTTTGAATTAACTGATCTTCTTCAGTTCCACAATGGAACTGACAACAAGGATGACTTTCACATGTGTTCAGCCAGTTTCATTTGTATTCACCCAGACGTTCATGCTGTTATGTTTCTGCATTAAGCTATGATTTGGAAAACACACACACCAAAAGTTGTATTTTATCTCATTGCAAGCATTTCTAAATGTATTTTATCCTAAAATATGCATTTTAACATATTTTTATATGTGTGGGATTTTTTTTTTAAAAAAAGATGAGAACTATTCTGCAATTTTTAGAGAAGTGAGAAATCTGATGGATAATTGCAGACAAAAAATACACATGATTTTGTCAGCTTACTTAAAAATGTGGACCAAATGAAATTCTCTTCCATTAAGAGACATGTTTTCTTTATTATATTTCAGAATTTTGCAGAGTTTTGCAGACGTGGGTCTCACTCCCATAGCATATCAGACATGAGCTGTGTTTGTTTTATGCACACTTCTGATTAATATATGCAATATTTTTTACACATTGTTTGGTGGGAAAACTGCATTGTAAAATGCAGAGAAGTGCAAATTTCAAAGGATAGTTGTCTTTCAGTTCAAGCATTGGTTGAAGAAGTGCAAATTAGGTTGTTTCTTATTAAAATGCAAATTGAAATTCACCCCCACCCCGCCACAGAGCACGGGACTGAGTGAACACATCCAACAATAAAGGAATATAATGGAAGACATATACTCATCCCTAGTTAAAAATTGATAGAACTAGTGGGAGCAGCTAAAAATCCCATAGGGAGGAAGACCTACCCATTGGTGAATGCTGATGTAGGCAATGGAAGAGTTGTCAGCTGTGATGAAGTTAGGTCTTCTTGGGCTCTGGGCTTAATGGTCTTTATGTGGGGAGGAGCTATCTTTAGATGGCAATATTACATCTTAACATCCAAAGGTGGTACATCAGCCCTGCTGTATTGGCAGGGTGTGGGAGAGGGGCTTCTGCTCAGCCTGCTGAGCAGGGCCCTGGATTCATGTCCTAATGTCCTATTCTGATGGCACCACTCCTTGTCAGCTTAGGTGAGTGAAATACAGTGACCTATATGGGACTCAAGATTGTCAGCTAGGCTGTGTCGCTTGAGTTTCTTTGCCTTAGCGGTAGAATCCCTGGATCTTGAAAAGCTCAAGTGTAGCGCAGCCTAGTAGATTTTGCATCCATCTTTCAGAATCCTATAAGAAGCTTTTGTTTACAAATAAATATGTCCTACTTCTGCAGATTACACCACTCTGACAGGGTTGCCTGCTTCCGTGGCTGGATTTATGTCCAGCTTTTCAATTGGCAGGGAGATCTATTGCTGCCAGAACAGCCAATCCCAAAAATGGATTTCTGGTGACAAAGCCAGCTCAACGCTGATGTTTGCAACAGTCTTGTGGCTCATATGACATATTGCTTTGAGCTGGCAACTTCCAAAGCAGGCCAATCGGCTCTCAAACGAACAGCAAGGTCATCAAATTACTTTCCTACTGATGTGCTTCGCAAATTGGATTGAATAAACATTCCCTTGGCAACTTTGTTAAATCAGTTCCATTCCTCTTGGCTCAGTCCGTGGCCCTGGATTTTAATATACCCCCGTGCCATATTTTTTAGGGGATGCCAAAAGGAAAAGATTCAGGAGGAGCAAATTATATTCCTGCTTGGAAAATGCACACACTAATTGCTGGTTCATGTATGCAGGTTCATCTCAAGATGTCAAATCAGGATTACTCAAGACTTGAGAGAATGAAAGGGTCCCTCAACTCATGTCCAGAGTGTGCAAATTTATCGCTGTATAGGATGGATAAATAATGCATGAAAATGAGTTTGTGAAAATGGGTAGACATGCAATAAAAATAAGGCATTCAAAATATGAACAAGTGAAAGGGGTCCACAGAACTTTTCTGCCTGGGGTGCCAGTTAGTCTCGAGTCATCCCTGCTGGAGTGAAAATCTTAGACAAGTGAACAATGAGCCGTCATAGCCTGAGTGAGCACGTCAAGAGAACTATGCATGGATTTAACCATGCTCCTCTTGCAATTCAGAGACAGCCACAGGACTTTCATACCTACACAGAGTCTGTTTCTCTCTCACATGCACTTAAGTCTAGTGTGTGATAAGCTACAAATGTTCCTTCTGGAAAACGTTCCATCTTCCACATCATGTCACACCCACATGCAAAAACACCACATCAAGTGAGACGTGAACAAGCTGCTGCCACATCCAGAGAGAATGTTCACATGACGGTTTGGCCAATGTCTGCTTGAAGCGAGAGGCATATGCATAGCCTGGTATTTGGCCCACAGCTTTCTCCCAAAGGGAGGGGGGAACATTAAAAGGATATGATTTGGTTGTTGGCAACAGTGCCTTGTGTGCAAAACGTGAGCCATGTATTTTATTTGTTCATCAACCTTTATGAGTTTTCCTCTTTGCATCAGTAGTGTGAAAAAACCTGCTGGTTTGGTTTTTACAAATGGAGGCACACCGACTATCAGTGTAGGCTGGTCCATCAGGGCAGAAGCAATAGTGCCCCATCAACCTCAGGAAAGAGATCCATGTGGCAATCTCACTCTTCCTCAGCTAGCCTGCCACCTGCCCATCTTCTCACTTACAACCAGCCCAGGGCATTACACTGCCTGCCAGCTTCCTCCTCCAACTCCTTAGTTTCAGGATTGACCCTTGTATAACTCAGCAAGGAGTGGCAGGGGCAAAACCAGAATTAGTTGCCTTTGCTGGTTATTGAAACTGGCTCCACCTAGTCTGACCAGTTCTCCTGTTGTTTCCTCATTTTGCCCAAGCTGATGTTGAAACCACATCCCAATGTATCTGTTTTCATGTGGTTTAGCTGTGATTCATGGGGGTGGGCTGAATGACACTTTGGGTCCCTTCCAGCTCTACAATTCTATGATTCTGTGATTCCTGACCAACTGTGATTTGCCAAAGCCATACTGCAGGGGTGGGGAACCTTGGGTTGCGGAGGGTAGCAGGAATGAAATGTGGCCCTCCGAATCTCTCTTTCTGGCCCTTGGGACTCTCCCCAGGCCACACCTGTTTCATGCTTTCCTGAATAGAGAACAGGAGGGGACATGTAGACACAGGCCTACAGTACAAAGGTAATTTTTACATTTGTTGCTCTAGCCACTTTTGCTTATTTCATGGCCTATCATGAGCCCAGAAGGAAATGTAGCCTTGGTCTGCATATGGGATAATGTGACTATTATTGTACAAGCGATGTGTGAGTCCCAGGTTTTATTCCATGGCTGTAGCATTGAACACCTGTATGAATATGAGCTAGCATTTATCTCTAGAGAGTTGCATGCATCACAGTCTCTCTCTTTCCAAGGAATTGTTTAGCCCAAAGCACCCTCCAAAGCCGGTATTTGATTATCTTTGATTTACTGGTTCAAGCCCTTTGAAGCTCATTGCTAAGGAGATAAAACATGCCATGTCGTCTTTCTCTGGGCAAACCTGGAGGGTTGGTGTGGGTTTTTTGTTTTGTTTTTATCAATCTTTCTGACACAGTAAGGTCAAAGTGAAGAAAAAAGAAACAGAAGAAGTGAAAGAAACTTTTGGGATTTACCATTTGGAGGGGAAAAAAGTTTTTTTTTAATTTGTTGCTTTAAAGTCTCTGCAGTCTAGTTCTCCCTGTGGGTGACAGGAGAAAAATCTCTAGCTAGCAAGACTAGACCCTATTAGCTTCCCTGGGTGCAAGTGCAATTAGAGGGGGCCTCAGCAAAGCAGGCTTGCCACCCGCTGAGGATGCCTCCCCCCCCTAGGTTGGGCTGGAGATCAAGAGCCTTGACTGTTCAGAGGCTTATTGGGCTATCAATTGTCAGCAATCCTATATCTAGTGATTGTCAAATTGGTTCAGAGAAAATAACCAGGCACAAACCCTCACTCAAGAGCACAAATTGAAGGTTTTTCAGGGATGCTCACAATTATATGGATAGTTATTTTTGTTTTCATGGTCCTGCAAACACGTACATCACATTTTAGGCTCTGGAGCTGCACCTGGTTTGGAGTGTGCACATTGTCAGTGTCATAGAAAGGACATTGGATGAGACTAGAAGTAGGATGAATGCCTTGGCCTCATACATAGGAAGCTGTGTTATACTGAAACGACATTCATATCATACATTCCAAGCACTAGGATATAACTTTAAACAGCCATGGATAACCCCAAAGAATTCTGGAAACTGCAGTTTGTTAAAGGCGCTGAGATTTATCGGGAGACCTCTATTCCCCTCTCAGAGCTACAATTCCAAGAGTTCAACGTGAAGAGGGATGGTTGCTAAACCACTCTGAAAACTATGGCTCTGTGCAGGAAATGGGTGTGTCCTAACTATTGCCCTGGGCCCCATAAGCTAGCTGGCTGCCTTCAGATGCATGGAAGGACATTTGCCAGTATTGATGTCTGTTTCAGCTGCCAGCCTGGTCAGCTTCTGCAAGCATGTCTTAGGGCAGGCTAACCTTGGCCAGCCGCAGAGCCAGCAATGATCCTTCTATTGCAAGTCACTAGGCAAACCCAGAGGTGGGGCTTCAAATCTCCTTATGTGCCTCATGACTGTTCTTCTCAGGAGCAGAATGCAAAGGGGAGTCAGGAGAGACCGTGCAACATAGCAATAGCATTCACAGCCCACCTGGACCCCTCGAAATGGAGTTAAATCACAACATTGCATTGTTTCCATGGAAGAAGTGTCCCTGGAATCAGAGGTGGATTTAGGGCAGCAAGACACTGGGCACCAAGTTTAGGGAGCACCATCAGAACTATGACATAGTGTACTGAGCAGAATGGAAGGTGAGAGGTGGGCAGGGGGTGTTTTGGTCTTGCACAGGGCGCCATTGAAATTTGAAAGACCAAAGTGTACCCCTGCTGGAATGGGCCAACAGCTGCTTGAGATGGCACTGAGGAACCAGCCAGGCAAGTTTCTTTGTGTATGAAGACCAGAAGGCCACCCTAGTGCCCTGATGAGCAATTCAAAGGGATAAGGTGGTTTGAAATAGCAGCATCAAAGGGCAAAAAGGAGAAGTGAGCTGGAGAGTTGCTAAGTGAGAGACCTGGAAACTAGGAGAGATGCTGCAAGAACTGGGGCCAGAAATGTGTCTTGCTTTGTAGAATCATAGAATCATAGAATCATAGAGTTGGAAGAGACCACAAGGGCCATCGAGTCCAACCCCCTGCCAAGCAGGAAACACCATCAGAGCACTCCTGACATATGGTTGTCAAGCCTCTGCTTAAAGACCTTCAAAGAAGGAGAGTCCACCACACTCCTTGGCAGCAAATTCCACTGTCAAACAGCTCTTACTGTCAGGAAGTTCTTCCTAATGTTTAGGTGGAATCTTCTTTCTTGTAGTTTGGATCCATTGCTCCGTGTCCGCTTCTCTGGAGCAGCAGAAAACAACCTTTCTCCCCCCTCTATGTGACATCCTTTTATATATTTGAACATGGCTATCTTATCACTCCTTAACTTCCTCTTCTCCAGGCTAAACATGCCCAGCTCCCTTAGCCGTTCCTCATAAGGCATCGTTTCCAGGCCTTTGACCATTTTGGTTGCCCTCCTCTGGACACGTTCCAGTTTTTCAGTGTCCTTCTTGAACTGTGGTGCCCAGAACTGGACACAGTACTCCAGGTGAGGTCTGACCAGAGCAGAATACAGTGGCACTATTACTTCCCTTGATCTAGATGCTATACTCCTATTGATGCAGCCCAGAATTGCATTGGCTTTTTTAGCTGCTGCGTCACACTGTTGGCTCATGTCAAATTTGTGGTCAACCAAGACTCCTAGATCCTTTTCACATGTACTGCTCTCAAGCCAGGTGTCACCCATCTTGTATTTGTGCCTCTCATTTTTTTTGCCCAAGTGCAATACTTTACATTTCTCCCTGTTAAAATTCATCTTGTTTGTTTTGGCCCAGTTCTCTAATCTGTCAAGGTCATTTTGAAGTGTAATCCTGTCCTCTGGGGGTGTTAGCCACCCCTCCCAGTTTGGTGTCATCTGCAAATTTGATCAGGATGCCCTTGAGTCCATCATCCAAGTCGTTGATAAAGATGTTGAATAAGACCGGGCCCAAGACAGAACCCTGTGGCACCCCACTAGTTACTTTTCTCCAGGATGAAGAGGAACCATTGATGAGCACCCTTTGGGTTCAGTCAGTCAGCCAGTTACAAATCCACTGAGTGGTAGCATAGTCAAGACCGCATTTTAGCAGCTTCTTTACAAGAATATCATGGGGCACCTTGTCAAATGCCTTGCTGAAATCAAGGTAGGCTACATCAACTGCATTCCCTTCATCTACCAGGGTTGTAATTCTGTCAAAAAACGAGATCAGGTTAGTCTGACATGACTTATTTTTCAGAAATCCATGCTGACTATTGGTGATCACAGCATTCCTTTCTAGGTGCTCACAGACTGTTTGCTTAATGATCTGCTCCAGAATCTTCCCTGGTATTGATGTCAGACTGACTGGGCGGTAATTATTTGGGTCCTCTCTTTTCCCCTTTTTGAAAATAGGGACAACATTTGCCCTCCTCCAGTCTGCCGGGACTTCGCCTGTTCTCCAGGAATTCTCAAAGATGACTGCCAGTGGTTCTGAGATCACATCTGCCAGTTCTTTTAATACTCTTGGGTGCAGTTCATCTGGCCCTGGAGACTTGAATACATCTAGACTAGCCAAGTATTCTTGTACTATCTCCTTAGTTATTCTGGGCTGTGTTTCCTCTGCTGATTCATTTGCTCCAAATTTGTGCTGGATGCAAAGCTGTGAGTAATGGAGAAGCAAGAACTTCTGAGGTGTTTGTGCTCCGAGACCCTCCATCCTATGCTCAGGTTGCATATATGTGTGTAAATAAAACCATATCTCTTAAAGACACCAGTCTCCACTGATTTTCTTTTTGAGGAAACTAAACCTTTGGTAAACACACAACCCCTGGAATCTCTCACCGTACAGAGACTGGGGTAGTGTTTAACTTTCTCTCACTACCCCAATATACTGTATAGTTCTCTTTTCTTTCTCTTTCTATTTCTCTGAAAGAATAATCTCTGAAAGAGTCACCTCTAAGTATAGGCTAAACTCTCAATTTTGGTTCCTCTCAGTTTCTTATTTTTCTGCTCTTCAATTTTCCACATCAGCTTGAAACTTTAAGTAAAGTTATAGTGGTGCCCTTTCCCAGCATCCTAGTGTGAAATTCTTCAAATAGACATATTTTTGTATGCAATTTTTGCCCAGTTTGCTCTTTTTTGCAAAGCAGTTTCCCCTAAGCAATGCATTTCCTATGTTGTTTTTCTTAATGTATGCATTTCTGTGCACACTTTACCCAAGTACATGCATTTCTGTAAGTGTTACTTGGACCAGAGAACTGCTTTGCAAAAGGGCAGATTTTGAAGAATTGCTGTATTCTGGTTTGCATTTTTTTTTAAAAGAGTTGTAACTTAGATAGGTTTGGCGTTAAATGTGAACTGAAGCAATTTTCTGTCTCCTTAGACACTTCATATTGAAAGGTATGATCCTCAGGATTTGCCTACCCTCCCCCCAGCTTTGCTTAAAACAAAGTTTGCCCTCAGTGTTTCAAAAACTCAACTTTAATGTTTCAAAATTCGTACTTTTGTGTGTGCGCTGTAGAATGCATACATAAAAACCAGTTATAGGCTCCAACGCAAACTGAAAAATAAATATTAATTTGATTTGGGGGCAGGTTTCAAATTAGATTTTAATTATTTTTTAATTGAATATTGTCAAGTAATCACAAGTTTCATTAAAATAAGTTACGTAACAGCGAACAAACAAACCCTAAGGATTAGGTTGTTAATTAGCTGTTTAATGTGAATGCAGGACTTTGAATTTTTTCCTTATCTATAGAAGTATTACACGTGGCAGCTGCAAAGTACTATAAGTAATTGACACATTATTAGCGATCATGGTAATATAATATGGAATGACGGGCAGGATGCACACACACACACACACACACACACACTATGCAGTGGGGTAATTAATGTGTAGCTTTGATAACTTTCAGAAACAGCACTACCAGAAACATATCTGGTGATGAATGGGACACCAGAAAAGGGACAGTTAAACACAGTGGTGGCTCGTGCCCATTTGGACTGGTGGGGTGGAAGGCAGGGAGCCCAACAGTAGGTGGCGCCAGAGCCAGAGCCAGGCAGAGGCAACTGACTCTAGTTCTGTCCGCATCTTCCTCCCTGTTGGGCAACACTGAATCTAAGGTGGAGGAAAACGCTAGGGAGTGCCACTCCTGGCCGAGGCAATTTTAGGTGCCGTGCTACAGCGGGCGCCAGAACAATGCTGTAGAATGGAGTGCGGGAGGTGGGGGGTCCCAAATATTAGTGTTGCACAGGGTGCCACTAAAATTTGAGGGCCCAAAGGCCCCCACTGCCCCTGGGCTGGCTATAAGGATGAAAATAGAAATCCCTTGATTCCTGACCATGAGCTCATCAGAGGCAAGGTGGGATAGAAATGTGATAAACGAACACGGTTGTGCTTTATCTAGGTAGGTCAAGTGCTGGCATGTAGTTTCTGGCCTCCCTGCAGATGTCCCACCATCATTAATATTCACACAGGCCTGCCGTTCCGTCTGCTCAGCGTTTAATGGTCCAGTAAGCAGGACAGCAGCATCCCAGAAAGCAAGTGCAGCCATCTCCATCTCCCATTCTTCACCCTCTATTGAAGTGTTTCTAATAATAGCCGGGACAGAGGCTCCTGTCCTAGCCTCTCATTAGCATGCCTGTAGTCCTCCTCCTCCCCCCTTCTCTTTTCAGCCGAGTTGGCTGATGTGTTCATTGGACCTTGAAGGGTTTTCGTTTGCCTCCATATCAGCATGTGGAAGAGGAAGATGTACATAAGGGCACGTACTGGAGAAACAGAGCTATGGGATGGAGGAAATATGGGCGGGGGTACAGACAAAGGAAAAGCATGCCACTTGGAGATTTTAGGTGAAAGGTGTCTACTGAACAATTAGCAGATAACGAGGAATGGTGTAGTTCATTGGGTACCATGTTGTAAGTAGATGAGGGTGATCACAGTTCAGTTTCCTTCTCTGCTACATACCTGCCCAGATGTCCTTGGGCATGGTAGCTATTATCGGTCAAAGTTCCCTGTGGATTTAAAAAAAATGTAGAAAATATTAGAGTATTGAAAGCCTATTATAAACCATGGTTGTAGAACCTCAGTGCTGAGAGCCAGATGTGGCCCCCAGGGCTTATCTATGTGGCCCTTAGAACTCTATGTAGCTGACTAAAGAACTGTGGCAAGAGAAATTGATAGACTATACGGAATTGGCGAAATTGAAACATAAACTACGTGACAAGGATAACTGTGACTTTAAAGAAGAATGGGAACCTTTTACGAAGCATTTAAAGAAACAACAAAATGAACTGGACTCCTTGGCGAGTTTTGAATAAACATTCACAAACTCTTTATTGGCAATATACAGATAGATAAATTGAGGATCTCTACAATTTTATAACAGGCAGAGAATAACATGTGTTGAGAAACCAGAGAGAGGAGCTGAGGGAAGTCTGGGGAGGGGTGGGTTTTTTTTCTTTTGGGGGGAGGGGGAGGGGAAAATGGGGGGAATGAGGATGATGTATTTTTGATAAATTGTTATGTTGAAATTCCTAATAAAAAATATTTTTTTAAAAAACCAATGAGATTGGAAAAGAAAAGGAAAAAATACTGTTACATTGACATAAAAAAGAACACCACCCATAAGTACACCAGAAGAGCCTGTTAAAGGTAAAGGTAAAGGTACCCCTGCCCGTACGGGCCAGTCTTGACAGACTCTAGGGTTGTGCGCTCATCTCACTCTATAGGCCGGGAGCCAGTGCTGTCCGCAGACACTTCCGGGTCATGTGGCCAGCGTGACAAGCTGCATCTGGCGAGCCAGCGCAGCACACGGAACGCCGTTTACCTTCCCGCTGGTAAGTGGTCCCTTTTTATCTACTTGCACCCGGAGGTGCTTTCAAACTGCTAGCTTGGCAGGCGCTGGGACCGAACGATGGGAGCGCACCCTGCCGCAGGGATTCGAACTGCCGACCTTTCGACCGCCAAGCCCTAGGCGCTGAGGCTTTAACCCACAGCGCCACCCGCGTCCCTGTTGGATCATGCCAAAGGCCCATCTAGTCCAGCCTCCTGTTCTGACAGTGACCAACCAGATGCTTATGGGAAACCCTCAAGCATGATTCCAACACAAGCACACTCCCCGCTTGTGCAGTTTCCAGCACCTGGTATTCAGAAGCATTACTTCTTCTTACCATGTGCTCATGCAAGTATCTGTGGAAAAGGAAGCCTGTGTTGGTTATCAATTAGCTGATATTTGGCATGATTACATTTAACTCATGAGAAGAGTTAACACAACAGGGGTGTGAGAGAGCAGAAACAGGAGAGTAGGAGGAAAGCAAGTTGCCTGAAACTGTGATGTGTTAAAAACCAAAATTTGTTTGTTGACACACAAACTTCGTTAATTGGAAGATAAGCTTAGCTTAGAGATCAGAAGGTTTCAATTAACTGTGAGCTGTGGAAAATTTCAGAACTGCTTCTCAAGGACAGTTGTGAGATCAAAGAACCTCACTAGTTTCATAATAGACTTTCTGTTTGTTTGTTTGTTTTGTTTTTGTTTTTGTGTTTGTGTTTGTGTGTGTGTGTAATTTCCAATGCTGTGGCCTTTTATAGCTCATATTGATTTCAGTTTGAAGTCCAACCAAATGACCTTGGGCTACATCCAACTAAGTCCTACTTTGAGTAGACCCATTGGTGATAATGGACCTTAGATTGTCATTTCCATTAATTTCAGTGGGTCTGCTAAAAATAGGAGTAATGTTGAATGCAACCCCATGTGCCTCTTGTGGCATCACCTGCATAGTAAAATGCATGCATATGTAGCTGTCAATATAATCAGCCCTGTGTACTCAACATTCTAAGAATGTTGGCAGTTTCTGTTCTATTCTGAGGGTATAGTGCCCATGGACAGCCAAGGAGACAGAGAATCTGGCAAGCAGCCTGGGAAAGACAGTTCAGTATGATGTTCAGTGTCGCAGACAGGCAGATGTGGTATTCAGGAGATGCTAGAGGGAAACATACAAGGCTTTCAGTACCATGGACAGATCACTGGGTGCTAGAACCTTACTCCAAAATAGGCTTTGCATCAAGGATGGGGAACCTGTAACCTCCATATGTTGTTGGACTCTGGTGCCAATCACCCCTGACCACTGGCCATGCTGGCTGGGACTGCTGGGAGTCTAACAACTTCTGGAGGGGTACACATCCCCCACCCCTGAATTATAGCCTTCTGGGCTATGACTATCCTTTCCAGGCTCCCCACCTTTTGCCCCCATGAATGTGTAGAAGAGATCCTTCAAGAGACAATCTTTGGACCTGCAACCTAGCACTATGGTGCAATCTCTGTGCTGGTGAGTAGGTGCTGGAGAGTGGGAGGTGTATGGTATGAAGGCTCATTAAGACTGTTAAGCTCAGGAGAAGCTTTTGGGGCTGCCCTAGTTCAAAGGTCTTAGGTCAGGCATCCCCAAACCCAGCCCTCCAGATGTTTTGGGACTACAATTCCCAACATCCCTGACCACTGGTCCTGTTAGCTAGGGATAATGGGAGTTGTAGTTTGAAAACAGCTGGAGGGCCAAGTTTGGGGATGCCTGTCGTAGGTTCTAAGCTACCAGTCTTGAACTTGAAACCAGGGACTTGGTCTTGCTTCTTTGCTAGGGATGTGGATGAGATGGGAACGAACAGTTCCTCTTCTTCCTCTACCTCCATATCTTAGCCCTGACTTCTCCTTAGGACTGGGCCCATGACAGCTCCCATTTAAATAAACTAACCCAAGGTCACCGAGGCAATTGCAATCTTCCAGCCTCCTGTGTAGTCATGCTTCTTTTTTCCATGTGATGGGGTGATAACCGTACACTATTCAGCTGTGGAATAATTAGACAAGGCATCAGGACAAATGTTCCCATGGCAAATCTATCAGACTGTGGAGCAGTCACCCAAAGAATGTAATGGAGATTCCATCATGCAATGTATTTCAAAAAGAAATGCAGAATTGGATAGAGGAATGCGATGTAAGGGAGGATTTTGTATTGCCCTAAGCTCAGATCAGATATCCAAATACATCCATTCCATGGTCCAGATTCATTTATTGAGGGCTGCCAACCTTGTGAAGCTTCATTGAACTCATTGTCAGGAAGAATGCAGAAGTTAAAAGGTTACTGAGCATGCAAAAATAAAAATAGTGTTCAGATATTATGCTACATGCTGGGCTCATCCATCCATAATACCCTTTAATAGATTGGGGGGGATGCAAGATAAACAGTATTTCTAACTGAATGAGATGCACTCTTTATTTCCACCTCTCTTACTGTAAGGATGGGGAACCTGTGGTTCCAGGTAATGTTGGACTCCAACTCCCATCAGCCCCAGCTAGCATGCCTAATGGTCAGGGAAGATGGACATTGGAGTCCATAAACCTTTGGAGGGACACATACTCTTCATTCCTGCCTTAGACCACATCCCCACCATACATTTAAAGCACTGCTACAACTTTGAAAACTCCTTCCTTCCCCCAAAGTAATATTGGAGCTGTAGCTTGTTTAGGGTGCTGAGATTTTTAAAAAGGCCCCTATTCTTCTCACAAAACTACAATTCTCTGAGTAGTTTAACAACCAGTGCTTCCTCCCAGGGAAGCACCACCTTCTTGGTTGGTTGGTTGGTTGGTTGGTTGGCTGACTAACTGTCAAGAGAATTAACTCTTAGTTTACTAAGTGAATGATCCCTGATGTTGAACTTTTGACATAATCTACCTCAAAGCCTGTGGAGAAGAAGGGTAGAAAAGGTTAAAACAAATAACATAACAGGATCCTCATATTCTACATGGGAAGGAGTTAGGGCTTTGTTCCATCTTCTACTGTTTAGAAGCACTCTCTTTCCTCCTTCCTAATCAAATCCCCTTTGCTGTCTAAATCTTCAAATTACTGTGTTAAGTATGTAAACACATGTGCCTCCGCCACAGGGAAGCACGAGCCTCACTGGAGCCAAAATGTCGGTGTAAAATGAATGTGGTACTTAAAAAATCACTGTCTTGAGCACCGTTCAGAGCAATGCGACATAAATTACTTTAAGGGGTGTGCTTTTTTTTCCTCGACACCACCTCTATTAACTGGTTTAGGTTTTATGGGGAATAACAATTGTAACACGGCTTGATGGAGAACAGAACGCACTCCGGCTTCTGCACAGGGGCTCCTTTTATATCACTCTCTATATCTAAGTACTTAAAAGGTCCAAACGGTACTTTAAAGGAGACTTTTAGGATGCTGCAGATTATAAAGCCCCTTTTCTGTCAGCTGCAAATGACTGTAATTTTGCCCAAGCGTTTATTTCCAATTGACACCGTGGCAGAGAAGCAGAAATTGAATGGTGCCCCCCTCCCAACCCCCCAGCCCCAGTGCATTTAGAATAATCACCTGGAAATGCTCCCAGGGCCGTCCTGAATTGTGTGGTTTTCAGTGCCTTTATTGCTCCAGGTTGTTGCTCCATGGCAATGAACACAGAATAAGCAAGACAGAGCAGCATCAGGCAGACACCCATGTGCCGGGAAGCCATTTGCTTGTGATGGCCATGTGTTCCTCTGTCATGCCAAAGGTAACTGTGTGTCTAGCTCCCATCTGCCTCCAGCAGGGATGGGCAACAAGGACTGAACTGCTGAGCATGATGTTTTCTGAACCCAGCAAAACTGTGATTTTTGATTCATCTCTCTTTTTTTGTCCTCCACCCTCTCCGCCTACAGTGAGCATATGAATTTCTTCTGTAGAATGGCCTTAGCTCAGTGGTAGAGCATTCGCTTTACAAGCAGAAGGTCCCAGGTTCAACCCCCAGCATCTCCAGGTAGGGTGGAAATGCCCCTATCTGAAACCATGGAGAGCTGTTGTCAGTTAGTGAGGACAATAGTGAGCTAGATGGCACAATGGTCTCAGTATGAAGCAGCTTCCTATGCTTGTTCCTATATGAGACTTGGGGAAAGTTTTTGTGAGCCAGATAGAGAGGCCTGGAGACCATATATGGTCCTCAGGTTCTCATTTCCCCAGCCTGCTCCACAGAACTGCAGCCTTTTGAAGGAGGGGCCAAAGCTCAATGGTAGAACATCTCCTTTGCAAGCACAAGGTCCCAGTTTTGATTGTCTCCAGTGGCAGCTTCAGGTAGGGCTGGGAATGCCCCATGCCTGAAACCCTAGAGAGTCCCTTCCAGTCAATGTAGATGGTACTGAGCTAGACGTCCCAAAGATCTGACTCAGTATAAGGCATCTTCTTGGGGTCCATGTTCAGCTCTGGCTGTGATTGCTGCTGACCTACTGCTGTGAACATGAAGAACAAGGCAACATAAGGAGAGCTCTGATGGATCAGACTAAAGACCCATCTAGTCCATCATTCTAGTTCTCACTATGGTCAACCAGATGCCCACAGGAAGCCCACAGGGAGGACATGAACACAATAACTCTCCCCATTTGTTTCTAAGCAGCAGGTGTTCAGAGGCATGTTCCTATGATCATACAAGAGATCATACAACACTATTAGCCACTGATAGCCTTATTCTCAATATTTGACCACCAACTCACTGCCTGTCAAATGGAGAGGCCCCCAGGAATACTAAACTTATCCACCTTAGGTTCATTCATTTATTTCAGTAATTTATACACCACTGAATCCTGTAGTTTCTAAGCAGTATACAATAGGGTTACAAGTGAGACCCAGTTAAAATTAACCATACAATCAGAACAAACACAGAGGATCACTAATTCCAAATATACCTTTCCCTGTCCATTCAGGACAAATACACTGAGTATGCATACTTCCAAAATATATTTGCTTTATTTTTATCCATCCTTTCTACAACACAGTACATGTTCCTGGTTCCATTTTATAGATGCATTCACATCATATATTTAAAACACTACGATAGCACTTTAAACAGTCATGGCTTCCCTCAAAGAATTATGGGAAGGGTGCTAGAGTTCTTAGCAGGCCCTATTCCCTGGGCAGAGCTACAGTGTCCAGAGTTACTTGGGAAGAGGGGTCTTCCCAGGTCTACGTGGGCAGCCTGACTATTCACTACCCTGCACTGGCTATCAGCATAAAGGAACAGAGGCCAACCCCCACAAACATCAGAGTGCATGGTAGCATATAATATTTCCATCCCACTCTCTTCCTCCTTGGATCCTAGGGCAGGAGTTCCCCATTGGGAACATCCTAGTTATTATTACATATTTATTTATTTATTCTCTGCCTTTTTCCCTGACAGGGAATCAGGGAATTCAGTTCAGCTGCAGGGGGTTGCTGTCAGTGCCAATCAGTTTACTGGTGCTGTCAATGAGCTCCTTTGACAGTGGGATCCAAATATGTTGGCTGTGAAACCTGCTTTGTCCATTTTCAGACACAGCTTGCATTAAAACCTCACCTGCAAAGTGATATCAAAGGGGTGTACTGCAACCACAGTGCACCCATTTCAAGTTGGCATCTGATATCATAACAATGTCAGGCGATAGACAAATGGGCAGCCCAATCTCTGTGTTGTTGTTGTTGTTGTTGTTTTTTGGGGGGGAGGTAAGGATCCAGTATGTTGGACAGATCCAGTTCCCCACCCCAACTCTATTGATTTCAATGTGTCTGTTCTGAGTTTGAGTTACAATGTGATCACCCAAGTAATGTTTGCGAATCAGAGGGAGGGGGAAGAGGGAGGGAGGGAGAGAGGGAGAGAAAGAGAGAGCACTGCAGCAACATATTGATAAAGGTCCTTTTATGCTCTTTGGGGGGAGGATGGGTAGCTATGAATTTTAAATAAATAAATGCATGTATGTCAAGCTAAATGTGTTCTGGCTACTGGCCTCCAGCTGTTGGATGAGTTAACAAGGCTGATTTCTCTAGCTGAACCACTCTGCTTAAAACAGGACCATTTTTTCAGACTTCAGAATTCTTCTGAAACCTTTCACATTATCTTTAATGTCAGGAAGCGGCTGTCAAACGTTTAACTTTTAGCTGCCTCTTTTAAATTTTTGTTTTGTTTTGTCTCTGAGTTCCTGGCTGAGGAAACATAGCCTGATGTTCTCAGCTCCCCAATGGAAAGCAGGTTTTTCCTGCCTCTTGAATCCCTGCCAGGTTCTTTTATCTTAGTCCCCCCCTTTTTCTTATTTAAGGAATGGTACAACATCAGCCCGAGTTTTTATTGCTTTTGAAAGACAACTCCCCTCCCCACTGGTGCTTTAAATCCTTGAAGCCAGGAGAAGAAAGGTGAGGAAACCAGTGGGATATGAAAGCAAGTAACAATGCTCTTCCCCTTCCCCATCACACACACACACACACACACACACACACACACACACACACACAGCCCTTTTTAAATGCTCCTGAACAACTTCCAGACATAGCTCTCTGTGTGATTTTCTCCTGCTGCTGCTGCCTGCTGGACCCTACCAAATTATGCATATTGGACCTTTTCCAAATCAAAAGCAGAGAATTAAGGGGAAGGTGATCTGCAGAAAGGAAGACAATAAAAGCTAATGGAGTGCCCCCGACTTCAGAAGAACCTTCTAGAACAGTGGTTCCAAATTAGCTAATTACTGTAGTACCTCTGGTTGCGAACGGGATCCGTTCCGGAGGCCCGTTCGCAATGTGAAAAGCCCGCAACCACTGCGCATGCGTGAGTGGTGAAACCCGGAAGTAACCCTTTCTGGTTACTTCCAGGTCGCCTCGGAATGCAACCTGAAGAAACGTAACATGAAGCAAGCGTAACATGAGGTATGACTGCACTGAGGACCCCCTAATTTTCAAAAGCCAAGCCACGGATCCCCACAGAGCATCAGTGGAGAATGGATGGGTGGGGAGAGGAGATTAAGTGAGTCACTTCCTCTGCATGCTTTGAGTGGGAGGGGATGGGGATGGGGTGTGTGCATCAAGCTGCCCTCAGTGAGGCAGCCAGCGATGGCAGCCAGCAAAGATGCACGTCCCCCTTTTGTTATAACAATCCGGTTTCTGACTTATTTATAGCGTATTTTTCCTATGTGTAGATCCACCCCAACAATAGGTGAAGCCAGAGCCAATGACAGGCAATCAGGAGGTGAATCAGAATGCAAAGCCAGAACTACAAAACACATTAGCATTCAGAGAGAACTTGCAGCTTAAGGCAGGTACCACTCCAACAAGATGCCCTCATATACTCCAGCCTTCTCTTGAGCAGCCAATGGCTAGCTAGGTGGGTGAAGCTAGTCTAGTCAAGATCCTGGAAGGGTATATGTGGAGAGGCTGCAGCTGTTCACTCCACCACAACTGTCAGTGGTCAGCAATTCCTGACATTCAGTACCAAATGTCCTCTACGTAATGAGATGGGTGAAGGAGGCTCTTGTGCATTAGGAAATGACAGTTCCATAGAAATGCAGATAAGAACATACATATATATATATATGGAGGGGGAGAACTTCATAAAGTCCATCCCTAATACATTAGAAGACTGACAGTTAACTATAATTGTACAATTATAGTGCAAATGATAAATAGAGATTGCCAACTTTTAAAAAAGTGTCTGCACCTTTAATAGATGTGCAACTTCTAATGCGCTATGTGCACATTTAGGAGATGAAGCTCTCACCATCCACATTCCTGGGGGAAAGCTTCACCTGCTGAATAACTGCTGCTTGTCTTTTAAAGATAGAGGAACCCTGGTTGGGGTGGGGGGAGAGTTGGCATCCCTTTGGAAATTTCACTTAGAAATCTGCCAGCATAGGTTGCTAAAAATAATAAATAAATAAAATAAATAAATAAAAACCAACAACCTCAGTTAGGAGCTCTTGGGAGTAGGATCTGTTTCCTCTTTCAGCTTCAGGCAAATCCCATAGCACTGAGTAACTCAGGGCTTTCTTCTTCTTCTTATTTTTTTTGACATGGGTCCCTGAACAATCCCATCATATAAAGGATGACTGGCATTTAGCAAACCATTTCCTAATGGTTCCTCAATTGCAAAGCAAATTGAAGAGTCAACAGCTCTTTTAAAGATTACTCTTTATTCTTCATCTTCAGAGATAAAGGAAGGCGTCTCTGCAGATCTGGGGCTAGATTCTGCTGCGGTAACACTTCTGTAAATCCACAGCTGATCCACCTAAGCAAATTGGTTTATCTCTGTGACTTTAAAAAGTGTAAAAAAAAGGGGGGGTGGAATTCAGCCTGCAGGGGACATGATTTTTTCCAGCTCCTCCCTTTTCCTCCCTTTTCCTCCCTCCCCCCCCACTTCTCTAGTAAATTTGCAAACAAATCATGTTTTATTCCCTGTTAGATTCTCTTTGCAGCAAAGCTGTTTGAATGATCTGCATTGCTGTGGCCTGATTTTCCTGTTACATTTGCAACCTCTATCAATGAATTGCGAAACCCCGGGACAGGTTAGGAGGTGCTGAAGCCCTAAGCTGTGACAGGCAGTATCCCCCGCTCCCCAAAATGTATAATTTTGACATAAAGGGCAATGAAAATAGAAATAATGAACATTTATATTTGCACATATACCAGTACATAGGTGAGGATGCAGATAAAAACTAACAATCTAACTAAAACATCTATCTTGCACGAAGCCTCTTTGCGTATGAAACCCCTTTAAATGAAAATGCCTTTTGATTTCTTGCATAACAAATATGAAAACTTTTAATATGTAGCAGCACAGGAGCACTTACACACAACGGTTTAGCACTTACTGAATGGAAGAGGCAATGCAACATATACCATGTGTGTTCCATACATGACACAAAACTTAAACAAAAAAACAAAAAAACACTTTCATGTGTTTTTTTATAGCATAATCTGAGGTCCTAGTTTCCTTATGTGCATTAATGCACCACTAGTGAAACCATCCGTACATTGTGTTGCTTATTGGGTGACATTGAGCAAGTCACAAACATTTAGCCTAAGCCTACCTCACAGGATTATTGTGAGAATAAAATGTTGAGGGGAAGAACACCATGTTTGCCACTTTAAGCACCTTGGAGGAAAGGTGGAATATAAATCAGAAAGAGAGAGAATGGGAGTGTCATGCATGGCATTTAGAGAAAGCCTTAGACTTTTTAAAAAAATGCTATTTAGAAATTCAATAACAGAAACATCCACATTTAAGGTTAATTATTTTCTTCAGCATTCCAGCGCAAAATGTTGGTCTGTAGATGTAATGATTATACTATATCTTAATGCTTTATTTAGTGGGGCTTCCTGCCAGATAGTTTTCACTGGGCACAAAATTTGGGGCACAGTACTTGGTTTATATAAAACTGTTCAATTCTCATAGTGCTACACAGGGTACAGATGTTTGCTGACAGAAGCGGTGTATTTCAGCGCTATGAAAATTCTGTGCTAAAAAGAGAGAGACTTAAAGAGAGAGAATTAAGATTGTATACCAAGATGATCTAGGTTCTGCAATGAGAAAAGAGGGATTCTGCAATTTGCATGTTATATGCAATAAGGGAATGGCCACATTTTCTCATGGTTTGCACTTGCCGGCAATCTGGATAGCCACAGGTTCTCTGTCCCTGATGGTAAAAAAGGTAAAGGACCTCTGGACAGTTAAGTCCAGTCAAAGGCAACTATGGAGTTGCAGCACTCAGCTCACTTTCAGGCCGAGGGAGCCGGCGTTTGTCCACAGACAGCTTTCCGGATCACGTGGCCAGCATGACTAAACTGCTTCTGGTGCAATGGGACACCATGACAGAAACCAGAGCGCATGGAAATGCCGTTTACCTTCCCACCACAGTGGTACCTATTTATCTTCTTGCACTGGTGTACTTTCAAGCTGCTAGGTTGGCAGGAGCTGAGACAGAGCAATGGAATTGGTTTCACGGATTCGAACCACCAACCTTCTGATCAGCAAGCCAATGATTTAGACCACAGCGCCACCTGCATCCCTGATGAACATCATCACTCCCAGCTCTGAACAAAGGAGAGAACTGCAAGGGGCTCAGCCACCAAGCAACGAGGGCCATTTATGCCTATAGACTAGAGCAGGGCAGGAAATACTCCCTGATGCTGTGTGACATTTCTGGGTCAGGCTTACTTGCTGCTCTGAGCAAATTGGAGAGCTGATTTTTTTTCAGGCTATGGACTGCCCTTTTCACTATATTGTCTTCAAGTTATCATTACTATTACCATTATTATTAATTAGGTTTGTATACCAGCCTTCATCTGCAGATCCCAGGGCGGTTCACAGCATAAATATACAAGATAAAAACACAAAATGCATAACAAAAACAAGAACAAAACAAGCCAATATCCCCCCTCCCCTCCCACAAACACATTAAAAATAATATAAGATATTAGCTGACAAAGACTGGGCACATGTCTACACATGAAACCTGTCTGAGTGGTTGGGCATCACCCACTGCTTGAGATAATGTTGGTAGAAAGCTTAAGAACCCCTCCCATCTGGCTTTTGCTGCAGAGGTATTTTGCAACATGTTCTTGGGCATCAGCGGTGGATTTATACTGGGGCTGCCACACATCATTCTGCTTTATTAGTTGTTGTGTGATGCTTCCCCAGCGTTATTGCATTATCACCATCTGGAGGGGCACTCTTGCACTTTAGCACAACAAAAGTGGATCTAAAAATAAACCACAACATTTGGGGTGAAAGAAAGCTGCAGGATTTCAGCAGAAAGTCAAGGAACATGCGCTGATTGGAAATGAAGCAGCATGTCTGCCCCAAGAGCAATATTGAAAGTGGGATCTCATATAACTGTCCTGATACCCTCATGAGTGCAAATCATCATGAATGCACAATAAAAAGGACACCTGGAGGAGGCCAAACAGTAAGAGAGGTATGTAGGAAAAAAGGTGTATTGGTTGACTGGAGAAAGAACTTATATAGCACCAATTACTCAGATCATAGCTGCAATATAAAAGGAATAACTTTAGCTTAATAATATAGAGAAAAATCCTTTATTCCAAGTGCCCAGACAGTTCCAGTTGAGGAGTTTAATTTAAAGCCCCCTTTCAAAGCAGAATGGTTCAATAAGGAGAGTTATTAGGAAGGTGGACGGGTCCTGGGGATTCGTTAACTAGCTGGTTCTTTGGGTGGGGGGAAACCAGATGGATCGTTTTCAGGGGATAATCAATCCTCTCCCTGGAGGTGGTTTTGACGTGGGAAGGCCAAGAGAGGAAGCCTTATTGACCATGGTGTCTGTGTTTGCACACATTGTTCCCAATTAGTTTGAATTACTGCTGTGTAGGGGCACATACGTAGCTGACTGCAAGCACTTCCAGATTTGCAGAAGCCCCACAGGAAAGTTTTCCTGATTGTAGGGTTGAAAAAGTTGAAAAAGCAGAGCATCCCAGAGATGAAGGCAGAGTCATATGTGTTACTTGTGGATGCAACAATAGATGGGTTCAGTGTTTGGCGTCATGAGTCTAAGCATTAGTGCGGAGCTGTCTGTGGTATCCAGTGAGACATTCTTGGGGGCAGATGATGGATGAAGTATAGCCTTAGCCCCCTCCTTAACCTATGCAGATCTCTTTAAGAGAAGCTTTCCCAGTTGCCTCAACACTGCCTGAGATGTTCTTATTGCACTATGACTCTTCTTCAGATGCAAGGAGAAGACCAAACTCAATGATAGAGCACGTGCTTTGCATGTAGAATACAGCTAAGCAAATGGGCTCTGAGTGAAGCAGGGTAGGTAATGTTTTTCACCCTGAAAGCCGCATTCCCTCCTGAGCAATCTTTCAAAGGCACCACATGCCAGTGGTGGGTGAGAACAGAGGCAAAATGTAAACTATAGCTTTCTAGTTTCTACACACACTGCTCTGTCCTACATCCACTGAACCAAAGGCATTACCAGAGTTCAATGATATATTCTGGTTGGATGCAAACAGTCAAGGAGGGTGAAAAGCAGGTCAGAGGAGGGGTGCAGCTTGGACAGGGGGTGTGGCCAGAGGAAAGTCCCAAGGGGTAGTTGGATAGGACTGAAGGGTCATGTCTGGCCCTTGGGGCTGATGTTTTCCATTCCTGACAACATGATCCTTCTAAGAACAGTATCTGCTCAAGAGGATGGTGCAGTGCACTAAAATATTGGAGGTAGCCTTGTGGCTTTGAAGGTTGAAGGGTCAGTCTGAATGATATCCATGGATCCCTTCCATACATATGATCATGTATCTGTAAGGTTAGAAACTGTAAGGCAAGACCTGCTGAACCATACAGACCAGTTCCTTTGATAAGACAAGAGCCTTAGCAGGCTAATTAAATACTGCCAATCACTTATCCAAAAAGGTTGCCCTGTGGCCACAGAGACAAATGGCCTTTTTCCAACTCACCTGACTGGATGCCACATCATCCTAGGATGGAAAACAGTAGACCTGGCTATGTGTGTGTGTGTGAGTTCAGCCCAAACTCATGCTGGAAGCTGGAAGGTGGAGCTTGACTCTCTTGACTTTGCTGAATTCATAGCTATGCCCTTGCAGGTGGGAGTGACTAGGAATCAGTGGGGGAAGCAATATCTGTTAATGCTATGAGCCCTTCCTCCTATGCTTAGGTTGTATATATGTGTAGCTAAAACCATATATCCTAAAGAAATCACAGTATCCATTGACCTTCATTCCAAGGAAACCTAATGGTAGGAAAGCAGTAGAATTCCTGGAGTCTCTTGCTGCTCAGAGACTGGGGTGCACACAATAGTATTATCAAAGCTGTTCTGTTTAGCCTTTCCTCTGCATACCCTGTGTGCAAATGACACCAACCATAGCTGACATGTTGCACTTATGTTTTCTAAACTGGTATTGGTGCTGCAGTACCAAATGTGTCATAAGGAACTGCTTAAGATCTCCTGTTATGCAACCCTCTGGGAACATGTGCATAGGGGTCAAAAGTGTTGCTGGGATGGGACAGAATCTAGCCCTGCACATGTTTATCTGAAAACAAAACAAAATGGGGGGGCCACTAGGGGGCGCATCGGAAGATGGCTGACAATAACATCTCTCCGACCCACACGAGGTAATTTGGAGGCTATGATGGGGGTAATTAGCCTCCTTAACCCCCCCAGGATGGTGGGGGGGACGGCCCTTGCCTGCTGTGCCCTATACCACCCCCGAATTTGTGGGGATGGGGGCACTAGGCACAAAGCCCTCCTGTTGGATTTCGGCACTCCTGGACGCCGTCCCTGATTCGCGCCACTAGCTGCAAGAACTTCTAAAGAAACAATTTGGATGAGGCGAATTGCACATACTTCAAGGAAGAAGGGGGAGTAAAGACTGCTAAGAGAAGAGATCTCTGATAAAACAAGACAAGAATAAAACATGAGAAGATACGCCAATACACGGTACGGCAAATGACTGAGGAGGGGGGGAAACTTTCCTTTCTTTTCTTATGTGATTAAACAAGAATCCCCTCCCCTTATGAGTCAGAAATGTCGTTTTAAGGACTTAAGCTGTGGATTTAAGGCTGTGTGGAGATAAACTTTCAAACCAAAGCATGTTTTAAGAAGAGTGTGGAAGGTATAAGAGTTAAAAATGCCGTCGCCATATTGGGAAGCTCTGTCGGAGGTCTTGAGTCTGGGAGGAGAAAGAGAGAAACAAAGCTGTTTATATATTGTGGATTAAACTCCTCAGTGGGACTTAAGAGCGACAGTTTTGCAAGATTATGATGGAAAGAGCGATGTTATCTATGAAGAAGATGATATATGGAAACCATCTTGATTTGAGGATTGGAAGAACGGAAAATTCACACAGGATTATTATTACTATTGGTGTTTATCGGCTTAAGGAGACTATCAGAAGAGATCATAAAGAAAAAAGAGAAAATATATGAACAAGATGTGATGTGGAAACAGCAAGATAAGATGGGATAGAATTATGAACTCTGTCTGGACTGATTTGGACTGATTTGGACATTAACGCAGCAGCAAGAAGATGATGATCAGAATTCCCCTTCGGATCTTGAAATATGGGTCCCCCCAACAAAATTCAAAATTTGGCTTTGTAATTTGGAATTTATATGATGTGATTTAATTTGATGTGATTGGCCAGTTAATAAAAATTATTTTTTAAAAAAGAAAGAAAACAAAACAAAATGGGGTGTGTGTAAATTGAGTGGGATCATGGACTGAGCAGGGGATATAATTTAGGACCTATCTAGGCCCATAGCTCCATGCTCCTTTGTGTACCAAATCATCTTTTTCCTACACTGCTCTAAGCATTATAGCACCAGTGGGATTGCAATGCAGTGTCTGGCAAGGGAATATTTCTAGTTACGTTGGAAACGCAGGAATATTTGCATGAATTTATTGAGAGCTATTTCCAGATCTGTCTGTATAGTCTAGAAAGTGCAGGTGGGGCAGGGGAAGAGAGCGAGCAAGAGAGTCAGAAGTCTGCAGCAGTGTTGGCTTGCACAGCATTTCCAATCCATTAAAACAAAATAAATCCATTCAAATGCCACCCGAACATCTTTGCAGAAGAGCACATGGAGAAATATAACGGGGCCTGGGGGACCGGTTTAATTATTTTGGCATCGACAAGGTGGCTTAGGGTGTTAGCTTCTCTTCCATCCCCCTGGCACTCTGTCTAGAGAGATTAGCGCAGGTTAAAGGACCTGAAATGTGATCGAGGAAATGCTAAACAGGTTTGCCCCCTGGGCCTGGGTTGCACACATATATGCCGAAGAGACATTCTGCTTTGCTTTTGTTCAGCTGGGTGGGATTTGGGGGGGGGGGGAGAAAAGGTATCAAATCTAATTCTATTTAAAGAAGGGAAAAGAAGCAGAATGAACATATACCTGATAACAGGGGAAACATCATTAAAAAAGCCGTCAACCTGCAATCTGTCACATTTGTTATGTATGGTAATTAAGCCATCAGAGAGCTAAACAACAGGAGGATGTGCTAAAGTTTTTTTCCCCCATTCTAGGTTGTAGGTACATTTGCAGCCAGGCCTCTGCAGTGAAAACATCCTATCTTGGAGTTTGCTAACAAGAAGGAGAGATCTTTTGCTTTGCTGTTTTTAAGGCAGAAGCTTCAAGGCAGGGATGGGGAACCCAAAGAAATGCATGTGTTCACAAGCAGTCTTCTGGAAGCTGCATGCCAGTGGTGGACAGGTCCAGAGGGGAAAGTGGGACTCTGACCCCTTTGGGTTAAGGTTGTTGTTAACTAGCATCAGGTGTTGTTGTTGCTGGGAGGTGATCTGGAGCTCTTGCGCAACAAACTTGCCACCCCCTCCAAAAAATCAATGTTTTGTGAAATGGAAATTGACAGGAAGATCCACTGGAAAGTGTGGGATAACTTTAGCTAAACACAACATTTTCTAGTCCAATAAATAGCCAGCATCATCTAATCTCTCCACGAACAAATCAGGATGCTCAATAAACTGGATGTTTGGAAGCTCTCTCTATTTCACTTGGAAAATCCCTTCTTGCTCTTCTCACTTTAAAACCAAATTTAAATGTGCCTAGGACAAAAGTCTCTGGGCCTGTTTTCTGTACCCAGGGACACCACTCTCAAACTTGCAATTTTCAGACCAGTTGTCCACAACATGCTAGGGGAGATGAAGAAATACCCTAAAACTATAATGGTTCCCCTTGCAGGGAAACCAGTGCAGCTATCCTGCTGGGATTTGACAGGAAACCTTCAGAATGAATGAAGTGGCCTACAAATTTTATCCACTTCTGTCAAATGGGTGGATAGTGATTGGTGGAATGGGGGGTGGAGTGAGGGGAGACAAAGCAATCTCTGACAAACTCTGAGTTGAATCAGGAGGGCTATAGAGCACCTCTTACTGAAGCAGACTGATTTCCAAAGCAACAAATTTAGGTCTGAAGCAAACAGTGTGGCCGTAGTGAACTTCTAGTCATAAGAACAGAAAGACTACTCTCCTGGATTGAACCAGAGGGCTGTCTAGTACAGCATCCTGTTCACCAAGGTTGCAAACCAGATGCCACCAGGAAGTCCATAATAACTTTCTGATGCTGTTCTCCTCCAGTAAGAGGTACTAGTAAAGGTAAAGGGACCCCTGACCATTAGGTCCAATTGCGGACTACTCTTAATGGACTCTTAATGGACAGCCATAATTAGCAGCCACTGGCAGCCTTGTCCCCCATGAATTTATCTAACCCCCTTTCAATGCTACCTATTTTGATGGACAGCCACACAACTTGTGGATGAATTATGGGTGAAATCCTCACTTTGACACAACCCTTGAAATCCTCTTCTCTCTCGCATCTGGTCACCATGTTAATAATGCAACATTCATCCCATTCCTCATGTTCAGCAAACATCACACCCTGAAGGGCCTAATCAAATGAGCATTACAGGCACCTTCTCTAGCTCTGCCACTGCTGACTTCAGTTCCCATTATTATCTTAATACATTATGGATTAGAATATGATTTAATTGGGTTCCATGTGGCAGCCTGGAGGGGGAAAACAAGGGAGGGAGGGAGGGGATGTCATATGGATAATGAAATGGAAGCATGTAAGGCACTTGTAACAAAAAATGTTCACAGCCTATAAACAGCTGTAATGAAAGCCACACTTTGTGCTGGTTCTTGCAACCAGCTTCTTGTATCTGGGTTGCTCCTAATAGAAAACAATAGTGAGTGTCATTGTTCAAGCTCCACTGCCAATACTGATACCACTCCTTTTATCCTGTTTAAATAGCATTGCCTGCCCCACATGCCACTGTGGCTGGGCACCTGCATTGCATGCAGAAAGTCCTAGCTCTCTCCAGGTAGTAACATAGTAACTAACATAAGAAGAGCCCTGCTGGATCAGGCCAATGGCCCAGCTAGTCCAGCATCCTGTTCTTGGAGTAGCCAGCCAGATGCCTGTGGGAAACCCTCAAGCAAGACCCGAGCACAAGAGCATTCCCCCTTCCTGTGGTTTCCAACAACTGGTATTCAGAAGCAACTATGGAGGCAGAGCATAGCTGCCATGACTAGGAGCCAATGATATCCTTATTCTCTGTGAATTTGTCTAATGCTCTTTTAAAGCCATCCAAGCTGGCAGCAATCAAAACCTCCTGTGGGAGTGAGGAGATCTCCTTGGAGATCTGTTATGTTTTGGTGTATACAATACTGAGCTTGATGGTCTGACTCTGTATGAGGCAAGTTCCAGACCAAATGTGATTAGAGTGGCCAAATGGAAAGGAGAACAAGTCTCCAACACCTTTAATGGTTGCGCAAATTGAACAAATTAATTGCGGATAAGGCTACCAATGACTACTAGGCCAGATGAATCTGCTCTGCCTCCACTGTCAGAGGCAGTGGTGCTTCTGAATGTGAGGTCCTGAGAACCCCAGAAGGGGGAAGTGCTCTTGTGTTTGGGACCTGCTTGCAGGTTTACCATAGGCATCTGACTGGTCTCTGTGAGAACAGGATGTTGGACGAGATGGGCCATTGGCCTTATCCAGCCAGGCTCTCCTTATGTTATGTTCTTATGTTAGTTTTAATTGAAGGATTGGAAGCTAGGAAGACTGCAGAGTGCAGCCCACTGTTGAGATTACAGTGGTACCTTGGCTTACATATGCTTCAGGTTACATACACTTCAGGCTACAGACTCCGCTAACCCAGAAATAGTACCTCGGGTTAAGAACTTTGTTTCAGGATGAGAACAGAAATTGTGCAGCAGCAGCGTGGCGGCAGCAGGAGGCCCCATTAGCTAAAGTGGTGCTTCAGGTTAAGAACAGTTTCAGGTTAAGAATGGACCTCCGGAACGAATTAAGTTCTTAACCCGAGGTACCACTGTATTCTCAAGATGAAAGAAATGACAGCCAGGAACACCCAGGGAGGGGGATAAGGCCTGAACCCCACCCATGAGGGTTTCACTAAAAAAAATTCACCCCCTTTTGGTAGTTTTTGACTGTGGTACCTCTTCTAATTAATTGAAAGAGGCTGCTCAAAAATGCAGAATAATTTTCAGCATATCAGCAACTGGAGCTGACAGGAGTTGGAGTCCAAATCTGAGGGTCACTATTCTCATCCCTGAGAAAAACTAGGCATGGAAATACACATGGAGGAATTAGGATGAACAAATGTTGGAGTTATTGGTAGCATATGAAATTTCCAGTGGTGGCTTTTGCCTTTGGAACTGGTGCGGCAAAAAGCTGGGAGGCCATCAGGAAGTGAGCCAGAGCCAAAGACAGGCAGAGATACCCCCTAACTGGCTGTAAGTAAGACAGGAAGCAAGTGGGGTTTGGCACTTGGTTGAGCAGGGCCCATTTGCTCTAATGGAATAGCCTCCACTGAAAATTGCTATTTGGAAAACAAGGGTGTTGTCCTCTCCAGCATGGTCCCAGTTCACCCAGAGGATGCATAGCATAGCTTCTGAACACCTCTTCATTTAACAGAACCTCATAATCAGCTGTGGCTTCCGACATTATATAACAATAGGGAGAGACATCATAGTACTATCATTCATATTTGTAATCTGACATTTATAGCCTGTTCAGCTAAAAACGTCTGCTTTCCTACAAAATGCAATATGCCCCTCCCTCCCAAGTCTCATCCACAGCTCATAATTAGAACAAATGGTCTTAGCCATGCCAGAAACTAAAAGTTATTATTTGGTGACAATTAGTCATTTGTAAGAAACAACAGATGCACTTGCAATGAATATCTATTTCATGGGGACTGTTTTTCTTTGTTTGTTTCATTTACTTTTTGCAAGTGTGTATCTAACTGATGGGCTAATGCCTTGTAATGATCCCTCGGCTGGTTCAGAATGCAGTTTCAAGAATTTATACACCATTTCTCCCTTAGCAAAGTCAGAAAACTGCATTATTTAATTTGCAGTGTAGCACCAAAATGAAAGAGAAGAGTCACGTGTTTGGGGGAATAGGGTGTTTGCTGGCTTTCATTCCTACATATGCACATTAAGAACAAAATGGAACATCCATCCAAAAGCCAAAAGGGCTAAAACCTCTATGTATTTTGCTAAGACTGATTTTTTTTTCCTGTGGCAGGGGGAAGGATCTGCTTTATTAAAAATAAAAAACCCCTCACTTTTAAAACGACTTTAGGTCACCTAGACAAGTTACAATAAAATGCTCATGACCACCCAGCCACTCCAGAACCAAGCAAGGATATGGATCAAAATTTCCTAGGTCTAAACCCCCAACACTTTATCCACCGAGCAAACTTGTCTGTTGGTCAGCATCCTCTGCCATAGTGGACCATGCCATTTCCAGCCCTATACAGCCTTGAGTGTTCTCTCAGGTAGGAGCTCATTAATGGAAATCATTTGCTCAAAGTGCCTCATCAATTGCATGCTGACATAATTGGAAATTAACGGTGGAAACATGATTTGAGCCTCAATAATGGAGGAGTGATGAGACGATAATTCAAAGAACTTTTGACTGTACTCTGCTTTTCTCAAGTGGGATTCTTGCTTTCATCATTAGAACAGCTAGAATTGAAATCAAATCGTTTCTTGCTCTCTCTCTCTCTCTCTCTCTCTCTCTCTCTCTCTCTCCCCCCTAAAAAGTATGCTTGACTGAGGAACTCCAGGGTCTAAATCTCAGACCTAAACTAGTCAGGTCATTGATTGTACACTAAACTTTCTCAGGTTTCAGACCAGCTTCAGATGCAGAAGAGATGAAAATATGGATATCGAGACTATGAAGCCTCTGCCCGGCATTATTATATTGCACTATACTATATTAATTATATAACATATAATCATATTATATTATATACAGATTAATGCAAAAAATAGGCTTTTAAGCAGCTTACAAAGTACAAAAACCAGTTACACAAACATTAAAATATAAACATCCACAAGAAAACAATCCCATTAAAATATTAAAATGTAAACATCCATAATTAAAACACATAATATAATAAAACAATTCAATTAAACTGACACATCAATCAAAACAGGTGACTCAGGTTCAGAGAATAAGGGGATGCATGCCAAGGTATAACAAAATTTTGGGAAATGATATATAATCATGAAAGAAACTGAAGAAAATGTTTAAAAGAACCTTTGTTTAAAAACCAGAGGCCTTCCTATTAGGAATTATAGGAAGAGAAATACCAAATAAATAAATAAATAAATCTTTTCATGTATGCGACTATGGCCGCACAAATATTGATAGTCCAATGCTGGAAAGAGAAAAAAAATTCCCACAAAAAAGATTGGCAAATTAAGTTAATGGGAAATGCAGAGATGGCCAAACTAACTGGTAGACTTAGAAATCAGGATGATAACAAATTTAAAAATGAATGGGAAACTTTTATTGCATATACGACAAAGCATTGTATACAAGTAAATACATCAGCAGGATTCTAAAAATACTTGCCGTATTATCATAATAGATAAAAATACAGTGAGGGGAAAAAGTATTTGATCCCCTGCTAAATTTGCCCATTTGCCCCCTGACGAAGAAATGACCAGTCCATAATTTTAATGGTAAGTTTATTGTAGCTGTGAGAGACAGAATAACACCAGGAAAATCCCCAGAAACCCCAAAAGCACTAGCCAGATTGCTAGGGTTCCCTTCACATCTCATATAACCCCTGTTTTAAAACAGCTGCCCTGGTTGCCAGTTCATTTTGAGACTCAATTCAAAGTGCTCAATTTAGTGTTTAAAAGAGGCGGGTCTCAAAAACCTGAAAGACTACCACCTTCCCTACAGACCATCTCTGGTGCTAAGATCAATGGAGGGGGCCCTTTTAGTTGTCCCACTGCCCCCAGTGACTTGAGGGGTGGTGGGCCTGGAGTGGGCAATCTCTGTGGTGGCTCCTATGTTGTGGAACTTCTTCATCACAGAGGTGCTGAAGACATACCTCTTTAGCCTGGCTTTTGACACTCAAGGTCCATATTTTTAGGGCCCACCTTATTTCTGTAATTTTAATCTGTTTAAAATATTGTGCTTTGATTGTTGAAATCCACCTTGGGACATTGGGGTGAAGGGCAGGTGTATCATCATCATCATCATCATCATCTGGGGTTCTGCTCCAATGCCCTGGAGGAAATAATGGAGAAAGAATTGGAACTGGGGCTGGGTGAAATTAATCCAGACTCAGGGCTTTTTGTACTTGCAGTTTTGAGAGGTGGCAAGGGGTATCAATCACCTATTTTAGGGGAAGACACAGATCATTTGCATCTTGTAATCTGGGAGCTGGTGAGCAGATTGTCGTGCTTCAGTTTGATGTGCATTTTTTTGTTGTTTGCTTGTTCCTTTCTCTCAGCATCTGTTAGCTGTAAGAAAAACATACAAAAAAACCACCTGTCAATATGAACTGGGGTATTTTTTCCAAAAAGAAAATAAAAGAAACTAACCTAATTACTAGACTTGCTGAATATATATTTGCCCCCACATGTTCTGTATTAATATTTTTGATGCGTCAGATTCAAAACAGAAATATAGGTTTGCAAGAGCCACCATATCAATGGAGGTCCTTGCTCTCCCAGTAGCTTTGCTGTCCATGGTGTTCGACGTTGTGCAGCTATCAGCAGGAGCCTGAAGAAAAACTGGATAAATTGTCACTTTCTACTAACAGCTACATTGCACAAAGCAAACAAACAGCAGCAAAAACTGTCCAGCGGTAGCAGAAAGGTAGGAATAAACTTTCTTTAAAAAGCAGGACAGGGTGGGGGGGGTGGGGACAGCCTGTGCAGTAACATGGTATCTGGAAGTGATGGGGAGGCAAAAAGGAAGCCACAAATTCTTCTATGAGATTGGGAGGCTGACAACTGTCCCTCCAATTTTTTGGAGAACTGAAACAAATGCTTGCAAGTGGTTGAAATGTAGTCAACTGCTGGATTCAGAGGTCTACTACAAAGTGCCCAATTTGAATGATAAATTTTATTTCACAATTCAAAGCAAAGTCCTTTAGATTTGCTGGAATACTGTATATTTGATTCCTTTTATTTGGGCAGTTATCCAATATGGAATCTCACCAGCCACCACAAACAGTCAAATACAAAGTGCCACCCCTTGTCAATGAGTTACTGAGCCAAAATGGGGAAAGAGAGGTTTTGTAAAAGGGCTCATCAGAATTGAAAAGCATCACCCTTTTAGTGTTCTGTTTTGAATCACTCTGAACTGGTTTGAAAAAAGTTTGATCATTAAGTGATCCCTAATTGGCTACGACTGCCTGTGTGACTATTATAGGAAGCATTGCCTTACCCCAAGTGGGCTTTATTTGCCTTTGATGAGACCAATTCAAGCTAAATCTGATTGGCTACCTACCAATGTGATGTAGCCAAATCCAGTATGTGGTCCCTGTTTGGCTGGGATCAGTTGAGAAGGAATTACACCCAGCAGCAACAGGGTGGGGAAGGAAACTGTTGATTATGAATAGTCCTGCATAGAGCAATTCGCACAGGGCTGCCAGATGTTGGAAACAAGGCTCTTCTTAAGTTCTTACATAACTAGCATGTGATTCCAGGTGACCCTAACCCCTCTTTCTGATCACTTTAACCTTGGGCAAAGAAGTGTGCCAAAGACAACCAAATGAGCTCTCTGTGCTATTTTCTTTGTATGCTCAGAAAGCTTGCATTGCCCCGATTAATGGAGATGTGTTATGTGGCAGGCTTGGGCAGCCTGTTCGCTGTATAAAACATTGCATTTTGAGTTGCCTCTAAGGCCAGTTGAAATTGACAAGCTACAAAATCTTCCCACATAACTTCAAAAGGTTTTAAAGGTCAAGCTGTATAATCTGCAATTTTGCCATGTCTACCTGTCAAAAAACAAAACAAAACAAAACCCTCTCACCATCTCATATTCTTCCCACCAGCTCATAAGCAAAGCTCCCTGATGTTCCCTCACATAGATGGTGCTTTGAGTTATGTTCATTTCATGAGATGTTGGCTTGCAGAGTGGTGGCCAGGAGACTGGGTCAATGAGGGAATAACTAGGGACCTTACCTTCCTAGAGGCTATCCCATGCAATAGCAGTTGTGGTTAGACTTTGAGCAACAAATGCAAGTAAGAACATATCTGGGTGCTGAAAGGCATGAAAGGCGCTTCTCAAGACTGGACTCTTATGGCTATGGAAACAGTTAACCAGGCACACACATCTAGTACTGTGGTAGGGCTTGCTGGAGAAGTTATAACAATTCCCAGGGTCTTTCCCAGTTCTGCTAGGGTATGCCAAATCATAAGCCTGGACAGCTCCCAGTAGGCCCTATCTGCTGAGCTTTGGAAGATGTTGCCTCAGCCAAGGAGCAGAAGTCACATGAGGGTTAAATGAAGAAGAAGCTTCTATTCCAGTGGCTCTGCCTCCTCACTTACCCCGACAGGAGAGCTGTTTTCTTTCCTTAAAAGGCTTGTAACTAGTTCTATACTGACATGACTTTGGAGAAAGAGAATCTACAGGGGACTCATCCCCGGAGTCTCAGAATCATGGGAGACCCACACCCTCAGGCCAGAAACATTTACAAGGGAGAACTCCCCCTTTCCCAGGTTGGGTGACTTGTGCATCATCTGAGTTCTCCTTTTATGTGACACTGGGTCTCAGATGCAAGAGACATGACACTAGAACTGCAGTGTGGGGTAGATGTCTGACTCTGACCCTATGCACCTAAAAAGGTGTGGCCAGATGAGAAGGTGGTAAACTCAATACTCTTCTCTACAAAAGGCCAGTCAGGGTTTGTCCTAAGCACAAGCAGGGATTGCTATATAGGTAACTGCTGCATTATTATGTTGCTCAACACAGTCATAAGATATTTTGCAAATCTCTGTTATGCACATAACAGTTAATAAAGTTGTTGCATTCAACAACCCAATAATAAGTGTCTCATTTCTTTATTCTGGGGTGTGGGCGCAATTGCCACTGCACTGCCACCCTGTGGCTCGTCAGAGGAATTACTGTTTAATTATTCTGTGCTTGCTGAAACTGTTTGTTTATAGGAAATCTCCACAACTGGGGGAGTAGGGGGCAAACACATGAAACAACCCAAAATAAATTTCCATGCTTCATTGCCTGCAACAGAAAGAACTGCCCTAGATATTTATGGAAGATTTCAGGTAAGGACATTTCTCGTAGGAAGATTCTACTTTCTGTTACAAAGGAAGGACATATTTGAGGTTGGTTTGTTTCTCATAGTGATCTCAATAAACAAGGTATTTCTAGTAACTTAGGATGTCACAGTGTCCTTATAGGGAAATACAGAGATAAACATTCACCAAATCTCCATGTGCTACAGTCCCTTCTTTGACATTCCTGACATGTTTTACTTGAGATGTTTCACTTCCAGATTTGCTTTGAGGGTCACTCTGGGAATACAACTGAGAAACAATCTAGGGATGTGCCAAACTCTCTCAGCTGTCACCTACACCAGCCATCTCTTCAAGATATAGCAGAGGAAAAATGGAGCTGAAAGACCTCTTCAACTCCTTAACTGAAAAACGAGCAACTTTTGGCTCCTCCTTTCCTTGAACTCTTTCCATTCCAGCTGGTTCTGTAACTAAGAAATATTAGCAGAGCTTGCTTTTCCTTCTTCCTATCAATCCCTCTCCATCAGGGCACCAGCTATAGGGACTGGAAGGTGTTTCAGCCCCCTCAATCTTTCAAAGCAGGATGCTGACCCCCCCAATATTGAGGGGGCCGTCATCCCCTGCCACCCCAGCGAGTGCCAGTGGGAGGTGCAGAGGACCATTTTCACAGTCCGTGCCCCCTGACACAATCACCAGAGCACCTTCCAAGAAGGCACTCTGGAAATCCTCAAAGGGACAGCTGCGCATCCCAGCAGGCATGGCTCAATTGGGGGGGGTGTCGTGCGTGTGATGTCATGCACACACGATAGCTCCCCCCCGAATGTTGGTCCCAATTTGGTGCGCCTGCTCTTCATTTTGTCTTATGTATTTTAGATTGTGAGTCTGAAAACAAGAACTGTCTTATTACTGACCACTATAAGCTTCTCTGGGAGCCTTTTTATTTTTTAGTGGAGGGGGGCATGATGAAAGTATGAATAAATACATTTCTCTAGTCTACTGAACCACATTTTCTTTTTCCTGAAAACTCTTCAGATTTTTTCCTTGAAGAAGATTCTCCAAATTTGCCTTTAAAGTAGAAATATCAGAGATAACATGGTCTACAACAAGAGTAGCCAACATGTTGCCCTCCATCTCCCACCATCACCAGCCAGTACGTCCAGTGCTCAGGGATGATGGGAGTTGTAGTGCAAAACATATGAAGGGCACCGTGTTGGCTACTCTGGTCTATAATATATGTGCAATTTCCACAGTTTTTGTCATTTGCTTGCTGCTTCTTTAGCAAACGTCCTGAGAAGCAAGAAAACGAACTCGGGAAAATCTTTCATGATCAGACATCCCTGTGAAAAATACATTGATGCTTCAAAAGTCAAAGAAGCAGGAAGCTGCAGGCTTTTTACCAGGTGCCAAGCAGTCAAATCTCATGTTTTAACCCTCTGGGCTAAGCAAGGGAGGATGCAGGAAGCAAATGCTTTGCAAGAGGAACCTCCTGCTGGAACCTTTGAGGTTGTGTGCATAATATAGGACATCAGACCTCAACTACGGCCTGTCTTTTCCAGTCTGCTAGTGGATGATACAACAGGGAACAGAACAGTGAAATGAAAACTTCCCTCCAGCTCACAAAGTTCATTTAAAACTGCAGCAGGAGACTCAACCGGGCCATGCTTGTTACCAGATGATAATTTTCTTTGTTGGCACGAGGCCTCAACAAGAAAAAAGAGTAAGAGGGGCACATGCCACCTCTTTTGTAGGTCAGTTTCAAATGAATATTTTCATCAAAGTTTGCTTTCATCCAATTTATTTGGTTCTCAAGATCTTGACTTTACTTTCACATATGGGGCTGGATGTGAAGGGATAAAGCTCAGTGGTAGAGCATAGCCATTGCAAACACAAGGTCCCAGGTTCACTCATTGATATTTTCAGATAAAAAGGATTTAATAGAGCAAGGCTAAGAAATGCCTTTACCCAAGACCATAGAGAGCAGCTGCCAGTTGGGGCAGACAATATGAGGGTCGATGGTCTAATACTCCATTAAGACACTAGTTAGGAGCCTCCAGCCCATGGGCTCATTAAAGTCCACCAGATCTCCCCATTTGGCCCATGAAGCCATTCTTGCAATAATGCACTCACCTGCCCTTCACTTGATGTCTCAATCAGGCTTATAACTCGTATGCAAACCCATAACAGGAGCCAAATGATATTGTTATGAGTTTTTTGGGGGAGCAGTTCAGATTGCAACCCTGGTTCCCACGCCAAACATGTGATCCTGTATCTGTGAGGGTAGACTGTACAAGAGGAAGTTTGCCAAACCAATTCCTTTGTCAAGGTAATGGCTTTGGCTGACTGGTTAAGTACCAAAATTTAGCACAAAGTAGTTGTTCTGTTGTGGGACGCAGGTGGTGCTGTGGGTTAAACCAAAGAGCCTAGGACTTGCTGATCAGAAGGTCGGCGGTTCGAATCCCCACGACGGGGTGAGCTCCCGTTGCTCGGTCCCAGCTCCTGACAACCTAGCAGTTCGAAAGCACATCAAAGTGCAAGTAGATAAATAGGTATCGCTCCTGCGGGAAGGTAAACGGCGTTTCCGTGCGCTGCTCTGGTTCGCCAGAAGCGGCTTAGTCATGCTGGCCACATGACCTGTACGCCGGCTCCCTCGGCCAATAAAGTGAGATGAGCGCCGCAACCCCAGAGTCGGTCACGAATGGACCTAATGGTCAGGGGTCCCTTTACCTTTACCTTTAGTTGTTCTGTTGCCATAGAGACAAATGAGTTGGCCTTTCCCCCAACCCCCAGACCTAGCTGCTACTTAGGGGAACAATAGGCAAAGTTGTGTATCAGTGAACTGCAAGCAGACTGGAAACTGGAGACACAAAGGCATGTCTTGTTCTTGGTTGGACTTTGGGCCTTCCCTGGAAACCTAACAGAGAACCAAGAACTGTCAGGGTGTTAATACTGTGCACCCCTTCATCTTTTGCTCAGGTTTCATGTATGTAAAAATAAAACCACAAATCCTAAAAACACCACAGTCTCTGCTGTCCTTCAATCTAATTAAACAGGACCCTGAGTAAAGCCTTTGGAACCCCTGGAATCTCTCAGCATTCAGAGATTGGGGTAATTGTTGTTGTTTAGTCGTTTAGTCGTGTCCAACTCTTTGTGACCCCATGGACCAGAGCACGCCAGGCACTTCTGTCTTCCACTGCCTCCCGCAGTTTGGTCAAACTCATGCTGGTAACTTCGATTGGGGTAATATATGTGGTCATTTTCTAAACTGATGTAAGAGATTTCTTCCAGCTCTTGAAATACCAGCCACCCAGAAGGGTTCTACAAACAGTGTGTCTCATGCACACATTACATAAAGTAAACCCACCAGGAGTCAGTTTGGGATCATTCTGGAGCCAGCTCTGGTCATGTGATGACATTTTCATTTGTTTGCTCAGTTTCCATCTCTTCATTTTTACACTTTTGACTCTGCACCTCTGTTCTAAAGCATGAACCTTCCAAATGTTATTCTTCCCCCACCTTTTCCCCTGGGAAAGAAGCTGAGGGATGGAATTTATAGTGAGAACGCAGAACACCTCCTGCCTAATCCAACCGATATATCAGCGGTGGCACCAGCAAAATGAATTCTGGGGAGGAGGAGGGGGTGTTGCAGGCATAACTCATCAATGTAGACGGTTTGTTTTCCTTCCCTCTTATTAATAAATAGAGTTCGTTGTAGTGTCCTAGGGCCAAATATATCCCCTGTGTCAGTTGAGTGACTTCAGAAGAATTACTTTAGGAATCCATCTGAGAAGTGTGAATCATTGGAGAGAAGCTCTTTTCCTTTCTCCACAAAACTATTCTTAAGAACCTGCAGCTCATGGGTTGCATTCAATGGAGTCTTATTCAGAGTAGAGACAATGAGGTTAATAAAGCAAAGCTGGTTGTGCTTATTAACTTCAATGGGTCTACTCTGAGTAGGCCTTCCAGATGCATCCAAATCCCACCAGCATGGCCAATTGTCAGGAATGATAGGAGTTGTATTTCAACAACATTTGAAAGATTAAGGTTCCCCTGCCCCTTATTCATGATAGGCTTTGTACCAGCAGACCCTTCCGATCTTTTAAGGGATCAAGAGAATAGAAAATGTTCACAATTTAAATGCTAGTTTTCCATTTGTCTAAAGTGGTCCAGTTTTAGCTGATCAGGTTTTTTTGTTTTGTTTTTCACAGGGCAAAGCAGAGCTTTCAGGGCAAGGTAGAGCCACATTCAGGCAAACTGGCGGGTGAATAGAAGCCACATACTCTGGCTGCAGCTGCTGATGTAAAGGAAAGGCAAGAAATTAGCCAGTTTTCAAGACTAACAGGATCATTGACAGCTCCCAGGGAAGCAGCATGTTCCAAGAACTACTTTGGTCCTATATTGTGATACAGTCCCTGACTGCCCACACACATAACTTCTCTGGGACCACCCAAGGTCTTTGACCCATATTTTTCATATCAATGTATGGATCACTGTGAAAGGATATAGCACCTTCCTCCAACATCTGGTTGGCTAATTGAGGCCATGGGAGAGCATACATTGAAGGAATGTGTGTGTCTGTAAGATGGGAACTTTGAATAACACAGTAGTCCAGATGTGTTGTGCTCTTGAAACCACCACCATCGCCTCACAGTGAAAAAAGAACTGTGGATGTCAGACATTCAAGTTAGAATGATCTTTTCCAAGTCCTTTTTTAACCATTATCTAAACACAAGCATTGGTCCTATACATGGTTACATGGGGAAACACTCCATTTTTGAAGGGTAGAGCCATAGTGTTGGTTCAAAAATGTGTTTATAAGGAAGAGAATTCCTGGATGCCAAGATCCCAATTTGAGTACTCTTTGGTGAGAGAACCCAAGCAGAGATTTAAAATCACAAAATATGCAGTTAAGTAAAGCATGGAAATACAGGCTGTAAAAACTTTAAGACGTGTCATTCCAAGTGAGTCCCAAAATTGACTGCTTTAAAAGTTCCAAATTTTCTCTTTCCCCCCAGCATCAGAAAAGACTACACATTTGGTAATTATATACAGTGGTATCTCGGGTTAAGTACTTAATTTGTTCTGGAGGTCCGTTCTTAACCTGAAACTGTTCTTAACCTGAAGCACCACTTTAGCTAATGTGCACTCCTTCTGCCGCTGCACCGCCTCCATGCAATTTCTGTCTCACCCTGAAGCAAAGTTCTTAACCCGAGGTACTATTTCTGGGTTAGCGGAGTCTGTAACCTGAAGCGTATGTAACCTGAAGCGTATGTAATCCGAGGTACCACTGTAAATGGTTTACTTACAAGCTTTCCGAAGGTCAGATTCATGTGCATTTCCATACAGCAATCAGAAAAGTTGCACAGGCAGTAAAATGTAGCTTAATTACAACGTGGTTAAAAGTTCCTAAACTATTGGTATAGGAACACAAGAGAGGCCAGTGAGAGCCATGTGGCTGAGTTGGAGGAACCAACTCAGACCTCTTCATACAATGAGTTCACAGGTAGACTGGACGAAAAACAAAGGCTCAATTACTTTTTTTCCTCTCAAGGTAAGTTACATAGCCAAGCATGGGAGGGCAGCTTGGTCCATGGTTTCAACCCCTTCATGCATTAATTAAACTTAAGCATGTTTGTTACATGAGGCTGGTTAGCCCACACATAGCTCAGTGATAGAGCATCTCTTTGTATGCAGAGGGTCCTAAATTCAACCACTAGCATCTACAAGTAGGGCTGGGAATGCCCCCTGTCTGAAGCTAATGGCTTGAATCAGTACAAGGCTCCTATGTTCTTACTGAGGAAATACCCACGTTACCTCTCTTTGCTGTTTCAGTTGATGATGCCAGAGGCAGAAGCCAGCAGCTGCTCTTTGTATCAATTGTCTCTCCATTTGCCATCTCTGGACCTTTTTCTTTGCACTTGGAAGAGGAACAGCTGAGAGGAAACTGGCAGGAAGGCTTTTCCATCAGGTTTCTATGGAAACTGTTAGCTCTCCAGCAGGTTCTCCCAAGGACACAAGCTGTGGAGGCCTCCTAGTAAATTGCTACGCTTGCACACTTTCCAACAATGTCCCTGGACACCAGCAGATCCCAATAATGGTTTCCTAGGTGACCATTCGCTCCACACAGCAGACAGCAGTGGGCATGTTAGCAATGCTAAGCTGCACATTCTATCCTCCTGGCTGACAGTAGTGGAATCCAGCCTTAACATCATGCTCACAATGATGTGCTTGGATTTCCAGCAGAAGTGCAGCTATGTAGCTCTGGATAAGGGGATCTTAGGCAATAACAATGTCGTGCCCATCATTGTGACTTTGCAGATGTCCCAGGGACTTGAAGCAAAATATTTATCTGGTTATTTCAAAGCAATATGACAATCTCACCCTACCACATACCAACTGAAAAAAGAAGATAGCAAAGGAAAAAGAGAATGGAAGATGACAGAGATTTGTAGATGGTAATTTACACGGAGAGGTGCAAATTTAGTAATAATTACAATAATATATAATTTTATAATACTATAAAAATGCATCTCTCCACAGTGGGGAAGGCTGGGGCCAGGCAACCTGTGTTCCTGTTCATTTTGTTGTCCAAGTGCTATTAGGTGCTGATGAACAACTTCAAGAGTCCTTCCCTCCTTCCTTAAGGTTCCTAAGCTTTAAGCCAGACTTGGACCTGAGAAAGCTTCAAAAAGAGGACAGTCCTCTGTGAATTAGAACATATTGTCATCTTATTCTTCAGCCCCCCAGATACTTCACCAACTTTTCTTCACATTCTTCTTCCAATCTTGGACTCTTCTATCTGGGCTTCTTTGCCAGTGATGGAGAATCAGATGCTTGCTCTCCAGATGTTGCAACTCACACCATTCCTTACCATTGGCCACATTGGCTAGATCTGATGGAAATTGGAGTCCAGCAATGAATGGATGCCATGTCTCCTCAGGGTTCCAGGAGGATTCAGACTATGCACAAGTCACCCCACTCAAGGAGAGTCCTTTGGCACCCTCTTTTATACCACCCTGATGTAGTTCAGTCATCATCTTCAGAGCCTGAAGATGATTGCCTTGCAGCCTCTCCTGCTCCACACCCACAGAATAGCATGTGAATTCAGACAAGTCTTTGGGCCTTTTAAAAAGTGCTTGAAGTGGATGGAGCCATGGGAAGGGAAGAGCCTTCTCAAGCTCTCAGATGACTCTGACTCCTGGTTGAGATAATATCTTCCACCACTATGGTGAGCTGTCCAGGGTCCTGAATTGTCTGGCATAGCCAATACTATCATAATCACTGGTATTTCTCCAGCAAGTCTGAGTAGAACAGAATAATGGAGGGGCATATTTTTCCTTGTCCCTGTTCTAGACAATTTCCTTTTCTAACCTTCCTTTTCTTGAGCCCATGATATTTTCTCCCCTCTCTCATGCTGACATATAATCAGATTTTCAAGGAAACCTTTTCAAGAGATGCAGCCAGTTCTTTTCTGTGAAGTATGTGTTCCATTCCTGATAGACAATTCTGTTCACATCCCACTTTTTTTAAAAGTGCTTTTCACAGCTAGAGTTGGGCTAAGCATTTGCAGGAAATAATTTATTAGATGAACCTTGACCTCCTCTCCTTGCAGCTGAGCCACAGACATATTTCTGATTTTTTTTTAAGTTCTTGATTTGAAGTCACTCCAGGTGTTCTTTATTCATACTCAGTTCAACCCCTGGGTTGATCAAGGATTACCGCTTTTGAGTGTGCCTCCAACTGCTTTGTGTTCATTATTCATGATCAGCGATTGGTCCTCTAAGTCAAATGGTCTTTTTTCTCTTCCTCGTTTGATATCTCAGTATGATATATTAGCCATGCTAAAGGGCCCACTTCAAGATAACCCAGTACTATATACCATATTTTTCGTGTATAAGACAGTGTTTAAATATACGGTACTAAATATACAGGTGTTTTGAATAATTAATAAAACATCAAAGTTGTTCTGCTTGGTGTTTAAAGTATTTATTTCATAATTTTGGGCTCAAAAAAGAGGGCTAAAAACACGGTATATAGTATATAGCGCAACACATGAGTAGTACAGGAATCATATTAAGTCACAGTTGCTCGAGTGAGGTTCTGTGTTTCTTTTTAATGTGGTTAATCAGCAATCTTGGGCAGCAGACATCTATGACTTTCTTTTTAAAGGTGGGTGGGTAATGCATGAGATGGAGTATTTTGTTTCATGGGGGTGGGGTGGAGTATGATATCTGAAGGATAATGATGCTGTGAAACGTGGGTTAGCCTGAGGAGATAAGGTGATGGATTAGGTAACTGTGCATAAAAATGTGGACTCACCTTAGACCTGTCACTGCCTCTCAGCCAAACCTAACAACACAGGGTTGCTGTTGTAGGGATTAAATGAGGAGGGGGGCAGAAGCATGTTCACCACCTTGAGCTCCATGGAGAAAAAGTTGGAGTAGAAATGCAATGAATTAAATAAATATCAGGCACTGTTATAATAATAATAATAATAATAATAATAATAATAATAATAATCAACATCTTGCTCTGTTTCAGAGGACTGGGGTACTTATCTGCTAGTTACACAGGTGTGTGGAGTTTATCAGGATGTTGAATGCATATGTTCGTGGCATGTGTATACAGCAAGGCTGCAATCTTGATCTTCTTTTGACTGTACTTTTTATGCGGTGTGTTCCTCTGAAGCTGCTTCTTCTACATAGTCTAATGTGGCAATTAGGCAGAAGTTTTGAAGTGCAGAGTAGTTTCAGGCAAAATCCTTTCGTGTGAGAGAGTCAGTTGCCTTCATGTTGTGCTTCTTACCTATGCATAGAAGGTAACATAAGCAGATAGATACCTGCTGGAATGGCCTTCTTTTCTACATTTTTCTCATGCTATTTGAAACAATCTTTGAAAAACACACAGCTAGGCTTAATAAGAAAGCATCTGTCTCCAGAAGGCTTCTGCCTCATTTCTTTTCCCCTTACACCAACAGCAGGATGACTAAGGGCACATTCAGATGTGGAGGATTTCGTGCTACTTTTTCTAGTGACATTGCTAACACTTTTCTCCCATTTTCTTAATGTTCCTTCTGCACTGCAGTACCTGTTTTGTTATGCAACTTCAGCTTTTTGACCAATATAATGGCATATTGTGCTAAATTACATTAACAACAGTGGACAGCTTCAACAATGTCACCCTTTCCACACACGCTTGTTTCTGTTCCCCTGTGATTCCCACCTTAAAACAGCAGGAAAGAATTGTAAGATGGTATACCACCCTAAATTTAATCACTTTACTCATTTTCTATGTTAAGGGGACTGCAAACAGATTGTTTCTGGAATCAAATAACATGGAAAATGGGTGCCAAACATGTGCTATATTTCACTATAGAGTTCCAGAAGTGGCTTTTATGTTATGTGAAAGCTCAAATATAATGCAGAAATTAACAGAGAAATGTTGGGTAAGTGGAATAAGCTCCCTTGAGGGTGCAGCTGAAGAGACAGCAGAAGATCCCAGATTCAAAGATCTGTCCTTTTCTCCCACTGACTGCATCTGCCCTTTTACCTGCATAGCAGATGCTCTTACCACTGAGCTATGGCCCATAGCTTTGGATGTTGAAGAGGAAATAACGAAGAACCAAAAACCTGGCAGTGTCAAAAATGTGCGCATGATCTCTAAATGCTGAAATCAGAAAGCAACCCTTCCCCAACATTTCCAGATATTGTAATGTGTGATTATTCTTATCTGACTATTGATTTGAATTCCATGTTATTTCACCACTCCTTTCACCACTCTATAAATGGCTAGTTTTCTTTGGGTGCATTGAGCATCAATAAACATTTGTCTGTCCCCCCTCTCACTCCCTCATCCCTTTCCCCTGGCAAGGAACTATCAGGAGAATATAGGGAGGCAGAATGCAGATGCCCCAAAGCTGTAAGCTGTCCTGGACACCTGGGATTTGAATGACTGCGCAGACTTTGTTTCATGACTCATCTGAAAATGATGGCACCTTGCAGCTCATACCAACCTCAAGCTGGGTTATTGATATCGCACTGATGCAGAAAAAAGAAAGCCGGCTATTGAGCTGCCGAGGTCCAATTCCTGAAGCATCTGGGGGGTCCTTAGAGGTTTTCCATCAAGCTAAACTGACTCATGCCTGGAGTCTTGTTCTGCTTAGCCCTAAATATCCCCTGGATAAAAGAGTCTCTCATTTGTGCTTGAGTGCCAATTCTGCAGCCTATGGAGAAGTGAGAGCTGGAAATGTGTGATGTCCTGTCATTTTGGGAATGAAGATGCCTCTTGCTCGTATGAAGGAGAAGCATATGCTGACTAACAAAGGCCTGGTGTATTTCATTGGCTTAATTAGCAGACAGGTTTTGGATAATCAGAATTGCATTTCAAGGGTATAAGTAACATGACAAAGGGCACAGGGCTTTCACAGCATGCCCCATATCAAGCACCCCCCTTTCCCCTTTCATAATGACTAGCTTAGAGATGGTTTTGAAATTCTCCTTATTTATTTTTATTATTCATTTATTGATTACCTTTTTACACCAGCTTCCCTTCAAGAAGCTCAAGGTGGTGTACAAGGGGCTCTCTCCAATTCTGGTCCTACTCATTGTAGACCCATTGAAGTGACTGGGCATGGTGAACTTTGGATAATTAACTTCAATGGGTCTACTCTAAGCAGAACTTAACTGGATACAGCTCATGGTTCTCTCTTCCACAACATATTCTCATATTTTGAGGGCCACTCAAAAAGCATTCACATTTGTTTCCTATTTTGCCACTGTGGTTAACAGTGTTCATATAGATCGCATTACATTTATACACCACCTTTCTGAAAATGACTCCCAGGGTCTTTTAAAACATTAACACAAATGATGGTGTAGCCTTTTCAGACCCTTTGCATTAGCTGGGTGCGCGTTGCTCCCGGGAGGGAGGAAGGAGTCAATGGACACCGAGGGTTGGTTCAGAGAAAGTGTTTATTTCTGCTTTCCGGATAGCAGAAAGGCACTGAGTGATCAGTCACAGCAAGCACACTTAAAGAGCAGTTACATACAGCTTATATCCCCTTCATGTCCCCTTCCCCCCCCTCCCCAGGAATCCAGCCTTGTGGGTTTGTACATGTAGGTTTGCATCCTTGAGCATGAACATAAATTCCTGTTTCTGCACTCTTATCTTGGGGTAAAAAGGTCACCCACCTATAAGAGTACTTCTGGCGCCATCCCCAGGCGCGGGGGCTGACAGGCCTGTCTTGCAAGGTCTGTGCATCAGCATGGTCAGGATATTTACAACCAATAAGATAAGACCCAGATCCGCCATCCCGTCTCCACCCGGAACTGACAAGGCCATCCATTAAGCCTTCATGGACTGATAAAGGAGAAGGCTTTGTTTATCCAGCTTGGTCTGTGTTATACAGCTCAAGCTAATGCATTTTAGCCAATGGATCCTTGAAGAAAGAATTTGGGAATTTTGGGGGCCGTTTCGGGTGACTGCACAGTCAGGTTCGGGTAACCTATTCCTTCAATGGTGCAAAATATGTTCAGGGTGACTTCAGGAGCTCCTAGTGCGAGCTCCATGAGCTTCTTCTCTCCAATACTGACAGAATATTGAAGCAATGTTAAGTCCAACTGAGGCTTCCATGTATTTGCATGAATATTTTTCCATAGTGGGAGCCCCTTCAAAATCCTAGACTGGCCTGACTCACTATAAGGCAGCTTCCTGCATTTCTATGTATTCAGAAATATGTATCTACCACCCGCCTCCACACTCCCATTTCTTTGCTCAAATGGTGTGAATAGGAGACAATTTTCACTTGGTCCTACTTGAAAGCTGCCTCAGGTTTGTGAAAACAAGAATTGTCGGCTAAAATGCAAAATTCATGCAAAGTTGACAGTTGCATGTATTTGCAGCATAGAGAAGTGGTTAGCATGGGAGAAAGGCACTACTCCAAGAAGCAGCTGGGAGATGTTTGCAGGCTGCATCCTGCTCTGCCATGGAGGGCAGCTTCCTCTCTGCCCTTCTGTCTTTGCCTGGCGCTGCGATTGCCAGGCGGTGGCAGGGCCCATTAATTTTTAATTTAGCCCTCTCCACACTGTGCTGCCATTGTGTTTTATGGGCACATTATGCCGAAATGAAGGCTTGTAAAACAGGGGATTTTAAGGTTCAAAAAAGAGAGAGGGAATGCTCATTATGCCTAATATGCATGGCAAAGTGGAAACGAACACGTATTTATAGCATGGCTTGGTATTTATTAGCATTATTATTATTATTTATTATGGCATAACTTGTAACTTGGCTTAAGGCAGGGAAGATAACTTAGGTTCCAAATCCATATTTAAAAGAAAAGAAGGGGGTGGGGAGAGAAACCATCACCAACTCAGACACATAAACACCTTTCAACTGGAGGCCAGAATCAGGTTCAAAAATGGCTTGCAGCTTCTGCAAAAATTTAAGCCCCATTGCCACATCAAGGCAAATTTCTCTCCTCTTTTACATGTCCCACTGCCTGCTTACCCAAACTCATTTACCATATGCAATTGTGTCCCCATTCTGTCAGTCACACAGAGTGCAGGTGCGGAGACTGAAAGCTGTCTCTATGTATCTTGCCTCTTCCCCTGCAAAGGAGAGTTTATCTCTCTTTCTCTCTCTTTCTCCCCCCTCCCACTCCACCCAACTCTCTCCCCCTCTCCTCTCTCCTTCTCCCCCTCTCTCAGGAATGAGGAGGATGATATTGAAATATATGCATATTCAGTTACAGATTACAAAGCCCCGCTGAGTTGATGTTCTGATGGCAAAACAAAATCACTGATGGCATCAGGTGTTTGCAGTCCTGTTCATTGTTTGCCTGTTCGGATTCAGGCAACACAATGGAGAAGTATCTTCCGGATTTCCATTAGCAGATGCGTTGCACCGAGGATGCCAAAACACCTTTTCATTGCTCAAAATTGCCTCTTCAATAAAGGGTATGCGGTGGGGAATTTCGCCCAAAACCTGCATGGGAAATCGCTGCAGAAAAACAAAATGAGACAGAGAAAAAGAGAGAAGTCAACTCTCTATATCCAAAAGGAGCTCAAGTAATCTATCAGAGGTGCCTCTTGCATAGAGCTGAAATAAATTCTGCTATCTAAATTAGCTGGGGAAGAAGACAAGGAAGGAATTGAGAGACTTGCCCACATTCCTGAATATTCAGGGAGATTTGCCCACCTTCCTGAATATTCTGGGCCCTTTCTTATGGTGTTCAGTTCTCATTAAAAATGGGGGGAAATGCAATCCTATGCATTACTCAGAAGTAAGACACTAGGCCTGAATTTTTTAAAAAATAATTTATTTTCTTATTATTTTTTTAAAAAATCAAGGCTGCAATCTTACACACCACGATGTTGGGAGTGAGTCCAGTGCAACTCATTGTCCAAGAACACATGCATAGGATTTCAGATCACGTAACTTTAAACATGTTAGATGACCTATACATATGCTCTAACTCAGAGGCAGGCCTTGCGATATCCTCAGATGTTGTTCGACTCCAACTCTCAGCAGTCCCAGTCAGCATGGCCAATTCTCAGGAATGATGGGATGCATCATTAAGCAACATTTGGAGGGTTTGACATGGACTACTCCTGCTCTAGAAGTTCTGCAATGACTCTCTGGTATTTTAAGACCCTTCACCACAGAACACAGCACCTTGCATTAGTATGGGGAATTATCTCTAATCCCTTGCTGTAGCAAGTACTGGACTGCTTTGGTTGATTGGCTGGTTGCTTACATTGTTTATATGGCACCTGTTATAGGCCCCTTGGGTCCATCAGGATTTGGCATAGTTTGGCAACCCCAAACTATGGAGGAGGAGTAAGAGGAGAGAAAAGGAACAGATTGGGGCTGGAAGACTGGCACCCAGGGATAGGTCCTTCCTTTATGACTCTATAAGTCAGTGAGAGGGAATCTCTCTCTCTCTCTCTCTCTCTCTCTCTCTCTCTCTCTCTCTCTGTGTGTGTGTGTGTCTGCCAGTTATCTTCACCACCCCTCTGATGGAAGACTCAGCTTTTTTGGGAGGCATGGGTTGACCAGCTAGAGGGAGGGGCTGAACAGGATGAAGAGGTGGCACAGCTAGAGGCAGAAGTGAGGAGGTAATATTGTCACTGAGAACCAGGCACTGCCTTCATAGGTGGGATCGGATGCACCTATCCAGAAAGGGTATGAATGCATGCATGTAGCAGGCTCATAAGGTGAGACATTCTGTGAGTGAGCTCACCACACCTCGTCTTCAAATGCTTGGTGGGAGGGATGTGTCACCTGTTGAGATATCTACATATTTCCATTCAGTTATTAACTTCTTGCCTTGCTCACATACCTTGGAATCATGATTTCTGGACCTTGTGCATGTTGCTGAGCCTGTACCAAAATTAATCTTATTAAAGGTGCCGGCCTTACTCATAAGTAAGAGCCACTATTACAGTGTTTTCGAATGGGGACCTGACACCAGTGCCTTCCAATATGTTGCCCAAGATATCAGGCAAAGTCAAACTGAACATTTATAGCAAAAACATATAATCTAACTATAAGGGGTAAAAGTAAAAATAAAAATTGAGAAAATTATATCAAGAGAGAGAGGTTAACTAATTAACTAAGAGCCGCAATGCACATAAAGGTCTTAATTAAATGGCAATAAATGATTAAGCCCAATGGCCTTCTTTAGGGAGAGCAATCTATACAGGAAGTGAGGTGTAAGTAGAAGAGATTCTGCTTATAGGACAAGAAGTAATGCCCAAGGAAAACAGAAGACAGATTTGCATGGAAAAGGTCCATGGTTCAGTTTCTGAGATCTCTAGGTAAGACTGGGTAAGATCTCCACCTGAAACTCTGAAGAACTGCTATGAGCCAGAGTGGACCAAGGTGGATAAACCTTGGCCCTCCAAATGTTGATGCAGCTGCCATCATCCCTGACCGTTGGCCAAGTTGACTGAAAGTGGATGGAAGTTGGAGCCTGGAGGGCCATGGTGTTTCCCACCCCTGGTGTAGATGGCACTTAGCAAGATGGACCAATCTTATGGACTTGGTAGGAGGCAGTCTCCTATGTCATACAATGAGTCTTGGAAGACAGCAGCAGTGCAATGCAGTTGTGCCCCCCCCCCCAATGCAGCAGCGTTCTGCACTAGTTAAAGTGTCCACCTCATCTGAAAAGGCAGCTGTCTTTAGAATGCATTGCAGTGACCCAACCTGGAAGTTACTAGATCTTTTATATTAGGTAGACCATGGTGACCATCCCTTGGTAACAGTCCAATTGACTGATTGATTGACTGATTGATTGATTGAATTCCTATCTCACCCTCCCAAAGGGGCCCAGGGGTGCAAGCATCAAAATGTTGAAGCAATACAAACGCATGTGCCTATGTGCCGCTCTAAAGTCCATTATTGATTCCATCAGTCAGGCAGTCATTTATGGTACTTTCAGAGCAGCATAAAACCCCACAAAAGGAATGGCTTATTAGCCAGAAACAGCAGCCTAAATAAACATCCTTAGTAGTATACAAAGTTCCTCCGAGCACTCAGAGCACCTCACCACCTCCCTGTTCTCCAGCCACAAAAGCATAAGAAGAACATGCTGCATCAGGGCAGTGGCCCATCTTGACCTGCATCCTTTCCCCCCACAGTGGTCAATCAGATGCCTTTGTTGTTGTTGTTGTTTAGTTGTTTAGTCGTGTCTGACTCTTCGTGACCCCATGGACCAGAGCACGCCAGGCACTCCTGTCTTCCACTGCCTCACGCAGTTTGGTCAAACTCATGCTGGTAGCTTCGAGAACACTGTCCAGCCATCTTGTCCTCTGTCGTCCCCTTCTCCTTGTGTCCTCAATCTTTCCCAACATCAGGGAGTCTTCTCTTCTCATGAGGTGGCCAAAGTATTGGAGTCTCAGCTTCACGATCTGTCCTTCCAGTGAGCACTCGGGGCTGAATTCCTTAAGAATGGATAGGTTTGATCTTCTTGCAGTCCATGGGACTCTCAAGAGTCTCGTCCAGCACCATAATTCAAAAGCATCAATTCTTTGGCGATCAGCCTTCTTTATGGTCCAGCTCTCACTTCCATACATTACTACTGGGAAAACCATAGCTTTAACTATACGAACCTTTGTTGGCAAGGTGATGACAGGAAGCATATAAACAGGACATGAGCACAACAGCTGCACACTTCTCAGTTCTCAGCAACTTGTATTTATAAGCACAGCAGCGGAAGTAGAACATGGGCAACCTATGTGAATTTGTCCATTCCTCTTTTAAAACCATCCAAGTTGGTAGCCATCACTGCCTTCTTTGGGAGTGAGTTCCACTCTGAGCTGCATGAAGAAGCTCTTTCTTTTATCCATCTCAAAACTTCCAACAATAAGCTTTATTGAATGTCCCCGAGTCCTGGAGTTATGAGAGAGGAAGAAAAACTTTTACCCACTTTCTCCACACCATGCTTAATTTTATAAACTTCGATCATATCATCTCTTACTCAACTTTTATCTAAAAAATCCCAAACTCTGCAACCTTTCCTCCTAGGAGAGATACTGCATCCCCTTAATCACTTGAGTTGCCCTTTCCAGAACCTTTTCCAGCTGAACGGTATCCATTTTGAGGTGAGGGAAGCAAAGAAGGAGTCGATAATGGCAGCCTATGAAGGTGGAGAGAGCCAATGCAAATAATACATTAGGATTATTGGGAAGGACAGCCCAGTTATGAGCCCCCAGGCCCAAAAAGGAAGCTTGTTGGACAGCCTACCTGGGCTGTGCAATCCATTTAATGCAGCAGGAAACACCCCCCCCCTTCTGTGCTGGTAAAGGCACTTCAGAGGGAAGGGGAAAGCTCTGCAGCCTGGAAATGAACCAGATCAGAGTGTTTTTCCACTCTCCCTGTTTGACACATTTTTCAATCTTTGATGCTGGCCCTCTTATAACGCGCAAACCAAGCTGATCCACTCTCACCAAAGCTGCTTGGCTTTGAGCACAATTTCTTAACAACAAAAACAGGCTGTCTGAAATGCTTTTTTCTCTTTTTCTTTTTTGGTCCTCTCTGAACTTCCCCTGTGGCCTGACATTAATCCTCAGTTGTCTGCCTCTCTGACTCCGAGGTTTTCCAAGTGCATTTGCAGAGCTACTCTTTTGCCCCTGGATGCCAGATCTGTGATTGGCTTCTTGTGATAAAGTGGGAAACTCCCCTGGATCTGGGACAAGGATGCCCTGGCAGCTAGTTGGATTAAAATGAGGGCTCTGCTATCAGAGACATCCAGCAAATCTATAGCTATGTGCAGCTTGCACAGAATCAAGGCCCTGTGAGGCTGAGGGAGTTACAAGCTATAGGTACACATCCCAGCTGAAAGGATACTTTTGAAACATCCCCATGTAGCACTCATTCATTCTCAGTCCAAAAGTATTGCTACGACTAGGAGGTCTCACCCATCTCTCTCCAGGTAGAAAAACAATTTGCAATGTCACAGTGTTTTTCTGCCTGGAGACAGCAGCCTCACTGAGTAGCTGCCAATTTAATTTCCCACAATGCCCCGGGGCAACACTAGATTGGGGGCATTATGGGAAATTAAAATGGTGGCCAAACCATACTTGGTATTGCTTGAAATACTGCTGCTGCTGTCCACTACTGCTGCTGGGTAAACTCTCCAGGGCCCACCAATGGAGGAGGATGTCTGCTGATAGAGGAGAGGAAAGTACAGATAACATTTTGCCCCCAGCAACCTAAGATCTGGAACTGGCCCTGTCTAGACAGAAATATCTGGGGGTTTTGTGGGGGAGGGGTAGAGATGAAGAGTGGAGACAGGCAAATTGTGCCCCTTCTGAAATCTGCTGCCACAAGCAATTGCTTCCTGTTGCTTTATGATAATGCCAACCCTAGTATTTTGTAGGGGTGGGGGGGAAGGCTTAGAATAAGGCTGATAAGATTCGCCCTTGTTTTCAACTCAGCAGGAACAAATTCCTCCCGAAGAGGAAATTTGTTGAGAGTGAGAGCACTTGCGTGTTTGCAGCAAAACATGTCATTACTCCCAGCCATGTATATTTTATCGAGGTCATTCGCAATATCAGACGATTTCTCCTTCTACTCTCCCACACTTGGCGTAATAGAATTTTATGAAACTGACATCTTGCGACTCCTTGGCTTCTGGAGAAAAAAGAAGAAAGGGGTGGGGAAAACAAATTAGGTGAGAAAAGAGCCTGTGGCCAAATGTTTGTTTAGATTTTATTAAGTGTTGGGCAGATTGCTTGGTAAGAAGCCAATTGAACAAAGATAAGCACGATCAGCTACCCAGCCTTGTGCTAATCTTCATTCTTTCTTGCCACTGCACTTGTCTTTGCTTAGGAATGGCTATGGACCCATAAAGGCATAGACACCTTACACTGAATCAGGCCATTGCTCCATCTAGCCAGTGATTCCTACTCTGACTGACAGCTGCTTTCCAAGGATTCCGCCAGAGATTTATTTTTTTTCAACAGAATTTATATACCCCCTTAGTGGAACAAATGATTCTTACTAATCTGCAGCCTTGTTATCTGAGGTCCATCAGCTGCAGCAGGAGTGGCCAACGTGGTGCCCCCCAGACATTGTTGGAAACAAGAATTTGGGCTGCTGCTTTCAAAAGCAACGTCAGCATTGTGACTCACAAAACGGAGCAAGGGCAGTCAGCCCATTCCTAGCTGTCCATTGTTTGCCATGTTAAGTCATGTCAGCCCAATATTTTGACCAAGATTGGATTGACAGTTACTGGAGTTCAGCCCTATAACTGCACTCTTTCTGCGGTATTTTCTGCAAAATACCATTTATGTAACAAGGCATTGTGGATATCAAGGTTTGCAGCTTATTTGCCCAAGGAGGGCCCGAGACAGTGGCCTAATCCTGCATTTTTTAATCTACAGTCAGATGCAAAGCTCCACATGAAGTTTGGCGAACTCAGCATGTAGCATCATAATTTTTGCACCAGCTGCTTCTCCATTATCTATCCATTCCTCGTAAACAGAACAATCCAATGAGTGAGTTGCATTGCTTGTCTGAGCGGAATCAACAGGCAGCAAATTAAAAGCAAAAGGCAGGAATTAATGGAAAACCTTGGTGCAAACTTGGGCTATAAACTAATTGGCATCTGCGTTCTTGTCAAGTCCGACATTTGCAGATGGTTTGGTTCTAGGCTTCAAATTAAACGCAAGAGACAGCCTTGGCATATTATATTCCTTGAATGAATATGAACAGATAGGAAAGCCTGAGGTAGTTCATCCTAGGATGGAAGGGAAGTGGTGGAAATTGGTGATAATGGCAAAGGCTTTCTTTGTGATTTTCTCCACTAAAGCTCCTTTTTATTCTGGATCTGCCATTAAGCTAACATTGTTATGCCGCTACCCATGACAGACAAGGACACCTCTCATTTGCATTGTGTCAGTAGATTCTTCCTTTGCTCCTCTGGTGCACCGCTAAGTGGCTCAGCAAAAAAAGACAAAATGCATGGATTGGCTTGTTAAAATTCAAGAGGATATGGGCCAGTGAACAGGCATCAGGATGGCATCAAAGGATAAAGTTAAGACATCTTTCCATTACTGATGTGTGGTGGGCCCAGCTACTTAAACTCCATATATATATATATATCAGATGCTGATGATAAAACTGAGGCTGCAATGCAAGTAAAATGAATGTATAACCCATGGAAGTCAACAGGGCTTACTTCTGAGTAGACATGTATAGGATTTGCACAATGGGCCATCCTGGGGCTGCCCTGTTTCCCCCTGAAGGCAGAGCCAGGGGTGTATGGATTTATTGAGCTTAATTTCTCTCAGTTTCTCATTTTTCCAGTCTTAAATTCACTTCATCACACCACCACACCAGTCTGCAATTATTATTTTCCCCCCAAAAAAGGTCCCCCACAAAGATTCACTAGCATTTTAGTGCACTTTTCTCATAATATATGTATTTTGATTGCAGTTTTTGCCTAATATGCACATTTTTGTACACATTTTGTACAAAATATGCATTTTGTACATCATTTTCACTAATGCATGTGTTTTTATATACACTTTTGCCCAATATGCAACTGCAAGAACTGCACCACAAAATTCAGAGAAGCACACATTTTGAACAGCATATCTGCGCCATCGCCAGATTACATTTTCAACGATCCATCTCTTCCAGTAGCTCCGACAGCAATGCCTGTATAAAACGGATACAGTTTTGTAGTGTCATTGTAAGCTGGAATTGCATCATGGCTGAGAATCGCCTTTGCTGTGAGATCACCAAATGTCCTTGGGCAAGGTACCTGAAATGTTGTAAAAACGCCTTGTGTTTTATATAAACTCAGTGCAAGTTCTTCTGCACTGCCTTTTAATGCGTTCGCTCTAGCAACTAGCTACACATGGATTTTTCTAAAGGAACTTTCACATATACACACACCACCACCATGCAACTAGTCTGTAAAGATAAAGGACCACTGAACGATTAAATCCAGTCAAAGGCGACTATGGGATGCTGTGCTCATCTTGCTTCAGGCTGAAGGAGCCAGTGTTTGCCCGTAGACAGTATGATCCATAGTGCCCACCCCATAATCCCTTACAATGCTGCGGTGGATGCAAGTATACAAATCACAAAGAACAAGCTGCCCCTAAATATTGTTACATGCCACCTCAATGCCTGAGTGGTGAGAGACTCAGGAGTGGCTTCACCCACCAGGAGATCTAGCACAGAGTAAACATGCCTGTCAGCGCTGCCCAAGGTCCCAGCTCACACAAGACCAACGCTGCTTCTTTCTCTAGTATAAAAGTCTTTATTGAAGTTCAGTTTCACTTCCAGACGCGCAGCGCGCAACGCTACGTCTATACCTTAGACCGTCGAAGTTCCATCTGAATCTCCTCCCCCCTGACACCAGTTTAAGATTCTAGCCTTACTCCACCTCTTCCTCTGTTCCTTCCTTCTCTGGGTCCGCCTGCTAGTCGGAGTCTCAGCCCTCCTAGACTCCTCTGACGCTGAGTCCCCTGACTCTTCTCCCTCCCTCCTTCGGGCCTTTGGACCTGGCTCCCAATCTGGGTTTTCTGCTGTCCCGCGCTCCTCCACATTTGAACTTGGCGCGCACAGCCTCCCACTTTCCTTCTGACCGTTACACTTGTGTCACTGCTCCCTCTTTCGGGGAGGCTAGCTGGACCTGGCCTTCCCTCCGTTCCCCCACTTCCCGATGGGGGCGTGGTTACCCCTGATTCATCTTCTCTCCCCGCTGGAGGAGAGGCTGATCCTGGCTCATGTGACTCTTCCCCCCCCACTGTGCTCTGGTGGGGGAACTGGTCCTGATCCTCCGCTGCTCCCTTGGGAGTCCCCGCTGGTCCCTTGTTTCTGGAGCGTCCCCCCTGGGACTCCCCTCGCCCTTACCAAAGGCGTCCCCTTCTGGGAATCTTCTGATTCGCTGGAGAAGCTCATGGAATCTCTTGGGCCACTGTCATATTCCCCTACGCTCCCTTCTGATTCCTCTCCTCCGCTCTCTATTTGCTCTCTCCCCTGCGCTTCTGCTCCTGAGCCTCTGACAATGCCTCTCTCTCCAACTCTGGCTATTGTTCTTCTTTCTACCTGCCAGCCAGGTGAGCAGGGGTGGGGAAAGGCCCACCCAGTTGTTTCTCTGCCAACCTCTTTGGACATGTAAACTGAGGTACTTAGCTAGCCAGTCAAAGTCATTACCATAACAGAGGAACTAGTTTGACTGGTTTTCATCTTATAGATTCTATTCCTGCCCCTGGACCGCAAATTTGCAAGAGGCGTGTCAGCCCCATTTATCTGAGCAGAAGCTTCCCCTTCCTTTGCAAGGACCCTAGTCTTCTCTATGACATGCTTGCTTTCTCCATGCCGACTTCCCGCCATTTCCTACCCCTGCAGGAAAGAGCCATGCACAGTCATTCTGCTGATCTCATCGTTCTTCCTTGGCCCAGTATCTCCTGGCAGGGTAGTTTCGTGTGTGTGCCTTTAAGGTGCCCAAGACTTTTGCGCCAGCAGCTATGATGAAGAAATAACAGTTTATTTTCCTGAATAGCACTCTGGGACCATAAAGCTCATGTACTATAAATGGGCAAAGCACATATCAAAACAGCCGAGGGAGTCATTACCTTTCTCTCCCCCCCCGCCCCCCACCAAAAAACCTCTCCTTTTCAATCAGTATGTGATGGTTAGTCGTATGAAAAAAGCAGATTGCAGCAATGCGTACAACTGAATGAAAAATACCCCTATGCACAGGAGAGAGCCCCTTAGTACATTCAGAGTATTTGAGACCTTAAAAAATTTAGAAATGCTAAAATAAAAACCTGGAATGTTTGGGTTGGTTAGAGCTTTGCTGCATCAGAGTAAGTAGTTCTGCAGCTTAGTTGTTTGCCGTTCAGGGCTCCTTGGGGTGGAACGGAGGGCATTTCTTTTCTTTTTTTGATAACATTTTATTAAATTTCCCCCCAAAAAACAAAAGCATCATCAACACATTTTTAAACCATAATTTTTGCTCGACTTCCTTCCCTTCCCCCTCTTGGTTCCATTGTTTAATACTAGTTCACACATGTCCTTAAAACCTTATACTCTTAATATTTCAATTTTTAAACCTTCTTCAATTTATTACAAGTGACTTTAAAAAGTTATACCAGTGTAAAAATCTATATACAAAGCTTAAAAGATATGCATTAAACATTTGTCACTTTTTTAAAAATTCAATCATATTTCTGTCTTGGGTTTCTTGATTTGTCCTGCATAGTTCAATCGTTTATTTTGCCAGTCTTCTTTATCTTCTTTGGCAGAGGCTTCTTCCTTCTGTAGGAGCTGGCTGGTCTTGGCCTGGCATCCACTCTTAAGTACAGGAACAAAGTATTTCATTCAAGAAGTCCAACAAAACCTGTACACCTCAATATCATAACTTCATTTTTTTTTAAAAAACAACAATCATTTTCTACATTCCTTTCCAATCTTTATATGAAAAGGCCTTTCTAATCTCTCAGGCCTTTTATGATTTTTCATTGCCACAGTAGGACACGGGTGGCACTGTGGTCTAAACCACAGAGCCTAGGGCTTGCCAATTGGAAGGTCAGCAGTTCGGATCCCTGCGATGGGATGAGCTCCCGTTGCTCGGTCCCTGCTCCTGCCCACCTAGCAGTTCGAAAGCACATCAAGTGCAAGTAGATAAATAGATACCGCTCCAGTGGGAAGTTAAATGGCATTTCCGTGTGCTGCTCTGGTTCGCCAGAAGCAGCTTAGTCATGCTGGTCACATGACCCGGAAGCTGTCTGGGAACAAACGCTGGCTCCCTCCACCTATAGAGCGAGATGAGCACGCAACCCCAGAGTGGTCCACGACTGGACCTAATGGTCGGGGGTACCTTTACCTTTACCTTACATTGCCACCACATATAATAATAACCTTTTATTGCCAGAAGGGAGGGCATTTCAACCATCAGCAGCAGCATGGTCCCCTGGCATCCTTTTTTCCACAGCCTCCATACTGATGCCTGTGGGAAATCCACAAGCAGTAAGCAAAGGCAATAGCGCTTTCCCATGGCTGCTCACCATCAGCTGGTACTCAGAATACTGGAAGTGGAGGTTGCTTATAGCCATTGTAGCTGGGGTGGATGGTTCATACAATTTCTGGGCCATTTCAATTCCACATGGTTGTGGGGGTTGTTATGTTTAGCCTGGAGAAGAGAAGACTGAGAGGTGATGTGATAGTCATCTTCAAATATCTGAAGATGAAGCAAGCTTCTTTTCTGCTGCTCCAGAGGGAAAGACCCAAACCAATGGATTCACATGACAAGAAAGGAGACTCTGACCAAACATTAGGAATAACTTTCTGACAATAAGAGCTATGTGACAGTGGAATGGGTTCCCTCAAAAGGTGGTGGACTCTCCTTCCTTGGAGGTTTCTAAACAGAGGTTGGATGGCCATCTGTCAGGATGTCTTGAGCTGTGATTTCTGCCTTGCATGGGGCTGGAAGACCTTCAAGGTACAATCCAACTCTTCAACTCTATGATTATATTCACAAGTCCATTGATTAAGGGCTATGGGGAGGAAAATCCATATGAGAATTATTATGAAATATCGTATAAAATTGGTACCGGGAAGGGCCATAGCTCAGTGGTAGAACATCTGCTTTGCCTGCAGGAGGTCCCAGGTTCAATCTTTGGGTTCTCAAGGGAGGACAGGAAGAGACTCTGCCAGTCAGGATAGATAATACTGAGCTAGATGGACCAGGGTGATGAGTCAGTATAAGGCAGCTTTCTGTGTTCCTATGTAGATGTATATCTACACGTACTTTAAAGTTGTCGAGCTTTTCCCAAGAAGACCCCAAAATTCTTCTTTTTAGGAAACCACTGAAAATTCTTGCCAAAAAAAAGTGTGCACTTTTCAATTGACTTGTCTAAGATCCAGGAAAAAGCACTGCCTTTTGGAAATTCCCCCCAGACTTTGTTTCCGCCTTTGAAATCCTGGTAATGTCTGGGAATGCTAGTAATGTTTGGACATATGGCAGCCCTACTAAATGTATTTTATCCTAAAATGCACATTTCCCCACAATTTGATAAAAAAACCCAAAAAACCATTTTTAGTTCAGAGCTACATTGCAAAATTCAGAGAAGTGCAAAATGGGAAGGATAATTACATTTTCAAGTATGTAATAGTTCTAGATGTGCAAATTAGGTTTTAATGCTTTAAAATGTGGATCCAACAAAATTCTCTTTCATCCTTTCTAGTAGCCACTTGGGGCTTTATTATCCATAAATTTGTCTAATCTTTTTCTTAGACAATCTGAACAAATGGTCGCCAAAATATCTTGTGGCAATGAGTTTCAGAGATTAATCACACAATGCCTAATTATTAGTAGGGATGAGTGCACACTTTGAGCTGGTTCAAACACACATGTTCCTCACTCCATAACTGCAGCATGAAAGAATTATTGTTTGCATGTATGAATGGCTCATATAACCTGCAGTGTGTAGGCTACATAATATCACAAATGGGCATTTCTCTCTCTCTTCATCTACACTGTTTCTCAGTGGAGTCAGTTCACAGACATTCAGTTGCCTATCATCAGGTTCACACTAATGCGTGATTTTGAAAAGTGCTGGCATGCGATGGTATATTGGAAGTTGTATTTGTGACCTGGGTTGGGCCATTCACACATGCAAGCCATCAACTGCCATTGCAGTCATCAAGTTATGAATGTGCATGTGGGAACCAGGTCTCTCACAGCCACGCTTGGCATGTAGCTGCCCAGGAATTTGAGCCATTGTTTGTATGAGTTTTATACCAGGCCTGCTGTTGTAGAACTGACTCTAATGTGATTTATCTGTTTCCATAAGAGGACGTGGCATCTTTGCCAGCTGGTAGCCCTAAAATTGCTCGGCATTGAGCTTGTCGAAAGAGCACATCTTGGAGGAACAGCAGCAAGTAAGTCACCGATTTGCATACAAGAAGCAGAAGCCTTAACAAAGTGGAGATAATGCTCATTGTAAAACAGATACAATAACACTGACTGCAGCCACGAAAACAATTTTACAGCAGATTAAACACACTTAGACAGAGGAACAGAGAGGAGTGAGAAAGTCATACAAAGGCTATATTAGGCTTTAGCTGGCAGGAGGCAAGGGAGCATGGGGCAAACAGGTCCTGCTCCTAAGACACTCTTATTGCTCAGTTTCCCCATCCCAATGGAAGGCAAATGTTTCATGCCGCACTAGAATGCCCTTATTTGAAACCCCAATACAGGCTTGGAGAATCTGTGGCCCTCCGGATGTTGGTGGGCTCCAGGCAGCATGGGCAATGGTGAAGGATGATGGGACTTGTAGTCCAGAAACATATGGAGGATCACAGTTTAGCCACCCCTGCTTTAGCTCCTAGGCAACTTTGAGGTACGCTGGAAACTGCCAGGCAACTGAGGTTAACTCATAAAACTCAGGACAATATGGAGACTTCTATATTTATGAATATATACAATTGCAGAACAGCCACATTAGCAAGAGACCTGATACAGGCTCACTCTATATTTCTAAAAGCCTAGTCTGTTTTTAAATTTTTTAAAAAAATATATGTGATGTACTATCATTGTATTCACTGAATTCATTTCTTATTCAGTTTTCTTCCACATCTGAGATGCATCTGAGCAGTTTCAATGTCCAGAGAAATTTATAGTATGACAGCATTGTCTGTGTTGCTATTTTTACTAATCTTACATTGTACTTGAAAGATTTATAAATAAGTATCATGCTAGCTCAGAGTACTTAGAAAAAAAAACTTCTTCCCTAAGGTTAACATACTTCTGGTTAAGGTCTGGTTTTAGTTGCTGAGAGTAAGATGCTAGCCTTCTCCTTGACATGTTAGCTTTTTGTGTGAACGGGGTATATAACATATAGCCCCTCATATTGCAATTCCTCAGTGTGGCTTCACAACCACCACACTTCCAAGCAGAGTCAAGAGTGAACTGCAAAAAGCTGAAGTTGGACCAAAGTATCACCCAGAAGAGAACTGGGTGTAAAATGGAAGAACTTTTAGATGCAAAATCACAAATCTATATTCTGTCCCCTAACCAAAAGATATGGAACAACCAACATTCTTAATGCAATTTTCAGTATTCTCCCAAATTCTATATTAGGAAAACTGTTGAGCACTGCTTCATAAACAAGATGGCCCATAGTAGCACACACCCATAATCTTATAAATTATATCTCTCAAAAATTTTTACTCAGCTCTATCTCTCTTCTCCTAATTTCCATTTTATCCTGATGTGGAAAGGGAAATCCAGTTAAACTAGTTAGAGGAAATCCTTCAGATGGATGGCTTAATGCTTGGGATGAAGAACTGCAAGGCACAACGGAGTTTTTCAACAGGGTGCAAGTAGGAGGTTATTCTGGGGAAGGAATTTGCTAAAGACAACTCAATCAGTTCAAATGAGGGTGCACATCAAAGGCTGTTGTAAAAGGATACAGGTCACACAATATAAAAAGTAATTCTGGGTTGGTGATGGAGAATCACAGCAGAAAAGCAAATAGAGTATCACTATTAGTGCAAGAGAATGATTTATTATTTTTTCATTAGTGATGTTACTGAGATTCATCTCTCTAGACTCCAAAATAGAAAGCTCCTATGTTTGTTGTAATGTAAGTACTTCATACATTGCATAGTTAAGATATGGTACCCTGGGTTCCTTGGGGAGGAAAGGTGGGGTATGAATTGAATAAAATAAATAAATGAATGATGAAATCCACCACAATAGATGTAGTTGTGACCACCAACTTCTATGGCTTTAAAACGGGCTTAAAGCTATTCATGGCACATAAGACTATAAAGAGCTAGTAGCCATGATAACTTTGCACCACCTCCAAGATTAGAAGTCGTGTGGCTCTGAATACCAATTGCTCAGAAAGCATAAATGTGGAGAGTGCTGTTACACTCAGTTCTTGCTTTTGGGTTTTGCATGGGCATCTGTACGGCCACTGTGAGAAGAAGTTCCTGGACTAGATGTGCCTGATTGAACAGGGCTCTTTTCATGTTCTTACATCATTCTTGGCTTCAGGTACAAAGCAAGAATTATGACTCTTCTCCCACACTCGGGTTTTAATCCCAGGCAGTGTAAAATTCACCTCCTATCCTATCCTGCTCATCCAACCCTCCGCACACAAATTGATCCCCCAAGCCCTCTTCCTCTTTGTCCCAATCCCACCTGTATGCTGCTATGGTTATGCCTACAGTATATGGCATGTAGCCTCCATATGGTTGGTAAGAAGGAATGTGTCCAAGCCAAAAAAAATGATTCCTACCCCTGATCTAAATGGATCTCAGGTAGCAAGGTTGGTAAACCATTTCTAGCCAGTTCTCCAGTCCTTACTGGATTGGTGGGCCAATTGTCTGAACCAGATTTTAAATAGGTAGGTGCATGTGTGCATCGATTCACAGAATGTTGCTCATTTCATCCCCTTGGCAAGTTTTTCCTCCTGTTTACTTCTGGCACCAAGCTGCTGTGTCTCCCAGTAACAAGGAGGTGAGTCTGGCTATTTATAGGGATGGGAGAGACATGTTGGTTGTCAAAGCAGGATTATATCAACAGCAAACGTTCTGTGACAACAAAATAAGTGCAGTGCTCTTGTTAGAAGGAGAGAGAGAGGAGAAGGCCCCATCTAATCGTTAAACATTGTGTGCTTACAACCCATCGCCAGCTTTGCTTAATTCAGCATGCCGGTCTGTGTCAGAGCTTGTATTGATTCATTGGGATTGCAGGGCATTCTTGTAGATATTAATCTGGTACATCTGACAGGCCACTAGCCTACTGCAGACAAAGCAAAGTCAATCATATAACACTGAAGATGACAGGGCAGGACTGACTTCCTCCTAGGATACAGAGTCAGGCGGTTGGTCATTCTAGCTCTATCCTTTGTGCACTGCCTGGCAACAACTCTCCAGAATTTCAGACAAGGGCCTCTCCTAGCCCTGCCTGGCAACGCCAGGTAATGAACCCTTCACATACATTCTTGCATTGCACAGGTTATGATGCAACAAGATAGTCGGGTTGTTTATTATCTGGTTGGAGGCGGCACTTTTCCAGTCGACACAGCAGGAGCTAGAGCAGAATGTTTCATTAGAACTGGACCCATCAAAATGTGCTTCAGCATTCCCAACTCTTTGGGATTGTAATCTATTGTGATAGCAGCCTCCCATACAAAAGTCATCACTTGTTGCAGGCACCTGTTGTGGGATGTGGGTGCACAAGGGTAAAACTTGCCCTGATTAGTTTGAGAGGAGCATGACTGATGAACAGTAGGGAGCTGTTTTCAGAAAGGAGAGCAACAAAGCTGAAAGCCAAGGATGAAAACATGAGGGAGAGATGGGGGGGGGGCCTACAGGTTTGTATCTCTTCACATGTCTGCTTTGTTTTATGGGTGAACTATGTCTGACTCCCCCTTGCCCTTCACTCTGTTTTCTCTCATGTCAAGCTGTCAGGGGAAACTTCTGCTACATTCAGTGGTTCATTGGAGCCGCAGTGACTTTGCTGGAGAGATTGAGCTTGCTGAGCAGATACACGGCAGCAGAGGTTGCCTTGCCGGTGTCATACTGAACATGAATGTCTGTTGGAGGGTCAGGCAGGCTACAAGGCAAATCCTTCTCCCTCATTGTCATTTAAATATGAACATCTATCATGAGACTTGACTGAAATGGTAAAGCCAGAACTACAGCTTTTAAAAAATTGGATGAAATTTTAAATTTAAAGAATGATGAATATTTGGATACAAATGTCTCCAGAAATGATGTTAAAGCCTCCACTCACTTTCAACAGTGCCACTGCTCACCTCATTACAATTCAAATTTGCACCACTGTTTTATGGTCAATAATTTAATATACCACATATGAAGCAGTTGTTTAGCAATAGATCAGGCTTCCTCAACCTCGGCCCTCCAGATGTTTTTGGCCTACAACTCCCATGATCCCTAGCTAGCAGGACCAGTGGTCAGGGATGATGGGACTTGTAGTCTCAAAACATCTGGAGGGCAGAGGTTGAGGAAGTCTGCAATAGATGAACAAGCATTTCTTGCCTGGTAGAGTCTGTACTGGAAAGGTGTGGTGGGATTATTTGGGTTTCCCACTATCTTCATGAATGATCCACCCATATCAAGGATTGGCCATACTTGCTGGGGCTGATGGGAATTGTAGTCCAAAGCATCTGGAGGGCCATTGGTTCTCCATTTCTTAACCCTTCATGGTACTATGACATGATAAGTGCAGGTCAACATATATAAGTCATTCTCTTGATGGCTTAACTCCGAGGAAATTGAAGGCTAAATGAGTTCGTCCTTACAAACAGTGCTGGATTAAACCCTGCGGAGGCCTCTAGGCAGTCAAAATCTCAGGGCCCCTCTCACAAATTATCCCCTAATACATTTTTGTAATTTTCTGTCAAGATCAAATCAATATTGTTTTGATCCGCTGTTGTAGTGTCTCTAAAAGGCGTGGGGCCCATTAGCCAATGCCTGCTCTGTCTATTTGGTAATCTGGCATTGCTTATAAAACATTGGAGTAATGTCCAGTTGGGTGGCTGGTGGAAAGTTTTATTATTCCTATTTTACAGATATAGGACCAGGAGCAGACTTTGGTAATCTTTCATAATATGGCACCATGTGTGAGCCCAAAATTTGGCCCCTCCAAATAGATCTTCTCAATTGTGGATCTTCTCAATTTTGTGCCCCCTTAGGTCTGTGTACTGTGCGGGGGAAATGACCGCACCACCCAAAACCCGACACGGACAGAACTGAAGTTGTGATTATCCAAGACCATGCAGTGAGACCATGCTCATGCTCACTGTACATACTTTGTTTTAACATTCATCTGCTATGTCATCACATTTTCTTGTGTAAAGGACTAACATCATATTCCAAAATCAAACAATGGAAGCAACTGTTTGGTTACATGTAGCAAGGGTCTTTGTAATGGAATTCTGAGAAGGGAGTTAGGGTAACATTTTGGTTTCGTGCTCATCGGTTGTCTGGCTGTGTGATAGGAGTCCTATCTTGGTAATACAGCCAGGGATAGCACAGAGTGAGCTGGAGGCACTGTCCGTGGTACTTACATCAGGGATGATTGAAAAGTTGCCTTTCTCAGATGTGTCTACAGTAGATTGGTTCCCAATACTGTGTTATCTTCACTGTGATTGAAAAAATACAAGCGAGCGGTCAAAAGCAGAGTGGTTTGCTGAAGCAGCAAAGCATTTTCAATCTGAAGTGTGGCTGTGATGCCATGGCATGAGGCTTTCCTCTGAATATTTATGGGTAGTTAATGAATTCATTAAATCTTTTGCTGTGTGTACTATTCCCTATTAGTTTACCCTCCCCCATAAAATTTAATCAGATTAATTAAGTTTATCTTATTCAAGTTTGCTTGCCTGCATGCATGAAAATGTTGTGCAGGAGTGGAAAATGTTTCCACCCCCCTTTATTGTATTTTAATGTTTGGACAGTCACTTGAAGTCCTGATCCTGTTGATTCAGAGGGAGGATGACTCCCTTAAACCACTCTCAACATACATTTTTGGAGTGCATTATATTCATGACTGGCTCCCCAACAGGACAGGCATGTGAACTACAGCATGCTAGAAGTAGCTGGGCAGTTGACAGATATTGAGAGAATCCATTGCATGCATTGGTCCACCATAAGAGCACAAGAAAAGCCTGGCTGCAGGATTAGGCCAGCAAAGCATCTTCTTCTCAAAGTGACCAGCCAGGTGCTTCTGAGCCCTCCTCTGTTGCTGCTCTCCAGCAACTGGTATTCAGCAGCAGGTATACAAACTATATTATATTGGGTATACAGGTTTAATCCTGGCACTAGAAGCATATCTTCTGATCAAGTTCTCATGTGGTACATCTCAAAGCCAGAGGTGAATGCAACCAACTTTCCCCACTTGAAAATATTTGTGTATTCCCCCCATTTCTGATAATTATCCTTTTGTGGGAACAGCAAGATTGGCCTTTTCATTGCTGACACTAGGATTGTGGAATGCTCTCCTTACTGAAATGGGAGAGACCCCATCAGTATTGGCATTCTGCCATCTCTCAAAGACACACCTGTCTAGGCAAGCATTCCCCTGAACTCCTGACCTGAACCTCCTGCTTTAATTGTTCTTAATTGCTACTTTTAACTCTTGTAATTATTGTGCTATTTTAATTGGCCTGTCTTACTATACATTTTAATTGTGGATGCTTATTTTTTATGTTTTGATGAAATTGGTTTATTGTCTAACTTATATGTGTGTCTCTCTCTGTGTGTGTGTGTGTTTTATATTTGTAAACCACTCAGAAGCTACCTTGGCCACTAAGAGCTATATAAATTAATAAATAAAAATAGTTCTTGATACACATCTGTCACCATGTAACTGAGTGTTCCATCTGCAGCATTGGCTCAGTGTGAGATGTTTCAGCTCCTCAAAGATGTAGGAAGGTTAGATAAAAATCAAGAGAGGTTGATTTTTATCGAGACCTTGCGGGAATTTCCTGACTGGCAGATTCATTACTTTTCGAAATGATAACTGATTTTATCTGAAGGAGCAACAGAGAGAGAGAGCGATTTAGATCATGTACATTACCTGTCAACAAATAATATTGCATGCAGCTTCAGGAAATGAAACAAACACATTGGCATTATACAGAGAGCTTCCTAGCTTTAAATCTCCTTACTGTCATTCAGGGCTACGTCCTCATTTGCAGGTGTATGCTGGGACTGGGGAGAGGACCTGAATGGCATTCAACACCAGAAGCATCTCTTTTTTTAAGCCACATTTTCTCCCCACCATCAGAACCCCCTAGCCTCTCCCTGCTGCTTACCTTCCATTCTTGCCCTGGATGGAAATCAACAGCAATTTGAAGAGAAGGGAATCTGCTACTTGTGTAAATTTCTTTCTGAAATACACCCAAGGGGAGAGGAGCCCTGATGGAGCTGGCCTGTCACAGCAGAGCTGATAGAGTGAGCTCTGCTTCCCAGCTCTCCTGCTGCTGGACGTACTGCTTCCAGGTGACAGCTGAGGGCAAGGAGTCCTAATGTTCCCAAAAACTATACATGAACTGAAATGCAGCCATCCTTTGAAATCCGCCCTCCCCCAATTTCTGCAATGCAGTTCTCTAGCCAAGTAATGTGTATGAAAATGCATAAAATAAAATAAGATTTTCCCATCCCTACCTGAAGGAAGGACTCCACAAAGAATGTTGGGGACCCCAAAACGTGTTCAGCTGGTGTCTTCCCTGTTCTATCATTTACACACACAAAATTTGTTTCTATGACAGGTAAAGCAGGTTGTGTCCTCTTGTGCCATTCGTGGCTTGGAATTATGTCTGACCCTTTTAAATCACCTTATCCACTTCTTTTGATCTGGCTACCACCATTATTTGCTAGCCCCCACTGTCTTTTCAATCTGCTATTTTTATTCTTCTCTTTTACGTTTTATTGTTGCTACTTTATGAGGCTGTTTTGCAAAGCCATGGTTAAAAAGAAAATAGAACAAAGGATACCATAAACATAACATGATGGAAATGAGAATTTTACTGGCAACAGGGATTCCTTTGCACAGAATACCCTACTGCTTTCAGCCAGCTGATGCCAGCTATCATTCAATACTCATCACCAGATTTCTAATATTTATTCCATTATCTGGTGTTGGACTCTGATATTTGACACCAACAGATGCCAAACATGGGAAGACTGTGCTCTGGATTTGCCTTGTGAGTGGGCCAGCTCTGACCACCCAGAATTAAATCCTCCCATGTGCTAGCTGATAATAGCTGGGAACAGATCTAGGGTAGGGTAGGTGGGCCCTGGGGCACCACAGGGTAGATCCGCCTAATGGGGGGAGGCACAGATCAGGGCCCCTTGGTGGATCAGGGGAGCTGTGCAAAGCCCTGAAATATAGCTGGAAAATATTGAGCAAGTATTCAAATGTAGCAAAAACATGCAGTAACACAGGATTTCTGGAGGCAAATTCATTTCAGCTCTGTATGTTCCAATGAATGCAAGATTTCTGCTACAGAATTCTATGGCTAAGGAGTGGTGTAGAATATTATATATTTCTTTATTTAGAGCACTGGTTCTTCACTCTTCAGGTTTTTTTAAAAAAAAGGAGGGGTCCCACAGCAACTTACTGTCAGAGATCAGACTGAGAATTACATCTCTGATGAGGAATAGTGGGAACCTCCCCCTCTTCCTGCTCCTGACCAGGAGCTGATGCTGCCCAGGAACAGTGGAGCAGCATAGATTTAGAGACTTGGTTTGCAGAGGGACATAGTTCGGGAAACAACAGCTGGGCAGAGCTGAGTGGGGAACAGCTAGGAGAAGCAGAACAGGAAGAGAGAGAGAGATAACTGACTCCCCTTTGCTGGAAAGTGTCCAGCCTATATCTCCAAGGGCAAGGAGAGCTGATAAGGTTGCTATGCAGAAGGCTCAATGGTTGCGAGATCAGGTTGCATGAAGGGGAAAGTGATGGAGATACCTTGGGGGAAAGTAGGTGGGAAAGCCACTTCTGCCTTAAGAGGAGGTGGGGTTGTGGGGTGCACACCCCCACCACGCGCGTGGTGGCTGGCTCTCAGCCTCCACGCGATTGAGGGAAACCCCGGCTGCGTCATCCCCTGGACAGCCAATCGGCTGGCTCAGGGGGTGTGGCCTGCCCTATTTAATGCAGGAGTGGCCGGGGATCTCCCTCTACTGGTGGTTGACCCTTCCCAGACTTCAAGCGGACAGGCTGAAGCCGGATAGTCAGTTAGGACCAATGCCTAAGCCAATACCGCTCATCACCTGTAACCAATAAAGTTGTGGCCATATTTAACCCATTAACCTTAAATAATTGTGTCACGTGTCTTTATTTCCACTGGGGGGGGGGACTCGCCATGGAAGCTTAATTGGGAGCACCTTTACTCCAAGATAGCTGTGTTTTTCTTTTGCTCTGACCATTAAACACTCTTAAACTAATTGCTTTGTTCTGCTGATGCAGGGCCAAAGTGGGGGGAGGAAGCCATTTCTCTGAAGCCTGACACTTACATACAATCAGTTAAAACAAGACAAGCTAACAATCTGAAAGATGCAACATACAAAGAAAACGAAACATGTAGGGAAGAGGTGGGGGAAAGCAACCTCAGGCAAGAATGACAGTTCAGGGTGAGGGGGACCCCAATGGAGCTGATCTTTCGGCAGAGCAGATGGAATGAGCCCTGGTTCTCTTCTTTCCCAGAGGCAGCCTGCTGGAAGGCTGCTGCCAGGTGATGAGGGAGAGGATCAAATGACAAGACAGGATGGTCTGACTAAGCATTAGGAAGAGCTTTCTGATGGTAAGAGCTGTTCAGCAGTGAAATAGTAGATGGTAGACTCTCCTTCCTTGGAGGTTTCTGAACTTTATAGCTGTCAACGTTTCCCTTTTTTAAAAGGGAAATTCCCTTATTCTGAATAGGATTCCTCGCAAGAAAAGGGAAAAGTTGACAGCTATGTTCTGAACACAGGTTGGATGGCCATCTGTCAGGAATTTTATAGCTGTGATTCTTGCATTGCAGGGGATTGGATTACGTGACATTTGGGGGTTCCTTCCAACCTTCCAGGTCTTAGGATTCTGTGGAGACCTGATGGAGCCAGGCTTTCTGCTGAGCTGCTGGAATATCAGGCTTCTTCTTTAAAAGAGGCTTGCAAGGTGTCGTGCAGCTCCCTTAGCTAAGATAAACAGCAGTTCCTTGCCATTTTTATTCCTCCTTTTCCTTGTCTCTTTTTTTACCCACCGGCCCAAAGCATTGAAGTTTCTGAAAGGATGCAGAGACACCAGACACAAAACATTCCCCCACAAGCCCCTTTTATCTCTGTCTGTTTCAAGAGAAATGTATGCATGTCACATCGGCTGTATTTTGAGTAATGGAGTTAATTCATCTCTGTCTCAAGTGCCTATCAAGTGACTTCTGCAGCAGCTGGGTTGCTGCGCTTTTCTCGGAGTGGTATGCTCTTTTCAAAAGATCCATTTGGCCCTCTCTCTGGGATGGAGCCTTTTTTGTGATGTTGTCTGGGAGGAAAAGGATGCTTTAATCATCTGCCTTAAATGTGATGTGCAAATGATGATATTATGCTGGTCTGTTCTTTAAAGATTGCCAGATTTACACAAGGTAGAGATATCCTGATATGTTTCCTCTTGGACACTCTGGCAAAAAGGACTGCAAAATGGATAATCTCTCTCTCTCTCTCTCTCTCTCTCTCTCTCTCTCTCTGTGTGTGTGTGTGTGTGTCTTTCTTAGCGTGCACATGTCACACAATTATTTCAGCAATTCTTCCTTACAACAACCCAGGGCTGGAGGGAGACCATCCAACTCCTTTTCTTCTTTCTTCTCACAGGGTGGATGGACTTCATGAGAACATAAGTAGAGCCCTGTGGGATCAGGCCAAAGGTCCATCTAGTCCAGCGTCCTGTTCTCGCAGTGGTCAACTATGGGTACCCCTCAAGCAGGACCTGAGGAAAAGAGCAACTCTTCCTTACTGTAGCTCCTAGCAACTAGTATTCACAAGCGTCCCTGCCTCTGACTCTGCAGCAAGTGCAATTCTTTCAGCAGCAGTGTGATACAATGGAGATAGTGTAATGTGACAAACCATGTCATATGCAACAACACTGGAAATACTGACGAATTGAGAGGAAATTCGTGGGGAGTTGTGTACATAGAGAATGAATGTTATCTGATGGGAAATGTCTGGGGAGGGATGAAGCGAGGGGAGAGAGGGGCAGGCTTATTCAGACTTCCTTTTGTACTGTGCTTTTTCTAGGTACCAATTTTGAGTTCTCCCCCTTCTCCCCACTTTCTCAGTCAAAACTCACTATTTAATGTTGAATCAGAACAATGGGAAATTCATTGGGATGGGGTGGGGGGTTGAAGGAGCTGGACAAAGCAGTCTGGATGAGTCCACTGAAAGAGCAATCAACAGCTCATTCCTTTACTCAAAACCTCTTCTCTTGTATTTAACTAAGCAGAAGCATCACTCTGATGGGATTCCAGTGGTTACCAATACCAATATCCCTACAGGCTAGGTCCCTATAGTGTCATATTCCACAATTTTTCAGGCCATTATTTAAACTCACAAACACTCTGTGACGTTTCTACTTCTGGCTGATTGTGGAAAAGCCTAATGCTGCAACCCTAGCCCTGAAGAGCCCCGGTGTGGAAGCAGTTGAAGATTCACTGCATTGTACCCCTCTGTGGTCAGAATTGCATCAGTGATGGACAGCTGCTTTGACTGTGGCAATTAACCCTTAAAGAGATTCATAGAACCTCTACATCTTTGGATATCACTCTTCCTTTCAACCTCCAGTGATCTTCCTTACCCTTCTCATTACAAGAGGAATACCATTACCCCAGAGAGCATGTGATTTTGGGCAGAGAGAGGAAACTGCAGTGTTAAAAGAAAGATCTGTTTTATGCTGAAAGGTTAAGAGCTGTGCTTCGTTAAAATCCACAAAGGCATAATGGATGCATTCTGGGTCATCCAAGGGATAAACTGCCCCTGCCTAGGGACTAAGGGGCAAAACAAAGGTTGCTCTTTGCATCAGATTTTATTTATATAAATTTTATATATATATATATATATATATATATATATATATATATATATATATATATGGAGGGTATAGGTGAAGACAATTTGCACTCTGTGTAGCACTGGGAAGTGAAAGGTGACCCAAGCTGGAATCTTAGAGTGTTTTCATACTTAAAGACTTAAACTGTTATCAAGCCTCTCTCTGCCATGTCTATATGAATAATGGAATGTTGTTAGCACAGAGAAGAAAGCAAGAAGATCGTCCCTATGGTGTCAAGTTCAATTTCTCCCCTTTACCTGTCAGGTGCCCTGATGGTGTGCTCATTAAGGATCTAGGGCATGGGTTGCTAATGCGATGCCTGTGGGCACAATAGCACCCTGGAGGTCTTCCCCTAGTGCCCAAGAAGTTCCCAAGTCTCCCCCACCTCCATCATTCCTCTCTTGGTTATGAGGTGGTTACCTTTTCTTCCACTGAAAAGTACATAGAGCTGATGAAAGAAGATGGATGGGTGAAATCTATCTCACTTCCTCTTTCAGCTCTATGGACTTTCCAAGGCTCAGATTAATTCTACTGAAGTGTCCAGAAGGGTTGGCCCCCACAGCACTCACTCAAAAACACAAATATGAAGTTACAGATAGGTAGCCGTGTTGGTCTGCCATAGTCAGAACAAAAAAATTTTTTCCTTCCAGTAGCACCTTAAAGACCAACTAAGTTAGTTCTTGGTATGAGCTTTCGTGTGCATGCACACTTCTTCAGATACACTGAAACAGAAGTTGCCAGATCCTTCTATATAGTGAGAAGGTGGGGAGGGGTAAGACCTATTGCAGTCGTTAAGAGTCGTCAACAGGCTCATCACAGCTATCTGCCAATCACCCATTCCCACCACCCTTCTGAGTAATACCCCCTCCCCACCTTCTCACTATATAGAAGGATCTGGCAACTTCTGTTTCAGTGTATCTGAAGAAGTGTGCATGCACACGAAAGCTCATACCAAGAACTAACTTAGTTGGTCTTTAAGGTGCTACTGGAAGGAAATTTTTTTTTGTTTTGACAAATATGAAGGAGCAGCTCCACCCCATCACTCAGCCTGGGCACTGAGGTCCTCCCCTGAGGATTCCCTCACTGCGAGAAGTGAAGTTACAGGGAATCAGGCAGAGTGCCTTCTCGGTAGTGGCGCCCTTCCCATTAGTGTACTTCCATCATGGGGATCTGTTGAAAATGGTCTCTCCATTCAAAGCAGGAAGTGACCTCTCCAGACAATGGAACGACTCTTCTTATCTCTGCAGCTGCAATCTCCTGGGTGATGCAGATGCCATTAGGCAGTTGAAAGTGCAAGTGTACTCCGTCCGTTTCCCTCCCTCCCACCTACATTGCTCCACATGGCCCCTGGCACTGGCAACCCATGCTACGCCACTTCAATGAAGCTTACTGGGTGAGCTTGGGCCAGTCACTGCCTCTTGGCCTTAACCTCACAGGGCTCCTGTGGGGATTAAGTGAGAAATGGGAGAACCATGTATAAACCATGTACACCTCCTTGAACTGTTTAGAGAATAGGGTAAGATATAAATGCAATCAATCAATAATAAATGAACAGTGGGGTGAGACATGTTGATATGCATTCACAGGGCCTAGAAACTTGTTCTTTCAATTGGAAAACTTGCTCTTTCATTTCAGAAAGCTGAGATGGCTGAATTCTGCGATCTAGCATCATGTTCTGTGACTTTTCTCTGGTCCTGTAGGATTGTGGCAACTTATGCACAGCTCTGGGTAGGCATTTGTAAGTAAGTACAGTAAGTAAGTAAGTAAGTAAGTAAGTAAATTGCTCATTAGGTATTGTCAAAGAACACCTGGTTGCAGTGATCACTTTAGAAACTTTAGTGTGATGCTGTGTGTCAGTATGCTAATCACATTTACATATGGCGTACCAGTTCCTAAGCACCATTTGAACTCTGCATCTCAAAGGAAATGCATATGTATGATTTGAAAATAGCTGACGGAATAATTGCACATTTAAGCAACTTCTGTTTCCTTGTTAACAAAGGGGGAAAAGTCATTATATTATTGTTGCTAATTAGTAACAGGAGAACAAACATCATCATTATTTATAGAGATCATTTATACTAATTCCACTCCTCTCAGTGTACGTGCCTCACTGCTGGTGGCAATGGTGTGGGAAGAAGAGCAATGATCGCTCTTAAAGGGCAACTGATTCACTCTCATTCGCCTTTGTTGTGAGCCCTTGGGTTATTGCCATTTGCAGTGTGAATTTGTATCTTGATTGAATATACTAGCCATGATGGTCGTATGCTGCCTCTGCAGTTGCAGACAGCAATGTTTCTGAATACCAGTTGCTGGAAGCCACAGGAGGGGAGAGGGCTCTTGTGCTTGATTCCTGCCATTGGCCTGATCCAGCAGGCTCTTCTTATGTTCTTAGGTGGTACATCACAGTGCAGCATGACTATAACAAAAAGCCCAGATTCAAATCCCCACACAGCCATGAGGCTCATTGGGTGAACTTCAGCCAGCTGCTCTCTTTTGACCTAAGCCTATCTTGCAGAGCTGTTGTAAGCATAAAATATGGGCAGGAGCAGTGCTTTTTTAAAAAATAAAAAATGTTTAGGGGATACTCTGATTTTCCTACTCATATTGAAATACTGCCTCTCAATGAGGCCAAACTTAGATTCACAAAATGTTTAGGGGTATGCATACCCCTGCACCCCCCCAAAAGCACTGGGCAAAAGGGAGATAAGCTTTTACACTGCCATAAGAGCCAAATCCTAGGAGCCAAGGTCCCAATAAAATATTTCAGGGAACCAGGGGCCCCAAAAAGTTGATGGGCATTGCTATTTAAATGGTGTGTATGTGCCATGTCATGTGATCAATTATTTGGGGCGGTGCTTACCTGCCCCCTCCCCGATGTTTTATTCAAGTTGTATATATCCGTGCATTCCTTTGCCTCACTTCCTACAAGGTTCTTATGGATGTGAAGCTATACTGATTAATAAGTAGATTTTGAAGTATTATTTTTTTAAAAAAAAATCTGTATGAGAATAACTCTCAGCAATCAAGCGTTAGGAGAATGATGCTACATTTCAGTTGATTTCCTTCTGAATAAAACTGCATAATGTACTGCATCATGGGATGCTTTATTTTTATTTTGCAATACATTTTTGGGTGCATGCGTATGATACCTGCGTGCAGGACATGGAGCTTGTAGCATAGCCCATTGGATGCTTTCTATTTCCTAGTACATACTTTGCAAATATCGATGGAGAGATAGCATCTGGCAGTGAAACAAATGTCAGGGAGCCTCCATGGGTTTGATGCTGGCTGATTAATTTGTCGTCATGGCAAAGGCAGGCAAGATTTAGATGGCTATAGGGGCCAGCATCTCCTAAAATTGGTAGATTCTTGGCTTCGGAGATGGTAGCAGGTCCTGTGCTGGTAAAAAAATAAAAAAATGAAATGAAAGCTATGGATTTGAAAATTAAATATGGGGAGATCACACACAGCTCTTGGGTTATCACACATATGCTCATTTTTAATACACTTGTTCTCCGCAGTAGTAAGCACAAGGAAGCTGAGCAATTTATCAGATGCTAACATTGCCAGTGAAGCTTATGTGAATATTTGCAGTGAAATGATGAATGGAGAAGGCTGATAAAAAGTTACATTTCACATCAGTTTTTTTTTTTTAATGTGTGGTTTCACTTAGGAGAGGACAGGGGAAGATTTTTCCTCTCCCACCCCCCTGTGTTTCCAACCACATACAGTTCTTTCTCCTCCCCCCTTCAGGTGCACCAGTATTATTGGACAGCATCCTGGTTGGGTAACCTTTGATATGAAGCAGGACAGGGACAGTGGCATAAGGTGGATGGGCTCATTGTCTCGGGCTTTGGGGGGGAGGTGACAAAACTGATTTCCAATAAGTGCCCCCCCTATTTCCATATCAAGTCCTTGAATCTGTACTCTGAATACTGACACCGCGGACCTACTGTTAGATTTCTGTTATGCCACTGTGCAGTTTTTGGAGTCACAAGTCTCTGTTTACATTCCAGACTGTTGGAAGTCTCACGGGAGACGGGAGACGGATGTTGAAGTTACTGGTTTCCTGTTTCTTTGTTCAGTTGTTCACTGTCTCTCACAGAGAGTGGATGCTTTTCTTTTCTGTCCTGCGTAGTTAGCAATAAACCTAGCGATGTAGCACACATTTCTCGGCTCCTTTTGCTGCTGTTTGGATACTCTGCAGAATGGGAACGTGCCTGAAGCCTCATCAAAGGCTTAGGTCATCGTCGCAGGAGGAAAGCCTGATGGATTCTAAAGTACGATGAGGAAGAGAGCTATTTCAGCTCAGTCGTACGGAACCTCTGACATTTTTGGTTATGGCCCCATAACCATATCTTCTCTGCTTGTCAAGAAGATTGATGAGAGGTATGTGCTCATTGCCCCGGGAAGCCTGCCAGTCCCTAATTAATTGCCAGTAAGGGTGGACTTTGAACTTCTAGCCAAAAGCACTTATCGGCCTGCGGTAGAAGGGGCAGGGCTTGTCAGTCCAACTTCTGCACAGTCTCATCAGGGCTGACCTTAAGGCAATTCGAGCAATTGGGCCAAATTGTGGCATTTTAAAAAGTTCGTTATAGCTCACCTCCCAAAATTCTCTGATCTCTTTACAGTTCCACCACATGTCGATCAATGTGCCTTCTATGTGTTTCTGGACCACAGCTCCCCTGATCCTTGACTGTTGGCCATGCTGCCTAGGTCTGATAGGAGATGGACTCTAATTTTGCCTGGAGGGTGAAGGGTTTCCCACCCCCATATAAACAATTGCATGGGCCCACTCTTTTTATTTATTGAGTTTATATTCCATCTTTCCTCCAAGGAGTGGGATGGAAAGAGCTCTTAGCATGGCAAGTACCCAGAGTCCCTTAGCTGGGCAAGCAAAGAGGTGCAACGTTGAGTGGGTTGGGTGTGCAAGGTTTGTTTGCACCTGCACAGGATCTGATTTTCTTTTAGTCACCTCCCCAGAAAGAGGAGGTCCCTAACTAGCAGAATGAGGTGCCAGGGTAGCTCAACAGCAGAAGGTATCTAAGTGGGGTGTCTGATGTAACAAGGGTGGAACATTCCTCTCAATCCTCTTGGTGTCTACACTGGATCCAGAGCTCCATATCCTAGACTACTGGCCTTTTCCCTTGGCTCAGACACTTCTTGGGGCCCCTATTTCACCACCCCTTTCCTGCTAGGATCCCCCTCCTCAGGGTCACCCAGCTCCAACTTCCTGAGCTCCCCCTATTCCTGCTCAGGATCTAACCATCTTCCCCATGGCATCTCTGCAAGACTCATAGCACTAGATACCTAGGGGTACCTTAGAATTCTAGTGGGTTTTTCCAAGTTTCCAGCACTGTTAGATTTCTCGGTGGGGTCCCTTGCCTCTTTCTCTGAGCAGGTCTCTTCAGGGTCATGATCTGGCAGGATCCTGACATTCAAAGCTGATGTAAACTATTTTCAAATTCAAAAAGATGCATTTCTGTAGCAAACTATCACACTTCTCTGTTATTCCTTTGTGACAAACATCTAGCTAATTAGCTAGTCTTCCCCCTGCTTCCCTATCCCATTTGCATATGGAAAGGACCTTCTCAATTCATTGTTTCCATAATTCATTATCTTGGTGGAAGAGGTTAAAAAGCAAAGGAGAGAAAGGCATTAAATGTGCAAAAGTGTCCATCCGCATGTGCACATATGTGAGAGATAGCTCAGTTATCATCCTTTGCAGCTGGAAACTCCCTGGTGGAAATAAGCCATCATTTTACAAAGAAAGACTCTTTAGCATTTTTAAATAATATGGCATGGTTTTCTCTCTCATGACACTTCAGATCTTGAATTTCCTTGGACAGCTCAGGTAAAGCCTTGCATTCTTAGGCAGCTTGGTTCAGAAACTATATTTCTTGCCAGATTGCTGCCTATTTTGTGATGGGCAGGGAGTGGGTGGGAGGTGTCAGTTCACCCATTCTGCTGGCTCATCCTCCTGAATATAGATCCTCTTATCACCTTTGAGGTGCACTGGCCTCATTCCCAGGTTTTGTCTTGAGTGACTCAGCATACTAAAGATAACTTAATATTTAGCATCTCTTCACCTTCTTGTCCTTGGGGCAGCTTTTTGCGGAAGGCAGCGCTGATTTCTGTAAAGGATGGGTGCAAATACCAACTTTTGATTGATTGATTGATTGATTGATTGATTGATTACATAGCAAACATAAGATAAGGCAGCTGAATCAGGCCAGTGACCCATCCAGTCCAGCATCTTCTTCTCACAGTGGCCACCCAGATGCCTGTGAGAAACCCTCAAGCAGGAGCTGAGCACAAGAGCGCTTTTCTCTCCTGCATTTTCCAGCAACTGAGGCATTATTGCCTTTGACAGTAGAGGCAGAGCATAGCTATCATGGCTAGTAGCCACTGTGAGCCTTGTCCTCCATGAATTAAGCTAATCTTCTTTTAAAGCCATCCAAGTTGATGGCCAACACTGCCTCCTGCAGGAGAAAGTTCCATTGTTTATGCACTGCATGTGGAAGTCCTTCTATTTATGGGTCCTGAATTTCCCTACATTCAGCTTCGTTGGCTGTCCATGAGTTCTAGTGTTATGAGAGAGAGAGAAAAACTTTTCTCTATCCACCGTGCTTAATGTTATAAAGTTCTATTATGTCACCTCTTGCTTTTTCTCTAAACAAAAAAGCTCCAGATGCTGCAACCTTTCCTGAAATGACTGATTAATTATATTTATGTGACACCTTCCTCACAGCTCCCTGTTTCCTCCTCTGAGCTATGTCCAAAGTAATTTTCATGAAATGTGGCATTTCCTTTTCCATCCTCTGATGCTCTTCTTTGACTTCACCTTCCTCTGGGTGAAAAAGGTTGCTTGAATGACTCCAGTAAGAAAGAAACATACTAGCAATGTGATGAGCATGAGGCCCCTGCTTTGACTATAGGAAACTGAAATCATGGTGGTAAAGGTAAAGGTAAAGGTAAAGGTAAAGGGACCCCTGACCATTAGGTCTAGTCGTGACTGACTCTGGGGTTGCGGCGCTCATCTTGCTTTATTGGCTGAGGGTGCCAGCATACAGCTTCTGGGTCATGCAGTCAGCATAACTAAGCCCCTTCTGGCAAACCAGAGCAGCACATGGAAATGCCATTTACCTTCCCGCCAGAGCGGTACCTATTTATCTACTTGCACTTTGATGTGCTTTTTTTAAAAAAAGTAATGTTTATTAAAGTTTCAAAGAAGTTACAAAATTGAAAAGAAAGAAAAAAAGAAACAAAAAAAATACAAAATACAGAAAAAATAAAAGCAATTAAAAACAAATCAATCTTTCCATGTCTTGTCTTTCATTTGCTTATTTCCCTGACCTCCTCACACCTCCCTTTTTTGTATTCTAGTTCAATAGTTGTTTCAGCAAGTCCTTACCATTTTTGCTTTTATCTTGATATTTTATCTTAATATATTGTAACTTTACCTTTTTACCTGTTAACAATCCATTTTTACATACCCCTTTGTAACATTATTGCTAAAACCACATAACTTCATTCCAACATCCTTCTAACATTCCTTAATTTTACAGTGTTTCTGTAAATAGTCTTTAAATTTCTTCCAGTCTTCTTCTACCGACTCTTCTCCCTGGTCTCGGATTCTGCCAGTCATTTCCGCCAGTTCCATGTAGTCCATCAACTTCATCTGCCATTCTTCCCGGGTGGGTAAATCTTGTGTCTTCCAATACTTTGCGATGAGTATTCTTGCTGCTGTTGTTGCATACATAAAGAAAATTCTATCCTTCTTTGGCACCAATTGGCCGACCATGCCCAGGAGAAAGGCCTCTGGTTTCTTCAGGAAGGTATATTTAAATACCTTTTTCATTTCATTATAGATCATCTCCCAGAAAGCCTTAATCTTTGGGCACGTCCACCAAAGGTGAAAAAATGTACCTTCATTTTCTTTACATTTCCAGCACTTATTATTGGGCAAATGATATATTTTTGCAAGCTTGACTGGTGTCATGTACCACCTGTATATCATTTTCATAATATTCTCTCTTAAGGCATTACATGCCGTGAACTTCATACCTGTGGTCCACAACTGTTCCCAGTCAGCCAACATAATGTTATGTCCGACATCTTGTGCCCATTTTATCATAGCAGATTTCACTGTTTCATCCTGAGTATTCCATTTCAACAGCAAGTTATACATCTTTGACAGAGTCTTAGTTTTGGGATCTAACAGTTCTGTTTCCAATTTTGATTTTTCCACCTGGAAGCCAATTTTCTTGTCCAAATTGTAAGCCTCCCTTATTTGATAATAATGAAGCCAATCTCGCACTTTGTCTTTTAATTTCTCAAAGCTCTGCAATTTCAATTTATCTCCTTCTTGTTCCAAAATCTCCCAATATTTCAGCCAATTGGCCTCCATATTGAGCTTTTTCTGGGCCTTCGCTTCCATCGGTGACAACCACCTTGGGGTTTTATTTTCAAATAGATCTTTATATCATATCCAGACATTGAACAATGCTTTCCTGACAATATGGTTTTTAAATGCTTTATGTGCTTTGACCTTATCATACCACAAATATGCATGCCACCCAAATACATTATTGAAACCTTCTAAATCCAAAATGTCTGTGTTCTCAAGAAGCAGCCATTCTTTCAGCTAGCAAAATGCAGCTGATTCATAGTCAAGTTTAAGGTCTGGCAGGGCAAATCCACCTCTTTCTTTTACATCGGTTAGTATTTTAAATTTTATTCTGGGCTTCTTGCCCTGCCAGACAAATCTTGAAATATCTCTCTGCCACTTCTTGAAACAGACCATTTTATCCAAAATTTGCAATGATTGAAACAAAAACAACATTCTTGGCAATACATTCATTTTTATAGCAGCGATACGGCCTAACAAAGAAAGCTTCAAGTTTGACCATATTTCTAAATCCTTTTTCACTTCTGACCAGCATTTTTCATAATTATCTTTAAATAAATTCACGTTCTTAGCAGTCATATTAACCCCCAGGTATTTTACTTTCTTAACCAGCGTTAAACCTGTCTCCTTCTGAAACCTCTCTTTCTCAATTGGTGTTAGATTTTTCTCTAAAACCTTAGTTTTTAACTTATTCAACTTGAATCCTGCAACCTGACCAAATTCTTGAATCAGTCCCAATACTCTTTTAGTACTAGATTCTGGCTCCTGTAATGTCAATACTAGATCATCTGCAAATGCTTTCAATTTGTACTGTTTGGCTCCGACTTGTATACCTTTAACCAATTGGTCTCTTCTAATCATATTTAGGAGAACCTCCAGGACCGAAATAAAAAGCAATGGGGAAATTGGGCAACCTTGTCGTGTCCCTTTCTCTATCTTAAATTCCTCCATCACCACATTATTAACAATTAATTTGGCCTTTTGTTCTGAATAAATTGCACCTATACCATTTCCAAAACCTTGACCAACCCCCATCCCCTGAAGATTCTTCTTCATAAAACTCCAAGAAATGTTGTCAAAGGCTTTCTCCGCATCTACAAATATCAAAACTGCTTTTGTATTAATATTCACTTGTAATTTTTCTAAGATATTAATTATATTTCTCGTATTGTCAGACAAGTGTCTGCCTGGGAGAAGCACTTTGATGTGCTTTCGAACTGCTAGGTTGGCAGGAGCAGGGACCGAGCAACGGGCGCTCACCCCATCACGGGGATTCGAACTGCCGGCCTTTTTCGGGTTTAAGTTGGCGAATTTCTAAAGTTAATTTGGGAATCGCCACATCTGCAGTTGGCCATGGTTTTCAGTTTGAGAATCTCTCCTTGCAAGTTACCAACATGCATGAGCAGAAATGTCCACTGGTGATCAAAGCACTGTGCAAAAGTGAATGTTGATGCAATTGCATCAGGATTTGTTTTTGCACTCTGATTAAATCAATGCAAAAGCTACATTTGATTTTGTTTATTTAAAAAGTTGTTTGATTTTTGAACCCCCCCATAAAATAAAATAAAACAAATGGAAGAACTGCAGGCGGATAGTGAATTGGGGCCTCTCCAAGAACACCATAACTTGGGGAGAAATCAAGACTGGAAGCATTTTGTCATAGTTTGTGGTACTGGAGTTGCTGAGACCTTGGAATAACCAGCCAGCAGGAAAGGTATAGGATACCTGTGGACCTCCAGATGCTGTTGGACTACAGTTCCCATCAGCCCCAGCCAGCATGGCCAGTGGTTAGGGATGGCCAGAGTCAAAGTACTACAACATCAGGAGACCTACAAGTTCAATGCACCTTCTGTAGGGTGACATGGGACCTGGCCATCTGCCTGTCCTTTCATTTGTTGTTGTTGTTGTTTAGTCGTTTAGTCGTGTCCGACTCTTCGTGACCCCATGGACCAGAGCATGCCAGGCACTCCTGTCTTCCACTGCCTCCCACAGTTTGGTCAGACTCATGCTGGTAGCTTCGAGAACACTATCCAACCATCTCATCCTCTGTCTTCCCCTTCTCCTTGTGCCCTCCATCTTTCCCAACATCAGGGTCTTTTCCAGGGAGTCTTCTCTTCTCATGAGGTGGCCAAAGTATTGGAGTCTCAGCTTCAGGATCTGTTAATCAAAACTCACTGCCACAACTGTCATTACTGTGTCATTAGGGAAAGATAGCCAGTAATTCATCCTTGAGGATAATTTGCCCCAAATCGCAGGCTTGCTTTTCAGGTTCCCTTTTTTTCAGTACAAAGAGCAGAAACATTCAAAGCAAGGGTTTTATTTTTTCCCTGAGCATTTTTTCCTATTCCTTTTCCTTTGCAAACATAATTAATAACAAAACATTTGGGAGTTAGTGGCAAAGACATTTTACAGAAACATTTATTATGCAAATATCTAAACGAGTTGCATGCATTTGCATCTGATTAAAGGCACTATGGCAAGGGGAGCTAGCAAGGCTGGAGCCAGTTTTGTAATCTGCTTACAACAGGGACCAAGTATTTTCTCTCGAGGACACAGGTTTGAAATGCAACCTAAGAACCACATTAAAGAGTTCCTGCTGAAAACAAGCAGTCTATGTTCCTTTAATAGAATTTTTTTGTTTGTTTCCATGGAGTTGGTCTATTAAAACCTAGACACTGCTGTGCAATTAATCCCCAAGCCAATCTATCCACTACTCTTCAGATGAGGAAGAAAAAGTAGGACCCCTTCCAGATATGAACCATTTATCTGGTTTGCTTATTTATTCAAAACAACATGGTGCAATCCTGTACTTGAGATTCACCGACCAAGGGGGTTATAACAGGGTGCGGCCCTCCAGACATCTCTGTCTGGCCCTCGAGACTCTTACCTGGCCATACCCCCTTCTCTCCAGACCACACCCCTCTGAAGCCCTGCTTCCAAAAATTCTGAAGCATTTTGTCCTCACCAGGATGTACCTGTGAAGCCTGATAACGTTTCTTGCTTGCCTGAATGGAGGGTAGAAAAAGAGTTGTGAGGGCAGAAGGCTCCACCCAGCACTAGCATGTGGCCCCTCAAAGATTGGTCAGGCTCTTGGGCTTTAGCAAGTTTGGTGATGGAGTCAGGCCACTGGTTTGTCTCTTCTATTCTTGGGCAGCTTTTGAACAGATTAGCTGTAGCTGCATATTGCTCCCGAAAGTCTGACTATGATGAATCATTTATATAGCTTTCCTCAAGTCTTTATCGCCGTCTTCCTTGCAACATTCCTAAAGGGAAAGTCATGACTCAGAGCGCCCTTCTCTTGTAACAAATGGGGAGATTGTGAGCTTGTAAGGTCTCAACAGATGGGAGGTGTAAGCAGTTGTCTCAGCCCTTTCCATCTGTGCAGATGGAGCTGGTCCAGAATCAATCAGAAGCCATATCCAGGGTTCATCAATTCTGAACTGGACCCACCCAAATAGGCACAAGCAGTGCCCAAGAGAAATGTGAACACTGCCACAAACTCTTCTCCACTCTGTTAAATCACTACAGATGGGGTAGGTAAACTGATGCCTTCTAGATACTATCAGACACCAACTCTCATGAATCCCAGTTGACACAGCCAATAGCCAGCGATGGTGGAAGCTATAGTTCACCAACAACTGAAAGTCTCCTGCATTTTGTCCCTCTGCTTCATTCTGCTCTTTGATCTGCCCTCCCTAATTCTGGTTTAAACTAGAATCAATTCTAAAATTAACTACAGGATTGTAGCATGCTCAGTTTGACATGGGGGGGGCGGTTAATACAGGAGAGAACAGCTGTGGGACTATTTATCAGAGCAGGAATGATGACATCACCAGCTGCTGCACCAGAGTAATTGATGGCCCCTTGTCACTTTCAGGTCCTTTTCTTTGATAGGGTACCTACTTCATGTTAGTCATTTAAATGGTAGCACTTTGTTGCAACGTTGGTTGCATTTCCAGCAAAAAGCTAAAAGGTTGCATTCGAACTGGTTGGAGATAATTTGTTAAAGCTCACTTTTGCTTGCAGTTTTAACTGAAGTAGTCAGAGTAAGCACAAATGAGTTTTTTTTAGAGTTTACCACCAGAAAGCTACAGAGATGAGCACAGCCATGCTACAAAATTACAGTGGTACCTCGGGTTACAGACGCTTCAGATTACAGATGTTTCAGGTTACAAATTCCACTAAAACAGAAATAGTACCTCAGGTTAAGAACTTTGCTTCAGGATGAGTACAGAAATTGCACGGTGGCGGCACAGCGGCAGCAGGAGGCCCCATTAGCTGAAGTGGTACCTCAGGTTAAGAACAGTTTCAGGTTAAGAATGGACCTCCAGAACGAATTAAGTTCTTAACCCGAGGTACCACTGTAATGGCTACTAGTCAGAAGGTTTCCACAGAGGCAGTAATGCTTCTGAATATTAGTTGCTGGAAACTGCAGGAGGAGAGAGTGCTCCTGTGCTTGGATCCTGCTTGCAGGTTTCCCATTGGCATCTGGTTGGCCATTGTGAGAACAGGACGTTGGACTAGATGGGCCACTGGCCTGATCCAGCAGACTCTTCTTATGTTCTAAAAAAATGTTTAGTCTTTATGGTGCCACAGGAATTCTTCTTGAAAGTCTAGTCGTTCTTCCTTAATTCTTGCAGTAAAATTTCTTTATACAGCTGTCTGCATTTATTTGATTCTCCTTGGAGGCTTGGCTTTGGGGACTGTCACAACGTGCTCCTGACTTCCAAATTTACACTGCACCACTAATTTTTAGCTTCTCCCTCCTTACCAACACACCTGTGTGTACTGATTATACAATGAGTGGAGAAGCAGGAGTATTTGAATATTTTATTGTAAACGAATCTATATATCACAACAAAGATTAAAGCCTTCCATGGGATTACAAATCAAAACTTCACATCAGTAACAATCATCTGTAAGGCTGGCAGAGTACAGGCAAAAGAAGGAATGATAATGAGAAAAAATATATGTGATAAAGATACAGGAAGGATCTGATCAGTCAGGAAAAAATGAGATTGAAAGTTCCCCAAAATAGACTCTTATTTTGGTGGAATGGAATTAGCTGTTTGAGTGAGGTCACATAATGTCACCAGTCAGCAACAAAGTCCTCAAGGTCTGCATTGCCCCTCATGACCCATTGTGTTAGCATTTCGGAAATGGCAATAAAAAAGGCTTTTTTGAACCAATGTGGCAGTCCCTTTAATTGCGTCGAGATTCTTTTTGTGCAGTGTTTTATTGCCCCTGTGCTTTAAGCACAACACAAAAAGGATCTTGATGCAGAGACACAAATGCATCACAATTGCCGGGTATGTTGGTTTGTTTAAAAATAAATCTGAAATTTTTATCAATGCATTTTGGGGGGGGGAGGGGGAGGGGGAAGGACTATGCATGTGAAGTAGCTGGCTGGAAGGTGTGGCCAATTGAACCTGACCAGTTTTTGCACAAAAGCTGGAAATTAAGATTCAGAGCAACAGATATTGTACTGGGTCCACCTGGTGATTCAGAGCTCTGAAATCTGGGGAGAATTTTAAATGAGGAAAAAACTGGAAAACATCCCTAAAATAATCTACTTGCCCCTTGATAACTACTATTAGTCCAAAGGCATCCCACTCAGAGTCTGTGTTTGTAACCCGGGTCTTAGTTACTCAGAATCCCTGCTTAGGAAGCTGGTTCCAGATGATAGGGTCTTTCTCAGCAACCATCTACCATTAGTCATATTTAAGGCAGGCACATTGAACTAAATGTTCACTTCACATGATTTGATGAAGTGAACACATGTTCACTTCATCAAATCTGGCCCTCTTTGAAAAAAGTTTGGACACCACTGTTCTACATGAATCTCAATGGGTAAAATTGCCCAGTCTCCTCTCACGGTTGTTGTGAGATTGGAAAGCCGTGGATGCCATCTTGAGCTCCTTGAAGGAAAGGGAGGATATATATGTATTTTCAAATTGCACCATATCATAATATGTGCAAGGGCTTCAACTTATTTTTAACTTCAAAGACAGGTATGCTCAGAATATGGCTTACATATGTACCTTTTTAAAATCTGAAACAGCCAAAGGCATCAGATTTATCTGAGCTTTAGTAAAGGCCATCCTATCTCTCAGCTTCTGAAAATCCTTCTGAAAATAATAAGGTAATACAAAATGAATGTTAGGAAAATTCTTATACTGTACAACAGTGCTATTTTCGAAATGGATATAGTTGTTCTCTCCATCTGCAGGGATGTGTCAAACAATTTCTGCTTCAAACGTCTTTTGTGAACTCCATTTTATGTATAGTTCAGAAAAGCCTTGTTCCATTACGATGGATGAAATCAGTAGAAGATGGTTCATTGGAGCTAATGGGGCAATAGCCACCAACCTCATTTGGCCCCCATCTGCCTGCTTTCTTGCTTACAGCCAATCAGGGGGTGGCTCTGCCTGTCATTGTCTCTGACTTCACCTCCGGTTGTTCTCCCAGCCTTCTGTCCTACCAGCCCCAATGGGCACCAGCTGCCAGTGTATAAAATAACCGCCCTTCCAAAAGTGATTGCTCATGTCTTCAAAGGCTATCCTAAGAAAACTGCTGAAGTTAATTTCTAAGCAATAATTTAATATCATCTTACATGTCGTTGTATTGTTGCTGTACGAAGTTCAGCTCTATATAAATCACAAGGGTCTGAAGGGGTACTGAGTGTAACTGGAGTTTTCTTATATGCAAACCTTGTTCTCCTCCTGAATCTCTAGCAAAGGATTAGACAACCGGTGTATTTTGGACTCAGTCCCTCCCCACCCCACTCCATACGCTGTCATTGTCATTCCATGTAATGCAAGGCATAAATCAAAACAAATGTTATTTACAAGCTGCATTCAGTATGCTTTTGCTTATAATGGATAGAATAATCACTGTTACTTTTTCACTTATTCCAACCTCTTTGCAATGCAACTTTTCAAAAAACAAGAAAAGAGGGGGAAAGATCATTATATCATTTACGATGTCTCTGGGCTGCTTATTATGTGCATCAGACCCCAAACTGCTTTATATTTCATGGACAAAAATGTGTTTTATAAGATAAGATGCCAGGGCGTATTTCCCTCCGACCTATCAGAATAAATGAATGCAAATGGACAATCAAAATTGGAGGCGCTGTGTAGCACAGAAAGAAATTGTGTAGCCTTTGGAACGAATGCCAGCCTTAGAGAAATGTCAGCAGCAGTACCCTGATGTTCACATTCGGGCTGGTATATTAATTCAATGGAAGCCATGCGGTGCTCAAGCACTCTTGTGCTGGGTGGTCATGGCATGCGAGAGATTTAGGATGCTGCTAATAAAACCTGTGAGAAAAGCCAACGGATAGCTTATGGAGATGCAGAATTCCTGGGAGGCAGCAGGGAGGATGCAGGGTATGAAGAAATGGAGCACCTGGTGGAAAATAGCCTTGGCCAACCCCAGGTCTTGCCCAAGGTGTTTTGCTACTTGAGTTGAAGGACAAGATGCTCCTCCCCCATTCCATCCAGAGAAGCTGTTTGGGCTGGCAGGCTTACTTCAACCTTGGCAATGTTCAACAGTGGAATGGACCACCTTAGAAGGAGATTGACTTTGAGGACCAGAGACCTTGGTGAGACTTAAAGCAAAGGGTCAGCCACTATCCAAGTATTTACAGTGGTACCTAGGGTTATATACGCTTCAGGCTAAATACGCTTCAGGTTACACACTCCGCTAACCCAGAAATAGTGCTTCAGGTTAAGAACTTTGCTTCAGGATAAGAACAGAAATCGGGCTCCGGCGGCGCGGAGGCAGCAGGAGGCCCCATTAGCTAAAGTGGTGCTTCAGATTAAGAACAGTTTCAGGTTAAGAACGTACCTCCGGAACGAATTAAGTACTTAACCTGAGGTACCACTGTACTTGACTTAGCCATAAGACAGCCCAAAGTTGGGTGTTAGCTGTCTCCTACTCTATTTAGAGTCCTGAAAGAGGGTTGTAGCAGCTATGAGAAGATGGCAGCTTGTCCTGCAAGCAAAACCAACTGAAATGTCATTTACTGCATGACTGAGCTGCAAGAGCCTTGCCATTTTCTGCATCTGTGGATGGGAAATATGCTTGGTTTATTACTCTGCCTCTTGTTAGTCCTGGCTCCACCTACCATTCGTTGCCCTGCCCTTTGCCTCAACATTCACCACTGGGAAGCTTCATTCATTTATTCTATGGATGCAAAATGTGTCTTCAAATGTTTTGGGAAAACAATGAAAGAGAGAGTGAAGGAGAATATTTGGAGGAAAATCCTAGGAATTTTGCATTCAGTTTCAAACCACTGCAAGCCCAGCTCCTAGGAATTTTCTTCTGGCCCTGCAAATATTGGCACAGCTGATGCCTTGGGTTCCAATATTTTTTCTCTCCAGACCTGATATTTGTATGTCATCTTCTATTATTTTCCTAACTTCTTTCCCCTGTTTTGACACTTTCTTGGCAATTTCCCTAAGTACTTAAAGAGCACATTAGCATGAGGGATGTGTTTTAAGCTGCTACAAGTCTAAATTGGGGAAGGCTTATTTACTGTTTGACTTCTGGCTGTGCCGGCATTTAGTTCTCTAAATGATTTCTGCCAAATGAGTTATTTTCCCCTCAAAATGAGTGAGTTCCTACACTTGCTGTTTTCCCCTCATTTGCATTTCTTCCTCTCTGCCTCCTGACAATGGTAGATTATGGGAGAAACAAAATCAAATGCCAGTTCAAAGACCCCAGAAGACATGGCAAGAAAGGGTAGGAAAGAAGTGATTGCTTTGCTTATGTCTACTGTACATCTGACAACTGGGGCAGGATTTGTACTTTGAAATACTGCAAATGGTTCATGTAGTTCATCTCGAGACAGAAGCAGTCCATTTTTCACAGTGGGCCAACTTGATCCAATGTTTCCATATGTACTTTTTTGGATCACAATGCCAGTCTCAGCTGGGTCCCACATTTATCTGTATTTTAGCAATGCATTTTTGGGTGTGCAATAAGAGCACGGAAAACAATGCTTCTTACATAAATGATGCATACATCTTTCAGTCTTCTCTAGACCTTTGCTAGGTCAACAGCTCCCTATTTAGCTCCCTTGCTCAGCTCTAGCTCAAGTTCTACCTACCACACTAGATGATGGTCATGGACATCTCTGTCCTCACCCTCATTTGCCCACACTGATGCTTTATTTCTATTGCCTGTGGCAACCGATGTGGCTTTGTCAATGGTGCAACACAACACAACATAACACTACACTGCACAAGATAACTCCATGAACATTGGTTGTCATAGCCCATAGGATGAAATGGCACAGTGAAGCTGAGGAGAAGAAGAATGGTGCCAAGAAGCAGCATCAGCATCCAGAGGGCACAATAAGCTCCAGAACAGCACTAAAAGAATATGAATATTCAGTGAGACGACCATTTGCCAGCAGTTTTGTTCTGCACTGTCACTACTTCTGAAGTGACTATTGCAATTATAATGCTTTGTGCACCCTAATCTCTGAGCAGCAAAGGGGTTCCAGCAGTTCCATGGTTTGGTTCCCTTGGAATGAAGGTCAGTGGAGACTGTGGTGTATTTACAATATATGGTTTTATATATATATATATATATATATATATATATATATATATATACACACACACACACACACACACACACACACACACACAACCTGAGCATAGGATGGAAGGGCTGACAACATCAACACTCCAATAATAATAATAATAATAATAATAATAATAATAATAATAATTTATTTCCCCCCTAGCCACTCTGGGCAGCTCCCAACAGAATATTAAAAGCATGATAAAACATTAAAAACTTCCCTAAACAGGGCTGCCTTCAGATGTCTTCTGAAAGTCAGATAGTTGCTTATTTCCTTGACATCTGATGGGAGGGTGTTCCACACGCCACTACCAAGAAGGCCCTCTGCCTGGTTCCCTGTAACCTCACTTCTCACAGTGAGGGAACTGCCAGAAGGCCCTTGGCGCTGGATCTCAGTGTCTCGGCTGAATGAAGGGGGTGGAGATGCTCCTTCAGGTATACAGATCTTGCTTCCCCATTAGGTTTCCATGGAAGCCCCAAGCCACAGCTCTGGGTCCATCACAGAGCAAGGCAAACCTCTGTGTCTCCAGCTTCCAGCAACAGCCAAAACACACACCAGACCAAACTTGCCTAGTTTATGGTTCTTCTTTCTAAGATGACATGGCATCCAGCCAGGTGAGGTGGGAAAAGGCCCACACATTTGTCTCTACAGAAACAGGGTACTTAACTGACCATTAACAAAGGAATTACTCTGACCACTTCAGCCGGCTCTTCCGAAAGATTCTAAGCCTCCTTGATACAGAATCACAGGTTTGGAAGGACCCATATAGCCTGACCCCCCTCCCCCCAAAAAAACCCCCAGCCTATAACAAGAGGGGGATAAATATGTCTCCCTGTCCATTTTCTCCACTCCAACAACTGAATCTTCCTCCTTTTCCTGGGGATAGAGCTTCCCATCAAGTTTACTACCACCTTTGCTCCTGTGGAACAAAATGGGGAAACTTAGGGGGGGGTCAAGGCACCACTTGGGATGTGGTTGGGGGAGCTATCAGGAAACCTTAGTGAGACATCCCTGAGATGGGGCACTTTAGACTGCCTTGGGACTTGTAGTTTCTCCAGGTCCTCAGTTGTACTGGGTTTCTTCAAGGGGTCCCACACCTCTTCCTCAGAAGAGGTCTCCTTGATCTGGAGAGGGGATCCTGGCAAGGGCAATGAAAAAGGAAAAGAATGCCAAGAAAAGCAGTTGGGGGGAAAAATCACTGATACAAGGATAGCAGGAAATCGCTAAAATTAGGAGGTACATTTTGACATTCACATAGGCAAATGTAAGCAAAGTAAAGCGTTTTGGTTCAACAGTCCCTGTATGTGCTTACAGGGATCACATTCACTCCAAAAAGTGCATCTGATTAGAGTGATACAGCCACGTCTTAAGAAGCCAGCATTTGTTTTGTGATCGAATCCAAGATAATTTTGTGAAGCCCGTAGCTAACAAGCCTGCATTAGAGCCATCTCTGGCTGGCGTTATCTGCTCTCACTTTCTTGAACACACAATTATTTTTGTTAAAGCCAAGAGCATTTAATAAGATAACAAGCATGACTAAATTGATTCATTAGCTCAGGGATTTCCTATTTGTGAACCAAGACTATTGAATGGAACATTAGGAGAAGAATTGTCAAGGGCCTTTAGAGAGCTTATAGATTCTGTCTATAGACTAAAGAGATTCAATGGCAAATAGTGTACCTAGTTTATTTATGCAGATCTGTACAGGTCCCCACTTCCCCTCAAAAAAAGATAATTGGCAAATTTGCTCTGAGCTATAAATGGCATCAATTGAAGTCTCTAATAACCGTGATTCCTACTTTCACTTTGGATATCATAGCAACAGATAGGCAAAGTGGAGCTGATAAAGTAAAACCTCAATTCATACATGCCTGCTATCATTTGATAGCTGCACTCTCAAGGGGTGACTTTTGAATATGAATGAGCCATCACAGAATGGGCATTGCAGATGGGACATTCTTCATATCCCCAACAGGGCATGTTGAACACAACCTTTTCCCAATGAAGTTAGGCCACACTTTTGATTGGGAGTGTTCAAAAGGAACCAGGAAAGGGTAGTTCATAGCCACGAGACCTGGCAAACTACCCAAGGGGGTCGCTGGAGACAGGGACATATTTAGAAGACATCTGTCTGAAGGTGGCCCTGTTTAGTTAAGTTTTTAATGACTGATGTTTTAATATATTTTTAATCTTTTGTTGGAAGCTGCCCAGAGTGGCTGGGGAAACCCAGCCAGATGGGCAGGGTATAAATAATATATTATTATTATTATTATTATTATTATTATTATTATTATTATTATTATTATATTTCTGGTTTTTGCCCCATTGCCCTCTCTTGCAAATCACCTTACCTTTGGGAAATTTCAAAGCAACATATAACAATTAAAAATATCAGCATACGATATAAGAACCACTTCTGCAGTTCACATAAATGAGCAATATGCCTGGCTGGTACCAATCCCTTTACAAGGCTTGTCTATTTATTTCTTATTTGAGTATTCAGCAGGCATAAAAATGCAGTGCTTAATACCTGCAGAGAGGCAATTGCACAGGGCAGGTGCTGCAGGTTAGTATTGATTGTGTGGGAATGCACTGCAGCTCCAATTCTCTAGTCACCCAAATATGAGAAGTAGTTAGTCCATGACGAAGGATTGTGCTTTGTACATGCCCTGAGGCATTCTGTAACCTATTATTATTGCACACATATCCTGAAGCAGAGTTCCTGGTGTAGGGGACAGGTGATCTATGTAAGGACTTGCTGGAGGTGTGTGACTGGCTGACTTCATCACCTCTATCCTAAAGGATAGAGATTATATGTTGAAAAGGGTAGGAGTATAGGGGTTGTCATGGCTTTATATGGGACATACTTCATTTGGGCAAGTTTCATACAAAGTGTCCACTTCTTAAGCTAGGGGTGTGTGTGTGTGTGTGTGTGTGTGTGTGTGTAAGAGAGAGAGAGAGAGAGAGAGAGAGAGAGAGAGAGAGAGAAATACTCCACCTGTCAAACACAGGCAGTGGCAAGTGTTCACTTTGCTGGTGAAATACATCATGAGTAATATAATAATATTGTCAGAAGCCTTGGTATCAAGTCAGGCCAAAAAATAAATAAATTGCAGAGTGGTTTCTTTTATGTTTCAGCACGGAGCATCATTGTAATTCTTCCTGGGACTTTTATGAACTCTGTCCTCAAAGGATGTTAATGGGAGGCTTAATGTTGTGTCAATGCAACATTAGCTGGCATTATTTATCTATCCAGAAATGTGTCTCAAATATTCATAAATATGACTTGTCTTAATTAAGATGGTAACAATTATTTTTATTGAGCATCATTAAAAACTCATAAATAAACATTGTGCAGTTATTTCAAAACAGTTGAGCAATTTCTGTGTCAAAATGTGGGTGAGGGGAGGAAGGCACGAAAGGATAGGTTCATGAATCATATGGACAATATGAACAGTCATGTTATGGTGCAGACTCTTGATTTCTGGTCTTCTGCAGAAACAGAAGCTGTCTCTACTTGTATGGAACGAACACAAACCCCTGTGTTGCAAAATGTGACAATCTACAAAAATGTTTGCATTTTTGTAGATTGTCTACTTGTGTGGAAGCAACTCAGTCCCCAGATAAGTGGCTATGGAAGGATGGCAGCTTACTCCAACCAGGTGCCTTGCAGGTGTTTTGGGTTAGAACTTCAATCAGAACAGCTGCATTTGTTTCAGAAGTTGGGGTTTATAGCCCCAAACATCTGAAGAGCACCAGACTGGGGGAGACTGTAGTACACCATGAAGTATATTTTCAGGAAATGGTTTCAGATTTCACTAGGGCAGCCAACAGGTGTATGAGCGCGAGGCCCCATCTGCACTATACACTGAAAGCAATATTGGGCCACTTTGAACAGTTATGGCTTCCCCCAAGAATCTTAGGAAGTGTAGTTTGTTAAGGGTGCTGAGAGCTGCTAGGAGACCCATATTGCCCACACATACCTATAATTTCAGTGTGAACTTTGAGAAACTGTGGTTAGAGTGTCAGGCTAGGACCTGGGAGACCAGCCTCCCAGCCTAACCTACTTCACAGGGTTGTTGTGTGGATTAAATGAGGAGGGGGAGAACTACGTGAGCCCCCTTGAGCCCATTGGAGAAAAATGTGGGGTAAAAATGCAGTGCAATCAATGATAAAACAAATTTCCAGAGTTGTTTAACAGTCAACCCTCTTCCCAGGGATTCCTGGTCATTATAGCTCTGCCACGGGAACAGGGGATCTCTTGGCAACTCTCAGCACCCTTAGCAAACTACGGTTACCAGGATTCCTTTGGGGAAGCCGTGTCTGCTTAAAGTGATACTGCTTTAGGCTTCTTGTTTCCTGCCATTCAGAAATGGCGGCGCGGTGCTGATTGCTCCCCAAGAGGCGATCAGTCCAAGGCTTGCAGGGGCATGAGGGGAGAGTGCTAAGGCAATGCAACATGGTGCCCAAGTTGTCTGCTTGGAGCTATCCAAGGTCCTGCAGTTTGAGCAGGAGCCCACCAGTTCTACTCTATGGACTCTCATTCACAGCCAGGACAGGATGCTGGCTGTCTTAAATAGCACCCCTGAGAACCAGTAGTCGTACATGTTTGTTGTACAAACACACCTACAAAGAGCTTAATGTGGCAGTTTTGGGGGGAGAAGAGAGGGAAGGGTCAGGGATGAAGAGCCAGAGCAGGTCCATCAGAGCTCTGTTGCTGCCAGCTGAGCTAGGACACAATCCAGGAATGAGAAAGGGGTGGCAGCATTCTATTTCAAGCAGAAATAACAATGGTGTTTGTTTTCTATGTTCAAGAGAGCATTTATATGGCTGATTAGAGGAGCATTTGTACATGCCATCCCCTCCCTGCAGCCTTAAGTGATGCAATTCAGGAAAAACTGTGTGATTCTGCTGTTCATGCATATCATCTCTTAACTGGAACCCCAATGTGGCTGCATGCAACAAACCCTTAAATAAACCCTGGGGCTCACTTATCAAGATATATATCGGCAGGCAATCCCCTAAGAATACAGGCTTGCATTTTATACAAGGTGTGTGTTTGGGTATGCGCGTGAGAGAGTCTCGTGGCCCAGTTGAAACACAGCATGTTGAGGAGAAAACTTTATGGAGGATTGTGATCCCGAACAGTAATCACACTAACTTCCCAGGAATGTCCCTTCTTCAAGCTATAGAATTCTTATCTCAGGGGATCCACCTGCCAGTCACTCAACCCCTTGTGCTGTTCCTTATTGATTGGTCAATCATCTGCTGATTGCTTTTCTGCATTACAGACTGAGCTTGTCTTGGGCTGATTCTGTGATTTGCAAAGGGACTCAGATATTTTAATGCATTTTTCAGCAACCTGATCCCCCTGCTATATTTGAATGCTGAAGTCACCCAGCAGGCCACAATTTAGGGTTTTTATAAACCTCAAAAAGGGATGTTTCTTAAGCACACTTATGGAGTTATGCATAATGCAGGAGAATCTGCTAGAGATGGCAGATATTAAAGAAAGTTTCCTTTTAAAAGCTAATCTCCCCCAAAGCACCAATAACTTGCTTTCCAGCTTGCCGTGATTACTGGGGACAGTTCCAGTTTTCTTCTCTCTGTCCCTGGTAAATCAGTCTTCAGTGTGGATGTTGTGGTCAGAGTGTTGGACTTTGAATTGCTTTGGGGGTGGATCCAGGGCGGGACAGATGGTTGGTTGACCAGCTTGAACTAGAAGTCAGAAATTAGGACCATGCGCTGTGCACAGCTCTACGGATAATGCATTTTAGGGCCATCCCATTTTCTAACTTATCTTAAACCTTAAGAAGCAGTTTAAAAAAGAAAAGCAGTAAAGTATAGGCTGCTGCAGTGGGAATAAATGAGGGATGGGGAACCTTTTTAGTTCAAGGGCAACCTTCATGTGGGCAACCTTCCAGGAGCCACATGCCAATGATGAAATGGATAATGAGTGCAACTCTTAATCCTTGTGCCATAGGCCACAGTTTAGCCATGCAAAAGCTGGAAGTTTCTACACATACATCTGTCCACCCAGGCAAGCAAGAGACATCATTCCAATTCAGGTATGAAGACAAGTAGAAGAACTGGAGGAGGGTGTGCACAGCAAGACCAGTGGGGTGTGGCCAAGGAAGATGGGATGGTGGCCTAGGGTGACCCTCAAGAGCCAGACAGAGAGGCTTGGAGGGCCACATTTGTCTCCCTGAGATCCCATAACATGGAGGAAGTGAATGCAGGATACTGAGGAAAGCCTTCTGCAAGACGTAACTGGGGCAAGGGGTGGGAAGCTTGCCTAGTGATCCTTGGAGCAAAAATTGAGATGTTACAACTTCATCTGTGAAATTCTGTAGGATGCAAGAAGATTTTCTAGAAATGAAGTGTAAAGTCAGGAGGCCCCTTGGGGAGGCCATACTCATTCCCTTCCATGGTATGCTGCTCCCCAACACTTTGGATGTAAGAGCCCACCACAACACACACTTCCTGCTTCAGGGGCTTCCTTTCCTGGAATTGAAAGAAGGGCTGCCTGCTGCGCTCAGCAGATGCACATCGTGTCTTCCATACACTGATGCTGCTTCTCCAGCTTGCAGCTTGATGGAGAACTGTCAGGAGCCACTGACTTGTCAGGATAAAAGCTGTCCATCTTCCTTTCCATATGCAACACAAGCACAGTCACCTCTTCAGAAGGCTGGGTGGCTCTGGTGGGGGGAGTGGTGAGAGAAGAGAAGGAAGACTTAGTTTTGTCTCCAACAAAAAGGAATGAGACCTCTCCCTGCCCACCACTATGCAGAACTTTAGGCACCCATTCCTCCCATTTCGGTGGAAGGCTTTGTGCAGATAAAAGAGTAGAGGGGCATTTAAAAGCAAACAAAGTGATCACATTCTGATCAGCCACTGAGCCTTGATGCTTCTCCAATAATAATATATTATTATGTCCTCTCCTTTTTTCTGCCTAGGCTTTTCTGCATACCCACCCCTGCCAGGGAGTGTTATCCCCCCCCCCAGCTATCCTCTCTTCCATTTCATTACTTGTAAAGGTTATTAATGGCCATTTCTTTTTTCACGTTTCCATCAAGGCCACTTGCAGGAAGAGGGAGCTTGATTACAAGAAAATGGAAGGGCTTGCATTTCTTGTTAACAAAGGTGCACAATACCTACTTTTAAAAAATGAGGGACGGAGGGAGGCAGAAACAGGCAGCAGTTGCAATAGCCTTTTGCAAAAGTAGCTCGTATCGTCGGTGGCCTTGCAACCTGTGCAAGAGAGAGATCTGTAGCAAAGAAATTAGAAAATGTACCTTTGCCAACATGGGCTTTGAATAAAAAGAGACAAGCATTTCCCTTGCTAGTTTAGCTTGAGATGTGGATTAGTTCAGGGCATTAGCAGTTCATGAAGCAACATTTCAAACTGAGCAAGTGCAGAGAAGTCAGCTCTCCCTTTTTGGAGGGCTGCTTTGCGGGTGGGAATCTGGGTCCTCTCAGTGACCTGGTAGTGGGTGGAGGAACGCAGCCCACATCAGCGGCATCCTCTGCCATGTCACACCCCGGGCCAGGCAATCGGGTTTTAATGGATCCTGTTAAAGGGATCCGGGTGTGTGGTTCCTGTCTGAAGCCTGGGCATGGGCTGGGGCTATGCCACAACCCCAATGGTGACCGGAGAGGGGGGGCTCATTTGATATACATCATAGGGCTCCCCCCTTTCAGTGGTTGACCCTTATAGAAACTTCCTGCATTCGGGCAGGAGTCACGTTATAGTCTTGTTTCACCCAATTGTCTAAGCCAAACCACTCACATCTGTAACCAATAAAGTTGTGGCCTTATTTATCCCATTAACCCAATATACTTGTGTTGGTGTATTTATTTCGGGGAGCTGGGGGGTCTGGGGCCTTGCCACGCAAGTCAATGCTGGCTTCACTCGCTGACCCCCTTCTCTGTTGACCATGGCACCAGAGAAAGGCTCCAGAGCCCTCTCCTCACCACCTTGAACCACAACAGCCTCTTCCTAGAGCTTCTCTGAGAATACTTGCTAAAATGGAAGGATCAGAACTATTGGCTACATCAAGGAGGCAGTCAACTTTCAACACTCTGAGGGGTAAAGAGAAACAGACAAAATGCACAAAGAGGTGTCCTGTTGAAGCATAAAACTACAAACAAGCTCAGAAACTGGATAATAAGTGACTTTATTTTAACTGAGCTCAATCTCAGTTCTCCTCTAATGGGATGTGTCCCCCCCCCAAAAAGCAGCTTGTCCCCTTGCATGAGCAAAATTTAGAGACCCCTGCAATATGTTGTAAATCTGCATGGAATGTAGCACCAGATGGGTTCATTGGGTCATAGATGGAGGCAGGATTTTAAACAGTCTTGGGTCACTCATTACAATCTCTAATGATATCAGTAGTTGCATGTGATGGGCTGAGGGTCATCACAGGGCATGGGCGCATCACTCAAAGGCAGCAGGGGAACTTTCCCTCCCACAACCATCCACCTCTTTGCATCATTAGTGAGATGCAGGCAAGGTCAATGGAAGTCAAAATCCATCATTTTCCCAATGATGGTTTAGCATGAAAAGGTATTGAGCCCAGCAATGGGAAGGTTAGCAATGTGCTTAGCTGTTTATATCAGGAATGGGTAATTACTAGAGCTGACACTGAATTTTACCTAAAGCAAAAACCAAGGAGAATTCAGAGGTTACTGCTCAGGCAAAATTATTGATTCCTTTCCTAATAAGGACATAAGAAGAGACTTGCTGAATCTGACCAGTGGCCCATCTGGTCCAGCATCCTGTTCTCAAAGTAGCCAACTGGATGCCTGTGGGAAACCTGCAAGCAGCGCTCTCATCTCCTGTGGTTTCAGCAACTGGTTTTCAGAAGCATTACTTCTTCTGACCATGGAGACAGAGAATAGCCAAAATATCTGATAACTTTTGAGGGAAAATCGAAAGCACTGTGATAACACCCGGGAAACCTCTCAGATATGTTTAGATTTCCATGGATTTTCACCCCATATAAAATGCAAGGTGAATTTCAAAGGGTATCTTCTGCAAAACTGAAAGGAAACCTAGTGAGTCTCAACAGAAGTTTCACAAAGGGGTGAGATTTTGCTATTTTCTACAAAATACTGAGACCTGGAGAATGGAGAACCCAATGGGAAAAAGTGGGGGTGGACCTTTATTTTGAGTGGGTTTTTTGGCCAGCTACAAGCAGGATTTGGAACAGTGCTTTTCATCTGGTCAGCATCCTGGAAGCATTCAGGCAACATAATATTGGGCAGAGTCCAAATGATCCATGCAGACTGTACCAAGATTGTATCCTCACATCATTTCTGCACAACTACAACTTACTCCGGTTCATGACCAGGATTTGGTTGCCACATGGTTGGCTGTCATCTAACTGGTTTCAAACCAATTTGACAATGTTTCTGTTTTGGTTTAGCACCATTTACTACTTATTTAACACAAGAAGTTAGAATGTTTGAGGAATTGCGGTTTGGTTTGCACTTTAATGTAAACCTAACAAATTTGCACTCCCTAGCCTGATACGCAAGGGACACGGGTGACGCTGTGGGTTAAACCACAGAGCCTAGGACTTGCCGATCAGAAGGTTGGCGATTCGAATCCCCACGACGGGGTGAGCTCCCGTTGCTCAGTCCCAGCTCCTGCCAACCTAGTAGTTCGAAAGCACGACAAAAAGTGCAAGTAGATAAATAGGTACCACTCCAGCGGGAAGGTAAATGGCGTTTCCGTGCGCTGCTCTGGTTCGCCAGAAGTGGCTTAGTCATGCTGGCCACATGACCCGGAAGCTGTACGCCAGCTCCCTTGGCCAATAAAGTGAGATGAGCGCCGCAACCCCAGAGTCGGCCATGACTGGACCTATTGGTCAGGGGTCCCTTTACCTTTACCTTTTTAACCTGATATGCAAAGCAGTATTTGGCTATCCTTCAAAATTCTCATCTTGGTTGGATAATTTTGCAATACAGTTCTCCAGCAAAGTTATGCATGAAAAAATACACATACTGGGGAATTGCAGCTCCCACCTCTGAGTGGGTGAGAATTTGCCACATTCCAACTCCCCTGGGAAGAAGACTCAAAATGGGGGTCAGGTGGCCCATCAGTCCAATCAGCAGTGAGATTGTATACAAAGAAATCACACTGAGGTACTGTGTAATAGAAAAGGCTAGCCTTTTTTGACAAGTAAACTTAAGCAGAAAACAATCCAATTTAGATAGGACAGACCAAGGGGAGTTATTTTTACATTTAAGCAACAAAGAGTTTTCCTGGATTCAGTACAGAAAGCAAGAGACTCTACGGTGAAATTCTAATTGGAAATGGAAGAAATGCAAATGGATGAGACTGAAGAAACAAAATTGGGAGCTGTAGCTACGGGTTTGGCAAAATAATCTGCCCAGCTCTGGATTAACATAGAATACAAATGGAGCACATTCTCCTCAATAGCGGAAATAAGATACTTCATTATTTGAAAAAAACTGAAATTGGATCTAATTTTTTTACATGCAACACATATTAGGAAAAAGAATATAAAAGTTTTGATTAAAAAAAATTAGGTGAGGAATTTATCTCTGCAGGACCTGAAGAAAAGAATGTAGTTGTTCTATACATACATTCCTAATTGTGCCCAAAACTAATATTTTCTGATGAACAAGGTAGACACGTTGGGGTGAAAGTTAATATCCAAGGGAATAAAATTTGTTGGCATGTTTATATTGTTTACCAATAAATCTATATTGGTAAAAGAACGTACAAAAATGCATTATATTAGGGAATATTGTCACTATATGCATATAATACACATATGGCAGAACTGTGTGCAAACATGCATAGGGGAAATATGCATAAAATTAACACTAAAAAAACACACAATTGATATAAAAATGGGGCAAAGTGAACTTGGCAAAATCAGAAATCAAAATTAACAGAGTATTCAGAGTCTTGGCAATATTGTGGCAACATGAGGGGCTTCAACAATTCAACAATTCTTTTCCCCAGTTGTTGCAAAATCTCTTCCCGGAATAACTGCTGTCAGTCTGAGCACAGTCCCTGAAGCAATGACAGGCAATGGATCTAGGCTTGGAATTCTCTCCAGAAAGTTTACAACAGGCCTTCCGTCTGCCTTTTGCGCCACATTAGCCTGCATAAATTTCCCTTGTTGTTCCCTTGCCTGACTAGAAGTCCACCTTTTTCTCCCCTATAATGTGAAGTGAGCAGTGCATGTCCAGCTGGGTGTGATTAAGGCTGAGAGCTCGATTGCTGCAGTCCAGTTGCCTGTCCGCACTACTGTCAGCTCCTGTCAGCATCTCGGCACCCAGGTGGCTACAGGGCCCAGCAGAAAGCAGAGATGGAAACAGGAACGGGGTTATTGACAGATCAAATCAGGACTGGTGCTGGAATTAAGTCTTTTATATGGGACTTGATCAAGTGCAAATTGCTTCCAGGGTCAAGTTTCCCACTTCATTCTCTGCCACCATCAAAAGTTATGGATGAGTCAATGCTGCCAACAAGGATAAATGAATTTCAAACTCAGCTCTCTGTCTGCCAAGTCCAAATGAGCTGTCCAAAGTGCTGATGAGGGGTTGCTCTGTGCATGGACCCCAAGTGGGTGGAAAATGGAGCTCTGTTGCTGCAGAAGCCATCTTGTAGAGCAGTGGTTCCCAAATGTTTTGGGGCCAGTGTCCCCCTGGTTCCATAAACGCCTGTTGACATTAGGGTGGCCATGTGTCCTACCTAACAGAGAACATTCCTCTAATTGAAGGACTCTTCACCTTGTCTGGTTGAAGTCTGGCTCAAAGATAAAGGGTCATTAGAACAGATAGGAGGGTGTTGTTATTTTATTCATTGCATTTATATCCCTTTTTCTCCAAGGAGCTCAAGGTGGTGTCTACATGGTTCCCCCCTCCTCAATTACTACCCACAACAACCCTGTGAGGTAGGTTAGGCTAAGAGACAGTGACTGGCCAAGGTCACACCATGAGCTTCTGAGGTCTGAGTTCAACTCTAACCACTACATCACACAGGCTCTCAAAATTGCTGTGGATCCTGGTGGACCACTTCATGATTCCCCCCCCCCCCCCGCCCATTGTAGCAATTTGCAATGTACTAAGCTGAATGTCGGATGCTTTTAACTTGTATTTAATTGCTTATTCACTTTCTTATATTGTACATTGTTTTTTGTTGCCTTACAATTTTAATTCCAATGGAGAGTCCATGGGCCATAGTCTGGGAACCCCTGGTTTAGAGGGAAGTGCAAATAGGTTGAGATGCCCTTTCCCACCTGCCTTTACTGTCCTGTATACCTGAAGGAGCGTCTCCACCCCCATCTTTCAGCCTGCACACTGAGATCCAGCACCGAGGGCCTTCTGGCAGTTCCCTCATTGCGAGAAGTGAGGTTACAGGGAACCAGACAGAGGGCCTTCTCGGTAGTGGCGCCCGCCCTGTGGAACGCCCTCCCATCAGATGTCAAAGAGATAAATAATTACCTGACATTCAGAAGACATCTTAAGGCAGCCCTGTTTAGGGAAGTTTTTAATATTTAATGCTGTATTGTTTTTAACACTTGATTGAAAGCCGCCCAGAGTGGCTGGGGAAACTCAGCCAGATGGGCAGGGTATAAATAATAAATTATTATTATTATTATTATTATTATTATTATTATTATTACTATTACTATTATTATTATTATTATTATTATTATTATTATTTCCAACATTTCTCATTCCCGGCCTGCTATGATCTTACTTGGGATGTTCTGGTGGTACAACCAGTTTTCCTCTTTTAAACCAAGTTAATTGCCATGGCTGCCTCCAAGGAATCCTAGGATGAAGCCATGTGATGCACAGCGTGATCTTGTGGGGCTCTCAAATGATCTTTTGGGGCTTTCACAAGATTTCACTGTGCTCTCATGAGAACTTGCTGGAACCTGGAAGCCACAGCAGCCACTTCTCCTTGCTTTGGCGGCAGCAGCGTGGAACACCCACACAGGCAAAGGACAGCCCTGCATGCAGACAAGGGAGTGGTTTGGTAGAGGCTGCATGGAGCACTCTATACTTCTATGCATCCAGAATGGAAATCAAGTGAGTTGCTAGAGGAAGAGATCCCTTTCTTCCATACCCAGTGTAGAAAATGAGCTTTCTGTTTCCCTTTCTCAGCTCCTGGTATGCTAGTAATTTTTTTGTTTTTGCAGTCTTGTAGCTTTTGCAGGCTTATTTATAAAGCTAACATAGATTTGCACAAGGTTATTAGTTTACACTCGGATTTATCTTCAATTCCTTCCCTAAGAAATGCTTTGTATGGAATTGGCCTTTTTCACAGCTGGTGCACACAGAGCCGGTATTTTAAATGATCTATCCACCATGGCCCCATGCAATTTCTCCTGCCTACTGTCTGAAATGGTACATTATCAGGAAAGTATCTACTGGTGTACGTCAGAGTCATCTGCACTTGAGGTGCTCTCCCCTGTTTTCATCTGTGAAAGGCTCCTAGAACAGGGATGAGCTGCCTTGAGTCCCATCAGGGAAAATGGCGGGAAACAACCAACCAACCAACCAACCAACCAAACAAACAAACAAACTCATGGTCCTCCAATGCCAGGCTGGCAGCAGCTCTCCAGGGTTCTAGACAGGGAACATGATTAGGCCTACTTGTAAATGCCAGGGATTGCACCTGGGGCCTTCTGCATGCACAGCAGATATTCAACCACTGAGCTACGGCTCTTCCTTAATCATTAGTGGATGGATAGTTCAATTGGTTAGAGGATGGTGCTGATAATTTCAAAGTTGCAGGTTTGATCCTTGCTTGGGACAGCTGCATATTCCTGCATTGCAGGGACCCTTCCACCTCTATAATTCTATGATTAAACTTGATAAGATCTGCATCTACAGTCTCACCCAAAATTCATATATGGAAATCCCAGGGAGGTGATTTTTATCTTGCATTCTCCTGTGAAGGACTGGAGTACAGGAAGATGCCGAAAAATAACATTTTCAAAAAATTGTCAGAAAAAAAAATCTTTTCTGATAAGTAAAGCTCTGCTATACTTTTGAAGTGTGTCATCAGATGATGCCAAAATATAAGCATATACAACATGAAAGAGTAGCAGCAGATTTAAAATGCCCTGCATTGCTTCCCCAATGCCATATCTTTTATGCAGTTGACATAAACTAGGGCAGGAAATCATGTGGCCTTACAGATGTTGCTGGACTCCTACTCTCATCAGCCACAGCCAGCACAACCAATGGAGGACCACTAGTTCTCCGCCACTGACTTAGGCAATAAGCTCAGGAATTTAATACCTGCAAAACGTCCCAGGGCCATTCTGAGCATCTTTAATAATCACTCTGCCCTTCGGGGGTGTACTTGGACCAGACACTTTTCTAGTCTCCCAAGATCCTGAAAGCCAATTTAAATTTACCAGAGTGGTGTATACCATTGACAATGTTTCTACTTCATACTACACACAGAGATAACCTACTTTGCAGACTGCTGCTAATTGATGAGTCTGATCCCTGCGTGGTCTTCCAAATCTCTTTGTTACTATAGTTTCCAGCATTTAGCAAGCCATTATCGGGCTCTGAAGTATCTGGAGATAACAGTGACTGGGACAACTTGGGTAGGAACAGGATAACATCTCTCTGTCAGGATAAAAGAAACCCTACAATACAAAGAACCAACCCATTATCCCCTGAGGGGATATTATTCTCTTGCAGTGGCTACTCTTTAGAATCGCCATTAGAACAAATTTATCTTCCCATTTTGCTTTTGTTGCAAAAAAAAAGGGGGGGGAGAAACCTAAGATGTTGCCTAGCAACCCTTCTTCACCAGAGCATTGCGGAGATCCCAACATAACATGATATGAAAAGTTTAGGAAGGTCCTTTCTCTTTCTCACCCCTCCCTTCCTCTGAGATTATAGTGTTTTGTGCAGGCAGCTCAGGGAGGAAATATATGAACACAAAGGTCTGTTTGAGTGCTTCTGGTGGGGCCCTGATTCAGGTCGAGTCACTCTGTGCTCAACTTAATCCAGGCCCTGAACCAATTTGGGGGTCATGCATAGCCCTAGGGTTGGCTGGCAAGGGAAAGAAGGTAACTGTAGGTAGAGGAATCCAGCCAGTAATGATATTTGATCCAGAGACCACCTTGGCTATGAGTTCCGTAATATCTGCTCCTTGCCTTGCAGGCCTTTTCTATGGCTGCCATACTTTACTGGAATTTCAAAGGCAGAAGTGATGTCTGAGGGGAAGGTGGTGGTTTGTCCTGGATCTTCGGCAAGTAAACGTTAATATTTTCCTTTTAAAAGCTCAACAACTTTGGGGGCATCCGGATTTTACTTCTTAAAATATGGCAACTCTAGTTTCTACCTCTTGGGACGCTGGTGGTGCTGTGGGTAAAACCTCAGTGCCTAGGACTTGCTGGTCGCAAGGTCAGCGGTTCGAATCCCCGCGGTGGGGTGAGCTCCCGCCGTTCGGTCCCAGCTCCTGCCCACCTAGCAGTTCGAAATCACCCCTAAGTGCAAGTAGATAAATAGGGACCGCTTACCAGCGGGAAGGTAAACGGCGTTTCCGTGTGCAGCGCTGGTGCTGGCTCGCCAGACGCAGCTTCATCATGCTGGCCACATGACCCAGAAGTGTCTTCGGACAGCGCCGACTCCCGGCCTCTTGAGCGAGATGAGCGCACAACCCTAGAGTCGGACACGACTGGCCTGTACGGGCAGGGGTACCTTTACCCTTTTAGTTTCTACTTAGCCTGAGAGGGCAAGGGCCTGACTGATTCAGCTACAAAAAACTGAGGCTGCTGAACAGAGCTTTGGGTTGGGGTATTGTTCAAGGTTTCAGTTGTGGGGGTTGTTGCTGTTGTTGATACAGTGGTAACTCGGGTTAAATACTTAATTCATTCCGGAGGTCTGTTCTTAACCTGAAGCACCACTTTAGCTAATGGGGCCTCCTGCTGCCGCCACGCCGCCGGAGCACAATTTCTGTTCTCATCCTGAAGCAAAGTTCTTAACCTGAAGCACTATTTCTGGGTTAGTGGAGTCTGTAACCTGAAGCAAATGTAACCTGAAGCATATGTAACCTGAGGTACTACTGTATTATTATTTTTTGTATATTTACTTTATATCTTACTATCATTTATGTGGAAATTGTTTAGTATGGCTGTGTACATTTTGATGTTTTATAACTACTTTTATATTTGCAATTGCATATTTATTTTCATGTTGTATGCTGCCTTGAGCCTGGTTTGAACTATGGAACTATGGAAAAGTGTCATACAAATAAAATTATGCATGCATGTATGAATTTCTAGTGTTATGAGAGAGGGTGAAAAACTCTCTTCTATCCACTTTCTCCATGCCATGCATAACTTCTGCCATCTCACCTCTTGCTTACCTTTTCTCTAAACTAAAAAGTTCCAAACTCTGTGACTGTTCTTCACAGGAGAGTCATTCCATCCCCTCGATCATTTTAATTGCCCTTCTCTGAAGATCTTTCTTCTCCACACAGTGCCGGATTTATGTATAGGCTAAGTAGGCTGAAGCCTAGGGCCTCTAAATCTAGGGGGCCTCACCAGCCTGCCCTCTCCCCAGTGCCACAGTCTCCCCTCCCCCAAAATTGTAAACCCAAGACTTCATGCAAGGGCAGGACAACTAGGGTCTCTAAATCTAGGGGGCCTCGCCAGCCTGTCCGCTGCTCAGTGCCGCATCTGCCCTCTCCCAAATTTGTAAACCCAAGACTCCATGCAAGGGCAGGGCATTTTGTGAATTACCTAAGAGCCACTAAGAAGGACATCTACCACTTTCCCATGGTGACAGTGATCCTCCTTCATCAAGGACCATCTTGCCCCACAATGGATCTGAGGAAGGGCACTTCCTTTTAATTCAGCGAAAAGAGCACAATAGTATTCTGCCTTCATTTACACATTTCCTTTATTGTGCTCTTCCCTTTAGCCCAGTCTTTTTATGTTTGTGTTCCATTTGGCTTAGAAAAAGCTTTCGACTCTGGGTTTGTGATTACTATGGATCTTCCAGCTTGCAAAGTCTTCCTTCCAGGATTGTGGTTTTGCCTTTCTGAGGACAAGGGAGGTTGGTTAGCTCAGATTGTTTGAAAAGGTTGCTCTCATGAGGCTGATCTCCTTGATTGCTTTGCAACGATGTCCTGAAGACTTACCCAAACCGCAGCAAAACGAACAGCCATTTCAGAATGTTGCTAGTCCAGTTAATTACACCTTGAAAAGCCATTTTGAAGCTGCAATCGATCACAGTTCGCCTGGATGCTCTTGCAACCTTTGGAATGGCAGGAGAGAAAGGCAGAAGCAAACAACTCTCATCTCCAGGCTAATTGAGGTGGGGAGAAGAACAGGACACAAGAAATTATTTGTTCCTCTTGTGTACTCTTAGACTTGGGGTGAGGCAGCAGTAGTGCTTCTGAATACCAGTTGCTGGAAACCACAGGAGGGGAGTGTGCTCTTGTACCTGAGTCCTGATTGTGGGTTTCCTACAGGCATCATGTTGCCTACTGTGATAACAGGATGCTAGGCTAGATAGGCCATTGACCTGATCCAGTAGGCTCTTCTCATGTTCTCATGAGATAGTCCTTCTCTACCTCGTCATTCCTGCTGAAATGACTGAGCTAAGGCTGCCATACGTCCAGCTTTTCCTGGACATTACCGGGATTTCAAAGGTGGACTTGACGTCTGGGGGAAATTTGCGAAAGGCTTAGCAACTTTTAGGGTGTCCTGGTTTCTACTCTTTGAAATATGGCAACCCTAACTGGGCACTCAAGCCAATCCTGTCTGTTTGGGTGGATCCCACAGTGTCAATCTCCCCACCCTGAATGAAAGGAGCAGCTAAGTCTTAAAGAAGGTATGCAGTTTGTAAATTAAATCTTCTCGGTAATATGGAAGATCAGACTTCCAGCTTCTGATGAAAGCTGAGTAAATACATGCAAAGAGGCAAACGTTTTATCCATGCATCTGCTGCATTAATGTAAAGTTGTATTTAATGAGTGTGCTGGTTGCATTCTCACTATGCATGCAAGTTGACAGCATCTGCTATATAGGTACATAATGGCCAGACCTAGGCATGTGCACAGAACATTAAAAATCATATAATCATATAAAAATCATGTGGCGCTGCACACAGAATTCAACTGCTGGAAATTCTCAGCTTTCATTGATTAAAAAATGTAAGTTTCTAGTCATTAAAGCTTGGGCACGAGCAACCCATGAATTTCTGAATTCTGGATTTCCAGAATGGCTGAATTTTGAGTGAAGGACATGCTTCTAATGCCCTTCATAGGATCATAGAGAGTTGGAAGGGACCCCATGGATCATCTAGTCCAACCCCCTGCAATGCAGTAATATGTACTCATATGGGGATTAAAACCGTAACCATGCTGTAACCAACTGTTTTCCCTTCCTACGATGAGCAAACCCAGAATAATTTGTGCAAAATAAGAAATGCAGAATTCTGCAAAACATTGAGATGCCTGGCTAATATCCCCAAATTGCATCATTTATACAGATTGCAGAATTCTTAGTACAGGATTTGTATTACCAGGACGCAGAAGCTGCTCTTGTTAATAATGACAATATGCCACCTATTTAGCTAGCAGAATATGTTGCCAAGAGCACCATTGAGGCATGTTGCAATTGCCATCCACATTTGGCCCCTTGATTGGAAGCCCTGAGGCAATGAAACTAGTTACGCAAAATGCAGAGAATTGCTTCCCAGCAGGTCTGTGACTGCCGATAAATGATTGACTGACTGACTGACTGACTTATTTCATCCTGTGCTCATCTCTGCCTGTGGGGAGGAGGCAACCTGCAGGGAGATGCATCACCATTCCCAGAGCTGAGGCACAATTCAGTGTGGGGAGCAATACTGCAAATATCACCAATCTATTGTGCTATTCTCCCTGTCCACACCAACCAAGCAAGGAAATTTTTCAAACGGGGTGGTTTTGAACCCTCACAATTTTGATCCCTCCATTAATCAAAAGTTTGCTTCCAGTCCATAAGAAGCACCATAAAAGTTCCAGTTTCAGCTCCAAGAAATTAATTAATTGGCAACACTTAGGAGAAATTAATAACGAATGTCCCAGTCCCAGTTGCTTTTTAACCTTGCAGTAATATTAAGACAAAATAAACACCAGAGGAATTACAGTAAAGCAAGCAAACTTGGTGGGCGAAGAGGAAGCTTCACCGTGCAAACAGGCACCACTGCTGCATAAATCTACATGCTGTTAGTAGGGAATATTTCCTGAAAGCACCATCCGATCTGAATATTAAGCACAATAAACATTAAACACAACAAAGAGATACTTCATTGTGAAGAAAGATGTTACAAGAATCGCAGTAGGGGGAAATGGTACAGCAATTCCTTAAGAGGCACTTGTGTTTGTTTGTGTGTGTGTATACACACACACACACAATTTTAATTTTTGCTAGGTGATATGAATATACATTTCAGGGTGATGGTTAGAAATCAGACTGCAATGCAGGCTTGGTTGTATGAAACAAAGGGATAAATGGCAGAGTGTAGCAGGTAAGAGACCAGGCTGTGAAAGAGGCAGCTGTTTGTCGAACCAAGCCTCATCTCTGCCATAAACTCTCTAGGGGTTCTTAAGAAATCCATGGTTTCTCATTTGCAATATGGACATGATACAGGATTGTTAAATAGGTTTCACAAGGGAATGTAGGAGAAGCCTTTTGAAAACCCTAAAGCATTAGATAGGTGGTAATTAGTGTTGCTAAATTGTCTGACGCCTCATGGGAAAAGTCATCTATAAAATGCAAGGGTGTTAATAGAATTAAGTTAGACACCACAACAAATTGATCACTTGTCAACAAGCCCCTGATCCCTACCATTGGCTGAGCTGATGTGATGTCACAGAATATTCACAAACATTCTAGTGGCTGGGAGGGGAAGGATGTGTTGCAGAATGCTGCAAATTACTGCAGCAACTCTATTGGGAGTTTGAGCTGGGGAGAAACCCCTACTATGAACAGAGCCTAGTGTTGATGTGCTGCCAGGGAACAGATAAATTTTGACTGACTTCCACATTCAAAGCAACATACTTCTAGTGAGCAGAAACAAACAACTGAGGGTAGCTTAGCTATAAACTTATTCAGCTTCTCTGTGGCAGGTCACACTCTGGACCTTGTTTTTTCCAGCTGGGTAGGAAGATGATCTGAAAGGGGGATATTCACATCAGTCCCTTGTCATGGTCAGATCATTTCCTGTTGAGTTTTAGGGTCTCAGCATCTTTCCCCCTCTGCAAAGGTGTGGGGCCTATGAGGATGGTCTGTCCTCAGGGGTAAAGGATCCAGTTGGTTTCCAGATTTCCTTGGGAGATTTTCCAGCTGATATGACTGGTGGTCCTGTCAGACTGGTGTCCTTGGCATCTTCTCCTGCTTCATGGAGCTTGATTGGCTTCCTAGTATACTCCATAGCTTAGGGCGAGGAAACAAGCTGGGTTACTGATTGACTATAGAGGAAAATCCAAGAAAAAAATGAAATCACTGCTAAGGGCTCATCACTGAGATTACCTAGTGGCAGTAAAGGTAGTGTCAGGCCTTTCACACTCTGGCCTGAAGGAGGTGACAGAACCGATGGTAGCTCACTGTGACTTATTTGTGACACATTTAGAGGATAAAATTGCTTGCATCCTCTGGGACCTTGACTCTACTGTTACAGCAGATTCCTCTGAAGGGGTATCCAGAGGACTATCAAGTCCTGTTGTGTTGGAAAAGATTGTGGAATACCTTTCCCCATGTAATGAGCCCTGCTGTGCTGTTGGGATCAGACTTGGTGTGGCAGGCTCTGTTGGAATAGGAGAGTGAAGCAGAGGAGGGGGCTGAAGTGTGGGAACTGGGTTGGAGGAGGGAGATCACCCCACTCCAGTCACTTGGGGCGGGGTAGCAGGGATGTTGTCTCTCTCCTCTGACCTGCCTGTGAAGTGCAAAGCCTCAGTGAAGGCTGAGAAAAACTTTGACCAGTTAGGGGTCTGAGCAGGAGGATGCAGCCTTGCTTCCTAGAACCAGGTGCTGCCTTTGCAGATGAAAGCAGATCCACCCATCCCAGTGGAGTGCAGACCTGCAATCCTGGTATTGCCACAGGACAATGAAAATGAAATGTGTGGATCTGACATCAAGTGTGATCCACTGACACTCTGCAGAATTTAGTCCTTTGACATATTGACATTTGACTCCGCACCCCAGCCCATATCTTACTGGAAATCCCTCTGCCTGTCTTCCCGTGCTGTTTATGCACAGCTAGGGATGGGTTCAATCAAACAAGCTTTTTCTTTTCATTTCCAAATTGTGTGTTTAAAGGGGAACCATTTCAAAAGGAGTCCACTATTGGCGGTTTGAGAAGTCATTAAACTTAAAAGGCCAAAGCAATTCATACACACAGAGAGACACACACACAGGGAAAGCGCTCCAAGTGGGTCCCTTGTGTTGGCACGTAGAGGCGAGTGCTCAGACCGGTAAGAGATTGCTTTCCTGTGCTTTTGACATCAAAAGAAATGGCTTCAGAGCAAATTCAGACAGCTATGTAGGATTGCCCGAAATTGCACCAAAGGCCAAGGGACATGCTCAGAACAAAATGGGACAATGGAAGGAGCCCCTGCCATGGTGGCCTCTGCACAATGAATTCTGATGCTCTTACTCAGGACTGGGTTTGAAAAAACTTACCTTTTGGAAAGGAGTTCATCTGTTCAATATGCATGGGCAGACTGAACCTTTTGAAAAGTGGGCTGTTCCTTTCAAAACCGCACTGGTTTTTTTTTTGGGGGGGGTTAAACATGTTGAGGGACGCGGGTGGCACTGTGGGTTAAACCACAGAGCCTAGGACTTGCCGATCAGAAGGTCGGCGGTTTGAATCCCCGCAACGGGGTGAGCTCCCGTTGTTTGGTCTTTGCTCCTGCCAAACTAGCAGTTCAAAAGCACATCAAAGTGCAAGTAGATAAATAGGTACTGCTCTGGCGGGAAGGTAAACGGCGTTTCCGTGCGCTGCTCTGGTTCACCAGAAGTGGCTTAGTCATGCTGGCCACATGACCCGGAAGCTGTACGCTGGCTCCCTTGGCCAATAAAGTGAGATGAGCACCGCAACCCCGGAGTTGTCCACGACTGGACCTAATGGTCAGGGGACCCTTTACCTTTAAACATGTTTGTGTAATTAAATGTCATACAATAAATGAAAATAATGATTGAAAGCCAGAATACAGTGAATTTTTGTTGTTGTTTTTGTTGCTGTTGTTGTTACATTTATATTTTCTCCAATGAGCTCAAGGTGGTGTACATAATTCTCTCTCTCTTCATTTTATCCTCACAACAACCCTGTGTGGTAGGTTAGGCTGAGAGATGGTGACTGGCCCAAGGTTATCCAATGGGATTCATTGATCGGGGGGATTTGAACCATAGTCTTTCAAGTCCTAGGCCAGCACTTTAACCATTATATCACAATGGGTCTCAACAGAGGGCAGGGTTCACTTATTTTGTTGTGTGAGTTGAAAGTGGTCTGCTTGTGCAATGGGACTTTCCCCTCTCTCCTCCTACCACACCACCTACATCTGCTCTGGAGGGTTGGGGGAACTCTAAGAACCGGTGGGGGGCATGTGAGAGTGCACAAGGTGAGGTAGAGGGGTGAAAATCCATTGTTTGAGCGAACCTTGTTCCCCATATGCATACCCCACTCAGTGCTACACTGAATTTCACCCAGAGCACTTATTGATGCCTTTTTAAAGAAAATGTACATGAATGAAATGATAACATCACAATATCATTAGAACCCAGACCCCAGGAATTCAAGTATTGCAATAGTCCTTCCTTGGCATGCCCCCATTCCCTGAAACCAGTCTTCAGTCATTTGTCCACATGAGGCTATATTTTGTTACAGGAGACTTCTTATTCATAAAAGTGAGGAAGTCATGGAAAAACTGCCACAAAGAAGATAGGGTGCAGTAAGGTGGGGGAAAGAAAACACTATGGAAAATGGGGTGGGAAGTCAACCTGCCACAGCCAGGATGGCCAATGGCTAAGCTTGATGGGTGTTGTAGTCCAGTAATAGTTAGAGGGCCACAAGTTCCCCACAAGATACACTAACCCAAGGAATTGATTATTCTGCACCACTGTCTCCTCCAAAAACTCTGTTGCAAAGCATCACAGTTTCTTTACCTGGAGTCAATCGTGGAGATGCGGATTCATTTAAATGCAATGCATGAGCTCTCTCACACCCAGAACATCACATTTTATGAGCCAGAGATGAACAGCTCCAGAGTACATGTCACAAGAAGGCCCCCAATGTTCCTGAATCCAGCCCTGCTCAAATTACAAATGCACCTGAATTATTGACATTAAACAAATATGCTGGCTTTCATCAAGCAGGGTTTTGTTGCAGCTATTTTCTGTTTTTTAGACAGCACAAGGCTATTAGGCAGCACAAGGCTATTAGGATGGAGGTGAGAAAACTTTGCCTTCTCGTTGGCTGATGTGTAGGAATTTGTCCTCATTTCAATAATATGGATCCTTTATACCTGATGCAAATTAGTGGCTTTGCAAAAAGCAAGAATCTAAAGACCTAGGGTCCTATTGCACAGTTAGAATCAGAGCCTGCTCTGCTGGGAAAATTCCAGCACCTTCATGGTGCAAGTGGCCCAGGCCAATATAAAGTAGCTGGGCCAAAAGTGAATTGATGATGAGACCAAGTTAGGGGGTAGTCTGGCTTCCTTGCCTCGTTCTCAAATAAAATGGCTGAAAAGTGGCAGGGGGCATAATCCCAGGAAAGAACAAAACAGAAGTCTTTTTAAAAATATAATATTTATTCTTTTCCCCCTTTTTCCCCTTTATAACAACCAAATAAAATTTCTTCATCACATATATCATTGCTCAAATTGAGCTTTGACTTCCTCCTGTCTCCCTCCCTGACCTCCATACGTAATCACTTGTATCTTAGCATTTCTAAATCACCCTATTTACCTTATCTCCATACTTAAAAAACTTACTTCTGATATTTATAAACAGGTATCAAATCATAACCTAACAAAATATTTTAAATCAATCCTGCAAATGTTTTCAAATGTTTACAATGTTCATTCATATATTGTACAAATTTACTCCAGTCCTTTTCAAATAGTTCGTCGCCCTGGTTTCGGATTTTCCCCATCAGTCTCGCCAGTTCGGCATATTCAATCATCTACCGTTCTTCCAACGTTGGAAGTTCCTGCTACTTCCATTTCTGGGCTAAAAGTATCCTTGCTGCAGTGGTAGCATACATAAATATATTTATGCCTTTTTGGGGAATTTCTTCCCCTATTATCCCTAATAAAAAGGCCTCTGGTTTTTTACTAAAGATATTTTTGAAAATCTTTTTCAATTCATTATATATCATATCCCAGTAGCCTTTAATCTTAGAACACATCCACCACATATGAAAGAAATTCCCTTTCAAGAACAAAACAGAAGTCTTGATGGAGCTGAGTTCAAGGGAGCACCTGTAGTAGGTGGGGTAGCTCAGTTGGTAGAGGGATAGCTCTGTTGGTAGAGCATGAGACTCTTAATCCCAGGGTCATGGGTTTGAACCCTATGTGGGGCAAAAGATTGGTCTAGATGATCCTTGTGGTTCCTTCCTACTATTCTATGATTCAAGAAACAGAGGATGCCCAGCTTGTGTTTATTTTTATTTTCAGTATTTATAGGATGCTTTTCACTGAACCCAGGGAAATAATAAAACCACTCTATTCTGCTTTGATCAAACCCCACCTGCAGTATTGTGGCCAGTTCTGGGCACCACAATCTAAGAAGTATATTGACAAGCTGGAACATGTGAAGAGGAAGGCAATCAATACGATCAAAAGTCTGGAAACCAAGCCTTATGAGGAATGGTTGAGAGAGTAGGGTATGTTTAGCCTAGAGAAGATTGAGAGGTGATATGGTAGCCGCCTTCAAATATCTGAAGCGCTGTGGTATGTTACAGCTTTAAATGTTTAGTGTAAATGGGACCTTGTTTTAGCTAAACATTCCTGGGCATTGTTCATTGTTAAATCTTTCCAGGGAGTCGCCAGAGAGACAATGGGATGTAATACTGTTTTGCAGAGTTTATTGTTTTTGATCTCTGACCCTAGGCAGGCCTCCCTAAAACCTGCTGCCTGAAAGCTAGGGATTTATGTTTTCATCTTCCTCTAATCTTTTCTTCTTGTCTGCCTCCTGGAGGGAGAGCAGAAAGGCAGCACCTGCAGCAACATTCAAGGACTTTGGCATCTGGTTGATTTCACAGCCACCCTCCTCCTGTAACGTTGCATTATTCATTCACAAGCGCCTCCTATTTATCATGTGCAAACAGCGTTCTTCGCTGAGCATGTAGTGTGAGGTATCCGATAATGAAACTATCACACTTATGAATTACTTCCAGCCATAGAAGTGATTGGGTCAACACAATTCCTAACATAATTTAGCAAAGAACTTCTCAACAAGTGGTGCAGTTTGGGCTTGAAAAGGAGCTTTAGAAAACATGAAAAGAAAATCTTGTGCTTCCTTTGGATGTGTGAAAAGGTATGTTGGCAGGCCAGTTAGGCCTCTTCATCTAGTCACTGACGTTAGCTAGCTTGAATATCACCTAGGCTCACTCTGCCACTTGTTCCAAGTGTCCACACTGGGTCTCTGCTCTGAAACTGCCATTCTTTAATCACAGAAGCATAGAATTGTAGAATTGGAAGGGACCCCAAGGGCCATCTACTCCAACTCCCTGCAATGTTGGAATCTCAGCTAAAGCATCCATGACAGATGGCCATCCAACCTCATTTTTAACCTCCAAGAAAGGAGAATCCACAGCCTCCTGAGGGAAACTGTACCACTGTCAAACAAGACTTACCATCAGAAAGTTTTTTCTGTTGTTTAGTCAGAATCTCCTTTCCTGTAACTTGAAACCATTGGTTCAGGTCCTACCCTCCAGTGCAGGAGAAAACAAGCTTGCTCCATCTTCCATGTGACAGCCCTTGAGGTATTTGAAGATGGCTATCATATCTCCTCTCAGTCTCCTTTTTTCCAGGCTAAACATACTCAGCTCCTTCAACTGTTCCTCATAAGGCTTAGTTTCCAAGTCCCTTCCACTCACTTTTAACATAGAAACCCATGATACCATTGTAATTTTATCATACCTGATCTGTGGTTATTTAGGGGCTTAAAACCCCCCTTCTACATCAGCTTGTTCATTGTAGACAGACTGTGCGTAATTGAGGTATTTTAAGGCAACTGTTCTTTTAAATTGAAAGCTTCCGGTTTGTAAGTTTAGTTCATTTTGTTGGTTTCTTGCTCTGGAGAATGAGTGATTGATTGCTTATTTAGTCAGCTTTGAGCTGACCATGAAACCAATGAAATGGCCCAGTCCTGCCAACAGGAAGCTTTCAATTAAAAGCAGAAAGGATGTTTGTTAACAGTGCAACCCTAACCATGTCTACCCATGAATCCGAAAAGGGCTTATTCTCAGTTAAGGGGGTTTGGATTACAGGCTAAATGGAATTTACCCGTGAGCAGACATTAAGAACCACCTTGGTCACAGGGAAAGGTATTGCTAGGTGATATTATGCTCTGTTAAGTGCTTGTGTGGAAACTCTGCTTTAATTACCTCAGTTTTGTCATTTCCCACCTCTATGTTTTCTCCCTGTTTCCTGTCCTTTGGAAATGCCTTATTAATTCTTTGTTTCAGTGAGTTGCCAGAATTAGTTGTCATTCTTCATGTGTTCAATGCATCCCCTGAATCTACAGAAGCTAAATCTCCAGGGGTGGATGCATCTTATCTTTAGTGCGTGCACACACACACACACACACAGAGAGAGAGAGAGAGAGAGAGAGAGAGGGAAAGATGCCCAAGGACTGAACCATCCAATGCACAGCCTGGGATTAAACACATAGAAGCTGCAGAGGTATATCTTGAACTGTTAATAATATATAGTCCAAAGACTGTGTTTTCCTAGTGTGCCTTGAATTCAGAGCAACAACCTGCTTTCCTTTTTAATTTTTCATAGGACAAGCTGTTGTAGAGTAAACAGCATGACATTTTTTGCAAGTAGACTACGGCTTTCAACCACATGTACTAATGAAAGTAGGATTCAGGCAGTGGTCCTACATACAGATAGTTCATACAGATAGGAGCCTCTGTTTTCATCTGTGAAATGTTTCTAGAGCAGGCGATGGATTTAAATACTTCAGGACAAAGTATTGCCTTGCCTCTTTAGAGCTTAGAGTTAAGATTATTAATTTCCGAGATAGTTACTAGGGAAGTAGGAGATGGGAAATGTAGCCCCCTGCTGTTGTTGGATCCCTACTCCCATCAGCCCTGGCTAGCATGGCCAGTGGTGAGGGATGATGGGTGCTGTAGTCCTATAATACTTGGATGGCCACAACATCCCCATTCCCTCTGCTAGAGCATAGTGTCTCCTGCACAATTAAATGTGAATGGCCTCCTCCTCATGAAATCACAGAATTATAGAATCATATAATGGAAGGGTTGGAAGGGACCACTCCTGCAATGCAGGAATCTTTTGCCCAATGTGGGGCTTGAACTCTTAATCCTGATATTAAGAGTCTCATGCTCTACCAACTGAGGTATCCCAGGTTTTTGTTGTGGAAGGCCCCCAAACTAATTTTTAAAAATGGATGAGACGTGCAGGAGCTCTTATATAAACGAGTGCAACATCACAAGGTATAGTGCCAGTATGTTTACCTGAGGCCACAGCCACACCATGCATTTAAAGCCCCATGATGCCACTTTAAAGTGTCATGGCTTCCCCCAAAGAATTCTGGGAGCTGTAGTTTGTCAAGGTTGCTGAGAGTTCTTAGGAGACCCCTCAGAATAATCTGGGAAGAGGCAGCTCTCAAAGGGGAATGCAAGCATCCCCACAGCTCTCAGCACCCTTAACACACTCCTAGAATTCTTTTGGGGAAGCATGACTGTTTAAAATGTATGATGTGGATGTGGGCAGAAAGGGGTAGAAAGGAATTGTATCAAATGTAGAGTAGCTGTAGCTGAAGGGTTGAGATTTGCATGACAAAGTTCTCTGCCCATGTCAGTAAAAATGGCAGGTTGGGGGAAGAGTGGCTTGATTAAGACCAGTGCTTCCCCAGGGGTACTCAAGGGTACACAGTACCAGTAACTCAAAAGGGGGTGTGGCACTTACTGCAATAACTTCATGGTGAGTACCGGCACCTATTTTTCGGGGGGAGGAGCCCTCACTAAGACCCTGGAGAACTGCTTCCCATCAGAGTAGGCAGAGTAGGCAGGCACTAGAGCAGATGGAACAATAGTCAGAACAGTGGTGGCAGGTCCCCAGTGGCACTAGTGGAATGGAAGACAAGTCAAGCAACAGTGGGTGGGGCCAAAGCCAATGAGAGACAGAGGAGTGGTGGACTTGGGTACTATGGCATCCTGTGCAAGGCCAACATTTGGCACGCCCCTTCCCAGCCCTTGTGCTGCCTTCCAAAAGGTGGGTAAGGAGGATCCCCACTTTCGGAAGCAGTCACAAGGGCTCGGGCAGGGTCCTAGAGCCCTACCTCCTTACCAAAGCTGGGAAAACACTAGCTAGGCTTTGGGAAAGAGAAGGGAGGACTCTAGGATGTTGCCAGAGCCTCACACCTCCTTTCCAAAGCCCAGCACCTCACTTACCAGGCTTTGAGACAGTGCCTAGTGCATGTGCACCATTCACACAGCAGTAAATTCGCCCTTGGACAGAGCCATCCCCTGATTGGTTGTAAGAATGCAGTCAAGTGGTGGTGGACTAAGGTAGGTGGGACAGTACTTTATTTGCCCTAATGTACCAGTCTCCAATGTCATGTTACAAAGGAGCTACATAGTATGGAAGATGCTAGTTTCCACTCTTTACAACAGTGCCTCCCTATGTTACACAGTATGTTCATCTGTGAATCGCACTGGATTTTTCACCCTGTATGGATTTTTTTTAAAAAAAGCACAATTTAATTAAATATAACACAAAATAAATGTAGAGCAAGTGTGCAGTGTCTGATACAATCATTTATAATAGATATTCAATCTCACCATAACATGCAATTTCTTGATCAAAAGATTTTGCTTCTTAAACATATATTAAAAATGAAGAGTTGCCAAATAAAGATTTGACAACTGTTTGGAAAACCTTTTCAGCTTCTTGCCTTTCTTTCTTTCTTTTTATTTTTTATATTTTTAAGAGGAAGGGGGAAATCATTTTTGAAGCATGGTTATAATTGATTAAACAGGAAATTAATCTGTGGGTATATTGTATTAAGTATGAATAGGTTTAATTTCTCCTGTCATGGATTTTATGAGTTTGAAATATGGCAGTATTAAAGATATCAAAGAAAGGAACTTAGACAATGATGAGCAGTATTCCCCCTCCCTTTCAGGACATTAATATTAGCAGTTTTCATATGGATGAGGGTGTTTGGAATCAAGGAAGAATGGTCTCCCCTTTCACCTTGAAAATGCACAGCAACAAGAGGCAGCCCAAATTAGAACAAGTTATTGAGCACTACTCATGGTTTCTCTCATCCTGATGAGACATTCTACACCTTCACTGGGATTTCACAGGGTGAGGAACTTTATTCAGCCCGAGGGCCGCATTCTCCTCCATCAGGCCTCCTCTCCCTTCAACTGTCATATGGGGGCAGCCATTCTCTCTGACTGCCTCAGTGGAAGAGAGAGGAAGCAATAGGCTCCTTCCATCAGCTTTGCTGGAGGCCCAGCTCCATCAGGCACCTCCTGCCCCTGAACTGTGCCAAATGGTCATTACAGGAACTACTGTTTAGAAATTGGTGCCTAGGTTTTTATTTTCCTCTTACTTCCCTGTCCCTTTGCCCAAGCATCCAGTTAAGGACTGTCTTGTTTTGATAATGTGTAAGCTAGAAGAGTTTAGAAGAGTTCTTGCCTGACAAGTGGGGTAGAAATGATGATGATGATGATGATGATGATGATGATGATGATGATAGCAATATCCCTCCTAGGCAGCCTTCTGGCGGCTACATGCTAGTGACAGATGGGGCCAGAGGCAAAGTGAGTGCAGCTATAGATGTAAATATTACCTTTGTACAGTAGGTCAGCACCAACACTTTGAATTGTACTCATAAATGTATTGAGAGCCAATGTAGATCTTTTTAGACCGGTATTATGTGGTCTCGGCGGCCGCTCCCAGTCACCAGTCTAGCTGCCGCATTCTGGATTAGTTGTAGTTTCAGAGGTCATAGAGAGGCACCTGGAGGGTCACATCTAGCCCTAGGCCTGAACAACCTTCCCCAACCTGGTGCCCTCCAGATTTTGTTAGATCTCAACTCCTATCTATAAGAAACTGAAATGGATATATTTGCCCATCCCTATGCAGGGCAGAAGGTTGCACTCCACCTTCCATGTCCTGAATTTATTTACCTTGCTCTAACTTGCCTTCTGATTCTTTCAAACTCCAGAGGTTGGTTGTTCCTTGATTAAAGAAATACTGGAAAAATGTAACAGACAGGCCTATGTTAAAACTCCCTCTCCATTTTCACAGCCTCATTCATGGGTTGCATATCTGATGTGTGTGGGGAGGATTTATTCTGTTCCCCAGGGATGGAGCAAATTGCTAGGGGGAGACACCACACACACTCCTTTCTCCAGCTCCTTCCTCTGCCAGCTGCTGGTTTAAATAGTGCCTGCTAGCATAGAGCCCTTGCACAATTCGACACACAGAGAGCTTTTATTAGACCTTACAATGAAGATAAACCACACATCTCCTCCCCCCTCTCCACTCATTCATACAATGTGGCTTAATTTTCGACTCATTGTCCTAGGTTTCTTTTTTTCACATTAAGGAGGATTTGAGCACATATCCCTCCTCTTTCACAGTTTTAAAAATATAGCCATGGAAAAATAGGTACCTTATACTGAGACTGTCCCACATGTCCATCTAGTTCAGTGTTGTCTACTCTGACTGCTAGTGCTCTTCCATGGTTTCCTGCTGGGATCCTGTCCTAATTGTATCTTGAGGTGTCACTGGGGATAGGACCTGGGACCTTCTGTATGCAAAGCAAAAGCTCAGCCGATAAGCTACATCCCTTCTCAAATCCACACTGCTTCCTCCTTTCTGATGCATATATAAGCCCCATTGATTTCAATGGGTTTTGCTCCCAGGAGAGTCTTATAGGATGTCTGCCTGGATTTTTCTAGCCCTACCTGGAGATGCCAGGGATTTAACCAAGAGCAAAGCAGATGTTTTGCCACTGAGCTATGAAAATATGGAATATTTATTGGATGTGCATGGCATCCCAGTGAGAGGGCCATGCTGATCCTATCTGCATCATTGCAGCTTTAGTATCTGTGCTGTAATTGCAAGCGTAGTCCTACAAGCCCTGCACAGTGCAAGATTGATCTGTATCTACACATCACCTCTGAGTGGCGTTTGCCACATGGCAATAGGTGGTGGACACGTTTTTTAAGCCTAATCACAGATGCACACTGGAGAGTTTGATATGGTGGGAGATGAATGGGCTGGCATCCCTGTTGTATTTATTTCCATCTAGGGTCATCTGCTTGGCAGTCCTTCATCCTTATCTCAGGAGGCAAATCTCTCCTTTGTTTTTCAGTGTGATGCCCCATCTCTCAGCAACTAGGCCTGTGGAACTGTGACAAGTGGTAATGAAAGGGTTTAGCCCACCTGTACAAGATGAGCTATGGGATTCAGATACCAAGGCGACAGGCTGCCATGATTCATTCCGCTCTTTGTACTCCAGACATTAAAAATAATGGTAGGGTGTCAGAGCCCAAGTAGAGCTATCATCGCATCTGTAATGATAAAATCCCCCCAAGTGAGAGAGCAGAACACAAGGAAGCAGCCTTATAGCGAAGTAGGACCACTGGTCCAATTCTAGCTCAATGCTGTTGACACTGTTCAACAGAAGCTGTCCCAATCATAAGAACATAAGAAAAGCCTGCTGGATCTTCCAGTGGTCCAGCGAATACAGCATCCTCTTCCCATAGGGGCCAACCAATGCCCATTATGGGAACCCCATAAGTAGGAAACTTTACCTGGAGATGCCAGGGACTGAACCAGGGACCTTCTACATGAAAGGAGAGGTTCTGCCACTGAGCTAGACCTCCATGCAATGCCACAGGACAGCAGCCAACTAAGGTCTACTCAGCATTGACCTAGGAAAATTCACAGACTTAAGTTAGTCATGTCCACTAATTTCAGTGGGTCAATCCTGATTATGGCTAATGCTGACTGCAACTCATAGGCTCTAGAAACCCTCCCATCCCTTTTATCCCTGGCTCCCAAACATATACAAACTGACTTGAATGTTTCAAATTTGAGTTATTTAACTGTACATCCCCAATGAATTTATTATCTGAACTTAAGTTATCCTCCTGCCCTTTGCACTTCCCAATTGTTGCAAAGCAGTCCTCAAATTTAAAAAATCACACACCTGCAGTGCTTTTTTGGGGGGAGGGGGTGCAGGGGTACACATACCCCTAAACATTTTGTGAATCTTTGTTCTTTTGTCCATTTACTGTATTTATTTTTCCCAATTTGAACTATAAAATGGTGATTTTCTTGAGTCAAAATGAGAGTACCCCTAAACATTTTGGGGGGACAGAAGAAAAAGTGTAAGGACTGGAGAATACATTAATTCACCTACCACCATTGCCTCCTGTGAGAGTTCTATAGCTTAACTATGCACTGTGTGGCTCTGTCATCACTTATGCTCAGGAAGAATTTTAAAACATTCATGTTTACCCAGGAGTTGGATGGCTGAAGCACATTATTCCTGGCCATCCTGAGGTCAATGGTAGAGAGGATGTCAGAGAAACAAAGAATCTTAGAGTTGGAAGGGTACCGGGGTCATCTAGTCCAACCCCCTGCAATGCAGGAATCTCAGCTAAAGCATCCATGACAGATGGCCACCCAACCTCATTTTTAACCTCTGTTTAAAAACCTCCAAGGAAGGAGAGTCCACCACTTCTCATGGGGCTCTGTTCCACAACTCTTACTGTCAGAAAGTTTCCCCTGAATGTTTAGTTTAATAAAACATTAAACATTAAAAAAACTATCCTATACAGGGATGCCTTCAGGTGTCTTCTAAAGGTTGTATAATTCCTTCTCTGCTTGGCTCGAGAGTTGCATAACTCCATGACTTCCAAAATTTCTCCAATGAAAATGGACATCCTAAGGAAAAGTGGGACATTCTGGGATCAAATCAGAAATCTGGACTGCTTCTGTAAATCTGGGACAATCCCTGGAAAATAGGGACAGTTGGAGGGTCTGAGACACAGAAACATCACTTTCTTAGCTGCACCTTGATGATCTAGGATTTGAACCTGGGACCTTGCATGCACAAAGCATATGTTATACCATACTGGTGATAGTGCAAACCAGCCATATTGTAGAAGCATGGAGGCAGGGAACATGTGTGGCCCTAAAACGTTGCTGGACTACAATTTCCATCATCTCTATCATTGGCTGTGCTGCTTGGGGCAGATGGAGCTGGAGTCCATCAACATCTGAAGAGGTTCCCCATCCCTGGCTTACATTTGAGCAAAAGCACAAGGTCTCTTATTTGCCAATTAAAATTCCAAGTGCTGGCCTGTAGCCAAATGGAATTCATTCCAGGGATGTCAGAGGTAGCGTCCTATGCTATCAATCCTGTGTGTTACACTGCCAGAAAAAGTAGATTGGAGGGGGTGGGAACCACCCTACAGCCTGATATGCTTCTACCATATTTTGACATCTGTGTCTGTTCCCCACTCCTGACCTCCCCAAAGCACCTAATGTGTTCACAAACACAGGCCTGACCCCAGGCTTGTTAATTAGCATCTTTGCTTGATCAGAGTTGCTGGCCTCCTGCTTGTCAGGTCAGCTCAACTATAAAAGCCGGCAGAAGGAGCAGCCTTTCTAATGAACTGTTTAGAATAAGTACCAATTAAAGCATTAAACAAGTTCTGCTTCCGAACCAGCCAGACATTTCACATTGTTAGTTATTAAATTAGGGATTGCATCAGGACTACACATGAAAAAGCCATTACTGTGCTCATATTTCCAGCTCCATGGACTCTACGCCTTAATGTTTACTGCTGATAAAAATGGACAAGGAAGAGCTTGGGGGGGGGGGTGAAATGGTATTTGGAAAGCAGCCTCCAGTTATTCAAGCTGGCAATCATTCTAGGCAACACTTTATTTTCCACTGAAATTGGCAAGGATTTTTTCTTCTTTAAAATTTCTGGTGGCCATACCAAAAAACGTTCTGTGTTTCTGATGCATCCTCATACGCCCATCTTCGGAAGTTTTTATTGTCGAACTTACATCAAAAAGTATTTTTAAAATAAAATAAAATAAAATATTGAGATAACAGCATTTTCAATATTTTAAGACTTCATGTCAAAGTAGCTCCCTCCTGGCAATATATTACTTCTTTCTCATTCAGCTGTCTCCTATAATCTCAACCAATCTTCAGTGTCAGGGTCAACCTTAAGGGAAAATGGCAGATGCACATACCGGTATATACCCCCCCCTCTCTCTCATGTGTGTGTGTGTGTGTAGGCAAAGTTCATTTAAGACAACAAAGCCCATGATGCATTCACTGTGCCTGTGAGTGAAAGCACATGTATTGGGGGGGGGGATCAAAGAAGCAAGGAAATGACAACATTGAAGGGATGTTGGTAAACATGGATGAAATTCAGATAGTAATGCTTCTGAATAACAGTTCAATATTGTATGCTGTGTGGAGTCCCCAATCTACACGTACATCTGCATTTTATGATCTTGATGGTTCAGGCAGTGGATCTGATTTTTATATACAGCTATATAGTTATATAGGTATTTCTTTCCATGACAGTGTTCTTATGGTTTTGTCATGGCTTTTGGCTAGTACAATAAAGCTTAATTTGATTTTGATTTGAATACCAGTTGCTGGAAACCACAGAAGGGGAGAGTGCTCTAGTGCTCCAGTCCTGCTTGCAGGTTTCTCACAGGCGTCTGGTTGCTATTGTGAGAGAACAGGATGCTGGACTAGATGGGTCACTGGCCTGATCCAGCAGGCTTTTCTTATGTTCTTATGGTTTCCATACCGGTAACTACAAAGTACAATGTACAAACTTTTGCAATGGTGAAAGGAGATCAAAGAGGGCTCTGGGGATAATCAGAGGTAACATATTGCAACCTTGAGTTCCACTGACTTAGGTACGGGATATAAGGATGGAGGATACTATCAATTTAGGTCTCTCCATTTTCCCCATGGTTTTCCTCTGCATTAGGTAGTTGACAATTGCATGATGCCAGCAGCTTCATCGAGTAACTCTTCTGCTGTTGTGTCCAATGACTGTTAAGCCTGGGGGCTATCTGGAACTTCCTTCTCAGATAATAAACTCACATGGCACGGCTCATTTTGCAAGGTGAACCTAATGCAGATGCCAAATCAGGGAAAGCAACCACTTTGCAAAACAACACTCGGCTTGTCAACTCTGGCCCTGCCAACTTGGTGGCAGGATGCCTCTCAGCTCAATATCAAAAACACCCTTGACAGCTGATTATCAGTTCAGGCGCTGAGCAGTCTTCAGTGGGGGTGATTCTCTCTCCCTTGTGAAACTTTCCCTTGCATTGATCTAATTGATTGTGCAGCCTGTGGGCATCAAAAAGCATTCCTTGATTGCCATCAGCTGCTCCTACTTTGGTGTGTAATTTAAGTCATTCAGCTTCGCTGGTTATCGCCTCTGGGACCTTACAGGGTCAGTTGTGGCCAAATGTTGGGCTAATTGTTTAATAACCCCCTTCTGTGAATGTGCTTGCAAATGCAAATGCAAAAGGAGAGGGGAAAGATTGGTGCCCAGTGTAAATGGTGTGCAGGTGTTTATTTATAAAATTCCTCTAATTCAGATCTCACACTGCTTTCAAATCTGCCAATTTGGCTGTCTGAAAGGCCAAGTCATGAGGATAAAGGCAACATTGCTTTGGATGCAGCAAGTTGCACGTTCAGCAGTCAAATTGATGTCAGCTTTACCTCTTCACTAGCATGTACACAGGTTACAGACATGGGTGGCGCTATGGACTAAACCACTGAGCCTCTTGGGCTTGCTGGTCAGAAGGTCGGCAGTTTGAATCCCTGCAACAGGGTGAGCTCCCGTTGCTCTGTCCCAGCTCCTGCCAACCTAGCAATATTCTGCAAAATTGATTACCCGGATGTGAGAGGGGCAGGAAATTCACTGTACACACAAATTATCTGAACACTCATCACCCCCAGAGATCAACTTATCAGATGCATGTACTGTTGCCATTGCCATCACATCTATAAAGGAGACTCAAGACACCATAACCATGGTGGAAAACGTTGTATTTATTTAAGTATAAAAAACACAGAGAATCTGCAAACAACAAATTAAATGAACTTAGCCAAATTGACACAGCCCAGGCAGGTAAGTTCCTTATGACAAGCGCACCATAGCCCTAGAGGTCAGCATTCATCCCAGTGCACATGCCAAGCCTAAAGGGCTCTCCTGCGGGCCTACAAAGCCAATGCAGTGTAAAGTGACCCATTAATGTCTCAGTTCTATAGCCCACAAGATCATATACTTCTCTTTCATGCCCAGACAAAAAGCCAGATTCAGCCAAATGAAAGATGAGAGAACTCCCAGCAATATGAAGTCCTAAGGCCAATCAGAAAAATCCTGCTCAACCCCCCAAATAGGCAATTAGCAAAGCCCACACTGCAAAGGCAAAGAGGAGTGGAGATTCTGGGGAAGAGCCAGCTTATAAAGCATGGTGTCCTCCCCTTCCTGATTGGCTCAATGGCCTCCATGTGCCTAGTCCAGCTCCTCCCCAGCAGAAGACCAACTTGATTCTTCTTCAAGAGGGAGTTGAGGTGCAGCAAATTTGCCCCCACTCAAGGGTGTGACTAGCATTCTCTGTTGGAGGGGGTTCATTTTGACCCTATCTTGGTGCTGTGCTTCCTGGTATGAACAAAGTTGGGACTTATTTCTGGTTACTTCCAGACACAACAGTTAGCACTTTCTACAGAATAGAATTGCACATTCTGGAGTAAGCTTCCTCTGCCTGATAACTAATCAGCAGCAATGTATTGGAGAGGGAGGGGTGCTCTTCCAGGATTTCTGAAGCAGGAGTGGTGACATCATTTGCGAATGTGCCAAGATAACTGACAGACCACCCATGTTCTGGTCAGGGCTTTTATTTCAGCAGGAACTCACCTGGGCTCCCGCTGCTTGCGGAGAGGTCCGCGAAGCCTGGAGAGCGAGAGGGGTCGATGAAAGCCTGCATTCACCCCATAGGAAGCACACACATTTCCCCTTCATTTTTGGAGGGGAAAAAGTGCGTCCTATAGGGCGAAAAATATGGTAGTAGATGTGGACAAGACCCTAGTCACACCTGGTGAACCTAATACTGAGCTAAGTGGATGGATACTCCATAAAAGACAGCTTCCTATGTCTCTATGCCTTTTTAAAACATCATATCGTCTTCAACACCTTTTTTAAAAAAAGGTATCATCTGTCTCCAGCCAATGAGGTCCTGATTTCTGGCTTCAAGGGAAGAAGAAGTGAAGGAGTATACTGTAAAATCAGAGGCCCCACATATGGCCCATAGTTGCCCATGCTAATATTATTAAATCTGCAAGTTGTGGTGTAAAAGTGTATTTAGTGGATGAACATTAAGTCCTAGTTCCTCAGTGAAAGAATCCCTGGTGAAAGCATGGACACCTATTGACAAAGAATGCCATGAAGCTCTTTCATTTAGGGCACATTATATAAGCAGGCATGGAAAGAGAGAATCCATTCTCCCAGTGCTTGTCTACAATGGAAGACCTGTATTTCATGAACCATCTCTTTTCTGGGATGACGCTAATGTAATGTTGGTACCCATCCACAGTCACATCAGTTATATCTGTGCCTTTCCAGCAAGCAGCTTAGAGGGTCGCTTGTGCAGTTGACTCCAACCCATTGCCCTCCAGATGTTCTGGACCCCAACTCCTAGCAACCACCAGCTCTGACCACCATGGCCAATGGTCAAGGTTGATGGGACCTGTAGTCCAACACAACAGGATGGGGAAGACCATGCTATTACAGACGCGCACTGACTTTTTTTACTCATGTACTCAACTACCATGTTTGTTTCTCTACCTTCTGATTTGCTGATCAGATCTGCATTTTGTAGGAGCTGTGCTCTAAACTATTGTAGTTCAATTTATGGAGCAAATTAATTTTCCTTTTCTGCAATGAAGTGGTGTAATTGGGAAAGGGGAGGGTGATTATAGAGAGGGAGGTGACATAACCGTTAAGAGGTTACAGAATGTTCTATTGTCCTTTCCTTTTCACTTTACCTTCTGGAAATCCATTATTAGGTTTATATACAAGATTGATTTTTCTGTAGTTCCCCCCACTTTTTTTTGCTCCTAATGTTTATTTGCATAAAATCTAATAAATATGTATTCACAAAGGGGGGGAAAGTAATTGCAGATAAATAACTGAGCACCGCTTTCCCTCTCCTTTGCTGACACAATATCTCTGAAATTATGGGCTGCGTGAACATTACTGAAGCAGAGTGCTTAGCTTGGGCCTTTTATTACTCCAGGAATTGATTATTGTAATTCTTTGTTCTCTGAAATTGCTCGATAATTTGCTAATGCCATTCCAAAACACAGTTGCGTAGCTGGTGGCAATGAGGAAATATGAATGTGTTCCTTTTTCTCTCTGTCTCCCTCCACCAGTTACCAGTCCATTTGCAATTGATTTTGACGGGTTTTTTGTGTTTAAATCCTATTCGGATGTTCATGACTGCCTATTTATCTCAGCTGGTTGTACCTTAGTGACATCAGTGTGAAACCTACCATTTATCAGCCAGCACCTCCTTTTCTGAAGTTGCTTTTTCAGCACCAGGGATGGTCGAATCTTCAACAACCAAGCCTGTCAGCACGTAATAGGTTATATATATGTATAATAGATCTTAAAGCCTCTCTAAATTGGGTAAATAGCTTAGAGAGGCACACAGAGCTTTTAAAATGGTGTGCTGCAAGATGCAGCTCTCTCCAACACAAATTTATCACCATAAGGCCATTGATGGGTACTAGCCATGATGGTTATATGGATCTTCCAGTCTCAGAAGCTACACGCCTCTGAAACCAAGCTGATAGGGAGCAACAGCTGAAGAGTTCTGCAGCCTCCATGCTCTGCCTGTGGTAAGTCAGAATACAGGTCCAATCCTCCAAGGTTCTTCTTATATTTCAGCGAAAGGCTTCAGGTGAGTGGTGGAGAACATCCCTTGTATGCAAAATGTGCCAGGTTTGATCCCGAACATCTCCAGATAGAGAGCTGAAAGACACCCTGGACTGCCAGTCAGTGTAGACAGCGTCTCCTGAGCCAGATGGACCAGCACTCTGTCTCAGTGTAAGGCAGCTTCCTTTATTCCACAAGCTTTCAAGTTTCTGATCAAAATGGCATGGCAAGAGAGAGGATGGCTGCCCTACTGCCATGGAAGTATGAGCCCCAGAAATTCAGAGAGGCAGTGTGAATAGCAGCAAACATTTCTGGGGAATCAGGGAAAAACACATTCATCAAGATGACAGCAAGACATATGTCAAAGCTTTCAGTATGATTGGAAAGTCTGAAGCCTACAGGTTCTTTGCTCCTCTGATGTGGCTAGTTGTGCCTCATCACCTTTCTCTGATGCCAGCATCGACTCTTCTTCTGCAGCTTGTCATAATGGCAGCTGATCCCTAAGAATAGCTCTGTTGGATCAGGCCCCTAGCCCATCTAGACTAGCATCCTGTTGTCACAGTGCCCCTCCCCCCAATGCCTATGGGATGTCCAAAAGCAGGACCTGAGCTTAACAGCACTCTCCCCTCCTGTTGTTTCCAGCAACTGGTATTCAGAAGCATTGATGCTGCTGACAGTGCGCTGTCAGATGTGACAATCTGGATTCTTTTTTTCTGCACTTTCGTTCTATGAAAAAAAGAAAGAAAGAAAAGCAAACAACTTTCTCTTCTTCCAACATTTCTTTGCTCCTTGGGCAGACTGTCTTGGCATTTAAGTGATAAGTGACAGTTTCTTACACACACACACACACACACACAGAGAGAGAGAGAGAGAGAGAGAGAGAGAGAGAGAGAGAGAGAGAGAGAGAGCTTTTACTCACTTTGATCCTATACTTCAGCAGTGATGGTTCCAGTTTATGGGTTTCCTTGGGAAATAATACTAAGCAGGATGGAAAATAGTTGGACTCAGTATGTGGCAGCTTCCCATGTTCCCTAAGTGTGTGTGTGATTTTGCTTTGCATTGTGAGCAACTAACAGCCAGTTAAGGAGACCAGATGCAAATAAGCGAACTGGGGCCATATTTAATGACAGATAGGTAGCCGTGTTGGTCTGCCATAGTCGAAACAAAAAATTTTTTTCTCCTTCCAGTAGCACCTTAAAGACCAACTAAGTTAGTTCTTGGTATGAGCTTTCGTGTGCATGCACACTTCTTCAGACTTAATGAGTGTTCACAAAATTGATCCACAGAGGCAACAGCTCTGTGCAGGAAAGCTAACAGTCCAATCAAAAAACTTAAAGAAAGGTGCTCACTTCGGCAGCACATATACTAAAAACTTAGAGAAAGCAAGCCCTGTTAAGGGAGATTGTCACTAGCTTTTATTTCTAGATCTGCATCTCTGTCTATAAGCCAACATAAGCAAGTGGTATGTAAACTGATGTTCTCTTTTTGGGAATGAATTTGGGAGCAATGCATAAGTAGCCACCATAACTGTTGGTACACAGAGGCTGTATTCAGACATGGGGACTATTGTGTTCATTTCCCTCATTATAATGCTGGCACTTCTGTCCTGTGGTCTGTTGTTACTTCCACATGGCAGTACCTGCTGCATTATGAAACACCGGCTTTTTGACTGATACATGGGTATGTCACACTAAATTTCATTCACCCCAGTGGGCATGGCATGGTGCAACAATGAATATATTTGTATAATTTTGCTATTTCCCAACCTTTCTGTGCCTGAATGCTTTTCTGCCCCCGTGAAAATGGCAGGAAAGAATTTTATGCTGGTACTCTGCCCCATATTTTGCCACTTTAACCATTTTCCAGGTTAAGTGGCTGCAATTTTTTTTTCCTGGAATCAAATAACATGGGAATGAGTGCTAAGCATGTGCTATATTCCATTAGTGTTCCAGAAGTTGCTTTTAGATCATGTGGAAGCTCATATAGAATGTGATGTGGAGATGAACAGTTGAGGAAATGTCAGGGAATGGAATTAACTGTCATGTGAATGTAGCCGCAATGGTCCTATTTCTGGTTTCAGTAACAGGGAAGCAAAGAGATTCCATGAGAGCTTTGTAATAGAAATTCACAGCCATGGGTAGGCAAACTAAGGCCTGGGGGCCAGATCCGGCTCAATCGCCTTCTAAATCCAGCCCATGGATGGTCTGGGAATCAGCATGTTTTTACATGAGTAGAATGTGTCCTGTTATTTAAAATTCATCTCTGGGTTATTTGTGGGGCATAGGAATTTGTTCATTATTTTTTTCAAAATATAGTCTGGCCCCCCACAAGGTCTGAGGGACAATGGATCGGCTCCCTGCTGAAAAAGTTTGCTGACCCCTGGTATACAAATTAGATTGTAAAAAGCAATGTATTATTATTATTATTATTATTATTATTATTATTATTATTATTATTATTAATTTTGCATGAGCATTACTTGTGGTTGCATTTATATCTTCAAATAACCACAGAGGTCTTGAAGGGCAATTTGCACATGGCATATGAATGAGCCTTAAGGAGCATATCTACACTACAGGCTTCAAATGCTTGTGTAATTATTCCCTCACCAAGGCACTCTGAGAATTGTAGCTGTTATAAGGAAGGCTAGGAATTTCTTCCAAAGCATTTTTCTCAGCACCCTTAAAATTTTGGGCAGAACATTGGCTGCTGAGTCATGAAACAATGACATATTTGCATTACTAACTGAGGGGAAAACAACCACAACAACCAGTAGCTCAGATGTTATGAGGAGCAGAGTTTTCTCTTCTACCTAAAAATGTAAGGCTGGATCAAGAGGACAATAGAAAAATGGAGCATTTATATTTGACTCATGCACCCTCCTTCCCAAATGCCAGCACTTAAGAAAACACAAATCCATTCATTGTTAGGGGAAATCAAAAGTGGGAAACCTCAGCCCTGGGAGCCAAATGTGGCTCTCCAGTCCTCTCTGTATGGATTTTGTATGACTTTCCCATGGTCACCTCCCCTCCTCAGCAACTTCCTCCTCCCCACAACCTGCCCCCCTCACCAGCCATGATTTACACACCCCTTGGACATTTTTGTCTGGCCAAATGTGTCCTTGATCTCTTGCTCACCTGAATGAAGGAGAGGTGAGTGTGTGTGTGTGTGCAAAAAGTACAGACCCTTCAAGTGTCCCTATTTTCCAGGGACAGTCCTGGATTTACAGAAGACATCCCAGTTTCTGATTTGATCCAAGAATGTCCCACTTTTTCTTAGAATGTCCCTGTTTTCATCAGAGAAATGTTGGAGGGTATGAAGTTATGCAGAGATATGTAACTATACAACCTTTAGAAGACATCTGAAGGCAGCCCTGTATAGGGAAGTTTTTAAATGTTTATTGTTTTATTATGTTTTTAATTCTGTTGGGAGCCACCCAGAGTGGTTAGGGCAAATAGGCAGCGTATGAAGAATTATTATTATTATTATTATTATTATTATTATCATCATCCTCGGAGAAATGTTGAAAGGTATGAAAGTAGTCTTCTGTAGAAAGGCAACATTTATATTTATTGTGCCACCCATTTTTCTTTCTGGCTCTGCCCACCATTCACATATGGCTCCTAGATGTTTGTTCAGAAGGGTATGTGGCTATCGAGCTGAAGACGAGCTTCTGAATACCAGCTTCTTATAATTAAATTCTCAGACTCTGGGCTGGTTCTGCCCACATAGACTGGCCATGTGTCCCTTCTGCATCAGAAGGGATTCTTGTTTGGGCTGCATGTTCTCATGAGCAACAGCATCCATCGTAGCTTTAGCATGTTCTGGCATACTCCATCATTGTGACTCACAGCTCTGTCCCTCAATTCTCTTCTTCCAGCTGCCCAAGGTTGAGTCTTGACACTGAGTTGTAGGCGGGTGTCCAAAATTAGTTCCTGTGCCTGCAGTGACTTTCAGAAAACTCAATCCCAACTTTCTTCTAAACTTCTTATTTTGCAAGGTTTTGGGAAGGTGGTGACTGCTTTTACTGTGAGTGTTCTCCTTCAAGAGAGGCTTTCTTTTAGCATGTTTGTTTAGGCAGCAAAATGGTCTCTGGCTTGAAAATGAGAGTTCTGGGAAGAAAACAAAGCAGATCCCCCCTGCATTGAAAATGGCCCTTTTCTACACCTGCCTGATGAGTGCAATTCACCATCTCCAGGTTCCAGCAGTGCAGAGGTCTCATGCACATGGCTGGCATGCTGATGTTGGGGTTTTCTGTTTGTTTATTTTCTCCTCCCTGGCGTTGTCTTGACGCAGAGCTCTAGGAGCTATCAATTTAAGCCACAATTCAGTTTCTTGGAGGGGCCTTAGATCCTGACTTCCAGATGATAACTATTGTGGGGGGGAACATGTTGTAATATGAACACAGGCACTGGGGAGTGAGGATTGCTAGGGCAGCACAAATATCCCATGCCAAGGCTTTGAAGTAAACTTGGATCAGTAGTAAAATAAACGGGGATTCCATTTGTTTTACCAGTACTCACCTAGCAATGCCTGTGGGTAAGGCATTACAGAAATGTATGCATAATGGAGATCACTGAAGGCACTGCCAACAATATATTGAGTCAACTTGGAAAGCAGCAAACACTTGGGTAACTTATTGTCACAGTAGATAACTGGTTCTCACTTTCATCCTTCTCCACCTCCCAATTAAAGCCCTAAAATATTTGGGACTAGGTTATTTGAAGGACCTCTTATGGCTGTATGAACCGGCCACTGCCTTAAGATCTGCCTTTGAGGCTTCAGTTTCTGACTTGCCATTAGAAATGATCAAGCTGATGGTCACCAGGAACAGGGCCTCCAGTATCTTTTTTCTTTTCTTTTCTTTTCTTTTTTTAAAATTTAATTTATTTAACATAATTATTACAAAATATAAGCAAAACATTGCAAATACATATATACATATATATTTCAGATATGCACACATATATAAAAAAGAACAAAAAATAAAAGAAGAAGAAAAGAAAAAAGAAGAAAAAATAAACAAAAGAAGAAGAAAAGTTGGAAGAGTTTCTTCCAAATTTATTCTACAAATATCTCAATATGAAAATAATAAAAAAAAATCATTGACTGACTTCCATCGCTTACACTGCACTTCCTATAAACAGTATCTTCTTCTTTTTTTAAAGATATTTATTGAGGTTTTACAAACAAAGGAAAATTACAGAATAAAAAGAAAACAAGAAAAAAAGAGAAAAATACAAAAAATACAAAAATACATAGGAAAAAAATATACAAAATACAGAAAAAATATACAGAAAAAATTAAAAACAAATCAATTTTTTCATGTCTTAAATTTCGTTTGCTTATTTCCCTGACCTCCTCACACCTCCCTTTTTTGTATTCCCATTCACATGGTTAGTTCAGCAAATCCTTACCCTCTTTCATTTATCTTAACTCCATATCTCAACATATTATAACTATATATTTTCATCCATTATCAATCCATTTTTACATATTCTTATTGACCTTGTTACTAAGGCCACTTAATTTCAATCCAACATCATTTTAACATTCATTAATTTTACGATGTTTCTGCAAATAGTCTTTAAATTTCTTCCAATCTTCTTCCACTGACTCTTCTCCCTGGTCTCGGATTCTGCCAGTCATTTCCGCCAGTTCCATATAGTCCATCACCTTCATCTGCCACTCTTCCAGGGTGGGTAAATATTGTGTCTTCCAATACTTTGCAATAAGTATTCTTGCTGCTGTTGTAGCATACATAAAGAAAGTTCTATCCTTCTTTGGCACCAATTGGCCGACTATGCCCAGGAGGAAGGCCTCTGGTTTCTTCAGGAAGGTATATTTAAATACCTTTTTCATTTCATTATAGATCATCTCCCAGAAAGCCTTAATCTTTGGGCACGTCCACCAAAGGTGAAAGAATGTACCTTCATTTTCTTTACATTTCCAACATTTATTATCGGGCAAATGATAGATTTTTGCAAGCTTGACTGGTGTCATGTACCACCTGTATATCATTTTCATAATATTCTCTCTTAGGGCATTACATGCCGTAAATTTCATACCTGTGGTCCACAACTGTTCCCAGTCAGCAAACATAATGTTATGTCCAACATCTTGTGCCCATTTAATCATAGCCGATTTAACCGTTTCATCCTGAGTATTCCATTTCAACAGCAAGTTATACATTCTTGAAAGTATCTTTGTTTTGGGATCTAACAATTCTGTTTCCAATTTTGATTTTTCCACCTGGAAGCCAATTTTTTTGTCCAAATTATAAGCCTCCCTTATTTGATAACAGTGAAGCCAGTCTCACACTTTATCTTTTAATTTCTCAAAACTCTGCAATTTCAATTTGTCTCCTTCTTGTTCCAAAATTTCCCAATATTTCGGCCATTTGGCCTCCATATTGAGCTTTTTCTGAGCCTTTGCTTCCATCGGTGACAACCACCTTGGGGTTTTATTTTCAAGTAAGTCCTTATATCTTATCCAGACATTAAACAATGCTTTCCTGACAATATGGTTTTTAAATGCTTTATGTGCTAAACAGTATCTTTTCAACTCCCTTCATCAAGTCTGTAGCTCAGAGTTGTCCCATGTCCAATCCCCTGCCCATTCTGATTCTGCTGACAGTGTCCCCACTCCAAACCCCAGAGAGCTACTTGAAGTCAATGTAGAGACAATACCGAGCTGAACGGACCAGTGATCTGATTCAGTATATGCGATGATATGTGCCTTCCTTCCATTAGTTTATGTTATCATATTTTTCAGGAATGATGCCCAGAGAAAATCTACCCCTAGAAATGTCAGGCCATAGCACATTTTGTGGATTTAACAAATATACACATCCATCTACTGCTCTTGGGATACTTGTTTTCTCACCCACCTACCTCACTCGGAACATAGACACACTGGCTGGGTTTATATGTCATGGTTAGACTGTGGTGAGTCAAACTATGGTTTACCAGGATCACATGAATGGGCTGGCTCATGGAGAAAAGCTCACATCTGCTTTGACCCACCTCAATCCTTTTATTTTAGTGTGGGACAACAGGTAAACCAATGGTTGTCTTAGTGCAGCCCTGACAGATCTGGTGTTCTCCAAAGGTTTTGGACTCCAACTCCTATCAGTTGACATCTGAAGCATACCAGTATGGCAAAGGCTGGCTTAGCATGCCATCTGAACCTGGACTCACAGGTAAGCCCTCTTCTCCTTAAGCACAAACTATAGCCCAGAACAAGCTAGTGATCTTCTCTCTGGGACGCTACACTTTAGAGCATTCCCCCTGAACCTTAGCATTACATGTGAGTGCAGTACCACAGTTATCACCAGCTCTGTTTTTCAAAGTCATGCAGGAACTGCACTCACAACAATTGCACTCATGAAAGGTCTGGGCTGAGATCAGGATAAAATTAAAGCATCACAAGGAACTAGTTGCACAAGACCTGTCACATTGCCCAAACAGGCCACATTCATAGCAGACTGTTTAGCAGAGGGTTTTTTGGCCCCACAATTTTTTTTATTTTCTAGCATTCTAGTGAGAGCCAAACAGATTCCAAATACAAAGACTATGGTAGAATTTCTATAGCAACTGCTTCATGAGCTGTGAAGTGGAATGAGGCAGGGTAGTGGAGGAAAGAGAGTATGTTCCTGACTCAGCAGAGCAACAACAGCCAAACTTCTTCTTTCTTGCTCGGCAAAATGGATGTCTAGCCACAGACTTTAATCTGCCTTCTCACCCAGAATGTTATGCAGAGCTAAATGGCTGTTGCTTAGAAACCCATGACATCACTAGCACTCTTGACAACGGCGCTCTCCCTCTCCCTTACAAAGCTGGTTGCTGTTCAGATCAAACAAGTCATTTGTCCTGTTGGGATATAAGGTGAAGAGGTGGCATGGGAAGTTGGCAGCCTTGATTTGAGTCAGCAGAGCAAAATGATGGCATGAAGGAACAAAAGAAACAGAGAGACACACAGAGAGAGATGTTTCTCCACAATCCATTTTGTGCCTTTTGATAGCTAGGCCAGGGATGGGGAATCTGTGACCCTCCAGATATTGAACTACAACTCCCATAATCCCTGAACATTGACCATGCTGGCTGGGGTTGATGGACATTGGAGTTCATCAACATCTGGAGGACAGGAACAAGGCCTCCATCCCTAGCTTAGACCTATAAGCAGCTGAGGTTAAAGGTTTCACAGAACATACACCAGACTGGGGAAACCTTGGTCCTCCAGATTTTATTTTATTTTACTGCTGGACTACAAATCTCACAAGCCCTGACCATTGGCCATGCTGGCTGGGGTGGATGAAATAGGGAGTCCAACAAAGTTTGGAGGACATCAGGTTTCCATGCCCTAATATAAACTGTGACCCTGTTAGGTCTATTGAAAAGAAAGAATAGGGGTCAGAACAAGGAAAGTTGTTTTATCCTCTGCCCAGTATTCATCACATGCAGCACTGTTTCTGCTCCACTACAGTTCATCTTCTGCCAAAAAACCTCTGCCATTCATCTCACTGTCCCCTGTGAAATCACATAACTTGCACAATTTATGCAATGAATTACATAAATTAATTATGTAATTAATTACGTATATCACATTGCCATCACATTATTCCACGCATTAATTTCAATGCAAAGGAAATGCAATGCAAATGGAGAAAAACATAATTATTATGTGTTGTTTGTGGACCGAAAGCAACAGCAACATCAAATACTAATCATATTTACTGGATTGATTTCTGTTCTTGTAATGGGATGAATAAACAAACATTGTTTCCATCAGAATTCTCTTGCATCCCTAGTCACAACTGCAATTGCTAGGCCACTCTGGTGGATGCTGATGACTATTTCACTACACATTTACTGCCCCCAAAGTGTGGGGAAATGTCCCTTCTTGCTTGGAAGGGTGATAGAGAACCCATACAGGTAATCATTTTTGCACACATTTGTCCCGGATGTATGGTAAAGCTCTTTAGGCAGATGTCTTATTAAAAAAAATCAACACTTGGCAGAATAGTACACGGAGCCTGCACAGATTATTGTTTTGACACATACCGGTAGTTTGCCATGCAGCTGCACCTGCCATGTGTTTTTTTTTAAAAAAATAAAAAGTAAAAAATAAAAGCCACTTGGCAGTGTGATACAGGCAACTGAGCTCACCTGCAGAGCCCAGGATTGTCTGAGCTCATAGTATTTCTGTGAGCTCCGACAACCCACTTTCCAAGTCGTTACATGTACAACCAGTGGTGGCTAGGCCACACCGGGACTGGAAAGGCAGAAGGCAAGGAGGCCAACAGCAGGTAGCACCAGAGTCCATGACAGGTTGGAGAAAGGGCAATGTTGAGTGGAGCCAACAAACCCTGGTTTTGTCCCCATCCTTCTCTCTGCTGATTTCAGTAAGATTAAGGAGGAAGAAGCTGACAGCCAGGGCCAACCCCTAATCAAGTTGTACGGAAGAAGGTAGGTGGGAGCTGGCTGAAGGCAGTCTTAGGTTGTTGGGCCAGCTCCCCATTTGCCCTAATGAACCACATAATAAATTGCTATTTAGCAAATCACCATCTGCATCCACCTACCAGTTTGCCCATCAATGAAGCAGGGTGAGTGTTTTCTTCTCCCTCTCACTAAGAAGAAGAGCTGTGATGCTTAACTAAAGGGCTCAGAGACCTTCAGATGAAAGGGATTTTGATCAAAGGCAGAAAATGGCTGAGCAGCACTCTGCAGACTTTGCAGCTCAGAGCTTTCAGGTAGCTACTACCTTCAAATCTAAATTGTTGTTTGTAGCAAGACTATCATCTTGCTATCAGTTTACCAGATAATATTAGAACAAAAGCTCTTTTATAGATCCTTCATTTCCCTTTTGCGTGATCTGGACAGATTTAGATCCAGTTATTAAGATGGCTTTCACTCTCTTTTCTTAAAAATATGTGTGCATGCCCATTTTTTTCTCATTATATGGGAGAAAAATGCAAATGTAATTATAGCCACAGAATATTATGGGAATATGTATTTTTGGCTCCAGGTCCCTGCAGTAAATTTCAGGCACATGAACTTGGAATTTGAGCCTGGAATTCAAACAGGAGCTCCTGTTCTGTTTATGACCAGGAGAGGATCCTAAGTCATATGCTTGGCCTAGCCAGTCCAGAAGCATCACCATGCCCACCAATCACATGGCCAGGGAAAGAATAAGACTCTCCACCAATTTGTGTTTAGTTTGGGGCTGTAAAAGTTGGATTGTAAAATTGCTGCTTTTTGGTTTAATGGCTGTCTTGCACGGGAGGGTCAAAAGGAAGGTTAAAAGTTTTAAGGGGACATTTTGCACAGGAAGGTCTGTACAGGAGGGTCAATAGTTCAGCTGGGGAAATCGCAATCTATTTTATTTCTGTCTGAGAAGGGGAGTAAAAATACTGTATATAAGCTGAGTTGGAAAATAGGGTAGTTAGCTGCAGAATTAAACACATCAGCAGCTTGTGAAGTCAGAAATTTGAAGAGTTAGTGTGGGATAGAGGAGTTGGTTTTGTTGGTTTGCTGGTTTCCTTCCCTCACACAGTACAGGCTACAGTCTATGCCATCACAGAGGCCAATGCAGACACCCTTCTGTTCTGTGTTTGAAGAGGATTTTGGCGGGTTTAGATATAAATGCTGCCATCAGATTGTTTTCCTAGGTCCAGCAATTGGAAGATATCACTCTAATCTTTCCTAGCTACACAAGTTATCTCTTTCTCAGCTCATTTCAAAAAGTGCTAGCATTAACCTTGAAAGCTCATAATAGTCTAAGATCGTAGTACTTCAAGAACTGCATTCTCCCACGTGACTCTGTTCATATTGTAATACTGGTTTCAAAGGCCTTGCTCTGTCCCATTATATTGTGAGGAAAGACAAGTAGTAGAAATCTGGTCTTCTCACTGGTGACACCAAAACTCTCAAATGCTTTCTGTATAAAGATCTACCAGGCTTCTTCTCTCTTCGTTTTTCAATGTGCACTTTTAATGACTAGTGACCTGCTGCTTTTAAAGTTTGCTTTGATGTTAACTTTGTCATCTTATTGCTGCTATTTCATGATATTAAATGTTGTTTTGCCATTTTATTGTGTTTTTTAATTGTGTTGGTTCTTTAAGAATTTTAGGATGTCTTAGTAGCAGAAAAGATGGAACAACAACAAGATATATGGAAGAAGGCAGACCTGAAATAAGGAAGCAGAAGATCAGTGTGCTGTAGCCATTCCTGGAATGTGGCATTTCATCCAAGGAGGGGAAAATAAAATGTTTGACTTCTTTCCCTTTTTTTTTTAAATAGTAACAATTAGTAACAGAATTGCCCTGTCGAGGTGACAAGATCTAGCCTAGCTATGTGCAGTAGCTTTCTTTAAGGAAGATCATTCAAAACATTGATACCCACACTTGCCATCTCAGGTGATAAAGTCCAGCAACAGATGCATCACAGAAGCCTGCAGATTGCGTAGCTTGGCTACGAGATCCAGTGATGAATGAGGTGTATGAATAGTTATGAGCATCTGTGTGATAGATGCAGGGAACTGATTAAACCATATTTAGTTTGTCATGTTAAATAATTGGCCAATTCCCTGAGCCTGGAGTATGAGCAGATTTGTGTGGTCCATAAATCAAGGGAAAGCAAATAAATAAAACTCACAAGAGAGATAGTAATAATAATAACAGACACAATTTACATTTCCCTCCATACAGTATCTCCTTACAAAGGGTTACCTTTATATCAGCCTGGCTGGCACAGCCACAGTGGGCTTGAAGTGACACAAACTGTATCCGATGAGCCCTTTGTCTTTCATGCAAATTTTGTCTTTCATGCAAATTTTGAGTGCTCAGTCAAAATATCTAAATGTGCAATGCATGCAGCCACATGCTAGAGGGGAAAGGAAATACCCTCACATCTCTAGCTCATTTGATGTGTTGAGAGAGTGAAGAAGGAAAAAAAAACCCTCTTCAAGTCAACCTCAGTTCCTCATTCCAGACAATTCCAATACATCCATGCTGCGTAGCAGGGAGTATCTCTATATGGTATAAGTAGGGAAGATGAGGATGATTTATATACCACTTTTCAGCCCGGAGGCCCCCCAGATGGTGAACCACATGCTAAAGCAGAATACAGTAAAATGCCATAAATCAATACAAACAAAACAGCAAAACCACACCATTGGAGGATTAGAGGAAAACTGCTCCAAGCTGTATGGCGAAAGAGTGCTTTGAGCAACCCAACACCCCTGAATTCATTCATCTTAAATTTCAACATGGCCTGCCCAGGGACTGAACCATTCCATGCCTCTTGATGTGCAGATCAAAGTTCAGTTCTTCGGAGTTTGCACTTCTCCAAATTTTGCAATGAAGTTCTCAGCCCGATCCTTGTCTTCGGGGCCATTTTGTTGTTTAGTCATTTAGTCATGTCTGACTCTTCGTGACCCCGTGGACCAGAGCACGCCAGGCACTCCTGTCTTCCACTGCCTCCCGCAGTTTGGTCAAACTCATGCTGGTAGCTTCGAGAACACTGTCCAGCCATCTCACCCTCTGTCAACCCCCTTCTCCTTGTACCCTCAATCTTTCCCAACATCAGGGTCTTTTCCAGGGAGTCTTCTCTTCTCATGAGGTGACCAAAGTATTGGAGCCTCAGCTTCAGGATTTGTCCTTCCAGAGAGCACCCAGGGCTGATTTCCTTCAGAATGGATAGGTGTGATATTCTTGCAGTCCACGGGACTCTCAAGTGTCTCCTCCAGCACCATAATTCAAAAGCATCAATTCTTCGGAGATCAGCCTTCTTTATGGTCCAGCTCTCACTTCCATACATCACTGCTGGGAAAACCATAGCCTTAACTATACGGACCTTTGTTGGCAAGGTGATGTCTCTGCTTTGGCAATACCTATAAACATGCCCTAATACAGAATCCCTTCTGTATCAAGTACCTTCCCAGCCCAGTCTATGTTTTGATTTTGTTACTTTGCATTACTTATTTTGCAGTTCCTCACTGTTATATTTTCATAAATAGAAGCTTTCTTCCATAACTCTGTGTCTGAGTCTTTCTGAGTGTTTTATGGCAACTTTGCATATAATTAGAGAAACTTTTTGAAAATGAAAATGCCCAAGTGACTGGGACATCACTGCCCCAATGCTGATGCTTTCATTTTTTTATCTGCTTTTACCTGTGACAACAAGAGAAAGGCTTTGACTCAGGTTATCTCCCCACCCAGGGCCAGTCAGCCCATTAGATAGACTGAAGCAGCCACCTTGGATGCTGGAATCCCATGGGGTGGCACCTCCATGACCCCTCCACTTCCGCTGGGGTTGCATGGAGATGCCCTCCAGTGAGAACTTACTAGAAGCTGTTGCCACACAACCTCAATAAGTGAGGCTTCTGTGAGGGGAGCGACAACTTCCTGGCTTGCCTCAGGCACTAAAATGGGACAGGCTGCCCCTGTCCACACCCTGCATGACAACAGGCTAATGAAATGCTGCCCAGAGCAAGATGGAGTGAAGAGGAGATTACGACTGATAATACATCGATGCCAAAGCAAGTGACGAATACAAATTGTCTTTTAGGGGAGGGCCAGTGGCAGCAATAGGCAGGTTGTTTGGAATTGGGAGTGACTGGTATGTGCTGAATCCTTGCCTGAGTCACACAGAAGGTTACAGAGGTGTGTCTTTCCCATTCAATCTACTAATTACTCATTAAGCACTACAGAAGTAACCCTCATGACACCTTCATCTGCATACAAATTAAATTGTCCAGATTCATTATCCTTGCTTTGCCTCAGCTGAACGGGGACCCAGTGCTTTGTGGACAGCTACCGGTATTCCAATACGGATTATATAAAATGCCATGAGGTTCAGAGGGCAAACCCATTGTTAGCTCAGCTCTGTAGGAACCTTCCCTGCCCACTTGCATTGTGTCAGAGCTTTGTACAGAATGGAAGGGGGGATTCTAGGGCATTTGGGTGAGTGGGAGGGACAGGAAAATTATGTAAGATTGGATGAGGATGCCCACCTCAGTTACTGACCCTTGTGTGAACTGGTTTGAGGGACTGGTTTTCCCCCCTCTCTCTCTTCTATAAATTTTGGAAAGATGTCTGTCTGCTCCATATGCATTCAAACACGTCTTAAGGATCATCACCAGATTTAGCATGGCAATTCCCAAAATCAGGCAAGTTTTGGTCTATGTTTGGATACCATTGTATTCCATGTTGACTTAAGATGGCAGGCTGAACCTTTCCAAACTGCACTGGCAGGATTGTACATTGCACTTTACTTAATAGCATTAGAAGGGAAATTAAGAAATAAAAAACTTGGGGTTTTTTTATTTATAAATCTAAATATGTTTTGGTTTCTTAGCACCCCCAAGCAGCAC